>NW_022681462.1:32432037-33821537 GCF_009764315.1 Trachypithecus francoisi
TGAAAACTTGAAGCCTTCCTTCAATTAGTGGATTTCTTACACATAATATAAGTTTGTCAATACAATTCAAAGAATTTCTGGACTGACATAGAAGCTTCTTGCCCCCAAAATGTATATATAAGGAAAACTTTGCATTGAATCTTCTCTTTGAAAGTCTGTGTCTTTCTGTTTTGTTTTGATTTTGGTTTCATTTTCCTTTAATCTTCCATTATTTGTTATATATCTGTCCTTTACAGCTCTCCCAAGGCTGTCGTGTGGCAAAAGACATTTATGGCAGGGAATCACACATAACCTTAAAGACCACCTCCGGGGGCAGTGAGCCGGGAAACATGTACACCACAGAGTCAGGAAACTTGACTTTATTCCCAATTTGACCAGAAAAAGGCCAGGTAATTTCAACGAACCACTGACACTCTTTGGATAAGAGTAAGAAAAAATTAATCTTTAAGAAATAAATAATAGAGGGAAACACGGAGAAGAACAAATAGAGTGGTAGCATTTGTTTATAATGGAGAGCAGTCAATACTGCCCTTCTTTTCACATGGTTAACGAGTCAATCAAATTATCGTTTTTCTAGATACAGGAAAATGTGAGAATTTTACTATTTTAGTAAGTTATTGGTCTCAGTCTTTTCCTCTCATTCACATCTGTATATTCTACAAAATCATTTCTTTGCATTTAATTGACTTGTAGAGAGAATAACTCTGTGTCTGTCCCCTCACTGTAATCTCATAACCTACCCCTAAGACATAAAATTGAAAAACAATACAATGTAACCATTCAAAAGTGAATACATTTGCATATGATTTATGTACAGTTAAAGTATGTCAGTTTTACTACCTATTCCTATTATTTTTATCAGTTTAATTATGATAATCAGAGTTTTGGCCAAACATCCCCTGCCTTATCTTTTACAAATTCAAGTCAATGAGCATATCCTGACTATGAACCATAGTCTATATTTCATGTTCTACTAGGTTTCTAGCTGTATCTAATAAGAGATAACTCTGGGTTCAGTTTTATTAAAAGATAATGATTTATATCTTTGTTTTAGGATTAAAGATAAATATTATGCCTGCTCATTATTTTTCAAAGAGCAATTTAAGTGTATTAAAAATTAAAATATTCTTACTGACAGATGTATCAAATTATGCATGATTTTTCCATTATGCATCTCATATACAACATTCCAGTAATTTCTCATTATAGATAGAAAAGTAGATAGATATAATGACTTATAGAAATAATTGAAAATATACCCAACATAGAATATTTTAAAATGTTTAATTCTAATTCCGTTTTATAGAAGAAATAGAGAAAAATGCTCAATTGCTGAATTTGAGATAAAGATTTCCTCTCAAGGCATATTCCAAAATATATTTCTAAGATTAAGACAAATATTATATAATGTATTAAATATGAGTTTTAATTTTGAGTAGAACTGATTGATTCCCTGTGTGTTAATAGAATGATGATCCCCAATATGGTATACATCCTAATTCCTGGGACCCATGATTATGTTACCTATATGGCAATGAGGAATTAGAGATGAAATTATGGTTGCTAATCAGCTGAACTTAAAATAGGAAAATTATCCAGGATCATCCAGGTGAGCCTAATGTAATGACAGGGTGGTTAAAAGTGGAAAAAGAAGGCAGAAGATAGGGAGATGGAGAGAAAACAGTGTGAGAAGAACTTGGACTGATGTTGCTATCTTTGGAAAAAGGAATTTGTCTGAAATTTTCCTCATGATTAGCCTGGGGGTAAAGTGTTTCTGGAAGGAAGACAACAGAGGTAAGTACCATTTTATTGCATTATATCGAGGGAAAAGTAGATCAACATGACTTATTATTGATGTCAATCCTGATCAACTGATTGGCCAGGTTAACCCTGCTAAACTGTTTATTAGGTTTCTCTGCTGTAGTCATTCTTTCTTTCTCTCTTGCCAAACTATTCTTTTTGGAAGAAAGTCACCATGCTCTGTCCCTACTTGAGAAATCAGGTGTCATGCTCCTTAAATGTGGATTGTCTACACAAATTATTTGTAATGCTTTTGCCTGGGAAATTTGTCTGTTCTTGGCCATTTTCTTATTTATTTGAGCATTTATATAAGTATGGACCCATGGATGCTTATCTGATTCTATGAGTTTTAATCTAATACAACTTTATTTTGTTCCTTTAACTGTTCTGTCTTTCAGTTGGCTCTTGTGGTCCTTTGACATATTCTCCTCTGAGTGTGTGTGCATGTGTGTCTGTGCCTAACACACATCTCTGTGTGTATGCTAGTACTTCCTTGCTTCCTGGCACTATGGAATATTACAGACTCATTTTGTATATTCTCTACCTCAGTCCTAGGATCAGCCATTCTCAAAGGAACCATGGTAGTTTTTATGAAAGAATGATGTTAAAAACCAAGGGGGGGGCGCTATGTTTACTCATTGCTCCGGGGCTGTCATTGATTCTCCACTAGGCCAAGCGACAGGAAAATGAGATATATTTGTGTACATATATTTGTGTACATATCTATAAATATTTCTGTGTGTGTTCATTTGGGTATGACTATATGTGTGTGTGTTTGTATATATATATGTGTCCATATATTTCCCTCTATGTATGCATATTATATATATAGGTATACATACATATACACACATATATATAATATACACACATACACACACACATATACAAAGCTATACATGGGTTTATATTGGTCTCCAACTTCAATCCAACACCAAACAGATCATTCTGGCCTTCCTACATTGCTTATTTGTAACTTCTCACTCTAACATTGAGAAACCTGGATCCTGTCGTCCCATCCATTTGCTTGGTGCTGAATTCCAGTTGCATGTATAATGGTTTTATATTTATTAACCCCTATTCCCTGGGAAAACACCTTTGTCAATTACAGTACAGTGTTTATGTGTAGTTCCTTTTGCCTTTATTGTTATAATCTAAACTTTTTTCCAAAATTGCTTAGCAGAGTGATTTTTTCCACCTCCTTCAGCAAAGTTATTTCAAGTATTTGTTATGTAGTTTGAAGGCTGTCATGGAACATCTGAGGCCAGTAGATATTGTATCACTTTTGTGTTCCTTTCCTTTCATGCTGATTGCTTGAAATATACCTCTTTTCAGACTTTTCAGATCATTATGTTAACCACAGTGTATCTCACTGGAGATTTTCTATATTATTTTTACTTATGATGTCTCCAAAATTCAAAATTTTATTCCTCCTTTATTTTAGATAATTTTAACTTGATTATTATTGTGTTGCAAGTATTTTACAATTTGCCACAAAAGTAACTACTAAACTTTAGATATTAACTTATGGTACTGAAATATTTATCATGCTTCATTTAAAGAACATCTTCGTTTAATTGTATTAATTTATAAATGCACCTCTTGAATTTCTATCCTCATTCTCATGATTGTGTCTTTCTCATGATTGTCCGTTTGGCTGTCACTGTGATTTGAATGTTAAATATTTTTGTCTCCTTTACAATCCATGTGTTGGAAACTTAATCTCCAGTGAAACAGTGTCAGAGGTGGGGCTTAATGGGAAATGTTTAGGTCATGAGGGCTCTGTTCCCATGAAAGTATTAATGCCTCCATAATAAAGGCTTGTGGGAAAAAGTTTGCTCTTTTCTGCTCTTCTGCCTTATGAGGACATAGTGTTCCTCCCCCCTGGAGTATGCACTGTTCAAGCTGCCATCTTGAAGTCAGAGAGACTGGGCTCTAACGTACTGGCACCCTGATCTTATATTTTCCAGCCTCCAGGACTATGAGAAATAAATCTTTTTCTTTATAAAATTATCCAGTTTCAGGTATTCTGTGATGCAACACAAAACAGACTAAGACAGATGTTCTCTGTACTGAGGTGTTAACCTTCTGGCATGATTACTTAGTGGAAATGTCAGTCATTTTCATTAAGCAATGACTTAGTAAGAATTTGGACAGCATTGGTTCCTGAATCCTGTACACATTTTTAATAAAGTGACTCCTGTGTTATGAATCTTGCAGTTTCATAATTCTGCCAGATAGAAATAAAAGCTTGCAAGTTCTGAGGATGAAGTCAAATACTCTCATGTTTTGCATCCCTAGACATCCATTGCCCATCTGGCATAATCCCATCTGTCACTCAGGATTCTAACACAGGAGTGACTACTCTTGTTTTTAGAGAGGAATATATTTATACTATAGTTGAGATCATTGCTATATCTTTAAATGCAGTTGGGGTGATGTCCTATGCAGTAAGTAGCTCACATGGAACAACTGTTGTAGATGTCTTACCTTAGAACAGTATGTGATAATCCTGCATTAAAAGGTCAACAGTAAAGACACTTTCATCTCTCAGAAGGTTCCAGAGGTGACTTTTTGCCTACATACAATCTCCTACACTGGCACCCTTGGTTTACTTGGCTAAGGAATGTTGTGACAAATTACCATGAAATTAGCACCTCAAATTACTCAGAATACTTTACATTTATATGTATATATTTATATGTATTATATTTATCTATATAATATATACTTACTATTATATATACTTGATATATTATATGATGACTATTACATACATACTCTACATATTATATACTTAGTATATATTATATATACTTTATATATAATACTTTATATAAAGAATTCTGAGTAATGTAAGTTGCTAATATATATATTATATATATGTAGCACAAACTAGTAAGTATCCAAATACATTTTGGATAATTAGGCATTAATCTTTATTCAAAACATAAAGCACAACATCAGTCTTCCTTCTGAGCCCTGGGAACCCTGAACATAGGTTGGAGCATATAGAGAGTTTAGGAAAAATAAGATGAACAAAATGAAAAGTAGGAAAAAGCAAAGCATTTTTAAAGAGGTACAGAAAGATCAGTTTAGATGGAGCAAAGAACCCACGTAAAAAAATGATTACTTATGAAGTTTACTTATTTCTTTTTAAGAAATTAGAAACTGTTTCATGGCTAAAAATATCAGTACTATTTTTAACTCTGTGAGACTGAACTAATCCTGATGCTGTTATGGATTCTCTGTTTCAATTCAGCCCTACTGCTTAAACAATTCTGGAACCTGCATATTATAACTGTACTTTTTAAAAAGTGCCTTTAGTTTTATAATCTGATTTGATGCTTCAAATTCTGTTAGGAAATAGGCATGGAAGGATATTGCATTCCCAATTTTGAGATGAGGGATGTAAGACACAGAGACTGGCCTGTGATAACTGAATCCTGAAGAAATGACCCTTCCTCCTAGGCCTCCTTAGCCAATCCTTTCAGTGGGAATCCTGATAGCTCCTCTTCTTTCACTATATATATATATATATTTTTTTTTTTTTTTCCTCATGACCACAGATCGTATTGAGATGTGTTCTTGAAGGTGTTTCTCTAGAAAGTTCTTGTGTATCGTTTATTGTTCTAGATATTTGTGCCCATTCTTTCTCCTCAGCCAATTATGACATAGAGTCCCTATCGAAGCAATTTTCATAACACCAGAAAAATCACACTATTCTAAAAGTGTGCATCCTCACACAAGACACTGGTTTATCGTTACTGAGTGTTCAACATGTGCAGGTATGGAGTACGTTCTACACTTACTCTGTCTTCCTGACCATTATACACTGCTTGCTGGAATTCCACAATTTCTCTCTCATTACTTCAGTTTACAGCACTGTCCTTAATGAAATTGGAATACAATTGGGAGAGTTACTCTAACTAAACATCTAAACATTGCCAGTTATTTAAACACTTTCCTGACCCTATCTTGAAAAGAGATATAGATAAAAGGATAGAGAAGAGACTATAAGTGCCCTAATCTAGCCTGGAATCATTCATGACCGTTCTGCCCTCTAGCCTGTTAGAGGAAAGTCATGGTGATGTTAATGTATGCTTGTTTAGAAATGCCAGCCTGCTCCTTCCTCTCCACAGTCTCTTCCAGCTGTAACCCAATTAAATTCAACAGTTCACAGGTGTTCAGAGAAATGTTTTCAACATAAAACCCCAGTTGTCTTTAGGGCTCTTCACTCTTTTTAGTGCTCTTTAAATTTGAAATATTCTTCCAACAAAACAAACCACATTTGCAAATGAAGAAAAAAATACAATGGACAATGAAAAAGATGTTAACAATTATAAAAATATTGTCAATAACAAAAAAAGATTATTTCAGAACCAGCTGGAAGACCCATGCATTTAACCCAAATCTAAAGCAAAATAATATTTTCTTGACTGAAGAGAGTGAAGAATGAGAATGGGATAGCATGATGTGACATGTATGAGGAAGGTTAAGAAGAACATATAAGAATTTACGTACCATCTTTTTCTGGCATATTTATTTAAAGCATTAACTACCACCCCCTCCCATACTTCCTACATTTAAACACGTAGATACTATCTCAAACACATATACACTTTGCTATCTGACAACGCGTTCACCAAGAACACAGAACACTCACTCCCTGAGTATTCTCTTCATCAATCTAGAGAAAGAAAAAACTGACAGCCAATGATTGTCATTCTATTCATAATTACAAATACATTAACTCATTCCTAAGGATTTTGGAATTATTACAGGTAACTAGGTTCTGAAACTATGGTACCCAAAAATATGTGACTTATACATTGTACAAATCTGTTCATTGAGTCAACATATCCAGTATATGAAGCAGTCTTTGATAAAGTCTGAATTTGGGGGGTCATTGCTATATAAAAATTTATAAAATATAATTTTTTCAGGGGTAAACCAGGATGAAAACCATTCATTTACTCATTTATTTAACAAATAATAATAGCGGGTGCCTACTATGTGCCATACACTGTCCTATGCTATGACAATGAACAACACAGACTAAAACCTTGCCCTAAGGAATCTTAAGACAGGTAGTAAACATTAAACATTAAATAACTGAATAATCTAGTATGTTAAAAGACAATATATACAATAGGGAAAAAGAAAGAGAAGGAAAACTCTAGCAGAGAGAGGGGAATCTGGAGTTCAAAATCAAGTAGTAAGGGTGGCAAGGATGGGAAGTAGCAAAGAGCCAACTTCATGTATTTCATTTTATATTTTTTGTATTTTTTAGTAGAGACGGGGTTTCACCGTGTTAGCCAGGATGGTCTCGATCTCCTGACCTCGTGATCCACCTGTCTCGGCCTCCCAAAGTGCTGGGATTACAGGCTTGAGCCACCGCGCCCGGCCTATTTTAGAAATTCTAGTGTTTGTTGGGTAAAAAAAAAAAAAAAAAAAAAAATCCTGCATTGAAAACAGATGCTTATTATTTACCGAAATTAGAACAAGACAATTACAAGTTTCACTTGGTGATGATTCTGATGATGTTAATGATGTTATTAACTTTCCTGAGTATTTACTATGTGGCAAACACTGTGCTAAATCACTACATGAAGAACATCATATAATATCCAAAAAATAACCCCTACCTTGCTATGCTTTATACCAGTCCATTGAATTGAAAGATCAGGAAAATACGGGTAAGAAGCAAAATAATTCACTTAGTTCCACATAGTGTCAGGATTGAGGTTCAATCTGTATCTTTAATCCCAAATTCATGCTATTAATCATGACTTATGTTACAGGTAGTTAGGCATGAGCTGGGCAGGAGAGGGCTCTCCCCACCCACCCTAGGTATGTCAGGTGACGGTTCTGCAATAATTGCCTTGCCTCTCTAAAAACAATAATTTGGTATCTCTAGGAAGAGGCCAGTTCCTGATGGTCCACACCTGTTAACATCAAACTGTTAAATGTGGACCCCAGGCAGAAGCAACTTCTGGGCATGCACATTAAGAGACAAAAATGGTGAAGTATAATCTTCTGGACACACTCCACCTGAAAAAAGAAGAAAACCTCAGATGGGTATACGTAGAACTCTCTAAATATGCTGCGTGTGCTCAATTCCAAGGATAAGGAAAGCACTGCACATGAGGAAAGCGCACCTGAAGGGAAGAATCATGGGAAAGAGACGAGCCTATAAAGTCTTAGAATCAAGGTGAAGAGCCCCCTTTTTTTTGTCTCCTCTCCTCTCTTTGTCCACCAGGCACCCACTTGGGTCTCTTCCAAGATAATTTTCCTTTCTTTCCTTTTCTAAAATTTATTTTTAAATAAACTTTCACTCCTGCTCTGAGACTTGCATGCATCTCTTTTTCTGCTTTATGCCCCTCTGTCAAATTCTATCTTTTGAGGAGACAAAAACTGAAGTTGCTAGAGATCTTATGGATACACCGCTGGTAACTCGGGGTAACTCGGATCTCTGCCACCGCTAACACTTACACAAACATATTTTATTTATTAAGCACCTATGACAGGCCAGAATTGTTTTAAAAAATTAATTCTTTTTAAAAAATATTAATTCATCTTAATTCTTAATTTTTTATGTAATAAACTTTAAATGATCTAGAACTTTGTAGTAGACTAAATAGTGGCTCCCCAAAGGCATTCATGTCTTAATCCCCAAACTTATAAAAACGTTACTTTTCATGGCAAGGGAACTTTACAGGTGTGAAAGATACTGCAATTGAGAGGTCACCCTGAATTATCTGTGTGGACTTGGTATAATCACAAAGATCCTTACAAAAAGGAGATGGCAAGGTCAGAGCGAGAGAAGACAATGGGAAGACAGAAGCAGAGGTTAAAGTAGGTGGGACCACGAACCATGGAATGTCAACAGTCTCTAGAAATCGTGAAAGGGAAGGAGACAGATTTTCCCCTACACCTTCCAGAAGAAACATAACCTTTCCAACCCATTTTCAACTTCTGACCTGCATAAAAATAAAAATAATAAATCTATATTGCCTTAACTTACCAATTTTGTAGGAATATTTTTATAGTCACAATAGGAAATAATGTGGATTGTAACATATAAAAATGGGGTGCTGCTGTAGCAAATATCTAAAATGTGAAAGTGGCAATGGAATTAGGTAATGGGTAGAGGCTGTAAAATTTGGAGGAGCATGACTGAAACTGCTTTTTTGGCTTTCACAGATAGTGTACAGAAATATGGATGATAATGACTTTGCTAATGAGAGGTTTCACAGTGCAAAGCACAGTAGAGAAAATAGATATTGTCCTAGAGAATTCTTTATTTATCAGAAACCGTTGGTAGAAACATGGACAGTAAAGGCGCTGTGGATGAGTGCTTATAAGAAAATGAAGAATGTTACTGGATAATGGAGGAAAAGGGACATGTGTATGTACAGCCAGAAACTTTGTTAAATTGTGTTCTACAGTCATGTGGAAAGTACAACTTAAAGCAACAACCATTAATTGTTAGCTGAGGAGATTTCCAAGCAAGGTGTTAAAACCAAAACCTGATTTCTGCTCCCTGCTTAAAAAGGTTGAACATACCTAATCCAAAAGTCCAATATCTGAAACTTTTTGAGCACCAACATGACATCCAAAGTAGAAAATTCAACACATAAGTACTTAACACAAACTTTCATTTGGACACAAAATTACTGAAATTATTATATAAGAGTGTCTTCCAGCGATGTGTATAAGGTGTATAACAAATGTAAATAAACTTAATGTTTGGATTTGGATCCCATCCCCAACTTATCTCATTTCGCATCTTCAAGTATTCCAAATTTTTTTAAAAATCCAAAATCCT
Organism: Trachypithecus francoisi; assembly: GCF_009764315.1. Classification (NCBI taxonomy): domain Eukaryota; kingdom Metazoa; phylum Chordata; class Mammalia; order Primates; family Cercopithecidae; genus Trachypithecus; species Trachypithecus francoisi. The sequence continues at coordinate 32,441,669 of NW_022681462.1, forward strand.
AAATAACTCTGGTCCCAAGCATTTTGAATAAGGAATAATGGGTCTATAGTAAAATAGAAGAAAAAGGAGAGAAATTGAGGAAAGAACTATTAAGCAAAAAGGAACTAAGATCTAATGATTTGGGAAATTATTCTTGGCCTATCAAGATTGAAAAAGATGCTAAACGTAAGAGATTCACTGTCAAGAAGGCATGCTCTGGAGAAAAAAAACCAAGACCAAATACAAATTTTGTTACTTCTTTGGAAGGATCCAAAGCTTAGACTATTAAGCCGAAGAAAGGACTCTGAGAAAATTAGGCTCGTGATTAATGTATTCCTTCGGCCATCTCAATGGAAGACAAAAATAGAAATGGAATTATCTACAAAAGACCTTATTAGGAGCCTCTTGTTCCTGGGCTGATGTTATATAAACTATCTATATCAATAAGCAATTAATCAATAAAGCAAAAAGCAAGTATGTTTGGGATATTTACTTACTGTTTTTTTCCTGTGTTTTCTTGGTTTGGTGTTTCCTGTGCTTTGGAAAATAGGGAAAAAGAATGTTTGATGACTTCAAGGAAATTACAAATTACTTAAAGATTTTTAAAAAATTAAAATGTAGGAGAAAAATAAAGAAAAATAATGTTCAAATGATACATGGTGTTGTCTAACATTACAGTAGGAGTTGAAAGAAATGAATATATTTGAAGGGGTTGAGTCTTCCCGTGGGGAAGTGATATTAAGTTTGGCATTTAAGGATAAATGTTATAGTCATGTTGAGCAAAATGGGAGACAAACAGCAAAGGAAAAATAACTTTAAGGTAAAAGGTATAGATTGGTTTAAGTAGGAAAAATTATCTACTTAGGAACCAGAGGTGGATTATATTCGAGAAGTAAATTGTGGTCAGAATATATTGTAGGTGAAATTTGTAAAATTCATATTTTATTTGAGAAGTTGGAAATCACTGAAAGGATTAACTTCCTGGATGCTTTAATCAATCACAAGTGTGTTTTATTTTAAGTTTTAAAAGTTTGTCTTTTATATTTCACAGTACACCATTTTGGGCAGAAAAATTTGTGAATTATTAGATTGATAAAAGCATTTAAAAATGTACTCTTTTTTACAATCACAAAAACATACTTAATTACCTTTATATGAGGCATATTTATATTCAAGTGCATGTGTATTTATGCACATAACATTAACTGTGTAAGAATTCCAAGTGTGTTGATGAAGGAATACCAGTAATTATGTTTCAAGTTTTTATATGGTAAGTTGTTCATCAGCCAGTGTCTACCCACGGGTGAAGTGTGTCCAAATTTCAGGTTTTATTTGCTCTTGTTAAGCTCCAATTAATTTTGTTTCTATTATTTTCTGGTTTTGAACAAATTATTTCATCAATTTATTTGTTTACAGGGAAATTTATCTTTGCCCAATTATTTTATACATTTTTAAAAATAAAAGACATCTTAGGTTTACAGACATTTTGAGTATATGAGACAACTTGGTATAAAGAGATAGAAAATAAGATCATTAAATTTTGTTTCTCATTTGGGATAAGAGTATTATTCTTGCTTTAAAATGTACTAATTAAGCTGATTTCAGAATCTTAAGGAGTTGGAATCTGAATAATCTGATTTTATGGGCTTTGTTTTCTTTTTTTTTTTTTCCTTTTAGGCCACTTCCATATAAAACAGAGCTGATCACATCAAGCTTCACCTGCTGTTTTTACCTAATACAGATACTTCACTACAACTTTAGTTTTGTTATTGTTATACATTTATTACCCTTCCCATTTTCCGTCTCTCTTCTTTGCTAATTTCACTCTGCCTGAAGTATTCTCTACTTCTCTTCTACTTCATGTTCTTCAGTATAATCATGTTCCCCCAAACAGCTTTCTTAAATTATTCTCATTTCTTTCTGTGTTCTCTTTTAATCGATATATGAAAAATTCTCAAGCATATTGACACATTTCTAAATATAAATGATCCTTGAACAACATGGATGTGAACTTCACAAGTCCACTTATATGTAGATTTTCTTCCACTTCTGCCACTCCAAGACAGTAAGACCAACAGCCCCTCTTCCTCCTCCTCCTCAAACTACAATGTAAAACTGAAATGAACCAGGACTTTTATGATGATCCACTTCCACTTAATGAATAGTAAACATATTTTCTTTTCAGTTTAATTTTCTTAATAACGTTTTTTTCTCTCACTTTTTTGTTGTAAGAATATAGTGTACAACACATATGATATATGTGCTAATCACTAATTATGTTATGGATAAGGCTTCTGGTCAACAGCAGGCTATTAGGAAAGTTTTAGGGGAGTCAAAAGTTATTCAGGGATTTTTTACTGCCCTGGGGGTGGGTTCTCCTAACCCCTGTGTTGTTCATGTGTCACCTATAATGAATTTTCTTACCTTTTGTTATGTGACCTGAAGTTCGAGATTTTCAGAATGTTCTGTCAGTTCTATCAATCTACCTACAAAATATTCAAAGAAAATGTCACGCAGACAACCAACATATATAAAAGGTAAAGCAATAACAAAATGAAAAAACAGCAACTATAAGTAAAAGCTAATGTGTATTCTCCTTTCTCAACCCCTATGATCCCATATAGTACTGAATGTTGAAAGAGATAAATTCATCTATTTTAATATATGAGCTTTAAACAAAGACAGTGACATTTCCACGTGTTAAAATTAAAGAAGGGCATTAAAACCAGGGAGGTAAATATACTGGTTCATGGTGGGCTAACTCAGAGGACCTGGATATTTGAGGCTGTGGATATCTTGCTTATCTGAATAAAGAAATCAGTTCTCGTCCCCATGGCAAAAGTAAAGTAGAACCAGGGCAACTCTCTAATACCCTCTGGCTCTGAAATTACTTTCCCCACATTAAAAGAAACAAAAAATTTTACTCTTCTCACGGCTCAAGGAATTTTTTAAAATACCCTTTTGCTATTTGACACAGTTGTGAAAAATTATTTTCTATGAGAAATCCAAACTATACAATCTCCTGCTTGTGACCAAGATAGAATAACCATGACTAAATTTGCTTCCTGACACTAATAATTGACATAAAGAGACAGGCAAAATGTATGAAACAATCGATTTAAGCCACTGAACATCAGGCAGCAAATGGTAGTGAACACTGAAAGAGAGAAAAACCAATGAGGGGAGCCATCTGATTGCCGTGGCTTACTGACTAGAGAATTTCTAAAATGCAGTGCAAGAAGTGGAAAACTAGCTGGAGCTTGGCAGTCTCTCCAAGTTGAGAAGACAGATGTGTAAGTCCCAATAGATCAAAGTAGTTTGAACTCACCGGGTAAAATACTGAAGAAAAGAGAGCAGCAGAGAGAGAATGGAAAGTTTTGAGATCTCCAAAAGGTCCCCCTTGATGTTGAAGCTGAGCATTGATAAGGACATTTATATTAAAAAAACTACCCAATAACTGAGAAAAACTTACCCAAAAGAAGCAGATAAAACAATTCTCAGAGATCACCCTGCACCAGGACTATTTCATGTTACTACCGTCCAGAGAAAGCCTTAAAATTCACTGGGCATTGGGTAGAGTAGTAATTCCAAGGGAATTGACTGTGTAGTAGGGCAAAGGCGGACCTAGGTTAACATAGTTCTGATTCTGTCTAATAAGCTTAAAAAAATCTTGGAAAAAAATCAAATTGCTTACAGGTTACTATATCCCAGAACAAAGCTCAATAATTTTTACCTTGGAATACAAAGTAGGAATACAAAACTATCTAGGGCACAAGAAGATAAAATTCACAATGTCTGATGCCTGATCAAATATTACCAAACATGAAAAGAGGCAGAAAACTGCAATCCATATTAAGGAAGAAAATAAATCAACACAAAAACACACAATAATAGCATAAGCTTCAGAATTAGTATGCAAGGTCAATAAAACAGAATTCAATTCCATATTTTCAAGAAGGTAGAGAAAAAAAGTAAATATGTTAAGTAGAACATAGAAAAAATTTAAAGAGGCTTGAATTGAACTTCTAGATACAAAATCCACAATATCTGATATCAAAATACATTGCATGGTATGGGCCACAGATTGGATGTTGAAGAAGGAAAGCTATTGGCATTGAATGTGAAAACATGGCAGTAGAACAATCCCAAACAAAACACATTCAGAAAACAAATATTAAAAGGATGAAGGGAACATAAATGAAATGAGTGAAATGTGGAGCAATCTCAAGAAGCCTAATATATACATAACAGGAGTTGCTGAAGGAGAGAGGTGGAAGAGAGGTCAGTTGGAATATTTTGAATAGCAGTGAATTTTTAAATTCCCAAATTAAACTCACAGATTCAAGAAGTTCAAAGAATCCTAAGCACATTCTTGAAAAGAAAATTAAAAAAAAAAATTAAATGACTTAAAACCTGAGAAAAAGTTAGTAATTCAGAATTAGCCAGAAAGATTTTATATTTTTTAATACAGCAGGAAAATATATAAAAATGACAACAGAGTTCTATTGAAAACAATACAAGTTAGAAGATAAAGAGGCAATATCTTACAAGTATGAAAGAAAAAAGGTAGCTTAGCAAAAATATATTTTATAGTGAACATATCTTTCAAAAGCAAAATAAAGACTTTGTTGACAGAGTAAAGCTAAAAGAAGTTGTCACCAACCTACCTGTACTATAAAAATGCTAAAGCAATTTATTCAGACAGAATGAAAATAATACCAGATGAAAAGTAGCATCTAACCAAAGGAGTTAAGAGCACCCAAAAAGGTTAAGTGGATAAATCAGTGGATAAATTAAAAAGTAATATTTCTAACTTGATTTTGAAGTCTCTTTGAGAGTATCATTTAAAGCAAAAACAACAGTGCAATGTAAAGTTCATTAAATTATATGACAACAATAAATGCTGGGAGAAAATGTAGAACTGCACTGGTGTGAGGTCATTATTTTGTAAATGACAGTATGTCATTACTTGGAGGTGGATTGTGATGAGTTATAGGTGTATACCATAAACCCTAAAGCAACCATTAAAAAACAGAATTATAGTTAATAAATCAAATAGGAAGGTAAAATAGAATTACCAAAATATATACAACAAATCCAAAAGATGGCAGAAAAGCAGCAATGGGAAAAAAAGAACATATAAAATTATTGGAAAAAAATAGCATCATAGTATATTTAAATTCTCTCTCTCAGTAGCTACCTTCAAACACTCAAGTGAAAAGCTCAAAACAGATGAAAAAGTATGACATTAAAATTTGCTTTGTTCCAAAAATTCATTTTAAATGTTATAATTATTTTATTGTAAAAAGATGCGAAATAATATACCATGTTAATATTAATAAAAAGATAAATTGAATATTTATTTATATATCAGATAAATGTAATTTCATAGCAAAAATATTACCAGGGATTAAGAGGAATATTTTTTGCTGATAATGACATCGATTTATGAAGAGAATTGCCGGGCGCGGTGGCTCAAGCCTGTAATCCCAGCACTTTGGGAGGCCGAGACGGGCGGATCACGAGGTCAGGAGATCGTTAGACCATCCTGGCTAACACGGTGAAACCCCGTCTCTACTAAAAATACAAAAAACTAGCCGGGCGAGGTGGCGGGCGCCTGTAGTCCCAGCTACTCGGGAGGCTGAGGCAGGAGAATGGCGTGAACCCGGGAGGCGGAGCTTGCAGTGAGCTGAGATCCGGCCACTGCACTCCAGCCTGGGTGACAGAGCGAGACTCCGTCTCAAAAAAAAACAAAAAACAAAAAAAACAAAACAAAAAAAAGAAGAGAATGAAGAGCAACTAAACACAACTGGGTCAAGTTTCACAAGTTTTTATGTTGTGAACTAAAATACATATACAAGTAGCCCCCAAACTGGATTTTTGTATACACAATAGATAGATCTCTGTCAAGATGGGATACATGTACAAGAACTATAGAAAAACTTTCCTTCTTTCTTACTGTCTCTCTCTCTCTGCATATATATATATACATATATATATACTTATATAATCTTATATCTGTAGTAGAAAAGATCTAAGGAATACAAAACATACGTGTATTTTGTAGTAATAAGTCTTATATAATTGAATACATAGAGGGAATTGGAAATGCATGATACTTATTTAAATGTTTCCGTAAATGTAAGTGATGTTCTGCTGAAATCAGATTCCCCTCACCACCTTAGAGTTAGTATTCAAGAAATGTAGCGAACTTTAAATGGAACGCAGTGCATATAACTATTCTGATAAGGCTTCTTATTTTCAATAAACGGAGTGAAGATAAAAAAGAAGATATATAACAATTATAAAGGTTTATGTACCTAATAAGAGCACATATTTTATGTGAAGCAAAAATTTATTGAATGAAGAAATATACAAATCTACAGTTTTATTCATGCATTTAATATCACATTGTAATAATTGATACAAGTAGACAGAATATCAGTAAGGGTATTGAAGACTTGAAAAACACTATCAATTATAAAATAATCCTAAGTAAATCCAAGAGTCAAATCATAAAGGATATTATCTGATCAGAATGGAATTAAATTAATAACTAATAAAAAGGTTTATAGAGAATCCCCAGATATTTGGAAACTAAACAACATATTTCTAAATAACACCAGGAAAAAAGAAGACATTAAAGAGATATTAGAAACTACTATTAACAGAATGAAAATAGAATTGAACATATTAAAATTTGTGGGAGCTAAGAAAAGCAATGTCTGAGGGAAGCTTGTAGCTGCAAAAGCTTGTTAGAATACATATAAGAAAAGTCTCTAATTAATTACCTAAATTTCCACTTTAAGAAATGAAATAAAGAGGAACACATTAAATACAAAATGAGTAAAAGAAATAAAAATAATGAAGATAAGATTAGCATTAATAAAACAACAACCAAAAGATAAAGAAAATCAAATCAGCCCAAGGCTGATTCTTTGAGATGCTAGCAATAATAGCAAGAGCATGAAAAAGACAGAAATTACCAGTATCAGGAAAGAGAGAGATTATAAGGGAATGTTATAAATAACTTTAGGATAACAAATTTGACGATTTAATTGGAGAAAGACCTAGAAAGAAACAAATTACTAAAGCCCACTCAATAAAAAATAAATAACCCAAACAGGTTATGTGTATTAAATCAAATAAATTTTTGTTAAATACCTTTCCAGAATGAAAATTCCAGACCCAGATAGCTTCACAATTAAAGAAGAGAAATACGAATATGCTAAATACTAATATACTAAAATGCAAATGTAAAAATATTAACTTCAAAAAATTTGTATTTGAGGCTGTACAAAATCAACTAATAGACAAAATAAGTATGAAAAACTTTAGCATATTAAAACATATTTATCAAATAAATAGTATAATTAATTAGTAAATAGTATTTCACACGTCCAAATGCTCAGTATCATTGTTAAAATTCATTTATCTGGATTAATAATGTTATATTTTTCCAGAGAGCATTTTAAAAATATCCTTGCAAGTGGAAAGATAAAATACATAAAATACTGTCATTAATAATTTAATCTACAGTAATCAAATTATCATCTGCATGAGCAAAGGACATACATTCAAATTGCTATATTCTATTGCCATCATAGCTGAAGATTTTCTGATTGATTTCTTTCCTCTAAAATAGATGGGAAAAATCCCAAATATATTGGGGAGTTGGTGTAAATTCCTACAGTGGCATCCATATTATACAGTAAGATTTTGATTTAAAATCAAGGGAAAGTTGCAAGATAGTGATAACTGGGTTTTCATTTATTTCCAAATTATTAAAAGACCTTGCTTACTTTAATCTTCACTTTCTTGCAGAGTCTAGAGGCACAGAATGCCATAGTAAATGTTACTAGATATTTCAGTGTGCAGTCTGAGTGGTAGCACGTAATTTATTTACAAGATGTCATCTTTAAGCCTCTCGTTTTGCCTAGTTTTTTGTTTTTGGACAAAAATATTCACCTTTCTGAGTCTCTGTTACTTCATCAATATAATAGGAGTGAAAATAGAGATTCCCTCCAAGATAGACTGTAAGGATTAAAAAACAATGTGTACAGGACTTAGAAGATTTCCTGGCATATCTAAGCAATTAATAAATCTCAGTTGTGATTATTGTTACCATCTTAATGAAACACATTTGTACCCTAATTCAAACTTTGCGTGTATCTTCATTTTTACTAATCACTGGTCTACTAGTCACACCCAGTAAATTAATATAAAAAATTAGGTTCCAAAACCAGCGTTAATCAAATTCTGAAAATCATTTAAAAAAGTAAATATTCTTGAACATCAAAAGGCAATTCCAATGTAGGCTTCATATTGCAATTGATTGCTATAATGATACGGAATTTCTTAAAGGTATCAGCACTCTATTAGCTAAGTCATGTGTGATTTTAGTAAATGTGAATCAGGCAGGTGAAAATCTAATGCAAGCCTTGCTCAAGAGGTTTACAAAGTTATTTGATTCAGAAGCAATAGGCATTGAAGCCCTTTTTAAATTAAGAAAACTAAGTCACCAAACATATTTACACATATGTTTAAATGTAACTTCATCTGTTTGGGGATTGTGTAGTATTCACAATGTATTTTATATTTAATCCATTCTAATTACCTAAAAAATCCTTTGGGGAATTATTTCCACTAATCTATGCTTTCTGTGCCATTGGGGATAGATACGTAACTTGCCTCAAATACTAAGTCAATTATAAATGTCTGTGTTGTTTGGACTGTATTTTATTAAAAAGATGTCTAAATGATGTTAGGTAATTTATTTAAAAAGAAAGAAAAGCCGAGGCCAGGCGTGGTGGCTCCTGCCTGTAATCCCAGCACTTTGGGAGGCCACGACGGGTGACTCACAAGGTCAGGAGTTCAAGACCAGCCTGACCAAGATGGTGAAACCTCGTCTCTACTAAAAATACAAAACTTAGCTGGGCATGGTGATGGGCACCTGTAATCCCAGCTACTCGGGAGGCTGAGGCAGAGAATTGCTTGAACCCAGGAAGCAGAGGTTGCCATGAGCCGAGATTGCACCACCGCACTCCAGCCTGGGCAACAGAGCAAGACTCCATCTAAAAGAAGGAAGGAAGGAAGGAAGGAAGGAAGGAAGGAAGGAAGGAAGAAGGAAGGAAGGAAGGAAGGAAGGAAGGAAGGAAGGAAGGAAGAAGGAAGGAAGGAAGGGAGGGAGGGAGGGAGGGAGGGAGGGAGGAGGGAGGGAGGGAGGGAAAAGAAAGAAAAGAAAAGAAAAGAAAAGAAAAGAAAAGAAAAGAAAAGAAAAGAAAAGAAAAGAAAAGAAAAGAAAAGAAAAGAAAAGAAAAGAAAAGAAAAGAAAAGAAAAGAAAAGAAAAGAAAAGAAAAGAAAAGAAAAGAAAAGAAAAGAAAAGAAAAGAAAAGAAAAGAAAAGAAAGAAAAGCCAGGATAGACTAAATGATACTGTTAAAGCAGGTAGCCAGTCAGGCATGAGCAGGGCAGAGAGGGCTCCCTCCCCTCCTATCAGGAATGGCAGACAACCACCAGGTGATGGCCAGGCAGTTGTTAGACTGTGTCTTTAAAATAACTGGTTGCAGCTGGCACCAAGGAACGGCAATCTCCCAATAGATAGAAAAAACCTGAAACTGCTGATCAGCAGCTTCCCGATAAGATCTCAGGAGTTGGATGAGTGGGTTTAAGCATACACACTAAGAGACAACATGGTGGAGTTTAACTGGTATATGACCTTCTAGGAGCATTCAACTGGTAAGTGAAGAATACCTCAAGTGAGCATGCTTGCAACTGCAGTAAACACACTACTCATACAGCCCCTCCCAAGTGCTGGCAGGCCACTGCATATGCAGACAGCCCACCCTAAGGGAAGAAACAGGGGAGAAGTAATGCAAGACCCTGGAAGCATGCCAACATATCAAACCCTAAGTCAAAAGTCAAACTGTGCACTTGATCTCTCAAGTCGCCGCCCACTTGGCCCTCTTCCAAGTGTACTTTACTTCCTCTCATTTCTGTTCTAAAGGTTTTTAATAAACATTCACTCCTGCTCTAACAGTTGCTTAAATTTCTCCTTCTGCTTTATGCCCCTCGGTCGAATTCTTTGTTCTGAGGCAGCAAGAATTTAGATTGCTGCAGACCCATACAGATTCACCACAGGTAACAGTACTGGACATGTCCTCCTAATCTAAATAACCAAGCAACTCTTCAAAATATATGAAACAATTACTTTTAGACAATCTATAACAAGCAGCACAGACTGTGATCCCTGAGAGAAGGGATCTCACAGAATTAAATCACAGTTAATTACGTGAGCACTGTCATCACACTGATTTTTGCGTTGGTATTTTTTTCAAGAAGATAGAGAGCAAGTAAGGGGGTCTTGTCTTTAAGTATGGAGTTGAGGAGACAGATAATAGCATTGGGGAAGGTTGAAATGGATAGATTTTACAGATTTTATCAGGGCTAAAAAAATCTGCTTCAGGGTCCCCTTGAGTCTTTGGTTAAGTACTAAGGTGTGCATGTCTAGGGTTGACTCCATGGCATCAGGCAAATAACAATTACTGAAGAAAGAACAACTTTCAGGGAACTGCAAACTGACTAGTTTTCGAAGGTCATCAATGTACATTTCTGCTAATAGGATACAACAATTGTGTTGCTGCACATCTTTGTCATTTGTTATTTATTTCGACAATTTAAAAAACAATGCTTATCTAATGGGTGTGAGATAGACACATTGTGTTATCAGCTATGATGGAAAGATCCAGCTAAATACCTGTGGCATTCAGTAGTATCCCCAGAAAATCCATGCCTTAGTAGATACAATTAGAATAAAAATACATTAAACATTTATTATAGATATATTCCATGATTTTTAAAAGAAAAACATGAACATAATTTGGAAATAAACGGAACTTATTTATAAGAGCCTAAAGTAGCATTAAAGTCTAGAAACAATGCAAAAACTAAAATGAAGTAAATGTAAAGAATGGGTTTATATGTGATGCATTATAAGGGACATCAGAAGGGAACAGATGAAATAGCTGAAGGAACCAAGTTAGCTGATCAGGCAGCCAAGTCAGCAGCAAGAAAGCCTCAGGGTCTCAACACACCTATAGCCCTTCTAATCTGGGAAGCCTTCATAGGAGAAATGAAGCCTCATACTCCTCTGCAGAGATAGAATAGGCCATCTCTTGAGGGTACACTTTCCAACCCTCAGGATGGCTACAGTCAGAGGATGGCAACTCCACTTGCCAGCCTCTAGCCAGTGGAGAGTCCTTAAGATCCTTCACCAAGCTTTTTCCTTGGGAAAAGATAAAACCTATGAGTGTGCCTACAGATTGTTTTCAGGAGAGAAATTATTAAAAATAGTCAAACAGGTTGTTAATGCCTGTGAAATCTGTCTTAAAAAATAATCCCCTCAACAGGCAGCTCCTTCCTCCTCAAACCCAAAGGATAGTAAACTATCCAGGGGAAGACTGGCAGTCTTTACCCACATGCCAAAGATGAAGGGCATCCAATACCTTCTGGTGTGGGTAGAGACTTTCACTAACTGGGTAGGAGCATTTCCATGCGTACAGAAAAGCCCTCTGAGGTAATAAAAGTGTTAGGTAATGAAACAGCTCCTGCTTTGGTCTACCTAAATACCTCCAAAGTAACAATGGGCCCTCGTTTAAGGCAGCTGTCACACAGTGAGTCTCAAAGGCACTAGGCATACGGTAGCATCTCCATTGTGCCTGGAGACCCCGGTCCCCAGGAAAGGTAGAGAAAACAATCAATATTATCAAAAGACACCTCAGAAAACCGTCCCAAGAAACTCACCTTGCTGGGTCACTCTTCTTCCCACTGCTTTACTGCAGGTAAGAAATACCTCTTCAAAGTTAGGTCTGAGTCCTTTCAAAATGCTGTATTAATGGCCTTTTCTTACAAATGATTTTTTATTAGACCAAAAGACCTCGGAATTGGTTAAGCATGTAACTTTCCTAGCTCACTTCCAGCAGGAATTAGCATAATTAGCAGAAACCCAGCCCCAAGAAATAGGGCTACCTTTATTAAACGCAAGCGATTTGGTATTGGTAAAGGCCCTTCCCTCTCTGTCTCCTTCCCTAAGCCCAAGCTGGGAAGGGCCTTACACTGTTCTTCTTTCAATCTCCTCAGAGGTAAAAGTTATGAAAATCTACTCCTGAGTACATAACACTCCAGTCAAAGCCTGAAAAGGGAGCAACCCCGGAGGGCCTAGAGGAATGTCCCGGATATCAGTGAAAAGAGATAGGAGATCTTAAGCTGAAAATCATAAAAGATAAATAAATGAATGATAGCTACTTGTCCTACTCAGCCCCATACCTTCCTTACCAGATACTTTCAGTCATTTCTATCTTTTGTCTTGAGATTGTCCACCAGATATGAGAACTTCTTCTTGACACATAGTTGCAAGGAGATTTTGATTATCCGTGGGATTACATTTGTCACCTCATAGACGTCCAAAAGGAAATTCTATGTCTTTGTGAGTAAATTGTAAAGGGGAATTATTTATTACACTACTCTTATGAGAATTGCTACTCTTACTCTACTATTCACAGTAAAACTATACACTGTATCACCCACAATGTGGAATTCTAGATGGAAAATTCTAATTGCTATAATATTCTGCCTCATTATCATGTCTATGACAGGATTAATAATTACAGGAACGATTTTGTCAAAGTTAGCAATAAAGTTACTCTAGCCACCCAATTCAATGGCACTTATCCTATATTAAGAAAATGTTGCTTCTGTATGAACGCTTCTGGTAAAGTACAGAGACATCTGGTGGAGTAAACCAGTATTACAACCCATCTAAATGGCTAACAGGTATCAAACAAACTCTACTGTTATGGTTATAGCCTACAGTACCCCTACTAATAGTGGTAATCTTAATACTCATATTCGAACTCTATATTCTCAACTTCTTGTAAAATTAATCTCTTCTCACCTAGAAGCTATTAAACTCCAAATGGTGCCTCAGATGGAACCATGCATGGACATGCCTTTCTTCTGGGGACCCTTAGATTGACTCCAGGAGGAGCCCTAGCTCCTGTTCCCCACATGATGCCCCTCTCCAGCAGGAAGTAGCCAGAAAGAGTCATGTTCAACACCCCCAACAGCAATTAGGTTTTCCACTCCTGAGAGGGTAAATGATACAAGAAGTAGAAAGAAATTATTTAGGCAGATAGTGAAGGCAAAAGAGTCCTCAGCAGAATTTATTTTGGAAGCTACCATAAATTTACATCCTATGCAAATGGCACACCTGGTCCAACCAGTCTTTCATACCCTATGTAAATCAGATACCACCTCTTCACCAACTCATCTATAAAACTCACTGCATTTCACCACAGATCCAGCAACCCATTTTTCTGGGACCCCTCTCTGCAGCAGAGAGCTGTTCTCTTTCTTTAACCTGACTTGTGCTCTCAACTTCTCTCTTTGTTTGTCCATGTCCTTGTTCTCCATGGCCATGAGACAATGAACTTCAAGTGTTACTCCAGACAACAAGGCTGTTTTATTAGTAGATTTGACATGAAAGAAAAAAAAAAAAAATCAGTAAACTTGAAGGTACAGTACAAAATTTTAAATATGAAGTCCATGGAGAAAGCAAGTTTAGTGTGAGGGGTGATTCTCTTTCTTTTGCCTAACTTCTGCTGTCAACTTCACTCTTTGTGTGTCCATTTCTTTGTTCTCCATGGCTATGAGACAATTAACTGCAAGTGTTACTCCAGACAAAGAGGCTGTTTTATCAGTAGATTTGACATGAAAGAATAAAAAAATCAGCAAACTTGAAGTCACAGTACAAAATTTTAAATATGAAGTGCATGGAGAAAGAAAGCTTAGTGTGAGGGGTGCATAGAAAGTCCTCACCAATAAGTGGTCTAACATTCTTAGAATTAGGAAAAAAATACAAAAAAGGAGGATGGAAAGAAAGAAAAATAAGTTGAAGAAATATGTTCACATATACATACATACACACACACACACACACTTCTTCATATACTGATTCATATTTAAATGCAGTTTTACATAGCAAAGAGAAAAGAAGAAAGTTATTACATATGAAACTATCAAGAAAAACTAAGGTGAGGTTTCAGATTACGTTTTCATTTAGAAATTAAGGGACCATTTGTGATCTTGAATATAATTGCACTGTAGAGATAAGAACTAAACAGATTAGAATGAGGAATTGGAGAATATAAACTATTTATTTGCACATTATAAATTTTAAATAAATATATGTACAAAATTATACAATGAATATGCATATAATTAACCTATCTTAATAAACATTAAAATTTAGTAGAATCTCTTAATATTAAAACTGGCTTTGCAAATATTATATCAGTGAGAAAAATTATAACAGTAAGCTGAGCTACCACTCCCACCCCCCCATCTTGCCTTTCTTTTAATTATTCCTGGGCTATTGGACCCAGCTCATTTTAGAAGACATTTAGGCTACAGTATAAAGTTAATAGGTCTTGCCCAACATTTGACTGCTTTTGTAAGGCTAATGGGAGGCCATCAGACTAGAAGGAGAGAGGAGCCAGAGTCCTAGGGTGCAGACGTAAACGATTGTCAGCCATTACTCCTGAGGTTACAAGATGTGCAACTTCCTTAATTACTCCTGCAAATAGCACCACTATTGTAGATCAGCCTTTTGAGACATCTTTCTGGGTTTTTTGCACGTTTGACACCCATGGCTCCACCTGGACCACCAACCCTGCTCCTGTGGCCCCAGCCAGAAGCATTCAAAGAAGCATTCTAAAGAAGAACAGCTTCCACTCCCTATGAGTTCATCTCTGCCACATCCAATCAGCAGCAAGTACCTGTTACCTGGCTGCCCCTGCACCTTCCTCCAATCTGCCTTTGAAACACTTCTAACCTGTGAGCTTTAGATAAGATCATTTGAATATGAATTCCATCTCCCAGGTAGCACGGCCAGCCGCCTTTCTGTTAAACTCTTTCTTTACTACAATGCCATGTTGTTTCTTTCTGCAGTGGACAAGAAGTATCCCTTGAGCGGCTATAATATACTTTCTTGTTTGAACTTTCCTGCTTCTTGCACATTAGGTGTAATTCTTATCCTTACTTCTTAACCACACGTGGGCTTTGGTTTATCATTTTCTTGCCCCCATATATACATAATTTTAAAAACAGTCTTTTCTGCATGGTTTTAAACTTTTCACAAAAGTAAACTTGCTGTATGCATTTTTTTTTTTTTTTTTTTTTTTTTGAGACCGAGTCTCACTGTATCCCCCAGGCTGGAGTGCAGTGCCTGATCTCGGCTCACTGCCACCTCTGCCCTCTGCTTCCTGGGTTCAAGTGATTCTCCTGCCTCAGCCTCCCAAGTAGCTGAGATTACAGGCATGCGCCACCACAGCTGGCTAATTTTTGTTTTTTTTAGTAGACACAGAGTTTCACCATGTTATCCAGACTTGTCTCAAACTCTTAACTTAGGTGATCCGCCTGTCTTGGCCTCCCAACGTGCTGGGGTTACAGGTGTGAACCACCGCGCCCAGCCTTGTGTAATTTTTTCCCATTCAGATATCTGTGTAAAAAATGCACCAATGCTGATGTTTGTAGCTCTAGTTTATTAACGATAATTGATTCTGCATAAAAATATACCCCATATATAATCAATTTGGGGTTGATTTTTTCTAATTCTTTTTAATACCAGAAAACATATTTTTCTGTAGATGTCAGCTTGTAAACTTGCATGAGATTTTCTCTAGCCTATATAGAATTGTTTGGTACTGGGTTACACAAATTTTCAAATCTACAGATCTTCAAATTTGCTAGTTTCTTCCCAGTTATAGACTAGATTGGTTTAACCAATTTATACTTTCTCTGCAAGGGTGTAGCAGTTATGTTGCTGTACACCTTTGACAATTATTATTTTTACAACTTAAAATGCTTGTTAGATGGGTATGGTTAAAAGAAAAACTTTAGCCAAATTAACTTTAACAGAGTTTGAGCAAAGAATGAGTTGCAAATCAGACTGCCTCCTGAGTCACAGTAGGCTCAGAGACTCCTGCACAGCCACATGATAGAGGAAGATTTACGGAAATAAAAAGGAAAGTGACCTACAAAAAATGGAAGTGAGGTACAGAAACAGCTGGACTGGTTACAGCTTGGTGCTTCCCTTATTTGAACATGATTTGCACAGTTGGCCAAAACTTTGGCCAAAACTCAGTGATTGGCACAAGAATAGACTGCAGTCTGTTTACAACTCCATTTAGGTTATAGTTCACAGTGTACAGAGAAACCTACAAGTCAAACTTAAAATATGTAAGAAGGCAGCTTTAGGCTAAACTTTATTTGACAGTATGAGAGAGTATCATTTTATGTTTTTTAATTGACAACTTTCTATTTAATAGTGAAGCTGATCATCTTTTAAAATGTTTCTTGGTAAATCAGCTATCTCCTTTTTGCCTATTTTCTTTGACACATATTTCTTATAAGTTTTTTGTCTTTGCTTTTAATTTTTCTTTTTAAGTGATATATATTATAATTTATAATAATAAAAGTTGATTATATTATAAATATTGTTTTAGGAGTATGGTTATATTTTAATTTTTCTCATTGCCATTAAAGAAATTTTATTTTGAATATCAATTTATAAACACTTTTTATTTGAGCATTTTAAATTTGAGCATCTTGTGTTAAGAAATTATTTTCTTTCCAGAACTGGTGGATATATTATTGTAGATTTTATTCTAAAAGTTCCAAGTTTCTTTTCTGTAGCTAATAATTAATTTACTGGTAATTAAATTGTCTATATGGTATAGAGGTCAAGGGAAAATGCTTCCTTCTCCCTGTGAAGGTTTGATGAAAAAATCAACTGACAAAAGGCAGATAATAAATAGCATACAAATTCATCAATGTGCACATGAGCAAGAACCGTAGACTGATTACTTCAAGCTCCCTAACAGGGTGTAGAAGCTTGAGGTTACAGAAACACAGGGGCTTGGGTTGTGGCAAAATAGGCTACGGGAGAAAAAGAAGTAGAGGAATGGCTAGCAAAAGTAGCTGCATTATGTAGATGAAATTTTACAGGTAGCAGCCTTCAAAGAGAATAAATGGTAAAATGTTTCAATTGGACCATTCATGTTTTCAGATACCTGGTTAATCTTCCTTAGATCTGAAAAGGGAAGGCCTCAGAGAATGCCTGGTTTCATCAATGCAGATTCTCTACAGATTCAAATCTCCCCCACAAAAGACAGCTTTGCAAGGCTACTTCTGTTTGTGTGCTCTCTGAATGGCCATCTAAAAATATGTCTAAGAAATATATTTTGGGGTGAAATATTTCGATTTCTTTCAATGATGTTAGGTGAGAGTCCAATTCATTTTATTATTTTCCCAGCAGCACTTATTAAACAGTTCATCCATCCCATGATGGTGTCTTATGGCAGATACATAAACATAGGAGTCTATTTCCAAGACCCTTATTCTGTTACTTCATTCTATTTATTTTAACTGAACATTACTTTTCTTTTGGGGGCCACTCCAAGTTAATGTCTAAGTAGAGATATCTGTGACTGCACAAAGAAGATAAATGCTAATCACAAATATATTTGAGGGAAGGTAAGTGCTTCTTAATTCTCAAAAGATACTTTTTGAACCCATAGCTCATTTCAGGACAGTCAATGACCATTGTCTCCTTTGCCAATACGATGATTTTTCCACCTCATCCATGTGGTAAGAATTTCACTGGATGGGTTTCAACTAGCTGAGGGTCCCAATTCTCCTTATTGCAGGGACACAACACTGTCCTCTGCTGCTTGAGCAACTGCTACGGTATCTCCGTAGGCTCCAGAGCACTTTCCAATCTATACTGCCTTACCTCCCTGATTTTCAGCTCCCTTTTTCATCTGTGATCACTGGCACTTCTCTTACTTTCTTGAGCATTAAGGAGTGGCTTAAACAAAGCAAAACAAAATGAAGCCAAACAGAACCAAATAACCATAACCAACCGAACAAAAACCAAAAGCAGACATTTGCTATACATTCAGTATTCATGGGTGCTATATTATATATTGGGAGTTTTTTTTTTTTACAGGATATCTAGTATATTATTGTAGTAGAATTGAAAGTCCAGGCAAGTATTCGTAGGAGTTCTGATAGAATGGATGGTAGAAAAGGGAGCAGTCTCTACACAGCACCTTTCCCCACACGATGTATTATTGTTCTTTATAATGGAATATAAATCCTTTCAGATAAGGATGTGCTCTTCATTTCTCTTCAGTTCCACACTCTCCTCTTTTCTATACTCTGTGTGCCTCTTTAATTTGTTATCTTTCTGGTGGCTAAAGGCATTAAAGTTTGGAATACCTGATTTAAGCATTTAATTCTCTCTTTTATGTATTTATCCCACTCTTCAGTTTGAAGAGCTTTCTACTTGCTGCTGGTAATAGAAGAAAAATTAGAGTAGGATAGGCTTCTGTCTCTTTGACATCTATTAAAATAACAGTGCTTGCCTCAAGCAGTTGACCTTCTTTCTTGTTCATCCTCCCACTGAAAACATTGCCTGAAGAACCAGTTTTCTGATGTTTATTACTCTCATAAGCCACAGCTCATTCTCAGCTCATGTTCTGCTACTCTTCTTCTACAGCATTCTCACTCTCTTTTACACTTCCATGGATATATGCATGTCTTTGAACCACTTATAATTTAAAAGGAAAATAAAGAAGGGGGAGGGAGGGAGAGAGAGAAAGGGAGAAAGGGGAAAATAGGAGAAAAGGAGAAAGAGTCCAGAATCTTGAAAGAAAAAAAGACGTTGGGCTTCCTTACTATGCATTTTACATTATTTTCATTTGAATTTTTAAGTTATTCATGGTTCTCAATAAAAATTCCATTTTTTACATGGTAATGAATTTTGAATCATTTTCCTTTCTAAAGCTTCAAGTCACTGAATCACAGCTATATCTTCTATATAAAAATCTGCTTTCCAAAACTTTATGAAAACTTTCAATTGTTGAGCAATCTCCTATTTTGTTATCATAAGCTCTCAAAGGATATAGTCCCATCTAGATCATGAATACATTACTCCTGTTGATATTTTATTTCCACCTCAGAGTTTCAAGTGATTAAATATAATACATCTAAAATGTTTGTATAACTTTATAAAGTAATACTATCAAAACTAACTCACATCGATGAAAGTTTCCAATTTGGGGGCAGAGAGGGGCTCAGAGAACAATAACCAAGTATAGTGCTCTGGCAGGCTGAGTACTTTTGAATTAAAGGAAATTGGAAGGACTTAGAAGCTGCCTCAGAATGAAGGACTTTCTAACCTTTTTTTATTTCTCTCCTGCCAACTACAGGGAGGCATTCTCCCTGGAAGTTCCCTTGTCTGACTGGGAAAAACTTCTTCCAAAAAAATGCAATTGTCTTGACACCTCTTTAGGAATATTATCAAATAATAGAAAAGATTAACCACCAGAGAAGAGAAAAGACTAAAAGTCATCACCATGTGCAGACAAACATTTCACCTATTCTTCTAAGGTCAATTCTAAGAGATTACCTGGGAGACGGTATCTGCATGATAGCAAAAACCTTTGTTCACAATGAAGCTCCTGTTCTAACTTTCTTGAGGTTAATTGCCATCTCTCTTAATGAGCTCAGAGAAACAATGTCCCAGGTCATTGTTTATTCTTAAGGTCCCATTCAGTATTAAAAGAGAATTATTTATAAACTATTGTCTGTTCTTCGCGCCCAGATTAAGTCTTCTAAAAATCATTTACCGCTCCCTTAAAATTGCTTACATTCCTCCATTTCCCTCTCACTTATGAAGAGGGCACTGTTTAAGCTTTAATCATTTGGCTCTTCTTTGAGAGTCATATTTTGTATGGCTCCTGTACACATTTGAACA
Organism: Trachypithecus francoisi; assembly: GCF_009764315.1. Classification (NCBI taxonomy): domain Eukaryota; kingdom Metazoa; phylum Chordata; class Mammalia; order Primates; family Cercopithecidae; genus Trachypithecus; species Trachypithecus francoisi. The sequence continues at coordinate 32,461,527 of NW_022681462.1, forward strand.
TAAGGAAAACTGTATACTGTTTTCTCCTGTTAACCTATTTTCAATTTATTTTAGCAGACCAGATTTACCCGTGCCCTACCTGATATTTTCCCTGTGACAATAAAACTTTTAGAAAATAGTGGATGTTTGATACATGTCAATATTGAATTGAAACTAACTTGAATTGGGTAATTTATCAGAGTTATTTTTGATCTACTAAGAACAATATCTTACAACCTTTTTTGCTACATCACAAATAGTGTAGTAAATAGGTGTTCAGAATTAATGTTCCTGTTACAGTAGGTAGCTAATCAGCCATGAACAGGACAGGAAAGGGCTCCCCCCACCCACCAGGAATGTCAGGCAGCCATCAGGTGATGGTCCTGCAATTGTCACATTGCTTCGCTAAAATGATAATTGGTCACAGCTGGTGCCAGTGAGCGGTAATTTCCCAATAGATAGAGACACCTTAAATTGGTGATAGGCAGCTTCCAATAAGATCTCAGGAACTGGGGTGAGTGGGCTTGAGCATGCACATTAAGAGGAAAAATGGCACAGTACGACCTTCTGGGGGCACTGCACTGGAAAAGAAAGTCTCATTTGAGTATGCATACAACTCCGGTAAACACACTGTGCATGCTTACCTCCCCAGTGCTAGCAGGCCACCGTGCATGCGGGGAGGTCACTGCAAGGGAAGAATAGGGAGAAAAGGATGCAAGACCCCAGAAGTATGCCAACATATAAAACTTTAAAAGTAAAAAAGATCAAACCCCACATTTGACCTTCAAGAAGCCCATTTAGGTCTCTTCCAAGTGTACTTTCCTTTCTTTCTGGCTGTAAAGCTTTTTAGTAAACGTCTCCTCCTGCTCTGAAACTTGCCTCAGACTCTTTTTCTGCCTTAAGCCTCTTAGTTGAATTCTTTCTTCTCAGGAGACAAGAATTAAGGTTGTTGCAGACCCATACTGATTCGTCGCTGGTGACTTGGATATTCTCCACCACTTACTGTCACACGTGTCCATGTGAAGAGACCACCAAACAGGCTTTGTGTGAGCAATAAAGCTTTTTAATCACCTGGGTGCAGGTAGGCTGAGTCCAAAAAGAGAGTCGGCCAAGGGAGACGGGGTGGGGCCATTTTATAGGATTTGGCTAGGTAGTGGAAAATTACAGTCAAAGGGGATTGTTCTCTGGCGGGCAGGGGTGGGGGTCACAAGGTGCTCAGTGGGGGAGCTTCTGAGCCAGGAGAAGGAATTTCATAAAGTAATGTCGTCAGTTAAGGCAGGAACCGGCCATTTTCACTTGTTTTGTGATTCTTCACTTGCTTCAGGCCATCTGGATGTACACGTGCAGGCTTGGGCTCAGAGGCCTGACACTTACATTCAGAATGATGATTCTGAGGACTTGCAGAACCTCAGTCCTGCAAGTTTGATCCTGAGTTTGATCAGTAATTTCATTACAGAGAAGCCACTAATTGGCTACCATGGCTTTAGGCATTTTAGGAAATTTTTCTATAGTAAAACTTAATTTGTGTGTGTGTAGAGTCACCCCTTGGCTGATGAGAAAATTCGTTTTTCTGACTACTTGGATTTTCCAGATATTTTCATTGAGCATCTTCTCATCATCATTTTTGTATCTTATAATTACATACATGCAAGCTTCATGTTGTACTGATATACACAATCTGTTTTTAAGGCAAGGAAGTTCAAAGGGAATTGAATCAACTATAGAGCTGTCTTTATAAACTAAATTACCTATGTAAATTATTTAACCTTCTCTACTTATCTCTTAGTAAAAGACATTTTAAAAATATCACTTCATATGCAAATCCCTTTATATGCAGAGAATTTTAGTGTTGGCTTTTCTTTTGAAATTTGAGATTTGAAAGGCTAGCTCTCACCAGCTTCAGATTTTATTTTCCTACCTATTGAGCCCTTATGTTTTAAGTCTGATGCTCAAAATAAGTCACTAGGTAACTGGTATCAACTTGTGATTTTTAATGCCAAAGAGTGAGACTTTTCACAATTGATTAGCTGTGTTAAATAAGCCATGCTCTTTCATTCAACAGTTTAGAAAACAGTCCTAAAACAAAATAAATGTTCAAAATTACATTCTATTGATATAGGAGTTAAGGAGAAATTACTTAGACAGATAGCAAGGGCATGGGAGTCCTTGGTAAGGCATTTCTTTTTAATGAAAAGCAGCCCCAAATCATTTTCTAACAAAGAGCAGCCTGCAAGCTGGAAGCTTGCACAGGTGAAAGCTGGCAGGAACAAAGGTGTAGACATTTTCAAAATGGCGGCTCCACCTCCCCTTCTCTGCCAGCCACATGTACAGCAAGAGGAAGACAGGATGGTATCAATGAAGGGGAAAGCTTATTTGCACAAGAAGCTTAGGGTGGGGCAACCAGCCTTCCCCATGCACTATGTAAACGTCATACCTGATGCAACCGATCTATGAGCCCTAGGTAAATCAGATACCGCCTCCTTAACCTGAACTGTAAAACTCTGCGCATTCCCTGTGCCCCCCGCATCTCCCAGTTCTTTCAGTTCAGAGACCTCTTACACTATAGAGGGAGCTATTTCTCTTTCTCTTCTCTTCTACCTATTAAACCTTTGCTCCTAAAATCCTCAACTGTGCCCGTGTCCTAAATTTTCCTGGCACATGATGATGAACCCCAGGTTCGTACCCCAGACAACATAGCCACTTCACTATTAAGAATATTCTAATTATTTGGCCTGCCTGCTAGGACATTCTTTTTATTGTTGTGAGGGGGTGTTGTTGTTGTTGTTGTTTTGTTGTTGTTTTTGAGATGGAGTCTTGCTCTTGTTGCCCAGGCTGGAGTCCAGTGGTGCAATCTTGGCTACCTGCACCTCTGCCTCCCAGGTTCAAGCGATTCTCCTACCTCAGCCTTCCGAGTAGCTGGGATTACAGGCACCCGCCACCTTGTGGGCTAATTTTTTTTTTTTTTTTTTTTTTTTTTTTTTTTTTTTTGAGGCGGAGTCTCGCTCTGTCGCCCGGACTGGAGTGCAGTGGCCGGATCTCAGCTCACTGCAAGCTCCGCCTCCCGGGTTTACGCCATTCTCCTGTCTCAGCCTCCCGAGTAGCTGGGACTACAGGCGCCCGCCACCTCGCCCGGCTAGTTTTTGTATTTTTAGTAGAGACGGGGTTTCACCATGTTAGCCAGGATGGTCTCGATCTCCTGACCTCGTGATCCGCCCGTCTCGGCCTCCCAAAGTGCGGGCTAATTTTTTTTTTTGTATTTTTAGTAGAGACGAGGTTTCTCCATGTTGGGCAGTCTGGTCTCGAACTCCTGACCCTGATCCACCCGCTTCAGCCTCCCAAAGTGCTGAGATTACAGGAGTGAGCCACCACGCCCAGCCAGGACATTCTTATGTGAAGCAATACTGCTGAATAACTCTTACAAAGCAATATATTTCTTAATTTGGTAGATTAAAACATATTAATATTTTACTAAGAAGTTAACAATATCATTCAATAAAGAATGAGGTTAAACTAAACTGATACCTCTTCTCCATTTTCTAATAAATTTTTGAATGGGAGGTTCAGCTTTGAGATGAATAGTTGTCCAGAGTAGTGGACAAATTGCCACAGAATAGATACCCTACGAACTAGCTACTTCTTATGTATAATATATATGTATGTATATCTAAGATGAGCATTTTGAGGCAAAGAAAAGCACAACAAAAAACAATAGGGTGTCTCTTGCACCAGTTAGTGGTCATCTTACTTATCAGGAGTCAGACTTCAGGGTGAGGCTGGAGACACAGCCAGCAGGCAGCCCACTTTAAATAATTATTGCCTGCAGCAGAGCTTTACAGCAATAGAGCAATTAGGAATCTTTTGCTTATTAAGATTTCCCACCATGTTGTACTGTCATTTGCAGGTCAATCTTCAGGGAACTTTGTTTACTTAGAGCAAGGATGGAAAGTTATTTCAGATCTGGAAAATGGTTCTCTGGTAGAAATACTTATAGACCATATTTAAACAAGAATTTGACATTGATGTAGATAATCTTTAAAATTATAAGGCACCCCTAGATTTTATGACTTGATGAGTTTGTGTACCATTTATCATTTTCTGATTGATTGTTATTTTTTGGTAGAGATAGGGTTTCACATTGTTGGCCAGTCTAGTTTCAAACTCCTAAGCTCAAGCAATCCCACAGCCTTGGCCTCCCAAAAGTGCTGATTACAGACATAAACTGTGCTTGACCTCAGATCATTATTTTTCTCGTTGTTGTTGCTGTTGTTGTTGTTGTTTCTGGGACAGAGTTTTGCTCTTGTCGCCCTTATCTGTCCTTCCAGTCTCTAACTAATTTGCTGCTGACCCATCTCTGGCCATACTATAAAAACCCTATTTCCAACAATATACTAGACATTACACCTGAATGTCACAAAAGCTTCCAACTTAGGTTAAAATTGAATGTACACCAATCCCACTTCCCGTGAATACTGATACTCATGTTTTTATACTCATGTATATTATCTCTCATAGTTAATATTATTAAATGAGTTTCAAAAAAAGAGTTTCTAACAAATTATTCTTGGGGTGTGACCCATTCTTGGTGGATTAATATTTTAATAAACTGTATCAAGTGAATGTGGGAACCCAGTAGGCAAAATGTGGTATACAAGGCACAGAAAGAAAGGCTTCATCATGAACATCTTGTGATTTTTTTTCATAGATGAGTTCGGAAACAAACTGGAAGCAGAACTATATTACTCCATGTCACGATTATCAAGTGATTAGAGTATCTAGAGGGAATGCAGAAAAGAGCCTCCAGCAAGACTGGACGTTCTATGGGGTTAGGAATCATGGACGAGATATAATGAATTATATTTTAACCAGATATTTGCTTTTAAGGAGTTTTCTTTTTAAAAATGTTTTTATTAGGAGTGTGTATTCCAATATCTCTTCTTATTCTTCATTAAATCTTACATTTCTCAGTAACGCTTATGCAAAAGTATATTATTTAGAGAAAATTTGAAGAAATGCTGAATTCTCCTGCCAATTGTCAACTATTAGGCATCTATTTTGTGCCAGTCACTTTCAGAGGCTAACATACACTATTTTCTGTTATTTTTACAAAACTTTAGGAAATCGCTATTAGGAGATAGTGAGACATCTCATAAAGAACTATCCAAAAAAAAGACAGAGAAAGAGTGAGAGAGAGCATAGGGAACAGATGTCTTCTCTATTATATAACGTTGAAATTCATCCAGTCTAAAGGTTAAAAGCTTGAGAATCAATTTCTTTCTTTCTGCCTCTTCATCTTTCCTATCCAGCAAGTTACCAGAGACCATTGATACACCGCCATAAATGTTTAAATCTATCTCACAGCCACTGCCATAGTGTAGAATTTCATCATCTTCTCACCTGGGCTCTTGTGCAGTCCTATGGTAGCCTATTTGGTATTGGGCATCAAGGGAGTTACTACCATCAAGTCTGGTGAGCAGTGACACACGGGGAGGCAATACCACACCAAGGATACATTTCCATCTTGAAAACAAAGTAGAAACAGATTTACGCTTCTAAGTTTAAATTAGAACGGTTTAAACTCTCTCTCTCTGCTGCACTATTGCCACAGAATATATAATGCTGTTGTGGTGAAGAGAACATGAGGAACAAAAAGAATCCAGACATGCAATACTAAAGAATTTATGGGGGAAAAAAGTATAGGCATGTTATTAACAATTTAAATAGGCCAACAGCAGTTTGTTGATTATATGTAGAACACAAACCATTTTTAGAAATTAATTATTAGCTGGGTGCAGTGGCTCAGGCCTGTAATTCCAGCACTTTAGGAGGCCAAAGGCAGGCAGATCACTTGAGGTTAGGAGTTCAAGACCAGCGTGGCAAAGATGGAGAATCCCCATCTTTACTAAAGATACAAAAATTAGCTGGTAGTGGTGGTGGCGCCTGTAATCCCAGCTACTTTAGAGGCTGAGCCAGGAGGATCACTTGAATTCAAGAGGCAGAGTTTGCAGTGGGCAGAGATTGTGCCACTGTACTCCAGCCTGGGCAACAGAGTGAGACTTTGTCTCAAAAAAAATAATAATTATTATTATTTATTTAAAATATTGTCCTTAAGCTTAATACTTACAATAAATATAAACTATTAGGCATCTATTTTGTACCAGTCACTTCAGTTTAGGAGGATAACATACACTATTTTCTGTGATTTTTACAAAACTTTATGAAATCATTACTATTATCTTTAGATTGTGGATGAAAAACTAGAGTAAATAGGTTAAATAACTGGTATACTCTAAAGCTGGATTCTGAATGCAGGACTCTCAGACTCTAAGGTTTACACTCTACCACTTCTCAAAAGTGACACAAAGGCAAAAGCATAACTTACACAATTTTGTCTTATCAAGATGTATGTTTGAATGAATGCATTTCATTCATTTATACTCATCCCTTTGAAATATCTCCCAATCTAGCAGGTCTTCTATAGTGTTACGTGATTTATCCTGTAAGTAACAAATGTCATTACATAATTTCATGTTTAAAAACTTCCTATTGATTGACTATAGCATAAAATCTATACTTCCTAGTCTGGCATTCATGAGCTTTGATAATGTGGCTCCAACACTTCTTCAAATTATTCTCTGTATATATTACCATGTCATAGTTGTTTAGCCACAATTTCTCATACTTTCTCATTAGAGTATGTCTTATCACAGTTGTAACATTATGCATACTGTAGAATTTTAATCCTTCAAGTCTTACTTCAATATCAAGATAATTTTCTTTTTAAAACAGGGTCATAGAGTCAGTTTTCCTTTGCTACAGACCTAAGTATCAGGTTCTTAGATTATAGAGAAATCACTAATTGCCTCCAGGTGCGTTTCTTGCCTCTTAGGTAAAATCTTTCATCTTTATGAATGTGAATATGAAGTCTCTCTACTTTGAACAGGATTTGGACCAGATTTGCCTATTCATAATTATTTAGGAATCAGCATTGTGCTAAGCATTTGGTAGATAACATTGAACTTGACAAAGATAGGCAAAGACCTGGAGGTCAAATGAATGGTCTTAACAATGATAAAAGAATACACACTAGGGGAAGATCATGGAGGGCTTTCTAAGACACACTAAATAAATTAAGCTTCATAATTAAAAAATGGAATGTTTTGAGTAGGAGGCTGAGGGGTCAGATTTATTATACTCTGACTGCGTTATCAAGATAAGCCTGGAGAGTAATAAGCCTGGACTCTGAGGGCCAAGTTAAAGAATGTTGCAGAAATCCTAGGAGGAAAGGCAGTGCTTTGTTCTGTAATGACAACAGGGATGATAAGAAGCATTTAGAAGAGTTGGTAATAGGTTGCTCGTGAAAGGGAGTGCTTGGTGGATGGATAGTAGAAATCATTTTCACACATTCTATAAATAACTCAGATTTATATTCTGATTTCCCTGAATCAGCATTTCAGTAAAAGCAACTGTGGCCATTTTCTAAAGCAGTGTATAAATGTTTCTTAGAGAGTCTCAGCATCTTTTACTTTATAAGCATTTATTTTTGCTGGTGAGGTGTCAGACAGAAATCTCCAAGGTGCTTTATTTTTCAGATGAGTTGTGAAAAGATATAAGTCTTTGTTTCTTCACTGCACAATTTTTCACTGAATTCATGATCAAGGTGAGTAATATTTTGCAAAGAAGTTTAATGTGGCTTTGCAGTTTCAGCATTCAGCAGCTGTGGAAATATGGGGTTCAGTTTAATGCTGCCGTCCCATTGATTTCTAAGGTCACATGCAATCTATGGAAAGCCGCTACTGCCACTTCAGAAATTGCTCAATCTTTAGTTCTATATTCCATTTGTAAATATTTCTCACATCTGGCCTTCAATCCATTGGCCTCATACCCACATTGTCCCTTAAAGTTTAGTTCTCCTGGAAGGAGACAATTCCTTGCTTATGATTTAAAAACTCAAAAAGTTATTTTTGCAGCCGCCGTCTCAGATTTTTATTATAAACTAGAGATAGAACCCTTAAAGTTTAGTTCTCCTGGAAGGAGACAATTCCTTGCTTATGATTTAAAAACTCAAAAAGTTATTTTTGCAGCCGCCGTCTCAGATTTTTATTATAAACTAGAGATAGAAAGCCTTTATGATGAAAGTACTTTTCTGGAATATGTCACTTTAGTTTGGACCTCATTAATACTAGCTTATATTGGATTTTCTCTAAGTTTACAGATTAGAACTACTAAGGAAGATTCGTGATGATTCTGCATTAACATATTAATAAACAGTTGAGGAGCCCAAACTTACTACAATTCAAGATTAACTTTGAGTAAGAGAGGTAAAGTAAAACTCAGAAACATCCTGAGAGTCATGCTTAAAAAATAGAATGACAAGAATTATAAAACCTATGTCCTGCAGATATTTCCTTTTTCTCTTCTCTTTTTTGCATTTGGGAGATAGTGCAATGGGAAAAAAGTTTAAGAATGCAGATTTTAGGGGGGCAGGCAGACAGTCTGTATTTCAGTATGCACGTTACTTTAAAAAACTAAATGAAGATCCATATGGAGGCGAGTGCTACTAGCATGTACTTGTGTGCACACACAAACACACACAGCAAGGCAAATGGCTTAAAGAGTTATGTGACCTAGGGATTTTTAATATTTAAAACCATGTAGAATGTGAAATACATCACAATAAAAAGTGAAAGTTAATTCCCACAGATTAAAAAAAAAGGCAGAAAGATTCTACTTTAAGTAAAATAAAGACATCATTCCCTTTAACATATCGTTTGACATTTGGAAACTTCTAAAACTCCCAAGAGTACATGGAAAATTGAAAGCAGTTTACAATAGTGAAAACTGAAGGATTTGCTCAGTCATCGCCTCATGGCATGCTCAAACTTGGTCTCATGAACAGAGAGTCAAAATATTGTTTGCTGTCACTCCACCTGTAGTTGTCCTCTCACTTTATAAAAGCCCAGAATTTCTTAGAATCTGAAAGTAGGTGGTAATTTTGGACTTGATACACTAAAACCTCCCTCATCTTTTCAGTTTATTTAGAGAAGAAAAAAAAAATTCTAAGAAAACAGTTTGCCAGAAAAATAAGCAGATCAGTGATAAAGAGTTACAACTAGAAAGAAGGGAACTCACTGTTAAAATTGTTCAGATAGAAACTGACAAAATGAACTCAAATACCAGACCATATTGTAATACTGCAGAAACCTCATTCTTTCAAAGTATCATAAACTAATTAAGAAAGGGAAGGTGTCATTTTAGCTTTTAAGCAAAACTACAATAAACGGAATATAAGATAATTTGAAGCACTTGAATATTTACAAAAAACAAACAAAAGGACTACAAGGGAAATAATGATAAGTCAAAATGTGGAAATATTAAAGATTAAATTCTGAGTGCTCAATTCACCAAATCTAGAATATAATAAACAGTGGAACAAAGATACTTAAAATTATAAAAGCATGTCCCTGTTGTTTTTTCACCTTTGTAAGCACTTATTTGCTTTCTGGCACTAAAAGCTTGCTCCAGGCTCATCTGGAGCATTACCTGCCCCTTCCCTAAAATCAGCCATTTCTACAAGGAGCCCTTGTTCTTTTCACTGGATAATGGTATAAGGAGCCAAACACCAGGTGATAGACATGCTCATGGCTACTCAATTTAGACTGGAAACCTAACAGTTTTCAGTCTAAACATCACTTTTCCAGTGTTAATTAGTTCAACTCCTTATCTCCACCACATGCAGTGAGGTTTATGCTGTGTTTTTTATTCAGTTAGATTCATTTGTCATAGTCTCCATTCTATTTTGGGATCCTAGGCACCTGTTGGGTTTTTTTAAATACACTGATGTTTATCCTTAGCAATGTACAATTTTATAGGTTTTGATAAATGCATAAAGCCATGTATCCAGCACTCCAGTATCATACAGAATTGTTCCATTACCACAGAGATTCTCTTGTGTATCCTTTTATAGTCAGCCATCCTTTCTCTACAACTAACAAGCATTGCTCTATTTTCCATTCCTAGTTTTGCCTTTCTAGAACATTACATGACTGGAATAATACAATATTTAATTTTTGAGTCTGGCTTTTTTTCATTGAACAAAACACAATTTCATCCATGAGTTCCAACACTGGGTCAGAAAATCTCCAAATAAGTCCAGAATATTTTGGTTTTATAAATAAAGGATGCTTTCAAAAATGCCTACAATAGCTTTAAAAAAGTATTAAGAAGTTGCCCTGATGGAAAGATCAAGTAGTGACCACTTCAATGCTAAATATAATATTTATAGCTAACTAGAACCAGTAGTTTATAAGGAACGATTAATTCATAATGATACTCAAAATGAACAAATAGTATAAAATATACCAGAGAAAAATAATATTGACCCAAATTATTCATGCTTACTCCTTGCTAAAAAAATGAATTATTGAATTTTAAATGAAATGCCTGTTTGTTTAATTCATACACCCCATACTCCCTAATAAATTATTGAAATACTTACCACAATAATAGGAATTAAAACGTGTTTCTGCTCTTTTGCCAGAGATATGTAGACCTATGCAGCTTATGTTCCAATTAAAATAAATCATTGGCAAGGAAATTAACTACAGAATTGAATCTAATCAGCCTGTGCCTTTGAGAGACTGGCTGGTTATAGAAAGTAGTACTGTTTGATTCCCCTAGTCTTAAAACACACACTGGAAATATTTCATAGTTTATTGTACCTAGTGAGCGCAGTCAAATAATCGTATTCTCTGGAATGACTGGGAAGGGAATTGGTTCAGGATGGAAAAAAGAACAGAAAACACATTTGAGCCAACGGTAGAAAGGCTACGGCACTGAGGACAGTCCTTACCCTATTTTTCGTGTCAGCATCTGTGTGTCTCTGTAATGAACTCTGGAGTTCGTAGGGTGTCTTTATCTCTACTGAAGGTTTGTTCTATGTGGTTTCTTCCCTAGAAAATCATCTCCATAAATTTCCATACCCTTTACCATTAAAGTAACTTTAATTCATGTTCAACTTTTGCTTCTTTTATTCTTTCCTTAAAAATCTGCATGTATCCCACCAGATATCAATTTTGATTACCATACAAATATTATTTTTAAAAACTAAAGATGATGAAAATAAAAATAAACCAAAGCAAAGGAATGAAGTCTCCAAGAGATATCAAGGACTTAGGTAAGAAGCAAAAGGTTAACTGGTAATCTAATGCAGTAGCTGATATTTTACATTCACAAAATTGATCAACCATTAGGTAGCCTAATAAATCATAAAAAAAAAAAAACAGAAATCTAACAGTAAATTAACTGAATGTACAGAAGACATAAATATAAAATTTTTGTTTGTCATTAAACCATTAATTATGTCTCATTAAAGGATGGAAAATCCACACCTATAAAACATCTTTGAAGAATTTGAGGCAGTTATCTAAGGACAAGACTCCACCTTCTGCAACATGCCCATATTGATTCACAGGTGAATGACTTTCCTTCTTTTTCTTTTTTTATATTTTATTATTATGCTTTAAGTGCTAGGGTATATGTGCACAACGTGCAGGTTTGTTACATATGTATACATGTGCCATGTTGGTGTGCTGCACCCATCAACTCGTCAGCACCCATCAACTCATCATTTACACTCAGGTATAACTCCCAATGCCATCCTTCCCCCATCCCTGAGCTTCTGCACAGCAAAAGAAACTACCATCAGAGTGAACAGGCAACCTACAGAATGGGAGAAAATTTTTGCAATCTACTCATCTGACAAAGGACTAATATCCAGAACCTATGAAGAACTCAAACAAATTTACAAGAAAAAAACAAACAACCCCATCAAAAAGTGGGCAAAGGATATGAACAGACACTTCTCAAAAGAAGACATTCATACAGCCAACAGACACATGAAAAAATGCTCATCATCACTGGCCATCAGAGAAATGCAAATCAAAACCACAATGAGCTACCATCTCACACCAGTTAGAATGGCAATCATTAAAAAGTCAGGAAACAACAAGTGCTGGAGAGGATGTGGAGAAATAGGAACACTTTTACACTGTTGGTGGGATTGTAAACTGGTTCAACCATTGTGGAAAACAGTATGGTGATTCCTCAAGGATCTAGAACTAGAAATACCATATGACCCAGCCATCCCATTACTGGGTATATACCCAAAGGATTATAAATCATGCTGCTATAAAGACACATACACACATATGTTTATTGTGGCACTATTCACAATAGCAAAGACTTGGAATCAACCCAAATGTCCATCAGTGACAGACTGCATTAAGAAAATGTGGCACATATAAAACATGGAATACTATGCAGCCATAAAAAAGGATGAGTTTGCATCCTTTGTAGGGACATGGATGCAGCTGGAAACCATCATTCTCAGCAAACTATCACAAGAACAGAAAACCAAACACCACATGTTCTCACTCATAGGTGGGAATTGAACAAAGAGATAACTTGGACTCTGGAAGGGGAACATCACACACCTATTATGGGGAGGGGGGAGGGAGGAGGGATGGCATTGAGAGTTATACGTGATGTAAATGATGAGTTGATGGGTGCTGATGAGTTGATGGGTGCAGCACACCAACATGGCATAAGTATACATATGTAACAAACCTGCACGTTGCGCACATGTACCCTAGAACTTAAAGTATAACAAAAAAAAATAACAGAAAGAAAGAAAAATAGCCACTTCCATACAATGGGAATAAAATAATAAATTTTTTAATTTTGGAGGGGCAATTTGTGAATGTTTATCAATATTTTAAATGCATATGCCCTTTTTAACACTACAATTTCACCTATTAAAATTTGTCTTAAATATATACAAAGATTAAAATAGGATTTATATTAAGAATTAACTAGAAACAACTGAAAAGTGTAATCAGAAAATAAGTAATTCATTTAAATATAGTACAGTCTCACAATAAAATTCAATGTATTATATTTTATTGTGAGAATATGCCACAACTAATTATTCATTTTTATTAATTAACTCTTTTAAATTAAGAAAACAAAGCTAATTGGGAACTAGTGTGTGGTTTAAAAATTATAAATGTATATATGTAATAGTGCATAGAAAGAATATGAAACACACCAAATATACACATAGAACTGTAACTCCTATGAAGGGTGGAATAGAAGAGTTTGCAGAGGGAAATTTTACTTTTCCTTTTAGAAATAATCAGATAAGTACTTATGGATAATTAGTTTCAGAAATATATATATAGGACATAATGAATAATGAAAGACCTCAGCTGGTGAAGAGGCCTGTGAAGGAACAGGAGAGAAAATAAGGGAGAAATAAGCAAGGGAGAAAAATTCAGGCTCACATATAATTTTAATTCATTTTTGGAATGTCCTCAGTAATCTATTTTAAAATTAAAAGTTTTGCTTTCATGATTTTATTTCAGTGCCCCCATTTCATTTATTTTGACACACTATTTAAAATTCCCCAAAAATAATGACCTAAAAAAAATGATTAGTAAAATGCCTAGATCTGCAACTTTATTTGGGTTTTTTTGCATTTGTACCAGGAAAAGAGATTACTAGCTTGGCTGTTAACTTCCCTCCTTAGTTGCAGAACTTAGCAAAAGAATGTCAAGTAAATTCCTACTAACCGCTTTCTTTTTTCTTCCCTTTGGCATCCTGGGCCCATTTTGTCTTGTCCTTTATACTTTCCACCCTTTGGCTACACATCTCATTTTGATCATTTTTAGTATTTTTTCAGAAAGTACAACACTTGCTGCTTTCTGCAAAATTCTGTCAGCTGTAAGACTTGGGGTATGATCTACAACTAAACAAGTACATGCTCATTTGTAAATATCTGCAATAGTCCTACAAACCATTTCATCATAAGAATTATAAAATTAACCAAACAAGAATAAAAAACACTGAAAATCTTTTTCACAGGTAAAAACTGGCAATTATTTCAGACACATTTCAAAATAATTTAATTATTTTTTAAGGCCCAAATTCATAAGGGCCACTTTTAGTTTTTCTTTTGTTCATTCACTTATTTAAAACAAAAAATGAACAAAAAATAATACTCCTCCCCCAAATATTAATAATTTAAGTGGTTTGGGATGATCATATGTAAGATGTTTAGAAAGTTTTACTAGGTCACTAAAAGAAGGCAATTTGTGAACAAAACAAAACAAAATGTACACTTTTTATTCAAGTTTCACTTCCATCTCTTCCATCTCTTCAACTTTGGCCTCAGAGTATTTGGGTAAAAAGGACTGATGAGTCATTTCTGCCCAACTCTCCATTAGAGAGTTCTAATTTTTAAGAGATTGCTGGAGGTTAAGATGAAGAAATGGGGCCGGGCGCGGTGGCTCAAGCCTGTAATCCCAGCACTTTGGGAGGCCGAGACGGGCGGATCACGAGGTCAGGAGATCAAGACCATCCTGCCTAACACGGTGAAACCTCGTCTCTACTAAAAATACAAACACTAGCCGGGCGAGGTGGCGGGCACCTGTAGTCCCAGCTACTCGGGAGGCTGAGGCAGGAGAATGGCGTAAACCCGGGAGGCGGAGCTTGCAGTGAGCTGAGATCCGGCCACTGCACTCCAGCCCGGGCGACAGAGCGAGACTCCGCCTCAAAAAAAAAAAAAAAAAAAAGATGAAGAAATGGTCCAAACCAAAGACAGAAAGAACAGTTGGTAGAGTTTTGTAATAATTTGATTGAAAAGTGATAATTGTCTCAAATAAGTAGAGACAGTGGGAAGGGTTAAGATGTGATGTTTTAGAGCATTATTAAAGAAATAGCATTTACTGAACTTAGTGAATGATTAAGGATGCATGCTAGAGAATTATTTAGGAATAATTTTAGATGTCCTAAATTGGCTGTGTAACTGAGCATATATTGTATGCAATATCTTCATTGTATTAGGGAATAGAAAGGAGATATATATTTGTTGTCAGTATGATACAGGAAACAGCTTAAGTGAGCATGAGAGAAAAGTCCAAGAGGAAGCGGAGGAAAGGAGTTAAGGACACAAGTGAACATGTTTTCATCACAAAGGAGAAGTAGGTAGAATTCCCTCACATCTCTTCTCTGAACTTTGAAGAAAGAAGAGAAAGATAGTTATGAATATAGAATGAAGTTTAATCTTGGTAGGGGAGAGGGGGTGTTCAGAGGAATTATTCAGGGAAGCTCCAACACCCCTACGAGAAATGAAAGGAAGGTTGACTTCTGTCTTCTGAGAATGAGAGAATGGGCTTGAGTAAAAGACTGTTAGAGAATATTCAAGTTTTAAAATAGCAATTATGAAGAGTCAGAAAAAAACAGAAAGCAATTAGTGGGTTGTACTGAAGCTCTTAGAACAGTAAATGAAAATGGTGTTTTTCTTCTAAAGTTCACAGTAACTCAGACATGCAAATAGAGAATCCAGATTGTAACCTTCATCCAAGATGGTATGTTGCTAGAATGATCTGGCACGTAGCAAGGGTGGGGAGTGGCATTACCGGTGAGAGAGTAGGTCAGAGGCGTTATTTAATTCATTTGGTAGAACAACTATTTACCCCATTATCTTACATCTGTTATGGAATGGCAGAGTGATATACCTAAAACAGTTACTCCTCAAATTGATACCTCACCAAGAACAGGATACAATCTGAGCACTCTATTATGTCAGTACATGGCACAGTCCTTCAGGATCCGACCCCAACTTACCTTCCTAACAATGCCTCCTAATAAATTTCCTTTTTCATACTGTTACTATGGTGAACTCCTCAGTGAACTGTTTTTGAATGGATACCAATTAATACATTATCTATTGTCATTATGTCACACGATTCCTACATGTGATAGCCAAATTGTTTCAATCCTTCATGGTTTTACACAGCTTCCTCCCTCTTCCTAAGATTCCCTTCCCCTATCTGGGGAATCATAGTCCACTATCCACACAATCACTGCATATCACTCACCCAGTCAAGCTTTCACTTCAATAACTTCAACAGACTTTAACCTCTGTTTAGTGAATCACCCTTTCCTTTATACAAATGCTGTGATTAATATATACTTCTTATCATAATTTATTTCAATTGTTCATTTAAAAATGTTCTCCCACTAGATTGTGAGCAGATTTAGTATCAATGACTTTGTGATGCTTCAGTATTTAGGGTGGTATGTGAAACACCAAAGTTAATAAATATGCATTAGTAAGAAGAGAGTGTGGAGCTGAACATCAGGGGCAAGGTGGGTTTGAAGAGAGAGTGAGTATCCCACGGGCAATTCTGAAAGAAAGTTGATGTCTTAGGCAATCCTTGCATCACTATAAATACCTGGCTAGATAATTTATAAAGAAACAACGTGTAATTGGCTCACAGTTCTGCACACTGTACAGAAAGCTTGGTGTTGGCATCTGCTTGGCTTCTGATGCAACCTCGGGAAGCTTACCACCACGGCAGAAGGCAAAGGGAGAGCACGCATAACACATGGTGAATGTGGGAGTAAGAGAGAGAAGGGGGAGGTGACCTATGCTTTTATACAACCAGATCTCATGAGAACTCACTCACTATAGTGGGCACAGCACCAAGGTATTCATGAGGAACCCATCCCTATGACCCAAACGTCTCAGACCAGGCCCCACCTCCAATACTGGGGGTCACATTTCAACATGAGATTTGGAGGAGACACATGTCCAAACCATATCACATGGGAAAGTAAAGATGAGGCTGCTGAGCTTGGAAGATAATGATGGATCTGCCTTTATAGACTCCTTCAGAGAGTAGAAGATCATATGAATATAAAGATCAGAGGAAGCAAGACTGTAGAAAACTTTAAAAACATATATGATGGAAATTAGATGAAATGTTAATAATCATGAGAATTCTGAAGATTTAAATGTTTCTCATTCCATTTTTGAAAACATTGGTTTAAGAGGTGAAATTACTCAAAAATATTCCATTATACTAAAATATTTACCAGTCTTTCCTTTGCTGCAACCATATGTTAAAAGTATTTTCTTTATTTGCTTAACTGAGCTTTTAATGGATTAAATTTTTCAAAACATCACTATTATGCTTTGGGGTCTTTTAGTCATCATATAATTGCTATGTACTCTCTTCCAGCTGTATATTAACATAAAAATGCAAGCATTACTTTTGCAAATATTGCATACTAAAGCTGAAGTTTTGTTTGATAATAGAAAAAAAAATGACAAAAATGCTTTAGAGTGCTCTATAGTTCACATGATTTGATAGCTATGTACATTTTTTAAAATTTGAAGAACTCAATTTAACCCTAAACATTAGGTATGGTTTGAGACATTTGCTAATTAAAGGAAGTAAAATCTAGCATTTAAATGAAATAAATTGATATGAAAAGTCAAGTACAGCTTGACAAGTTTACTTCCGTTATCACTTCATGCATCAGTTTTAGTTCTTTTAAAGCATTTACACATTCCCCATGGTACTGCAATTCTAGGACTAGAAACAGGCACATGCTCAATAGGGCACCACTTGGAACTTCTAAAGATACTACACCAAGTACCCTTTTCAGATTTACATAGGCTCCTAATGTTTCATTATGTTTCATCTCTGTGCACATATACTCAGCTTGCTTTCTTCTCATGTAGTAGATACCATCACATCTTCAGTTTCCTCTCTGCCTCTGAGTAAAACAAATTCCAGGGGCAGACTTAAAGGTAACCCCCTCAGTTACCAGTTTTCTCAGTAGCCTCAAACATTGACAGTTCCTACTTAAGGATTTTAAATTTATGCCCCTGAGGGAAAAACCAAAGGAGGGAGGAGTAAGCTAATTATAGATAATCAGAAGTAATTCCTGCATATTTTTTGTGTGCCAATAAGTTTACGTGCTTCTGCAATCTCCACCCCAACCCAGTGGGACAGGTCCTTTTTAAATTCTAGTTTTTCAAAGGAAACAAATGAATTTTGGCCAAGTAACATGCTCAGAGATGCACAGAAATAGTGAAACAGAGATTAAAACCTAGGTTGTCTGATATCAGAACCTCAAGTCTTAATTTCTACATTACAATGCATCAATAAATAATTAAACATTAAAAAAATCTTACCTACCTCTTAAAGATGTTTTATAGCTTCTGAGGTGGTAAATCTGGTGCATAAACCATAGCATTCCTTTGATACTGCCTTTGGGTATCTCAAATCCTAAAGATGAAAGTTACGTGAAAGAACAGACTTATCCTGTGCTTTGAGGTTTCAAAGTGTGACAACATTTCCCTTAGTTTCTCTCATATTTCTACTCTCCAGGGAATATTGTTTATACTTTTGCCTTTAAAAGTGTGAAGGCAATTTCATCCCCATTCCACTCTGCCAAGAATGGTAAGTGAAATTGAGAAGATACTATTGGATATTGATACTTAAGATTTCTTGGTCACTACATAGCAGATGAAAGGCATTGTCATCTCATTTGTTAATGAGGTGGATGACAAATTTGCTTAGGTCCCTTGATATTAAGATACCTAAAAAGCTGAGCATTGGCAGGAACTGTTTTTCCAATAATTGAGAAAGATCTGCTTAAGCCAATCTTACATCATCTACACTCCAGTGCACTTTGTAATCAAATAGAGTTAGTTTAAAAATTCATTTACTCTTTTTCTTCCAATAACAGGTATTAGAGATCTCCCCTGTAGTCTCTCCAATAGATGTCAACTCCTATGTTCTTCATTACTGAATAAGATGTTCACAACTACTGTACCAGTCAGGAAAGCTGAATTATGCTGCAGTAATAAACTGTTTCCATTTTTTATGCATGGTTTATTCAAGAATATGTTCATTTTAGGTACAACCAAAGGAAGAAGAGCCTTGAATAATTACAGGTAGAGGAAAATAAACAGAAAATTTAAAAATAAAAAATGGGTGCAAATGACAAAGAGATCCAAAAAAATTGTATCAATGAATCAGTAACCTTTGTTGACATTTAAAATTTTAATTTTAGAGAATCTTAGCTATGGGAGATTAAGGAAAGAATTCGAGATAAAGAGTTCTCCTTAGATGTGGAGATAAATGTAGCTAGATGTCACAGCTAGAGAGTAGTTAATTGCCTAATTCTACCAAGAGGAACTCAGAGAAACAAGCAATCACTATGGGACTGGGATGAAATGATGGTGAATGACTCATTGGAAGAGGTAAAAATTCAAATGGAATTTAAGTTTGGTGAAATTATAAAATAATTAATTGAAAAGAGGAAAAGCACTACAGGGTCCATACAATAAATAAAGGCCCAGGAGCTGTGTGAGAATAAGTCCATACAATAAATAAAGGCTGGGAGCCATGTGAGAATAAGGTAAGGATATCTTATTCTCAGGTAAGGATAAAAGTAAGGATAAAGTTTAGCTACACAGATAAGGATAAAGTTGAGCTAGACTGAGAAAATGACTGCTGACTTCCAGCCTGTGTTGGCTGGGTGCATTACTTTCAATTGGTCATTTTAATTATTTTCTAACATGAAGAATGAAAGTGTTAAATTTTTACTTCTTTAACTCTACAATAGAATGACTTTTTTCTTTGTATTTTATGTCTTCAGAACCTCACGTTTCTTCTGAGCAAGTTGCTTCTCATTTTTAGACTGCTATAATCTGATGGTATCTGAAAACATCTAAATGCAGAGATGCAAAATGTGTCATTTAGCTGATTCCAAATACAGAAAATTATTTATCATTTTTTTCTATATTTATGTTCCTTTTCTTTTTGAGAACTGTGTTCTTATTTAGGTATGTGTTAAAACCCAGAGACCACAGTAACTATGAAGAATTTTAAGTATAAAATACCCAATGAAAACCACCTCCAGTGTTACTCTGGCTAGCCACTAATAGCTCTAGGGTAGACAAAGAAACAAATTTCAGTCTATTTCAAGAAAGTGCAAGGCTGGGTGCGGTGGCTCGCACCTGTAATCCCAGTACTTTGGGAGGCCAAGGTGGGCGGATCACGAGGTCAGGAGATCGAGACCATCCTGGCTAACACGGTGAAACCCCATCTCTACTAAAAATGCAAAAAATTAGCCAGGCGTGGTGGTGGGCGCCTGTAGTCCCAGCTACTCGGGAGGCTGAGGCAGGAGAATGACGTGAACCTGGGAGGTGGAGTTTGCAGTGAGCCGAGATCACACCACTGCACTCTAGCCTGGGTGACTGAGCGATACTCCGTCTCAAAAAAAAAAAAAAAAAAAAAAGAAAGAAAGTGCAGAAGGTTCTAATAAGCAAATAAGCAGACTCTAACAGTAATATCGGAAATATAGATATATATATACACACACACGTTTATGTATAATATACATAAATATATAGAATTAGACAAAGTTGTGTTATAATTAGTGTATATTTGGACAGCAGAGTTAAAAATGTCTAAAATAGTTGCAAATACGTAATCTGCCATCAGATATTCCAGGCTAAGTATATGGACTCCAATGGCAAATAATTTGGGAAGAATGATAGAGTGAGATTGTATTCCTAGACTAGTTATTCATCAGCGGACAAAACCCAAAGCAAACCAATAAATTTGATTGTCCCGCTTCTACATTTAAGCAGTTTGGGCTCAGAAAGTGATATCTTCATAACTGGCATTTTGACATGCTGAGAGGCCTTGGAAGCTGCCTCAGAATCAAGGTCCTACAGACTTGTCTCATTCTCCTGATAGAGAGGGACTCTCTCTGGAAATTTTCTTATCTGATCAAGAAAGATTCTTTCCAAAATAAATGCAGTTGCCTTAAATCCTCTCCCTAAGGATCTTGTTGAATAATCAGGAAATATCAGCCACAGAAGAAAAGAGACTGGGAGTCATCGCTATGCCAGAAAGACTTTTCATCTGTTCTAAGGGAAGCTCCAAACGATTACCTGAGGAACTCTGTATAATAAGACAAGCTTTGTTTTTGTGCAGCTCTACCTCTCACCATGAAATTTGCCTTCCACCTCCCAGTTTCATGGATTTCTCTCCTACGAGGAGAATATTTAAACATCAAATATCTGGTTCCTCTTTGAGTTAATATTTTGTATGACCCCCCTATGCATATGGGTGCACATTAATAAACTTTGTATACCTTTCTATTGATCTTTTGTTAGCAAACCTTCAGAAAGTAAAAAATGTTTCCCTTTACCCCTACAAAGTCTGAAGTGAAATATTGGATCTGGCCTCTTTCTATGAAGATAGATATGTGAGACTATGAAAAGACTCAATCAGGACACCTATTACGTCTAGTACCTTCCTTAATATCTAGGTGAAACTGTCCTAGGCATACTTCCTTCTATCTTTTTCCCCTCTTTTTAAAGACAGGGATAGGGAGGAGTGAGTTCACAAGGTCTTCCTCTAGGTATGCATTTTACCTTTTGTAGTGTCTGCCAATTTGAACAATTGTGTCTGTTGTAGGTTGATGTTGATATAATAATTTTCTACTTCTTATGTATCATATTTTTCTATCTTTTTGCATGCCTAGCATTCTTTTAATGTCAGAAATTTGAAATTTTATGTCTTTGGGTGATGGATTTTTTATATTCCTATATATATTATTGTGGTTTGTTTTGGGATATAGTTATTTGGAAGATATTTGATCCTTTTGAGTTTACTTTTTAAAATCCATTACTAGCTATGTTACTACTTAGACAGAAAGCTTCTGGTTAGTTTATTCAGTATCCCAAGGATTATAAAGTTTGCAGTTCTGGGTGATGGGCACCATATGTGAGTATTGGATACTGTTCCCTCTGTCTTTCCTGGTGGCTCTTTCCAAGATCTCAGGTATTTTCTTTTATGCGTCTGTTTATATTGCAACTGCTTTCAAATAGAAGGGACCTCGGGTCCTCCTTCTACAGCAAGTTTCTTCTTCAGAATTGAGCCAGGGCTGAAAAGGCAACAGACCTTTTTCTCAGGGAAGGTCATACTACCAACCTCAGCAGGATTTCCTCCAAAAGTTATGCTCCTTTTGTTCAGCACTTGGCACTTAGGGAAAGGTGAACAACACCACCAGCCCAGACTCATCAGGATTCCCACGCAGCCACTGCTTTAGTGCTTCTTTGTCTTCATCTGCTTTGGGGGAGCTGACCCTCCCAGGAAGGCAGATAGTGTAGAGGATACGCTAGCCGTTTGACTGGGGTTCACTTCCTCCTTGTTGCCCCATATTTAACAATTCTTGGGTCAATTCTTCCTCCAGCTTCTCTAGTTCCTCTAACAGTTCACAATCACCCACATCTTCTCCAAAACCCACAGGTCAAGAAATGCATCTGAGATCTGCTGGACCACCTCCTGCTAGTCTGTGATGTCATCCATCCGTTCATCTACCTTGCCAGTGTCCAGGTCCTGGTAGGCCTTCTTTATGCCTCGGGCAGCTAACTACAAGGTATGAAGCATGTTTGCATTGGTAGTGGCATTCTCAACGGCTTCATGCTGAAACTCCAAGGGGGATAATGTTCCATCAATTTGTGCCAGCTGCTGTTCCAATCTTTTCTTCCTCTGTAAAGCCCGCAGAGCAGCTTTCTTATTCTTTTTTTTTTTTTTTTTTTTTTTGAGGCGGAGTCTCGCTCTGTTGCCCGGACTGGAGTGCAGTGGCCAGATCTCAGCTCACTGCAAGCTCTGCCTCCCGGGTTTACGCCATTCTCCTGCCTCAGCCTCCCGAGTAGCTGGGATTACAGGCACCCGCCACCTCGCCCAGCTAGTTTTTTTTGTATTTTTAGTAGAGACGGGTTTCACCATGTTAGCCAGGATGGTCTCGATCTCCTGACCTCGTGATCCGCCCGTCTCGGCCTCCCAAAGTGCTGGGATTACAGGCTTGAGCCACCGCGCCCGGCAGCTTTCTTATTCTTGAAACCATGGTTCTTTGATAGTCTGTTCTCAGTGCTGCTAATAAACGATTCATGTTGAATCATCTGCTCCAGAAACTCCTTTTTCTTGATTACTATCTTCTCTATCTCCTTCAGTTTCTATATTGTTTCTTCAGGGGTTTCACTCCTCTTCTTCTTCCTCAAGATTTGCTGGCACCACTCATGGCAAACTTGCCTCTCTAGCCTCTGCTTCTGCGCATCCTCCACAGTTCTGCCTCGTGTTGATCATTATTCTGTCAAATACTCAAGAAAGACCTTCTGCAGGTCTATGGACTTCTCTCTCTGAATATCACTAGAATAACCTCTCCATGCTCCTCTTTCTTTCTGTTACAAAGTCTATCCTCCTTGGTCTCCCTGGATTCCACTTCCATATTCTCAACTCAGAGAGTCTGCAAGACTCTTTTTAGATTCTGTTTTCTTGTGCTGTGTCCTGGAAACTCTCTTAAGACAATGCATTTGGACAATTTTAGGGCTCTCTCTTTTATTTCCTATATCTCAGGGAAGACTTTTCTTTGTTTTTTGATATATCTTGTTTTGAATATTGTTGTTTCATATCATTTCCCCCCCATTTTGAGTTTACTTCACAAGGAAAGTTTATCCTACATCATCTTGGCCAGAAGCTTCCCTTTTGCTTTACAGGTAGATATAATTTCCACTATTCCCTCCAGGATAGAATATTGATTGTGATTTACTATCTGACTGGCAATGAAGAGAGGCAGTTACACAGCTTCCATTTCGACAGCAGCTCTTATACAGGGCAGTGACCAATTTTTGAGTTCCACCAAATTCTTTATAGTTCATTTTCAATATGCTTTTGTGTACATGGAAAAATAACTGCCAGTTAAGTTTGTGGATAGAGCAGACACACTGAGGCCTCGGCATGCATCAGAACTTCATTTATTATCTGTTCCCTTATGTTTTTCCCATTAGGGAGCCTAATGATAATTTTGGACCCTGAATAGAGTATCAGTCTAATTTCTGTGTCCAGTCATCCTCAAAATGTTTGTGTATTTCTGTTTCCAAGTATGCCCTTCCCTAAGTAAGTGACAATTGGATTATTCTGTTCTCAATGCTGCTCATAAGGATACACCCAAGACTGGGTAGTTTATAAAGGAGAGAGGTTTAATGGGCTCACAGTTCCACATGGCTGGGGAGGCCTCACAATCATGGCAGAAGGCAAATGAAAAGCAAAGTCACATCTTACATGGCAGCAAGCAAGTGAGCTTGGACAGGGAAACTCCCATTTATAAAACCATCAGAGCTCATGAGTCTTATTCACTGCCTCAAGAACAGTATGGGGGAAACTGTCCCCATGATTCAATTATCTCCACCTGGTCCCACCCTTGAAACATGGGGGTTATGACAATTCAAGGTGAGATTTGGGTGGAGACACAGTCAAATCATATCAGCAATAGATCCATTTGGGGAAGTACTATGGGAATTATTGTAACATCATTCCCCCCAAATACTCTCTGTCTACTGTAGTCAATTGGTACTGGATCTGAAAAACTGTCCATAAACAGAAATTAATTCAGAAATTCTGACTTATTTGTGTATGGTTGCCTTTAGCCCCTGAATAACTATATGTGACTTCTTTGATTCTATCCACCTCATCCCTACCTCAGGGTTTCTTAACCTCAGATACGTGGATATTATTGTTTGCATATTTCTTTCTTGTGGGAGCTACTCTGTGTATTTTGTGACGCTTAGCAGCAACTTTGGCCTCTACCATTCTGATACCAGCAGCATCATTCTGCCAAATTGACAGCCAACCATATTGCTAGACATTGTCCAATTTAGAAAACTTTTTTCTGATTGAGAACCACTTTCTAGGGACTTCAAGTATTTTTAAGAATCTTTATAGGCCTCTCAAATATGTGTCAGATTATGTCAAATCTTCTTCAATTACCTCTCAAATAATCCTATTATGACCAGTCAGCCTTCTATCTACCACTTGTTTCCTGTTTTTCACAATCATCTTTATTGCCAATTATGCTCCAAATGTTTTAGTAGCATTTCTTACCGTCAGTATGGGAATGTGGAAGATGGCCACTGAGTTTCTCAGGAATGAATGCGTACTTTTTATCAGCACTGGGGTAAAATGAGTATTCTCTAGTCCCTCCCATGGGATATATTCAACTGGTGAGTTTTCCAGTCTTATGTTGTTTATCCATACCAGCATTCCTATGTCCATTTTTTCCATTTTATGCCATATCAGTTTTGTCATTTCAATTTCACTTTGTTTGGGCATCACCTTTCTCAAACTTCCAAAAACAATATGTCAATTTCATTTCCTAGCACATTGCCAAGATGTTAAATCTGTATTATGAGAGAGCACTCTCATATCCACAAACTCTTCTTTAAATTTTGTATTCTCTTATCTTCTTCCCACAATCCAGTCTCTTCAGTATCTAACCCTAATTCTAACAGTAAATGTTGGCTGAGCCCAGCAGCAAATTCTAGGTATAATCTCCTACTTATGGTACACCCTGCACTTTCTAGCTTGGTTATCTTGTAATTTAGTTTCAGTTATTGAACTTGCAGACTGAAGGGTGTTACTGTGGGTAAATTCTAACGGGGGTTTATAGTTTCTTGCAAGACAGCAACCTGTACATTGATTGCAAGCAAGGAAGGCACTCTAGCAATTAACAGAGAGTAGTGGGCCTTTAATATGGGTCTAGAGTCTTCACAAGTATCTAAACATTCAATAGTTTGAATTGCATTTACCTAGATAACCCTATAATATGCCTCTGAGTCCACTTTTACCTAATCAGGACCCTGGTTTTAGTAAAGTAGGCATTCATTCCGAGTTTGAGAATTAAACCCTCTTGATAGTTTTGCTGCTACTATTATTCTTAAATCCTGGGCTTGATTCTGTGTTTTGTCTGCTCGCCAACTGCAGTAAAAGAGAATTTCAGTAGAAACAACCAAGGAGCCCCTCTAGTTTCCACTCTTAGCTTTTAATTGATGACTAACTACCCTTAGCCTTTTCTTTATCAAACACATCGTAAGTCCTAGTAAGAACCATTCAACTCCACTTTCCTAATGACAGTTACTTCCCCAGAATTTCTTAAACACCTGAAATATGCCCCCATTAGTGTGTATGCCCAATATTACTTTTGCACAATGGAAAGCTTAATGATTACACTGCCAGAGCATGCAAGGCACTAACAGTGTTACACATTCTACCAGTGATGGAGTTTTTGTTGCTTGCAGTATGGTGGTTAATCTAGCTCTAAATTTGTGCTTTCAAGTAGGCTTTCTCAGTGATTTTTGGCATCACCTGTCTAACGTAAATTTCTCTAAGAAAATTCTGAAGCTGAGATTTGTGGGGAAAAAAAAAGATTCAAGTAAGGAATGCTTCTGGGATCAACAACCGTAGGAGAATGAAAGAAGTAGGACAGAGCAGAAGGATGTTGAACCGTGATGAAGTCACCACAAATCCTTCAGATGGTTCTGTGGTGAATTCTGGCATGGAACACTCCTACAAAATTCTTTACTTAAAGCAAAGGAGGCAAGTCTTTTAATTCCTACATTGACCCATCAGTGGATGTAGGCTGCTTCTCATAAATGTGGTGTAACCCTCACCAAGTCAGCTTTCATTTGTAGAGTACAGTTACCAGAAAGGGACTTGGTTGACATTTTTATGCTGTCAACATCTCCAGAATCTTGGAGAATAAGCAACTCTGTCCTAAAGTGGAGAGTGGTATCTCTGTGTTACCCCCACACTCATTATGTTGCTTATACCAACAAATGAAGATGTGACTGTAGAACTTCCCTCACAGGCTTCAGTGAACTAGATGATTTTTTATTTTTTATTTTTTTATTTTTTTTGCAGGGGGAAGGGTGGCTTCTTGGCCTCTAGACAGATGACTTCTTTCCTTAAGGACTCAGGATCAGCCCTGCTTAAAGACAAGGTGAATGACTCAAGAGTATTGCTAGTGAGATAATTGGCTGTCTCCCCTCTGCCCCCGACCCTGCTAGTTGTGTTATTGACTTCATTCCAGAGATTGCAATTAATCAGTGATGTTTCTTCTGATGGCTGGTATAAATAGTGACTTTCCTAAGTGGCAACTCGAGAACATTTTATTCTGAAGTGACCTAAAAGGCAATAATGTGAGCTTGAGAAATATAGCCTGTATTGTTGTGGCCCTGAGCATTTGCTACCATAAATAATACATGATACAGTCTTTCACATGGACTGTAAATTATTAAATTATGTGTGATACTTCTGAATTTAAATAGAACTACTAACTAGATGCAATAGACTTTGTACACACGCACACACACCCCACTTCCCTGATAACAAGTAATGCCTGCAGTAGGAGACAGTGTGGTAGTAGATGAACTAAGATTTTTAAAATGTTCTATTTAATTTTGTGAAGAACTTTTTAAAAAGTGAAAGTTCATTTAAATGGAATATGTTACCATTAGTACTTTTACTGGCACTTCCTGTCTGTGCAGTGGAAATTATTGCCCATTTTCACGTTCATATAGGGATCAGTATCTTAAACTAGACCTGGAAAACACGAGTTATATTACATGCCAGTGTTTCATAGTAGTTCTGCCTTAGTGGGCCAGGTCATGCCTAATTACTGATTTTTTTTTTCCATTCTCGTTCTTTTGCCTCCATTAAACCCACACATTTTTTCTTATGCCTGCCCCTTTCTTCTCCCTTTTCTCAATACTCTATTTGCCCATTTGCCTTAATGGATTGATTAACAGGTAATAGTACACAATACATTTGTTATCACTGTGGTAATTTTATTTATTGTGTATAAAATATTCTTGGCAATCCGAACTTTTTAATCTTGTGGGCTATACTCACCAAGTTCATTACTAAACACAAACCATATGAAATTATAAAAAGTGAAAATGCAATAGCTGCCTTTTAATTTTTGCATTTTTTTACAAAACTGCTGAATTTTGATGAAAATTCAATATACTATAATTGTGAAACACTGTGGAATATTTTCTCACCTGAGAGATATTTTTATATTCTATTACCCTCATCCACTGAGGTAACAACAAGAAAGAAATTATTTAGTTTCTCTAACATATACTTTCATATTTTTTACTTGATTGTCCCAAATTCCTGTACTCTTTCCTAGCAAATTGTACTACTCATTGTTTTATTCATATATTACACCTATGAGCATTTCACACCTTACTGATTCTTCCTTTGCTCAATTTCTCTTTACTCTTTCTTCCTAAAGAGAACTTGCTTAGTCTGTGGGAGTAATCCTTATGTCACCTCTTGCCAGATGGAAACCTAATTATCCTTTTCTCTGTGCTTTTACAGCAATTTTCTGGTGTTTATCCAATATAACAGTCACTTTTATTTTCTTAAATGTGTTCCTTTGCCTGTGTAACTTGAGAACAAAGAATAGGTCCTTCCGATACCACATTTGTCACAGTATTTTGTGAAATTTTTTGACCAATGACATTTTGGCTTCAATCAGGGATGGAAAGTAGATGGGAATGGAAAACCCCATTGGAATGATGCTTTTATTTAGAGAGGTGCATTGTATACCAGAGGGCATGGTATACTGGAGTGGTAGAGCAAATGAGAAAGCCCTGGACTTGGGATCAGGAGAAGTTGCTCGCAATGGTTTCCCTAATATTCTCACATTGTATACTTCTAGGTTTGCTACTTGAGTCCTCTGACCCTCATTTTCTTTATCTGCTGAGCATGTCATCTTTATGCTTTATAAATTTATGACTTAGATGTAGCAATTATAAAGTGAAAGCCACACGTAAAGTGCATGAGAAGAAACTATGTAATGGTTCAGAGCACAGTCTTTAGAGACATACCTAAGTTTATATCCATTCTCTTTCACGCATCTTAGGCAATGACTTTAGTCACTTCCTCCCCACCCCAGGTGTTGGGATAGTCCACTGGAGCCAACCTGGTCATGAGAAAGAGCTTGGAATCTAAGTCTGTAAGGGTTGGCCTGGCATAGGGGTGGGTCCAAAGTCAGGGAGATTGAGATCAGTTCTGGTGGTCAGGCAGGCTTGGAGGCTCTGTGGATACCAGTCTGGGGTGCGGCATAGGCCCAGTGTTGGGATATGAGGCAAAGCCTGGTGCTCAATTTCCTCTCCATCCCCAAGCAGAGAGTATCTTCTCTCTGAGCTGTGCCACTTGGAGTTTGGGGAGGGTAACAAGGATAATGTTGAAAGTGTTCTTCCTATACTTCTCTATGCATCTTCTCTTATTTCTGTGCCACACCCAAGTGCTGTAATCTCACACTTCTTGGGAAGATATTTTCCTATGTGGAGAGTAGTTGTTCAAGATGATGTGGCCTTTTTGAGTGGGGGCAAAATGAGTACTGGAGATCCTCTTCTACAATCTTGCTCTTTAAATGACTTTGAGCATTTTTATTAGCTCTACAGAATTCTAGTTTTTCTCAGTATAGGGATAATATGCTCATCACAGATAGTTCTAAGTATTAAATAAGACAATACGAGCACTTACTGAAGTGCTAGTATATAGTAGTGCTCAAGAAATAACAGTGGTAGTTGAAGCAGGTAGTACTGGTGGGCTGTAATTTCAGATGACATTTGGCTTAAGGTAAATAATACAGGGAGGCCAGCAAGTGACAAGAAGCACCTTATTTATATTAGTTCATATATGAAGTATCCACATTCCAGTCATAGTCATGTTTATGTAAAAAACCTCTTTTTGCCTTTATCTTTTAATTAAAAATAAAATTTTATTAAATGAAGGCATGTAAAGCAAAACTAACATCCTTAAAGCATATTTTTAAAACAAAATTTAAAAATGGTAATTAGGTACATTTTCAGAAATCATGAAGTATTATCAAACTTCCTCAAATTATCTGTTTTAATTTAAAGAGTGAAACCAGAGGCTCGTCTCACTTATCATTTGACTTCATATAAACATTCCGAGGTTTCATTTCTAACGTGTTCTTCATAAACGAGGCCTCTCTACTATCAGTGATTGATCTCAAAGCAGAGAGACAGGAGAATGGTAGAAAATTGCAGTGCCTATCTTATGTGGCCTCCTGTTAGAGTTGCCCTTAGGTTTTCTTGTATTTTGAACTAACATCAAAAACAGAAAGATGGGCATTATATTTGAATTTGCTTCAGCATCAACCTCATAAATCCTGCACTTCTCTTTGCCCAGTAAGAAAACAAAGACTATACATTGGAGAAATAGGTTGGTGAAAATCTTTGTAGAAAGTAGGTTACCTTATAAGTTAGAGCCAAGGATCTTGACACATCTTTTTCTTAATTTCTTGTTGTACTTAATGTGATAAACCAAGAACCTATGCTGATACTGTTGACATTTTATAACTTGCCACCATGTTCATAACCACTCAGAGAAATTAACAAAAAATAAAACCAATGTACCTTATACACTAAGGAATACCAAATTACAGATTCCTATTCAGATTATAAAAGGGGGGAATAGTTAGAAGTCGGTGGATCAATTAATAGCTAGAAGTCAGGGCAATTTAAGGCAGAATACCACCCCAGTGAAAGAGATGATTTGGGGCAAGATGTGTTTTTCAATAATTCTTAATTAGATGCTCTGTAGGTAACTACATTTTTACTTATAATTGCTTTCTTTTTCTTTTTTTGAAAGAGAATCTCACTCTGTTGCCCACGCTGGGGTGCAGTGGTGCAGTCATAGCTCACCACAGCCTCAAACTCCTGAGCTCAAGTGAACCCTTCCTGAATAACTGGGACTACAGGCATGTGCCACAACATTGGCTATTTTTTTTTTTGTAAAGACTGTGTCTCACTGTATTGCCTAGACTGGTCTCAAAATCCTGGACCCAAGTGATCCTCCCATCTGGCACTTACAAAATGCTGGGATTATACACGAAAGCCATGGTGCTTGGCCTATGGAATTTTTTCCTATGATGCCATCAGAGCAAGAATGTAACAAAAACACCATTACTTTCCTAGGTAGAAAAATTTTAGTATAAATGATTGTGAGTTGCCAACATAGGCTGGTGCATGTGCCATATCACCAGTTTCACCAGATGGTACATAGCTAAGCCTATATAATAAGGTGGTGTAATATCATATGTGGCCCTGGATATGTTTAGATGACCACGTGGGAGCTACAGTTGTATTTTAGCCTCCAAGATATTCTTTTTTTTTTTTTTTTTTGAGACGGAGTCTCGCTCTGCCGCCCAGGCTGGAGTGCAGTGGCCGGGTCTCAGCTCATTGCAAGCTCCGCCTCCCGGGTTTACGCCATTCTCCTGCCTCAGCCTCCCGAGTAGCTGGGACTACAGGCGCCTGCCACGTCGCCCGGCTAGTTTTTTGTATTTTTTTTTAGTAGAGACAGGGTTTCACCATGTTAGCCAGGATGGTCTCGATCTCCTGACCTCGTGATCCGCCCGTCTCGGCCTCCCAAAGTGCTGGGATTACAGGCTTGAGCCACCGCGCCCGGCCCAAGATATTCTTAAATTTTAATTTTTCTCAGACTTCTTAAGGAAGAATCATGTCAATTTACCTATAACTTCACAAATTACAGGTACTCTTTGGACATATTCATGAAACAGCCCTTATATAAATCTGTATTTCCATAATGATATATTAGAAAATAAATTGAGTGTTTTCTACTGGGTTATGCATTTTGATTTTAACTGAAGTAGCAGAGGGAAATCTGAGATGGCATTAAAAAGCTTAGGGACATTAGTAGGTTGGAATGACAATAAAATGCTTAAAAATAATAGTATATTTACCATCTTCTTTTCTTAATTCACCTTCTGCCATTGGCCTAGGCTGTTATAAATACAGCATCCACTGAAGCTGAAGTAATACTTTATAACTCCTGTTTTGTCATGATTGAGGGAAAGGCTGAACACATAAATGATAGTACCAAGTATACATTAGATGCCTTGCATTGTCATTTAAATACAATTTGAACTGAATTTTGCTAAATTATTTTTCCTTTCATTTGCAAAGCTGGAGACAATCACTTGGAATTATTTGCTGTTTTTGGCATAGTATTGGCTTCTTAATCCTGATTGCCTACACTTTGCTTCTAAAACAGAGGTTGGGTGAACTGGATCTTTTCTGTCTTCAGTTTTTCTCTTCTTTCTTTTGGTCTGCACACACAATTATGTTCAACAAGAATTTTGGACGGTTTAAAAACGTGAATACACAGGAAATGTTAACTCTGCACACCCGGGTTGCTCAAACTGCATATCCCAAAAAAGGCCTGTTTTCAGAGCTGGCTTTTGACTAACTCCTGGAAACTGAGCCCCTGAAATTTTTTATTTGATGAGTGCTTTTGCAAGCCTAAGGCTTTGAACCACAGTATCTAGTATTTCCAATAGTTTTTACTAACAATATGACACATGGTGAGCACCTGCTTTTTCTTTGGTGTTCCTGAGCTTGAGTAACTGAGGTCAGTTTCACTGGTGCTGCATGCCTACAGGGCTGACCCTCAGTAAAAATCCTGGACATCTAGACTAGGGAGAGCTTCCTAGGTTGGAAACATTTTCCATGTGTTGTCACACATTATTGCTGGGAGAATTAAATGTGATCTATGTGACTCCACTGGAAGGGGACACTTACAACTGGTTTCCTGCAGACTTTGCCGCACACACTTTTTCCCTTTGTTCATTTTCATCTGCATTCTTTTCCTCTCATAGGCAGTAAACACAAGTATAACACTTCTAGGGTATCATCTAACCTGAGAGTGGTCTTTGGGACCCCTGACACAGTGGGCTATTCTCCAGATTCAGCTGTAGCGGTGCAAACATAATTTGGGCATCACAGGCTATCAGTTGTAGATTTCTAGTCTTTTTATGCCACCTGTTCCTCTTCTTGTCCTCTTATCATTAATCAGATAAGCCTCATCTCAGCTCCTTATTTTTTCCATTATTCTATTCTATTCTATTCTATTCCATTCCATTCCATTCCATTCCACTCCACTCCACACCACTCCACTCCTCTCCTCTCCTCTCCTCTCCTCTCCTTTCCTCTCCTCTCCTTTCTCTCCTTTCCTCTTATCTCCTCTCTTCTCCTCTAGTGAAATCAATGAAGGCTACAAAAAATAATTGTGAGAAGAAAATATTGGAATCAGTGAAATACCCCAAATTGGTCATTGTTAATAATTTCCACTTTTGTCCCTCAATTCATTCTTGCCATTCTCTCTTTTGGCTCTCTCTCCCCACCAAATCAAACTGAAATCCCTTTGCCTGGCTTCAAGACAGCAAAAATCTAGTTTTCCATCATCCGGTCTATTTTATTTAACACTATTTTGCAATTATAACTTCTTCTTTTGTATAAGCTTAGTTTGTCCACTTTACTATTCCCACACTATATTCATTTATTAGCTCAATTATACACTCAGCTACTCTCTTAATAAAAAACTCATTTATTTAGTAAATTGGGTGCACCATACACAGAGTTAGACTGTATTATAAATATACAAATAAAAACACAGATATCTTGCTTTTATGGAGTTTACAGACATTTGATAAATGTACAAATAATTAACTCCTTATAATTCTGAGAATGTTTTAATGGAGAAGCATACCTTTGCTTAAATCTCCTCATCTACACTTGTATTATTTCTTTTCCTATTATGCAACATCCTCCTACCTACAACAATGGAATAACTATAAATAGATGTGACATTTGAAATTATTTTAAGAAATACTAGAAAATTTATATACTTTGGCAGTATAATTTAGAATGAGTTCTCATATATCCATCAAAGTGGGAGCTAAAGGAAATCTCTTTTAAAGAGACACAAATCTTTTCAGGCATCTTCTGCACTGTGAGATATCTCTTCCCAATTTTTTCCCCTATCACATTAAATAGAACCTAGACAATACCCCTCACCCAATGGCCCTCTTTGAAATAAGAATATGAGCTGCAATTTTTTGCTCCATATGTGTTAAGAAAATGAAGATGTGCTTTATAATTTTTTTTTACCACAGATTTTGAAACAAAGTAGGATCTTATTGTTCGTGTGTGTCTCTACTTTTTGTTCTTTTTTGTTTTTATTTTCTGAACATTTATTGTTTTGCTGCTTGTCAAATTGTTAGTACTTATACTTAATGACATTTTACTTTCTGTATAAGATCAGTAGTATTGTATGTGTATAATTCAGCAACTCAAACTCTGCTATAAACACACATGTATACATATGTATACATACACACTCACACACTGATAACATATGTTTAAACAGTTATTTCTCATCTAGCTATAAGAGGACCAATGGAACTAGTTCATCATATCCCTTATTTGCTCCCCAAATACTTCCAGAAATTAGGAAGTTGGCTAGCCCTTGGTATTCTGGCAATCTCTCTGTGTAGTCTAATGTAAGTTTTTGTGTAATACAAAGATAAGTTAGGATTACATTGAAAATTCAGAATAGGACACTCAACCCTAATATATGATTACTAAAGAGAACTTCACATATATGTTGAACACTTCCAAAAAGAGTAAAATAGCAACTGTAAAGGGAAGAGACTTGAAACAGTTCATGTACTTATTTTTAAAAGTTCACCTTGCAATATGAATAGGGCACCGTTATCTAAATTTTACAGATGAGGAGACCAGGACTGCCCTCTATGACAGTGAATGTTAAGCCCAGGGTCACAGCAAAAGTAATTAGAATAGATTGAGGCCACTAACTCCAACATTAGTGCCCCTTGCATCACAAATTACCGCCACTTGAGGATTCTTTTTACCTTCATGATGGCATTTCTATCGTTATTTCCCACTCTGAGTATTTGTTTTCAAATACATATCACTTTAACTCTATTACAGGAGTTTTGAGTAAACAAACTTGTTAATTTCTTATAAAAATCTCTCAATATATCAGATTATTGTTAATAAATATTGAGTTGATGATTGAAAATTCTTATTTATATTATCATTTGTTTTAAATATAATTGGAGATGGATTAGGGAAAGACAGACAATAACTTGAAGGAGCATGAATGGACAGTAATTAATGAGTTATTAATTGATAAAAGAAAATTTGCTTGTGAATGTCCTGTCTATTTAAGTAACAAGGTTGAAATAAATTGAACATATATAAAGGAGCATAATATTTAATCATATAATTATAGTCCAGCTGTTAAGAATTTGGGAGTTGAATCAGAGAATCCAGATTCGAATTAGAATATCAATCATTCTGTAGCTGAGGGACGTTGAGCAACTCACAAAACATCTGTAACCCTCAGTGGAGTATCTGAAAAAGCGAAATAATAATAGTATATTGTAAGGATTAAATGAAATAATGAATGCTAACAACTTAGTCCCCTACCTGGAACATAGTAAGAACTTAATTAAGATTATGTGTTATTTTAAAATTATATATAAAATCAGACTGAATAACAGTATTCATTGTACCTGCTGCAAAAACCCATTAAGTGCACTGTCTCTTTTAATCCTTTACAACAACACCATAAAGGAATTATTATTAGGGAGGAAAAATCACTCACTAAAGGCTTCATATGTGGGGTAATATATGGCACGGTTGGCTGGTTACTGAAGTCAGGCTTCATAAAATAGTCTTAAATCCTCTGCTCAGCTTCCCCATCATTCAAACAGAGGCAATGAAATAACAAATACATAAGTTCATAGTTTTTATTAGTGCCCATTTAGATACATATAAATTTTCTATTTACCATGCTACATTTACATTAGTTATTATTTTTGGCTAAATTAAATGCCACATGACCAATGTTAATATTAGTTTGATAAATATTTCACTCTATTACATATATCATGGCAGTTTCTATTCACTTTGTGGGGAGTAGGGGTAGGGAGAAGACCCACCTGCAAGTAAATGAGGCTGGTGAGAGATTGTGCCAAATTCTCGAACTTAAGAGAACTGTTGTCAAAATGGGACCTGAGACTTGTTACTTTGACATTGTGAAGCACAATCGTGAATGACATTATGAAGCCCAACAGTGACCCTGGATGATCAAGGTCAGATTTCAGGATCAGCCAGGCAATTGCATAGGTCCCCTATTTAATATTCTCCAGAGGCAGAAACCGGCTATTGTACAAGCTGCAAATAAATTATCATTTTAGCAACTCCTTCCATAAAGTAACTGAAAGATTCAAACGTGATGAGCAAAATTTCTCAAATACTATGACCCAATATAAAATTATTTGGAAAAATTGATTTTGTTTATTCTGATATTTGATAAAATCAACAAAACTAAACCTTTACTTAATATACATTCTTCTTCTTACTGGTCGTATACAAAGGCCCACCAATAACTTTGGGGATCTTGAGATGGGTTAGCAAAGTCCAAAATTCAAGGAGGTGGTAGCTTTGTAAGAGATAAATACAATAAACAATAACAATACTAGTGTAATAGAGCCAATGATGGGACACTCATATTTGAGTAGGAAGTCATTCTGTGCACAGAGTGGTGTAGAAATATCTTCTTATGTAGGTATAGTGAAAGATGATAATTAAAATTTGGGAGGTAGCAGAGATATTATCATAAAGGACATTCAGTTCTAGGGAAGGTTTTCAGGAATGAAAGTTTCTCAAGGAATGGTAAGAAATTCCACCTGGTCTGAAGTGAAATACTCAAACTTATGGCAGTGTCACTAAAAACATTACAATTGTTGTTCCAGTGTCTCTTGTGCTTTTGATGATCCTATCCAAAGCTAAGTCATATTTCTGACTAACTGAAACTGTATCTTTGCTTCTCTCACTCAAATTAGAATATCTCAGTGCAAGTGAGTAATGTGAATCTACCCTACTTCATTTAAAAACAGGTAATATACCCACAAGCCGAGGATACCTGGTAATATATCATTTAAATCTCATTCATGGCCATTTAGTACCTCAATCTATTAACATTGCCAATGATACCACTCTTCAGAGAGTTTGCCTCAGTTGACATGTTCAGGGGCAGAGATGAACACGAGGAATGGCTATTTGTGCTGGTTTTCTGAACTTATAGCCTTCAGACTTTCCAAATGGCTCTTCTCTTTAATGTAAATGTTCATTTTGCAAGTTGTCCTGCATATCTACAAATTGTTTTTCTGCCATGCTCACTAACATATTGCTTTCACATCAAAGTTGAATGCAATTCTCAGGTGCACTGTTATGTCCCAGTAGTGGGTCTTAGAAAAGAGAAACATATAATTACTCCTATTCTGGTGTAAATTTTCAAAATGATACACAATTAATGAATTGATCTGGCAAACTCCCCTAAGGAAATCCACTCCTCAGAGTGCTCATTAGCTCTCCAGAATTCAGCACTGTTTAAGCACCTTTTCTTACTAAATAGCAGCTCCCCTAGGGTAAACTCTATTATGTTTTTCATTCCTAAATTGCTTTAGCAACAAGATTTGTATATGATAACCCCGGAAAGTCCATTCCATCTCAGCAAGTAGATGCTGACAATGTTACCTTAACCTGTTTGTGAGGACTGGGACATGACATTTGCTCTTGTAGTTAGGGCACTGCAAATTTCATCCTCATCCTGTGTGGAAACTTTGCCTTTTCTGTCCTTCTCACTCACTCACCGATTTTATTTATTATCCTGATTTCTTTTAACAATAAATATCTGTTACATCAAGCTTGTCCAACCTGTGACCCATGAGCTGCATGTGACCCAAGATGGCTGTGAATGTGGCCCAACACAAATTTGTAAACTTTTAAAAACATTATAAGACTTGTGTGTGTGTGAGTGTGTGTGTGTGTGTGTGTGTATAGCTCGTTAGCAATTGTTAGTGTTAGTATATTTTATGTGCGGCCCAAGACATTTCTTCTTCCAATGTGGCCCAGGGAAGCCAAAAGATTGGACACTCTTGTGTGAAATGCTCCTCCTGTACTATCAGTCATATCCGTAAACAGAATGTTTTCAGTTACAATCTTCCTTGCATTTTGACCTCATATTTATTGGAATTTATGCCAACACTTCTAGCTATGTAAGGACTGTATGTTTAAAATAATATGTTCATATTTAATCTCAAATTAAAGATGATGCTGATGATAGAAACTTGGCTATATTTCAAATATGATGAAATAAGCAGGGCCAAATGTGTAGTCAAATGTCTTTCTCCTTAGCACAATAAACAAATATTTTGAAAATCCATTACATTTCAGGGGAGTGGAAAGCATCAAATATGTAAAAAATTGACCCTGGACTTTAAATGACTGAATTAGCAAGTTGTACTTTCCAGAGATTCAAAAAAATCAATAGTAATAATAATACACATACAAAAGAAAGTAAAAATAAAAATACTCAAATAAGAGTGGAGCTTTGGAAATAATTTTTCCACTACTAAAATCTCATTAAGTAGACCATATATGTCCTTGCCCAGCTCAGAGCTCAACATACGAATATAGGTTTTTGAAGTTGAGGAGGAAATTTAAGGTGTTACTAATCTGTTTTAATTGGTCATATGAAAAATTGACTGTGACACCACAAAGAATCTTCAGAATATGTAGAAAACTTGTCAATAACAAAAGTATCTGTAATGTAAAAACCAAAAACTACAACACAAAAATATCCATGATTTGACCTGAAATATAATACTTGATCAGAATGTTTCACAGGAAGCTTGCCCTAGAAAATCGTAGGTGGACAATCATTTAAATATAGTATAGATATTACTATAATCTACATAATTTAATAATTGTGTGTATGTAAACATATATATTCACAGACATAGCAATGCTCAATGCATGATATTACATTTGGATGGTATTTAACCTTATCTATAGATTATCATGCAGAATCATAGCAGTTGAACTTCACAACAGTTTTGTAAGAAAGACCAAATATTATTATTATTCCAATTTTATAGATGAAGAAATTGAGATTTAGAAAAATGTATTTAATTACAGTGTAGGTGGTTCTTCAGATCGAATTCTTGTATATAGAAGTATGTTTAATACAGTAGCCTAGTCACTGATTTCTACTTCTTGCTAATGGCTTTCAAAAGATGCTGTATCTATAGGAGTCATAGTATGGGTGGGGGTGTGTTGAAGTACTTCCACAGCGAGACCATGATTTAAAAACTTTGTCATCTTATTTTTTCAGCCTGTGTATATTTAACTCTCTACATAATTGCCATTTTCAAATGTTTAATAAGTCAATATAGCCTTCCATTCTAGTATTCTTTTGACATTTCCGTGATGTTTAATAATTCTTGTGCTTAGATATACAATGGGAAAATTATCCATCACCTTATCTTAGAACAGAGTTTAAGTTTAGAATCAAAAACTTTTGAAAAACTGCTTTACTAATTTCTCCTAACATAAATTTCTTTAAAATTACTTTAACCAGAGTTGGAACTAATGGAACTAGTCAAGTCTTTAATATGAGATACTGCAGCTCCATTAAAAAGAATCAGGGACTTTACCAAATGGTAATTAACTAATGTTATCTATCACATTAGATAAGCTAACAAAGAAAAATCTCGTGGTGATTATCAGCAGAAGCAGAAAAAGCATTTCACAAAATCCAACAATATTCATATTAAAAACTCTTAGTAAACTAAGAATGAAGGATAGCTTTCTCAACTTGATAAAGAACATCTCCAAAAAACCTGCAATTAATATCATACATATTGGTGAGAAACTCAAAACTTTTCCTTTAAAATCACCTAACAGAAACATCTAAACTGATGTTTGACCAAACAATCTGTGCACCTTCACCTGGCCAAGTTGACAAATAAAATGAGCTAGCATAGCCTAGTTACCATAGACAGAGGAAAGAATTTGGGGGTTAATTAGTAAATAACAATAAGCCTAACTTAAATCCTTTCTTTCTCTAGCATCCCCTGTTCATTCAAAAGTTCAACTATTCTCTCCCTGTGTTATTTTCCTCTGCTGTATGAACATATTCAGTATCTCTTTAAAAATCAGTTCCTTTATATACATGTCCTCTAGTTTTTGCTTGTTTTCACTTTCCAAGCAATCAGTAAAACCATGTCCATAGCATGCACCTGCACTGGTACAAAATAAGCCTCCACCAATGGTTGAGAGTTATTAAAGTTCTCCTTTCTTTCTATGGTTTTAATCATTATAAAGATGTCTATGTTTCTTCAGATTATATTTATTGTTCAGTTGTCTTGAAATCTTGGACTTCTAATTCTTCCCTTTATCGCTGGCTGTTGCTTATGGTGGATTTTTTCAATTTTTTGTTAATTTGTTTTTAGGTAAATGTTGAGAGTTCCTTTTACTGTTGGGAATTCCTTGCAGCCTAAGTTGTAAAAATGTCACTCCACGGTGCTAGGAACCGCAGTAGTATTAACAACTTGGGAAAACTATTTTTGGTAGTATTTTTGCTTGTGATTTTCTGCCAAAAATATTAGAATAAGTTTAAATCTCTAATGTGTATGACATTTTGGGGTCTTCCCGGGATAGTACATGAGTCATACAAGTGGAAGCAGAGACCTCTATAAAGCCAGCATTGTATACCGAAGGGCTGTCCCATGGTGAAACACTGGACTAGTCACCAGAGAAGACAGTCAATTAAGCTACATCTCTAAGTCAGTGGTTTACAAACTTGACTGCACATTAGAATCACCTGGGTGGCTTTCAAACAAATGTACAATAAAGGAACAAAAACCAGGATGTGTAGGTCATTTCTAGCAGAGTAATTAAATCAGAATATTTGTTGGCACTAACATTTATGGAAAAATTCACAGGAAACTCCAATGTGCAGCCAAGTTTGAGAATTACTATTAGAGGTGATCTTCTCTGAGAATCTAGAACCCTAGTGTTCATTATAGTTTTTCTTTGTCAAACTGTGGTTGAGAAGACATTAGACAATTTGTTGCTGCAAAATTGCTACAGTGTTAAGACATTTATGACATAGAGGCTAGAATCTGTGCTTTACACCACAGTAGCCATTTACGTGGTTATTTCAATCCA
Source organism: Trachypithecus francoisi (assembly GCF_009764315.1). Taxonomy (NCBI): domain Eukaryota; kingdom Metazoa; phylum Chordata; class Mammalia; order Primates; family Cercopithecidae; genus Trachypithecus; species Trachypithecus francoisi. The sequence goes on from NW_022681462.1 coordinate 32,502,163, forward strand.
ACTTTAATTACTGGTTAAAGAAATCAGTTTCTCATTCATGATAGCCACATTTCAAGGGCTTAATAGACACGTGTGTTTAATGGCAAATGTATTGAATGACACAGATATAGACTATCCATCATTTTTGAAAGTTCTATGGGACAGTATGAAGCTAGAAAGCTAGAATATCTTCTTGAGGCAGTTGGCCCTATTACTCTGGAAAATTATCCAAAGGATACTGTTAATTCTCAAACGTAACTTTTGAACAAAATTGTAATTAAGGCATATGAGACAAAATGATCTTAGTTTATTTCCTTTATTATAGAACCGTTACACAAGATTTTATGTCCTTAGGCTTTCTACATGATTGCAGCACGTTGAAGTTTCTCATTTTACAGTGAAGTAACCCAAGAGAAGTTTAGAAGCTTCTCCAAGCCCAGGCGGCTAGTTGAAATAAGAAGAGGTAAATTGCAACCAAGAGAAATGAACCCAGAGCTGGGCCTACTGCTCCACAGAGTAACCATGTGCAGGTGGGTATACCAAAATGCGCAAACACTGTTTCAGAGTGCCTGGTGCTAAGACACAAGGACTGCTTTTGTTCCTCTACAAGCCCAGCATGCTTTCAATGATGTGTAGATGGAGCATCTATAAAAAACAAGGTGGCATCAAAAATTCTGACTAGGCTTGCCCATAGAGTAAGATCCTGAGGAGTCTTTGACATAAATTAGCTCAGTATTTCCAGAGCGGCAGCACAGTTACCTCTAGTGTACTATTTAGCATTGCAATAAATCAGTGCTTCTTTGTTCCTTCAGCTCTCCACAGCCTCCATGGACTGAAGCAGCGCAAGATGTTTATATTCTATTCCAAATGCACATGCTTCTACACAGCTCATAGTTATGAGAATGTCTTTGGATATTCGTGGAGTTATCCATCAAGTAGAAGAAGTTCAATACTGTTTGGTAATTATTATCACAGAAACTCAAGTAAATGCCAGAATAGGGTTTTTAAAATACACTCCTTTGGAACACTCTCTCTCCGATTATCTGAGTCTTGGGCAAATCATTTCTTTTGTAATTCACATTTTTTATTAACTTTGACTCTTCAGTGATTTGTTTGAAAAAGTCACTACAGAGACATTTAATATAATAGGTGCACTCCCCACCAACACATGTATATATTTCTCCCTTAAGATAAAAAATAAACTAGTAGTATTCATCAACAGGAAAATATTCAGATTTCTTTTTTTAAAAACCCAAATCTGGTGACTGATTTTTCAAACTTTATGTCAAAAAATGGGCAGCCATAAATTCATTGAACAAAATTATTTATTTATTTGTTTACCTATTTAACAATTTAGATTTAATTTGATTTGTTGTTAAGCATGAAAGGTCCTTTCCTATCTACCTGGAAACTTTATTTGGGTGTTATGAGCCTCAGCATCACCTTTAAAAAATATACTTACTCTCAGGAAGGTTACAATGTTAGTACAAATCAACATCAATGGCTTTCTCTTGCCACCGTCTTTTAGACTACAAGATGAGGACTTTGATGTAAACTACACTGAAAGCAATTCTTTTGAATATCCAACAGTTTAGCAAATACTAGTTGGTTGAGAGTAACATACCACAGTTCTCAAAAAAACCCACCTCCCCTAATAGCACTCTCAAAAGATACAAAATAGAAAGAATTATTTGAAATATATGCTTTAGCCCTCCTTATGTAAGTGAGGAAGAAAGGGCCCACAGATACATAAATGGTGAACAAGAACAAAAGAAAAGATGTTCAGAATCATTACTCATTAGGAAAACGCCAATCAAAACACCAAAAAACCTATTGTATTTGGCATTTTCATTAGTTTTTGTTTTGTTTTAAAGTTTTTGACAGTTCTCTGTCAAGTCCTCAAAATTTATTTTGAAAGTTTTTTGACCTGGTAAAAGAATCTTAACATTGCGACTCACTAAGACCACAGCAAGTATCTTTTTCCTCTTCAGCTAAATTTGAATGATATCATTCTGGGATTCATGACCTAATTGCTATGTAACTAACTCAAATTAGGCAGTCACTTGCAAAAGCTATGATGAGACAAAAATAAAGGAAAACAGTTTCATTTTTTCATATCACAGAGGTTGTAAATTGATAGTTTACATTCCCTATGTAACCCACAGTTATACTATAGGCAACAGCATGGTTGTTTTAAAACTAAGTTTTACCCCAAATTACCCTGGAAGACAACCTTGGCAATACAATTTAGGACATAGACACAGGCAAAGATTTCATGCTGAAGATGCCAAAAGCAATTGAAACAGAACCAAAATTGACAAATAGAATCTAATTAAACTAAAGAGCTTCTACACAGCAAAAGAAACTATCAACAGAATCAACAGCCTACAGAATGGGAGAAAAGTTTTACAAACTGTGCATCCAAAAAGTTCTAATATCCAGCACTATAAGCAACTTAAATAAATTTACAAGAGAAAAACAAACAACCCCAATAAAAAGTGGGCAAAAGACATAAACAGACACTTCTCAAATAAGACATGCAAGTTGCAAACAAACATGTGAAAACAAGTTCAACATCACTGATCATTACAGAAATGCAAATCAAAACTGTAACGAGATACCATCTCCCACCAGTCAGAATGACTATTATTAAAAAGTAAAAAAATAACAGATGTTGGTGAGATTGAGAAGAAAAAGGAACACTTATACACTGTTGGTGGGAGTAAAGATTAGTTCAATCATTGTCGAAGAAAGTGTGGCAATTCCTCAAAGAACTAAAGACAGAAACACCATCTGACCCAGCAATCCCATTACTGGATATATAACCAAAGGAATATAAACCATTCTATTATAAAGACACATGCACATGTATGTTCACTGTAGCGCTATTCACAATCAATCTACACGCCCATCAATGATAGACTGGATAAAGAAGCAAAGACATGGAATCAACCTAAATGCCCATCAATGATAGTCTAGATAAAGAAAATGTGGTACATAAACACCATGGAATATATGCAGCCATAAAAAGAAATGAAATCATGTCCTTTCCAGGGACATGGATGGAGCTGGAGACCATTATCCTTAACGACTAACACAGAAGGAAAAAACAAATATCACTTGTTTTCACTTATAAGTGGGAGCTAAATGATGAGAACACATGGACACATACAGGAGAAAAACACACTGGAGCCTATTGCAGGGTGGAAAATATGAGAAGGGAACGTAACAGGAAAAATAACTAATGGGTGCTATGCTTAATACCTGGGTAATGAAATAATCTATATGAAAACCCCCCAAGACACAAGTTTACCTGTGTAACAAACCTGCACATCCTGCGCATGTACCCATGAACTTAGAAGTTAAATAAAAACAAGTGAAGTAACTCAGGAATAAAAAACCAAACATCATAGGTTCTCAGTTACAAGTGGGAGCTAAGCTATGAGGGCACAAAGGCATAAGAATAGTATAATGGACTTTGGGGATTTGGGGGGAATAGTGGGAAGCAGGTGAGGGATAAAAAACTACACACTGGGTACAGTGTACACTGCTTGGGTAATGGGTGCACCAAATCTCAGAAATCACCACTAAAGAACATTGTAACCAATCACCACCGGTTCCCCCAAAACTACTGAAATTTTAAAAAAGTAAATGTCATCTAAATCAAAATAAAAAAACCCAAAACTGGGTTTTAATTACCAATTTTAAAAAATATATTATTTTACATTAAAACTTGTATTTCTGGATTATCTTTAATAACCGTGAACTCACAGTCTGACATGGGCAAAAGCAACAGGCATTTCATCTGATTCGGTATGCATTTACCATTGGACCCACCGCTCCCCATTTTCCATCATCTCTTACATTTGTCCCACTTGACTCTTGTTTTATTCATATGGCCCTCTGTCTTCACACCAGCTGAAATGAGATAATTTGATCAAAAGAAAAATTATCTAATAAAAGATATCCCTAGTTCATTCTTTTTCAATGATCTTCTCAGCTTGTCTTACAAACACATTGATGGTGAAAATATTCAATTAAAAAATTCAAACAATTGTTTTGAAGTTTTGTTTGTGTTTATTTATTTACTTTTGTCATCTTGTTTTCTAAAAGTTGAACTCAGGACAAAAGAGGAAGAAACCTCTACTTTTAATTGTATAATTCAGCTAGTTTTAAAATATTTTTTTCCCACCATACACCTAAATGCCTATCTACTTCCATAGGTAACAGCAGATAAACTGGGAGGCATGTGTCTCTCACAGTAGAATGGACTTAGCAGGGAGAGGGGCTCTCAGGGTTCAATAGAAGATGGATGTTATATAATTTTTTTTAAAGCTCAGCAATTGGTACTAAAAAACTGTTCCTCCAATACCAAGAATTACTCCCATAGAGAGTTATTTATTTTGAGCCCTTCCAAACTTGTCTGGAAAAGCTTGGAAATCCCTTCTGATTGTTTAAAAATACATGAATGGATGCATCTAGGGCATGTCTAATAAAAAGCCATGTTACTAAGAGCTCTGGTGAATGGATAATTAGCTCCGGAAATGGGATCAAGAGTCACAATGAGAAAAAGAAGAAAATACTTTCTTCTTTCTTCTCACCTCTCCTTAATGACTTTGTATTCTATTTCTTTTAACTCAGAAGGGAATAAGGAATAGAATGATAAACTAAAAAAAGAAAACAAACAGAAAACCACCCTGAGTGAATTAATTCATGTAACTTGAATGAAATGTTTATATCCTGAAACATCGCCTCTTTTGTATTTATCCTGCTTACATTATGTGGCAATATTTTTTTCTTATTTCTTTATTTTCATTATGCTTAATGCACCCATCTCCCATTTTAACTCCTTTCAACATGTCTTTTCACCTTCTGTCTTATAACATGACACATTAGTCACTTCAGTGGAAAAGATATAGCCTTGAAAATTAGTATTCATTTGCCATACTCTCTCTCCAACCCAAATCAATATTTTGGCCCATATCTAACTTATTTTTGTTCTACTACTCCCAACCCCAGCTCAATTTATTTTTTTCTCTCCCATCTATGTCCTGAGATTCAGTCTTGTTCCTAGGGCCAATTCTGCCTTTGAATAAGCTGGATCATGTCTTTGAGCCTCAGTTTCCTCATTCATAATCCCCAAATTTCATTCCATCACTATATTTCTGTGCTTCTCTAGGATCACATACCTGTGGATTCAAATGTTTCCTGTACACTAACAACGCCCCAGCTTTGTGGACCTGGAAAAGATCTTGGCCTAAGCAAGATGAGGGCACATATTATGCTTTGCCAAGGATATTATGGGGGTGGCCAGAAGCAACTTTAAATCTATATGGTATGTATTATCTTCTCTTTCCATCTTTTCCATTTGAGCATTAGTCCTTTCATTTATCAATTCATTCTTTGAATATTCATTCTATGAATACTTACTACCTCTTAGATACATTGCTAGGTGCAATGGATTTAAAGACAATGGCAGAGACAGATCTTTTAAATAAACCTTGCCAATATTCCAAAATCACTAAACAAATAGCTGAATTTTTTTTTATACATCACCTGAAATAAAGAGGAGACATGATCTCAAGATATGAGGATGCCAGCCTTAAAAACTTTAAAAAGTAGATTTACATGGGAATAAAACAAATCCTTTCTTCCAGAGGAGAGGAAGTAAATAAAAATGTACAGATTTTTTCCAAGTATGTAAGAAAATGTTAAGAGAATTACTACATGAAGATATATTATGAGTATTTAGTATTTATAAGAACATGGTGAATACCTCTAATATGGAAGGATGGCGCCATGGAAAGCTTTCTTAACACCATTTCCTTATGCCCTTGTTAGATATAGTTCCTGATTGGTGGGAATATGAAACTAGTTTCAAGGCAATTTCTCATTCCAGAGTATACTTATGTGGCCTCATTCTGCAACATTCCCCACTTACGGTTAATATACCTGCTGTTGCAACCCTCTCCCATTTCCAAACACAACTTCTTCTCTCTTGATCCTTTGTCTTTGCAAAGATTCACCATATGCCCAAAATATCTGTTTTCTTTTGTCTGCTGGGACACATATAACACATTTATCAAGGGAATCTTAAAATGTCTTTTAGGAAATTTTCACTGACTTTCAGCCTAGGTAAATTTCATCCTCTGTACATAACAATTGCATGCAGTACATCATATTATATATCATTCCTTACATTATTGCTATAACTTAGTAGGCTTTTAACCCTTGTGATCCTAAAAATGATGTCAAATTCACATTAATAACTTAAAATTCTAGTAATAACTATCAGATACATATTTGTATATGTTTATCAGATATATATTTGTATATGTTTATTATACATATATTTATGTTTGTGAAAGAAATGAACAAATGAATGTGCAAATTAATGCTGTGTCTGCTAGAAAATTTGATTTTGTTGAATGTACTGACCGCTGTGATGAGAAGAGAATATAAATCAAACTTTTTGTTTGCTTTATAGACTAATTGTTGAATCATCAATCCCTCTTTAGTGCTTTTGCACTGAAGATAGGAATTATATCAGCTTTATGGATGCGGATTTTCATACCAAACTCAGAAGAAAATATTTTTTATGTTGGATTTGGGATTGGTAAATATTGAGCAACAGACAAACCAATAGACAATTGTTCTATAGTTTAATTGAACAAAAAATATTTCTTGCCTCACATAATTGATGCTTACTGCTTAGATTTGCATAATTATATCACTTCTTCCACAGTCCTTTCAACACTTGAGTTTATTTTTAGCAGGCAGGTTACTAATCTCAAATACCACCCAGGGAGAATAAGAAAAAAATGGTTACTACTATGGGAATAATATCTCTTTGCATTCCTGACTTTTCTTATAAACTGGAACCATCATAATGTTTCATTGTTGCAAAAGAAAGGTAATGTTTGCATATGAAAGTATCTAGAGTTCTTTTAGCTGTCACTTAGGAAGACCTAAACATTTTATACAGCATGATTTTAGATAACTTTTGACCTTTTTAGATTTTATTCTATTTTATTTTAAATTTGTTCCAAATGCCAGGAGCCATCAAGGCACTTGCTTGTCTTAAAGAAAAAGGTCACTCCGAAGAAGAAAGTTAGTCCTGGGTTGAGTGACAGTGTTTCTCTGTTTTCTAATACAGAATGTTGACTACTAATTGTAGAGTGCCTGAAATCATAGCTTATTCTCTTCACTGATCCCAGATTCACAAGAAGGTTTCAGGAATCTGCAGCTATTTCCAATGCAAATCTGGTGAAATGTGACAATTATTCAAATCCAACTGTCATGGTAAATGTAAGTCAGTGTCTTAAAGTGCACATCTCTTTGTGAAAGCCAGTTCTATATTCTCCAAACAGAGTCTGTATTTATTTGAAAGTTATTTATCACTGTCCCAGGTTATCAATACCGAGGTACCACTACAAACTTATTGCCATATAGGTGTATGATTTTTGCTTATAACAATGTATTTGATTGAATATCATTCTTACTGCAATCATATGATAGAATAAGCATATAAACGTGCAATTTTGTTGCAATGAAATAGAGTCACACTCAAGACTTTTCTTAAATAGTCAATTCCAAAAGTAAATGAGGCTACGGTTAACTGAATGTCATGAAATTATTATAAGTATTATAAAATGTTATGGTTGTGATGAACCTTCTCATCTATTATTAGAGAACAGTTTTGTTCTTCAGAATAAAGCATGAAGACCGAAGGAAGCTGAAGCTAAGCACCTTGTGCAGGAACTACAGCTCATTACTGACAAACTTAGCGCCAGAAAGCTGTTTAATATCTCTTCTGCAGTACATTCTGTCCCTACACAGTTTGTGTCTACTACAATACACAGGTAAACTAGATTTTAAACTTTGCTATTTGCTTGAATAGTAATGATCTACTGGTTTCAGGAAATGTTGATGTCAAATAAGTCTAGGCATTATGGTCATACAAGAGTAGCAAAAAGAAATAAAGATTGTAAGACAAAATTTATGATTCAGTTTAATGTTTGAGATTTAAAGAATTTATGATCTGTAATCTCAGAATACATACTATTTGACTAAATCCATGAGGTCAGATTTAGAAAGTAAGATATCAGTCAGTAGACTCCCTTAATATCTTATTTGCAGTAGACTCTACAGTCAAATATGTGACAAAAATATAGTCTGAAAGATATTTTTTTTTTTTTTTTTTTTTGAGACGGAGTCTCGCTCTGTCGCCCAGGCTGGAGTGCTGTGGCCGGATCTCGGCTCACTGCAAGCTCCGCCTCCCGGGTTCACGCCATTCTCCTGCCTCAGCCTCCTGAGCAGCTGGGACTACAGGCGCCCACCACCACGCCCGGCTAGTTTTTTGTATTTTTTAGTAGAGACGGGGTTTCACCGTGAAAGATATTTTTAAAAAAAAATCTGTAGTAACCACTGGAATGGAGACGCTGCTCATGTTCAGGAATTAAGGAAAGGAGAAATTTGCAATGCAAATAATAGCCAGGAGTCATCTCAGCTGCCTGAAGTAGCAAACTGGGTGAAAACAAGAAGTCACCGACAAAATCTTACTCCTGCCCTCAGTCAAAACCCACCACCAACCCCGTATCAAAGCTCTCATGTCTATTCTAAGTGGGCCAGACACCTGCCTTCCACTGTATGGAAAGTCATGACTTCCCTTCTTATCTGTCTTCCAGCCCTTGTGCAAATGCTTCTCATTGGTGCAATCTACATGCAGGAAAAGGGAGTCTGTGGAACAAGTTTTTTCAGGTCTGCAGCCACTGGCAATACAGAGAAGAATGCAAAAATTAGGTGGATTCATGATGAGACATCAACAGGCAATATAGCATGGTTTCTGTCCTTAAGAAGACATAACTCAATGTAAGCATTTGTATTCTTTATTAGCTTTGTCCCAACTTTTTGGGAATGTTTTTGTCACATAAATAGAATTCAGTCTTATATTGTCAGAAGTTGATTTGGTTAATTTGTACAAAGGAGATCATCTTGGCTTCATTACTTTCTCATTTAGACATGGAGCATGAGCTTGAGCAAAGACAGGTAGTTGGAAGTGGTTATTGGAATCAATTTATTTCTTATTTGTGAAGACAATAGTCTAGGATTGAATAAATCTTACCTCCTAAAGTGTTCTGGCTGAGATTTGCATGTTTTGACTTTATTTTAGAAAATGCAGGCTTGTCTGAGGAACTGGACAAATACACCATACTTCAGAAATGTAACTTTTAGTCAAAGTCGTGAGTGGTGATATGTCTATTTTATAGCAAAAGTCAAAGGTTACCCTATAGCAGTTATCCTTCAAGTAAGGTTCCAGGATCAGTAACATCAGTATCACATGAGAATATGTTACAAATACAAATTCTTGGGTCCAGTCACATATCTAGCAGACTAGGTCTCTGAGCTTGGACCCAGATATCTGTATTTTAAGATGCCCTCCAAATAATTCTAAGCCAAGACAAATTTGACAACTACTGGCCTACATTATGTGGAACTGGGAATATGGCTTTAGGAGCTGAATTTAAGACAGCAGGTCATTGCTATTTCCAAGTTGGCTATGAGTGCAGGGGAGGTGACTATGTAGAGAATGTTACAATGAATTAGCACTCAGAATATAACCGTTAACGTAAGAGACTCTAGTAAGATCCTTTTTTCTTTATCCTGCCCTTTCTTCACTCTGTCTCAGTCTTCAGATGCTAGCATTTACATGGAGGTGATTTTTGTAGTTAATATTCTCCAACGAGCTGCTATTGATGTACCCCTTGATCCAAGCTTCCAGGGTAAAAGGATATCTAGTAAGTGTGCTGATAAGCATAAGAATATAGTTTGACATGCTTGATTTCTAAGTGATTGAAGATATTCACTGGGAGACAATTCTTCATAGGGCTCTCGTGATTCTGGACATCACACACATACAGAAATTGACTCTTTGTTCTGGACTAGCTTTTTAAAATATGGTTATATAGTAAAAAGTTTTGGGGGATATAGTGTCTCCATCTAGATCAAAAGGCAGGTTTCTTACAGTTTATGATGAAACAGATAGTGTCTCCCTTCAAAGAAAATGGTAGGTCAGCCTATTCTCCTTTATAAAAACTTGGATTCCCTAAATTCATGAGTCCTTTCCTGTAATGCAACCCACTGCACGTGAACGCATTACTTGACCCTCTTCCTATTGCCCTGTCCAAATTGAGATTCAAGGAACCTATGCAAACACTGAGAACTCTGGCTACTGGTATTGCTGTGAGTAATAAATCATGCTTCATCTCTAATGCAGAACTCTATTATCCTGTTTCAGCACCCATAAACAATTCAACTGGCAATTAGGTTAAAAACTCTTAACATTTCTTGGAAATGTCCTGTGATTTCAGTATTTGTATGGACCAGTGACTACTTGGGCTTTCCAATTTTTCGGCTTTTGAATAAGAGTATCTAGAGCCATCATTCTAGGTCTGTGGTATCATTTCATGTTGGGTGTGTGGGGACAAATAACTTGTGCTCCTCATAAACCTTGCCTGAGGATAATCAGCTCTAAGGAGATTATTGTTTACAGGTCCTAATGGTTTTCATTTCAAACCTGCAGAATCAGTGACCCTAATTGCTTCTTACATATATATTTGTAATTAATCCAGTAACAGTTTTGTCTCCAAAAGTGAACAAAACTTTCTTTCCATTAGGGTGAATCAATGTCCTTAGATTATTATTTGGGATACCAATTTATATTTGCACTTACAAGCTATTTAATTAGTCTTAGTGATTGAATTAGTGAAAACAGTTTCTGCCATTATCATAAATATTAGGGAAATACAACAATGAGTTAAATGTGCCTTATTTGAAGACCTTGTGCATGAATTAATTCCATACATATATAAAGTACTGCTATTAATGAGAGCAAGGAGCAAGATTAACAATGGCTGGAATTGTCAGGGAAGATAACACTTGATGTGTGGAGATTAGGTGAGGTCTTCAGTGATGACATAGTTTGAACAGTTTTCTAACTGTTAAACTTTCTCTTGGTCTTAATATATTGCATCACACTGATTAGAGAGGATCATTCTCTTTTCTACGATTTTTCAATGTCCACCATCCATCCTGGCTTTGAGGGACTTTCTCCTACCCAAACTTGACTGCAAAATGAAAAACTGACCTTCAGCACTCCTCCTTCTCGTTGCTTATTTCCACTTCTTTCCTAACACTAAAGAGCGACAAGCAGGCCTTTCTTATTTGCAAGATTTATCTCTAGTTACTGGTGGTTGATAGAGAAGAGAGTCTAAGGGTAATAAAATAAAAATATGAGGAACATATAAAATATAATGTCCATTCTTCTTTTCTCTCTGTCTCTGTCAACTAACACTCTTTTAGCAGTGGGGCTCAGAAGAGCACTCTTTGATCTTTGTGTTACCTCTCTCTCTTTCCCTTCTGTGTGTGTGTGTGTGTATTTCCTTTCTAACAAACACACACATGCACCACACTAAAGTTATCCTCCTGCCATTACTATTAATTGGGCAAAAAATTTAAGAAGCACATCAGTGACCACTCAATAAACACTGAATAAAACTGAATGTCACTTGTATGTTTACTTTGTTCACTGTGTATTTCCAAATAAATTGCAAATTTGTCGAGAGCAGGGTTCACACATCATACACTATTAGTCCCATTGCACATACTCCTGGTCCTCATACATGTTGGTCTAGCACGGTGCTAGCAAGTAAGGCTAGTTCATAAACACAAGCTCTGTTTCTGCTTACCTTCTGTCATGAAGGACTCCACCATTCATTTATGATCATCTCAGCATTAGATGAAACTAGTTCTCTCTCTGTGTAGCCCTGTCCTTTACTTTAGTGACTGTATTTGAAAATAAGATATCCTTATTTGCATTTCACTACTGGAGCAAGAAAACATATGTGTGAAATTTTACATAGAGAGCAAACTGAGCCAGAAATAAGCATGAAAGTATAATATACATTATGGTTAACTCTATCATGGTTTTCCCCTCATTCTCTAATATATATATATATATATATATATTATATATATATATATTATATATATATATATTATATATATATATATATATATAATTATACATAAGAGATTATACATGTATATGTATATGTAATTAGATATATATAAAATTAGACATATATGTGTGTGTTTGTGTGTGTGTGTGATATTTGGTGATTTTTTGGCTCCTCAAATTTTGGAGATTTTGTTTGATTAGCTCTTAAAATTTTTATTAGCTAATACTTCAATTGTTTTACTTATTAAATAAATCAGTTTTGATTATATTTTGAGTTATTCAGTAGTATACAGAAACGCCTGCTATAACAGCTTAATAATTATTTCTTTGTGCTTGTAGTCAATTATTAGTTTTACTTGTTTTATTTGTATTGTACCATCCATGTTGAAAAACCATCCAATTATTTTTATGCACAACTTATATCTTAAATAGGTGTATGTATATGTGTGGATATGTTTTGTGTGTTTCTAGCCACTAGACACTAGTCATTGCATCATTGTTGTTTTATTTATCTAATTAACTGAACAAATATTCGTAATGTTTTTTATATTTTACATACCTTGGCAATTATAAAATGAATGAGGTTTCAAGAATCTTATAAAAAATCATTACATACTCATTAAATTAAAACAAGAATAAGTGGTTTGGGATTTTGCAATATTTCAAAAATTATTAGTGTTTTGATAGGTGGAAAATAAAACATTGGAAGAGGGCACTATGAAGTTAAATATATTAAACAATTAAACTTTATTGTTCAGTCAATGAAAAGTAAAACTACTAGACTATCAATATTTGACAATGAAATCTATTTCTATTACAATAAAGCTGGAAATACATATCAGGAACCCAAAAAATTAAAACATAGCTTGCAATGTAGATGAAAATGAAGTGGCCATGGGAGAAACATAAACAAGGAGAAGGAGAGAGAACGGAGAGAAGTCTGGAGAATTTAAATCTTCGGAGTCAGAATATTAAAAGAAGCTGGGCAACTGAAAAGCAGGAGGCTGCAGCAGAGCACAAGTAAAGATGTCCAAATGCAAAAGGCAAGGAAGGAAAACTGGTTTTCAGGAAGAAGTATGAGATTACATGCAGTCAACAGGGGGCAAAGTGGCGAATTGCATTTGCAAATTTCTATGTTAGCAGTACACGTTGAGGAACAGTCGAGATATATGGGGGTAGCTTGTGTCTAATGACATGGGCAAGGAACACAGGGAAGTTTTAGCCAAGTGTCAGTGACTATCCCTTCTGGAAGGGAATGGTACGATATTAAATACTTAGCCTTCTCTGCTGATTTCAATGTCATACTTAGTGTAAGCTCTAATTATTACAACTTATGGAGTTTACTTTCTTTCTTTTACTCCTATTGCTAAAGATTTGTTGTCAATAGCAATCCATTCAGTGGCAGTGTCTAGTGTTTCAAGAACTACAGCTTCCCTGAAGTGAATGGAGATTCATAGCTGATAGCAAACCATTGTCAAGAGTGAGTTCACACCAGCAAAGCTATAACTCCATTCAAAGGACCAGCAGTTCAGTCTGATAGTGTCCTCCTGAGACAAATAGTTCCCATTTAAGCACCAGGATGTGATAAAAGGGTAGGAAATCGTTGCTTTGTCAATATTTCTCAATGGATTTACTTTGGCTAGCTATGACCTACCCCTGCTTTATAAATCATCTCAAAAGTTAACTTTTGATTTTATGCTGAAATACCCCTGCTGGGAATAATCTGCCACTGATAGAAGAGTTAACACAAAACTTTTTTTTTTCATCCTTAGTCAGGACCATCTCACTTCTCTTTAATATTTCCAACTATCTTTCTTGCTTTGGTCTGATTTCACCAAATGAACAAAGGACTCGAGAATAGCACCAGTTCAGGTAATGAATGGGTTAGAGTAAAAATCATCATTTGATTTTGTGTGAATTATCCGTGAAAGCCATCTGTACAGATTAAGTGAAGCAGCAACTTTGCTTTACTTTCCGTGGAAATGAAATCTTGAATTACATGTACGCAATTTTAGAATGATTTGTCAAATGAGTGAATTTAGTTCATTTGCAGAAGGAAAAAATTACTACGACAGATCTATTTAATCTGTTTAGGAGGTCCAGCAGACCTGATAAAACTAAATCTTGAATAGACATAAAATTCTTGGCAGCAATTGATATAAACCCCAGCATGATTCTGCTCAATAAAAATCTAGTTTATCCATTAATACTATATTTTATCTTTTTCTGTTTTCATCATAGTTTGGCTGACTATATCATGAACATTTACATACTAACAATTTAATTGTGTACATATTTATATAGAATACAATTAGTAAATTAAAAGAGTACACTATGAAAATTCAATCTTCCTTCCCTTCCTGGCCTAGGCCATACAATATTCCCATCAAAGGCAACCACTGTTATGGAGCTGTTCCAGCATATGTAAAGTAATGTGTGCATGCTTACATTCAGGCACACCATTCTCTTTTGTACAAATATTGGCATATTATATTTCCTATTCATAGATATTGCTTTTTTTTCTTACCAATATGTCTGTAATCACAAGATGAAACAGGTTAAAATGCTGCTACATTGTTTGTAAACATATTAAAACCACTCTTGAGCCACTTTTAATTTGTAACTATATCACCCTAGGTAAAGAAGTTTGTCCCAAATAGAATTATGTCTTAAGGAGAGAAAAGTTTAACTGTAGCTCTGCCTATGTGCTCTGCAGATTTGTTGAGCTACTTTGTTTATACAATACACGAATCAATTTTACTAATCAAAGAAGCCTTTGCTAATAAATTTCTCCACTCCAGTCTTTCCTTTGTCTATGAATTCAGTCCATGTATTTATTCAATATCTGTTTGAAGAGTACCAGTCATATATCAGGCATTTAACTAAGTGGTCAGGATTTGAAAACCATGATGGACCCAGTCAAAGTTGGTACTGCTTTGGTAGAGGTGATTCAAAGAACAGGAGGAAGGAGGATACCAGATTAAAAAAAACACAATGCAATTCAAGGTGATACACACGCACACACACACACGTGTATATACACACGTATTTTTACATAGTTATATTTATATGTAAATATGTAAAAGATACATTAATCTCACAGAAGGAAGGAGGGGTTATCTTTACTGAATAAGTCATAGAAATTATGACAGAAAAAGCAACACTTGAATGGAGTTTTGGAGAAAGAAGTTTTCTAACAACAAAAACAACAAAAAACACACAGAGTAGCATTCCAGGTGAATGAAGCCACACTCAAAGAGCACACAGAAGGAGGCAGAGGAGCAGAAGCAGGAGGAGAGAAAATTTTAAAGAAAATAGGAAAAGAATAAAATGTGCTGTATATGTAGAGGTACACATTTAGTTATGACTCGAGGTTAAAGTTTAAAGGTAAAACATTGGACAAACAGATGCAGAAATGAGGAGAAGACAGCTTATTTAGATAATACAAAGTGTGCACAAATGTCATTTGGTAGTGAAGTGTCCCATTGGAGTACTTTAAGCAATGGAGAAGGTATTGCTTTGTTTTTAAGAAAAATAATTTATCTTGCTGAGTGGAGGACAGCCTGGAAGAAGGACTTGAGGCGAAAAAGTATTTAGAGGATACTTGTCTTTGCTCCATATAATGAGGCTGATAACAGTGGAAGCAGTGAGAGCATAGTAAGAAATTATCTGGAGCAATATTTATATAAAAACCACTGGGTTTACTGGTAATGAGAGTGAATGGGTGCAAAGGAGTGAAGATAACTCTCAGGTGTTGGCATAGCAAACTGGTAGATAGTGATGGCAAAACCTTCCCCTGTAGAGAGGACCATATTAAGTAAAATACTCCATAGTTAGCATCACGGTCAAATCACATTTTGGAAGGGGCTTGTTATAAAAACAGATTGTATTTATATATACATATATTTTAAGTATATAAGATTTATTTTTTATGCAAGGAATTGTCATTAGGAATTTGCTACATATCTGCAATATGAACTGAAAAATACATTTTAATTGAGTCAGGAAGAAAAAAAAATAGTATGCCTTATTTCATCCACTTATTTTAGAATAAGATGAAATTAAGACTCAGAGATATTATAAATTACTTTACAGCTACTATTAAATAAGTATATTCAATTGCTTACTGTCTTAGTTACCAATCTTTGTATTGTATAAAATGCCTCAATACAAGCATACATTAGTTTATTGGATATTTGCCATGATTTTAATTTAGCTCTGCCATTGGTTAATAGAGCTATATTTGACAAGTTGCCTAACTAATCTGTATTTCAATTTTTTCATTCTTTATATAAAAGAGATAACAAAAACTTCCCAAGATACATCACCGCTCTGCAACAGAATAACTGGTAATACCATGAGAAAAAAACACAAAATATTTGAAAGAGTATTATTTATGAATGGCAAAGGCATGTTTTTCTGGTTATAGGTATGTTAACTATGGGTCGAACATGAAAATGTATAAATAAGGTGTTTCATTAGCAGATTGCTGACTAAGATATCATTTATTTTCAGTGTGCAAAGTATCTGAACCAGGAGGTGGTAGAAATTTACTGGAAGAAACTCTAGGGCAGGAAAAAAAAATTTACATTAGGAAAACAGCAAAGTCAAATATTTAAACTGATGTAAGAACTTGCTTGTGACTGGAAGGGATTTAGTTAAAATGTAGAGATCAATGGAAATATTTCTTTAGAATTTGACAGTGGTTTCAGGGTTAGTAGATGACTCAGCTAAGATTCAAGGTCAGACTAATCCCAGAGGGTGTTTTGAATGTAAGCATTTCAGGCAGTAGGTATACTAAACAGATTGTGCATACACATAGAGAGTTCTGTAAAGAGGCTGCAAGTCAATGTTCAAGTAGCTACCTCGCTTAACATTTGCATTCAGCTGTATGTAATAGAAAAGAAAACACCAGAGACTTTAACAAGATAAGAGGTTTACCTTTTACTCAGATAACAAGATAAGAGGCTTATCTTTTACTGGGTAACAAAATATTTAGGAAATAGATAACACAGGATTATGTAATGACTTAGGTATACAAGAGCTGGTAATATCAGCAGTGATATTCAACATTTGAAAACACCAGTGTGGCATGGACATAGAACTAATCAGAATGGATACCTGGCCAATCAAAATGGATTCTGGGCAAAAGCAACCAGTAAAGCTCTACTAAAATATAGGAGCCAAATGTAATCTTTGTCTGTGATTCAAATTTTATATCAATGCTTATGGCAGAAAAAAAAGAAAAAACAATAATTAAAGGACGTGTGTTAACTGAATCAGTACCCTTTCTAAGAAATTTCCCCCAAACCCTACCCAGTGACTTCTGCAGATACCTCATGTGCCAAACTGTATTCCAGCAAGAAACACAGCTGCAAGACAGTCTAGAAAATATAGAGCTATTTTTGGTTTTGTTTAATGTCCTTGTTTATTTGCTTGTCTGTTTACTTTTAAGTTGGGCATGTTGCTGCCCCCCACCCCCAAAATCAGAAGTCTCTTAATAAAGAAGAAATGAAGGAATAGATACTGGGCAAACACTTCTGAAATTTACCCTTTTCTTCCTCCTGTGATGACTAGAGCAGAAGCAGCCAACTTGACAAAATGATAGAAAATCCAAGAAACTTTCAAACTTCAGACCTGACTCCCTTGAGTCACTTAATTAATGTCAGCCATCACTTATATAGAGATGTAGAGTAATACAAAAATAAAATAAATTCTAATTAATTGTTGTTATTTGATTTATCCACGTTATAAAGAATAACACAGTCTTTAAGTATTAAATACACTGTCCAAGGGTGTGGTCAACTCCAAGAGTCTATAACTAAGCTTCAGTATGAACTTAATACCTAACTCCACCAACTGATGTAATGCTAGACTGGGTTCTCATTGTCTAAGGACAAAAGTCTGAGTCTTATGAACTAGGTTTTCATTGTTGGTGGCTAGGTGAAGTTTGAACAGGCAGAAGATGAAAAAAAGCTTAAAACTTGAAAATAAGGTTTATCCATGCACCACAGACTGATATTTTGGTCATTGATGGACTGCATATATGACAGTGGTCTTATAAAATTATAATGAAGGTGAAAAATTCCTATTGCCTGGTGACATCATAGGCACTTTAATGTAGTAGAACAACACATTACTCATGACTTTGTGGTGATCCTGGTGTAAACAACCTATTGCACTGCCAGTCATACAGAAGTGTGGCACATACAATTGTGTACAGTATATAATACTTGATAATGAAATAAGCAACTATGTTACTGGTTTATGTATTTATATACTACACTTTAAACTGCTATTTTAGAGTGTAATCCTTCTACTTATATATAAGGAAAGGTAAAACAATCTCAGGCAGGTCCTTCAGGAAGCATTCTGGAAGAAGGCACTATTATGCATGAAAGATCCATTTATGTTATTGTCTCTGAAGACCTTCTAGTTGCGCAGGAAGTAGAGGTGGAAGATAATGATATTGATGATCCTGATCCTGTGTAGACTTAGTCTAATGTGTGTGTTTGTATCTTAGTTTCTAACAAAGAAAGTTTAACAAGTAAAATAAATAAATAAATAAATAAATGGAATAAGCTTATAGAATAAGGACAGGAAGAAAATATTTTTGTGTAGCTGTGCAATGTGTTTGTGTTTTAAGCTAAGTGTTACTATTAAAAAGTCTAATGGTTTTTTTAAAAAAGTGTACAAGGTAAAAATATTACAATAAACTAAGGTTAATCTATGACCCAAGAAATAATTTTAAGAAATAAATTTAGTGTCACCTAAGTGTTCAGTGTTTATAAAGTCTACAATAGTATACAGTAATGTCGTAGACCTTCACGTTCACTCACCATTTATTCACTGACTCACTCAGACCAACTTCCAGCCCTGCAAGCTCTATTCATGGTAAGTGCCCTACACTGGTGTACCATTTTTTATCTTTTATACTATGTTTTTTACTGTACCTTTTTTAATGTTTAGGATCACTAATATCATGGTATAACAATTTCATACAGTATTCAGGACAGTAGCATCCCATACATATTTATACCATAGGAGCAATAGGCTATACCGTATAGCCTAGGTGTGTAGTAGGCTGTACCATCTGGATTTGTGTAAGTACACTCTATGATGTTTGCATGATGATGAAATTGCCTTGTCACATATTTCTCAGGATGTATTTCCATCATTAAGGGACACATGACTGTATATTCCAAAGTCAGAGAACTGAAATTCGAATTAAAAGTTTCTATTGGTTTGAAGGAATACAATATGCACTAAAACAATTGAGGTGAAATATGAACTTCCAATTTATAATTCAATAATCATCCAAGATAAAAATAGATAAAAATATGCTGCTATATTTAGAGTGCCAGTCTAGCCAAGAAAATTTGGTACTTGTGCATTAAAAAGGATATTCAAAAGTGAGAGGGAAATTGGGTGTTGGGAACTAAGAAATCAGAAAACTGGAATCCAGTGGTAGAATTTCCACCATTGAGGGAGTTGAGCTTCAGGAGTAGAATTTCAAATGACCAAGTATAAGGCAGGAATTCACAGGACAAGTGAAGGAAAAAAAAAGAAAAGAAATTTAATGAAAAATATGAGAATTAAAACAGAACCCAGTCAGTATGGACTGGGATGCTGGGTTATTAAAGTTGATGCCGAATTCTTACGTTTACATCATAGAACTCCTTGGAATACTTTTTGAGTACCAGGGCTGACTTAAGAATTTGAAACAGAAAAGAAACCTTTCAGCAGAGGTTAAATGGCTTAGTAATGTGAATGTGAGTAATTGAGTATGGAAATTCCAAGTAGATCATTACAACTTAAGCATGATTTTATGACTTTCAAGATATTCAGATACAGAATAATGAAACATTTTATAATGCCTACAACCAGGTCTATTTTAGGTTAGCATAGGAAGCAGTTGTATGTAAATTAAAAGATGCAGAAGTTCATATTAGGATGAGAAACTTTAATGAGAAAGTGCTATACTATATTGGTATTATCACTGAATTCCAATTTAATTTGATTTTTAATACAATTTTAGAAGTATTTATTAAGGCAAATAAAGCAGTAGAAATTCAACCTGTTAAGGTGTAATCAGACTAGGTCAAGAAAGAATATCCCACAGAATGTTTCCACAACCTTGTCTTAGAGCAGTGGTAGAAATTACTGGGAATGAAGAAGGTTAAAAAGATATAGGAATTTATGGCTAGAAACAGATTCATGTAAACAAATATGAAACCGAGTGAATATTAAACAAGTGTGTCATCCCCACCATCTTTATAGTTCAAGACTTTGTTATCTATAAGCATATTCTTTAAAAGTGAAAATGACCTTGAAAGTTTCACACTTTACAAGCCACTAATAGATCTTTGTGAAAAAATACTTCCATTAAATTCAGCAAACATAAACTTAACAGTATTAAGTTACCTAGATACATAGTTCCACCTCAGGCCTTTATGGTAGTCAGACTTCTAAGGTGGCCCACAATGAGAACCATCTCTTGGTATTTAAGTCAGTCCTTTTGTGTGTGGGCTGGCCAGTGTGACTCACTTTCAACCAATGAATGAAGTCAAAGCAATGGACAGTCACTTCCATAATTAGGCTACAAAAGTACTCCCTCTCTCCTATCTTCTTGGCCTATACTCTTTGATAAGCAAGTTGCCATGTTGGAGAGGCTCACATGACAAGGAACTGAGGGCATTCTTTAGTCCAACAGCCCTTAACAAACCAAATTCTGCCAACATTAAAGCTCTTGGAAATGGATACTTACCCAGTTCAATCTTCAGATGACTGCAGTCCAGCAGGTACTTGGATTACAGCTTTATGAGAAACCCTGAGCAAAGGACCCAGCTAAGCCAGGCCCAGACTCCTGACCCACAGAAACTGTAGATAATAAATGTATGTTGGTTTAAGCTGCTACATTGGGATACTTTGTTTGCAGCATTAGATAACTAATAACAGACTTTCAGGAAGAGAATAAAGGATGAGATAATATCCAGAAATTCTCAATGTAGGTGACAATATTCCTGAGAACATTAATAACAAAAATTCTGGCTGGAATATGTAGATCTGGATCTATATAGGTATACAGATACATTTGTGTGTGTGTGTGTGTGTGCGTGTGTGTGTGTTTATATGTACCTTTTGGAAGCACTAACAAGTGAGAACAGGCAAAAAAAAGAAAATATATCAAGGGGTAGGGTATTATCAGGCATATTTAGATTTGTTGTAGAGTGAATAATTAAGAATTTATCCAATGGATAGAAGTGTACATGCTTAGAAGAAAAGGGAAAGCACTTTTGGTTAAAGTGTGGGATACCTAGTGGATGGGATAGTAGCATGTAGGCTAGAAAAGTAGGTCATGAAAGAAAATAGAACATCTTAAAGGCAAAACTGAATGGGCTGAGTTATACTTCTTAGGTGAAGATTGCTTTCCTTCTTGCTTGGAATCTGCAATCCGTCCAGGAGAAGAGGAATAATCAAAGAATTGGCATTATCTAGGCTTGACAAAGTTCATGCATATCAGCATGTGGAAATAAATGACTCTTCACAGTTTCTCAGTTGGAACCAAGAAACTAGAAACTGGAATGAAAGAACAATATAGTCACCAAAACAGAATAAAAGTACCTTAAGGGATAAAAAGTTTGTAATCTACAATAAAATAATACAATAATACAAATAGAAAGAAATAGAAAATGTCTTCTCATGAAAATATTTAACTTTTCAATCTGCTTGTTGGTAACGACTACCAATACCTAAGACTACAGACCAACACATTTATGAGAAAGAGAATTTGGTGGCACATCCCTTCCCAGTTATCCTTCCTCATCAGGACATACACTTTTAGAGTAATACTACAAAATTCCATCAACATGATGTATAAACTCAAAACTCTGCCATAAGAAAACCTGATGAAACAGTACGAGATGTAGGGGCCGAAAAACAAACATTCAGTAAAATGGGGGACATTTTAAATGTCCTTATATATTCCAAAAGTTGTCATGTGTAAAACAGGTTAACGTTGGTTGTGAGAATCCAATGGACAATGTCAGATTCAATGACAGGCATGTGAATTCAATTCACATTTAAAAGCCATTTATAGTATATCAGGCCCTTGATAGATACGGGAATATAAAGATGAATGAAATAAAATTTTTGGTCTCAAGGAATTTGCAACATAGCTGGATAAATGGTTAATGTGTATATACAATAAATGAGAAGAGAGATTTAAATATTTACTGAAAGGAGAGAACACAACTGTTGTTAGAAGTCATATTCCCATATACAGTAGACTAAAATGTAAAGGAAATGTTAGAAGCAGAGTTTCTTCTTTGCAAAGCTCAGAATCTGAGGAAGTAGCAGTATTCATGGTGTAATCATTGTGTCAAAGAGTGTGCTGAGCCTTCTCTTAGAGGAAAAGCTGTGAAGCAAATTGGAGAAATGTGGTAGAGGCCCAGAGATCCCCTTTTTCCAGTTGGCATCAGAAATCCAGGCTGCAAACAATGTGATGGGTCAACTTCTTGCTGTAGCACCCAGATAAGAGATTGATCATCCATAAAGACTTCAGCAACAGTGAGACAGGAGTATGATGCATCACTTATGCGTATCTCTCAAAGAGACAGCACATATAAGGTGTGATTTATCTGAGTTAGCAAATCACCACTCTTTTGTCTCAGAAAAGTTGAATATATTAATAGCACTATTTATATTTGGTGTGTATCTTAATCCCTTTTGTGTTGCTATAACAGAATACCCAAGACTGGGTGATTTATAAACAATAGAAGTTTATTTGTGTCATGATTCTAGAGGCTGGGAAGTCCAAGAAAATGGCACTGACATCTGGCCCCTGGTGGAAGACAAAAGTCATCACATGGTAAGAAAGAGTGAGAGCATGCAAGGCAGAGGAATAAAGAAGGCCAAACTCCCATGATAACTAACCCACTTCTATGATAACAGCATTAATCCTTCATGAGGAAATGCCCTTATGACATACCACTTCTTAAAAGTCTCACCTCTTAATGCTATCATGATTGCAATTAAATTTCAACATCAATTTGGAAGGGAACATTCAAACCAGAGCAGTATGTATAGAAAGCCTTACCTAGGTTTCATGCTGAGACCAGGTACCAACTCAACCTTTTCCCCAGGCTCTTTTCTCTAAGTCAAAAATTACTTACTGTTAGAAAAGGCTACATTTTAATCAGTATCCCTCTATTATTCACCAGAGTGAGTAATGATTGGCACCAAAATACTAAAAAATCCCTAATATATGATTAAATTAACTTCAAAATGTCTCCTTGATTCCTAAACCTCCTAACCCTCCTAACTCCATATCTGCTATCTACTTTTGAGAGTTAATACTAAGTAGATCCCAGATTAAACCTACTACTCCAAATCTGACATTATTATCAGCCTCCAAGCTCATTGCCAAACCATTCCACAAATCTACTACGTCTTCTCTTGACTCTGTTTTATTGCTTCCACTTTTGGGTCCTGAATCTTTGCCCCTTCTCCACTGTCTGCCTGCCTGTTACCCAGAAACCATCATATCTACCTGCTACAGGCACAGGAAACACACTGAACTCTACAATCAGACCTACACTGATTTTAATCTCAACTTTCCATCTTGAATGCTGTGCCACATTGAGCAAGTCATGTAAATTCTAAATCTCCACTTTCTCCTGGGGAAATATGAAACTTAATGTACCACAGGAGTACCTGGTAAATAGTAGGCACTTTATAAATGTGGATTATTTTCCTTCCTCATTTCTACAATCTTATATAAATCAATTTGAAGAAAATGCTTAACTGTGAGGAAGAAAAAGAGCAGTATTATACAATTTCTGAAAAGAACTCTTTTCTCTTGAACGATTTGTCTGTCAGAATAAAGAATTGTGTTCACTATATTCTTTCATTCTGTGAAGTGGTCACACTCTAGATGTGGTGATGAAAGGAACATGCCTTTTTCTTCATTTACACAGTACAGCATGCTGCTATCTGGTGAATGTTTCCATAGAAACAGCAGAATGGCTGCTGGGGCAGGAGGGACACTGGAATTCTTTATGGAACCTTTTTCTTCCCTTTAGCAGCCAGTGGCAGTCCTGGTTTGGTTGGACTTATGAGCAGATAGACATTGATTTGAAGCTGCATGTTCCAGAAGAACCAAGCTCAAAGCAAACTTTCAACATGTAGTCTTCTAAGTTCAGGCAGAAAGGGGAGAGTTTCGGACATATGTTCTGCTGGCACTAAATCAAAGAAAGTGTCAATCACCCATTATTCAGTTAAACTGATACTTGAGACTAGTAAAACCAGCAGAACTGGCTGTGCATTTGTGGTCAAATGGTTGATTTAAATACTTTGGTACTTTCATAGGTCTACCAGTCTATGAAAGAGTCACCTCTACATTTTTACCAATAGACAATCATATGAATTGCATAATTTCCAGGATTTTGAAGATCTCATTGGTAAAAATAATCCATTCCACTCTTGGACATTTTTAAGTCTGTTCTTCACTTTCACTGAAATTTGGTTTTCCCTCTTATTTTTCAAGCAGAAGTGTAACAGTGAAAATTATATCTATGGCCATGTTGAATTTGGAGGTAGGCATAGGTATAGAGTAGGGATTCTATTAATCTTGTTTGGAAGATGTTTCTCACAAACTTTTTTTGTTAGTTTGCATCATGAAAGAGGATTTTAATGTTTTGCATTCTCAGAAATATTTGGACTCTTCTGTGTCCTAGGATTTTGCTTTGCAATTTATGTAGCTCATTTCTTAAACAGCCTATTTAAACATAAGTGGGGTTCTATCAAATTTTTGAGTTTCTTATTCCTCACATTCTCCCTAGCCTTTAATAAAGAGAGCTATAATGCAGAAACTTTTGGGTGTGTGTGTGTGTGTGTGTGTGTGTGTGTGTGTGTGAGAGAGAGAGAGAGAATCAGTTATGGATCAAGTGATTTGAAAGATTTATTTGGGAAATCAAAGATAAATTAATTTTTGGAAGAAAGTATCTCAAATGTTTCTGTATTCACTTGTCTATACCAACTGAACATGCAGAATTTTTAAGTTTGATTTCTCTAAGGCTGTGCATAAAAAATAGTTATGCATGGGTATGTGTGGGGGCTGTTTTTGAATAACATATTACACATATAACAAGTTTAGGTAAATGATACACTTCAAGTAATTACATTGACTTTTCCTCTAAATTTTTACTTCAGTCAGTGAAAAGGCTTTTTATTTGAAGAGTGTCATGATTAAAAAAAAGGTTTGACTACTTTTAAAAGTTAAATTTACATAGAAGGCACTGACAATGTGTTCAGAACATGCAATATTGCTAAGAAAAATATAAGGAGATTTATTATATGGTTACTGTATTAGTCTCTTCTCAAATTGCTACAAAGAAATACCTGAGTCTGGGTAACATATATAGAAAAGAGGATTAATTGGCTCACAGTTCCAGAGGCTGTGCAGGAAGCACCTTAGCATCTGTTTCTGGGGAGACCTCAGAGAGGTTTTTTACTCATGGTGGAGGGCATCTTTTACCCATGGAGGAGGGCAATGAGTGAATAGGCATCTTATACGGCAGGACCAAGAGAGACAGGGGAGGTGCCACAAACTTTTAAACAACCATATCTCATGATAACTCACTATTACAGTGGCAGAATCAAAGGGGATGGTGTTGAACCATGAGAAACCACTCTCATTTTTAATCAACTCCCATCTGGCTCCATCTCCAATACTGAGGATTGGACTTGAACATGATATTTGGGTGGGTCCAAACCATTATCAGTTACTTATTTGCAATTTTCAGATGAGATGGAAAGGCAGAAAGGGATAAACAGTTGAAATGGCAAAAAAAAAAATAATAATCAACAGGATAAGGTTTATATTTCACTTCCACCACATTATATTTTCAACATAGCTTTCTTTCTTTCATATACATTTGAGTAGTATTTAAAATTGCAACTTCAGTTAGAGTTTCCTTTTGTAACTCTACCTTAGTCACTACAGGCCTTTTGGTCATTCATTATCCCCTGAAATCTCAGTTACCTAATGACACACGGAACCTTACTAGTTCTGCTGATCCTACCACACCCTTTCTTCCTAAATTCTTGACTTATGATGATGTGTGCATATGAAAACTCCCTGATATTTTCACCTTTTTCCTGTCCAACATTTTTCTAATCATCTTACATTAACTGAAATAGGACTGTCTTCCAATGTTATTAAAATCCCTCTCCAACTTCACATTTTCTCACACCTTATATATCTCATGGTGGGGAGCTGGGAATGGAATTATCTTCATGCATCAGAATAAACTCTAGGTAATTACTCCCCCTCTATTTTCTAACACTGTCAGCTGTTAAAGTTTATGCCATTCACCTAAAACCTTGTCTTTGCCACCTGGTTGCTGAAATCCATAGACATTCTTCACTGAAATTTTGTTTATGCTCAGTGATTGACAACCTCATCTCCAAATTCCTTTTCATCTTCTCTATTTTAGCCACACAATCCCAAGGTTACACCATAGATTTTGTTAACAAACACTTCAGATTGCCCACATCATAATTCAAACTGGCTACAGTTTTCTAGATTTTCAGCTCACCTAATTTGTGACATTGAAAGCAATCTTTGTGGCAGAGAAAATATTTGTCAAATTCCCCAAATGAAATGAGCTTCTGTTTACTTTCAAAACTTCCTTGGAGCACATTGAATTCATGTGGCTAATTCTAATTAAAGTATACCAAATGAAAAGACGATGTACAACCTCTACCCATGCTGCTTCTGCTTAAACGACTTTGGGAGCCATACATTAAAATGATAGCATGACAACACGAACGAAAGCTAAATCAGCTCCTAGCTAGATGAAATAAGGAGTCCTCACTAACACACTTCATAATGGTCTTGCCTAAGAAATTACCTTTTGTTGTACTAGCCAATGAAAATTTGAGGATTTCTTTATTGTGCAACAGGTGTTAATTATGCCAAAGAAAAGTTGGCTGTCACAATCCATTGACTTCTTTTCATTTTATGTAGTAACACTCCTTTTCTGCCTCTACTTTCTTTTTAATCTAGCTTGTATGTTATGGTCCATACTTATATTCAGCATTTTGTTAATTAAATCTATCACTCTTCATACTTTCTCCTATCAAAACCTCATCCTTAGATCAATAAATCATCTGCGTTCTCTAGTCTTGCACCCAAACACCTGAATGTTGTTGTATCAACAATGTCATGATTACCTCTTTAAAAGAGCACTCTACATGGGAAGATGTTTGATTATAGTTTTTTAGTATGTTTACTCCACAAAATGCTTATTACGTGCTTTCAACATAATACTAAAAATGTCTCTCTCTTCTGCTTTTACTTTCAGTTAATTAATATGCTTCACACCTCATTGAGAAAATAGAAACAATTTAAAAAGAAATCTCTTCTTCCATCAGAACTATTTTAAAACCATCATCCTCTTCATTAGTCTTTGTCTTGTTTTTCCACTCACTTCTCCATTCCTTCACTCTAATGATGTATCTCTTTGTGTATGAAGGACTTATTCTTTACCATATGCTCAGTTTCCATTACCTCTCATCTTCTCAAAGAACCTAATATTCTCCTCCACATGTCTAATAATAATTCTATCTGGAAAAGTCACAAATTTATTTCATATCTCCTCCCAGCTACTGCCCTAATTCTTGTTCCACTTCACACTCAAACTTGTCAAAGAAATGTTTTAACATTTACTGTGTCCACTTCCTCACCTAACCATTCTCTCCTCAGTCCATGACTCCCATGCACTATTTTGCAAACACTGTTCTATGTATATACATATATATTTACAAAATGTATTATTTTACTGTCTCTAATTTTAACATATATCAGGCACTTCAGAACATCTAGAGAGACTAGACATTACAAAAAGTTTAGCACTGTCAACTATATATGCAGTAGTGAGAATAAAATGCACACAAAACAATGGATAGAGTATGAAAATTCTTCTAAATATGACCAGTCTGGCAAAGAATCTTCTTCTCTTCCTTCTCAGGTCTTCTGCTCCATGTCCTCTAGCAAGATGTGTGATTTTCTAACTCTACTTCATACGTCCGCAACCTCTCTACAAGGGCTGGATGTGGCAAATGTTTTCTTTTAAAAGGTTTTGGGTGGGAGAAGTTGAGAGCATCTTTTTCATATTATTATATAGGCAATCATTCTACAAACAGCCAGTAAATCTTCCCAAAGGATGATGGGCATTTCCAGTGGGCCAAATGGGGCATGTCATTCTGCCATTTCTCTCTTCCAACAGGGAAGTCTGGTAGAACAAAGAGCAAGCACCGCTAACCGTTCCACTCATTGTTGTAGGGATTCCTCTCACCCTCCAGGGCCGTTCAGGCCGTTGTCCCTTGTAGTCAGGACTAAGTAGGTCTTGCCCATTGGAGACAGAGTGGTCACCCAGGACCTGGATCTGCGCGGCTCCATGACCTGAGAAGACAGCTGAGTCAGTGCCGGTGACCACCTTCCTGGACCCTCCACACCTTAGCAGCTCTGTCATGTGGCGCTCAAGCGGCCGCCATTATTATGGTCCAGCACACCCGCCACCACCCAAAGTTGCTACGTCCTCGCGGCTCGGCAGGGGCTTTGTCTAGGCCCAACAGGGTTGAGCCGAGAGACGTGGTGGCCGAGAGACCTGGCGGCCGGCGTGTTCAGGGCTGGGAAAGGCCGCCGCTTCCATCAGGTCTCCAGGTGGAATAGGAAAGAGAGATTCGCCACTGCTTCAAGGCCTGCGCCCGGCCTTGGCTGCCACAACAAGGTCTCAGGGTGTCTGCAGGGCAGAGGGCGTGCCTGCCACTTCCCCAGCTCACTGCAGGCCCAGGCTGTGTCCAGAGCACCCCCGGGTGAGGGCAGCTGGGTGTGCTTGGCCTGCTCTCTGCCAAAACCGAACTCAAGACCATTAAGACATATACCTGACCACTGTCTTCCTGCATAGAAGAGAACATTATTTTTCTCCTTATCTTTTTAGAACTCATAGCAACATAGAGTTGAGCACTTTTCATCTTTCGAAACACATTGGTATGAAATTATTCTCCAAATTTCGTTGTACACAAATGTTTATGTTTCTTCTGTTTCCATACTTTTACTATTTTCTGTTACTAATTTACTTCATTCAGTTTTTATGTCTGTGAATATCCTAATGTCTTAACTACCAAATTTTTTCTCTCTCTTCTGTTTTTAGAGAAAGGGTCTCACTATGTTGCCCAGGCTCTCAGCTCACTGCAGCCTCTGCCTCCTGGGCTCAAGTGATCCTCCCACCTCAGTTTCCTGAGCAGCTGTGACTACATGTGCACCCCAGGCTGTATTTTATTTTATTTTATATTTTATTTTTTAATTTATTTTATTTTATATAGATACAGTCCTTTTTGCCCAGGCTGGTTTTGAACTCCTGACCTCAAGCCATCCTCCTGCCTTAGCCTCCAAAAGTGCTGGAATTACAGGTATGAGCTATCACATCTGGCCAAAAATTTTCTTTCTTATTTGACTCCTCTTCTAAGCATATTCAATTAGTCCTTGATATCTTCACTAACACTGTTCAAAATTTCCTGAACTTAACATGTCCAATATAAAATTCTAAATATTTTCTTTCAAGATTTCTCCTGTATTTTTATATATTTCTGTAAATGTACTCCTGCTAAAATGCTGGAAATCTGTCATTATTAACAACTCTCTCTACCTCAACACAACGTTCTATAACCAAGCCTGTTTATTTTACATTAAATATGTACTTATAATTCATGTTTTTGCATTCAAATCTTTGCAGCTACTGTTGACTCAATCTTGTTGCATTTCAGTTGCTTCTTTAGTGTTGCCCCTGTTTTAATTTTCATACCTTTATCCCACCCATCCTTAATTTACAATCCATTCTACTACATAACTGGTAGACTGTTTAAAAAAATCATGAGTGAGATCAAATTTCACACAACATTTAAATTACCAATTGTGAAAAATTGGTATTTTGAATTGTGAAAAAAATTTCAAACACCTTTGCATGTATTACAAAGCTGTGGTGATCTGATCACTACCCAGCTTTTCATCTGTATCAAGCATCACCTTTCTCCTGTGCTTAATATGTTCAAGACATTTCTTTCAGTTTTTCAAATTAACTTTCAGAAGTTTTACATATATAAAAAAACAGAGGAAGAGGATTTTTCTTCTGTTATTAACATCTGACACTAATATGGTCTATTTGTTACAGTTAATGAATTAATATTGACATATTACTAATAACCAAAGTCCACACTTTGTGTTTTTTTTAGTTTTCACCTAATGACCATCCAGGACCCCATCTGGGTTACCCACATTAGATTTAGTCATTATGTTTCCTTAGGCTTCTCTTGGCTATGGCAGTTTCTCAGACTAACCTTGTTTATGATGACCTTGACATTATGGAGAGTACTGGTCAGGTATTTTGTAAAGTGATCCTCTATTGGGAATTGTCTGCTTTTTTTTTTTCTTATGATTAGACTTAAGAGTTTTGGGGAGAAAGGCCATATCCCATTATATCAAGGGTACCTACTTGTTGTGGGAAGTCAGGGACCCTGAATGGAGGGACTGACTGAAGCCACAGCAGAACCCAAATTGTGAAGATTTCATGGACATTTATTAGTTCCCCAAATTAATACTTTTATAATTTCTTATGCCTGTCTTTACTGCAATCTCTGAACATAAATTGTGAAGATTTCATGGACATTTATCACTTTCTCAATTAATACTCTTATAATTTCCTATGCCTATCTTTAATCTCTTAATCACATCATCTTCGTAAGCTGAAGGTGTATGTCGCCTCAGGACCCTGTGATGATTGCGTTATCTCTACAAATGTTTGTAAAACATGTGTGTTTGAATAATATGAAATCTGAGCATCCTAAAAGAACAGGATAACAGTGATTTTCAGGGAACAAGGGAGATAACGATAAGGTCTGACTGCCTGCGGGGCCAGGCAGAACAGTCATATTTCTCTTCTTGCAAAAGCGAATAGGAGATATATCACTGAATTCTTTTTCTCAGCAAGGAATAGCCCTGGGAAAATAATGCATTCCCAGGGGGAGTTCTCTAAAATGACCGCTCTGGGAGTGTCTGTCTGATGCAGTGGAAGATAAGGGATGAAATATGCCCTTGTCTCATGCAGCACCCTCAGGCTTGTTAGGATTAGGATTCCAGCCTGGTGAATTCTAGTCAGATCAATTGTCTGCTCTCAAACACTGTTTCCTGTTAATGTGTTTATCAATGACAATGCATGCATGCACGGTGGGACATGAAACCTCATCAGCAATTCTAATTTCCCCCGATCATGTGATCTTGCTCTGTCCCCATTTACCTTGTGATATTTTATTTCTTTTTTTCTCTCTCATCACTTCTTTATTATTATTATTATTGTTATTATTATTATACTTTAAGTTCTAGGGTACATGTGCATAACATGCAGGTTTGTTACATATGTATACTTGTGCCATGTTGGTGTGCTGCACCCATCAACTCGTCAGCACCCATCAACTTGTCATTTGCATCAGGTATAACTCCCAATGCAATCCTTCCCCCCACCCCCCACCATGATAGTCCCCGGTGTGTGATGTTCCCCTTCCCGAGTCCAAGTGATCTCAGTATGTGATCTCTGTGACCTGCTCGCTATTCATACACTCCCTCCCCTTTTGAAATTCCTAATAAAACTTGCTGGTTTTGTGGCTCAGGGAGGCATGACAGAACCTGCCAACATGTGATGTCACCCCCGTAGACCCGGCTGTAAAATTTCTCTCTTTTGTACTCTTTCTCTATTTCTCAGACCAGCTGACACTTAGGGAAAATAGAAAAGAACCTATGTTGAAATATTGAGGGCTGGTTCCCCTGATACCTACTTTTATTTATTTATTTATTTATTTATTTATTTTGAGATGGAGTCTTGCTCTGTCGCCCGGGCTGGAGTGCAGTGGCCAGATCTCAGCTCACTGCAAGCCCCGCCTCCTGGGTTTACGCCATTCTCCTGCCTCAGCCTCCAGAGCAGCTGGGTCTACAGGTGCCTGCCACCTCACCCGGCTAGTTTTTTGTATTTTTTAGTAGAGATGGGGTTTCACCATGTTAGCCAGGATGGTCTCGATCTCCTGACCTCGTGATCCACCTGTCTCAGCCTCCCAAAGTGCTGGGATTACAGGCTTGAGCCACCGCGCCCGGCCGATACCTACTTTTAACATGACTCATTACTGTTGATGTTGACCTTCGCAACTCAGCTAAAGTGTTGTAAAAGTAACTATAAAGTTATTCTGTTTTATTTTTTCCCACTTGTCTCCTCTTTGGAAGGACATCATTATACACTGTTATACTCTACCTTCTTCAGGGCAGAGAATACATATAAATTATTTGGAATTCTGAATGGGAGATTTATCTCTTCTTCTCCACTTCTCAATTTGTTTATTTATTTAGTATATGTATATAAACTGGCAGATATTTATTTTATAATTTGGAGTTTAATACAATACTATTTATTTATTTTTTGGTTCAAATTGTTCCAGCAATTAGCTATATAGGGAGCTCTTTCTATTGGCTCCTGTTTCTCTTTAACATATTCCCATCATATTGAATTTTTGCTTTTGTTGTTTTTCTGAGCACTTCCTTACTTCTTTGCACTACAAGATGCTCCAGGCTTATCTTGCATATGTCCTGTCCTGTGTTTGTATCAGCTATTTTAGCAAGCCGCCCTGGTTCCTTTTATTGTAAAATGTTAATAGAACCTGAAATCTGGGAGCTGTATGTGCTCATTGATATTGGGGTATCAATGTTTCTAGGGTCTTTTAGCTGACAGAGCAAGAAAATGTATGTGTATGCAAGTATCTCTTCATATTTCTATATGTAGCCATCTGTATAGATATTAAGCTAAAGCTGAGTTCATAGTGATGTCTCCAATTCTACTTTATTAACACTTGGACCTCTATAACTTCCTGCCCTGGCTTATCTGGAATCTCTCTCTGCAACAGTGAGAAATCTGGCTACTACCATTGCCATTCATTTACAATTGTTTATATTCAGTACACACATTAACACTCTTAACTGGAGTATAGGGCTTATATACAGCGTCTATTGTCTTTAATTTTACCTTCCTCTTTCCAAAGGTATTTAGGTTACCTGCCTTTACCCAACTTCATTCAGGGAGGTTGTTTCATATTTCTAATACAATTTGATTTTTTTCCACATTCTGCATTCCATCCTGGATTTCTGTCAACCTCTTGAAAAAAAATAAATATATAATATTTGAATATATATATATATGTATATAAAATATTTGAATACATATATGTGGAAAACCTTCCCATATCACTGAGACCAAGTGACCATGCAACAAGAAAAAGATTCTATGTTAATCAATGCAGTTGCTAAATTAACTTTTAGTCATTTTTATGTGTTCAGAATAGTTGAACTTCTTTTCATGGGTAATTTTTTACTAGAATTGAAAAGATTAAGAAGAACAATAAAGAACCATTAGATCACTAACTCCATTTATCTCAATTGCAGAACAGTCTTTGGTAATAAGTTTCTTTGGTAATAATTTTGCATGTTTCTCTCATTTAATATTTCTTTTATTATGCACTTGGACAAGGTTCGATTGTAGAATAGTTTTTGGTTGTAGTTTTTGTTTTGTTTGTTTGTTTTGTAACCCATGAAATCAAAGATCAAAAACCTACCTTAAATAATAATACCATTTTATTGTCATTACCCTCCTTCTACCTCTGATACATCTTCTCTTTCCTTACCAAACTAAACCTCATTGGAATAATAGAAATAATAATACTGTGTGTGAAACATGAATGAGATAAAAACACTTTTAGTAAGAAAAATAACATAACTTTGTATATCGTAATTATTTGGACTTGATTTCTCTATGCTTATATGTTTATACTCTTGAACATGGTCTTCTTTTCACCAGAAGAAAACAATAAAAAATAGTTTACTTAAATTTAAAGTCAGTCTGTAGCCTGACTTAGCAACCACCTCTACATGACTCAGTGTGCCTAAATATGTTATTTTATTTAGAAAATAGTACCTTCTCAGTTAATAAAGACATTTAAATACATGAAAAAAATGTTAATGGTATATGTAAAAAATTTAATGATATATAATCATATAATCACACAGCCTGCATATTTTCAGAGTCTATGAAACACATTTGTGTGATTATATTATATATATATGTGCTTATACATAGATGAGTGCCTTACAAAACGAGATGATATACATAGATACCATATGTATACACATACATGATGACATACATACATTACATATATAATTACCATCTTTAGGTTGGCAAATATTTCTATGAAAATGTAATAGCATATTTGTCTAATATCTATAGCTATTTAGATTTTGTCCCTTTTTTTACAACTTTAAACAGTGATATCACTGTTTAAATACATCTTTATGTTAGTATCATTTTCAATTGTATTCTTTTTAATATAACTATATGTGGAATTTTGGAGTCAAAATCTGATCATTTTCTTTTAACTTTCAAAACATTTATTAAAAAACCTGAAAGGAAGTATTTTACCAATTAGCAATCCTAATTGGTATGTATGAGATGTGCCATCAATTAAAACTTTTTAAATTTTGGCCAGTCTAGAAGGCAAGGTTTTTCAATAGAACACACACCACACACCACACACACACACACACACACACACACACACACCAGTAAAATGATAGCCTTGCATGCAATAGTTCTTTCAGATATTCCTCAACTAAATCCACCTGCCCATAGTCTGATGGGTTTTCAGGGCATTGACAACTTTAGATAATTTAAGTCTCACTAGTGCTACAAACTGAAGTCATTAGTGTGAGAGATTTACTACAGTATTATAGATCCAGGTATTTTTTCACCTTCTAAAATGCCTCCTTTAGACATACTTTCTTTCTTTTTCTTTTTTTTTTTTTTTTTTTGAGATGGAGTCTCGCTCTATCTCCTGGGCTGGAGTGCAGTGGCCGGATCTCAGCTCACTGCAAGCTCCGCCTCCCGGGTTTACGCCATTCTCCTGCCTCAGCCTCCCGAGTACCTGGGACTACAGGCGCCCGCCACCTCGCCCAGCTAGTTTTTTGTATTTTTTTAGTAGAGACGGGGTTTCACCGTGTTAGCCAGGATGGTCTCGATCTCCTGACCTCGTGATCCGCCCGTCTTGGCCTCCCAAAGTGCTGGGATTACAGGCTTGAGCCACCGTGCCCGGCCAGCCATACTTTCTTAGTTTCAGAACACAATATCACACAAACACACACACACACATACAAACTTAAACACACAAAAATATATGCAACTGATTAAACCCATTAATATTTCTATTTTTCTGAAGATAAAAAGAAACTTACAAATTTTTATTAGTACTTTATCCAATCTTAATTATATGTTACTATTCTCTAATATTTTAGTTCCCTGGTATTTTATTATCTCACATTTAGATATCATCAAGATCCATATTATTATTATGTTAGACAGTTCATATTTATCTATAGTACCCATGATTACTAATATCTGGCTCTCTATTTCTTCTTGCTTCTCAGACATTCTTTCTGGAACTATTTTACTTTGCCCTGTTTTCTTTCATAATATTGTTCAACTGTCATATATCTTAGAATAGGCTAGATTATACTATAGAAATAAATATGCCCAAATAACCAAAGGTGTATGTTTCAAACTTATGCTATATACCCAACATAGGTTGGTTAGGATCTTGGACTGAAAAGGCTCTATCTCAAAATATGCTTCTACCATCAGTGCAATCAAGGAAAGGGATTGGGCCCCTGCATTCCGGCATGTAAAGCTTATTCTGGAGAGTGGTCTTAATGTAATTTTACACGTCAACATGGCTAGGCTATGTGCCCAGATATTTGGTCAAGCACCAGTATACATGTTTCTGTGAAGGTGGTTTTTAACTGTGATTAATATTTAAATCAGCAGGATTTGAGTGAAACAGATTACTTTTTATAATGTGGGTGGAACTCATCCAATTAGGTTAAGCTTTAAGAGCAAACACAGAGGTTTTTCAGAGAAGCAGTTTTGCCTCCAGAATTTCTGCCTGAGTTTCCAGCCTGCTGCCTTTCAGAAATTGAATTCAAGACTGCTACATCAGCTGGGCATGCCTCTAATCTCAGTACTTTAGGAGGTTGAGGTGGTCAGATTGCCCAAAAGCCAAACCTAGTCTTCATAAAAAATACAAAAAATTATCTGGATGTGGTGGCACGCATCCGTAGTCCCAGGGACTTCACAGGCTGAGGTGGGAGGATCACCTGACCCTGGGAAGTTGAAGCTGCAGTGAGCTGTGATGGCACTGCTGCACTCCAGCCTGGGCAACCAAATGAGACCCTACCTCAAAACAAAAACAAAACAAACAAACAAAAAAGACTACTACACCAACTGTTGCCTTAATTTTCACTCTGGTGGCCTGCCATAAACACTTTAGATTTCCAGCTCCCACAATTGCATAATTTTGTCTAATTTTTTGAGGAAACATCAAAATGTTTTCTCACCACAGCTACGCTATTTTACATTTCCAACAGCAATGTATGAGGGTTCCAATTTCTCCACATTCTCACCAACACTTATTATCTTATTATAAAAAATGTTATAGCCATCTTACTGAGGATAAAGTGTAGAAACTATTTTTAAATCAAATTGATGTGAGATTTTTATTTACCTTTTGCTTTTTTAGAAAACGTTTTCTGTTTTCTAGATTTGAATCATGTAATTATTTGTAGTCTGTCTAATAATTTCATTAAATTAAGTTCATGTTTCTTTTGTTTGTTTCTGCCTACTCTTTTCTATAGTGAATTTTGTTTTTATTTGAGCTCATGCTTTCTAGCACTGTGTAAGTAATTATAAAAGGTCTGACTATTGATGCTAGGAAGAAATTGCATCAACTAACAAGCAAAATAACCAGATAACATCATAATGACAGGATCAAATTCATACCTAACAATATTAACTGTAAATGTAAATGGGCTAAAGACTTTAACACCCTACTGCCAACATTAGACAGATTAATGAGACAGAAAGTTAAAAAGGATATCCAGGAATTGAACTCAGCTCTGCACCAAGCAGACTTAATAGACATCTACAGAACTCTCCACCCCAAATCAACAGAATATACATTCTTCTCAGCACCACATCACACTTTTTCCAAAAGTAACCACATAGTTGGAAGTAAAACACTCCTCAGTAAATGTAAAAGAACAGAAATTATAACAAACTGTCTCTCAGACCACAGTGTAATCAAGCTAGACCTCAGGATTAA
Source organism: Trachypithecus francoisi (assembly GCF_009764315.1). Taxonomy (NCBI): domain Eukaryota; kingdom Metazoa; phylum Chordata; class Mammalia; order Primates; family Cercopithecidae; genus Trachypithecus; species Trachypithecus francoisi. The sequence continues at coordinate 32,539,466 of NW_022681462.1, forward strand.
GAAACTCACTCAAAACAGCTCATCTACATGGAAACTGAACAACCTTCCCCTGAATGACTACGGGGTACATTACGAAATGAAGGCAGAAATAAAGATGTTCTTTGAAACCAATGAGAACAAAGATAAAACATACCAGAATTTCTGGGACAGATTTAAGGCAGTGTGTAGAGGGAAATTTATAGCACTAAATGCCCACAAGAGAAAGCTGGAAAGATCTAAAGTTGACACCCTAACATCACAATTAAAAGAACTAGAGAAGCAAGAGCAAACACATTCAAAAGTTAGCAGAAGGCAAGAAATAACTAAGATCAGAGCAGAACTGAAGGAGATAGAGACACAAAAAACCCTTCAAAAAACCAATGAATCCAGGAGTTGGTTTTTTGAAAAGATCAACAGAATTGATAGACCGCTAGTGAGATTAATAAAGAAGAAAAGAGAGAAGAATCAAATAGATGCAATAAAAAATGATAAAGGGGATATCACCACCAATCACAGAAATACAAACTACCTTCAGAGAATACTATAAACACCTCTACGCAAATAAACTAGAAAAACTAGAAGAAATGGATAATTTCCTGGACACTTACACTCTCCCAAGACTAACTAGGAAGAAGTTGAATCCCTGAATACACCAATAGCAGGCTCTGAAATTCAGGCAATAGTTAATAGCCTACCAACCAAAAAAAGTCCAGGACCAGACGGATTCACAGCCGAATTCTACCAGAGGTTCAAGGAGGAGCTTCTACCATTCCTTCTGAAACTACTCCAATCAATAGAAAAAGAGGGAATCCTCCCTAACTCATTTTATGAGGCCAACATCATCCTGATACCAAAGCCTGGCAGAGACACAACAACAAGAGAGAATTTTAGGCCAATATCCCTGATGAACATTGATGCAAAAATCCTCAATAAAATACTGACAAACCGAATCCAGTAGCACATCAAAAAGCTTATCAACCATGATCAAGTAGGCTTCATCCCTGAGATGCAAGCTGGTTCAACATACATAAATTAATAAAAGTAATCCATCGTATAAACAGAACCAACGACAAAAGCCACATGATTATCTCAATAGATGGAGAAAAGGCCTTTGACAAAATTCAACAGCCCTTCAATGCTAAAAACTCTCAATAACTAGGTATTGATGTGATGTATCTCAAAATAATAAGAGCTATTTATGGCAAACCCACAGTCAATATCATACTGAATGGACAAAAACTGGAAGCATTCCCTTTGAAAACTGGCACAAGACAGGGATGCCCTCTCTCACCACTCCTATTCAACATAGTGTTGGAAGTTCTGGCCAGGGCAATCAGGCAAAAGAAAGAAATAAAGGGTATTCAATTAGGAAAAGAGGAAGTCAAATTGTCCCTGTTTGCAGATGAAATGATTGTATATTTAGAAAACCCCATCGTCTCAGTCCAAAATCTCCTTAAGCTGATAAGCAACTTCCGCAAAGTCTCCGAATACAAAATCAATGTGCCAAAATCACAGGCATTCTTATAAACCAATAACAGACCAACAAAGAGCCAAATCATGAGTCAACTCCCATTCACAATTGCTTCAAAGAGAATAAAATACCTAGGAATACAACTTACAAGGGATGTCAAGAACCTCTTCAAGGAGAAATACAAACCACTGCTCAATGAAATAAAAGAGGACACAAACAAATGGGAGAACATTCCATGCTCATGGATAGGAAGAATCAATATCGTGAAAATGGCCATACTGCTCAAGGTATTTATAGATTCAATGCATTCCCCATCAAGCTACCAATGACTTTCCTCACAGAATTGGAAAAAAACTAATTTAAAGTTCATATGGAACCAAAAAGGAGCCCACATTGCCAAGACAATCCTAAGTCAAAAGAACAAAGCTGGAGGCATCATGCTACCTGACTTCAAACTACTACAAGGCTACAGTAACCGAAACAGCATGGTACTGCTACCAAAACCGAGATATAGACCAATGGAACAGAACAGAGCCCTCAGAAATAATACCACACATCTACAACCATCTGATCTTTGACAAATCTGACAAAAACAAGAAATGGGGAAAGGAATCCCCATTTAATAAATGATGGTGAGAAAACTGACTAGCCATATGTAGAAAGCTGAAACTGGATCCCTTCCTTACACCTTATACAAAAATTAATTCAAGATGGATTAAAGACTTAAATGTTAGACCTAATACCATAAAAACCCTAGAAGAAAATCTAGATAGTACCATTCAGGACATAGGCATGGGTAAGGACTTCATGTCTAAAACACCAAAAGCAATGGCAACAAAAGCCAAAATTGACAAATGGAATCTAATTAAACTAATGAGCTTCTGCACAGCAAAAGAAACTACCATCAGAGTGAGCAGGCCACCTACAGAATGGGAGAAAATTTTTTCAATCTACTCTTCTGACAAAGGGCTAATATCCAGAACCTATAAAGAACTCAAACAAACTTACAAGAAGAAAACAAACAACCCTATCAAAAAGTGGGCAAATGATATGAACAGACCCTTCTCAAAAGAAGACATTTATGCAGTCAACAGACACATGAAAAAATGCTCATCATCACTAACCATCAGAGAAATGCAAATCAATACCACAATGAGATACCATTTTACACCAGTTAGAATGGTGATCATTAAAAAGTCAGGAAACAACAGGTGCTGGAGAGGATGTGGAGAAATAGGAACACTTTTACATTGTTGGTGGGACTGTAAACTAGTTCAACCATGTGAAAAACAGTGTAGCGATTCCTCAAGGATCTAGAACTAGAAATACCATTTGACCCAGCCATCCCATTACAGAGTATATACCCAAAGGATTATAAATCATGCTGCTATAAAGACACATGCACACATATGTTTATTGCGGCACTATTCATAATAGCAAAGACTTGAAACCAACCCAAATGTCCATTGATGACATACTGGATTAAGAAAATGTGGCACATATACACCATGGAATACTAAGCAGCCATTATAAAGGATGTGTTCATGTCCTTTGTAGGGGCATGGATGCAGCTGAAAAGCATCATTCTCAACAAACTATCTCAAGGACAAAAAAGCAAACACCACATATTCTCACTCATAGGTGGGAACTGAACAATGAGAAACTTGGACACAGGAAGGGGAACATCACATACTGGGGCCTGTTGTGGGGTAGGGGGAGAGGGGAGAGATAGCATTAGGAGATATACCTAATGTAAATGGGTGCAGCACATCAACATGGAACATGTATACATATGTAACAAATCTGCAGATTGTGCACATGTATCCTAGGACTTAAAGTATAATAAAAAAGAAAAAAGAATAAAAAGGTCTCAGTATTTATCCTTCCAAACAGAATTTTTCTTTGCTTCTGCCAGGCAGCCTAGTGGTGGTAACAAATGTTGGGCCGTGTTAAGTTAATGTCATAGGTTGGTGTTATATCCTTATAGCAGTGTAATTTTAATGGTAAATTAGTGTAAGGATAGACTGGGTTTCACATTTTCAGTGGAGTTTTTTTTTGCTATAGCTCAACCACACTCTACTATTGTTTAATTTTTGTTTATATGATGATATTTTTCAGGTTCATTCAATTGACTTAATCATAATTCTTGGCTATCACTAACATTGTTCATTAGTTAATGGTGGACTCTCTATATTGGTCTATGTATGGACTGCTTCTTTTTATAGTTAGCTATATATATCACTATTTCAAATAGCATAATAAGCACCTGTAAGTCTACTGTTGAAATAAAGGCTGGGCATTTAAAAATTATCTACGTGTAGCCATATGTTTCTCCTGCCCACCCAAGCTTGTACCATCCCACAGCCAGCATAATCATCAAATCCTTGCCCTGAATTCTATTTATTATTTCATATCTTTTTATATTGTTTTATGATATCTATATGCACCTTAAGATGGAGTGTGTATGTATGTACTCTGCATAATAGCTTTAATATATTTATTTGTACTCTTTAAATATCTATGTATAATTTTAGTTGCTTTTAATTGTATAAAAATATATGTCATGGTACATATAAAATTTGTAGCTGGGCATCCGAGTTGTTTCCAGGTTTTTGTTACAATACCTATTGCTGTTATAAGCATTGTTATACATGTCTCTGATTACAAAACTTTCTCTGGCTATATGTCCAGAGTTGAATTATTGATTCATAGGATATGTGAAAATTTAACCTTAGGAGTTAATAACAAAGGTGTTTTTTAAAAGGGACTGTACCAAATACAACAGACCAGCAATGTATAAGTTGCAGATCTATTTAATTCCTGCCATTTCTCACTGAACTTTTAATTTTTGCATGTTTAATGAGATATAAATGATATGTCATTGCAGTCTTTTCATTTTGTGGTCATCAGTGTTGTTGAACATCTTGTTTAAAGTTTATTTGTAATAGGTTTGTCTCTTATATAAAATGCCATGGAAATTTCTTGACTATTATTCATTTATTTCATGTTCTGCTTAGTGATTTTTCAGAGATTTTAATACATTCTTCCCCTTAGTTCTTGGCCAGTTCGATGTAGGGTGAATATTTTCTGTGAAGGCATGATTTGTTAAATAAAAGTTCTTAAAGAATATCGTGTTTCTGAAGAGTTTTATTATGAGTGTTTTATATATCTTATCTCTCATATTTTGTTACCACAAGGTCTAAAAGATGTATATTTCTATATTCTACTATGAGATTTGACATCTATTCTGATAGCTAAAACCTTAATTTATCTTGAATTGGATCAGATCGAATTAAGTTTGAAAGAATTTTCTATGGATTTCTAATTTTTAGAGCTCCACTTCAAGAAGAGTTCCTCTTATTCCAGTAATCTGCATACCAATTTTGTCATTTAACAAACTCGCATACATCTGTGGGTCTCATTAATGTTTCTGCACTCATACTACATTGTTGTTTATTATCGTTGTGTAAATGCAATTTCTGTATCTGCCAGGGAAAGTTCCTGGTCTTTGAGTTTCTTCACCAGTAACCTAAACAGCACAGTACTGGTACCAAAACACACAGGCCAATAGAACAGAATAGAGAACCCAGAAATACTGCTGCATGCCTACAACTGTCTGATCTTTGACAAAGTCAATGAAAACAGCAATGTGGAAAGGACCCTCTATTCAACAAATGGTGCTGGGATAACTGGCTAGCCATATGCAGAAGGTCAAAACTGGATTATTTCCTTACACCAAGTACAAAAATGCACTCAAGATGGATTAAAGACTTAACTGTAAAAGTAAAGATGATAGAAATCCTGTAACATAACTTAGGAAATATTCTAGACATAAGACCAGACAAAGATTTCATGACAAGCATACCAAAAGCAATTGCAACGAAAACAAAAAATGACAAATCAGAACTAATTAAACTAAATATCTTCTGCACAGCAAAAGCCACTACCAATAGAGAAAATAATCTACAGAACAGGAGAAAATATTTGCAAACTCTGTATCAACAAAGGTTTAATATCTAGATTCTATAAGGAACTTAATCAAATTTACAAGCAAAAAATAAATCCCATTAAACACCAGAATAGGAAACCAAACACTGCATGTTCTCACTCATAAGTGGGATTTGAACAATAAGAACACAAGGACACAGGGAGGGGAACATCACATACTGGGGCCTGTCCGGGGGTTGGGGGTAAGGGGAAGGAGAGCATTAGGACAAATACCTAATGCATGCATGGCTTAAAACCTAGATGACACGTTGATAGGTTCAGGAAACTACCATGTCACGTGTAACAAACATGTTATGTAACAAACCTGCACATTCGGCACTTGTATCCCAGAACTTAAAGTAAAATAAATAAAGAAAAAAAGAAAATTAACAACAATGAAAAAAGGTGGGTAAAAGACATGAACTGACACTTTTTAAAAGTCATACATTTGGCCAACGGGCACATGGGAAAATACTCAACATCACTAATCAATAGAGGAATGCAAATCAAAACCACTATGAGATACCATCTCACACTAATCAGAATGGCTATTATTTTTATTTATTTGAGATGGTGTCTTACTATGTCACCCAGGCTGAAGTGCAGTGGCATCATCTCGGCTCACTGCAACCTCTGCTTTCCTGGCTCAAGAATTCTCTTGCCTCAGTCTCCCCTGTAGCTGGGACTACGGGCATGTGCCACCATGTCTGGCTAATTTTTGTATTTTTTGTACAAATGGGATTTAGCCATGTTGCCCAGGCTGGTCTTGAACTGCTGAACTCAAGCAATCCATCCACCTGGGCCTCCTAAAGCTCTGGGATTATAGACGTGATCCACCACAGCCAGTCACGGCTATTAATAAAAAGTAAAAAAAAGTAAAAGTGCTACAGAGGTTACGGAGAAAATGGAGTGCTTATACACTGCTGGTGGGGGTGTAAATTAGTTCAGCTTTTGTAGAAAGCAGTGTGGCAGTTTCTTAAATAATATAAAGCAGAATTACCATTCAACTCAGCAGTCCCATTATTGGGTATACAACCACAGAAATACAAATTATTCTACCATAAAGACACATGCACGTGTATGTTCATTGCAGCACTATTCATAATGGCAAAGACATGGAATCAACCTAGATGTCTATCAATGGTAGACTGGATAAAGAAAATATTATATATATATACACCATGGAATACTATACAGCTATAAAAAAGAACTAGATTATGTCCTTTGCAGCAACATGGATGGAGCTGGGGCCTATAATCTTGACTGAAATAACACAAGATCAGAAAACCAAATACCACATGTTCTCACTTACAAGTGAAAGCTAAATATCAAGTACATATGGACATGAAGCAGGGAACAACAGACACTGAAGCCTACCTAAGAGTGGAGAGTAAGAGGAGGGTGAAGATTCAAACACCACCTATCAGGTGCTATGTTTAAATTGGTTCACAGTTCTGCAGGGCTGGAGAGGTCTCAAGAAAGTTTTGATCATGATGGGAGGGGAAGCACACATATCTTCTTCACATGGTAACAGGAAGGAATAGTGCAGAGGGAAGGTCGGAAAAGCCCTTTATGAAAACATCAGATCTTGTGAGAACTCATTCACCACCACCATGCTCGAATTACCTCCCATGAGGTCCCTCCCCCAACATGGAGGGATCAAAATTCAGATTCTCATTCAAGATGAGATTTGGATGGAGACACAGAGCCAAACCATATCAGGTGGGATGATCAATTCACACAGTTGCCTCTCTTCACTTATGGACAAAATGATGGTAGTCTATTCTAGTTATGATACGTGATCCTCCACACCCTCATTTTGCATGTTACATACTCTACTATCCCTTGTGTGGTCACTAGGAATAGAGGGAAGCCACCAATAGAGAACCTACAAACCCTCATATTGCACATTCCATACTCTGCTATCCCCTGTGTGGTCACTAGGAATAGAGGGAACCCAACAGGGTACATATAAATTTGTGTTCAAATTAAGAGGCTTGTGTCCAGGAATTTATCTTTCTTTAATTTTTATGGATTGTATTGACACCTGAAGACTTGTCTTTCAGTTTAGTAGAACCATCTTTGACTTAAAAAAAAAAAATGATCTATCTTTCTTTCTCTCTTTCTCTCCTCTTTTCCCTTTCCTTTCCTTTCCTTTCCTTTCCTTTCCTTTCCTTTCCTTTTTCCTTTCCTTTCCTTTCCTTTCCTTTCTTTCCTTTCCTTTCCTTTCCTTTCCTTCCTTTCCTTTCCTTTCCTTCCTTTCTTCTTTCTTTTTCATTTTTGAGATGAAGTCTAGCTCTGTCACCCAGGCTGGAGTGCAGTGGCGCGATCTCGCCTCACTGCAAGCTCCGCCTCCCAGGTTCACGCCATTCTCCTGCCTCAGCCTCCGGAGTAGCTGCAACTACAGACACCCAACACCATGTCCAGCTAATTATTTTTTTTTTTGTACTTTTACGGGGTTTCACTGTGTTAGCCAGGATGGTCTCGATTTCCTGACCTCCTGATCCGCCCGTCTCGGCCTCCCAAAGTGCTGGGATTACAGGCGTGAGCGACCACACCCATCCTAAAAAAAAAAAAAAAAAAAAAAAATTCTAACTACCTGTTGTGTAGTATGCGCACTACATGGGTGCAATATGCCCATATAACAAATCTGCACGTATACCCTCATATCTGAAATAAAAGTTGAATTTTAAAAGAAAAAAACAATTTTTAAAAAAAAATTTTGTCCCGCTTTTGTAGATGTTTTGTTTCACTATTTTTGAGAACATATCGTTTGACATGCTTCTAGAAACAAAAAGTAGGCTTATTAATTTTACAGAATTATGTCATCCTCATAAAGTTCTGAATTTAAAAAATCTCTATATTGTTGAATATATAAATATCTACACAGGATGGGCTTGATTTGTTTCTTATAAATAAGATTTTGAAGTCCAGGTGTAAAATTTTAAAGGAAATTAAAGACAGATGTTTGAACACACATATATTTATTTGCCTGGGTATGTTGTGTGTTCCCTTTAACTAATCTAATTTTCTTTCATTTAGTTCTCTTTTGTGGTATCAGAGATATTTTCTTAAACAAAACTCAAGATGTTATTGCCATGTGTTAAAAATAATTTCCCCCAATCACCTACATAATTAATAGTCAAGATTGCATAGCAAAGCAAATCAAGCAATTAAGTTTTGAATTCTCATTGTATTAGTCGGGTGCGGTGGCTCACAACTGTAATCCCAGCACGTCGAGAGGCCAAGGCAGGAAGATCAGGAGGTCAAGAGACTGAGAACATCCTGGCCAATATGGTAAAACCCTGTCTCTACTAAAAATACAAAAATTAGCTGGGGATGGTGGCGCATGCCTCTAGTTCCAGCTATTTGGGAGGCTGAGGCAGGAGAATCACTTGAATCTGGGAGGCGGAGGTCGCAGTGAGCCGAGATCATGCCACTGCACTCCAGCCTGGAGACAGAGCGAGACTCCATCTGAAAAAAACAAAACAAAACAAAACCCTTATTTTATCTCATCCCTCTGTAGGCCATTAAATCCTACACTTCAGCCACTGTGAAACACAGGTAGGGTAAGAACATGAGATTCTTAGTCACACCTCTTTTTCTTTGTGCATGCTGTTCTGTCATTTGTAGTTTTTTGTTTTGTTTTTTGCTACTGAGTCGTATAAGTGTCCTACATGTTTTGGATATTAATTTCTTATCAGATGAATGCTTTGCAAATATTTTCACCTATTTCTTTATTTCTTGGGTTGCCTTTTTAAAATTTTTTATTTTATTGCTATTCAGAAATTTTACTTTAATGTAATCCTACTTCTTTCTTTATTTTTGCTTTTGATGACTGTGCTTTTGGTGTCATATCCAGAAAATTATTGTTGAGACCAATGTCCTGGAGCTTCTTCTATATGTTTTCTTCAAGGAGTTTTAGAGTTTTAGGTCATACACTTACATCTTTAACCCATTTTAAGTTAACTTTTGTGCATGATGTAAAATAAAGATCCAATTTCATTTGTGTGTGTGTGTGGACATCTATATTTGTAAACACTGTTTGTTGAAATGAGTATCCTTTCTTTATTCACTATCCTTGGTGACTTTGTTGAAGATGAGTTGACTATGCATTCATGAATGTATTTCTAGGCTCTGTATTCTGTTCCATTGGTCTATAAGTATATTTTTATGCCAGAACCAAACTGTTTTGATTACTATGCTTGTAATATAATTTTAAATGAAGAAGTGTGATGCCTCCAGTTTTTATCTTTTTTTTTCAAAATTGCTTTAGTTATTTGAGGTCTTTTGTGGAGGATACACATTTTAGAATTTTTCTTTTATTTCTATGAAAATATCATTGAAATTTTGATAGGGATTGCATTGAATCTGTAGATCACTTTGTGTAGTATGAACATTTTAAATTAGTGATATTTTCTATTTATTGACACAGAATATATTTCCATTTATTTATATCTTCTTCAATTTCTTTCATGAATGCTTTATAGTTTTCAGTTTTCATATCTTCTACCCTCCTTGACTAAATTTTTTCTTTAGTATTTTATCCTTTTTGATGTTATTGTAAATTGGACAGTTTTTTAAATAGCTTGTTTGTGCCTCAAAACACAACTGATTTTTGCGTGTTCATTTTCTATCCTGCAACTTTACTGAATTAGTTTACAAGTTCTAATAGGTTTTTTGGTAGAATATTGAGAGTTTTTGATGTAAAAGATCATGTCACCCGCAAAGACAATTTAACTTTTCTTTTTCTACTTAGCTGCTTTTTATTTACTTTGCTTGCCTAATATCACAGGATCCTTTGGGTGTCGCTTTGCCAGCCTGAAACCACTGTGGCTGGTAGTGCCTCTACTTGAGTTTGCTTGCGCCCACTGGGCTCTCTCTGCTCACTTAGGCCAGCAGGCTATGCTTGGCTCATGCTACTGGCCTGGATCCTACGCCCACCAAGGGCAAGCCAGGTACAGGGCAGCAAGCAGTGTGTGAGCAAGCGGGCAGGGTCAGGCCACTGTGCACAGCTAAACACACTGGCTGCTGTGGCAGGGCAGGAAGCTCCAGGCCCTGACACATGCACTGGCTCTGTGGTGAGGCTGTGACTGGACCAGTCATCCTACAAGCAGTTTTTGATGCAGACGCCAACATCGGGATGAGGGGAACACGGTAATGCCCCAAAACTCGGAGACACCAGCAACCTTGGAGCCCCAAGGGGTCGGGGGATGTGCTAGAGCTCTCTCATGCCTGCCGCCCACAGCTCAGCGAGCCATGGGTTGGGGGTTACATGTTTTAGCTAGTTCACTCTTGCCACCCCGCTCTGGACCGCTGCTTCCGGGCTGGCTCAGCCCTGCCACCACTTCCGGTCACATGGGGCAGCTGCCGGACACCGGGAGAGGATGGAAGGTCTGTAGTGTTACAGCTCTGACCCAGGGAGTATCAGGGTCTTGGCTTCCAGAAGGGTCGCGGCTCTTCCCTCCCTCAGTCCAAGGCACAGGAGCATGTCACCTCCCACAAGCTCGGGGAGCTGGCCAGGAACGTGTTACAGCCCCTTTCGCTCCTGTCTGCAGCTGGGCAAGGCAGCCAGGAAAACGTTACAACCCTTCTCACGCCCGCCATTCAGCAGGTCCTGAGTTCTTGTGTGACATCCAGGAAGAACGGGGTTACATAGACAACTGGAGGGCGAGCCAAGTGGAGAATTTCTCAGCCGGGAGGAGACTGGAGTGAGTTGCCCCTACCCGCAGGTGGGTAATCCTGACGTGTGGCCGAGCCGGGAGTTTTCATGTTCTCAGAATGGAGGAAGTGCATGCTGATAGGTTCATGGGCAGGCCTGGAAATACACCATTTAATTGGCTGAAAGGCATCAAGAAAGTTCTCACTCCAGGCTGCCCATTCTACTCTGAACTGGTAGCCTGGTTTTAGGCTCCAGGCTGTCTTTGGCTTGAAAGTCGGGTTTCTCTGGGGACCTGCCCATTCCTCCTAAGAATTTGTCGCTTTCCTGCTGCTGTTACTAATTGCTTTGATTAGGACCTCAAGTACTATGTTGAATAAGAGTGGTGAGACTGGGCCTCTTTATCTTGTCCCTAATCTTAGAGAAAAAAATTTTCAGCTTTTTATAATTGAGTATGATGTTGTGGGTGTGTGATATATGGCCTTTATTGTGTTGAGATACATTCCTTCTATATCTTACTTGTTCGATTTTTATTAGAAAGCAAATTTTATCATAGCAAATTTTGTTAAATGCTTTTTCTGCATCTATTGTGATCATATTATTTTATTATTTACTATTTTGGTGTTCTGTATATATTTGTTGATTTGCATATCTTGAAACACAGTCCTGTATTCCAGGAATTTGATCCTAGTGTATGATCCTTTTATTGTGATGGTGAATTCAATTTGCTAGTATTTTATTGAGGAATTTTGCATCTACATTCATCATATATTGGCATATAATTTCCTTTTCTTGTAGTGTCTTTGTCTTGCTTTAGTATCTGGGTAATGCTGTCCCGAAAAGTGAGTTCGGAAGTATTCTCACCTTTTTAATTTTTTGAAAGAGTTTGAGAAATATTGGCCTTTATTCTTCCTTAAGTGTTAGGATATACAATTTACCAGTGAAGCCATTTGTTCCTGTTCTTTTCTTTGAGGGAGGTTATTGATTTCTAATTTTTTAAAATTTTATTTTAACTTGTATTTTCGGTTTTGGGGTACATGTGAAGATTCGTTACATAAGTAAACACGTCATGGTTTTTTATTTTTTTTTTAGCAACTTATCCATTTCATCTAGGATATCCGATTTTTGGTATACAGTTGTTCATATTAGTGTCTTACGATTCTGTATTAGTCCGTTTTCATGCTGCTGATAAAGACATAGTAGAGACTGGGCAATTTACAAAATAAAGAGGTTTATTGGACTTATAGTTCCATGTGGCTAGGAGGCCTCACAATCACGGTAGAAGGTGAAAGGCACGTCTCATATGATGGCAGACAAGAGAAGAGTTTGTGCAGGGATACTCCAGTTTTTAAAACCATCAGATCTCAAGAGACTGACTCACTATCACACGAACAGCATAGAAAAGACCTGCCCTCATAATTCAATCAACTCCCATGAGGTTCCTCCCACAACACATGGGAATGGTAGTTACAAGATGAGATTTGGGTGGTGACATGGAGCCAAACCAAATTAGATTCTTTGCATTTCTGTGGTATCAATTGTAATGCCCCCTCTTTCTCTCCTTTTTTCTTGGTAAGTCTACCTGTTTGTTGATTTTGTTTATCTTTTCAAAAATTCAACTCAGTTTATTTTTTTCTATTTTTTAAAAAAATTGTATTTTGTTTATTTCTGCTCTGATCTTTGTTATTTTCTTCCTTCTACTAACTTTGGGCTTATTTTATTTTTCTGAGTCCTTAACATGTAAAGTTAGGGTGGTTTTTTTTGAGACTTTTTATTTTCTTCATATAGGCATTAAATGCTCTAAGGATCCCCTTTAGAATTGCTTTTGCTGCATCCCATAAATGTTGGTATCTTACGTTTCCTCTTTTGTTTCAAATTATTTTTCCATTTCATTTTCACTATCTTCATCAATTCATTGGTTGTTTAGGAGTATGGTATTAAATTTTCAAATATTTGTGAGTATACTCATCTTCTGTTATTGATGTTAGGTTTCTTAAAATTATGGTCAGAAAATAAACGTGCTATGATCTTAATCTTCTTACATTTGGTAAAACTTGTTTTGTAGCCTAATACATGATCTATCCTGGAGAATGTTCCATATGTGCTTGAGAAGAATGGTATTCTGGTGCTGTTGGATGGAATTATCTGTATTTGTCTGTTAGGTCCCTTTGGTTTAAAGTGAAATCCATGTCCAATGTTTTCTTATTGATTTGCATCTTGATGATCTACAAATTTTGAATGTGGCATATAGAAGTCCCTTGCTACTATTGTATAGTTCTCTATTTCTCCCTTCAGAACTATCAATATTTACTTTTCATTTATAGGTGCTCCAATGTTGGGTGCATATATAGTTACAATTGTTATATTCTTTTCACAAATTGACTCCTTTGTTATTATATAATGACCTTCTTTGTCTCTTTTTACTGTTTTTGTCTTAGAGTCTGTTTTGTCTAATATAAAGTCTATGGTTTAAATGCTGATGTTCCCCCCAAAATTCATGTGTTAAAACTACCCCTAAGATGATGGTATTAGGAGGTTGGGCCACTTGAAAGTGATTAGGTCATGATAACATATCCCTCATGAATATAATTATTACCCTTGTTAAAAAGACCCCAAAGAGCTTGTTCACCCCTTTATGAGGATGCAACTAGAAGGTATCATTCATGAGACAGAAAATAGTTTCTCTTGTGAGGAAAATGATTTCTGGTTGTGAAGACACAACTAGAAGATATTCATGAAACAGAAAATGGTCCCTCACCAGACACTAAATCTGCTGGTGGTTTGATCTTGGACTTCTCAGCCTACAGAACTGTAAGAAATTAGTTTCTGTTACATAAAAGCTTCCCTACTTACGGTATTTTATTGTACCAGCCAAAATATACTACAACAATAAGTATAGCTACTTCTATTCTCTTTTGGTTTCCATTTACATGGACTATCCTTTTTTTGTCCCTTTATTTTTAGTCTACATGTGTTCTCAAAGGGGAAATGAGTCTCTTGAGGGCAGAATTTAGTTGGATTTTTAAAAATCCATTCAGTCACTTTTTTTTTTTCACTGGAGAATTTAATCAATTTACTTTTAGGTAATTATACATATCTTAGAGTTATTGAAAGTTCTGTGGATGAAATTAGTTTTTAACAGATAACCTATTATATTTCATAAATCTCAATGTGGACATTTTAAAATAAAGCATTAAGATGTTGATTAAACATCTGACCTTATATTTGATGTGTCTTTCAATTATAATTTGTAACTTTTTGTTTTTCTTTCTCTATAATTTATAACTTTTCATTTTTCTTTCTCTTTCTCTTTTTGTTTTTCTTTTTCTAGTTTAGTGGTGTAATTTAAAATCAGTGGCTTCATAAGCTCAAAAAAATTTGTTTTCTATCAAATCAAATGTATGTTTATAGTTGTATATCTGTATATGTTTACAAAACTGTTGGATAATACCTGCTTAAATAATTGGTTTTCTAGAAAATTATTGCTTTCAGGATGTCCATGGGGATATAACATCAAATGCCTGAATTATTAGCAAAGTTATCATATGGCCAAGACTTTGATTATAAACTGTAGTAACCAGCCTTTCAAATAGACCCCCGTGATCTCTGCCTCCTGGTATTCACATTCTCATGTATTCTTTCTCACATTTTACCAGGCTTGGTAGGTGTGATCATTAGCATATGGTAGAATAAAAATGTAAGAAAATATTTTTATAAACTTGGAGATAGGAAAAGCTTTCAAAAATCATAAACAATACTCTGAAACAAAATAAAATATTTACTTGTCTAAGTATAAAAGCATTAACAAATACTATGGCAAAACAAGGATAAGAAGAGTAACATTTTTTCATTAAAAGTTTAAACAATGCACCATAATTGAAGACAATTTAAAAATATATACAAAATAAATATTTATAACAGAAAAATCTACAAATTTTTAAGGTAAAACATAATAAAAACAACAAATGGGCTAAAAGCAAATGAATAACACCTTAAAGTAATAGCAATAAAATTGTATTAACACATTAAAATACATGATCATTCAAATTAAGGTGATAATAATACGTCATTTCTGCCCCATTTCATAAAAATTTAAAATGAGAGATAGTAATTATTATAGTCAAGGGGATGAGGGAAATGTTACATTATAAATAGTGTAATCTTAAGTACAATTTAGTAGGATATATCAAAATAACAAAGCGTACATTCCCTTTAAAGCATTGGTACTTCTTCTATTAACAGTATATAGAAAAACTTACACATATGAAAAAATATATGACAATGCTATTTATTACAGTAGATTTTATAATGTTAGAAATGACACAAATGTTCATTGATAAAGGAATGCATAAGTTCTCTTACATGCATATTATTGAACCTCACGTAGCAATTAAAAACAGTGATACATATCTATATATAGTGACCAGAAATTATATCTAATAATGAAAACTAGATTAAAGTGCATTATGTATGTGATACCAAAAGTAGGGGCAACTAAAGAAAAATAGACCAAATGAACATCATCAAAATTAAAAACTTTTGGCTGGATGTGGTGGCTTACACTTGTAATAGCAGCACTTTGGGAGGCAGAGGTGGGCAGATCACTTGAGCCCAGGAGTCTGAGACCAGCGTGGCCAGCATGACGAAACCTCATTTTTACAAAAAGTACAAAAATTAGCCTGGTGTTGTGGTGAGAGCCTGAAATTATAGCTACTCAGGAGGCTGAGGCACCAGAATTGCTTGAACCAGTGTGGCGGAGGTTGCAGTTGGCCAAGATCGGGCCACCACACTCCAGCCTGGGTGACAGAATGAGATATCATCTCAAAAACAAAAAACAAAAAACAAAAAACCTTTTGTGCATGAAAGGAAACTATTGATGAAATTAAAAAAAAAAAGCAGCATACAGAATGAAAGAAAACATTTGCAAATTATGTATCTGGTAAGAGAGAAACATCCAGGATATACACAGCATTCCTAAAACTCAACAACCACAATAAAAACTCAATTCAAAAATGAGATGGAATAGACATTTCTTCAGAGGAGGCATACAAATGGCCAATAAGCACATGAAAAGATGCTCAATATCACTAATCTTTAGGGGAACACAAAACAATACCACAATGAGATACTATAATATGTCACAGTGCAAAAATCACAGCATTCCTCTACACCAATAACAGACAAACAGAGAGCCAAATCATGAGAACTCCCATTCACAATTGCTACAAAGAGAATAAAATACCTAGGAATACAACTTAAAAGGGATGTGGAGGACTGCTTCAAGGAGAACTACAAACCACTGTGCTCAAGGAAATAAGAGAAAACACAAATAAATGGAAAAATATTCCATGCTCATGGATAGGAAGAATCAGTATTGTGAAAATGGGCATACCACCCAGAGTAATTTATAGATTCAGTACTATCCTCCCCATCAAGCTACCATTGACTTTCTTCACAGAATTGGAAAAACCTACTTTATATTTCATATGGAACTAAAAAAGAGGCTGCATAGCCAAAACAATCCTAAACAAAAGGAACAATGCTGGAGGCATCATGCTACCTGACTTCAAACTATACTACAAGGCTACAGTAACCAAACCAGCATGGTATTGGTACCAAAACAGAGATATAGACCAATGGGACAGAACAGAGGCCTCAGAAATAACATCACACATCTACAACCATCTGATCTTTGACAAACCTGACAAAAACAAGAAATGAGGAAAGATTCCCTATTTAATAAATAGTATTGGGAAAACTGGCTAGCCATATGCAGAAAACTGAAACTGGACCCCTTCCTTACACCTTATTCAAAAATTAACTCAAGATGGATTAAAGACTTAAATGTAAGACCTAAAACCATAAAAACCCTAGAAGAAAACCTAGGCAATACTATTCAGGACATAGGCGTGGGTTTCATGACTAAAACACTAAAAGCAATGCAACAAAAGCCAAAGTTGACAAATGGGATCTAATTAAACTAAAGAGCTTCTGCACAACAAAAGAAACTACCATCAGAGTGAACAGGCAACCTACAGAATGGGAGAAAATTTTTGCAATCTATTCTTCTGAGAAAGGGCTAATAGCCAGAATCTACAAAGGACTTAAAAAAATTTACAAGAATGGCCGGGCGCGGTGGCTCAAGCCTGTAATCCCAGCACTTTGGGAGGCCGAGACGGGCGGATCACGAGGTCAGGAGATCGAGACCATCCTGGCTAATACGGTGAAACCCCGTCTCTACTAAAAATACAAAAACTAGCCGGGCGAGGTGGCGGGCGCCTGTAGTCCCAGCTACTCGGGAGGCTGAGGCAGGAGAATGGCGGAAACCCGGGAGGCGGAGCTTGCAGTGAGCTGAGATCTGGCCACTGCACTCCAGTCTGGGCGACAGAGCGAGACTCCGCCTCAAAAAAAAAAAAAAAAAAAAAAAATTTACAAGAATAAAACAACCACATCAAAAAGTGAGCAAAAGATATGAACAGACACTTTTCAAAAGAAGACATTTATGTAGCCAACAAACATGAAAAAACCCTCATCATCCCTGGTCATTAGAAAAATGCAAATCAAAACGATAGTGAAATACCATCTTACGCCAGTCAGAATGGTGATCCTTAAAAAGTCAGGAAACAACAGTTGCTGGATAGGATGTGGAGAAATAGGAATACATTTACGCTGTTGGTGGAACTATAAATTAGTTCAACCATTGTGGAAGACAGTGTGGCAATTCCTCAAGAGTCTAGAACTAGAAATACCATCTGACCCAGCAATCTCATCACTGGGTATATACACGATATAAATCATTCTACTATAAAGACACATGAACACATATGTTTATTGCAGCCCTATTCACAATAGCAAAGACTTGAAACCAACCCAAATGCCCATCAATGATAGACTGGATAAAGAAAATGTGGCACATATACACCATGGAATACTATGCAGCCATAAAAATTGTGGATAAACAAAATGGGATATACACACACAATGGGACATTATTCAATTCCCAGTATATTTCTTAGTGTCTTAATGGCTGACAGCAAAGTGATGAAATTTCCATTTCAAAATGGAAAAAGTCATACAATTTTCAAAGCAATAAATTTAAAAAAAGACTTTTGATTCTGTTATATCAGATGCAATAGAATTACTTCTATTTACTATTGTGTTTTCGAGGAATATCGTGGTTCCACAGACTTTGATTATATAATAATCTCATCCTCCAACCCTACTTTTATTTTAAAAAATGCATATATGTATATATAAATGATGAACACATATATACATACACATGTAATTTGTTTATTGATTTTTCAGCACCTGCACATTCAGAAACAATCAGAGCAGAGCAAGAGAGATTACCTATAACCCAAGGTCGCTCCTGTCTCTGCCAGAGTGGGCTCTGTAAAAACGCAGACTAAGTGACCACCTTCCTTGAGTTAACCAGATGGTGCTACTTAGCCTGAAAGATGTCACCTCCCATTGGGCCTTGTAAGATCGTTGTTAGAATTCAAAACTACTTTCTATGGGAAGGTATCATGTAAAGAGAAGTTAAATAAAATGAGGGAAAAGGAATTTCCAGGACATGGAGGCCTAAATATTGTGACGTTTTCAATATAAATATTTTAGGGGGATGTGAACCTTTTAGGGTCAGAAAGTGCATTTATGGCCTGAATAAGGACTGAGACATGATGAATGATAAAGGAGAGAATGCTCTGCGAACACACATTGTTTAAGATTAGTGCCCCCTAGTTACTTTAATAGGAGTTATAAAGAGGGTTTAGGGTGGGATGGAGGTAGAGATTGGAGTGACCAACTGGAGATTCGAGTGACCAACTGGAAGTACATACAGTATTCATAGACATTTTCTTTTGTCTGAATAGAGATACTCCACTTTGTGGCCTTCATTGGCCTCCTTATCACAATGCTTTCGACTCTGGTCACTCAGTAAGTTCTGGAGCATTTGAGATGTTTAATTTTATAAATCTGAAAGCTAATTACATGGTGATGTGGCTGGCTGATTTAGAATTGATGATGTCTGTTTTATATAATCCCTACCACCTCTCAAGTGAAGCAAAGTTGGGTCACTTGACCGGTTTTACTCAATTTCTTGGATCTGTTATGAGGATGCAACTGGGATCCTAAAAGCAGATCTCAGGTTATTATTTTAGAAATTTTATAGTATAACAAAGCATCTTTGTTAAATAAATGAATAAGCAAATATAACTGCTACTCAGTTCAATGGGATATTGTGTAGTATATTAGATGACATAATTATATTTTTTCTTGATATACATTATGTAATTTTAATAGAGACCAAACTTACATGAGACAGGGTAGGCAATTGCCCCATGACCTCAACTCTAAGGCTTTCATGTACTGCATCTGCAAAAAATAAGAGCAAAAATAAGTTATCTACAATGATTCTTATGAGTGACATTTTACCTCTAGAAGTTTGTATTCTTGGAATTCATGAACATCTTCTTTTTAATAGTAACTTTACGTTCATTAAGCCTCTTATGTTAAAGGGCTTGATTACATGTCTTGATAGATTTTGAAAAATATTGTAAAAATGTAGTTCATGAAAATCATCAGCAAACATTATTGAAGAGATCATAACTTTTATAGGAAAATAGAAGCAAAAGGAAAGTAATGTTCAGATATTTGGTCATATCGGGCCCAGGGAGAGAAGAGACCCTGTTTCGTCAGAGTAGTCAAGTTGTATTAATCCATTCTCACAGTGCTATAAAGATATTACCTGAGACTGGGTAATTTATAAAGGAAAGAGGGTTAATTGACTCACAGTTCTGCATGACTGGGGATGCCTCAGGAAACTTACAATCATGGGAAGAAGGGAAACAGGCACCTTTCTTCACAAGGTGGCAGGAAAGAGGAGAGCCAAGGAAGAACTTCCAGACACTTATAAAACCATCAGTTCTTGTGAGAACTCATCACCAGAACAGTATGGGGAAAATGGTTCCCATGACCCAATCACCTCCCTCCTTCGACATGTTGGGATTACAGGTCCCTCCCTTGACATGTAGAGATTACAATTCAAGATGGGATTTGGGTGGAGACACAGAGCCAAACCATATCACAGGTCTTATCAGTAATTTAGTAATACGTAAAGCTATAGATTTAAACAAATTCATAACTGAACACAAATTGCAACAGATCAATAATGAATGCTTACAGTGTTGTATTTAGAGCAATCCTAGTGTTACATTTGTATGTATCTTGAATGTCAATCATAACTGATTAATTAATGGGAACATGGCAGCACAGAGGCTGTGTATTCACTGTTATTATAACCATGTATTGTAAGAAATGAATATGTAGTGTTAAGAAAAAGTTGACACAATTCCAGGCAATGGAATTAAAATGGCATAAAAAGGACAGCATAGGAAAGCTCAGCCTACCTTTCTGTCAGCTTTAACCTGTGTGCCCCTCCCTAAGCAAATGACAATGCTGCAGATGACACCAGCCAGCAGCCTTGAGAGACATTTTCTGTAATGAATTGGCAACAGAGCAGCAGTGATCTCTCCATTTTTACTTCTACCTTTTGTATTAAATTGCACAATCTGAGGACAAGAATTCAGCTTTTTATCTGGATGTGTATTGGGGTTTGCTATGTGAAATGTCTTCATTATTCTCAAATAACCTTTCCCTTGAATATAGAAACTGTCACCTTTGACAAAACATAGCAGTCCAAAGGGATCAATATTCAGTCTCCTTTCCAGATGTTGTAAAGAAATGAGTGAGTTCCCAGAATGCTTTAGACTAATTTCACAGCGAGATGTAAAAAGAATAAATATCTTCTCACCCCAGCCAGCAATCTGTTAAAGCTCTGAAGCATAAGGCCAGGTATTTCTCGCACAGTGGTTTTTGTCCCATTGACTATACGTATGTGCCATTGTTATTCAAGACAATGACTGACTCCAACTGGTCAACCAATTTTCTCTATAGAACGTTGAAACTGCTAATACTTTATGGTGAATTTAACACTATTGGCAGGATACTTGCATTTATATGTATTTTAAATATATCTGTAAAATATGTGGCAATTTTAGCTTGGCGAAGGAATTTATCTTTTCTTCATCTCTAACTTAACAACATACTGAACCACCCTCATAGGCAGAGGTGGAACATCAATCCTGTTGTACAATTACTCTATGCCAGAGAGTCCCAGTGTTAGTGCCAACAAAGACCTCAGAATTCATCTGGTTGACTTACTGAAACCTGGAGAGGTTACGTTACTCATAGTCTCTTATATAGCAGTACTAAATTTAATTGTAGACTAAGAATAATCTGTAATTATTCTTGATTTATTTAATAACAGAATCAGTTCCAGAAACCAAATCACCAAGTCAAATATTCTATCATGTACTCCCTGTTAACCAAAATCTCATCATCTAGTCTTTGTTTTAAAGTAGGGAAGGGGAAGGAAGAGGAGAAACTATAATTTTAAAAATATTTATGATGAATAAAATATTATGCTAAATATTGCCACACATATCTACTTTTTTTTTTTTTTTTTTTTTTTTTTGAGATGGAGTCTTGCTCTGCCGCCCAGGCTGGAGTGCAGTGGCCGGCTCTCAGCTCACTGCAAGCTCCGCCTCCCGGGTTCACACCATTCTCCTGTCTCAGCCTCCGGAGTAGCTGGGACTACAGGCGCCCGCCTCGTCGCCCGGCTAGTTTTTTGTATTTTTTAGTAGAGACGGGGTTTCACCGTATTAGCCAGGATAGTCTCGATCTCCTGACCTCATGATCCACCCGTCTCGGCCTCCCAAAGTGCTGGGATTACAGGCTTGAGCCACCGCGCCCGGCCCACATATCTACTTTAATCCTCAGAATGCCCCTGCAAGTTATGTATGAATATCACTAATTTTTAAATTCTAGCAAAATAAAATCAGAATGTTTAATTACTATTGCCCAATGCTCTACTGTTAACGAAACATCCGTGAATCTACTTCATATAATTCTGTTGCTAAAGTTCAACTGCACACACACGCACAAAAATGAATTCTTCAGGTTCTTTTGCAGGGGCACCCTGGAGTGCTCTGACTAAATACCAAAGATAAATACTGAGGTTATATTTTCTGCTGCCCTTATTACTCTAACTCTTGTTTCCCCTGCCCATATCAGTCAGGGGAACAAAAAGGAAATTTAGGTGAAATAGTTAAGGAGAATGAATGTGCTTTGCCTCTCTGTCAGCTCTCCATGGTGTCACTGTGGAACCATGACTCTTCCATTTCAATTCTGTCTCCTGTTTGTAATGGAGCTCACCTCTCCTCCTTGTGGTTGCTATCCACTTGGTGCAGGCTTGTTTTTCTCAACTTGGATGATTCTGTTGCAGAACCACATAATTTCACTAGTTGTCACTACCCATGCCTTATAATGTCTCCCTACCAAGTGACTGCTAATGTTATTCCTGCTTCCTGGTTCAAATCTTACCAGAGTTACACCTTGTCTTAATATTTACCTTTGCTGCCATCACTCCTTATGTCTCTGCTAATATTGTCCATTTGAATACCAGCTCCTTCAGAGCTGCAGCAAGGCTCACAAACGTGCAAGAGTGTTCTTCTTGAGTCCTTTCATTAGGATTCAACAAAGCCCTTCTCTTTCTCTTTTCTTATGAATGCTCCAGGGTTACAATTAATATATTAAGCTTCATCCCTCACTTTTGAATGAACCCTGCTGGTTACGTTTTTAATATGTATACTTACCTTTGTTTCCATCACTCCTTCTGCCTCTGTTAATGTTGTTCATTTTAATAGTAGCTCTATCAGAACTTCAGCAAGACCCACAGAAGCGCAAGAGTGTTCTATGTTTCTTGGTTCCTTTCCTAAGGATTCAACAAAGCCCTTCTCTCTTTTCTCCCATCCAAGTACTAACCAGGCCCGACCCTGCTTAGCTTCTGAGATCAGACAAGCTTGGGCACGTACAGGGTGGTATGGCTGTAGACGCCCTTCTCTCTTTTCTTATGGATGCTCCAGGGTTACAAATAATATATTAAGCTTGGTCCCTCACTTTTGAGTCTACCTTAGTGGCTACATACATACATATGTATGTCAACATGGCAGAGAACACTAAATTGATACCATAAAATGTTTCAAAGAAACACCGTTTTATCTTGTTATTATCGATCCATCTCTCAGTCCAGTGTTGAGACCCTTCAACTCTTTTCTTCTTCAGGATGCACTTTAAGGGCACTATTTCTGAATACTGGAAAGAGATGTGTGCACCAGGTTTCACTTGGGAGAGACTGTCCAGAGACTCACTCCACATTCCTGATATGATTCTTTGACAGTTTTCCTAAAAGAATCATTAAATGCTCATGCAAAGAAAACTCTTGTTAAAACAGCTGACTTCTCAGCATCTCTTACAGTGTATGTCAGTTATAGTTCCTTCTGGAAGTCTCATAGTATTCATTTGGGCCAAAATGAAATCGAACCTGTCTTAGTTGGCTGTTTCTTCTTGTTATATATTTTACCAGAATTGTTTAATTCAACCAGTGACTACATTCACCTCTTAAGATCACACAGTGGTTTACCTCAGCAGTCACAATTGCCATAATGAGTAAATCTGAAGAGGTTCTTTAAATGAAATTGCTAGGAAAATATTTCAATAATCAGAAAGAGCATGGGGCTCATCCAAAAAGCAGCTATTTAGAATGGGTGTCATAATAGTGAGACTCAGAGGAGCATCATATCAAATAATTCAGTCAATGATAGAGAAATAAAAATGAAGGGAGAGATTTCAGGAAACTATGAAAACAAACAGAAGAACCCGTAGCATCTAGATTGCAATATGCACGAGTTTCAGTGAAGATAATATTGCTCCAAATGTGGGGACAGTGGTGGTCAAGGGTCACCACTTTCATGAATGGTCATCAATTTTAATGAAGTCATAAGATGACATATTATTTTCAATTAAACAAAGAAAATACTCCCAGGGTACATCAAATTCATTGATTATTTTTTTCTCCTTATTCCTGGCTGTTTCTACTAGGAGCTATAATTCTTGAGTTTTTTTCTTTTTTATAATTGGCTTATCTTTTGCTATTGCTGTGGACTAGATGCCACTTGGCACCACCATATGGGCTCGTTTACTTCCTGCTTTTATTTTTTTTTCCAGCTGTTCAGCTTCAATCAGAGTCCAGTGTATTCTAGATTATGGATAGTTAATAATTATTCACTTGCAGTCGTTCTCCTACCATGCCATAGAGAAGGCATAATCCCTGCCCATGCAGGTATAATATGGGTCCAACTATCCTGCTCCTTCCTCCTTAAATGCATCAGCATATATTCAGGCACCTGTCTGTAATGCTGGTTGTTGCTCTCCTGTCCAGGAGCTGGTAGGAACACAGTGACCACAGATATGACGTAAAAACAGGGTTGAGTGTCAAAAACATGCACTTCCTTGCTATTTTACATTTCTTAGCCTTTGATGAGAATGCTCATCATATCTACCACCTTCACACTCATCCCGACTTCTGGGAAACTTAGTTAAATTTTGTCACTTGTTGGAATCCTAGTCTGAAAAACCAGCTGATTGACTGTTTGGGATGTTAATAATTTAATGATCTACTCAATCCACTTGGGAACCCTCAAAGTCCTTTATAGCGAGCAAGAGAAGAGCTAATACCCTGGATCATTAAGAGCTACTACCCTGGATCATTATGTGGTTAAAACCTAGGCTAGGGTATCCTAATACAATGGTTTGGAAATGAGTGAAGAAACCAGAAAGCTATAAATTCAAATCTTGCTCTCCTACTTTCTCAACAAATAACATGATTTAGGTTGTGTGAGCTTCATTTTCCTCTTTGTTAATACAGATATAGCTGTGTATATGGCTGTTGTTAAGACTGAGTGAGAAAATGTATATAAAGAGCTTATCTCAGGCTCAGTACAAATGAGCACTCATTAAGTCAAAGCTGTTATTATGATTAAGAATCAACAGCATCGTTTCTGGAGCAAGATGACGAATAGGAGCAGCTCCAGCCTCCAGCTCCCAGCGTGAACGACACAGGACGGGTGATTTCTGCATTTTCAACTGAGGTACCAGGTTCATCTCACTGGGGAGTGCCAGACAATCGGTGCTGGTCAGCTGGTGCAGCCTGACCAGCGAGAGCTGAAGCAGGGTGAGCCATCCCCTCACCTGGGAAGTGCAAGGGGGAAGGGACTCCCTTTTCCTAGCCAAGGGAAACTGAGACACACAATACCTGGAAAATTGGATAACTCTCATGCTAATACTGCACTTTACCAAGGGTCTTAGCAAATGGCACACCAGGAGATTATATCCCACACCTGGACGGGAGGGTTCCACACCCACAGGGCCTCCCTCCTTGCTAGCACAGCAGTCTGAGATCTAACTGCAAGGCAGCAGCGAGGCTGGGGGAGGGGCGCCCACCATTGCTGAGTAGGTAAACAAAGCCACTGGGAATCTCGAACTGGGTGGAGCCCACCACAGCTCAAGGGGGCCTGCCTGTCTCTGTAGACTCCATCGCTGGGCATAGGGCATAGCTAAATAAAAAGCAGCCGAAACCTCGGCAGAGGTAAATGACCCTGTCTGACAGCTTTAAAGAGAGCAGTGGATCTCCCAGCACAGAGGTTGAGATCTGAGAACAGACAGACTGCCTGCTCAAGTGGGTCCCTGACCCCTGAGTAGCCTAACTGGGAGACATCCCCCACTAGGTGCAGACCAACACCTCACACCTCACACGGTGGGGTACACCCCTGAGACAAAGCTTCCAGAGCGAGAATCAGACAGCAGCACTTGCTGTTCAGCAATATTCTATCTTCTGCAGCCTCTGCTGCTGATACCCAGGCAAAGAGGGTCTGGAGTGGACCTCAAGCAATCTCCAACAGACCTACAGCTGAGGCTCCTGATTGTTAGAAGGAAAATTAACAAACAGAAAGGACACCCACACCAAAACACCATCAGTTCGTCACCATCATCAAAGACCAAAGGCAGATGAAACCATAAAGATAGGAAAAAAGCAGGGCAGAAAAGCTGGAAATCCAAAAAATTAGAGCACATCTCCCCCTCCAAAGGAACACAGCTCATCGCCAGCAACGGATCAAAGCTGGATGGAGAATGACTTTGACGAGTTGAGAGAAGAAGGCATCAGTCGATCAAACTTCTCAGAGCTAAAGGAGGAACTACGTAACCAGCGCAAAGAAACTAAAAATATTGAAAAAAGAATGGAAGAATGGATAACTAGAATAATCAATGCAGAGAAGGCCATAAACCAACTGACAGAGATAAAAACCATGACACGAGAAATACGTGACAAATGCACAAGCTTCAGTAACTGACTCAATCAACTGGAAGAAAGAGTATCCATGATTGAAGATCAAATGAATGAAACGAAGCGAGAAGAGAAGTTTAGACAAAAAAGACGAAAAAGAAATGAACAAAGCCTCCAAGAAATATGGGATTATGTGAAAAGATCAAATCTACGTCTGATTGGTGTGCCTGAAAGTGCGGGGGAAAATGGAACCGAGTTGGAAAACACACTTCAGGATATCATCCAGGAGAACTTCCCCAACCTAGTAAGGCAGGCCAACATTCAAATTCAGGAAATACAGAGAATGCTACAAAGATATTCCTCGAGAAGAGCAACTCCAAGACACATAATTGTCAGATTCACCAAAGTTGAAATGAGGGAAAAAATGTTAAGGACAGCCAGAGAGAAAGGTCGAGTTACCCACAAAAGGAAGCCCATCAGACTAACAGCAGATCTCTCGGGAGAAGCTCTCCAAGCCAGAAGAGAGTGGGGGCTAATATTCAACATTCTTAAAGAAATGAATTTTTAACCCAGAATTTCATATCCCACCAAACTAAGTTTCATTAGTGAAGGAGAAATAAAATCCTTTACAGACAAGCAAATGCTAAGAGATTTGTCACGACCAGACCTGCCCTCAAGAGCTCCTGAAGGAAGCACTAAACATGGAAAGGAAAAACAGGTACCAGCCATTGCAAAAACATGCCAAAATGTAAAGACAGTCGATGCTAGGAAAAAACTGCATCAACTAACGAGCAAAATAAACAGCTAATATCACAATGACAGGATCAAGTTCACACATAACAATATTAACCTTAAATGTAAATGGACTAAATGGTCCAATTAAAAGACACAGACTGGCAAACTGGATAAAAAGTCAAGACCCACCAGTTTTCTGTATTCAGGAGACCCATCTCACATGCAGAGACACACATAGGCTCAAAATAGAGGGATGGAGGAAGATCTACCAAGCAAATGGAAAACAAAAAAAAAAGCAGGGGTTGCAATCCTAGTCTCTGATAAAACAGACTTTACACCAACAAAGATCAAAAGAGACAAGGCCATTACATAATGGTAAAGGGATCAATTCAACAGGAAGAGCTACCTATCCTAAATATATATGCACCCAATATAGGAGCACCCAGATTCTTAAAGGAAGTCCTTAGAGACTTACAAAGAGACTTAGACTCCCATACAATAATAATGGGAGACTTCAACAACCCACTGTCAACATTAGACAGATCAATGAGACAGAAAGTTAACAACAGTATCCAAGAATTGAACTTAACTCAGCACTAAGTGGACCTAATAGACATCTACAGAACTCTCCACCCCAAATCAACAGAATACATATTCTTCTCAGCACCACATCGCACTTATTTCAAAATTGACCACATAGTTGGAAGTAAAGCACTCCTCAGCAAATGTAAAAGAACAGAAATTATAATAAACTGTCTCTCAGACAACAGTGCAATCCAAGTAGAATTCAGGACTAAGAAACTCAATCAAAACCGCTCAACTACATGGAAACTGAACAACCTGCTCCTGAATGACTACTGGATACATAAAGGAATGTAGGTAGAAATCACGATGTTCTTTGAAACCAATGAGAACAAAGATACAACATACCAGAATCTCTGGGACACATTTAAAGCAGTGTGTAGAGGGAAATTTATAGCACTAAATGCTCACAAGAGGAAGCTGGAAAGATCTAAAATTGACACCCTAACATCACAATTAAAAGAACTAGAGAAGCAAGAGCAAACACATTCAAAAGCTAGCAGAAGGCAAGAAATAACTAATATCAGAGCAGAACTGAAGGAGATAGAGACAAAAAACCCTCCAAAAAATCAATGAATCCAGGAGTTGGTTTTTTGAAAAGATCAACAAAATTGATAGACTGCTAGCAAGACTAATAAAGAAGAAAAGAGAGAAGAATCAAATAGACACAATAAAAAATGATAAAGGGGATATCATCACCGACCCCATAGAAATACAAACTAACATCAGAGAATACTATAAACAACTCTACGCAAATCAACTAGAAAACCTAGAAGAAATGGATAATTTCCTGGACACTTACACTCTCCCAAGATTAAACTAGGAAGAAGTTGAATCCCTGAATACACCAATAGCAGGCTCTGAAATTCAGGCAATAGTTAATAGCCTACCAACCAAAAAAAGTCCAGGACCAGACGGATTCACTGCCAAATTCTACCAGAGGTTCAAGGAGGAGCTGCTACCATTCCTTCTGAAACTACTCCAATCAATAGAAAAAGAGGAAATCCTCCCTAACTCATTTTATGAGGCCAACATCATCCTGATACCAAAACCTGGCGGAGACACAACAAAAAAATAGAATTTTAGACCAATATCCCTGACGAACATTGATGCAAAAATCCTCAATAAAATACTGACAAACTGAATCCAGCAGCACATCAAAAAGCTTATCCACCATGATCAAGTGGGCTTCATCCCTGAGATGCAAGCTGGTTCAACATACATAAATTAATAAAAGTAATCCATCGTATAAACAGAACCAAAGACAAAAGCCACATGATTATCTCAATAGATGCAGAAAAGGCCCTCAACAAAATTCAACAGCCCTTCATGCTAAAAACGCTCAATAACTAGGTATTGATGTGATGTATCTCAAAATAATAAGAGCTATTTATGAGAAACCCACAGCCAATATCATACTGAATGGACAAAAACTGGAAGCATTCCCTTTGAAAACTGGCACAAGACAAAGATGCCCTCTCTCACCACTCCTATTCAACATAGTGTTGGAAGTTCTGGCTAGGGCAATCAGGCAAGAGAAAGAAATCACGGGTTTTCAGTTAGGAAAAGAAGAAATCAAATTGTCCCTGTTTGCAGATGACATGATTGTATATTTAGAAAATCCCATCATCTCAGCCGAAAATCTCCTTAAGCTGATAAGCAACTTCAGCAAAGTCTCAGGATACAAAATTAATGTGCAAAAATCACAAGCATTCTTATACACCAGTAACAGACAGAGAGCCAAATCAGGAACGAACTTCCATTCACAATTGCTTCAAAAAGAATAAAATACCTAGGAATCCAACTTACAAGGGATGTAAAGGACCTCTTCAAGGAGAACTATAAACCACTGCTCAGTGAAATCAAAGAGGACACAAACAAATGGAAGAACAGTCCATGCTCAAGGATAAGAAGAATCAATATCGTAAAAATGGCCATACTGCCCAAGGTAATTTATAGATTCAATGCCATCCCCATCAAGCTACCAGTGACTTTCTTTGCAGAACTGGAAAAAACTGCTTTAAAGTTCATATGGAACCAAAAAAGAGCCCACATTGCCAAGACAATCCTAAGACAAAGGAACAAAGCTGGAGGCATCACTCTACCTGACTTCAAACTATAGTATGAGGCTACAGTAACCAAAACAGCGTGGTACTGGTACCAAAACAGAGATATAGACCAATGGAACAGCTCAGAGCCCTCAGAAATAATACCACACACCTACAGCCATCTGATTTTTGACAAACCTGAGAAAAACAAGAAATCGGGGAAGGATTCCCTATTTAATAAATGGTGCTGGGAAAATTGTCTAGCCATAAGCAGAAAGCTGAAACTGGATCCTTTCCTTACTCCTTATACGAAAATTAATTCAAGATGGATTAGAGACTTAAATGTTAGACTTGATACCATAAAAACCCTAGAACAAAACCTAGGTAATACCATTCAGGACATAGGCATGGGTAAGGACTTCATGTCTAAAACACCAAAAGCAATGGCAACAAAAGCCAAAATTGACAAATGGGATCTAATTAAACTAAAGAGCTTCTCCACAGCAAAGGAAACTACCATCAGAGTGAACAGGCAACCTGTTCCTGGGAGAAAATTTTTACAATCTACTCATCAAACAAAGGGCTAATATCCGGAACCTACAAATAACTTTGCAAGAAAAAAACAAACAACCCCATCAAAAAATGGGCAAAGTATATGAACAGACATTTCTCAAAAGAAGACATGCATACAGCCAACAGATACATGGAAAAATGCTCGTCATCACTGGCCATCAGAGAAATGCAAATCAAAACCACAATGAGATACCATCTCACACCAGTTAGAATGGCAATCATTAAAAAGTCAGGAATCAGCAGGTGCTGGAGAGGATGTGGAGAAATAGAAACAATTTTACACTGTTGGTGGGATTGTAAACTAGTTCAGCCATTGTGGAAAACAGTATGGCGATTCCTCAAGGATATAGAACTAGAAATACCATGTGACCCAGCCATTGCATTACTGGGTATATACCCAAAGGATTATAAATCATGCTGCTATAAAGACACATGCACAAGTATGTTTATTGTTTCACTATTCACAATAGCAAAGAGTTGGATGTCCATCAGTGACAGACTGGATTAAGAAAATGTGGCACATATACACCATGGAATACTATGCAGCCATAAAAAAGGATGAGTTCCTGTCCTTTGTAGGGACATGGGTGCAGCTGGAAACCGTCATTCTCAGCAAACTTTCACAAGAACAGAAAACCAAACACCGCATGTTCTCACTCATAGGTGGGGATTGAACAATGAGATCACTTGGACATGGGAAGGGGAACATCACACACCGGGGCCTATTATGGGGAGGGGGGAGGCATGGCATAGGGATTTATAACTGATGTAAATGACGAGTTGATGGGTGCTGATGAGTTGATGGGTGCAGCACACCAACATGGCACATGTATACATATGTAACAAACCTGCACGTTGTGCACACGTACCCTAGAACTTAAAGTATGATAATAATAATAATAATAATAATAAAAGAAACAACAACATCCATTTACAGGTTTTAGTGTTTCTGTGAATATTTGCTCTGCTTTTGCAAATACTCCTTTTGAATGTTGGTTCCTCCTCATAGTTGGTATTGTCTTATAAGATTGAGGCTTTCTCCTAACTGGGAGAGTACCAGGCTTAGGAGTGACTGAGCTCGTTGTCTATACATGAGAGAGAGAGAGAGAGAGAGACAGCCTTTTGGATTTTCCTTTGGTGGAATTTTCCCTGTGTTCTTTTTTTATATTCTTCTCTTTCATCTAAGACCAAGAAAAGCATGGATGGGTAAGATGAAAAAGACCACGGAATAACTTATCCTGGTATATAGGCAAAACTCTTTGTAGAGCTTCAAAAAGATGTTACAAGAATTATAGAGCCTTTATACAACTTACTAAACTACTCTGTGCTTCTTCTAGGTCACAGATTTTGGTTTAAGCCAAAGTTCTCAGCATTATATGTTATCAGAAGATTACTTTTCATTCTCTCTTAGGACCCTTTTAAAATTGGGTGTGATTATTGTGTGTTTCAATACAGATTCATATTTTTGAAAACTTGTCAGGATATAGTTCCAACTTTTTATGATCAACAGATTGAAACAAAAAATTGTCACTGAGCAATATCAATGATAGTGGATTAAGAACTTTCTAAGTTCCTCCATCACTGGAAGTAATTGTGTTCCAAACATAAAATCAAAGCAGACATCATCATTGCCTCAAATTACAATTGTCACAGTTTTTTTTTCTTAAGTTCAATTTAGGCTGAAACATTTGGATTTGTGATAAACTAAATATCTTTCTGAAATTAACAGGCATTATCTAAGAAGGTCTCAAAAAAAAAAAAAAAAGCCACTTAAAATTTAGCATATGGCTTAAGATCCAGGAGGGAGAAAATCATTACCAGAGTATATAGAAAATACCAATTAAATTAAGGTTACCACCTGCCTAGTCTCAATCAGGATATTTCACAATAAAAGGTCTGCATCCAATATCCTGATTGACTTTATTTCTGAACCAATCTTTTTCTTTAAGGTTTGAAACCTTAACTTTCACTATATCATTCAGCTAATCTCTATACTCACATCCATGCCTATCTTCAAAGAAATTTAAAATTTATTTTTAGGATTGTTATCAAAAATTCTTTTTTTTTTTTTTTTTTTGAGACAGAGTTTTGCTCTTGTCACCCAGGCTGAAGTGCTGGATCTTGGCTCACTGCAACCTCTGCCTCCCAGGTTCAAGCAATTCTGCTGCCTCAGCCTCCTGAGTAGCTGGGATTACAGGCACCCACCATTATGCCCACATCATTTTTGTATTTATTTATTTATTTACTTTTTGAGACGGAGTCTTGCTCTGTTGCCAGGCTGGAGTGCAATGGCACTATCTCTGTTCACTGCAGCCTCTGCCTCCTGGGTTCAAGAGATTCTTCCACCTCAGCCTCCCAAGTAGCTGGAACTATAGGCATGTGCCACCACACCCAGCTAATTTTTGTGTTTTTAGTAGAGACGGGATTTCATCATATTGGCCAGGATGGTCTTGAACTCCTGACCTCAGATGAGCTGCCTGCCTCGGCCTCCCTAAGTGCTGGGATTACAGGCATGAGCTACCACACCTGACCAGGATTGTTATAATGAAATACAGGCATGAGCTACCACACCTGACCAGGATTGTTATAATGAAATTCTAATAGGATACCTACTCATAGTTTTGTTCTCTTTCCATCTGTCTAACTGCATTTTTTACAGAACAATTTTTCTGAATTGTATACATGATTATACTATTCTTCTAAATCATTTTAGTGACCCCAAATTTTCTTCATGAAAAACTTCTATAGCCTTTGACATATTGTTACTACAAGGCCTCTACTGGTTTTCTCTATGTGCTGCTCCTTCTCCCACATGTACCTGTAACTTAGACATTTCAGATCATCTGCAATTTATTATCGCCAACATGCAATTTCTCTTGCTATTTTTGCTGAAAATAATGTCACTCTTCTTTCTTCCCAAGTCTCTACTAATTCCATAGGTCACTAGGCTGTATGAGGGCAATCATCGTATGTATTGGGCTTCCTATTATATTTCCAGCACTTATTAGAGTGACTGCTAAATAGTGAGTAGTCAGTAAATAAATTGACTGAATAAATGACAAATTACCCAACTTAAACGTAACATCATCCAGAAAATTATGTTTAGATTCTGGGCCGTACACTCAGTATTTTGGTAACCGATAATGAATGTTTGTAGTCACTGGTTGTAACTTTGTCCTGCTTGCATACCATCTCTCTCATGATTAAGAGCTCCTTCAAGATTGGCTACCTTTATTTCTGTACCCCAAGTTTTAGCATGTGGTTTGTTTTTGGTCCAAATATTCTCATTCCTTGTTCTGTACTTCATGTTTTTGTTTCTATCAAAGTGCAGGGGAGACAAAAGAATTGGAAGAGCTCTTACCACACTTGGTAAAGTGAAATTTGTAGATCAGAAGAATTGAAGAAATGGCTCAGAAATAAAGCAGTGGGCTTATTCAGCCTGGGGCAGAAGTCAAAGTCAGGAAATGAGTTAAAACAACTCTAATCATCAACAAAATGGTCAAAAATGAATGGATAGTCACCTCACAAGCCCGTTTATTCTTTCTGTGATCATTTACTGAGCTCTTACCACATGTTAGGCATTATTCTGGTGCTGGAAAAAAAAACAGTGATAAGCAGATAAAAATCTTGGCTCTGTTGGAGCTTTCTTGTTGGAGAGACTGATGATAAAAAATAAATAAGTATAAAATGTAGAGCACCGTTTGGTGAAGATCGCCATTGGAAAAAATAAATAAATAAATAAAATAAAATAAACCAAGGCAGAGGGAAATTTACTACCAGAGAAAGATGTGGCTTTTAGATTTCTTTTAAAAAAATTAAATGTGGTCAGGGAAGTTCTTTCTGAGGTGACACTTGGCCAAATAACTTAAGGAAAAACGTATAATTCACAGTGATAGTCTATGCTCTAGTAACAAATTAACTCTGCAATATCAGCGGGATAATGTAACTAAAGATGATTTCTTGCATTTGTTGCATGTTCAGCAAGCGTTGGTGAGGTGCTCTGCTCCCCATAATCAGTGAGGCACCAACGCAGGTGGCACCTCCATCTTATTTGGACTGCACAGGAACATATGGCTCTGGATGTCTCTGTACTGTGGGAGAGAGACTAGAGAGTCACACATCAGTTTTTATTATACATGCTTCAGTCTCAAAGCCCTACATATCCCTTCTGCTCACAGACTGGTAATCAGAACTAATCACATGACTCAATCCTACACAAAGGAAAACTTGATGTATTAGTTTCCTCTGGCTGCTTTAACAAATTACCACAAACTTAGAGGCTTAAAGGGAGACAAATTCATGGTAGTACAGCTCTGAAGATCAGACATTCTAAAATGGGTGTTGGCAGCTGTGCTTTTTCCAGAGGCTCTGAGGGACAACTTATTGTATTGCCTTTTCCAACTTCTAGAGCTGTCCTCATTCCTTGGATTATGGCTCCATTTGACCTTGTCTCTTCTCCTTCTGCTTTCATCATTGCATTGCCTTTTCTCCAACTGTGAGCCTCTTGCCTTTCTCTTACTAGGATACTTGTGATTATATCAGGCACTCCTGGATGATTCAAGATACTATCCCCACCTCCAGATCTTTAATCACTCTGCAAAGTCTCTTGTTATGTAAGGCAACATAGACACATGTTCTGACATGCTCTGGGGCTTAGAATGTGGACTACTTTGGAGGCAGAGCATTGTCCTCTCCACCACACTTGATATGATACAACAAAATGATCTCTGCTACTAGAATGAACCCAGCATTCTAGATCTGGGTCAAAAACAACATAGTTAATGGAGCAACAAATTCAAAATCTCTGTGTTGGGAATACATCAAGGGCTCACCAAGGACATGAGTGTGGATAGGTGGAGCAAGAGGGAGAATGGCAGGAGACAGGCTCTGAAAGGTAAAGGAGGAGTGGGTGGAAGGAGGTCGTGAAGAGCCTTCCCTGTAGGCCTTTATCTTTGTTGTTATTGTTGTTGTTGAGACGGAGTATTGCTCTGTTGCCCAGGCTGGAGTGCAGTGGCACAATCTTGGCTCACTGCAAGCTCCGCCTCCCAGGTTCATGCCATTCTCCTGCCTCAGCCTCCCAAGTAGCTGGGACTACAGGTGCCCACCACCACGCCTGGCTAATTTTTTGTATTTTTAGTAGAGACGGGGTTTCACTGTGTTAGCCAGAATGGTCTCGATCTCCTGACCTAGTGATCCACCAGCCTTGGCCTCCCAAAGTTCTGGGATTACAGGAGTGAGCCACCGTGCCTGGCCAGCCTTTGTCTTAAGTGGTCTGGGAAGCCATTAGAAAGTACCAGATGAGGAACACAATTTGAGAATAGACTGCAGAGTTAAAATTAAAAGCTGGAAAGAACACATCTAAGTGAGTCAAAACAGGAGAACATTCAAAGTAGCAACAGCAACTGAGAGTGAGGTCCAATCCAACTATGTTGACTATACCCGCTGATTTCCATTAAAATTCTGGTTTATCTTTCAAGAGCCCTGTGAATTCTGGCAGCAAGAAAATTGTGTATAGAAGAATTGAGACAATTTACCTATCCAACTACGTTTTAGAATATTAGATCACAACTCTTCCCAAACTTTTGTCATAATAATTATATATGCATAGTGATTTAGAACAGAATGAGTTTATTTAATGCTGTATGTACATACTTAGTGTAGAAGGTAGGTGAAGAAAGGTTAGCACAACACTGTCATAAGAAGGAATTTGTGTGTTATTTTTATTCACTAGCCTCTAACTAATTAGAGAAAACAGCAAGATTTTCTCGCCTTTGAGTTGATATTTAACCAACAGAGATAATAAGGGGATGGGGTATAAGTAGCTTCACTGAAAGAGCCAACTTTTATTGTGTGCTAGTATTAGTGAGCACAAAATAGCTGTAGATTATTATTATGCTAAACGACAAATGTAAGAGGAGTAATCTTATCCTCAAATTTATAGATGAGGAAACTAAGTTTAGAGATTAAGAAGTATTTAAACTCAACATCAATCACAGCAACTAAGTTGTACAGCCAGGGTTCCAAACAGGTAGGCTGACCCCAGCATCAACCCTCTCACCACTACACGTCTTCCATGATCTGAAGTCTGCCCCCATCTCAATCAAATATACACAAGTATTTTCAGAATATTCAAC
This sequence comes from Trachypithecus francoisi, assembly GCF_009764315.1. NCBI lineage: Eukaryota > Metazoa > Chordata > Mammalia > Primates > Cercopithecidae > Trachypithecus > Trachypithecus francoisi. The sequence goes on from NW_022681462.1 coordinate 32,575,878, forward strand.
CAATTATCATATTAATTAAATTAATAATCAAATTAATTGGTAATTTTTGAATTATCAAAGATATTTGATGTTCATATGTAATTCTGAGCCTGTAGAAATAAACTCATTTAATAAATACCATATAATTCCTGGTGTAGATATCTAATAATGTAAAGTAACTCATGTTTTATAAAGCTCTCTGGTAAACCACAATTGAAACAAAAAATGTTTTCAAATTAAAACTCATTATAACTTTTTATCCATAATTTTTTCTAAACTCTTTTTGCAGATATTTTTCTCTCTAGGCTCTCTAACCTCTTGGGAGTAGCAAACATCTTAATTTTGCTTTTTACTGTGTAAAATTTGTGATTTATTTGGCCTAATTTAAAAATCATTCTGGTATCCTGGGATTTTTATAATCAAGCTTATGCTATATCTCTTTTTCTCTCTTTCTTAATTTTATCCAGTTAATCATATCCCCCTGGATGTCCTGTTTTCAGAATTCAGATTGCAATGTTTCTTTGATTAAGTGTTGGCCTTTAATGTGCATATATGGGGGTATACATGTGTACCTGTCAAAGCCGTTTAAAATACTGAGGCCCTGGCCAGATGCGGTGGCTCATGCTTGTAATCCCAGCACTTTGGGAGGCCGAGGTGGGCTGATCACCTGAGGTCGGGAGTTCAAAACCAGCCTAACCAACATGGAGAAACCCCGTCTCTACCAAAAATACAAAATTAGCCGGGCGTGGTGGCACATGCCTGTAATCCCAGCTACTACTGCCTCAGGAGTCTGAGGCAGGAGAATCGCTTGAACCTGGGATGCGGAGGTTGCGGTGAGCCAAGAACACACCATTGCACTCCAGCCTGTGCAACAAGAGTGAAACTCCATCTCAAAAAAAAAGAAAATACTGAGGCCCCTTTCCCCCAATTACTCATGTACACATCATACCTGCCCATTAACATTGCAAAAAATATTTGAGTAAAACATATCTCAGTGGATATGGTCTTTAACCTAACAGTAGATTTTATTTGCTTTCTGTCCAAATATTAGGGAGACAATTCAGTAAGAAACACAGAACAAGAATGTAAGATTTATCCAAGGATGTAAAAATTCTTGTGTGTGTGTATGTCTGTGTGTGTTTGTGTTAATTCAGACCATTTTACTAAGTGTATAAATTGAAGATTTAGAAAACAAAACATTCACTTTACATTTATGAGACAATAGGAAGTCTAATGAGAAAAAAGAGTGTATATTCTATTCAGAATCAGAGAAATGTTTCAATATTTTTTAGAAAAGTACTTTTAAAATTTTAATATTTTCCAGGATAATATTATAGTACTTATGTTTCATTACACAAAACTTTTTATTACACAGAATTCTCATCACCATTTCCATATAATGGCACATATTCAAAACTACTTTTGCTTTTGCCTTTTTGTTTGTTTGGTGTGTAATCATCTTTAGTCTTACATATTTCAGTTTCTATGCTCACTTGAGATTCTAGCAGCAGTTAGATCATAGATATACCCCTTTCCCAAATTCAATCCTATGATATGTGAAATTTAGACAGGCAATTGTATTCTATGCTGGGATTGGTAGTCAGTTGCCAGTTTGAATCAGAGCTTTGCTGTTCTGCAAATGTTTTAAACTTTTTCTGAACAAAGAAATAAGACCACATCAGGGCTGTGGAACTGTAGGTCTTTCACCATATGACCACCCTGTCAATAGCAGATACAGAATCACTGTGGAATCATAAAAAGAAGAGGGGTTACAAATAAAACAACTTTTTCTAAAGCTCTTCAAATCAATATGTTTCTTCAAATTAATATATCTTTTCTTAGAGAAACAGGAACATGAGATTACTTTTTCTTTAAACAAATTCAAAACTGAGTGAATCAGGGAACAGTTCAAATGTAATGGGAGGCCACAAGCAGATGTACTTAAACCTCCCCTCAGTGTTTTGCATGTGATAAATATCAGTGGACACTGGAATGAGAGGAAAAGAATTTTCTAGAATCACAGTTGCCCTTTGTTTGGACCTCAGTGACAGAAAGGGGTGAATTGAGAAATGAAACAAAAATAAACCAATTCCATACACTAAATTAACTGTGCAAAGCCTATGGCTGATCATTAATAAATTGCATGATGAAAAGCAGAAGAAAATTGTTATGTCTAAACTAAAGGCCGATTTTTCAAAGACATTAGAGAAAATTAAAAATAAGCAGGATGAGACAGTGAGAGACAATTGCCAGAATACTGATAACTTGGAAGAAAAACAAGCAATTCTGTGGTAAAGTAAAAACAAGGATTTATAGAATGCATCCCTAAACATCTCTATCTGGACAGAAATTGAAATAATTTAGTAGATTATGAAAAGTTAATTATTTTTGTAGTAAGTTACCTTTTAGAGTAGGGGCTGCAATTTATTTCAAACTAAATAGTATGTCTGTTATTTCAGAAACTGTTCTGTGGATTGCGAATTAGAAAGGATTAGACTTTGCTCTTGTTATCCATTGACTAATATCCATTTTTTTCTTTATAGTTACTAATACATATCAGAGGAAAGCAACCCAATTCTACTGAAAATGTCAAAGTGAATGTTAATTTAAAAAATAACTATTGCTTCAGATTCTTGTATTTTTTTAAGTTTTCTAGGTGATGGAATTTTAATTTGTTTTCCTACTTAGAGAAATGTTTTGACCTGAACTTGTTTGAAATTTAATGCACCCACACATCCATAAAATTGCAACTTTTAAGCACTTCTAACAGATGATCTAGCTGATGGCAGGATGACATTGATGATCTGTTTTTTTCAAATTAAACATTACTCCAGCTGCCACAGTTGTGCTGAATAGAAAGGAAAACTGCAAACAATGAACCCTGAGGGATATAAAAATTAAGTATCTGTCTGCTTGAAGAAGAGGCTGATAATGAACGTTCTTAGCAGTTAGCTATGTGGACCATTCATTTGTCACTTTGTGTATAGTAAATACAGCAGTGCTTTTATTGTTATTTATATTTTCACAGGCATAAATGGCCTAGACAACTAGGCCAAAGGCCCTCAAAAGTAGAGAGTATATTCCAATGTTTATATGTCCAATGTTTGGCAAAGTTGCCTACATTTAGTAGAAGTGAGGTAGTATCAAACTCAAATAAAATATAGAGATGAATCATTGAAATTAAATGTTGCATTTGGGAGGAAAGAACTGTAATTCAGGGCATACACACAAACCAGGTGGTCTTCTGTACATCTAAAGAAAATAACCAGAAGGTTAAAGATTGTATAAAAAGAAGAAACTTTCAAGATGAAAACATCAGTTTAAATGTCCAGGGGAACTATACAATTCTGCTTTTGTTTCTGCAAATATATTAATATATACTTTTGTTGTAATCTATATTTCTTAAAATTAATATCTGAATTCTCTGAATTTGAATTTTGATATTTTATGCTTTTTAAAATAGCTAAACATAAAATATAAAGTATACAAGGTTTGAAAATAAGACTATAGCCAAAGGAATATGATGTATATATTACCCACCCCCACATTAATGTGGTATATTGATAACAAAGTAATAGACTTTATAACAATAAAAGATGTATTAAGGAAAACAGTGATTGATGCATAGTAATAAACAATTTGCCATAAAAACCCTCTCAACTCTTTTATGCCTAATATTATAGCTTCAAAAGATATAAAACAAAAATATACCTAATAGAAAGGAGAAATTTCAAGAACATGTTACTGAATTTATCAACACAATGGAGAAGAGTTTTCTAAGAAAGAAAGAAAAATATTAAATACAAAAAATAATGATGATATACAGAAGTTATGAACAGACATTCTAGAACACAGAACTTGCAAATTATGAGGTTAAAATTTTTTCTAACTCATACATGAGACATTTTTCTTAAAATGGAACAGGAGGTACTTTATTAATGCTCAATAAATTTGAAGGACCATATGTCATAAGCTCATACTCTCTATAACTCCTTTAAATGCTCAGAAACCAAAGATATTTTACATAAGCTTTTATATTTGAGAATTATTAAAGTTCCTTCTAAATAGGTCTTGGATTCAATAATAAATATTTTACTAAATGTATTAGTCTATTCTTACACTGCTAATAAAGTCATACCCAAGACTGGGTAATTTATAAAGGAAATAGGTTTAATGGACTCACAGTTCCACATAGCTGGAAAGACCTCATGATCATGGCAAAAGACAAAGAGTAAAGGAACATTTTAAATAGTGACAGACAAGAAAGCTTGTGCAGGGGAACTCCCATTTATAAAACCATCACATCTCCTAAGATTCATTTACTACCCCGAGAACAGTATTGGGGAAACCAGCCCAATGATTCAGTTATCTCCATCTGGCCCTACCCTTAACATGTGGGGATTATTGCAATTCCAGGTGAGACTTGGGGGTTGTGGGGACACAGCCAAACCATATCACTAAAACATTTATAAATTTAATCAAAAGAAAAAAATGAAAATTCTATATAACATAACGTGGGTACAGCTAAAGTAGTACTTCAAGGTAATTTTATCTTAATTGCTTATTGGGATAATCATCTAAATTAGGAATTTAGAATAAGGAAAAAAACATTGTAAAAACTGCAAGAAGAAATAGAATTAAATATAGTGGTAAATATTAACTAAATAAAAAACATACAGTAAAGAGGAGAAAATGGCTGTAAGTATATTATTTAAGAGAAAAAAGTACATAGATAAGCTCCTGGAAGATTGACCAGGAAAAATGAGAAAAACCCTATTTATCATTATTAGAAAGGTCATATTTCATTAGAAAAAGAGAAGAGTTAGGCAACATAAGAGGATATTATTAAAAAAAAAATCTTTGAAAACACACTGAGCAGTGTTCAGTAATTAAGGCAAGAGTGTTTTCCAGAATGTCCATTTCTAACCATATTGGCATCTAAAGAAAGTGAAAAGGTTTTGAAAGAATGCACAAGGCCTAAATTGCTCTGTTGACAGTGTCACACAAATTTTAGGAAGAAATAATTCCTATATTATGCAAACTATTCCACTGAGTGAAAAGAGAGTAAAAATTCTTTTCAACTAGTTTTATAAGACTAGAATAACCTTACATCCAAATTAGATAAGGACAGTAGATTTACTAGCCAGGGTTTTTTAAATAGACAAAACCAACAGGATGTATATATGGAAAGAAATGTATTAGAAGGAATTCACTGTCATGATTATGAGTACTGGAAAATCCCAGTGTCTGCAGGGTGAGTCAACAAGCTGGATCCCCAGGAAAGCCAATGATGCAAATTCTAGTTGAGCTGAAACGCTTGAGGACAAGGAGAATAGACACTTTTGTTCCTGTCCTGAGGGCCAAAATCTCAAGACCCAGGTTGAATTGATGTTTCAATTCAAGTCTGAAGGTAAGAAAAAGCCAATGTCCCAGTTTGAAAGCAGTCAGGCAGGAGGAATTCTCTCTTAGAAGAGGTTGAGCCTTTAGTTCTATTCAGGCCTTTAACTGACTGACTGAGGCTCATCCACATTAGGGAGAGCAATCTGCATTACTAAGTCTACAGATTTAAATGTTAATCACATCCAAAACACCCTCACACCCTCATGGAAATACTCAGGAAAATAGTTGACCAACTATGTAGGCAACCAGTGGCCCAGTCAAGTTTACAAATAAAATCAGCCATCACAATATACAAAAAATTAGTTAACAATATTACTTATAAATATACATGTAGCTGCTGGGCACAGTGGCTGACACCTGTAATCCCAACACTTTGGGAGGCTGAGGCAGGAGGATCAACTTGAGGTCAGGAGTTTCCTGGCTAACATGGTGAAATGCCTATCTCTACTAAAAATACAAAACTTAGCTGGGCATGGTGGGGTGTGGCTGTAATCCCAGTTACTCGGGAGGCTGAGGCATGAGACTCATGTGAACCTGGGAGAAAGAGGCTGCAGTGAACAGAGATCACACTTCTGCACTCCAGCCTGGGCAACAAAGTGAGACTCCATCTCAAAAAAATAAAAAATTGTATATATATACACACACATACACACACACACACACAGAAAATCCTAAATTTATAATCATCAAATCAAATCCATGAGGGCCTATGACTGTACATGTGTATGTATATATCCATATATTTTTAACTTATTTGCACACAGTAGAAAAGAAGCGTATTATCATTATAAAATGCAGAAAAATGGGTATCATTTATTTAGCATAGTTATATATACGTATACATCTTTAAAAATTTAATTAGAAGAAAATATACTCAGCCTGATGAAATACAAAATGAACCAGCAATTTTTATCTTTATGGTAAAATCTTAAAGACTTTATGTTAAGAATCAGGAATAAGATAATAATTGCCAATATTAATGTTCTTTTTAACTTGTACTTTCCTAGATGTTCCTTAAGTGAACTGAAGCACGAAAAATGAATGAAATATATGAAGATTAGAAAAATAGGAAGTCTAATATTACTATCTGTAGGCATGATAATTATTTCTTCTACATTTAAACCAATAAGAGACTTTACCCATATTAAGCATGTAATTAGAAAGTAAAATTATATTTTAAAAGATCTAAAATTATGTAATTTGACTCAGAGTTAAAATAAATGTGAAACTAACATAAACCTGAATGGAATTATGAAGAAAATTAATACTACTGAAAAAGGATTAAGATAAAAGAACAATGCCCTACATTCATGAGGAGGGTGATTATATTTTAGAAATGTCAATTATTTCTTAATTCTCTATAAATATAATACTATTACAACCAAAGAAAACTGAAAAACTAGTTCTAAGTGACATGTAGATAATTAAAGTGCCAATAATAAAGTGATTTTGAATAAGAGCAAGGTGTATGTGTCCTACTTTGAGATCAAGATGTATCATTAAATGATAGAAATTAAAATGAAGGAAAATGATAGATACAAACCCATGTAACAAAGTCAAATCCAGAAACATTTTGCACGCCTAAATCTTAATGTGTAAATTAGGTGGCAATGTAGAAGACCAGAGAAAGAAGATTGTTTAACAAGCACTGCTAATATAATTGGCTTCCACATAAAAAAAAAATTAAGTCGTCCTCAACATATAAAGAAAATTCCAAGTGCATTAATTAATAAATACAAAAATAAACTTCAAAATATGAGAGAATATCAATATATATTTGGGAAATGAAAGAATTTCTCACAAAAGAGATGAAAGGCACTTAGTATAAAATAAAACTGATCACATTTAATGTTAATTTAAAAAAAAACCCAAATATAACAGAAAATATGAAAAGACAACCCGAACAGGGAGAAAATATTTACCACTTACTGGTACGAGAAAGACAAAATTTAGGCTATATATAATACAGTCTACCAATCAATCAGACTCACAAACACACACATACAACCCAATAGAAAGTACACAAAAGATACAAACAAGCAATTTATGGAAGAAACGTGATTGACTAATAAACAGTTGTCAAGATTCAGAACTTTAACAGTAATGATGGTAATGCAAAATAATCAAATTATTCATAAAAATAAAATATTACATGGAATACAATTTTATTTTTATTAGATTTACAGTTTGTTTTTTTTTCAACTATGCCAATTCCAACGTTAGGGGAAGATGTAAAGCACTCCTTTGTACTGCTGAAGTGTAAATATTAAGAAACCCTCACATAAGCATGTTGGGAGATATAGAAATAAATGTTCATACCCACATTGTTTTTAAAAGAAAAACCAAAAAATCTAAAAGCTTCTCCCTAGTAGCATGGAAAAAATAAATTGTTTTTTTATTTTTGTAATGAAATGCTCTAGCATGTTCTTTTTTTTTTTTTTTTTTTTTTTTTACAGTATTTTAACTCTCAGTCTGAGCTTAGTCACTGTATTAATTTTACATATTTTATACATTTTAAATAGTGGCTTATATTATGCTGGAAAAACAGAGAAACACTGTACTATTTATGGGATACCAAAGATTGTATTGCACTTTTGAGGAGACACGTCCTTCAGCTGAAGATCACTGCTCCTTCAGGGCAGCTACTCTAAACAACTCTATGTTCTCTGAATAACACAGTGCCCAGAAAACAGCCATCCTAGAAGTACAATTCTCATTTAGTCATGTTTATTTCTCTTCTGAATGATTGCTGAAATCTGTCCATTCTTTTGATCTCTGCAGTCATCAGTTGCCATTGTTTTTCACCTGTATAACTGCAAAAGTTTCTTACTTGGTCTCTATATACCTATTTATGGTGCCTTCTAATCTGTTCTCTACACCGCATTGCAGCTGAAGGGATAGTTTAATTTAAAAGTTAACAGTCAAGACTTTTACATGGCTTTCTGCTTTACTGATAAGAAAGTTAAAATATGTAATCTGATTTTACATGATTTTATAATTGTGTATGACCTTACCCTTGTCTAACTCTTGTTCACAGTACTTCAGTTACCACCAGTATTTTAATTTTTACAGTCTGCCATGTTTCCTTCTAAATCAACACCTTGCATGTGCTATTTCCTGTACTTCAAGCAGACTTTCAGTCTCTCTTGGCTTCATAAACTTCTTATATTTCTTTATTTCTTTACTCAGATTCACTGCCGAGGAAAGCCCTCTGTGAATCTCTAGACTACATCTTTCCTTCTGTAGTATGCTTTCATGGTTTCTTATCACTTTTCGTCATTGTACTAATCTCTGCTTCTAATAATGATCCAAATACATAATTTATAATTTGATTAATATCTCCTTTTCCCACCATATTGAATAGCAATTATGTCTGCTACAGGCCTTCTGCTATCAGTGTTTGCCAGTACAGCACTAATAGAGCTGGCGCTCAATAAATAATTGCTGTGTAAGAGATATAAAAAATTGACTCCATCAGAATTCTATTCAGAGGAAGCCCTGAATTAAACAAAAATTAGGAAAATCTTTGGAAGGCCAAGGCAGGCAGATCACGAAGTCAAGAGATCAAGACCATCCAGGCCAACATGGTGAAACCCCATCTCTACCAAAAATACAAAAATTAGCTGGGCATGGTGGCGTATGCCTGTAGTCCCAGCTACTCAGGAGGCCGAGGCAGGAGAATTGCTTGAACCCGAGAGGCGGAGGTTGCAGTGAGCCGTGATTGCGCTACTGCACTCCAGCCTGGTGACAAAGTGAGACTCCTTCTAAAAAAAAAAAAAAATTGGTAAGTGTTTTAGGGTGAAACTCCAAGGGTACCTGAACATACAAGATATTTCTATGAAGGAGAAGACAGATGAGAAATAGAAGGAGGAGAAGGAGAAGGAAATAGAAGAGAAAGAACAGGGGAGAGAAAGGAGGAGGGCAAAGATGAGATGTAGGAATAGAAGAAGGAATTTTAAAAATTGGTAAGATCAATGAGGAAAAAACTAAGGAGGTAAAATATGTATACACTGTTACTCAATTATTCATTATTTCATGTATTTACTAACTAATTCAGCTATTATTTATTGTACATTTACCATATACTAGCCACAAAGGCTACAGCAATAAGCAAAACAGAATATTTTTCCCCCAGTTTATCATATAATGAATATCAATATTTAAACAATGAATACATGAGCAAGAGCATTTTAGATAGTGCCATGCTCTGTGGAGCCAAACAGGATGTATTGCCATAAGCCTACATGGATGATGGAGAAAGAGTTTGGGATGTACTCCCCTCTCAATATTGAGTAAAATTCTTTAAAGAAACCAATAATAACAATGTAAAAGCAGATTTCTGCACTTAAATTATTGTCAGTGAGACTGAGGCTACATGAAATAAAGATACACAAAGTGAAACAGAAGAGAGAGCAGCAACTCATGGGAATGGGTAGAAACTGTGGCCAACTTTCTAGACTGACAAAGGGTTAGAAAAATGCTAGCCTTAGCTGATATCAGTTCAACATTTGCAATGTGTTTAAATTATCTAAAATAAATCAAAATATTGTAGTTCATCACTCAAGCCCACAAAAGAAAGAATATGGTCACATGTGACACAGAGGTTATGACCTTATGCCTTCTTTGATGAAACAATATAACATTTAAAAGCTGGATTTTGAGGAGATCAGAGTTAAAGTACAATATATTTAATCTAAAAGAAATAACATTTTAGAGAACATCTTATTATCTTGATCTTGTCTGTATTTCATAAATAGAAGAACAAAATTTTAGAAGTAAATAATTTGCTAGCTGGGAAAAAAATGCCATCTATTGAAGATTCAATAGAAGAAGAAATGAAGTAATAGAGTAAGAAACAAATGAATTCATTGCTTTCTTATTTTTCTTTTTAATCAATGAAGAAAACAAACATTAGGTATAACAAACAGCTTCCATTTGCTACTTCAGGTTCATTTTCCCCCTTCTCCACCTTGCTTTGTGTCCATTATAGTTGGCCTACGTAAACTATGTCTAGAGTTCATGTGCCAGTGGGATTCAGAAGGATTTGGATACTGAAGACCCTTCCATAAGATAAGAAAGAGGGAGGAGAGTGAGGCAGATATTTTTCCCTAGCTCTCTTGCTGCAACACAACACTTGTATGGGATGACCACACAATTTCTCTTCCAAACTGGAACATACTTGAAAGTGAAAGAGGCTCTACTAATGGTTCTACTTGCACAATAGGGATAAAGCTCAAGTGGCACAAATCTGTACGTATGTTCATCCTAACTTGGGCTATAATCCTCAGTAAGTCACATTGTTCTATACAATTCCTTCCTCTTCTGGGCACCAGCTACCTCTGCTTCCTCTAGTCCACTGTTTCTCAAACATTATCATGCATCAGAGTCACCTGTGAAAACAAATTGCTGCACACCAATCTCAATTAGAGTTTCTAATTCAGGGATGGATTCTGAAAACTTGCATGTCTAATAAATTCCCAGGTGAAGCTGATGCTGATGGTCCATGTTTCAAGCTTTGAGCACCACTGTCCTCATCCTTTCAGCTTTGGTGCTACTAGCTGTTGGTCTCTGCAAGGTCACAAGAAGTCCTCTTATATTGTTCACCATTTTGCATATGTCCTCTCTGTAAATAATTTTCTTTATTTATTTAGATTACTATGCAATTATGAAAATCAGAGCTTCATCATTATAGATTCTTAAAGTTTCCTTCAACGAAATGTATTCACAGCTAACCCTCACCTCAGAATGAAAAGGATGGTTAGTTGTGCAGGGCCTCATGGGATTCATAGACTTCAAGTATGTCCTCAGTGTGCTTGCTTCTGTGGAAGAGACTCTACTGGAGAATCTATAGTTTTTGTTCTGTCTGACTATATCTAGCAAGTCAAGGTTTATGACACTATGATTAGGAATGATGGAAAAAACAGAGCGCTGTGGAAATAGATCCATATTGAGGAAAGAACTCATAGCCTTTGTATTATTATTCCTAATTCTGCAAAGTTCATCCTCAGCAAGCATCATAATCATATAAGAAGAAACATATAGTACCATCAAGTTTTATCTGGTTAGTCACCTTAATGATCACCAGAACACCTCATGGAATATTTCATTGATGTCTACTCAGACGAATCACTAAAACTTGAAAATACCTGTAGCTGAAGCAGGTGCTTTTTAATCTACTCAGAGAAGGGTTTGCAAGTTTAAGCCCAAGTACAGGGAGAGAGGAATACAAAATAAAAGAGAACACAATAATTGGTGTCTTCTAAGGGGCTCTGCTAATTGCCCCTTCACAAATGTAATTTGCATATCAGCCATAACCAGCAACAGTCTAAAATCACTTTGGGGTTGAAGGTTGGCTAGAATGGGAAAATGAATTTAAATAATTCTACTTTATCTTCTTAAGGAAAAAATAAGCTCATGAACAATACTCAAATTTAATGATACCAAGTGAATTAAACCTAAATGTCTGTGTGTATAGACCTAAATTATTTTAACATTGTGTTTGTATCTCTGAATGATGGGAATATCTTAATCTCCCATATAACCACTAGATTGTCATAGATTTTGCTAGCACTAACATTTGCTGGGTTTTCTAAAACATACTGTGCAATTTGATTGCACCAATGTATTCTTTTCAGTGCTATCTTATACTTGTACTTCTTTCTAATAATCACATGCAGCTAAGTTCTCACAGCTAGCAGTACATGGCAGAATTGGAATTCAAACCTGGGTATTTGCAACTCCAAAGTCAGGACTCCTAACCATCGAATGATTCTGTGTCTTCAGCCCCTATATGACTTTCCAGACCCCTTTCTTTCTCTTGTTTACATAGAATATATATTCACTCGGGCCGGGCGCAGTGGCTCACGCCTGTAATCCTAGCACTTTGGGAAGCCAAGACGGGCAGATCACAAGGTCAGGAGATCGAGACCATCCCGGCTAACACAGTGAAACCCCATCTCTACTAAAAATACAAAAAATTAGCTGGGCGTGGTGGTGGGCGCCTGTAGTCCCAGCTACTCGGGCGGCTAAGGCAGGAGAATGGCATGAACCCTGGAGGTGGAGCTTGCAGTGAGCCGAGATTGTGCCACTGTACTTCAGCCTGGGTGACAGAGTGAGACTCTCTCTCAAAAAAAAAAAAAAAAAAAAAAAAAGAAGAAGAATATACATTCACTCATTTGCTTATTGACATAATATTTGTGAAAATCATTCTAATTCTAGATACCATGTTATGACCACATGATCCAGTATTGTGAGCAAACAGAAAGACAACACCAGTTTTGAGGCAACAAACTCCTTGAGGGCAGAGATGGGTCTTTCGTCTCTCTATATCCCAGGGGTCAACAGGAACCTCATAAAATTGTGGTCTCATCTCCATGGAAACCCAGGTAGAGGAGTCATTGATGGGAGGAGGTCTCGCAGAGGATGTGAGCCATGAGTTGCGAATATGAACCAGGAAGGATACTGTGAGGCTAAAACAAAGAGAACTGACCATAAACATCGTGTCCTAGTTGATACATTGTTTTCTCACAGGGATATGGGTTAGGAATTCCAGAACCATTTTATTCATATACTGGTGTTGAATAAATAAATTGTAAATAATGAAAGTAATGTTTCTCACTGCTGGAGAAAGCATCTACAATGAAGGAAAAAGTAGGAACTAGAATAAAACCTGTGTTTTTAGACTGGAGCTTAAGGTATCAGTATAGACTGCATGAAAACATACACACACAGAAAGATAAATAGATACAGATAATAAATGTAAACGTGTATATGCATGAGTTTACGTGTGCATATACATACATATGAAAGTCTTTGTGGAAGCATTTCTGTTTCTCTAAAATGCCTTCCTGTGCTTCAAAAATGTAGCGCTATCCACTGACAGTGACTAGAAGCAGTGACATCCATTAGCAATGAGCACAGCCAGCACCCAGATCTTGGCTTCTAATACTATCCTCAACAACAATGAATCAGAGCTCCTTAGTAAACTGGCTGATTCTGGGGCTTGGGCAGGGAAAATAAAGACAAGCCTGGAACTTCTGGCAGTGTCAGAAAGTAAGAATGTACTAAAAATAAAAAAAAAAAAAATCCATAAGTTCATACTTATATGAATAAATATTTAATAAACAAATAAATAAAAGTGGACAGGGAGACTGGGTGCAGTGGCTCATGCCTGTAATCCCAGCACTTTGGGAGGTCAAGGTAAGTGGATTACCTGAGGTCAGGAGTTCAAGACCAGCCTGGCCAACATGGTGAAGCCCTGTCTCCACTAAAAAGAGAAAAATTAGCCAGGTGTGGTGGCAGCTGCCTGTAATCTCAGCTACTCAGGAGACTGAGGCAGGAGAATTGGTGAGACCTGGGAGGCAGAGAGTGCAGTGAGCTGAGATCATGTCACTGCACCCTAGCCTGGGTGACACAGTGAGACTCTGACTCAAAAAAAAAAAAAAAAAAAAAAAGTTGACAGAGAGATGTGCTAAGTGTTTCTTGCAATAAATTTCAATTAATAAATATATAAATAGGGAGGGAAATAGAAAATCACCATTAATACATCACAGTAATAAATTCCTGGACAAGATCCACCAATAAATGCTAAGATAAGTAGGTGAAAGTTTCAGCAGAAACTGAATGTTTGCATAACCTCAAAGTATGTTACTCAAAATGTTTAGTAATTACAAAGGGAAAAAGTAGTTTAGGGTAGAGAATCCTGGCAGCCTTCACCTTAGTCAACTGCTTAGGGTTCATATTGCCAATAAAACACAACATCACGTACCCTCTGAAATGATGCGCAGGGCACATCAATTCTGTTGTGTCCTTCCCACTAATGCATAGCTTTAAAACTCATCTTAAGAAAATGTTAGGCAATTTCAAATTGAAGGACATTCAGCATACTAGCTGACCCTTCAAAAGTGAGTTGAAAAATATTAAAGAAGAAACACAAAAAGATGTTATGAAAGAGAAGAAAGAGTGATGAATTGTTACAAATGGGAGGAAACTACAGAGACAGGACCACTAAATTCATGTGAGATCCTGGATTCGATTTTGAAACAAACAAATAGCAACAACAAAAAAACAATGATAGAAAGAATGGACATTACAAATCTAATGCATATGAGACGCTACCTCACACCTGTTAGGATGGCTAATATCAAGAAGTTAAGAGTGAGAGGGGAAAGAAGGAGAAGAAAAAAAAGTCAAAAGATAACAAATGTTGACTAGGTTGTGGAGAAAAGAGAACTCTTGTACTGTATTGGTAGGAATATAGATTGGTACACCCATTATGAAAATAGTATGGAGGTTTCTAAAGAGATTAAAAACAGAATTATCATATGACCCAGCAATCTTTCTTCTCCACATATACTCAAAGCAAATGAAATCACCACTTTGTAATGATATCTGCACACTCCCATGTTCATTGTGGCATTATTCATAATAACCAAGATAAACAACCTACATGTCCATTGAGGAACAAATGGATAAAGAAACTGTGGTACCTATATTCAATGAAATATTATACAGCCCCCAGAAAAGAATGAGATCTTCCCATTCTCACAACATGGATAAGGTTGGAGGACATTATTCTAAGTGAAATAAACCAGACACAGAAAGAAAAATGTTACATGATCTCACTAATATGTGAAATCTAAAAAAAAAAAAAATCAAATATACATAGAAAACAAAATAATAGTTACTCCTGTGAGGGTGGGGAGAGCAGAATTGGAGATGTAGATAAGAGAATGTAAAGTAGCAGATATGTAGGATGAACAAGTCTAGAGATCCAAGGTACAACATGAGGGCTATAGGTAATTAGATTGTAAATATGGGATTCATGCTAAATGAGTAGACTTAGCTACTCTTGCCACACACACACACACACACACACACACACACATGCACACACACAAATGGGTAACAATGTAAGATGATGGATATATTAATTTGCTTTACTATGGTAACTTTTTCACTATCTATATGTATCCCATAATGTTGTATACCTTATACACAATAAAAATTATTTAAAAAAAATAAAAAAGAAAGAATGGACATTTAACCAAGTTTAATAAAGTAAATAAATACCCTATTGTGATGTAAGTGGTTGAGTAAAGGAAACTGAATGAGGGATATAGGGGAACTCTTCATCGTACCTTTGTAATTTATTTGTAACAGCTCCACAGTCAGGGCTATAGCTAAGAACTGTAGGGCACAGATAATTTAGAATTCAGATTTTCTCTTTAAAGGATACCAAAGGAGCATAAGCAAGCCTCCCCATGGGAAGAAGAAAATGTACAGGAAAATGGGAATACACTTAAGGCACCGAGATCTCTGTAAGCATGTTTGGACACTCAGTGGAGGAAATGAAATCATAAGACAATGTTTTCAAAGTCCTCATGATAGCACAGAGAAATACCCAAGCTAATGTTACAAGAAAACAAAAATAAAATATACAGTATACTGTAATAACTGTATGAAGAACAAATTTACTCAGAGAAGGGGGAAGATGAAAGCAACAACCACTGTTAACATTTCCTTATACATCTAGATGATGGGAATGGATGATTTATTTTCTTGTTTCAACTGTTCTGTGTTTTATTTATTTACAATTTCACCTTGTTCAAAAAATAAAAGATTTAAGGCAGCTTGATCTGAATTTTTCATTAACAAACATGGCATTTAAAAAATGCAAAAAACAGATTGAGGATTTTTGAGGCGCAGGAAGGCATTTTAGACAAACAATCTCATCAACAAAGATATGAAAACACACACTGCATACTTGAGAAGTGGTAAACGGGTGTGATTGGAGCTCAGGGTGAAAACAGGGGTAAATAATGATGCTCACAATGTGGACTGACAAAAAATTGTGGCAAAATGCTTACAGACATATAGAAGAGCTCCTGGACAGATGTATTGGCATGGATTTCACAGTGGAGAAGTAGTAGAGTCTGTATATTAGAAAAGATAACCACTGTGAGGGAGGTAAGAAGTAAATGATGTCAGGTAGGGATATGACTTGGAAGGGGTCTAGTGGCTTTAGATTGCCCTCTGAGACCTAGGATTCCAACTTGAGTGCGCCTCTGAACTTGGACTCATTAGTCTGAAACAAATCTCCCTTCGGACAAATCTACTCAGATGCCATGCTGGAAAATATCTGATACACAAATTCACATAAGGACATTCGTGCATTCATTATGGTGAAATTCAGTTATTAATTTCAATGACATTCTTCTAGGCTGACTTTAGTATTGGGATAACTTCACAAAATCTATTAAAAATATCTGAAAATATAAGTTGTTGATATCAACATCAGGACATCTGAAAATGTCATAATTATCCTTCATATAAAATGCAATAGAATTACTGCTTTTTTTAATTGGGAAAGATGTAAGCTAGATGATTTATTTTGTGTACTCACCGTAATAATTTCTATTGCCTCTGGAATATTAACAGCATTTAATCTTAAAAAAATTAGGAAGAGGTTTTAAAAATAGGTTCTTATTTTAGGTATTGTAGATTGCTTGAATTAAATGAAACTGTCATGACTGTGAATAAATATGGCTAATGTCAGGAAAGAAATATGACTCGTAAAAGGAATTAAGAAGTAGAATTAGCATGATTCTATGTTTTCTACATTAAAAACATATCAGTGATGAATTGGGGTCAGTGTCTTATGTATTATGTATTTGAAGTAGCTTATTTGCATAAATAAGAACTTCTCAGTCTCTATATATGCTGGAAGTAAAATATACTTCACATCTATAAATGTGATGAGTTGATATGCCATTTATGTACACAAGCAAGAATTATTTTCTCTTCTAAAGCCAACACATACTATTGCTAAACAGACAATCAAATGCCAGAAAAAGAAATAAAATGCAAATTGAATATAGCTCTAAGAAAGGGTCTAGATTTAGGAAAAATAAGTGCCATTACCTAACTACATTTTGCTAGGCTAGCTCTAGCTGTGGTTTTAAGAATAATCAGCATTGGTCTGGGGATGAGATGGAGCTAGGCTGAAGAGTTAGAAGCTTTTCTAATAAGTCAGGTGAGAGCCAATGGAAGCTTGGATCAGACAGTCTGTCAGGGTGATTCTGAGAAGTAGTAAAAAGGTGAGGGATTTTTTTTTTAGATAAATATGGCTAGATTTTCTGATAGATTGTATGTGAAATGTGAAAGAAAATAATGAATCGTTACTGAATGCATCTGGTTAAATTAAGATACATAAATTTTGGGGGGGAATAATCTACAAATGAAACTAGATACAGGTGCTTTCCCTAGGGGTCAAAATTAATACAATTCTGTTTTAAAAAAGTGCATGAGATTAAAATAATAAAGAAACTCCCTATTAACAGGGACACAAAAGTTTGACATTTTCTGATTCAAAATTTGATTTATGTCTGGCTTGATCATAGATGATATAGATCTTGGATAATGAGCCAATAATAAACAAAAAAAAAATTCAAATATTCAATGTCCAACAGTTGAAAATGTTAAAAACAGTTGTCTGCTATGATCTTAACTATAAACAGACGTTTAAGTTATTATTATTATTGTGAGACAGAGTCCAGGTTGGAGTCCAATGGCGTGATCTCAGCTCACTGCAACCTCTGCCATCTGGGTTCAAGTCATTCTTGAGCCTCAACCACCTGAGAAAGGATTACAGGCACCTACTACCACACCTGGCTAACTGTTTTGTATTTTTTAGTAGAGACAGAGTTTTGCCATGTTGGTCAGGCTGTTCGTGAATTCCTGGCCTCAACTGATCCACCCACCTTGGCCATCCAAAGTGCTGAGATTACAGGCTCGAGCCACTGCACCCAACTGTTTATTTTTCATGTTGATTTTAATGACCTATTTTTGTTAATTAATTATTTCTTAGATGTATCTTATTGTGATTTGTTATTATTTGCTAAGTTTAACCCTGAATTTTATTGCCTATTTTTTTTTTATAAAGGTCTTGCCTGATTTCCAATTTTTCTATATCCCAGACTTCTCCACCACCATAAATCCTTAAAAGAAGTAACTCCCAATCCGTGCTTCAGGCATAACTTACCTTGTTTTCTCTTAGTTCCTTTTTGCCTGAGAACTCGGAGCCGATTCACAGGTTTACCCTGGCCACCGTGCGGGTGTTGGAGCTCTACCAGTCGTTTGTGCTACATGTGATCCCTTTAAGTGTGAGCTCCTGCCTCTTTCCCTAGCCCACCCCTTAAGTTTTGTTCAAGTTTTTCCAAGATGCCTCTACTGAACTACCCTGAGAACAACACCTAAGACAAAGCAGATACCTCACAAATTACAGTCTCTCATTCCTCCTTTTGGCCTGCTGCCTTTGCAAAAGTACAGTCTTCCCATGAAAGGATGGATGTGGTAGAGGTTAAAGGTTGGCATTCTCCTTGAGCAGCCCCTTTAACCAAGCTGCAGCTTTCATGAGGTTTTCTCGAGAACAAGGGCTAGCTTTGTGCAAGGATTGCACTTTAGAAAACAAAAACAAGAACAAAACAAAACACAAGGACTTCCCTGAGCCGGAGTGTCTCTCGGCATTTATTTTCATTGAATCTAGCAATTGTTGAGCCTTTACTAGAGATCGGATACCATGATGTCCACTTAAAGTCTAAAAACATAAAAAGAGATAGCCCCTACCCTCAACTCACTGTCTTCTAGTAGGGCAGAGAGTGATGCAAACAATTGCAATATACAATATACTCTGATAAGTTCTGTAATATACAAGAACCATGAAAGTGTGCAGGAAAAAATGGGCTTCTTTTCATTGAGAAAATCTGTCACGAACTTTAACAAAGAGTAAGGAAAGGGAAGGTTGTGGTAAACAGAGGAAAGATAGCAGAGAAACAGCATTCCAAGAAGGGTGAAGAGTATAAATAGAAATACAAACACTGAAGTACATATTTGAGCAACAGAGAACAGTCTAAGTGGCTGATTTATGGAATAAAATAAAGAGAAATGACTATGGGTCATTTGGCACCTAAAGGAAACTTGTCTTCTACACTCTACATGTCTTTTCCTTTATCTTCATCCTATGGCATGGGCTCAAGTGTTTGGAAATGAGTTTCTTTCAGAATTACTGTTTATGTATGTTCTGTCTAGCTTTTGTTGAGGTGGGTGGCTCCCTATGAAGTGGCCCTGGCTAAGTGAATCCTGGAGTTTTTCTCATCTGAAGCTTAATTGATTATGTAAGGGCCATGGTAGGTAGAAAACAGTAAAACAATTTGCTTTCTTTATAATCGATACTTTTTTGATGACTTAGTTGTTCTGCATTGCTTTCTTAGAAGAACTGAGGCAGATTTATAGTCAAAAGGTAAGTTTTCATCTATGCACTAACAATTGTATTAAACAATAATTTACCCCACAAATATTTAACTCTAAGTACCAGAAAATACTCTAGGCAACAATGGTATACAAAATAATAAGTCAGATCTCCTGCTCTGAGATGGCTTACATTGCATACTTCTTATAAGAAACAGAATGATTGTTAGATATTAGTATGAGTTCACTAAAATGTTATTTTTATGTAACCTCCATCTGAAACTCTCTGAAGCTTAGCCTCTTAAATTGCAAAACTCTTGGAAGCTTAATATCCTGAATTATAAAACGTATTTCATAAAGTTTACTTAAAACGTAAGGTTTTATTGAGTTTTATATTCATTATATACACAAAATATTTTATATGCTGTAGAGTGTTATATAAATATAAGATATAATTAATAACAAGACTACTGTTTATTTATTTTTCAGAATTTTATAGCCTGACAAGTCATGGGTATATCATGTAAAGTGTATCTTAAATTCAGATAAGTAATTATTTTAATAAAAGAGACTTAATCTGTGCCATTGTGGAAGAGAAAAATCACAAATAACTGAAGTCAAAAGCATTTGAGTGAAAGTAGAGCCAGAGTATACACTGAAAAAAACTAAGAAGAATTTTCCAAAAAACAAAAGAGTAGATTTCATGAAGTCAATTAATAGAGAACTGGCCAGAAAAAAAATTAATTTGTATGTGTTTGGACTGATTCTTTACCAAAATGGTCATTTCCATGGCCACAATTTCAGCAACAAAGTTTCCATAAAATGGTTTCTCTTTCTGCATCCATTGCCTCAAGTTGTAAAACTTGCAAATCTCTCTTATTTCATCTCAGCTCTTCTTTGTAGCCACTTGTGCTCTCTTCCCTGGGTCCAGAAGCACCCAGCAATATGGATAATTTTCTATTTATCAAGGCTACCCTACTGTTAAATTGAATATTGTTTTGTCTATCACATGCTGCAAATCACCTTTTCTTTTTATATAAGCCCATGGTTCATTCTGAGGATTTTAGCCAGAATTACAGCGTCTAACTCCAAATTCCGTATCTTCTAGAAAGGGGAGATGGGCAACATTGCACTTTCTTACATTCAAATTAGTTCTTTCTCAGTGCTTCTGGAATAGACTTATGTGCCTAGACCCTTCATTAAGCTTAATTTCTTCCTTATATACCTACTCTGCGAATTTCAGATATGCTGATTTTTTCCAAGACCAGAGGCCAGATTTCAGCTCTAGTGTAGCTACTCATATCCTCTTCTGGCCTGCAGTGACAAGCCCGCACATTGGCCCCGTCCCCCCACCCCTCTGCCAACCAGGAATAAACACCATCATGTTTAAATGTGCCCAAATGGTCAGTACACAGCTCAGACCATCATTTATCTGGGACTGTGCTTTAGCTTAAGTGTGTAAGATGCTGTACATGTAGTCATTTTCTGCATGTCATGATGGGTATACACATTAATACGTGACATACATGTAGAATAACATAAGGTCTTGGAATCAGACCCGCTGGTCTGTTGCCCATCCCTGCTACTTACTAGCCTGTGATCTTACATAAATGAACTCCCTTTCTGTATCCAATCCTGTGTCTTCTAAGGTGTGGCAGGGAAGGGCAGAAATTCAGCCAAAAATTTAGGTACCTCTAGATGAGTGGAAAGATAGGGAAGGAAATGAACTACAGGAAAGCATAGCATAGGCACAGTGCAGAAGAAACCCTGTGGTCAAGGGCTCACCTTAAACTCCTTAGAAACAGGATATTGGCAGGAGGTACATAGGTCATAATCTACCTGACCTCCTTAAAGCCTGAAAGCTTTCTTGATACAGGCTGTGTTTGGACGGGAGGGAGTGGAAAGGGCGACATCATGAGTGGCTGACATTGATTTCTCAGTAGGCTTTTGCAAAGCCCTAATTCTACCCACTCCAAACCCGGGATTTTGCTAATGTCCTCTGTGTGGAAGAAGGGCCTGAACTGGTTCTTTTAAGGTATCCCCGGGAAGTGGTAAAAGCTGAACTTAATAACACCTCCAAAGCCCTCTACTGTTTCCTCCAGACCTCACCTGCAGCCACCCACTACCCACCTCATCTCTAAAATACATACAAATTCAAGACAGCCATCTGTCTTTCTTTCCTTGCTTTCTTTTTCTTTCTTTCATTCTTTCTTTCTCTCTCTCTTTCTCTTTCTTTCTTTCTCTCTCTCTCTCTCCCCCTCCTTCCTTCCTTCCCTCCCTCCCTCCCTCCCTCCTTCCTTCCTTCCTTCCTTCCTTCCTTCTTCTTTTCCTTTCTTTCATATAGTTCCTCAAATTCATACTTCTCTTTTTCTCTTTAGTTTTACTGGAATTGATTGTGGGAGGAGGAACCAGCCACCTATATGATTTCAATTTAACAAGAAATTGTCACTTGCTTTTCTAATTCCATGCACATGTTGCCCTGTCTATCTTATCTGACTCCTTTTTTTTTGGAAAATTTCTTCTGATTTCAGCATCTCAGTTTATTTGTGATGTAGTCTTGGAAAATTTTTTCACTGCAGATAAGTAAGTCTGTTTTTTCCTTGTGCTATTCTAGCACTTGGTAGAAGACTGAATCACTGCCCTTTTGAATAGTATTGCCATTTTTTCTTCATTTGTGTCTCACCAGGGTAAGGAACCATTCATGTTTATCTT
Source organism: Trachypithecus francoisi (assembly GCF_009764315.1). Lineage (NCBI taxonomy): Eukaryota > Metazoa > Chordata > Mammalia > Primates > Cercopithecidae > Trachypithecus > Trachypithecus francoisi. Next base: position 32,598,216 of record NW_022681462.1, read on the forward strand.
AGTATCCTGAGTTAAGTACAGGAACTGACTCATGATATGTATTTAGTAAGTGTTTAAGTGAATTTGAGATGAAAAACTACACTAAAGTGTTCTGTGATAGAAAAGCTTGGACTAGAACCCAGATCTCCTGCTTCTGCTGTCCATCCTCCTTCTCAGAATAATTTATAAAGTCTCCAAAATGCAATCTTGAAACAATGCCAGTTCAGCTGCAGGGGATAAAGCAATTCCACAAGAGCATTTGCATCTGAACAGGCAAGCTGTGCCACATATTTTGATTTGACAGAGCATCTTTAATATAAACAGGTATCCCGAAGAACCTTAACAATTCAAGATAATGGAATTACAAGCATAAATAATTTACAGCAGAAGAGATAAAGAAACTAAAAGGCTAGCAACCAATATGAAAGAGGCAGAGGTAATTGACTTTAGGGTTCGAATTCAAAACATATTGGAGAGGTAGATGGGACCTAGGGTCATAGAGAGGCCATTACAGAGTACAAAGTCTTTAGAGGAAATGGCGGCTACTCGAAGTATGAAGAACATTTGTGGGCAGATGGAAAAGAGGCGAGTGCAAAGCAAACAGACAAGACAAGAAATATCCTTGGGAGGCGAAACCAGTGAGCTAAATTCAGTCTGGTTTTAATCTCTTTCTATTTTAACATCAAGTTTAATATCAAGTATTTGGAAGGCAGTTTAAGTAGAAAAAAAAAAAAAACAAAAAACCCTGTGTATAGTTTTCTTCAAGTTTGTTAGAGGATAGAATAATGTAGTCACAGTCATAAATTCAAGAAAACAGAGAATAGGCAATACATTTCTCTGACTCTGCTTCAGCATAATGAGTGGCCTGGCTCCTCTGGGCCTGGATCACTCTGTTTACTATTAATCATTAAGAACTTGCATTCTATTCAGATTCAGTTTTATTAGTTCCCTGTAGGTTCTGCAATCTAGCTGGTCAGGAAAAGGTTACAGAGTATAAGGGTTTTAAATAATCTTGGACTTAGACATGATTTTGGTATGACTTGATTTGTTGGCATTCTGCATTGTGTTCATTCATATAACAGAAATCTATCTCTTAGCACATTTTGACATTGATGAAATAGTTGTTCAGTGGCCAAAACCTAAATCAATTAAGAGAAATTCAGGTGCATAAGTCATCCTAAGGTATAGCTGTACTTTAGTCATCAGTTAGAGATGAGGAAACTGAGGCCCCAAAAGGTTAAATGACTTAATTGCAATCTAATCAGAGTTGGTTCATGGTACAGTTAGGAGTAGAACTCAAATCTGCTGATATTCAGTTCTGTTTTCTTGGAAACAATACTACCTCCTGTGTCCTGATTAGAAAAGTGTTAAGTCATGCTCCAAAGTGATCCTCTAACATGACAAAGCTTACAATAATCTGCTTAGACTGCTGTGAAATAAGTGGTGCTAAGAGATCCATCAATGAAATGAAATAAATTATAAAATAAACTTTAAAAAATAACTTGCCCTGCTTGGATTTTTGTTTAATTTTAAATAACTACTTCAAAATAGCCCGTTCAAGGGAAAGCACTTTTATTTCCTAGAAAAGGAACCCATTAATGACTTCTAAAAAATTAATTTATTGCATCTCAGTCATTGGCTCCAAAGAAGACTAAGGAGATGAGATTTAGCATTTGGAGGAGTGGAATCAAGAAAAGACAAAGAATATGAAACATTGTTGAAGAAGAACAAATATTTCACTGGTGACAAAGGACTGTGATAGTTCTACCTATGTGATAAATAGACTCAATATTCTGATTTTCCCCCATGTTTTAAATTTAACTAAACACCAATATTCTTGTTTTCTAGTAACATTAATATCTTGAATATCTTGCATTTAAAAATTATTTCATGAATCCTTAATCTTAGCCTCTGAAGAGAAAGATCATAATGTTGGGAGTTGTAGTAGTCAGCCTCCGAGATGGCCCGCAATAATGCTATCTTCTGCTTTCTCTAACCTTTTTTTTGAAACGGAGTCTCACTCTTGTTGCCCAGGCTGGAGTGCAATGGGGCAATCTCAGCTCACTGCAACCTCTGCCTGCTGGGTTCAAGCAATTCTCCTGCCCCAGCCTCCTAAGTAGCTGGGACTACAGGCACATGCCACCATGCCTGGCTAATTTTTTTGTATTTTTCATTGAGATGGTGTTTTACCATACTGACCAGGCTGATCTGGACCTCCTGACCTTGTGATCCGCCTGCCTCGGCCTCCCAAAGTGCTGGGATTACACTGTGCCCCACCTCTTTCTCTAATCTTGTATAGTCCTCTTCCAACTTGTACCCCACAGGGTTAGCCTCTGTGACCGATAGCATATGGCAGAAGTGAAGATTCTTCTGAGATTAGGTTATAAAAGACCATGGCTTTTATCTTAGGCTGTTTCTCCTCTCCTTCACTGCTTCTCCTCTTTTTCTTTTTTTTTTTTTTTTTTTTTTTTTGCCATTTATTTTTTTATTTTTTTATTTTTTATTTTTATTATACTTTAAGTTCTAGGGTACATGTGCATGACGTTTATATCATGTATAACTCCCCAATGCAATCCCTCCCTCCTCCCCCCTCCCCATGATAGGCCCCAGTGTGTGATGTTCCCCTTCCCGAGTCCAAGTGATCTCATTGTTCAGTTCCCACCTATGAGTGAGAACATGCGGTGTTTGGTTTTCTCTTCTTGTGATAGTTTGCTAAGAATGATGGATTCCAGCTGCATCCATGTCCCTACAAAGGACGCAAACTCATCCTTTTTGATGGCTGCATAGTATTCCATGGTGTATATGTGCCACATTTTCTTAATCCAGTCTGTCACAGATGGACATTTGGGTTGATTCCAAGTCTTGCTATTGTGAATAGTGCCGCAATAAACATACGTGTGCATGTGTCTTTGTAGTAGAGTAATTTATAATCCTTTGGGTATATACCCAGTAGTGGGATGGCTGGGTCATATGGTACATCTAGTTCTAGATCCTTGAGGAATCGCCATACTGTTTTCCATAATGGTTGAATTAGTTTACAATCCCACCAACAGTGTAAAAGTGTTCCTATTTCTCCACATCCTCTCCAACACCTGTTGTTTCCTGACTTCTTAATGATTGCCATTCTAACTGGTGTGAGATGGTATCTCATTGTGGTTTTGATTTGCATTTCTCTGATGGCGAGTGATGATGAGCATTTTTTCATGTGTCTGTTGGCTGTATGGATGTCTTCTTTTGAGAAATGTCTGTTCATATCCTTTCCCACTTTTTGATGGGGTTGTTTGTTTTTTTCTTGTATATTTGTTTGAGTTCTTTGTAGATTCTGGATATTAGCCCTTTGTCAGATGAGTAGGTTGCAAAAATTTTCTCCCATTCTGTAGGTTGCCTGTTCACTCTGATGGTAGTTTCTTTAGCTGTGCAAAAGCTCTTTAGTTTAATTAGATCCCATGTGTCAATTTTTGCTTTTGCTGCCGTTGCTTTTGGTGTTTTAGACATGAAGTCCTTGCCCATGCCTATGTCCTGAATGGTACTACCTAGATTTTCTTCTAGGGTTTTTATGGTATTAGGTCTAACATTTAAGTCTCTGATCCATCTTGAATTAATTTTCGTATAAGGGGTAAGGAAAGGATCCAGTTTCAGCTTTCTACTTATGGCTAGCCAATTTTCCCAGCACCATTTATTAAATAGGGAATCCTTTCCCCATTTCTTGTTTCTCTCAGGTTTGTCAAAGATCAGATGGCTGTAGATGTGTGGTATTATTCTGAGGACTCTGTTCTGTTCCATTGGTCTATATCTCTGTTGTGGTACCAGTACCATGCTGTTTTGGTTACTGTAGCCTTGTAGTATAGTTTGAAGTCAGGTAGCGTGACGCCTCCAGCTTTGTCCTTTTGACTTAGGATTGTCTTGGCAATGCGGGCTCTTTTTGGTTCCATATGAACTTTAAAGCCGTTTTTTCCAATTCTGTGAAGAAATCATTGGTAGCTTGATGGGGATGGCATTGAATCTATAAATAACCTTGGGCAGTATGGCCATTTTCACGATATTGATTCTTCCTATCCATGAGCATGGTATGTTCTTCCATTTGTTTGTGTCCTCTTTGATTTCACTGAGCAGTGGTTTGTAGTTCTCCTTGAAGAGGTCCTTTACATCCCTTGTAAGCTGGATTCCTAGGTATTTTATTCTCTTTGAAGCAATTGTGAATGGAAGTTCATTCCTGATTTGGCTCTCTGCTTGTCTGTTACTGGTGTATAAGAATGCTTGTGATTATTTTTGACATTAATTTTGTATCCTGAACTTTGCTGAAGTTGCTTATCAGCTTAAGGAGATTTGGGCTGAGACAATGGGGTTTTCTAAATATACAATCATGTCATCTGCAAACAGGGACAATTTGACTTCTTCTTTTCCTAACTGGATACCCTTGATTTCTTTCTCTTGCCTGATTGCCCTAGCCAGAACTTCCAACACGATGTTGAATAGGAGTGGTGAGAGAGGGCATCCCTGTCTTGTGCCAGTTTTCAAAGGGAATTTTTCCAGTTTTTGCTCATTCAGTATGATATTAGCTGTGGGTTTGTCATAAATAGCTCTTATTATTTTGAGGTACGTTCCATCAATACCGAATTTATTGAGCGTTTTTAGCATAAAGGGCTGTTGAATTTTGTCAAAAGCCTTTTCTGCATCTATTGAGATAATCATGTGGTTCTTGTCTTTGGTTCTGTTTATATGCTGGATTATGTTTATTGATTTGCGAATGTTGAACCAGCCTTGCATCCCAGGGATGAAGCCCACTTGATCATGGTGGATAAGCTTTTTGATGTGCTGCTGAATCCGGTTTGCCAGTATTTTATTGAGAATTTTGCATCGATGTTCATCAGGGATATTGGTCTAAAATTCTCTTTTTTGTTGTGTCTCTGCCAGGCTTTGGTATCAGGATGATGTTGGCCTCATAAAAAGAGTTGGGGAGGATTCCCTCTTTTTCTATTGATTGAATAGTTTCAGAAGGAATGGTACCAGCTCCTCCTTGTACCTCTGGTAGAATTCAGCTGTGAATCCATCTGGTCCTGGACTTTTTTTGGTGGGTAGGCTATTAATTGTTGCCTCAATTTCAGAGCCTGCTATTGGTCTATTCAGGGATTCAACTTCTTCCTGGTTTAGTCTTGGGAGACTGTAAGTGTCCAGGAAATTATCCATTTCTTCTAGATTTTCTAGTTGATTTGCGTAGAGGCATTTATAGTATTCTCTGATGGTTGTTTGTATTTCTGTGGGGTCGGTGGTGATATCCCCTTTATCATTTTTTATTGCGACTATTTGATTCCTCTCTCTTTTCTTCTTTATTGTCTTTCTAGCGGTCTGTCAATTTTGTTGATCTTTTCAAAAAACCAACTCCTGGATTCATTGATTTTTTGGAGGGTTTTTTGTGTCTCTATCTCCTTCAGCTCTGCTCTGATCTTAGTTATTCTTGCCTTCTGCTAGCTTTGGAATGTGTTTGCTCTTGCCTCTCTAGTTCTTTTAATTGTGATGTTAGAGTGTCCATTTTAGATCTCTCCTGCTTTCTCTGTGGGCATTTAGTGCTATAAATTTCCCTCTACACACTGCTTTAAATGTGTCCCAGAGATTCTGGTATGTTGTATCTTTGTTCTCATTGGTTTCGAAGAACATCTTTATTTCTGCTTTCATTTCGTTATGTACCCAGTAGTCATTCAGGAGCAGGTTGTTCAGTTTCCATGTAGTTGAGCGGTTTTGATTGAGTTTTTTGGTCCTGAGTTCTAGTTTGATTGCACTGTGGTCTGAGAGAGTTTGTTATAATTTCTGTTCTTGTACATTTGCTGAGGAGTGCTTTACTTCCAATTATGTGGTCAATTTTGGAATAAGTGCGATGTGGTGCTGAGAAGAATGTATATTCTGTTGATTTGGGGGGAGAGTTCTATAGATGTCTATTAGGTCCGCTTGGTGCAGAGATGAGTTCAATTCCTGGATATCCTTGTTAACTTTCTGTCTCGTTGATCTGTCTAATATTGACAGTGGAGTGTTGAAGTCTCCCATTATTATTGTATGGGAGTCTAAGTCTCTTTGTAGGTCTCTAAGGACTTGCTTTATGAATCTGGGTGCTCCTGTATTGGGTGCATAGATATTTAGGAGAGTTAGCTCTTCCTGTTGAATTGATCCCTTTACCATTATGTAATGGCCTTCTTTGTCTCTTTTGATCTTTGATGGTTTAAAGTCTGTTTTATCAGAGACTAGGATTGCAACCCCTGCTTTTTTTTGTTCTCCATTTGCTTGGTAGATCTTCCTCCATCCCTTTATTTTGAGCCTATGTATGTCTCTGCATGTGAGATGGGTCTCCTGAATACAGCAGACTGATGGGTCTTGACTCTTGATCCAGTTTGCCAGTCTGTGTCTTTTAATTGGAGCATTTAGTCCATTGACATTTAAGGTTAATATTGTTATGTGTGAACTTGATCCTGTCATTATGATATTAACTGGTTATTTTGCTCGTTAGTTGATGCAATTTCTTCCTAGCCTCGATTTCTTTACATTTTGGCATGTTTTTGCAATGGCTGGTACCGGTTGTTCCTTTCCATGTTTAGGGCTTCCTTCAGGGTCTCTTGTAAGGCAGGCCTGGTGGTGACAAAATCTCTAAGCATTTGCTTATCTGTAAAGGATTTTATTTCTCCTTCACTGATGAAGCTTAGTTTGGCTGGATATGAAATTCTGGGTTGAAAATTCTTTTCTTTAAGAACGTTGAATATTGGCCCCCACTCTCTTCTGGCTTGTAGAGTTTCTGCCGAGAGGTCTGCTGTTATTCTGATGGCTTCCCTTTGTGGGTAACCCGACCTTTCTCTCTGGCTGCCCTTAAGATTTTTTCCTTCATTTCAACTTTGGTGAATCTGGCAATTATGTGTCTTGGAGTTGCTCTTCTGGAGGAGTATCTTTGTGGCGTTCTCTGTATTTCCTGAATTTGAATGTTGGCCTGCGCTACTAGGTTGGGGAAGTTCTCCTGGATAATATCCTGAAGAGTGTTTTCCAACTTGGTTCCATTTTCCCCCTCATTTTCAGGCACCCCAATCAGACGTAGATTTGGTCTTTTTACATAATCCCATACTTCTTGCAGGCTTTGTTCATTTCTTTTTCTTCTTTTTTCTTTTGGTTTCTCTTCTCGCTTCATTTCATTCATTTGATCCTCAATCGCTGATACTCTTTCTTCCAGTTGATCGAGTCGGTTACTGAAGCTTGTGCATTTGTCACGTATTTCTCGTGTCATGGTTTTCATCTCTGTCATTCGTTTATGATCTTCTCTGCATTAATTAGTCTAGCTGTCAATTCTTCCACTTTTTTTTCAAGATTTTTAGTTTCTTTGCGCTGGGTACGTAATTCCTCCTTTAGCTCTGAGAGGTTTGATGGACTGAAGCCTTCTTCTCTCATCTCGTCAAAGTCATTCTCTGACCAGCTTTGATCCGTTGCTGGCGATGGGCTGCGCTCCTTTGCAGGAGGAGATGCGCTCTTATTTTTTGAATTTCCAGCTTTTCTGCCCTGCTTCTTCCCCATCTTTGTGGTTTTATCTGTCTCTGGTCTTTGATGATGGTGACGTACTGATGGGGTTTTGGTATAGGTGTCCTTCCTGTTTGATAGTTTTCCTTCTGACAGTCAGAAGGACTGTCTGTTGGTCTGTTGGAGATTGCTTGAGGTCCACTCCAGACCCTGTTTGCCTGGGTGTCAGCAGCAGAGGTTGCCGAAGATAGAATATTGCTGAACAGCGATTGTACCTGTCTGATTCTTTCTTTGGAAGTTTCCTCTCAGGGGTGACTCCACCCTGTGAGGTGTGGGGTGTCAGACTGCCCCTAGTGGGGGATGTCTCCCAGCTAGGCTACTCAGGGGTCAGGGACCCACCTGAGCAGGCAGTCTGTCCGTTCTCAGATCTCAACCTCCGCGTTAGGAGATCCACGGCTCTCCCCAAAGCTGTCAGACAGAGTCGTTCGCGTCTGCCACGGCCCCGCTCTTCCCCTAATGGACTGCAGCTGTGCGCTGTCCGCAGAGGTAGAGTCTACAGAAACAGGCAGGCTTCCTTGAGCTGCTGTGAGCTCCACCCAGTTCGGGCTTCCCAGCGGCTTTGTTTACCTACTTAAGCCTCAGCAATGGCGGGCGCCCCTCCCCCAGCCTCGCTGCTGCCTTGCGGATAGATCGCCGCAGATGGCTGTGTTAGCAGTGAGGGAGGCTCCGTGGGCGTGGGACCCTCCCGGCCAGGTATGGGATATATTCTCCTGGTGTGCCTGTTTCCTTAAAGCGCAGTATTGGGGTGGGAGTTACCCGATTTTCCAGGTGTTGTGTGTCTCAGTTCCCCTCGCTAGGAAAAGGGATTTTCTTCCCCCTTGCGCTTCCAGGTGAGGCGATGCCTCGCCCTGCTTCAGCTCACGCTGGTCAGGCTGCAGCAGCTGACCAGCACCGATTGTCCGGCACTCCCTAGAGAGATGACCCCAGTACCTCAGTTGAAAATGCAGAAATCACCGGTCTTCTGTGTCGCTCCGCTGGGAGTTGAAGACTGGAGCTGTTCCTATTCCTCTCCTCTTTCTTTCTTTCTGCTTCTTCTTCTTCTTCTTTTTCTTTGTTCTTTGTCTTCTTCTTCTCCTATCTATCCCTCTCCCCTTCACACATTCACTCTAAGAAGCCAGCTTCCATGTCTTGAGGACACTCAGGAATCTCTGTGGAGAGGCTCATGTTGACAGGAACTGAGATTTCTAGCCACAGCCAGTAATGAACTGAGAACTCCAGCCAACTACCATGCAAGTGTGTCAACCTAGAAGCATATGCTACCTGAGTAAAGGTTTTAGCAACCTCATGAGAAGCCTGGAGTCAGAACCATCCAGTCTCTGAATGCCTAATGCTTGAAATTGCTAGTTAACAAACTTTGTTTTTATAAGCCATCATGTCCCAGAGTGTCTTTTTAACTGCAGTAATAGATGACTACTATATAGGCATGATGGGTTTGAAGAACTCATTAAGATATCACTCTCTACATAAATAAACATATTGTAAGGACTACTTATTGGCCAAGGAATGCTTTCTCCCTTAACCTATAGCAATAAATTTGTAGCCCGAAACATAACTGCCATGGACTAAATGTTTGTGCCCCTCCTCCAAGTTCTGTGTTCAAATCTTAACCCTCATATGGTGATAATAGAGGGTGAGGTCTTTGAGAGTTAATTAGATCATATAGGTGGTACCCTGATGAATGATATTAACACCCTTAAAGGAGACACCAGAAAGCTCTGTCATCCTCTTACCGCAAGTAAAGATCCAATGAGGAATCAGCAGCCTGCAACCCAAAAGAGGACTTTCACCAGAACTCAACCATGCTGGCACCCTGCTCAAGACTTTTAGCCTCCAGAATGGTAAGAAATAAATTTGTATTTTTTATAAGCCACTCAGTCTATGGTACTTTGTTATAGCTGCCTGAACTGACTAAGCCAAGGCCTTCTCAGAAAAATACAACATTTCTTTGACTTCCCTTGCATTTAGATTTGGTATTTGACTAAATGTCGGCCAATGGGATATAAGTCGATATATATATATGTATAAAACTTCTGACTCATCTTTAACTTTAAAGTTTTGAATGTGGCCTGGACTTCTCTTTTCTTTCCCATAAGATGCAACATAGCAGGGGATCACAGAATTTGTAAATTAATAGAAACTGAGTCCCAGGATGACAATTAGGATCAGGACCAACCTTGAGATTGTTTGTGAGAAGGGAATAAATTGTTTTTCTTTTTAAATTTGCTCACAGTATTGTGGGGTACTTATTTACAGCAGGTTAGTCTTTCCCCTTATTAATAGAAGGTATTGAAAAGTTACCCAGTGCATAGATCATTGTTAACTGTAGGTATGAAAATGATAGGGAGAGCAGATCTAACAGAGAAATGAGAAAACTGGTGAAGGTGGTCAATTGAGGAAGGGAAACTGAAAATAAGAGTGAAATTCAAACTAACTCAGTACCTGGAGTACCCTAGTCAAATGCAGGACAAAGACCATTTAAAGTATATACTTTGAAGTACCACTTCCAGACATGGGGACTTCCTCTAGGAATTTACTTCTAGAATAATCATTAACTGTTTCTTGCCACCAAATGCAAATAAGACCCTGAAATAGTCTCTTTTAAGTTAACCTGACTTCATCTGAGAAATTCAAAATTCTCTTAAAGCTTCTGTCATTTTCCCTTCCTTTGCCAACTTATTTTTACCTCCTTTATGCATCCAAAATGTTATTTCTTGTTGTTATCAGCTCTCAGTTTAATACTGTGGCTGACTAGCTTGCATGGGTTAGCCTAGATTAAAACTGCAAAGTAGGTTTCTGTCTTCATGAACTACTGCTTTTATTGCTCAGGGTGTTTTGTTTGTTTGTTTGTTTGTTTTTTGTGACTGAGGTGGGAATATGGGAGTGAGTAAGGGTATTTTGGTCATCTTTAATGGCAAACAGGCTAAATTAATAATAAAAAAACTAAAGTATGCTAGAGACGAAATGATATTAGCAACTTGAGGTGCTGTACTGTAAGTGGGTAGTAAGAGGCATAAACTTGACATAACCACAAGACTAATTGTTATTTGCCCCTGAAGTCATGTCTCCATAACTAAAATCTGTTTATAAGGCAAATAACTGCAGGATTCATTTCATCATAATATGTTCAGGTAGTACTGCAGTCTAATTATTGACTGAAACAATGAGAATCAAATCTCTAACTGTTACTGAGTAGTAAAATGTACTAGGTTAATGATTTTTTTTTTTTTTTTTAATTTGCCTTCATCAGATAACCCACTATTTTTCTGGCTAATTTGGAATTCAAAAGTAACCTTTGTTTCCTGTTTAGCAATTCTTAACATTTCCTTTTTTGTCGTTTGTTTTGGTTTTAACATAGCAGCAGGATAGGACACAATTACTTCACACAGAGTGGCTCACTTTCAGGGTGCTCTTGAGTAAATACAGAGACCCTGCTCATGTCTGCCTCTATTAAGAGTCATTGTTCTAGGACTTCTAGTCAGCTCAGTTCCACGGGTAATTAAGAGCACCTTGGAGTAGTAGAATCCTATCCTTCATAGTTTAAATTTCCCCCAGCTATTCAGAGCTTGCCCGTTTTTTCGTATTTTGACGCAGGCTATGCAAACTCTGTAAAGTGTGTCCCAGCTCCTCTTTTTTCCCATTTGCATTTCTTGTGTCCAGATCAGTTCTGTTTTTGAGCAATGGTATGGATGGCATACTTTGTGAGCTCTATGCTGCCTCTTGTTTTCTTCTCATCAGTTCTATGACCCGAGGCGACAACATCCTGTCCCACATTTAACCTTTACTTCTTTCTTTCTTTCTTTTTTTCTGGCAGGTGTTAAGGATAGTTGACCAGGGTGAGGAATACACACATAATGTGGTACAGAGTTAAGTTAACTACCTCACATTCAAATGAGAGAGGAGAGTTCATTAGAACCAAATAATGTAGCTGTCGATTCCATTGGCTCTGCTTTCTAAGTAGTAACTCAACTGGTCACAAGCACAGTACTTACTAGGTGAATCTATAGGGCTGTATCTGTCTAACTAAGATGTTCTTAAACGCTTTTTTTATTGTTATTATTCCTGAGGATTAGATGACCTCATTTTGCTTTTTCAGATAAAGGAACAGAGTATCAGTTTTCTGAGCCCTTATATGCCCTAGGCTGTTTGATGTTCACTGTCTACTCTCTGACACTCCTACCTAGAATCATGAGCCTTTAGTAAAAAGGACCCATAATATACCCTGTCTCTTAGGTGACTCTACATCCACTGATAAATGTTGTAAATTGCTCTCTAAAATTTAAAGATATTATGATTAACACGCCCATCCATTCACTCTAACATCATTTCTGTGAATAACAAGAAGACATATTTGATCTGTTTGATTAGGGCAAGATGATCAGGCCATGGCTGTGCCAGGTCATAGTCTAGCATTTGTGATTACTGGATCACATGGGCTTCATTATCCCAATAACTATGCTGTCCATCCATACAGATATTTAACTCACTGACTTTGAGGTTATTTCAGATATTTTCCATATCTTGGGGAAATTATAGGTCATCTAAGCAGGTAAGCATGAGAACGTCATTTTAATTAAGGGCACATTAAAGGTAAAAAACACAAATTATTGATGGGGTGATGTCTCAAACATCAGCAGACTCCATGAATGACAGCAGTACTGCTCCGACACCAATCATTCTTTCTTTAGCTGCAGCTTATTTTATGTTTCAGAACCATCTTTAATTAGACTTTTGAAACGAGACCCCATAAACAAACTCTAAATTATATTTGACAAACTAGAGATTCAATTCCAAATATTCTACATGTTCTAATACACAGCAGAGAGTCCAGAGAAACATGACCAGCATAGCAAGTGAAGTCAGAAAACATGAACAGAATACATAATGCAAAATCCATACTCAGTAGTTAACTTTTTTGTTTTTCTTTTATAATTAATGAATACTGGAAAATTCTGTTTGTGAAGAAGTTGGATTAAAACTGTAAATTGTTGGCCGGGCGCGGTGGCTCAAGCCTGTAATCCCAGCACTTTGGGAGGCCGAGACGGATGGATCACGAGGTCAGGAGATCGAGACCATCCTGGCTAACACGGTGAAACCCCGTCTCTACAAAAAATACAAAAAACTAGCCGGGCGAGGTGGCGGGCGCCTGTAGTCCCAGCTACTCCGGAGGCTGAGGCGGGAGAATGGCGTGAACCCGGGAGGCGGAGCTTGCAGTGAGCTGAGATCCGGCCACTGCACTCCAGCCTGGGTGACAGAGCAAGACTCCGTCTCAAAAAAAAAAAAAAAAAAAAAAAAACTGTAAATTGTTATTGAAGCAGCCAGGTACAGGTTTGACATTATTATGCACAGTGAGAGGTGTTTAACCATTAAACTGTTTGAGGCACTATCATCAAATAATTTTAGTTTGAATTTGTTATATTTTAAAAGTCCAGATTAGCCCATATTTCTCTGAAAGCCATCCTCAGATAATATTTTATATTTTCCTTAATCATTTCAAATATTGTGCTTATATATTGCTTGGAGTCTTAGCTCCAAGGACTCTCCTTTCTAAGAGTATAGTAGGGCTTCACCCACAGTCAATAGCTGCATTAAGACATTGGTATATAGAGACTTTTTGGAGACATTGGTATTGTAGAAACTGTGTGTTTCAAGTCTGGAAGTAACACGGTTGAGACAGATTTCAATATGTTTCATATCACATCATGTAAACAAGCAGATTCTTCACTTGCTCACACACTCTTTGGAAGAAATGAAATTTGATCAGAGGGGGAAAAATATTACCTGAGCCACAGGATTTTTGTGATTTTCTTTGTATATTTCACAAACCCAACACTTAGTAGAATATTGGCTAGGAAACAAAATCACTACAATTTTTACAGCTGTATTTTGGAACTTCCATTTTCTCTCTTTCATTTTACAAGTGTTTATTATGTACTTATTATGCACCAGGCAATGTTCCTTAAACTAGCAATAAAATGATGAGCAAGAAAGGCCAAGCCTTTGTGCTCATGCAACTTATATCTTAGAGAGTGAAACATATGATAAATAATAAACAATAAAATATTGTAAGTTCTACTACTTGTGACTATTATGACAAAAAATTAAAAAGTTAAGGGAATAAAGGGAGTGGGTGGTGTCTATTTTATACAGTGGACAGAGAAGACCTTGTAGAGGTGATAGTTAAGTGGTCTGACAATCGAGGAGGGAGCATTTCATGACAAGATAACAATGACAGACAGTATTCAGCCACTTTCTCTACTTAGCCACCTTCTAAGCATCTTACACAAATAAAATCATTTGATCCCCATCACAACTCTCTGAAGTAGGTGCAACTATTATCCTCATTTGACTGACAGACTGAGAGTCACAGGCACTAGGCAATTTTCCAAGGTCATGCACTTAGCTGGTGTCAAAGCTAGGCCTTTAACCTAGCAAGTCAGGATTCAGCATCCACATTATTAACTGCTGCACTGCCTTGCTGAGAGAAGATGTCTCTAGATAGAAAAAACAGTCTATGTAAGGTTGTAAAGATATCAGAGTCATAAAAGGTCACAGTACTCAGTGAATGACAAGCATCTCAGTGTGGCTGAGAAAGGTGAGGAGAAGAGAAGTATCAGATGAAACTGCAATACAGTATACGGTGGTAAGTCTGGCATTTATTTGGGGCACAATGAGAAACCTTGCAGGCTTTCAGGTAGAGAAGCAATATTACTTGTTCTAAGCTTTTAGAAAGTCACTTTGGCTAATTCCTGGTAGATGGATTTTAGGTTAGTATGTCTGAAGACCAACAAGAATGAGGAGTGTACTGCTGCAGGACAGGGATGTTAGTGGTTTAGGCTAGCATAGCTGTGTTAATGAAATGTGATGAAATTGAGATACATTTGAAAGATGAGCCATCATGATTGCAGAGATCATATGTGGGAGAAAGGCAGGTAAAAATACATCCAAGTGGAGTGGTTTAGACATGTTGAATATACAAATTAAACATTAAGACCATGGGCTAATCTGATCCATTAGTCTACCGAAATGCATACTTACAAAAGTTCCAGCACAAATATCAATATATTGTATTTCATCATTCTAATATGCAAACTTTATCACACTTCAATATATCTGGTATTACCATTCTCTTTATTACTGATAAGAGCTTAGGTTCACGCCGGGCACTGTGTTTCATGCCTGTAACCCCAGGTTCAGGCCGGGCACTGTGGTTCATGCCTGTAATCCCAGCACTTTGGGAGGCCAAGGCGGGCTGATCACCTGAGGTCAGGATTTCGAGACTGGCCTGGCCACCATGGTGAAGTCCCGTCTCGACAAAAATACAAAAATAAGCTGGTCGTGTTGTATGCTTCTGTAATCCCAGCTACTCGGAAGGCTGAGGCAGGAGAATTGCTTGATCCCGGGAGGCGGAGGTTGCAGGGAGCTGAGACCAACCCATTGCACTCCAGCCTGGGCAACAAGATCGAAACTCCATCTCAAAAAATAAATAAATAAATAAAAGTTTAGGTTCAATAAAATGTTATTAATTGAACTTTCCTTTCACATAGGAGAAGTTGTTAGCATTTGCTTAGTTATATCTTTCCTTGATATTTCCACATTAATATTTCTGTTTTCTAGGAGTATCTACCAGAATATATGGCGTGTTCAACTCCTTTACACTCTTTTTTAAACATGTGTTGCATGCATGTTATGCTTTCAGTATTAAAAAAACAAACTGTTTTGGAGCAGGAGTTTCCTCTTCTGTGCATTTTGGTATTCCATAGAGTACCAAAGTTAGAAATAGAGCCAGAGTTAGAAATGAAAGAACAAGCTCAATAAATTACTCTTGAGTTGACTTGACAGGTGTCAGTGGGATGCTACACTATTCAAAATTTCCTTTTCCAATGACAAAATTCAGCTAAATGTCTATTTCTTGAGTCTCTCTGTTTTGTTGGCTAATTGTCTATTAGAGTAAAGAGAAATATCATCTGTATAATCAAAATTCTAACAGACACATAGGGACAGAGAAAATGTTCTTTAAGGAAATGAATTAAGAGTGAAAAGGTTACTGAAGAAAGAGACACCAAGAACAAATGTCTTCACTACAAACACACAGCATTAATAGACATGAGCAGGGCACGAGCTGCCTAAATGTTTATTGTATTTCCTTTTCCAGAAGAGCTCTTTCCTTTTCCTTTTCATACTAGCTTATTGTATATCATGACTAGACAGTTAGAAAAATAACATCAGAAACGTGAGGAAGTTCAAAAGACCCACATTAGATAATAAGATGAGTTTAAAAATACGTTTTGAAATCTGCACGTGTAAAACAAACTTACCAAAATGTTACACTGAGTGTTCTTCTGAATACATAATAAAATATACATATATATGTATGCATATATATACACATATATATTTTTTTCTGGACTATAATATCAGTATACTAAAACTACCATTAGGAAGGAGAACTTTTGGGAACATGAGTACATGATTTTTCCATAGTGACATGGTAGTCAATTAAGGTGATTTTGTGAAAGAAGTTGGGATAGACAGAAATTAATAAATCAAGGAAAACAGACTGTGGCCACAGTGAAACAGCAGTAAAAAATTTATAAGCATGAAACAACAACAGAGTTCATTAGTCTGCATACTTAGCAAGTTGATTTAAAAATTTAGACTCTCAGACTTTGATCTGCAGAAGTGTGTCCTGGTCCTGAACATTCAAAGGTAGCCAGATCTCGGTGTTTTTTGGACTTGAGTAATAACAGACAGCTGGAACCTAAGCCTTCCCTAGAACAATTATGCCTACAGTTCTCTTCACACTTCTAATGTGTATAAAAATCATATGAATTATCTTAAACTAATGGCCACAACTTGTATAAATAAAATGCAAGAAATGAAAATCAGAGACTTTTCTCTCAAATTTATTCCTGTGAAATCAATACATCTTTGGTTCAAAAACCACTGTGAAATTTCAAGAATACCTAACACAACATAGTCAGTACTATTTATAGCAATTTATAAAATACAATACCTAAGCATATAATATGGGATATTACAATATAGAATAATAAGAGGAACACATCACATTGTTTGCCATGATTCAAAGCAAAATGGAAAGTCATACTTTTTCCTTGTTCAGAACTTGTCTTTCAAAGTCAAAGCAAAGACACAAACTGATCTAACTCATATAGTGTCTTGAATTTTTCTGGAATATTTATGCATGGCAGAGTTTATTCCAGAGACTATCACATGGAGTAAAATACAAAATAAATGAGGAAGCTGCTCTACACAGAGCTCTGTAAATTTTTGGGGAATGTTGCACTAAAGAGATTCCAAGACTGCCCTCTGATATCCTGCCCCAAGAACACCCAACTCAATCTGTTAAATGCAAATTTTACTCATAAAGGCTATGTGGGGAATTCAGACAAGAAGATTAAGACAAGAGCCAAAAGGAAACCAAAAGACTGGGGAAGGAAATTAACCAAGTTCCAGAACAATTCGCAAACCAGTGAATTAGGAAGAGCTGCTACATAATTGGGTAGACATAAAAGCACAAGCTCTCTGGAGGTCAAAGAGAGATAAGGTTCAGAAATAAGGTATGTGGAGACTTCAGGAAGGAGCCCCTTTGAATTACTTCTTTTTTTTTTTTGGAAATGGAGTCTCACTCTGTTGCCCAGACTGGAGTGCAGTGGCACAATCTCGGCTTACTGCAACCCGCACCTCCGGGGTTCAAGTGATTTCTGGCTGATTTTTGTATTTTTAGTAGAGACAGAGTTTCACCATGTTGGTCAGGCTGGTCTTGAACTCCTGACCTCAGGTGGTCCGCCCGCCTCGGCCTCCCAAAGTGCTAGGATTACAGTCCTGAGCCACCGCGCCTGACCTGAATTACTTCTATTATTTTATTTTTCTTACTTTCTGAAGCCCACTGAAATGAGTAAAAGATGAAGACACAAAAAACTATCTGTACTCATCTTTAAAATGGCCATAATTGCATACCATATGCTCTGAAAAATATTACCTGGCAGATACAAGAAAATTAAATAAAGAAGTTAAAACATCTTTAAAAGCATTCATGTAGGCAAGTCCAGTCTGTGGTATTGTGAACCATTTAGCATGGAGGATACCCTCAGTCTCTCTTTACTGAGTGAAGAACAGCATGATCAGACCATTTTTCTCCACCCACCATGCAAGTCAGTTAGGAGAGTCATCAGAGAAGGCAAGAGATTAAGAGGTAGGAAATTATTTGAATAAGCAGCAGCTAGCTGGGTGGCTGCTTAAAGTTGACTAGGCACAACTAAATGTCTCCTGACATCCACACAAAAGGCTTGTGATGAAACTTTCAAAGAAAGACCTTCCAAAAACAGCTATGCTGGCTAAACTATTTTAAAGTTTCAAGAAACAGATCACTTTCTTGCTATTTAAACTCTTTCAATTGCTAAAATTCTTAGTTTGCTTTTTTACAAAAATATATCATGTTAGTAAATCACAAGCACAGTGATATTAGCTCAATACCTGACAAAAAGTACTTAAGAAAAGTAGTCATTTCTAATGAAAAATAAAGTAGTACCTTTAGTGATGGAGATGGAGATAGAGATGGGGAAGATGTTGGGGTGGGGTAAGGGTGGACATTTTCTGAAAATAAAATATTTAATATGAGTTAAAAAAAAAAAACGAGAGAGAAGTTATCTTCGTTGAGAAGCATTACCACCAAAGTGAGATATAACTATCCACTGTCATTAATACCACTTAACATTATGTTGCAAGTGTTACCGATGGCAATTAAGAAATTTTGTAAAAAGATATTAGTTATGACTACATATGCATCCTTGGAAAACCTAAGAGATTCAACTAAGATGGCTGTTTATAAAATTAATATGACTATTAGTGTTGTTTCTTTATATATTTAACTGCTCCTATATAATTAGATCAAAGTCACTTTTATACTACCAAAAATAG
The DNA here is from genome assembly GCF_009764315.1 of Trachypithecus francoisi. NCBI lineage: Eukaryota > Metazoa > Chordata > Mammalia > Primates > Cercopithecidae > Trachypithecus > Trachypithecus francoisi. Next base: position 32,616,678 of record NW_022681462.1, read on the forward strand.
TATAAAATGCCTACGATAAATTTTTAAAAGAAAAGCATGTACGTAAGTTATACAGTGCTTCTATGGACATTTGAAAAAGATGAATAAATGAAGATCACATTTTATTCTTCAGTGATAATCTATAATTCAAAAGCTTTGTTATGCATGGCATAACAAATTAGCTTATTCTCTTAAGCTAATTTATAACATCAACGATAACATCTACAAAATGCTACTGTGTGCAGGGTAGTTTAGTGATACACAGGAATAATTAATAATATAATCCCCTTATAATTATTTTGTAATCTAATTAAAATGTAAATATTTTAATGTCAAATGATACAAAAATCAGCTTATGAAAAGCAACATATTTTTCCAAGCATCTATCTCCAATATTGTGCCCTACAAATAATCATTGCTGTTCACATTTTTAATTTCTATATTTAAAAAATAATCAACCTTAAACAATGAGCTTATACTATTATAAATGGACTCATATGCTGAATAAACTATTGACTTTTTACAAGGGTGGGTGAGAATTTATCTTACTTGCTCAATAGCCCTAAAATCCTATTTGTACTTATTATATTGGTTATAATATCAATCTGTAGCTTGGATAACTAGTTTTCTACCTAACATCCATTTTTCTGTCTTCCCTAGCGAAAAAAAAAAAAAAAATCCCTTTGTGATAAGAGTTTTACTTCAGCCTGGTGAGAGAGTGAGACTCTGTCTCAAAAGAAAAAAAAAAAGAAAAAGAGGGAGAAAGTTTTACACTTTTGTAACAAGAAAGTTTTATTCTTGTGACCTTTCCTCACTGTCTCCATTTTCACCTTCCAACCTCTGTAAACTGAATATTTATTTTCATATATCAAGGTTGATTATGCTTACATTCAGTTTGCAACCCTAAGTACTCTATATTTCATCTATTGTTTCCTTTCAAGGGAATAAAGTCAATAATTAGTATCTTTTTTTATACTTCTGTGAATATTGTTTACTGTAGTTAAGTAGAACATTGTAATTACCTATTGCTTTCTTGGGTAATTATTATTTTTTTCCTAGCATATGAATTGACCTTTTTTTTTTTTTTTTTTTTTTTTTTTTTTTTTTGCTGCATCTGTCTTTATAACCCAAGCTTCTTCAAAATTCTCAAACATATCCTCTAGCTCAGGGGACCCCAGCATTTTTGGCACCAGGGACCGGTTTCATGGAAGACAGTTTTCCCAGGGATGGTGGGTGGTGGGTGTCGGGATGGTTTCAGAATGAAACTGTTCCACCTCAGATCATCAAACAGGCATTAGTTAGATTCTCACAAGGAGCACACAACCTACATTCCCTGTGTGCGCAGTTCACATAAGGGTTTGCGCTCCTGTGATATTATATGGCGTTGCTGATTCAACAGGAGGCGATGCTCAGGTGGTAACACTCACTCCCTGCCACTCACCTCCTGCTGAGCGGCCAGGTTCCTGAGGGGCCATAGACCAGTACCAGTCTGGACTGAGAGGTGAGGACCCCTTCTGTAGCTCATGGCATGCCTTATTCTTCCAAGACCTTCCTCATGAAGTCCCTCTCAATGTGCCTGGATGTAATGCCCTCAAGTCCAGCTGCACAGGTGGCATCCTGGGTCTTCATTTTTCCGTGTCTAAATTCAGTCTCCCCTGGATCATTTGCATTCATTTTCTTGATTTACTCTCTTCTTCCAATGACTTCCTATGACTAAGCAGATCTGTTAGATAGACTTTATGATAATTTACATCTTGGTAAATTTCATGATATTGCTCTCACACATCTGATTGTAGATTCAAACATTACCCTCACAATTGTAAGGAAATTTCCCTCATTGCATTCTAACAACCAAGTACTCAATTAAATGTCTAATCCCTGTCTTTATTTTATTTTTATGTCTTAAGATATTCTCTATTTTTATCAGTATGGAGAAATTTTAAAATATATCTACATTTGGAATATGGATCTTATATTATTTGTCCTGCTTGAAACTTAGTATATATTTTTCAAATTTTTGATGTGTATCTCCATTTCACTTTGGAAAACAATTTCACATTGGTTCTCTGATGAATTTCTTTTTTTTCTGTTTTTCTTTCTGAAACCCATAAATCCAATTTTGTGAATCCGGAATTAATGTTCTTTTCTATTATCTGTTTTATATTTTCACTCTCCTTGATATTTGATCCACAGTTTGGGAAGTAGCCCCAAGTTTACCTTTCATGTTTCTATGGTTATAATTATGACTATTTTGAAAATTGTATTCAGATTTCTAAGAACTCTTACTTTTTTGTACTTTATTCATAAAATTATATTTTTGTTTTAAGAATAGTCTATATTTTTCTACTTTTTCTGAAGACAAAATCAGAACTTTAAAAGTTGGCCTTTTGCTCCCTCAGTTTGCTGTTTCTTTTGAGGAAGTTTATTTTTCTTGGTCTTTTTCTTTCAAATATCAAATTATACTCAAATATTTGCTAATTATTCATTGTATATAAGATGATGCAAAGATAGAGTGGGAAATAACTTGACAAATTACATTTTTGTAGTTGAAAAAGGAAAAGCTAATCAAGATGTGTGTTTCCACAAATTCCAGAATATACAAGATTTTACTATAAGACTTATTCACTTGGTATAAGAGACAGGTTATTAAATTTATATAGAAAGTAATATTGTGTTGCTGTTGTTTATCTCATAGATTAAACTATATTTACTTGTTTTGTTTTGTTTTTCCTATGCTAGGCTCTGTTCTAGACATTGGAGATACAACTGTGAACATTAATAGACCAAATTTCCTGCCCTCATAAATAAGAAAGAAAATGCATAATAATATATATAACACATTTGCTATATCAAAACTGAAAAGGAAGGGAAAGAGTGTAAGAAATGTGTGTGGGTATGTACAGTGGGGAAGTCAGGCAAAAGCTTGTTTTGTTGTGTTATTCTTTTGCTTCTCATTGTTTGACAGACAGTCTTTGCTTAGGGAATAAATATTTGGCTATAGAAATTACTTCCTGAAGTGCAGGTGGACAGTTTTTCATTAAAATAGACATCGACTTGAAAAAATGGCAGTAGTAAAAATAACTAGCCCATAAAATATTTACCATGGGTCAAATGCTGTTTTAGTACCTTTACATTTTCCTAAAACTTGCTGTATAACTCATTTAATATTCATATTAACCCTAGGATGTGAGTACTATTAATTATTACTACCTTTTAACTGAGATAAAGTTTAGATTGGAAACTGACTTTATCAAGGGGGTTAAGTACTTGGCTATTATATGTTAATCATACTCCCCTACAAGTAAAAATTAACTCATCCTCATAAATATATATTAGTTTACAGATTGTATACTTTTGCTACTGTAATTAGTCTACATATTTAATGTTTCTAGTTTCATTAGATACTAAATAAAATAGAAGGTTTTTTCCCACTTCATTAAGTCTACTTCTTTACTTTGTACACACACCCTGCTGCTATCTAGTACTTTAGGGAAAGAAGAAATATATTCAGGAAAAGTACAACTGAGTGAATCTCTGTAATCAGAATTGTTTCAGCTGGGTCTTGAAGAATTAGTAGTATTTCAAAGCAAGGACATGACCAAAATGCCTTCTGCATTAGAAATGTATCAGCAAAACAGTGATACAGGAAAATGAACGAAGCATTTGGGAAACACTAAGTCAACCTGAACAGAGCAGTATTCATAGAAAATAATAATGGGAAAAACCTGAAAAATTCATTAGAACAATATTATTGAGGTTTCAACTCAAGAGTGTATGGATCTTATCCTTTAACAATGAAAGTTAAAGAAATGTTTTGTAAATGGCTAGTGAGAGAATCAAATGGTATTTTTAAAATGCCACCTCATTTTTCATAGTAAAAGCTGCAGTTATAAACAAACACAGTAGAAAGAGATCTTAAATTTTCTTTTTCATGAAAGCAGCAAAAATGTATTTTAGACAACAGGGCATGGATTCCTCTTCCTCCCTTGATTCCATTCCACCTATCATAATCATTTTCTTTGGTCACTCCTAAGTAAACATTTTCACATCCTAGATAAACGTGTTTAATAAATGAAAGATGTGCCTAATGTCCTGCAGTTACAGACACATCCTGGAAGTCTGGTTACCTGACTCACAATTCGTGATTCATCACATATTGTTTCCGATTATCTTTATCCAATGGAATAGTAAATGCAGAGGCCAGTTTGATATATAATAATGAAACCCCTGTATGCTTGCTCAGATCTGTCCATTTTATTCCTCCCTTTTCAGAAATTTCAACCCTAAAACGTGACAAAAATATGTATTTTGATAAAGTATTTCAGGTAATTTATATTTTTCTTGTATAATTTTCTTACATATGCATTACAGAAATAAAAATTATAATGTATTATTTCTTTTATATATTGCTACATATAGTTGCCTAATTTTACTTAAGATTTTTCTTCCGTATGGATGGATTTTTTTCCTTGTACTATCAATGGTTTTTGTGTCAACACTTTACAAGCATCTTAACATACATTTATTTGAGTAGTAGTATTACTTCTCTCTTCATTTATTTCATTTTTCTCTTTTTCATACATTGAGTAGTACTTCTTTTTTCATTTCATTTTTTTCCTATTCTGTATATGATTTTGTTTAAAATTGGGATTACCTTAGAATATATAAACTTAATTATAAAACAACTAGGCCCTGTAGTTGATTTGTAAGAATATTTTTCCGAGCATGTTTGTTTTCTTCTTGTATCAGTAGTAATAAGTTGTATTTTTCTCAGAATTTATGGATTTTATCTAGATTTTCAAATGAATCAGCATAAGGCTTTTTATAGTATTTTATGGTTTTAAAAATTGCTAATATTGTGTTTATGCCTCAATCTAGCTGACTGCTGTTCATTTTACTATTATTTTTGATGGAAACTTTTGAATGTATTGTTCCTCATTTGATTTTTATTTCAATGAATCGTATAAACTTATTATTTTCTTTCTTCCTTTCTCCCTTTTTTAACTTCTTTGAAATGATTCCAGATTTTCTCCTTTTCACATTGGAAATCGGTTACTTAGTTCAATCATTTGAATTTTTTATCATTTTAAATGCATATACTTAAGACTATAAATTTCATTTAATTGCTACCTTAGCATTATCCCTAAGTTGTAGCTATACTAATTTTCTTATCCCATTACTAATATTTTTCATATCCATTATAATTATTTAATTCATGACTTATTTAGAATTGTTTTTAAATTGCTAAACATAATTTAATTTTTGTAATTATTAAGCAAAATACATTGTTGTTGAACTTCCGATATGTAGACTTTGAAACTGTTGAAAATTGTCAGACTTGTATACCTAGCACACAGTAGATTTTTAACAAAGTTTATGAATTCTACAATTGTTGGTTGCAATATTTATAGTCATCCACTAGGTAGGTTAAAATTATTGTTTAAATATTCTAAATTTCTTTTTGTATTCTTGTTCATTAAATTTATTAATTAGGAAAAGAGCTAAAACATTTATCAGTTTCTCCTTATAGTTCCATCAGTTTGTGTCCAAAGTATTTTGATATATCGTTCTTTGTGTAGATGAGTTTAGATTCATTGTTTTTAATAATTGAGAAAATTGGAAGCTTTTAATATTGTGAAGTAACATTCTTTATTAAAATAATATTCTTTATTAAAATAATTGTTCTTCATTAAAATAATTTAGTTAAATAAAATAAATTATATTTTACTTGCTATTAATAACTATTCATTTAATGATACCAACTCTGTTAAGTTAGTATTTGCCTAATAAATCCTTTTTATTATCTTTCTTAGTATTTCTCTCTTTTTTTCATGTCTTAGGTTGATTCTGGCTGATAGCATAAAACTGTATTTTTAGAATCTAGCCTGCTCTTCTTATCTTTTAAACTAAGATTTTAGTCTAATTACATTATTAGTTAATAAAGGCAGTCAGAATATAGAAGTTCAGAATTCTGAATCTGCCACTTACTAGCAGGTACATGACTTTGGGCAAAACACAAAGACTTTCTGTATCTCTTCATTATTTGTTCGTTTGTATTTACAGTGCCAAATCTCTCATGAAGATATTGTGAAAACTAAATATATTAATATTTGTAAATTCTTTTTAACATTCTCTGGAATATAGTAGGTTCTATAGAATGGTGTGTTATTGTATTTCAATTAAATTTTTCAGCTTCTTTTGCTCATTATTTGCAGTATAGTTTATTTATACTGTTTTATTTCTACTGATGTTTTTCTCCTTTTTACCTTTTGTTGATTCCTTTAAAAATATTTTAATCACACTTAACTTTTAAAATCTCTCCTTGCTTTATCATCTTTTTTCAAAGTTTATCATGGTTTTCCCCAGCAAACAGTAAAAATGTCTATTCAAGAATTAAGGTCAGGCTGTAAAGTGCTGCCTGTAATCCCAGCACTTTAGGAGGCCAAAGGAGGATGATCATTTGAGGTCAGGAGTTTGAGGCCAGCTTGGGCAACATAGAAAGAACTTGTCTGTACAAAAAATTTTAAAAATTAGCCAGGCATGGTGATATTCACCTGTAGTCCTAGCTACTTGGGAGACTGAGGCAGAAGGATTGCCTGAGCCCGGGAGGTTGAGACTACAGTGAGCTATAAGTGACTCCAGCTTAGGCAGCAGAGTGAGATTCTGTATCTCACACACAAAAAAAGATTTAAATATTTCCAGCAGATAAGATAATAAATCAACTAAAGTACTCATTAAAATCCAACACAAATTATGGTTGTGCAGTCATTTCTGTTTTACTAAAATTCAATATAATTTTTCCCTCAACTGAATATTAGAATAAATATTTAAAATATAAACTGGAGAAATGGAGACATACTTCATAATGGGGGAAATACAATGATTCAAGTCTGAATTGGCTGATAAGGAATTAAAAAAAACTTTAGTTAGGCAATCGATTAGAGGTTGCCTTTTCGACAGAAATATTTTAGTTATAATACATTAATATAGGGAAGAAAGGACATTGATAGGATTCCAAAGCTGTCAGTGAAAAGAAATGATATTTTCAGTGATTTATATACTGGGCTTTTCTAATTTTCAGAACAAAGAATTTTCTTTCTCTATCATTTTTAACATGCCATTAATAAATTCAGTGAATCAAGTCTTCATCAGTCTGGAAAGCCTCATGGCTGTCTCCTGTGCCTTGGGTTGCCTGTAAGCACAGGGCACTTTCTATCTAGGTGTTTCTCAACATCCAGACATTAAATAGTAATCCTGTTTAAGCATGACATCATGCTGGAAGGCTCTGAGTGAATGTACATTTACCTTTGATGTATAAAACCATATGCTGAATCTATGCAGACTCAGAGCTAGTACTTGGATATACTGCATCCTACAATGGAGAAATTAAGACTCAGAAACATCATTTCTGTGGATAGAATGAACAAATTCTAAAGATAGAAATATCAGTACTATCATGTGCTTTATAATTCTGAATTACAGTTTGCAGAGTTTGTGGGAACCTTGGATATTATTTGGTCCAATCTCTCATTTTATAGACATGGAGCCTAAGACATCAAGAGTGAATAAGTGACTCATTTATTGCCTTAGAAATATAAATGCCAGTTCAGAGAAACAGCATTCCATGCAGTTTCTTATTTGGCAATGTTATGGGTTTGACACGGTTAGATATACTGATTGCTGTTTTTTGTTTGGCTATTTTTTCTGTGGACGGGGGGCATTTATTACATACAGCTTTGCTGTCTGAGTAGATTGTAAACTATTGAAGAGACGGATTACATCCTGTTAAGATCTATACAATAGCACCAAATACCTTCTCAAATTGATGCCTAATCCCAGGTCTAATACTTATTAAGAATTCAATAAATTGCTGAATAATTTATTTCTAGAGGAGCAACTGTAGAAATTTTATGTTTTTAAAACAGAAAAGCAATAGAAATAGATAGTAATATCATAAATGCTGGTGATAGAGGTGAGAGAGTAGCAAAACCATTTCAGGGAATACTACTGAAATAATCCATAATGCCTTTTTGTATATAGAGCTACCTAACAGCAAATATGCCCAGATTTAAGGAAAGAGCTTGTTAGGCTCATTTTAGGAGTAATCAAGGAGAATTCTGCCTAAGAAAAACTGAGGTTTCAGTTAATTTCTTTTCTGAAAAGATGACATCAAATTAAACTTCTGTTTGAAAGTTGTCTTATTTTGTATTTTTAAACAATATCTTGCCTTTCATTTATCTTCTCATGAATCAGCTATTTTGGAACTGTAGCATATATAAGAAAAAAGAATAGCTGGATGCACTTAGTTTGAAAGGATGAGTCATTGATCACCTTTCTTGGAAAAAACAAAAAAACGGATAGGCAGGAGGATTCTCTGGAAGCTGGTGGAGAAAGTGCTTATATAAGTCAGGACTGGATTGCTTGTACCATGTAAACAAATGAGCTTCCAAATCTCAATGATTCAAAGAACAAAGGCTTACATTCTGTACATCTTACTGTCCAGAACAACTTTCCTGCTTGGAAAAGTGCTGCATTCCACCTCCTCAGGAGCCTAGGCATTTACAATCCCAGGAGCCCTTGCATTAAATACTTAGAACTGGAATATCACTCCATATCCACTCACATTTTACTATTAGAGCAAGTCATATGATTCTACCTAACTTGAAGCTGGTAGCTGGTAGGGAGGTACCTTTCGTTTTATGCCCTGAAATAGAGCAAAACTGATTATCAGTGAACAATGTATTGTCTGTGATAGAGATGCATGTATATTACTGATTTTATGTTTGCTCAGGCTTGAGACAGGAGACAAAGGCAACTATTATCCTCCTTAAAGGTAACACATGCCCTCACATGGTTAAATGAAATTATTCCACAGTGACCTCAGATTTATTTTGAAATGAAGAAGATGGTCTTTTGTTTCTCAATCACAGTTCAAGCCTGTTTATAATTTCATGGCATTTCTCATGAAGCTAAAAGTTGCGTGTCGCATGTCAAAGGCAAAGATTATCAGTCCTTCTTTAGTCTAGCAATGCTATATTACTTAGAATACGGCAAATGTAGTTTCTTGGCAATTTTTATGCATCTAGTTTCTCAGGTTGTCTAATATAATGTCACTATTGCTAGAAATCAATTAACTACTGGAAAACAGATGAACTGATAGCTTTAATATGTATGTCTGTGAGTTTGTGTGTGTGTGTAACAATAACACAACAGCTTTAATATGTATGTTTATGAGTGTGTGTGTGTAACAATAACAACCCCTGAATCAGTAAGGTTCGAAAAGTGAGAAGGGGGAAGATCTCTTTTTTCTCTTTTAAAAACTACCACATTAAAACAACTTGTCTTACACTAATACAATCAATATTTACAACCAGTTATTAATAAATGAAACCTATGGTGCATCTAGAACTTTTCATTTTTCTTAATTTTTGCCATGATTTTCCCCTATCACTTTGCCAGTTGCGTCTCTATGCACTACTAAATTTTTGCTATGGCCTCAAATATTAATGTATTGCCTATAAAATAATAGAGCATACTAGAATGTCTCTTACTTAGGTCTATGGTCAAACTTCACAGTACAAATTTGTAAAAATATATGTCAAATATTCATTAAAATAGTATGTGAAATATGCAGCTCTAAGAAATTAAGTAACTTGGCAAAAGTTCCATGGGGAGTAAGTGGCAGAGTTAGGATTTCAACTCAGATCTCCTATGTCTGTATCTGGGAAATGCAAATTTAAGGAATATTGACTTTAGTTTGTTTAAATATTTTTTCCTGTTACTTTCCTAAGACATGTAATACCTTTGTTTTCTAAAAATGAAATGATGTATTTAAAAATCTTTAAAAGATATTTTCCATGTATAATCAAATGGTTATATTTTGAGCTGCATAATTTCAGATTTCTTGTCTTTATAATAAAAGTAACTCACTTTATGCTAAGAAAAAATGTCTCTAAAGGACATACAGAAGAAATATGTATGACATGAATGTCTTTAAATTTGCTACTTGTAGCCATCAGGGATTTTTGAGTTTGTGGAATGAACATTCCAAATTCCAACCACTCTTAAAGTATTAAAATTATCTATCTAGTTGAATAATCCTCCTAAAGGGTCATAAGATAATAATTTCTTTTAAATATTATATTTTACTTACTTCAATTAAGTGAAAATGGGATATGAAATTTATTTACTTTCTCTTGTCCATTCACTATATATGGAAGTATATATTTAAGTAATTAAAAGAGGTTCTAATTGAAGTTTTAACTTACTGTGTGAAAAGAAAATATCATGACTATTTTTGGATGACAAAATCATTTTGACAAAGGAAAGGAACATAGCTTCATAAGGTTATTTTGTGCATTCTTCTCCGAGTAAAGAGTTTGCAGGCAGAACTTATTTATGTGTTGGAAATTGCATCTCATTTCTCACCTCAGGTGTCTCGCCATAGGTGCCAACTGTAATACATCAGTAGCTGAACAGCTCACTGCCCTAAGTGTTCTTGCTCATGCCTGGCTGAGTTATTGAAGAAATTGCTCAAATCTCAAGCCTTTGTAGATCACTGGTCCTGGCAGATGTTGTAAGTTTGGTTTCTTCTCAGCTCTGGTTTCTTTCATCAAAGAGCCACTGTTAGTTGTTTCAATAAAAAATGGTGAATCATTCAATTAACAATCTTAAGTGTCTGCATAAAGGAGACAAAAGACTCATTATTATTCCAGTATGGAAATCTCTGCCATCTATTTGAATTGAGTGATTCAAGATCCTCAATACATTATATTATATTATTTCTGAAAGAAAACCCATTAAGTTATACCACCTAGAATATACTCACTTTCTGATCCACTTTTAATGCCTGGTTGGCTGAGGAAAGGCCATAGAATCTCCAGGGCTTTTGTATTCTATTTACTCTGTGTGTGGCATACATTTGTATCAATGACCATTTATTTCCAAGCATTAGGGCATTTCACTTCCCTGCCCCCTTGGAAAGTAGGCATGACCGTATTACTTCCTTCAGCCAAAAAAAATTGTGGATCTCCTTCCTGAATGGAAGCTTTTCAGCTAGTGTGTAATTCTCCATAAGCTATCCTGTTTCAACAGTCTTGGAAATATATTTAAAAATGAAGCCTCTAATATTCTAGATTCCAGAGTCATTATGATGAGCAAAACCCCCAGCTCATCCAAGTCAGATGTGAGTGTATGTGTTAGAAATATATTTCTGTTGTGTTCATGTACTTACCTCAGCGTAATGTGCTATTTTGACTGATAAACTGTGTTCTCCCAGAGTTTGTGCTATAACCAAATGAGCTGAAGAGTCCTGGAGGTGCACTGGGACTGTACTGAAATGTAGCACTGCGTCTGCATCAGGTTTTATTTATGTGAAGTTGAGCTCAAAGAAATTGGTTGTTTCCATTAGCAACTTGCTCCTTATTAACCTCCCGAATGATATTAAAAATCCAAAGCATGCTTCCTAGTCAGAGAGCTAAAAAGTCAATTGAATATTCATGCTATTCCTTTCTTCTCCAAGTCCGCCCATATCCTCGACTACTACTCGTCTTCAGGAAAAACTTCACAGAGCTGGAGACTGTGTGTTCCTTCTTCAAGCAGCATCGATGTTTTCCTGATGGTGCCCAGTGAATTCTGACCCCACTCTCAGGAATCTTACTTTTTCATGACCCTAGATGTCTCATCTCAAGAAAGCCTGGGTGGCTTTCTTTTGATCTTTTGTTGCACATTTCCTTATTCCTTAAAAATAACTTAAATGCAGTTTTAAAACAGCTGACTCTGAAGCCAGATTAGGTAGATCCCAATTTTGGCTCTTGTATTTGCTAACTTTAGGACACTAGACAATTGTATTAAGCTTCTGTGTTTTTCATTTTTATATAAGAATAAAGGAAGAGCATTTTCTAACTCATAGGAGAGCTATGTTACAGATTAAAGGAGTTAATCAGCATTAATAGCTTTACACAATAAATGCTATAATTACCACCTGTGTCAACACTTTGGAATACATGAGGCTGGCTATTATCTTTGCATTTCATTCTAGGACTGCATATGATATAATCCACACTATTATATAATTCACTTTATTGCAAACATTCATTAAATTTTTTCTTTCATGAAATTTAAGTAGGAACTCCTTAAGCATAGCAAATAGAGCTTTTTTGACTCTGCTTACCAGCCTTTGTCACAAAGGCCTCTTTTTCATAGTTTACTGACTAAATACCGGACAGGCTAGCCCAGGATGCCTTTGACGCGTGTTGCTTTGCTGAGGATACATGTCATAGGCTGCTTTCATTCAGAAAATTCAAAACTCATTGCATAATCTTGCCTTTTTTGACCAACCTTTAAATAATTAATGAAAATCAATTATTTCATTATACTACTAAGGTCTCTCACTTGGCAGAATAGTATCTTGAAAGCTTTGATTATCTAATCGCAACTCTACATTTTAGTGGAGCAAGCCTGGTATGCAACACTGCAGGGTTTTTAAAGACTTCAATATGATGTCCTTCCACAGGAGAAGATTGTTTTATTTTTCTGGTTTTATTTTCGTAATTCTTAATTCATTACACACTTGAATTTTGTACATAATAATTTCTTACTATGTGGGCTATTTTGTCCAATTAAAATCATTCAAGTCTCTGCTTTGGAATGAGTTCAACAAAAAGTAGAGGGAAGATTTATCATTAATTTTACAATTTGTGTCTTTGAAAATGTAGTTTCCTAAATGATTTGGTTTAAATATTCCTATGCGTTCAATGCACAGAAAATATTTCCATATATATATATACATACACATGTACATATGTATATACACAAATTTTGTTTTATATTTAGAATATAAATGTTTTTGAAATAAAATAGTATAGGAGACATCACACAAACACAAGAATCTGACATAAATTGTAGAAGTCTTTTGTCTGAATAAGAAAGAACATTTTGATTTAGCAGATAATTTTAAAATAAAAGTCTACTTTCCATTCAGAAAATAATTATAATAAAGTTACGTAAAGATTCTTGTGTCAAAATCGTAGTGGCAATGATAGATTGCTGGAATGTCTCTTCCATGACTCATTATCTTCTGAAGAAATAAACGGAGATGTAACAAGTAGTGAAATCTATCTGAAGTAAGCCACTAAGATATTTTATTCATCTTGCAGGTCATATGTTTGATAGCCATTAGATTATCATTACCGTGAAAAAAAAATGGAAAGTGTGGGATCTTTGGTAGTTTGTCTTTTTCCCAGCTCCAGAGATTATGCTGGTATCCCATCAGTCAGCATAATTCCATTGAATTTGTGTTCTAGGTACAGACTTCAGCATACACAGGGTTTTGTAGAACAGTGTGTAAGGTTTTATTTGTTCACGTGTTTGCTTGTTTTAGTTTCCAAAGTTATCAGCCCACGATTAAGCAGAAGGCAGAAGAGAAACACCCAGATTAGTAATCCATGATTTTTGTGGCTACTATTGCTCTTTGCTGTTTGCCAATGCAGAAGTGGAACTGAGAGATTGGATTTTTACAACGTCATCTGCTTGGAGTATAAATGGTGCCATTCAAGACACACCTGTGTGGTGTTTTAGTAAAACCCTCATATCTTGAGTAGAGATCCAAACTATTACATCATTGAGACAAGAATTAAATAGCAATAAGCAGGCACTTGTGCAAGCTTCAGCTTAATATTGAGTAACTTGTTTCTAGGGCACCATAGAAATAGTTCAATCTTCAAAACTGGGTTAAGGCATTCTGTAAGATTTTAGCATACCGGGGCACCAAAAAGGAGCAAATAAAAGTTCTCAATAGGCTGAGCGCAGTGATGCACGCCTGTAATCCCCAGCACCCTTGGAGGCTGAGATGGGTGGATCATGAGGTCAGTGGTTCAAGCCCAGCCTGGCCAACATAGTGAAACCCTGTCTCTACAAAAAATACAAAAAGTTAGCCGGGCATGGTGGCAGGTGACTGTAATCCATCACAGCTACTCGGGAGGCTGAGGCAGGAGAACCCGGGAAGCGGAGGTTGCAGTGAGCCGAGATCCCGCCATTGCAATCCAGCCCAGGTGACAGTGAGAGACTCCATCTAAAAAAACAAAAACAAGTTCTCAATAAGCAATATCGTAGGTCACACGATTTTTTGTCCCAATTTTTTGAACTTAACCAAAAATAACTAGAGACACAGAGAGGCAAGGCAACATGAATAAGAATCATTATATACAATACATGATAACTATAGGTAGCTAGAAATTAGAACTATACTACACAAAATTTGGAAAAACTATACTTCTTATGTTTGCAAAATAAAATAAAAAATTAAAGCAGTTTTTAGGGAGCTGAAAACTATTTTTTGAATGCTTAACACATATTTTAAAGAACCACGTAAGATTTCTAGAACAACAAACAAAATAATAACCACAGTTAAGAATAAAACTTGATTGAAAACAGTAGATATCTTTGAAGAAGAATTAGTGAACCCGAATGTAAGTCAGGGGAAAATATCCAAAATAAAGCTGAAAGAAATAAATGCACGAAGTAGAGAGATGTTCCAAGGATAAGGTGTACAATAGGAAGGTCAAGCATCTAATTATGCAAAATGCTAAAATGAGAAGAGAGAACGGAAAAGAAGTAATATATGAAGAAGTAACATCTGAAGTTTTCAAAATTAGTTAAAGAAATCTAAGCACATATTGAATAAATCAAACAAAAATAAAAACAAAGCAAAACAAAAAAACCCTAAAGGCAACAAATAAAAAGAAATTACAAGCAAAAACACATCACCAAAAATTTGTAGAACATCTAAGACAAGGAAAAAACATTGTCTTCAAAGGAGAAATATTTAGTCTTTGTAACCGAGAAAATAAAACATAAATCTACAATGTGCTGGAAGAAAATGATTGCCAACCCAGGATTTGTATATTTAGGAAAAATATCCCTCCGGAACAAAGGTGACACACAAAAGTTAACAGGACTTTGCCACAAGAAAAACTTCATTAAAAGAAATAATAAAAAGTACTTTAAGCGGAAGGAAAATGACACCAAATGAAATTTCAGGGATGAAGAATGAAATCAACAGCAATGAAATTGCAAATAAACATGTACACACATAATACATGTACATACCTATCTGTGTGTGTGTCTATACATATATATGTTTTACATACATTTTTGTTTATATACACACTATTGAAAATACAAAAGTACTATCTCATAAACACACATATTTATGTTTGCACATGTGGGGGTGTTTATGTAAATATATGAATGTATTTAATTTAGTAGAAAGGTAGTAAATAATTTAAAGTTTCTGAAGGACTAAATATCATAAGTGAATGAGATAAAAAAACAAAATTGCACTAGATTATGATATGTCAAGGATTCAGGTTATAGTTTCGACGCTATTCTTTTAAATAGTTTAGTCACTATTTACATTTAAATGAATATTAATTAAACTTTAATTAAAAAGTCACACTAGCCACACTTCAAGTGCTCAATAGCCGTATGTGGCAAGTGACTACCTCACTGGACAGCACAACCCTAGAACATTTCTGTATGGCATAAAGCTCTATTGCAAAGCATTAAATTCAGAGTAATAAATAAAATAACAAGTGTATGTGATGTCCCAAATAACTAAAAAATAATAATAATCTAAACTCACACCCACATTTTTTCTGGTTTGTCATATAAGAAGCTGTTAGTTGTTTCTGCATTCTAAAAACAGGTGAAAACTGAACAAACTGAAAAATCAACTACTTTTAGCTCTATCAGAGAGATGTAGTCACAGGGAAAATGCTCACAAATTGAAAAGACTGATAGCACCACCATCTGCAGGAACCAGTGTTGAGGCAGGAGAAGTGGAATTGTAACTACTGAGTTACTGGAGGTTCAGCATCCACAATCCTGAAAGAAAATCTCTAGAGAGACACAGTCATCAGGAGCTGCAATATTTTTGTGATTTTTACCTCTAAGAGCTGGACCAGGTTGTCACAATGAATATTGATGGCAAACAAATAACAAAACCTTTTTTGCCTCTAGAGGGAGAGGGGTAAAGGAACCATTTAAAAATATGCCAGAGCATTCTGTTCTTAACAAGCTCCGCTCTCAGAAAAAAGTAACCGGAGCCTAACCTGCTGGGGTTTTATTGAAGTCTAACCTTGGAGAATGAAAATTACTCAGCTCTAGTCAGCTTTAGCCTTCCATATGGAGGGAAAAAAAAAAAAAAAAAAGGAAACACTCTAGAGATTGTGCCCCACCAAAGTGGGGAACAGCCCTGAGAAACACATGCGAAGCTCACAGCCTAGAGGTACAAGCTCAATAAAAGACCACCTTAAAGAATGATAGAACACTTCCACTCTCCCAGGCCTTACCAGCACATCACTGAATGCCCATTCATAGCCTTTCTTTTACCTAGTACATTTTATCTAGCCATCAAGAAAAAGATTACAAGACAAATTAAAAATATTAAATTGAAGAGATAGAGCAAACATGAGAACCAGAACTAAATGTAGCAGAAATGTTGGAATTTTCAGACAGGAATTTAAAATAACTATAATTAAGATGCCAAGAGCTGTAATGGATAAAGGACCCAGCATGCAATACTAGATGGACATTGTACATAGAGATTAAAATTCTTAGAAATAACAAAAATAAATTTTAGAGATCAAAAACACAGTAAGAAAAATGAAGAACGTTTTTGGTGGGTTTAGTGGTAAACTGGGAATGGCTGAAGAATGAATTTCTGAGCTTGGAGACGTCTCAGTAGAAACCATCAATATTGAAAAGCAAAGGGAAAAAAGGCTGAAAAACAAACAGACAAACAGGAAAGTAGCCTCACACTTTTAAACAAACAGATCTCATTAGAACTCAATCACTATCTCAAGTACAGTTCCAAGTGGATGGTACTGAAACAATTCATGAGAAATTTGCTCCCATGATCAAATCACCTTCCACCAGGCTCCACTTCTAACACTGGAGATTACATTCCAACATGAAATTTGGTCAGGGACAACATCCCAATTATATCAGACACTGAACCAATAAATAAGAACATGTAAAAACAGAAAGCACGAGGCTAATTTGGGTTCAATTGTGAATTCTACCAAACATGTTAGGAAGAAATTATAACAATTTCTTACAAGCTCTTTAAAAATTGAAGTAGAGGAAATACTTCCTAACTCATTTTAGGAGGCTCTAATATCAAAATCAAAGATATTACAAGAAATGAAAACTAATAGACTAATATCTACTTTAAACATAGATGCAAAATCTTAACAAAATATTAGTAAGTTTAATCCAACATGTATAAAAAGACTTATACACCACTACCAAGTGGGATTTACTCCTTTTATGCAAAGCCAGTTCAACATTCAAAAATTGATTAATGTAATCTATCATGTCTGTTGATATAATGTAACTAAACTACAGTTTAGTGTGAATAAATTAAAAAATTACATAATCATGTCAATAGATGCAGAAAAGCATTTAACAAAATGCAATATTAATTCATAATAAAAATTTTCAGTAAAATAGAAAGAGAAGAGATTTTCCTTAACTTGTTAAAGAACAACTACAAAAACCTACATCTAACAAAATTCTTAACTGTAAAACACCCAAAACTTTCCTGCTATGACCAGAAATAAGGCAAAAGTCTCCTCTCTCCACTGCTTTTCAATGTGATATTGGACATTCCAGCTAGTGCAATAAGACAGGAAAATAAAATTTAAAAGTATATAGACTGAGAAAAAAGACATAAAGCTGATTTTTCTCAAAAATGAAATGATTGTTTATGTAGGAAATAAAAGAATTTACAAAAAAAAAAAAAAAGAAGCAGCAAAACAATCCTGGAACTAATAAATTACTTTTCTGTATACTAGCAATAAATAAGGACATCATTGACATTAGTACCTCCCAAAATTAAATGCTTAAATATAAATCTAAGAATAGATGTATAAGATATGAGAAAAAATATAAAACTGTGATAAAAAATTAAAAACAATAAATGGAACTATATTTTATATTCATAGATAGGAGGACTTGGAAATTGTCAAGATACCGGTTCTTCTCAACTTGACCTATGAATAAACTAAAGTATTAATATGTTAAATACAATTAAATCCCAATAAAAATCCTATAGAGTTATTTTGTAGATATTGATAAACTGATTCTAAAGTTTATATATAGAGAAAAAGGACCCAGAAAAACCAACATAAAATTGAAGTAGAATAAAGTTGAAGAACTGATGGTATCTGACTTCAAAACAGACTATACAGCTATAGTAATCAAGAGAATATAGTTTTAGTGAAAGAGTAGACAGATAAATGGAACAGAACAGAATTTTTATAAATAGACCCACAGACATATAGTCAACTGATTTTTGACAAAGGTGGAAAGGTAATACAATGGAAATAAGACAGATCTTCAACAAACAATGCTGAAACAACTGGCATCTACATGCACACACACACAAAAATGAATCTAGACACAGACCTTCCACCCTTCATAAAAATAAACACAAAATGGAGCGCAGATCTAAAATGTTATATATACAATATATAAATACATATTTATGTATTTACATGCAACACCAATGGTATAATCTATAAAGGATAAGCTGGTGCTCATTAACATTTCTAAAATATCTGCTCTTTGAAATAAACTGTCAAGAGAATAAAAACACAAGACAAAGACAGGGAGAAAATATTTGTAGAAAACATACCATATAAAGGACTGCTATCCAAAATGTACAAAAGATTGTTAAAACTCAACAATAAAGACACAAACAAACAAATTCTGTAATGGGCCAAAACTTTTAACAGACATCTCACCAAAAAGACATACAGATCCAATTATCATATGAAAAGACACTCCACATTGTCTTCAGAAAAATACAAACTAACAGTAAAATATCAGCACATGCCTGTTAGAATAGCCCAAATCCAGAACACCAAAAGCACCAAATACTGATAGAGATGTGGAACAACAGGACTCTCATTTATGGCTGACAAGAATGCAAAATGGTACAACCACTTTGGAAGACACTTTGACAGTTTCTTACAAAACTAAATGTATTTTTACCACATGATACAGCCATCACATTACTTTGATATATAGCTAAAGAAGTTGAAAACTGTGTCCACACAAAAATCTGTTCACAGATATTTATAGACGCTTTATTCTTCTATTTTGGCAAAATTTGGAAGTCACCAAGATGTCCTTTAGAACATTAATAGATAAATAACCTGTACATTCTGTCATTGAAATATTATTCAGTATTAAAATGACATGGGCTATGAAGGCAAGGAAACTTACGGGAATATTACTGAGTGAAAGAAGTCAATTTGAAATGACTACATACTGTATAATTCCAATTATATGACATTCTACAGAAAGATAAAACAATGAAGACAGTAAAAAGATGAATGGTGTTCAGGAATTGGTGGGAGGGATAGATGAATACGTGAAGCACATAGGCTTTTTAGGGCAGTAAAACTGCTGTTTATGATACTACAATGGTAGACACATGTTTCTATACATTTGTCCAACACCAAGAATGATCCCTAATATGAACTGTGGACTCTGGATGACAATGATGTGTCAATGTATGTTCATTAATTGTAACAAATATGTCACCTTGGTGGGGAAAGTGGATAACGGGGAAGCTATGCATATGTGGAGGCAATAGATACATGGGAAATATTTCCCTTTCACTCAATTTTGTTGTAAACTTGAAACTTCTCTGGAAAATAAAATATCTTACACGCACATAAACACAAAATCTTAAACAGATCAAGAAAGCAAATGTATACAGAACTGAAAGTAGAAATAGAAAATATATAATGAGGTAATGGATTTAAAATCATAATTTTGGCTATTACCTTAATGTAGATGGACTAAGTTCTTCCAATTAAAAGTCAAATATTATCAGATTGGATAAAATAATAAAACTCAAATGTTTCCTGTGAGAGCCATATGAAACATTAGCCTGTGAAAGCATAAAAATACAGGATAGAAAATATTATGTCATCTCAACCAGCAAAAGATAGCATATATTAATATCTTAATTAATAGCTATATTAAGCTAATAAAATAAGCATTAAGTCATAAAGCATTGCTAGAAATAAAAAAGGGACTCTTGTTAACTATAAAAATATTTTACTAGTAAGCTAAAATAATTTTAAATGTGTATGCACTTAATAACCTAAATTGAAATGTGTGAAGCTTACCTTCCAGAATTTTTAAAAGAAGCCAAATAGGCAAAACTATAATGAAAAGTTTTAACATGTTTCTTAGCTGCTGAGAGAACAGAGAAACAACATCAGTAAGGTTAAAGAAGATGTGAATCAGGAAATTAACATAATTGACCTTACAGAAAAATTCAGAGGAACATTTTTACAAATGCAGAAGGAAAGGGATTTAATGCACACAGGGAATGTTCACAAAAATTATCCATTTAATGAGAAATAGAATAAATCGTAACACATATCAAATGATTTCAACTGGAAAAAATTTTATGTGGCCATAATGCTATTAATCCAGAAATCAAACAGTTTGCAAGTTTCCCTACCTTTTTAAATGTTTGGAAGTTAAGACATGTCCACAAAATAGTACTCCTTGATCAAAGACAACGTGACAATGAAATTTGAAGAAATATTTGATCTTTTTGAATCCTAAATATATATGCACCTAACACTGGAGCCCCCAAATTTATGAAACAGTTACTACTAGACCTAAGAAATGAGAGAGACGGCAACACAATAGTGAGGGAATTCAATACTTCACTGACAGCACTAGACAAGTCATCAAAACAGAAAGCCAACAAATAAACAGTGAATTTAAACTATACACGACTGGGCGCGGTGGCTCGTGCTTATAATCGCAGCACTTTGGGAGACTGAGGCAGTTGGATCACCAGAGGTCAGAGTTTGAGCCCAGCATGGTTGGCATGGTGAAATCCCATCTCCACTAAAATTAAAAAACAATTAGCCGGTCGTGGTGGTGGGCACCTGTAATCCCAGCTACTTGGGAGGCTGAGGCAGGAGAATCACTTGAACCCAGAAGGTGGAGGTTGCAGTGAGCCAAGATTGTACCACTGCACTCCAGCCTGGGTGACAAGAGTGAGACTCCATCTCAAAACATAAATAGGCTGGGTGTGGTGGCTCACCCCTGTAATCCCTACACTTTGGGAGTATGAGGTGGGAGGATCACCTGAGGTCAGGAGTTCAAGACCAGCCTGGCCAACATGATGAAATCCCGTCTCTACCAAAAATACAAAAAATTAGCTGGGCATGGTGGTGCACGCCTGTAATCCCAGCTACTCAGGAGGCCGAGGCAGGAGAATCGCGAGAACCTGGGAGGTGGAGGTTGCAGTGAATTGAGATTGCACCACTGCACTCCAGCCTGGGTAACAAGAGTGAAACTCTGTCTCAAATAATAATACGAAGAAGAAGAAGAAGAAGAAGAAGAAGAAGAAGAAGAAGAAGAGAAGAAGAAGAAGAGGAGGAGGAGGAGGAGGAGGAAGAGGAGGAGGAGGAGGAGGAGGAGGAGGAAGAGGGAGGAAGAAGAAGAAGAAGAAGAAGAAGAAGAAGAAGAAGAAGAAGAAGAAGAAGAAGAAGAAGAAGAAGAAGAAGAAGGTGGTAAAATAAATAAATAAATAAACAAACTCTGCCCTAGAACAAATGGACTTAATAGATATTTACAGAGCATTTTAGCCAACAACTGCGGTATAAACATTCTATTCATCAGCACATGGAACATTCTCCAAGATAGGCCATAAGATAGGCTACACAACAAGTCTCAAGTAATTGAAATAAATTGAAATTGTTTCAAGTACTCTCTCAGACGACAGTGGAATAAAATTGGAAATCAACTCAAAAAGGAATCTTCAAAACCATGCAAATACACGGAAATTAAATAACCTGCTCCTGAATGATTGTTGAGTAAACAATAAAATCAAGATTGAAATTAAAAATTATTTGAAGTGAACAATAATAGTGATGCAATCTATCAAAACCTCTGGATACATAGTAGTATTCCATTGTATATATGATATATATATATTATATATATACCACAGTTCTTTATATACTCATTGATTGATGCGCATTTGGTCTGGTTCCATACGTATATAGTATATAATACATACTATATATATAATGAAATACTAGTATGTTAATTTTCTGATTCACATCTTCTTTAACCTTACTGATATTGTTTTCCTGTTCTATCAGCAGCTATATATATACACACATACACATGTAGAAAATGGAATATATATAATATATAATATATAGTGGGATATATATAATGTGTAATGTACTTAATGGATATATATATAGTGGAATACTACTCAGCCATAAAAAGGAAAGAAATAATGGCATTCGCAGCAAGCTGGATGGTATTGGAGACCATTATTCTAAGTGACTCGAATGGGAAACCAAGTATTGTATGTTCTCACTCATTAGTGAGAGCTAAGCAATGAGGATGCAAAGGCATAAGAATGATATGATGAACTTTGGGGATTTTGGGGAAAGGGTAGAACAGGGATGAGGGATGCTTGCTTTTGATATCCATTTGCATGGAATATCTTTTTCCACACCTTTACCTTTACTTTACATGAGTCCTTATGTGTTAGGTGAGTCTCTTGAAGACAGCAGATATTTGATGGTAAATTCTTATTCATTCTGCCATTCTGTATCTTCTAAGTGGAGCATTTAGGCCACTTACATTCAATGTTAGTATTGAGATGTGAGGGACTTTTCTATTAATGTTGCTATTTGTTGCCTGAATACCTTGCTTTTTTTTTTTTTTTATTGTGTTTGTGTGTTATATGTCCTGTGAGATTTAAACTTTAAGAAGGTTCTATTTTGGTGGATTTGTTTCAAGATTTTGAGCTCCTTTTAGCAGTTCTTGTAGTGCTGGCTTGTTAGTGGCAAATTCTCTCAGCATTTGTTTATCTGAAAAAGACTGTATCTTTTTTTTGTTTATGCAGCTTAATTTCACTGGTTACAAAATTCTTGGCTGATAATTGTTTTGTTTAAGGAGGCTGAAGATAGGGCCCCAATTCCTTCTAGCTTGTAGGGTTTCTGCTGAGAAATCTGGAGCAGAAGTAAATTAATAAAAAAAAGAACAACTTGAATAAATCAACAGAACTAAACTTTTTTTGGAAAAAAAAAGAGTGAGACAAACTCTTTGTTAGACTAATTAAGAAAAAAGAAAGTGTAATCCCAGCAATTTGGAAAGCCAAGGTTGGAGGATCACTTGAGGCCAGAGTTTGAGACCAGTATAGGCAAGAGAAAGATCAGATCTCCGAAAAAAAAAAAAAAAAAAGATAATAATCCGAAGAAATAACAAAAATAAATTCTAGAAATAAAAAACTCTCTAAGAAAAGTAAAGTTTTTTTTGTGGGTTTAATGGCAGACTGGGAATGGCTGAGGAAAGAATTTCTGAGCTTGAAGATATCTCAATAGAAACCATGAAAATTGAAAAGCAAAAGGAAAAAAAAAAAAACCTGAAAAATAAAACAGAGCAGAATATCCAAGAATTATGACACAACTATAAAAGATATAACATACACAAAATGGAAGTTCCAGAAAAATAAGAAAGACAGAAAAGGACAGAACAAAATATTTGAAACATTAATGATTATTACTCAAATGAATGTCAGACACCAAATCATAGATTCAGGAAATTCAGAAAACTCCAAGCAGGATAAATGCCAAAACAAAACAAACAAACAAACAAAAAAAACAAAACAAAACCACTACATGTAACAGTGTAATTTTCAAATTACAGAAAATCAAATATAAAAAATATTGTAAAGAAGCCAGGGGTAGAGGGAATTCTTACCTATAGAGGAGCAAGGATAAGAATAACATCTGATTTTTCTTCAGATGTCATGCCTGCCAAAATGTAGAGTGAATTGTGCTGAATGGTGGCGGGGCCGGGGGTGGGGGGGTGGGGGAAGCCCAGAATTCTATACCCTGCAAAAATTATCCTTCAAGATAATCCAGAAGTGCACTTGGATTAGTCCAAATGTATATTGCAAACTCTAGGAACAGATGGCTTTACTAGTGAATTCTACCAAACATTAAAGAAAAAGACTCAATATTGTTAAAATATCTATGCTACCCAAAGGGGTCTACAGATTCTATGGAGTCCCTGTCAAATCTCAATGGCATGTTTTATAGAAATGAAAACAATTCTACAATTCATATGAAACCTTGAAGAATTATGACTATCCAAATTAAATTACAATATGTATCTTTAGAAAGAAAAACAAAGCTGGAGGCATCACGCTTCCTAATTTCAAAATATATTACAATGGTACAGCAATCAAAATTGTATGGTACTGGCATAAAAACAGATGTATAGACCAATGGAACAGAATACAGATATAGTCAACTGATCTTCAACAAGGGAGTTAATAATATATGATGAAAAAAATTAAGTTTTTAAAATAAATTATGGTGGGAAAATTGGATATTCACATGAAGAAGAAAAACTGAGATCCTCATCTTACACTATCTAAAAATCAAATCAAAATTATTA
Organism: Trachypithecus francoisi; assembly: GCF_009764315.1. Taxonomy (NCBI): domain Eukaryota; kingdom Metazoa; phylum Chordata; class Mammalia; order Primates; family Cercopithecidae; genus Trachypithecus; species Trachypithecus francoisi. Next base: position 32,641,188 of record NW_022681462.1, read on the forward strand.
AATATTTAAATGTAAAATCTGAAATTTTAAAATTCCTAGGAGAAAATACACGGAAAATGCTTCAGAATATTTGTTTTGAAAATTATTTTATGCATATGACACTAAAAGCATAGGCAACATAAACAAAATTAAACAAGTAGGACTACATCAAACTGAGAAGCTTCTGCACTAAGAAGAAAATAACAGAGGATAAAGGTCTAAATAATGGAATAAAATATTTTCAAAATGCATATTTTGAAATATGCATACTTATCAAATGATAAGTAATCAATTTCCAAAATGTATAAGAAACTCCTACAACTCAACACAACAAACAAAACAAAACAGAACTAATAACCTAATTTACAAATGGTGAAAGAACTTCAATAGATGCTTCTCCAAAGACAAACAAATAGTCAACAGGTTTATTAAAAAAAAGATCAATGCCACTAATCATCAGGAAAGTCTAAATCATAATCACAATGAGATATTATCTCACACCTGTGAGCATAGCTTTTTTTAAAATTTCAACTGATGTTAGAATATGAAAAAAAGAAACTGTGTACTGTTAGTGAGAACTAAAATGATGCATCTACTATGTTGATATGGTTTGGATCTGTATCCCCACCCAAATCTCATATCAAATTATAATATGCAATGTTGGTGGAGAGGCCTGGTGGGAAGTGATTTGATCATGGGAGAGGGTTTTCCCCTTGCTGTTCTCATGATAGTGAGTGAGTTCTCATGAGATCTGGTTTTTAAAAGTGTGAAGCCCCTCCTCATTCTTTCTCCTCCTGCTTCTCTGGCCATGTAAGCTGTGCCCGCTTCCCTTTCACCTTCTGCCATGAATGTAATTTCCTGAGGCCTCCTCAGCCATGCCTCATATACAACCTGTGAAAACATGAGCCAATTAAACCTCTTTTATTTGTAAATTACTCAATCTCCGGTACTTCTTTATAGCAGTGTGAGAATGAACTACTATATATGGAAAACAGTATGGAGGTTTCTCAAAAAATTTTAAAATACAAGTACTATTTTATCCAGCAATCTGGACTTCAGGGTATTTCTTCAAAGTAATTTAAACAAGGATCTAAAAGAGATACTAGCACTGTCATGTTCATTACAGCACTATATATGAAGCTTGCAGTCTAGTGCTAAGATGCTGTCAGTTTTCTACTTTAATTTAACTCTGGATGTAAATAAAGTATCAGCTTTAAAACACTTACAGCAAAATAACTACAAGGTGAAGCATTAAGCCCTTTAATTCCAGTACCACACGAAGTTACTTTACTATTCATAATATATTCCCGGCATTCAAAGACTGAAGTAATTAAGAAAGATAAAGTTTTGGAAATAGGTCCAGCTGAGGCTCGAGAGAGAGGGAAATGGGTAGATAGCGTAATTATGCTGGCTTCTTGAAGACAAAGGAGGCTCATCCCTACAGGCACTAGAGAGTCTCTACTTACCACATTTTGTCTGCACTCACTTAGTAACCAGGCAATCTTACCAAGACTTCAGTTTTTTTTTTTGTTTTTGTTTTTTTTTTTTTTTTGGTTGGGGGTGTTGGGGTGGGGTGGGGAAGAGATTAAAATCTTTTTTTTTCTTCAAGTGTCCTGAACTTTCGTATTGGAAGGCAAAGAATCATGGCATGTTTTTTTGGACTACCTAAATCTCAGTTTTTTTAAAGCATCGATAAGCTTTCCTTTCTGAATATAAAATTTTACTGCTTTTTTCCTTTATTTTCTACCTTTTGCTATATGGAATTTTTTTTTATACTTTAAGTTCTAGGGTCAATGTGCACAACGTACAGGTTTGTTACATATGTATACATGTGCCATGTTGGTGTGCTGCACCCATTAACTCGCCATTTACATTATGTATATCTCCTAATGCTATCCCTCCTCCTTCCTCCCTCCCCATAATAGGCCCCAGTGTGTGATGTTCCCCTTCCTGTGTCCAAGTGATGTCATTGTTCAATTCCCACCTGTGAGTGAGAACATGTGGTGTTCGGTTTTCTGTTCTTGTGATAGTTTGCTGAGAATGATGGTTTCCAGCTGCATCCATGTCCCTACAAAGGACATGAACTCATCCTTTTTTATGGCTGCATAGTATTCCATGGTGTATGCAAATCACATATCTGATCAAAGACTCGTATCTAGAATATTAAAAGTATGTCCTACAGCTCAATAGTAAGAAATCAAACAATTTGAAACAGGCAGGCAAGATATTTAAATAGACATTTCACTAAAGAAGATACACAAATGGCAAAGAGGCAAATGAAAAGATCCTTAACATTATTAGTATTTAGGGAAATGCAAATTAAAACCACAATGAGCAATCACTACATAGCTATTAGAATAGCTAAAGATAAAAAGACTGACCATACCAATTTTTGTCAAGGATGTGGAGGAATGGAAAGTCTCATACATAAAAGATGCTGGAGGGAATGTAAAATAGTACAACCACTTTGGAAAACAGTACAGGCAAGTTTCTTAAAAAGTTAAGTATGGGCTGGGTGTGGTGGCTCACACTTGTAATCCCAGCACTTTGGGAGGCCAAGGCAAGCAGATCACTTGAAGTCAGGAGTTTGAGGCCAGCCTGGCCAACATGGTGAAACCCTCTGTCTACCAAAAATGCAAAAATTGGCCAGATGTGGTGGGGCATGCCTGTGGTCCCAGCTACTCAGGAGGCTAAGGCAGGAGAGTCATTTGGACTGGGGAGGCAGAGGTTGTAGTAGGCTGTGATGGCGCCACTGCACTCCAGCCTGGGAGACAGAGTGAGACCCTGTCTCAAAAAAATACAATTTTTAAAGAAGTTAAGTATACTTTGGGAGGCCGAGACGGGCGGATCACGAGGTCAGGAGATCGAGACCATCCTGGCTAACACAGTGAAACCCGTCTACTAAAAATACAAAAAAAAAAACTAGCCGGGCGAGGTGGCGGGCGCCTGTAGTCCCAGCTACTCGGGAGGCTGAGGCAGGAGAATGGCGTAAACCCGGGAGGCGGAGCTTGCAGTGAGCTGAGATCGGCCACTGCACTCCAGTCCGGGCGACAGAGCGAGACTCCACCTCAAAAAAAAAAAAAAAAAAAAAAAAAAAGAAGTTAAGTATAATACAGCCCTTCCAATACTAGGTATTTACCAAAGAGAACCAACTTGTACACAAATGTTCATGCAGCCTTATATATAATAACCAAACCTGGAAACAACCCCAGTGTTCATCAGCCAGTGAATGTGGATAAAGAAAATGGTGGCATGTCCATATAATGGAGCGCTACTCAGAGACGTAAAGGAATAAACCATCAACACATACAGTATGGATCAATCTCTACTGTGCCGAGTGAAAAAAGCCAGACCCTCCAAAATAAAGAGTACATCTTGTACAATTCCATTTATATGAAATTCTATTAAATGCAAACTAATCTGTAGTGACAGAAGGCAGATCAGTGGTTGTGGGGGTGGTGGGTGGAGAGAAAGGGAGGGATTATAAAGATGGATGAAGAAACATTTGAGGGTAATGGCTGTGCTTGCTATCTTGATCATGTTGATGGCCACAGGTATATGCATATGTCAAAATGTCTCCAATTGAATGTTATACATCTGTTTACTGTGTGTCAGTTATACCTCAATAAAGCTAGTTTTACACACATAAAAAAATGATAAAAACCTATACCTCCTTACAGAAAACATTTTGGGACACAATGTTTACACAGTTCCAAAAATTAATTATATAAGTGTGTGTGTATATATATGTGTATATATATATACACGTGTGTGTGTGTGTGTGTATGCAATTTGTAAAATGTTTTGTTTGGGACTTTTAGGAAGAAACGCTATATTTAAATGTAGTTATAGGCCATAAGAAACGAAATAGTCTTGGAAAGGAGGATGAGGAATGTTTTCTGAACTCCAAGAAAGCTTTACTTTTTCATGAGAATGAAATAATATAAATTATTCTTGAGATTTATTGGAACAATCTTGTTTCCTCATAGCTTACTGACCTAGAATTCAGTATGGATTCTCATCATCAGTCATATGAGCATTTGCTACATATAGCCCTAATTGTTTATATAAATAGACAATTAACAAATAATTAACTGGATTCTTCCGTAATGAATGGTAAGAAGCAGAAATACAGAACTGTATTAATTTATAAAATCTCTATAAAGAAAAACAAGCACTACAGAGAAGGAATTATTCATGAAAATGTTTTCAGGATAAAATAAGAGAAAAGAAACAACAGAAATACTAGTATAATATTGAATATAATAAAATACATTAATAATCCAAAACATTAAGAACTAAAATCCTATTACATAGAATTTCAATAAAATGCCAGTAAACATGGTATTTACCTAAATAAATTATATAGAAATATATAGTTATATCAAAACTACTTTCAGTAGTCATATATAAGTACTTTAAAAATATAACCATAACTATACTGGCATCTTGTGAAAGATGTAATTAGATACAGATGACTTTTTTATGTTTGTCCAAAACCATTCATGATATTCTCATGTATCTCAGCTGAAAATACAAGTTGGAAAATTGACCATTTAATTGTTGCTTCTCAATCTCTTTCATTACTTTATTTTAGGCATCATCAACTCCTAAGTGGATAAAGCAAAAAATTTAACATATTCCGTTCCAATCCTTTCCATCTTCCTTCAACTGGACATTTTCCACATTGTAGACCTTGTGATCTTCCTAAAATGAAAATATAAACTTACTTTCCGAGAGTTGCAGTGGACAGTATTACTTGTCCACTTTCCATTTCCCCTCTCCCCCTTCCTAGTAACTACCTTCTAGATATTCCATTCTTCTATCTGAATATCATGATTTTTGAGGAAACTAATATTTTCCTTCATCACTTTGCTGGCCAATCAACAGATTTACCCAATTAGTTTAAAGTTAATCCTGTTCCCTTTATCATAATCATTAGTTCACTTGACCAACAACTTGACTGATCAAGATACTTCCCGGTGTTGTATAATAAAAAAATTGGCTTCTGTAGGGAGATAGAACCATATTTAAGCCAATGAAATATGGGGGATATTATGAGGGAAATATATCTGGATAGTGTGGAATTCTAGACCCATTTATTGCCCATTGAAGAATCTAGCATCAGCCAGAAAACAACTTAGAAGAGTATAAAAGAGGGAGTCTCAGGGAAATAGGACCAGAGACATTAAGTTGAGTCATCCTGAAGCCTTTTCAACCTCAGCATTTATATTTACACAAGTCCACAAGTTTCATTATGGATTTACCAGTTTGAATGGAGTTGCCAGCTTCTTGCATGTAATAGCATCTAAACTGAATTATAACTCTTCTTTCTTTTGATTTTAAATAATTCTTTAAAAGATGGTATGCCATTATCTCTCTCTGTCTGTCTCTCTCTTTCTCTTTTATTTTCTCTTTCCCAACTTTCACAGGTTCTGTCTTAACTCAATATGTTTGCAAATATCACTATTTTGGCCTGGAATTCTCTTTCCAATCCCTCTATTCTTGATCAAGTCCTATATCACCCTTTTGTTTAATCTAAGATTGCTTTTCTAATGCCCCAACTAACTCCCACTTTTCTATAGACTCTCATGGTACACTAATACCACAGCATACATGGTACACTAATAATAAAGGAACATAGATGTTCCTCATTGAAATATTTAACAAGCAACATCATATAGAACTGCATTTTTACTGCAGTGAGCTAACATCAAGCACTGTCATTCATTATCCTAGTACTCCTTGCTTCAAGTATTGGATCTAGAATATAATGTTTGAATAAATAATATGAAGTCAAACCTACATAAGTGAATAAATGAATAAATATATGCACATTAAAAATTAACTTATGTGAGTTTTGAAGCATGATGTCATTGTTAATCAACTGAACTCAGAAGAATAATTACTTCTTTGACATGGTTTTATACACCCTGCTCTCTTTGTCAGTGCTACATAATGCCTTGGAGAGCAAGGAAATCAGTGTTGGACTCCCTTCTCAGCCTTTTGTCAATTAAGTCTCCAATGGCAGTAAGAGCACTTCAAAATTGTTAGGACAGTGATCAATATTGTGTGCTGATAGGAACTCAGTACAATATCACCAGTAATGTCTCCTGAATCTTCAAGAGTGATAGACAACTGCTCAAAACACAAAATGAGTTGTGTGTGCAATTTATAAATGTGCATGTGATTTACAGTAGGTATCTTTAAACAGCAATTTTATTCATTTTTTAATGAACGCTTTCATTGAATGAAGTCATATACTATAGGTTGATTTGTAGATGTTTATTAGGGGAAAATAGTATAAACTGAATAGAAAATAAGAAATAGACCTGGGAATTTCTGCTTGGAGCTGCATTTGTATGCTGCATACCCTTGGGCATATGAATTTGTTTCTTGTTTCTTCTAAATTACAAGCTTATGATTACTATACAATTTTTCTAAGTATTAGAGACAATCTATGTAAAATATTTAGGACAGTTCCTTCTACATAATGAGCTTTTGATAAACAGTGGGGTTTATGAGTGTTTTTATTGCTGCTGTTGTTATTATTAAAGATCACCAATATGTTTAAAATTACTGCCAGGCTTACACTCTTTAATTCTTCTAGATGTTTTTAAAGAAAAAATAAGGCCGGGTGCAGTGGCTCAAGCCTGTAATCCCAGCACTTTGGGAGGCCGAGACGGGCGATCAAGAGGTCAGGAGATCGAGACCATCCTGGCTAACACGGTGAAACCCCGTCTCTACTAAAAATACAAAAAACTAGCCGGGCGAAGTGGTGGGTGCCTGTAGTCCCAGCTACTCAGGAAACTGAGGCAGGAGAATGGCATAAACCCGGGAGGCGGAGCTTGCAGTGAGCTGGGATCCGGCCACTGCACTCCAGCCTGGGTGGCAGAGCGAGACTCCGTCTCAAAAAAAAAAAAAAGAAAGAAAGAAAAAATAATACAAGAGAATTAAACATCTTTGGCTGTCAAACTAAAACCAACATTTATCTCTGTTTAGTTTCAGCTGTTTTGAAAACGGAAAACGTGTGAAACTACAGGTTAGGGGAAGTGAAGAGTTTGCCAAAAAAAATGAAGATAGGGTGACAAGAATTTGAGGTTGCAGTGAGCTATGACCATGCCACTACACTCCAGCCTTGGTTACAGAGTGAGACCCTGTATCTGAAAAAAAAAAAAAAAAAGAAAAGATGAGATGTGGGTGTGAAGAGAGAAAGAAATTAGCATTTAATTTGCATTGCCATGCATTTTACTTCTGCTTTATCACAACATACTTCAAAATAGGAATTATCATAACCATTTTACAGATGAAGAAACTAAGTCTCAAGCAATTAAAGTAACTTTTTCTAGATCACACGGACAGTAAGTGTTGAAATCATGAGTTAAACCAGGACTTTTATAAATGCCTAAAGCTGTGCTCTTCCTACAATTGCATTCATCTTCAAACTAAATATTAGCAGTCATTGTCCATTGAACTTTAATAGCAAATGGAGATAAATCTTTCAGAAATATTAGTAGCTTTTCAGAAGCTAAAAGGAGAAAGCAATGCTAGCAGCCATCTTGATTAACTGCCCACCTGAAGCAAAACTAATATAATTTAGCAAAAATAAAACTAATTTTCTTGATACCAAGCTTTTCATGAATGTGTCTCTTACCTAATGAAAACAAAATTTTCATGGAATAATTACTTTCTCAAATGAAAACATAAAACTATAAAACAAACTTATTTGTATATTATAATTACAAAAATCTAAGTATATTCAATTACAAAAAATGATAAAATGATGGACTAGGACAAGAGGGCTATGATTTATAACTTTTTCTTCAAAACTGAAGTAAGGCTAAGATATTTCTTTTAACAAAGTAAAATTAAAAACAAAAGTCAATATTATAGAATTATTTAAAAAAGAAAGAGAAGAAAACTTACCAGACAAATCAAATTTCATGGAAAAAAATAGTATCTAGCTCTCATACAGTAGCATACTTGCAGATGTCATAAAGGATGTCACACGATGGTCTTAATTCTCCCACTTTTTCTTTAAAATTCTGAAACAATGAAACATAAATGTGTTCAGGAATTTTCTCATCCTTACCATAAGGAACATTGAAACTTGCAGCTGCTTGCAAATTGTTCATTCATTCACTTATTCATACATGTTATGATCACTGATTATTTTCTATGCACACAGAACAGTGTTAGTCTCTGTCACGAACACAAAACAAATGCAAACTTGGACTCAATTCCAGAAGCCTAGGAGCCCACTGGAGCTGATATATAAGGGCTTGATTACATAAATCTAGGTGTCTTCTTGGTAATTAGATGGGTAGAATATTATCAGTGCTTAAAAGGAATAGTGCAGATAATAAATTCTAGAATAAGTCGGAGAATCAAGATATCGTTTTGGGCTAGCATCTTCAGAGAAGGCATCGCAGAAGTAATCATCATAAAAAACACGCTAGACATCCTTAGAGGGATATCAATACTCTCTTAACCAAAAATTTAAAGTAAGAGCTTTTTTTTATATTTATGCCACAAAAATGCAAACCTAGTAATAATCTCTCTGAAACTATTCAAAAGTGAATTATTCAATTAATCGCACTGTTAGTCATCCAGTAAGCCATTTGACATTCATGTTTGTTCTACACATATTTATCAACACTAGTTTGGTTTAGGGTATTCTTCTTGAAGATAAAGATTTAGTGGCAGGCTACACAGACTAGTTTTTGTTTTAATGAAGCTAACAGTCTATCAAGAAATATAAGATTTAAATAAATCATCAGCCCAAAATATTACTTCCAATTGTATAAGGATTAGGAGAGTTACAGGTTGATAAAATAATATATTAGAAGGAAGTTGTATCTCTTCAGCATAGGGTATGCAGGCTGTGCAGTGCACAACTCTAGGGGCATCTTTCACAGAAATTACAGCATAAATGTATTTGAACTTTATTTAAACTGAATGGGAAATTACTGCTAAGAGTGACATAATCAGCTATGCATTTATAAAAGATGCTCTGGCCAAAGTGTGAAGAATGGATTTGAAATTGACAACAGGAGTCGGCATGGAAATACTAACTGCTTTTTTAAATGATCCATGAGAAAAATCGTAATGGTGAAGAGAATGGAGTGGGAGAGGAGTAAATGAATATATTTTAAAGACAGAATTGACAAGACTTGCTGCAGGTTGTATATGGAGCTGAAAACAAGGAGGATGCAAACTTCTCAAAGTGTTATTTACTAACAAAGGTCATGGTGTTAAAGATACAAATTTGGTGGAAATATTAAATAATTATTCTTTCTACTTACTTTGTATAATTTACCATGAAACCCCTAAGTGGATAAATCTATTAGGCATGTGGAAAGACACAAAATGGGCTGGAGATTTTTACTTGAGATTTTTGTTTCATAAGACTGTATAAGATATTCTGAAGAGAAGTAATATTGAAAAGAGAAACTAGGATTAATTTCACCTCCAAAAATTGCAGTGGATGGGTGAACTTCATCTGTCTTAGCACGTTAGCTTGACTCCTCAGTTTACATTCATTAACCTCATGACTGATGCAGACATTTTTTTCTGTTCTCAAGCCTGTAACTTGATTCCGGGGACAGCCTCAGGGCTAGGCCTCTTGCATAATCTCAGCAGTCACTCATCATCCTCCAGAGCCTTGGTTCTCCCACAGGAAGTCCTTGTCAGAATCTGGGGAATCTTCTTATTTTCCTGTATATTTAGCTCAAGAAAGTGCCCATAGCTGCTGCTCTCTGGCTCCTTGCTTTGATTTCATTTATCTGCACTGATAAACAGACAGACCCAGTTTACATTCTCACTCTACTTGCTATGGATGAGTGACTCCAGCTATCTTATCCATCTACTTTGTGAATGTCAAATGTGAAAATATATGTAATGGTACCCAACATATATCAGGTGCACAATGACTGTTATTTACCATTTTTCCCAGAGGAACAATTCTTGCTCTGATTTTACTTCCTTCTAGTCTGTATTTCTGATCCCTACCTTCTTTTTCTCCAGAAGGTTGCTCATGTTTGTGCTACAGTCTCAGATTCAGGATATCTATGGCTCCGTCATGATAGATTTCTTGCATCTATTTCTAGATGATTCTAGTTTGAGGAAAATGCATGGTGGGAACAGTGCATGCACAGAGATTGCTGTTTGTCTACCATGTAAAGAGATATAATTGCTGTGTATAAAAAATTGGGGAGAGCTTAGTAATCAAAACCCGGTTTAAGAGAATAGAGTGAAATAAGGATAATCTTTGATTCTACAAAAAGAAGAGGGCCCTGGGAGGTCATGCACTAACAATATTGCGTATTAGTATGGACACTTTTGTTTATCATGCATCACATCATGATTTTTTAAATTACTTACAATAACTTTATGAGGTGAGAATGGATGATATAATTCTCATGTTAAAGAAGAGAAAACAAAGCTTGGGAAATTTAATAGATGCAGGAGTAACCTATGGTGGCTCCAAGAGATCTGAATTCCAGACCAGACTCATCAAACTAGCTATGGCTGCATATAACTTTTACTTTCTGAAGTGCTGAGTCTTCCCAGTGGTAACAGAGGAAAAGGATTTCTCTAATATGTAATCCAAACTTAAAAGGGTGAGATGTTATATCTTGTCTAATATAAAGAGATCATTGGTAGAACTGGGATAAGAATTATATTCCCTAATTCAAAGCATCTCCAATACACTACTTCGCTTAAGGCACTTTTCTGGGTTCTGAATGGATAAGAATGGCAATTTGATACAAACAAAACAAACATCTTAATAGCTACATGGGGAAAACGGAGAAGAGCAGACAAAGAAGTATTAAAATCTTCTCATGGTCCTTCCAAGTGCAGAAGCAGGTGATCAAGGTATTGTGTCAGTAGGATGAAAATTGGAAGTAAAAGACTATGGCATGCATACAAATTATAGTGGATAAAATATAAACGTGGTCCATATCAGTAGTTTTGGAATAGCTGAGACTGATGTCAAGCAGTTGACTTAATATGGCCTTTTAAATAATCTAGGTGGATTAGAAAGAGGAGTATGGATGGCTAGTAGAGAGTTTGTGGAGATGAAGTGGAAAGATTAAAGTCTTGACTGGAACTGGAGAGATTACAGGCTGAGCCTCGGTTTTCTGGATTGATGTCATTCTCCAAAGTGTTCTAAGAAGGCACTGTGTCAGTATCTTTTAACTGGGCATCTATTGAAAGTAAGTAACACTATTGTTCACAAGTTTGAACTATGAGGGTCAAGGGAGACACCAAGCTATGAATAATATAGTGGCCAAGAAGCTAGTCAGCATGTCTAAATCATCATGTTTGTCTACTTTTACATAGATTCTAAAATATTTCCATTGCCGACTCAATAAATACAGGCAGGGTTATTTCATTAATATAAATGGATGCAGTTATGATAGAATTTTTTTATTTTTTATCTGCTGAAAAGCTGTTACAGTAACAGAAGATATGTATGATTTTATCAAAAATCATAGGGTGATAGACCCGTGATCCATCGAGATGTTTTGTTTTGGTTAACAAAAGAACAAAAACTGGGGTCTTTGAAGAAAGTATCAATGCTGACAATCATTTGAAGAAAATCAAATGTGTTATGTAATTCATTTAGTGAATGTTTAAATGCTTATTACATCCCAGACATTTAGTTTGATATTAGCTATAAATGTATATATGGGTATACATAGGTCGATATAGATAGATAGTAGACTAAGATATTACTGTCTAATGAAGAGACGGATATGTAAATCATAAGAGAAAATAATTCTGTAAGACATTTTTAGATGTAAATTTTCCCTTAAAATGCAGGCATAAAATGATTTAATTCTTCCTGGGGAAATCAGGGAAGAGCTCACAAGGTGCAGACTTCACATAAAGACTTCAAGGATGAGCAAGAATGATCAGAGATACACATGTGTAACTAACATGCTACAGAAAAAGAGAACATGTATCAGAGATTGTTCAAAATTCTCCACGGAGTTTATTATTTCTGAAAGCTTGAACAAGAGATACATTGGTAGAAGAGAAGTCTTAAAAGGTATAGAGGCCAGAGCAGAACATAAAGTGTCTTATAACCTGTGAAAATACATTCAAATTACTTCTTGGAAGCTATGAGAAGACTGATGAAATTTAAGAACAGGAATAACATCCAGGATGTCTTGCAAAGTGCATTTCTATAATGCTGAAACCAAATTAATTTTCAGATGAGGAAAGCATCTTAGAGGTAGTGGTCAAGTTAAGGGGTCTTTTATTCTAACTCAGAAATATGAAGAGAAAAGCCTGAAGTAGGGAACTGACCATGAAACTAGAAAGGAGAAAGCATATGCAAGTGGACACAATGTGAGTATCCTGGCTTCCTGTGTTCTGCCTTGGGAAATAGAGAGGTAAGTGATACCATTCAACAGAGTCATGGTACCTGAGGCAGTGGATGTGGGGGAGATGGAGGCATTTGGATTTGAGGCTGTGTGGGTATTGCCTAGAACTTCTTCCCTGATTTTCACAACCTTAAGTTAAAAGTTAAGTACCAGAGGGAAGAGGTCATTGAAGGAGAAAATCAGATTTATTATTTACTACTGATACATGCTAATTTTAGATAAAGGCAATCAATTCATCAACTTAAATGTAATTTAAATTACTTTGCTATAGGATATCATTGTTAATGCAAGGCTCCATTGCATAGGTTGGCAATCACATTACTGTGTCCACATATAAAATTATGTTGTTTCCAGTATTTTGATAAAAATTCTTTATTTCAGGGGAATATTACTGTTAACTATTATTGGGATGTCATCCAAGATATGGGTAATGTGTACAACTATTACTGTCAGGGAAGGAAAACATAAACAAAATTCATGATGTAAAGCTTCTTATGTGGATCAAATATCATAATGTTCTGGAAGTTTCTTAAGAGTAGGAACCAGAGAAAGAGTTAACAAGTTGCCATGGAGTTAAACAAACTTTCATTTCAGGACCCCCTTGCTTGCCTGTCTTTCTTATGAGGGGCCCTAGCAATGTGTTTACAGGTCATCTATTGTAGTAAAATTTGATCAAGTGTTATATTTTAACCGCAATCAGTTAAGCGCAGGCTGTCGCAATACCAGTGGCCCTATCACACTTGTCCTCCAGTCAGGTGTTGTTGATGGCCACTGGCATAAAGAGGCAGGCTAAAGAGAGATTGTCAGGAAATTCAGAGGCCGGGGAAGACAACCTAAGATGTATAATACACAACCACAATAAGACATCAGCAAGAAACTTGTTAACAAGTGATGGCAATTAAGAGTATTTAGATTAGTCACTGGAAGAAAACTTGCAACGTCAAAAAATTCAGAACTCATCTGTAAATGAAGCTCGATAGACATTTTCCTAAATCTGACAAGCATCCTAAAAATGTTCATGATATCACCAGTAATGACTTGTGAAGTAGAAATAAAGAGACTACAATGAATAAACAAATACCATGGTAAAATAACGCATTATTTTCTTTTATTCTGTATAGAACTTAGTATAAATATCTTGTCTTACAAAGGTGTGATTTTGCAGCCAAAAATGTAGGACAGGGAAGGAGGAATGGAATAGAACATGGCCAGGCTATCAATGAATACAAATATTTTCTCATTTTGTGTTTTATTTTTAAGCTGTTCATGGCATTGGTTAGCTTTTTAAAATTTGCAGTTTGTCGTGATTACTGATTATAAATATTTAATGTCATATCTGTTTATAATTACCATTTTGTATAAAAGAAGGCCTCTACAATGATTTAAGCTTCACATCACAAAAGCACTGTAATATTTCTCTCAAGATCCCTGGCACCAAACTAAAATCTGTAGAGAAAATTGCTAAGTTGACCGTTAAACAAACAAGAGAGTGTCAGGATTTAGCAATTAAATGTTCAGTGAGGAACAATAGGGAACACAGCATCTTGATCCTGCTATAAAAGTAAGGCAAAGTGAATTCAGGGAAAGAGAAATCTCAAAATAAAAGTTTATTCTTAGCTCTATTCATGAACTTCTGACTGTTTACAGTTGATAAAATCACCTTCATAAATTACATGGGTATGGAGGGAGACAGACATCAAGATCATGGAGATGAAAGAAGCTAACTCTTATAAGACAATCAACAACAACAAAATGATCTTTGCTCCTGATTTTAAAGGGCTAAAGGAAGAGAAGGGGAAGATGAAGGGAGAGCAAGTGCATAGGAAAAATGAGAGGAAATAAACAAAGAGAAATTGTGTAAGGTGCGAAATGACAGTAAAATTCCCCTACAATATAGAATGGTGAAACTTCTATTTGAAAAATATTTTTGGTACAGTAAAAAATGTTCTAGCCTTTACTCATCCATCCCAATTCTTTCCCAACTGAAATGTCAGTGAATTCTACTCTACTCATAATATATTGTAAAATAACTTTTTTCCCCTTTAACTAAAAATCTTACCTCAATTTTACATATGAGCCAGAATGAAGAATTCTACAAGAAAGCAGAAACTTGACAGAAAGAAGAGTACAGGAGAATGGGTGAAACTTGAAAATTGATAGAAATGATAGAACAGGATCTATATTTCTGCAGGTCACTGAAGTGAAGAGTTTGATGTTCTTCCTAGATCTTCATAGACATAGAATTGCCTGTGTAATCTCCTTACCTCACTAGTCTGCCCTGTCCTCCTTCTTGCTAGATGACAAATAAAGAAAACAAGAAAAACAAGGGGAGGGAGAGAAAAAAGGAGGGATGCAGCAAGACGGAGAAAGAAAAGGAGGAGAAAATAAAAGAAATTACTGAAGGGAGAAAATAAGCAGAGAAGAAGTTAATCCCCTGGTGAATTTTACACAGGCTATCTGGAACTCAAAAGTTCCATCTTTATCCATCTATCACTAAGTCAACTTTGGAACCTCTTCTTCTAGAACCAGTTAGGGAAGCCCCTGAAGGAGGGCTTATAGGATGAAATATATGTTGGTGTGAACTTTAAAGAAAGAATTTGTGTTTAAGGATGAAACTGTAATGGTTTTGAAGTTGCATTAACCACATGTGATTTGAGCTTAATCAAAAGTAGAAAAATCAGCAACTTCTACATAAAACATTCAGTAAGAGGAAGAAGATCCAACTTAGAAAATCTAATGGAATAATAATTCTGTTAGTAAGATAATGACACAGAGATGATGACACTGGAGTTTTCAGAGAGCATTGAGGCAGTATGTAGCTACGGAATTTGAAAAAAAAAGTTTCATTTTTGGAAGATTACTTCAACAGTCATATTAGATTAATTGAAATGAAGGTCGGTGATATAAGACTTTAAAAATAGTCCAACTGGAAATTATGAAAGCTTGAAAAGCAGCTTTGAAAAACAAAGGCAGAGGGGAAAGGGATGAAGAGAAATATAACTGAGATTTAAGATATAAAATAACAAATCTGAAACTAATCAACTGTGAAAATCAAGCAACGAGAAAGAGTTGTAAATTATTTAAAAATATCTGGCTTGATCAACTTTGCCAATTTTAGAGCCAGTCTTCACAAAAAGGAAAAAACAAAACAGATCAGGCAGGAAAGGAACAAACGGCTTGCTGTGAACCCGCTTAGACTGGCCGTGATCTCAAAGAGTAAAGATCTATCCAGGGAAACTTTTCTGAACCATAGTGTCAGACTTCCTGCTCTTTTCAACTCTCCTGGTTTTATCATCTCTACCCTATTTCAGCAATCTACTCCCATGGCCACATCCTGAATGTTGACAATACCCTAAACGGTGCCATTTATAAGATCTCTGACACACCACTCTCCTCTTACAGCTGTCAGTAATGTACATGACCTCCGCTTTTTCAAATATGCTTACAGATTATACATCCCTGATATTGATGGCAGTGGCTGCTGCTATCACGCCTGCTGCAACACGGAGGTGTGACTGGGCCTGCACATTCCACGGAGCTGTTGGGAGTCCCGCCCCTTCTGAGTTGGGGAAAGAGCTCCCCCGGTGCCCCTGCATCTGCCCAAACTGCGGCTGTGGATCGGAGGCTCGGGGTGGGCAGGTTGGGAGCTTCCGAGTGTAGCTGCAACCACCCTCCCGGGCGCAGGACCCTGGCATCTCTGCAGCTTGCACCCTTGGGGGCCCCAGGAAAGACCCATATCTCTGTAGGTTTGGAGGTGTTTGCTTCTGCTGCCTGGCCTCTCTTGGCTCCCGGTGCCTGCTCTGATCTCTGAGCGGGAATTGGTGCTGAGCCCTGGGGCCGTGCATGGCAGCGGGAGGCAGATTTGATTCCTGAGCAGAAGGAGGCAGTTCTCAAGTAAGGATACCTTCAAGCCAGGGAGGGCCTGAAGGCTGGAGTCTGGGCTGCCAGTCCCACTGACCAGATTGGGGACTTGTGGGCCTCTCTTCTGGGCCACCCATAGCCACCCATGGACCAATCAGCAAGCACATCCCCCACTCTGAGGTCCATAAAAGCCCTGGGCGCACCCTGAGCAGGGCACAGGAAGGCCAGAGGAGAAGTCAGAGAGACGACAGGATAGCCAGCTGTGGAGAGAAGTACTCCTCTCAGCTCAGAGCTGGAGATGATGGGAAGGTCAGACGCAGAGAGGAGCTACCCTCTCTGCTTAGAGCTGCCAAGAGGTGCTACCTACCTTCTCTGCTGAGAGCTGCAGAGAAGACCTGCCGGCAGAGAGGAGCTACCCACTGTGGGTCTCCCCCGATCTGTTGTAACGCTGAATAAAGCTTCTTTTCATCTTGTTCACCTTCCACGTGTCTGCATACCTCATTCTACCTGGACGCAAGCAAGAACTCGAGCAAAGGAACCACCAGCCACAGAGGTTTCTGGCCAGAAAATCGACATCCCCAAAGTCCTATAACAATCTGATTCTAAAAGCAACACCATCTTTTCAATGTAATCCTAAAAGATTTGAGGATTATTTTATTTAACTTCAGGATCCCCTCTGAAGAAAATCAACTTACAGAGGGTGGCAGGTCTTAAGAAAGGTACTTAGCAAGTGCTGGTACATTCTAAGCAATCAATATTTGTCAATGTTTACTGTCAAATTGTACTAGAGAAAACGATTCCTGGGGCTTAAAATTATCCTATACAAGGATCCACTTTATTATTATTATTTCTTTCTGTTTGTTTTGGATAAATTACTGACTCCTTATCTCAGTTATGTTGTGTGTTAAAAGTTTACAGTGTTACTTTGTATCTCTCAAAGGCTTTTGTTAGCATTTTCAATGAGATACCTTAAAACCTCTAAAAATAAAATGAATGCTATAAGTAAATAAAAATAAGTCTGAATGGCCAAAAATATGTGTGTGTTTGTTCTTACTATTTATCGCCAAGGACACCAATTCATTGGCCCTTTATATAGCAATATGTAACTCAAACTTCTGTTTTTTTTTGCTTTAGACCTGAAAGGCATAAATTTATTTTCCCATTTACATAGCAAGTTGAAGTTGTGAGGACAAATACAGTAGAATGTGTTGATTTCCACAGTCTCTGGAAAGTGGCATTTCTGTTATTTCCCAGTCCAGGGGTTTTTAATTCACAGTATTTCACATTAATGTTAGACTTGCTATAAGGTTATTTCTTAAAATATCTTATGCCTTCAGGAAAACGTTAGCTTGCTAGCTTTCTGAGGTATTACTCATTTATATCACTCAAAATGATAACCAATGAATATATCAGAATGGAGACCCACCTAGAGGCAGCATGCCTTAATTCTGCAGTGCCAGCAGTGTGTGACTACCTGGCTACCTTTCTTACTTATTGTTATATAGCAAATTTTAAAGACACTCATGAGAATGATTTTTTTCAGATCAACCACATTTGTATATGAGCAAATGGAGTTTGTCTCAAGTGATCTAGGCACATGAAATCAAATTATGCTTTAAATTACCTATTCAGAATGTCACTCTATTCTTACCTGCAAAAATACGTACAACTTCATAATAATGTATCCCATAGAACATTTTGAAGTTTATAAGGCTCTTGGATTGTAATATCTCATTTTTTTTCTAAAAACAAATTCAGTTAGGCGGGGCTGGAATTGTGCATCTCGTTCCAAGAGACTTGCTTAAGACGAGTTGAGTAGACAGTAAGGGACAACCACAGATGTTCAATGTTATCACTAAATCTATTTGGGATTAAGCAGGTTCTGTCAATAAATAGTTCTGTTAAGGCAATGGTGTAGTCCTACGGGATAATGCAAAGAACATAATCATAATCATTGTAGGTGTTTTTATGATGCATAACACAATATTATGCCATGATATTGATGAATTTGTGATTATTGTAACTGGCTGTCTTTTGTCTCTTTTCATCATTTCAATTATACATCAAATATCTGCACTGAATGGAAAAGTGTTTTACCTGCTGGTATAAAAAATGCTGTGAATATTGGGATTAGACAAAACTGGACATAAATCTCCAGGCCATCACTTACTAGCTTTGTGTCCTGCAGCAATGGACACTCTCTCTCTGAGACTCCATTTCTTATTTTAAAATAGGGATAACAATGCTTGGTGGCTGTGAAAATTAAATGAAATAGCATGTATAAAGGGCAAATACAGGTTAATAAATGTTATTCTTCTTCCTCTCTGCTATCTTCACCCTAGAGAGCAGCAGGGATGAAACTCACATGGCAGTTTAACTACATGTCTAAAGTTTCTATCCCTGTATTACATAGCCCATATTATCCAACTCTTATATATGGAAAATCCAAAACATTGCAAATTGCAAAGAGAAACTGTGCAGTAAAGGACTAGAAATATCAAGTATGTCATTCAATTAACATTAATGTTTCAGATGAGTTGGAGAGAGAACTTGTGTTATTGTGCTGAGCTATAAAATCTATGCCCTCTCTAAGCCTATATGGAACTGTAACGTCCATCTAGATTTGCTTTCTCCTATGAAAACAGTGGGTACATGTGTTTGACACTGTACAATGTAATTTGACAATTAGTTACTTTTAATAAAATAAATGAGTCAATTTTGCCCAGTTTGACTGACTTTAGGTGAAGCAATACCTAATATTTTATAACAACTGTTACACATTCATATCTGATATTTGGACATTAATTGATAATAATAGTGATTTTATAAAAGAAGTTAAAGAGGTGTTTGTTCTGGAAAACAAGGTCAAAAATGCTGAATTATATCGGAAACTAAATTATTTTATATATTTAAAAATATTTCAAAATGCAGGCAGCCCTCTGTTTATATGATTCCAATTTGCATACATTTCTGTTACAATGCTTTAATTAAGTAACACCAGTCCCCAACAACATGGTTTCAGTAAACATGCTATGTGCACTGTAATTGGATAGAAGTACAAACCTCACTGCTATAGCTCTTCAGTCCATGAATCACTACACAAAGATAGATGCACATCATGAAGACTGACCAATCATATAAGTTTTTTCAAAGTCTGTTGGTTACTGGTCACTGAACATCTGTTATTTAGTTCACACATAGAGAGCAAAGTTTGTGCTTGTGTAAAAAAAGTGCACTTGAAAATATTTTATGACATTGAAATTACAATAAGTTAAATATTAGAAGCTGATCCAAACTTAGAAAGGAATATGACACCTTGCCAAGGCATAGAAGAGATACCTGTTCTTTATCATGTTATACAACAACAGGCAGGGAAGCAATGTTCAAACTATCCTTTTTTTTTTTTTTCTTGAGACAGAGTCTCACTTTGTTGCCAGGCTGGACTGCAGTGGTGCAATCTCGGCTCACTGCAACTTCTGCCTCACGGGTTCAAGCGATTCTCCTGCCTCAGCCTCCCTAGTAGCTGGGACTACAGGTGTGCACCACTACCCCCAGCTAATTTTTGTATTTTTATTAGAGACAGAGTTTCACCATGTTGGCCAGGATGGTCTCAATCTCTTGACCTTGTGATCTGCCCACCTTGGCCTCCCAAAGTGCTGGGATTACAGGCATGAGCCATTGCACCCGACCTCAAACTATTCTTAAACTTCAATTCCCATGTTTCTAATATTTTAAAATATAGTGTTCAAAAATATTAGTTCTACTTTAAAAAATGTTCTATAAATGTATAACTGATAGTGATTTAATGTTTTGATAAAAATTGTAAAGGTCATGGAATAATCAGAATATTTCACATTGATTATTAAGATCCTTTCGTAGATTTCAGGTTTTATTAGCATTTTTACAGTCCTATACTACTGTGCCAAGTGAGGACTACTTGTATTTAAAACACTACAATTATAAAACAGAACCTATGCCTTGGTTTCATGTTTTAGGTGAAAGAGATGACTAAATCTAGAGTTTTTTTTTTTCTTCCATGGGTTATGTGAAATCCAAATATATACTTGGATATACTCCTTTGTTTTTATTTCTTCATGGTTATCAAATGGCTTAATTGAAACAGAAATTCAAAGCTAATTTTTCTTTTTACCTACAATAATCATGGAGCTTAGAAATAGGACAATAATCATTCCTTTCATCTGTAAATGTGGCCATTTCCATTGTAATGCTCTGACAGCCAGAGTTCAACCTTTTAGCAGCACATCTGTCCATGAATAAAATTGAATATGTAAGGAGCTGAAAGCCCAGACAAGCAAGGCTAGCTAGTTTTGAAGGTTCAAGGCTTTTCATAGAACCTACTGATCTGGAATATTTCCTTCTCTTTACTCCAAGTTCATAGATTCAAATTTCACTTGGACGCTATGCAAACAACTGATGAGTCACATTCTTATATAAGTCCTGGTGGATTTGTTTTAACTTTCCAATTCATATGCAGAAATAACACTTTCCCTGCTTCCTCTCTATCATGTCTATCTGTTGCCATCCTGCTTTTCTGGATTTGATCTGAAGCCTACATCCCAAGCTTAAATGGGGTACCCTTATCTTTTTTTTTTTTTTTAATATATCAAGACAAGAGAAGAAGAGAATGTAAATTTCATAGTACCATTTTCAGAATATATGCAACTCATACTCTAGGCTTCCAAAAAGCTTCAAAAGGAATTTGATTTAAGACAGAGCTTTTGTGTTTTGGTTAGAAATAGAGCCAGGTAAGTACTGTTTGGTGACTTTTTTCGTGACTTGTATTAAGTTGAGGTAGACTAATTAAGTGACAAATATCTCCCAAGTTTAAATTGTTCAGCACAACTAAAACTTATTTTTCACAGAATTTGGTGTCTGTTGGGTCGATGGGGATTGAGAAGACTTGGGGTGACATTCTGTGTCATGAAGTCATTGAGGGTCCCAGGTCCATCAGTATGGAAACTCAGTCTCCTGTGTAACCAGAAGATGGCCCAAGCAAAAGAGAAGGCCCACCTGTTCACTGTCTTGGTTTGTAGATGACCGCCTCATTTCCAATCATGTTCTGTCCATGAGAATTCACTACAAAACTTGTCTGTATGCAAGTGGCTAGAATATAGTCATTGATATACCCAAAAAAGAAAAGGACCAAATATTGGCAGGCACGTGAATTTTGCCATATGGCCTTATTTAGACCCAGGCTACTTGGATAAAAGCCATCATAGATCCAGGACCAGCCACATAATGTGGGCAGCCCAGTGCAAATGAAAATTCAGGGCTCCTTGTTGTAATAGTAGGAAAATGGGGATAATGATATCTTTGTGGGAGGGTGTTTATAATGTATTTGTATACTAAAAACATAAAAAGTACTAAAATATAAAACTTTTTTTCTCTCACAATTCTTTTTTGACATTGCATTAAAAAAAAAAAGTTTCGATGTACTATAACCCTCTTTGCAACATGTAGATACATGCAGGGATTATGTAGAGTCTCCCATGCACCCAGGGCACTGGCCCAAGAATCCGTGTCCATTTATGACTTACCAGCCGCTGAGTTCCCCCTCCTTCCAGCTGCTGAACTGACATGTTTATTAGCCATGGGTGAGGAAGTCAATCTCCCTTTCCCTCAGCTTGTCATCCCAGCCCATTGCAGATAGTTGATCCTCAAGGGATTACAAACCAGACATGCTCAGTACCCTCATCTGGGGTGGGCCAGCCCAGAGCCTCATCCCCACTAAGTCACTTGCCCAACAGCTGTGGGGCTGCTAGCTTGTCACCCCGAGGCACTGTGGAGTGTGCATATCCAACCCTGAGTTTCCTCATCACTTTGCCCAGACCCCTACTAGGGTTGAAGGACCATGACTGCATGAAGTCTCCTCCTGAATGCAATCCTTGCTCTAGGAGGAGAGCTGTATTAATTATTAATCCTTGGGCAGGGGAGAAAATGTCAAGGCTGGGCAAGCCCAGACCTCAGGGCGCTGGGAGCCAGTGGTTGAGAATCTGTGCTGGAGAAGCAGGGAGATGGTGGGAGATGGCATTGCCCATGAACCAAGATTAAAAGCCAGTATTTGTTCCATTGTCCCATTGGATTTCACTTGCAAACCACAAATTTCAAAGATGAAATCATTAATAGTTTCAAGACAATGGCAGAGCATTAACTCTCTGAGTGCAAGTCCCTTAGAACTGCACTGGCCACACACCCCTGAAGCTGACCCTGCACGTACCACATTGGTTTAACCATACCAGTAGTGTCCCTTACAGATGCCCTCAGTAAAGAGGTGGTCTTGAGGTATCTCTCTTCTCCTTTCCCATTCATTACTCGAAAGCGTCACTGTATAGAAAGTACATTTACAAGGGCTTTTAAGGTAGGTGCCCTCTCAAAATCAGTAATCATGGACTTTCTGCCCCATGCTTTTGAAATTGTGATTTATTCTTGTGAAATATACACTTTTTTCAAAGATTGCTTTGTCTGAAATACTTTAAGGAGTTATTTCCAAGTTACCCTTTCTTAAGACCTTCCATGATCCCCCCAGACAGAAAGAACTCTTCTTCCCTTTAACTGGATGGTTTACTACAGGTGAGACTGAGCTTATCAGAATCACCATGGGGGCATTTTAAAACTATCTTTGCTTACTCTTATTCTCCACACTGAAGATTTAGGCATGAGAGGCATCTATAAATTGAAAATGTTCTTTAGATATTTATAACATAGTTTCTACCTCCATTAAAGTATTTGCTTTAATGCCAAGGCTTTATGCAGACATCTTTAAAAAAAAATAAGTATCACTTATATTTTCTATTATGTTTGTGCACATGCCAATCTCCCCTAGATTGCAAATAATTTTTGCACAGAAGAAGGTCTTATTTGTCTTTATTTTCCCAAGACACATGTAACCTTAACTAGTATATAGTGGGTACTCAATAAATATTTGTGATTTGAATCAATGGATTTAGATTGTGATAAATTTGTGTATATAAAACCTCAAAACAGAGTGCCCACATAGAGGCTTACCACAGTCTAACATGTCAAATGCCTGGTGTTGTTTCAGGATGACTATAGATTTCTATGTCCTGTCTTAAATGAAATAAGGCATTCTTTCTGTATGAGAAAAAAGTCAGTGTGGACATCAATGTTTGGGGCTTGAAGCTCTTCACAACCTGCCTTTTTAGAGAGGTATAAAACCTGAGTCCTGTGGGGTCTTCCTGGGTGTTTTGTTACTGTTTTTTCTTTCAGACATCTATTTTATTATTGCTATTGTAGGCATTACAAGAGAATGTATCCACTTGACTAGAATGGTGATCTTGAAATTGTCGAGATCCTCGAAGCCAGACTGTACAAAATATTTGCGTATTTTCTTAACTCAGAGTTCTTAGCCAAATGACTGTAGCCACTGCTTTGGAGCTGGTAAAGTCCCTGTGCTTAGCACTGGCTCTTCCAATTACCGTAAAAGCTAAGATGGTTTCTTCACTTTCCATTGCATCATGTCCACATGTATACATCAAGGACAGCTTTGGACTGATAACTGCTTTGCCATTTACTTGATCAAAATATGCACATGAACCAGAAACTCTTAATGATATAAGATGGTTCTCAAAAAGCATTGCCCAAAAATGTTAAATTACAATATTATAATACGTTGCCATAAAGCTGTAACTTTTTGTAAGAAAAACAAGGCGATTCAGCCAAATTAGTTGTGATGTTCTCACTTATTGTAAAATGTCATTTTTCTTAAGAGGAGTAATTGCTATTTTTTTAACTGCTTATTCAAGGCTGTTTAAAACTATCTACACGATGGCCGGGCGCGGTGGCTCAAGCCTGTAATCCCAGCACTTTGGGAGGCCGAGACGGGCGGATCACAAGGTCAGGAGATCGAGACCATCCTGGCTAACAAGGTGAAACCCCGTCTCTACTAAAAACTACAAAAAACTAGCCGGGCGACGTGGCGGGCGCCTGTAGTCCCAGCTACTCGGGAGGCTGAGGCAGGAGAATGGCGTAAACCCGGGAGGCGGAGCTTGCAGTGAGCTGAGATCTGGCCACTGCACTCCAGCCTGGGCGGCAGAGGGAGACAGGGAGACTCCGTCTCAAAAAAAAAAAAACAAAACAAAACAAAACAAAACAAAAAAACTATCTACACGATGAAGACTTATTTAATTAACTCCAGCTGGCCTTGACCATTTGTTTGCATCCCCTCACTCTTTATGGTTTAAGCTTCTTCTTTTTTTTTTTTTTTTTTTTTTTGAGACAGAGTCTCGCTCTGTCGCCCAGGCTGGAGTGCTGTGGCCGGATCTCAGCTCACTGCAAGCTCCGCCTCCCGGGTTTACGCCATTCTCCTGCCTCAGCCTCCCAGGTAGCTGGGACCACAGGCGCCACCACCTCGCCCGGCTAGTTTTTTGTAGTTTTTAGTAGAGACGGGGTTTCACCGTGTTAGCCAGAATGGTCTCGATCTTCTGACCTCGCGATCCGCCCGTCTCGGCCTCCCAAAGTGCTAGGATTACAGGCTTGAGCCACCGCGCCCGGCCTAAGCTTCTTTACTTAAAAGGTTTTGCATTTATTTATAATACAAAATAACACAATACCACATGACTTGACATATAACATATGTAACTTGGCTGTCACTTATAGATCCAGCGTTGTTAAGTGGTTTTCATAAATTATATAATTCACTTACCATAAAAAGTTGCTGCTATTAATATTGCTATTTTATATATAAGCACATGGAGACTTAGAAAGTTATTTACAGCAAAATTATCAAAGCAGATTGATAAAACTGGAAATTACAGGAAAACACAAAGGAACTATGAAACCATAAATTTTAAAAATAATGCCTATGGATCTACATTTTTCTAGCATGCTGGGTGGTTCATAGTCATCCTAAAAATTGAGAATCACTAAAATACCTTTAAGTGTATGTTTGATTTTTGCAACTGTACTTGAACTTTCTGAAAGGAACACAAGCTATTTTCTTTTTCTTTTTTTTTTTTTTTGAGACGGAGTCTCGCTCTGTCGCCCAGGCTGGAGTGCCGCGGCCCGATCTCAGCTCACGGCAAGCTCCGCCTCCCGGGTTTACGCCATTCTCCCGCCTCAACCTCCCGAGTAGCTGGGACTACAGGCGCCGCCACCTCGCCCGGCTAGTTTTTTTGTATTTTTTTAGTAGAGACGGGGTTTCACCGTCTTCGCCAGGATGGTCTCGATCTCCTGACCTCGTGATACGCCCGTCTTGGCCTCCCAAAGTGCTGGGATTACAGGCTTGAGCCACCGCGCCCGGCTCACAAGCTATTTTCTTTTCCCCATTTCTCAATTCTACTATGAGATGTTGTGTGCCATGAGATAACTTTTCGTAAAGGCTTTGGGGTAAGACAACTTTTAAAAAATCTCATTTTTTCTGGGCTCTAGTAAAAGAGAATCATCAAGTCAACTGCATACCACTACTGGCTGGACTGATGAAATAACGTGAGTCTTGAAGATATTTGACAATTGGATTCCATTTATTGACTACTAAAAGGCAAAACTGATTACTTACCTAGAAAAAAAATGTCCAGAGTTAGGTCCACATAATCAAATTTGGGGCATGTCACCTTTTAATAATTCCCCCCATGATTTGCAACGTCCTTTTAAAAACAAAGCAGTGAAGGGACTAGGACAGAGCTAGGGAGACAGAAAATACATGATCAGAAATCAGGTCTGTAATCTGTAATCAACCAGTCTCAGTACAGGTGTAAGCCGCTTAGAGGATAGTAGAGGGAAGAGTTGGAATGCTTCGCTTTACTCCCCACCACCATGGCCAAACACTATAGCCAGAATATAAAAAAAGTTTGAATTGTTCTCTGAAAAGTTCTGCTCTTATTAGCAGAGTGGTTCCCATAATAGGATGCATATTGGAATCACTTAAAAACATTTAAAGAACACTAATGCCTTAGCCTCGGTCCTAATTCTGATTTAATTAGCATGGAATTTAATGGACATGGGGATTTTATAAGTGCTCAGTGATGATAATTTGCCTGTAAGTTTGGAAACCACTGCTGGGGGGTTATCCTTTCCTTTTTGTATTTTTATTTCAGTGAATAGGCAAAGCCAAGTCTATTCACTCATTAGACTTGCCAATGTTGAGCAGATGTTGGCAGTCGGTGAAACGTATATTCTCACCGTCATTGCCCTCATTATCACTCTCTGAGTTTACCCACTTTTGTGGGGGCTAGTCCCGGGATTCTCTACTTCCTCTTGTACCTATTGCCATTTGAGTTGTCTCCCTAAGGAGCAACTCTGCCTGTACTCTTTTCCTGCTGAAATTTTTCCAGTGACTTCAGTGAATGAGTGAATGAGACTCTTAAGCGAGGAAAAATATCTGAAAATAAACTAAAAGTACTGAAGCTGCACACACATAACCTTGTTTTCTTACTATGGATGGACCTTGCTGTGATCACGTTAATGACTATTTTTACCTATAATCACCAAAGGAAGAGATAAATCCTGGTCCTCCTTCAATCGGCTAATGGATGCTGTGAAAGGGAGATGAATAAAAATTAAATAATTCTTCAGGGCTATGGGATGAAAGTTTCACACAGTGATTCTCCACTCTATCTGTATATTGGCATCGCCTGAGGAGCTTAGAAAACTGTTAAGGCATTACCTCCGCAGACTCTAATTTAATGTCAACAGGTCCAGATGTAGGCCTTTTTATAAGGTCTCCAGTTTATTTCACTAGGCAACCAAGTTTGAGAACCATAGCTCTGATGAAAAACTAGTTTAACATAAAGGAATGTAGTTTAACAAAATAATAATTAAGGTAGGAGGAAGCCAGAAATAACTTATGTGAAATGTGGATATTTAGCAGGAGGAAAGGATGTTGCTAGGCAATGGGATAACCTAGGCTGGGAAAGGAATATTAGGATGACTAAAAGGAATATTAGGGTGACTAAGAAGAGAAAACAAAAGCCAGATGAAAGAGACACACATTGTCAGACATAATCAAAGAACATTAAAATCCTAAACTGTGTAGTTTATGGGACACTGGGAAAAACCCCTAACAGATGTTATTCCAACTGAATATTCAAATCTTCCAAGCTAGAAATTACTTTTTCTTCCTGCCGAGATAATTATGCAAATAAATAATTTTGGGAGAGTAATGTTTTCTGCTTTTATTATTTTTTCAAATTTTGTGAATGATGTTTTTAAGACCTATGGAGGCTGTGGGGAAATATCAAAGAAGAGAACCTGCTGCCATGACATGGGTAAAGTCAATTTTTTATTTTAAAAAAGGGGGATAAATTAGACAAAGGGCTCTAAAACTTTAACATACACACACACACATGTACACGTAAATGATGCAGAAATTCTTTGCTTAGGGCAGCACATAATAGTTTAAAATATGTTGTGTATTAAATTGGACAATTCACTGTCCAATTTAATACACAACATATTTTAAATTATTCACCAAAACAATGTTCAAAGTAGCATTTGATCACTTTCTAGCCCTTTAATATTGATTGTATTCATACAATTAATTAATATTAAATATTCCCTATTTGATTACTTTCTATCTTTATAGTATGTTTTATTCATAGGATATATAGAGAAGCAAAGAAAAGTAACTCCTTATTAAGTTAAACAAGCTAGCTTTTTTTCCTCATGTGAAATTTATAATTTTGTGTGAAGAGCATGAAGGTCTAATCACACTTTTGGTTCTATGACATTGGGTATATCAGCTGCTAATTCTTAATCAGAAAACAAAGTTTTAGTTCCTTCTACTTGGTGCCTGCCCTGACCATTATTGGATTAAAAACTTAGTTTTTCTTTGAAGGGTTTTTTCCCCGAAAAAACTTGTCCATTTAACTCCTTGTCTTTGCCTTGAATACCTCTTCAATAATTTAGATGCCCCAAGCTTACCTAGTTTCCAAAAGACTGTGCCCAAACTGGCTGCAGTGTAAGTCTCAAAGAGCTGTCAGCTGAGATTAAAAAAAAGAAAGGAAGAAAGAAAAAATGTTATATTTCTTATTTGGCATTTCAATGTTCTGAATCGCTTTAAAAGATGTACTAGGTAAGAAATTATTGACGCTTTAATAGTGGAACCTGAAACATTACTCTAAATATATGAGAGGAAATATTTGGGGAGCTAGAGGCTTTACTATGCATTTTTAAAGTTTACCATGTATGTGGCCACACCTTCATTCATAAAAGCAACTCAGTTTTCCTCCCGGGAACTGCTGCTATTCATTTTATGCTGAATCTCTAGTTTTCATGATTAATTTTAAAGTCCATCTATTTTTTAAATTGGTTATTCTTCATTATTTTAGAATGTATCTAGCCCTATGAAAAGAAAAACTTAGACTAAGGACTCCCTATTTGCTTTAAGATGGAGGGGTTTTCAGCAAGATAGACAATTTTTAAATTAAAGTAAGTGAGATTATGTTTCCAAAGAGAGCCTTGCAGGCAGATCATGGACCAGTTCCAAAGCTTTCGTTTAGTAGAAAGCCTCATGCACAAAAGACAATGGGTCACCCTCGTTCTGGGATATATATTGTACACCTTGTACATGATCATCCATCCTCAATTGAGTGGAAAAAATATCTGAATAAAATGAGCATCCGCTATTCTAATAATAACAGCAAAGATATATAGTTTTTATTATGTGAAAGCATTATCCTAAATGCTTTCCACATATTCCCTTATTTTATCTTGACATTTATTTTATGAAATGGGTAATAGTATATTTCTTCACTTTATATATGAGAAAAAATATGTAAATGGAGAGGTTAAATAACTTGCCCAAAGTCACAGAGCTAGAAAGTGGGAAAACATTCTAACACAGGTAATTGAAACTGTACTTTTTTGTAAATCACTATGATTGCCCTCACTTTTAATAAGATACATGTGCTTGAATGAATTGATGAGATCTGTCATGTGTGAAACATATTATACAATTAAGCAAAATTAAATTTAAAAGATTTGAATTTCTACAGGTTACATTACAATCAAACAAAGCATTTAAAAATACTTTTTAAAAATACTTTTTAAAGTAGGGTTGTCATATTCATTGAACATTTTTCATGAATTAAATAAAAATGTAATATTTCAAACCTTTATATCAATGTACCCACTGTCAAAGTATCTTCCCAGCTACCAATGAAATTATCAGAAAAAAAATACTATAAAAGAGTATTTGGAGAAAGTAACAAATGTTGTTTCTCTGCACTTCATAGGTATGTCACTACCTAGCAATTCATCTATCTCAGGATCAGTACCTGTGAGAGGAGGACAGAATTTCAATGGGAGAATTAAAACCTAGAACCTATTTCCAAGGAAAGAACCCTAGAGGGGATTCCAGAGTGTGGGTTTGTGCTCCCAAGCTCCGGAATCCTTGCCAAAGCAACTGAACAACAGCGATCAACAAACAAATAAAATCCATTTGGGTTGAACTAATTTGTTATACTAATACGCAATTATCTAAATTTACAGGAAAGTAGACCTTCATTTTATTCAGTTCTGGTGCTTAGAATAGTGACACTTTGCCTAAATAGAAGTCAATCATAAGCAGGCTCAGCTGTCTGGAACAAAGAAAATCCTGAGGGAAAAACAAAATAGGAACATAACCATCCAAGCAGTCAAAATGATGTCTAGGTACCAGTATGCCATTGTAGGTTTAGTAAGGCCTTTGGTCAAATTCAATTAAATTTCATTAACATAAATAAAATAAGTTTTCTGCTTGTCTGATACTATATTGCATGAAATAAGCATGATAAATTTTGGCCAACATCAGGTATTGTTTGAGAGCATACAATTAAAATAATAGACTATGTGCTAGGTAGAGCAATGCCTCCCCACCCCGAGGTAGCCACGTCCAAATCCCCAGAAACTGTGATAGATTACCCCACAAGGCAAATGGAATGAAGGTAAAAGATGGAATTAAAGTTGCTAATTAACTAATCATGAATTATCCAGGTGGGCCAAAGTAATCACTAGCGTTCTTGGATGGGTGGGGCCTTAATGGGTCTTTAAAAGGGAAGCAGAAGCCCATGTCAGGTAGTCAGATAGTACGAATGAGATTCGTTGGCTTTAAAGATGGAAGGGGTTTGTGAGCCAAGGAATTCGGACCGTGGCTTAAAGAGGGAAAAGGGCAGTAAATGGATTCTCCTCTACAACCTCTAGAAAGGAATCCAGTCTTGCCTGCATCTTGATTTTTAGTCCAATGAGACCTATTTCAGACTTCCAACCTCCAGAACTGTAAGTCATACTTAAACATTGTAATTTGATGCAGCAGTGATTGATGGGGAGCTAATTCAGCTTATTTGGTTCTTGAAAAATTCAGTTTAGGTGATTTGATGATAGGGTCGCCTCAATTCTAAAAAAACAAAAAAATAGGCAGCTCAGCTCTCGTTTGGAGTTTGTTGTGGCACTTACTCTGCTTGTCCTTGGACTCTCTTCTCACCCTTTCCCTGCTCTGCTCGGTGGGGCAAGGTGGGTAAACCTCAGGCTTAATTCCCCAGGTTACTGTGCTACCTGGTTTTCTGATGATGTGGTAGTTTACTACTTTGCTCCTGGAGGAGGGTAGAAAATGGAGCATCTCTGCCCAACACTCCCTGCCTCCACTGGTATCTCTGGAGGTGACTTGAGCTATTTTTCATGCTTCAGCTATAACTATGGGGTGATGCTTGGCAATTTGACAAACCTTTCGGCAGTCCCAGCTTGCACTAATGTCCCTGGACCTGGTTTCAGCCCTTGTTAGATGGCCTCAAGTTTTTAGCTATAGAAACACACACTCTCACCATTGTCTTTTAGTCCTTTCAGCTGTTGCTTACCATAGAGCAGCCTCATTGTCACCTGATAGTCTTCCTAGCTTATCACCTGTGTAACAAAGTATTTTGCTTAAATTTCCTCTGTTTGGAATACCCAGGGAGCTTTTGTTTTCCTCACTGGAACTTGTAATGAGTAATAAGTTCCCCAACAGTACAAGATTGTTTAGATAAATTCAGATTTAATTCTAATGGCCACAGTTCTTGATGAGGAACATTGTTTTGGATGACTATCAGGAGTAGGAACCTTGAAGAGCGAATAAATCAGGGAACAGTGTCTGTGTAACAAGATTAAGGTGAGGCTGCTGCTGCTACTCATTATAGTGATAACAATATCAACAATGACAAAAGAATCGAAGAAGTGGAAAACTGCTATTTTATCATTTTGAGCTGAGCCTTTATCAAAACAATTTATACCTGGGTGGGCTATTTGCTACGTAGGAGCTGTGACCCTTTTATAAGCCACCTCGCTGCTCTGTCTTGGTTGCTACATCTGTAATGTGAGAATGATAGTAATATATATCTATTACTGATATCTATTACTAAGGGGACATATAGAAAAAGCTGATAGTTTGGCACATGGAACCCTCACATGTTGGCGGTAATTTTGAGCTCTTATATTGAACTTAAGTATTAATAAGGAATTCTGCCTTTTTAAAATATGAACACTCACTTTTTTATCTAAGTTGTCTAAAATTTATCTAGGATTCACCTTTTCACAGTTATTTTTACTCATGTTTCAAATACACTGTTCGCCTAGAATAAGAAACTCCAAATATTGCTTCTTCGTAGTTCTTAGGTTGTCCTGTTCCATCTGCTTGATGGATTTTACTTTGTAAATTCAGACCTGAAGCTGCTCATGCCACCTGTCACCACATACTCTCAATACCAAGCTCTGTCTACCTGATTGGACTCTTTTCAATTATTTGCTGATGGGCTGCACCTACATCAGGAAAGCGCTTGCCTCATTTAACCCTTCTATGCCCAGCTATAGAAGACATAACAGGAGCCACTTTAAATATTTGTGAGCACTCATGTGCTTGAGGACAACGATAATACTCCTCATTTAGGATAAAAAGAGACACTTCTCCCAGACACTTAATACTACTGAACAAATTGTTGTTCCCCTTGTTCTATAAAACAATGACTAAAGCCATTTTCTGAAAATGAGTATTGTTAATCATTGCATCATTAACCTTTACAATGTCAATGTGTTCTCCATATCAACTTCAGTTAAATGACTGCCGGAGGTAACAGTTAAGGGAGCGTTTCACATAGAGGAGCATATTAATGCTTTATTTAGTTCTAAATGCACTGTGAAGGATTTAGGTGAGAGCTAGTATATATTAAGAAAGCAAAGTACCAGAAAGAATAATTTCACAGCAAGAAAGTGGAAATCTGACAGAATATGTAGCCTGCCTTCTAATCTTTCACATTTCTTTGTTCCCTAGTTTTCATTGCTTTTTATGTTACTTTCTTTCAATAGATAACACACACTATCTAAATTGCATACAAAGTATAGAAATAAAAGAATGCCTTGTGTGTACATGGTGTGCATGGGTGTGTGAGTTTGTGTGTGTACATTCTGAAGCCCATTTGTGTGAGTGGCATCTCTTCCACTGTGGCTAGAAGCAATTTGTCTCCTCATGCCTTCCACTTGTGGGCAGGTGGCTCAGAATCGCATTTTATACCTTTTTTTTTTTTTCACTGTTCTGATGCTCCACTGGTTTAGTTCTTATCAGAATTCGTGGCTTAAATTTAAGAAAGTCTTCTATAAGAACAAGTTGTTTCTTAGATTAACTTTTTTTTTTTTTTTTTTTTTTGAGACGGAGTCTGGCTCTGTGGCTCAGGCTGGAGTGCCGTGGCCCCATCTCAGCTCACTGCAAGCGCCGCCTCCCAGGTTTACGCCATTCTCCTGCCTCCACCTCCCAAATAGCTGGGACTACAGGCGCCCGCCTCGTCGCCCGGCTAGTTTTTTGTATTCTTTAGTAGAGACGGGGTTTCACCGTATTAGCCAGGATGGTCTCGATCTCCTGACCTTGTGATCCGCCCGTCTCGGCCTCCCAAAGTGCTGGGATTACAGGCTTGAGCCACCGCGCCCGGCCCTTAGATTAACTCTTTACATTTAAATTTTATCAGAAGATTTTGAAGTAACTTCTGTACATTTTAATTTTACCAAAAGAGTCCAGGTTGAAAATCAAAATTGTGTTTACTAAATATCTAGTGTGTGGCTCGCTTCCTATCAGGGTAGGGGAGAATATTAGAAATCAGTCAAATATGTTAAACTTGCTCTGAAAGTGGAGAAATAATTTCTAGATTGGTAAACCAGCCACATTCAGAGAAGGCAACTACTGAATAATTTGGTAATGGTGAGTTAAGACATACAAAGCAGTGTAAGTTGGTCTTCTAGAGTGTTCTCAACATGTTTTCAAAGGAGACTCTCAAATTGATGTAACAAGATTATGGACACCCATGGGCTTTCCTCTCCCTCAAGAAAAATATATAAAGAACAAAGAATAGATGTTATCTTTTACAACAGTTCTTTGACACTTGGTATGTCTAATCCCTCACTGAATCTCGGCTCCAACACCTGATAAACACTGAAACATTGAAGATTGGGATCTGTGAGTGAGGATTCTGAGATCTGCTATATCAGGAGTAAATCATCAAAGACTTTCACTTTGTGAATACCATCAATCAACTCCAATTTCTCCTGCCATATCCCCATGATTGATATTAGGTTGCTTCTATGCACTGCCAGATCAGCCAGTCAGATTCATCAAGTGAATAAAAATGTCTGTCAAACCAATCATTCCAGGCCATTTAGACAAGACAACTTACTAAATTAATATTTCACTCTTCAAAACACTGCACTGGTGTCATAAAGACAAAAACTTTTACCCCTTGATTTGAATATCTTTTTATGTAAAACTACTTCCAGCCACATGCGTGTGTGGACAATTCGTCTTCAGTTAATTTCACTTCATATTTTGTTCCCTATGGCTTTCTGTGGGGACATCTGGACCTCCTTTATAAACTTTAAAATCCAATCTCAAAATTAATCATCCTTATGATAAACAGTTATATCCCACTGCTCAGAATGTATACTAATGTACACGCAACTGAAAATTGAGTATGGTTTCTGCATGATATATGCCAATAAATGCCTTAATTTTAACATTATGTCTCAGATATCAGACTAGGAGAGGTATTTTGAGGACTGAAGAGTCTGTCTGGTGGTTCTGAAATCACTCTGTGAAGAAAGCAGCCAATCTCACGTACCTTGAAAACCTTCCATGTTAGTGGTTTATGTGATCTGGTTTATCATTCAGGGCATTCCCTCATTTGAACTTTAAGCATTGAATGCAGTGCTTTAAACTTAGGATTGTAAGTGCGCCTGTGGTGAAGGAAAAACAAAGTATTGGAAGAATTATGTGATTGTCAATATCTGACTATCTAGTGACTAAGCTGGGGCTGGAATTTAGACATTGTGGACTCTAGCACAGATTTGTTTTAATTATTTTGAACTTTCTGTATCACTTTGGAAATAGATTGGAACATAAAGGCATAGTTATATGATCAAGTTTAGGTAAGGTGCTCATACATCTGTTTGCTGGGAAGAGTCCACTTCATGTCATCGTCTAGTGTTATTATCTCCACCTTTCACTCACAGATGTGTCAGAGCTTGGCTGTTAAATAATTGCCTTCAAGTTTTTTTTAAAGATTTTTCTTTGAGAATGAGATCTTAGTTCTTTAAAATAATTCTATTTTATTTTCACCAAACTTTTACCAAGTGCAAAACCTAACTTTACTTTTATTTATGACCTAAGGTTTCTTTACAAATCTTGAATGTTAAACTTTTCATCCTGGACTTGGAGTGTGCAGTTGTGACAAACTGACAACTATGCCTGGACATGACCCTGCCTCTGTTTTGACTTGTGAGTTCTGACATTCTCTGCCTGTCTTTTCTGGCTCTAAAACTCCTCCATCTCAGAGTTTAGTTTACCATGGCACTGATAGTTGGAAACATCCTTTCCCTATCATGATGCAAGTTAGCATGCTGTTTTATTTTCCTAACTCTTAAATGATTGTTTGAGAATTTCAGAGGACTAAAGAATTTATCACTTTTATAGGTATGGCCTCAATTCTAAGATTTCATGATTCAGCTTGTTATGAGCAATAGTCTAGTCCATGAGACTGACATTCCCAATAAATTTCTACATGCAGCAGCTGAGGGGTTTGAATGTGTAAATATTAGTGATCAAAATGCTGTCAGAGCTTTCCAGTTGGACTCCATCAATTCATTTGGCAATTAGAAAAGGAAAAATAAATAAACCAAGGGCTCTCCCCAATTGTAATCTCATCGGTACATCGGTACATACATCATACCTTCTTGCCATCTTTTCAATGATCTGGAGGATGTCTTTTTTTTTTTTTTTTCTTTTGAGACAGTCTTGCTGTGTCCAGGCTTGAGTGCAGTTGTGTGATCTTGGCTCATTGCAACCTCTGCTTCCCGAGTTCAAACAGTTCTCATGCCTCAGATTCTTGAGTAGTTGGGATTACAGGTGTGTGCAACCATGCCCAGCTAACTTTTGTATTCTTTTAGTAGAGACAGGGTCACCATGTTGGCCAGGCTGGTCTTGAGCTCCTGGCCTCATGTGATCCTCCCACACTGGCTTCCCAAAGTGCTGGAATTATAGGCATGAGCCACCATACCTGGCCATGAAGGATGCCTTCTTGGTAAATTTCAAGATAAGCTGGAAACTAACAAAATAAATAAATGTGTGGTATCTGAAGCCCTACTATTTAAGCCCAAACTGCATTTCCAGTATTAACTATGTAATCTTCAATACATTGCTGAATTTCCCTATGCCTCAGTTTCCCCATTTGTAAAATAGAGATTGTTATAATAATCTGTGTCAAAGTTATTGTGAGGATTGAATGAATTACAATATGTAAAGCACAAAGTATATACTGCCTATTAATATTTCAGCCTGGAAGAATTCACTTGATTGGAAGTAGCTAACATTCAATGAGTACTCGTCAAATGGTATCTTTGCTTTCAAGCCAAGTTTAATACGTGCCCAAGTTTAATACATGCCCAAGGTCAATGTAGCATAAGTTCTGCTTTTTGAAATCATGATTCTCTCTGCTTTTAACAGTTACATGTTCTTTCTGCTTGTAGAGAAATGGACATAGCAGAAGAAAGAGTCAAAGGAGAAAAAGCTAAGTTTATATTGTAGAAAAGATGGGCACTATTTGATGTCCTTCTCTTATTAGAGACACTAAGAAGACTGAGCAGGCTTGTATGAGTCTAGGGATTAAAACAGGAGGAACGATTGTTACCCAAAAACAATTCACCAAAGCTGTAAGAATGTTAGGAACCAAGAGGAGAATGAGAGGTCTCTGAAAGCTGTAGGACACAGCCCAGGAATAAAAACGTATGAGCTTGATACTTCTAACCTCAATTTCTGGTGCGTTTGCAGGTTGCAGGTCAACTCACATGTCTCTGAACAGTTAGAAATGAAGTTTTTTAGGATGGGCAATCTCATTTAGGGAACTGCTGATGCCCTCTACTAAGGAGACTACTGGAATAGACTTTGAGACTGATAACCCCACATCAATATATAATATATTGAAAAAGGAAATGAAGGATACACTCACTGATTCTTTTGTCTGTTTCCTGATTGGAAGTCTCTTGTGAACATAGACATGTAATAAAACATAATTGGATGCATTTATATAAAGAAAGTATGGGAATAACTCTGTTAACATACATAAACAGAAGAAAGGCCAATGTAAATGTTAGATCATGTTGAATTTTGGGTTAATGAACCATTTATGACTACAATTGTCAAAATGCAATATGGAACACTGCCTGTCTGTAACAACAGCACAGATGGCTAATAGAAGCATTCCTTATAGAAATTCATATTGAGTTACACCCTATTGGCTTAGAGGGACAGATCAGCAGAAAGAAATCCCTTCTGGAAAAGGGAAAGGCCATCCTATTCATGGCACAGATGGCACAGAGTAGCAGATAGAAAAATGTTTATAGGAACAAAGACTGGAGAAGACCTGGAAAATCCTTGATTTAGGTCTGTGAGTAGCAGAAACACTTTGCAGCTAATATCTGCATTAGCTCCACCAAAATAGTATCTAAGGCTAGCAGAACTTCACTCAAACTAGTTCAAATGGAAGTAGTGTTGCAAAGATACAGGAATTCTGTGGTACACAGTGATGTAAGTAAAGACATAAGACATAGAAAATAAGGAATCATTGGGCAACTATTCTCCATGCTTCGAGGCACAGAGACATTTTAAATATTTGTTCACTTCTTCTTTCAGCCTGGTTTCTTCTTTTGCCTCTGGGACTCTCAGCTTGAATATATATATTAAATTTCTATAATGCCCATTTGGGACTTATCTCTAATGAACTTGGAATTTAGCTCCCAGAACTAACAACTTAATTCAAATTGTTTAGGGCTTCATACCTAAATTCCCTGGAAAGTAGATTAGAACATTTTTATTTTTTCTTATTTTCTAACTATAAATTGGTTTTCCCAAGGTCAGTTAATACCTGGTCTGATCAACTGTAAATCAACTCTTTGGTTATACTGTACCAAACATACCCAATATACATAGGATATGTTGAACCATGAAATTTCAAAGAAAGGGAATGTCAACTGTGTGGGTAGGCTAACTTAGATCCTTTACTTACTGAAGTCAATGACCTCTTCTCATTCTTCTCAAGTTCTCCATAAAATTAGTATAACCAATTCCCTTTTCTTTCTAAGGTCTATTAAAATATTCCATAAATTTTCATTTCATGCATTTTCCTAGCTCTCTTCCAGGCATTGCTTTCTTGGATTTCAACTTATTCACCCCCAGTAAGAGCAATATCATTGTCAGTTGTAATGGCTACCTCTTCAAGGGTGATTCTTGCTTCCCTACTCCCACTCCTAATGCTCCTAAAATTCAAGCCAACTCTCTATTTATCCACTGTCAAATACCTTTGAGCATGTTCTCCTGAATGTTTATCAGTGAATTCAACCTGTCAAAACTATATTATTCCAACTTGTTTGTATTTCATATTGAAGGTGGAATACAGGTGAGGATCTTAAATTCCTGAATCTTAAACACTTCCCAGATGTATTGTAAATCTCATTGATGGGCAGTAGAGCATCACAGTTATTAAACACTTAGATGTCTAGAGCCAAACATTCCTGCTTCTAATCTCAGCTCTTCCACTTCTTGGATTTTCTTTGGAAGAATATAACTCTTCAGTGTCTGAATGTTCTCCTAAGTGAAATATGAATAATTATAGGAACTACTTTGTAGACTTATTGTCAGGATTGGCTAGCATGCAACATAATCTGCTAACCTTCCTATTTCTATTGTAATGAATTTGTTTCTATAGGTTTGGTAAATGGGAAAGTGTATTGTATGTAATTTCTTCAATCCTTTTATATTTTATATTAATATGTAACAGCTCATTGAAAAGTACACTAGCACAACTGAGCACAGCAAGTTGTACAAAAACTCACCCAACCCTTCCTCTTAGATCAATTTGGCCATTGACTTTGTCTTAGTTCTCAATTCTTCCCAAACTCTGTACATTTTGCTCTTCATAATTCACATTCAACCCTACTTTTCAACCTCTTTCATCAGCTACATTCAGCATTTTTTTAAAAGACAAAATTCTGTGTTAGTATGGTAGTTTTTGTTAGGAACTTAATATTTTTTTTTCAGTACTTCTTGGGTATTTGAAGATTGTTACAATTTTTGTTATACTGTTTACAAAGTTTCAAAGGTTAAGTGATCCATTCCAGCTGCATTTTCTCCGTTAGTCTCTGTTGTATTTGTGCACATGATTTTGAGGAATGCAAACAACTGTACTTATAAAGTCTTTGGAATAGGACGTGGCCCACTGAGTGTATTTTAGGAAATTTCTACTTTGTCAATAGCTAGAATTTGCATCCTAAAATTTTCTTATTAAACAATGGGATGGGCTGTATTTTTCCTAAAGAGACTCTTTACCTAGATTATCAGCAAGGCAACCCTTCTTGCTTCTTAGCTTTTAAAAGATGCTGACAAACTAGTGGTGAGAGGAAATGATAAAGGCAAAACTAAAGTCAGTAGTATTGAAAGGATTTTTCCTAAAGCTTAGTGCTGAATCACCTATTCCATGACTCTTCTACTTAGACACCAGTTCCCTATTCCAACTCCTGATGTACACTTCTTTTATCTTTTTAGGAATTGAGGGGAGTCTACTAACCTTAATATACCATTTGTATGAAAGAAAGAAAGAAATGATCAAACAGTATTAAATACAGCCAAGAGAGCACATGCAGCAAACTAGTATTATTTGTGACATCTTTATTCCTTCTCCTGGAAGCTTCAAATCAGCAACATTATCTTTGGAATACCCACTTACCCCCACTGCCATATTAGATTTTCTTTACCTACCAGGGGCATATAGACATAATGACAAAGGGAAAATTTAAATCCCTCCAATGATTCCAGTGAGAGGTTTGAACATTCTTCATCTTCTAAATTCAAGGACTCTCCCAAAACGCTTTCTGATTTATGGTTTCTGCTCTGGAGTCTGCACTTAACTGAATCAAGATTGTTCTCAGTATTTTGATACTCTTTGTTGAGAAACTCTACTAGAGATAAGTACCTCTAATCAATATTTTGCATAAATCTCCTCCCTCTCCCATATTTTCTACTTCAGCAAATGACATCTCATAATTTCAGGAACTCAACCTCAAAATGTCTTTGTCTCCACTCCTTGCCTCTCTCTTAGTCCCCCATCTCCAGTCAGTTGGTAAATCTATAGTTTCAATTCTGCAAAATTGTATAAATTATCCCATTTTCTCCAAGTCATTTGATACTGAGTGCATACAAAATTCAGTCACTTCTCATCAAAAATGGTGCTTTGTTTTAAATCATCCCTTCTTGCTGGCTCTCAAGAATCAATTTTCAGTTCCTTTCCTAAAATCCTAATGATGATTAGAGTTATATTTCAAAGCACTTATATAATCAATATATTCCTTTTATTAAAATGCACATATAGGATAAAAAATTCTAAATCGTGGGTATGGATTTCAAGGCTCTGTGTATTACGGTTCTCCAATGAAACAGAACTAGTAGGAGATGTGTGTGTACGTGTGAGAGATTATGAGAAACAGTGTTTGAGGGAGATTGGGGGAGAGAGGTTTGTCATAAGGAATTGGTTCATGTGATTATGCAAGCTGGGAAGTCAGAATCTTCAGTGTGGGCCAGTGGGCTTGAAATATAAGCCAACCTATGGTACAGCTCCAGTCTTTTTTGCTCTGGTGTCAGTTTTGCTCTAGAGGTCGGTCTTTTTGTTCTATTCATTCCTTTAACTGATGGGATGAGGTTCACTGACTCACATTATGAAGGACAATCTTTTCTACCCAAAGTTCACAGGTCTAAATGTTAATTCCATCAATGGAATACCCCTCAAGTTGACACCTAAAACTAACCATCACACCTCCTGACACTTAAAAATGGGCACTCAGGCATCCTATGCCCTACATTGACTGCAAATTACTCTGTACTCAAGGTACACTAAATGCTTTCTTTTTCGTCTTTTAACTTTGGCACATATTTGTTAAGCACCTACTTTATTCTAAACACTGAACACGATATGGGACAAGATACAACCTTCTTTTACCTCTGTTCATACTTTCCTTTCCTTGGAATTTTTCCCACTTCTCTACCCAAGATCAATGCTAGGAAGTAAAATTATGCTTGACTATGGAATGTGCCCACTTCTTTCTTTAAATCTTTCAAAATCATTACCATATTTATAATGCCTCTGTTTTGCAATTGCATATTGATGCTATATATTGTTGCACAAATTAAGTCTTGTATTTTTTGTTATATGTGTGAATACATACGCTTGTATTTAAGTATTGTTTTTTTCCTATCCCATCATGAATGCTGAGGGAAGAAAGTTTATACACCACAGTAACCAACCCAGCCCTTGGTATATGGGAAATGTAGAAAAGATACAAATAGATGTAATACTAGAGAAGAGAGCCTTTGTAGCATTGCTTCTGCCTTATTAAGAAAATCTATAATTTCAGGGCTTTTGCACCCATGAGGAACAAATAGTTCATGCACTAGAACAGAGGGGTGATATTATGCTATTTGCACAATTTTGTTTCATTAAGTCTATGACCCTTAAATTGCAACTCCAGCCACCTCAACACAGGGAAGATTATATACCATTTGTTTTTCAAAGGGTTTTTTCTGAGTGTCGTGCTTAAGAGGAAACAATATTCCCATTTGTTGGTCAAATTTCCTTATGACATGACACAAAGATTTCATTGCCTCCTTTTGTGACCATTCATCTCTTTATATTTTCTATATCATGCATTCTTTTTCTGTTTTGGGTAGGGGATGATCAATAAAGCTGAGAATAAAACTGAATGAGGAAGTCTTATTCAGGTAATTTTTCTCTCTTCCCCAGTCAAGTTCTTAGATTACATAATTTTATGGGATTGTAGATATTTTCTAAATTTCACTAATTTTCAGAACTGGATGCATTATAATGTTTTGAGAAGTCGACAAGCTCAATACTTACGTATTTTTATACCTACATATTGTTTAATAGTACCTTATGATTCTACAGCTTAACACCTGTCCCTGATCTGCTGCATTCTCTTGGCATTTGAGAACCACTGATACAGTTAAGTTCCTTAGCTTTCAAGTGAGGAGACCACTGAGTCAGTCAACCAATGTTAACAGCTGCATTTGAACTCAGTTCTCCTGATTGCTCGTCTGAGTGTCTGCTCGTTAACATTGCCTCTTCTAATAAATAGATGCCTTATTTTATTAACCTGACTAATAAAGAGGCAAACTTATTGAACCTCACCTTGGCGAAAGCCATGGGTTCTGAGATCCAAAGATTTCACAGAAACCACCTGTGTTTGTGTTTTCCTGGGCAAACCATTAGCATGATGAAAATACAGTTTCTGTAGAGGGAACAGGGTGATCAATTTAAAATAAAGCCAGAAGAATTAGCCTCATATACACGGTGTTATAATCAGCTTAATTAGGAGATAAGCCAGGATGTGTAGCATCTCATCTTTGTGCAAATACTCAAAAAGCAGCAGACGGAAGGAAATAGTGTCACAATCTGGAGGGACCAATAGAGCCAATAAAATTTAACTGACACCAAAGCCACACATCAGGTATAATTCGCTAATGGACTGGCACATTGAGCACCTTGAAGATAAAATTAGGAACCAAATCCCCTTGCACTCAAAAGGTACAAAGAACTGGCGGAGTTAATAGGTTTTATGGAAGCATTTGCTGGTCCTTTGCTCTGACTGAATGTAAAGGCTAACCCTGTAATTGCAGAATAATGAAGCACAAGCCAAGGCAGGGATGATAATGTCTATGAATGGCAATAACTTTATCAAGCTAAGAAGGGATTTTCTAGAGCTACTTGATCCAGCAAGATGATTTAGCTAAAGGTGCACATATTTTCTGTTATGAAGGCCTCCTGATATCAATGAAGAGAGTAAGATAGGAAGGAGATAAATGTGCAGATGAACAATAAGATATCAAGTTGTGTTACAGCCAAGAATATATTAATAATGACCAAAGGAATATTGTGTCTATTCAATGAACAAATCAGATTATTGTTGTTAT
Source organism: Trachypithecus francoisi (assembly GCF_009764315.1). NCBI lineage: Eukaryota > Metazoa > Chordata > Mammalia > Primates > Cercopithecidae > Trachypithecus > Trachypithecus francoisi. Next base: position 32,683,914 of record NW_022681462.1, read on the forward strand.
CCTTTGGATATTCCCAGGGTCTAATTTACTTTTTAAAGATGGCACAGCATTTTTTTTTTTTTTTTTTTGGTCTTTTGACTTATAGGGCAACAATGGAATACAGATTATGCCCTTTGTGCAAGTTATCTAGCCTTCTTCCCCTAGGCTCAGGATTTCTAATTAGAGAACGTGAGACTTGAAAGAGACCTGAGTCATCTAAAGATGTGGTTCCCAAGTGCTGCAATATGTAGCAGGGCTGATAGGGAAGCTTCAGATTCAGCTAGGGAATTGAGAACAACAGAAACCTAGGACCATTTAATAGAATTATTGATTCAGTGGGATTGAGAATGGTCTGGAAATCTGAATCTCTTCAGGTGATTCAGATATATGGCAAGTTAGAATAACATGGAGACTTTATGGTATCTTTAAGAAAAGTTTTTTCACATTTTTTTGAAAACGTCCCATGAAAGGGAATTAACGTGTAAGTCACACTTTAGAGACAAAATCTCTATATTGAGACACTAGTTTGTTCCACAATAACGAATCTACCTTTGTTCTGAGCTCTAAATAAATTTATACATTCTTTTCCTAATACAATTTGTGTGTATGTGTCACTTAATTCAGATACACAAACACACAAAACCAATCAAACCCTCTTTGCATTTATTCTTATTTATACCATTTCCAACTTATGGTTTACAGCAAAATACATATGGCTGTTTGCCAAAGAAGCTGTCTTAGTGCACCCAAGTGTCAGGATATAGCCGAGCTTTTGCCTATAGCTAGCACCATGTCACATAAACTATGGTGATTTGCCAAAGCACGTATCTTTTTCTATGAAAATTAAATATTTTTTTCTGCATCAGATAGAGAATCGAGATATTTAGATTGAGAAAGGTGTCATTAACCACCTTCTCTATTCCACAAATAAACTGAGACCATAGGAAAACAATACCCAAAATTATCACAGTTAATTTCAATAAAACAGTAAAATTATAGCATTTGAAAACCTGTCTTTATGCATATGTATGAATGTGTATCTAGGGTACATGGAATACAGAAGAGTTTCTGACAGTTGTCTTAGATGGTTTTATGTATCTCTTTTTAGTCAAGTGAAATTAAGGAATTAATCTAGGGGAAAACATTGTAACACACTGACATTCAATTTATTGGACTCTAAAATAACATTCAGTTGGCTGTTTTGAAAGGCAAGAAAAAATCATAAACATAGAAAGTCTCATGTTCAATTGGAATTTGATCATTTGTAGATCTGCAGTTTAAAAATTACCTAAAGGCCAGGCGCGGTGGCTCAAGCCTGTAATCCCAGCACTTTGGGAGGCCGAGACGGGCGGATCACGAGGTCAGGAGTTCAAGACCATCCTGGCTAACACGGTGAAACCCCGTCTCTACTAAAAAATACAAAAAGCTAGCCGGGCGAGGTGGCGGGCGCCTGTAGTCCCAGCTACTCGGGAGGCTGAGGCAGGAGAATGGCATAAACCCGGGAGGCGGAGCTTGCAGTGAGCTGAGATCCGGCCACTGCACTTCAGTCCGGGTAACAGAGCGAGACTCCGTCTCAAAAAAAAAAAAAAAAAAAAAAAATTACCTAAAAACTTTTTTCCCCTAGTGGGGATAGTACCAGATAAACTTTAGTTGAATTCATGTAGTATAATATTCAATTAAGAGTTCTGTGCCAAATAAATATGGGCAAATTTCAAACCAGGTTTGAAAGGGACAGTGATGATGATGATAAAAAGACAAGTACTGTCAATATCTAGGTCAAATATACTTTTTCTTCTGATTCTCCATATAGAGCTCTGAGCAAGATAAATCTTTGTAAAACTATGAAAAGTTTTGGCATCTTCATTTCACTGTGTCTTCATTCCGTATAATACTGTCCTTTTTCTTGTTCCATTCTCCCCTCCTACCTCCTGCCTTTTATGAGCACTGTAGGCATCATTCTCACTCAAGTCTAATTGATTGAAAAAAGCAAAATTAATATACTTTTCATGTGACTATCTACATTTTAAGAGGAATCGAGTTTCCTTAAATGGATTACATTTTAACTATGGAATTTTAGGCCTTTTGCTCTTCATTAATTTACCAATCATTTACTGATGTCTTATGTGCCAGTACATGGTCTAGAATTTTAGACTATGGAAATGAATGATAATGGTCAGTGTGCCTGCCATTAAGGTATCCAGTCACGTATGGTAGACAGATAAGTAAACAATGACAAATTGCACATAATATAGTTGATCTGGGAGCAGAGAGAAGGCACATTTACCTTGGCATGAGAAGTGTTTGTCCCATGTGCCCGGCTGAAATATTTTTTTAATAGAATGAAGACATGAGCTTGTCTTAAGGATCAAGAAATAGTTATCTGGGTGAATGTGGTTGGCGGAGAAAGGGCAAGACAACAACATTCCAGAAAGAACAAAGATTTGTGCAAAGTATGGAGGGAATAGAAAGAGTGTTTTGAGAAATAATATGTAAAATGAAGGGCCAAATGAATGGCCTAAGAGATAAGTGAGCATGTTAGTTTTTTTTCACACTGCTATAAAGAACTACCTGAGACTGGGTAATTTATGAAGAAAAGAGGTTTAATTGACTCACAGTTCCACAGATTTAATAGGAAGCATGACTGGAAGGCCTCAGGAAACTTACAATCATGGCAGAAGTTAAAGGGCAAGCAAGGACCTTCTTCACATGGTAGCAGGAGAGACAGAATGAAGAAAGTCACATACTTTTAAACCATCAGATCTTGTAAGAACTCACTCACTATCACGGGAACAGTGAAGGGGAAATCCACCCCAATGATCCCATCATTTCCTACCAGGCTCCTCCCTTGACACATGGGGATTATAGTTTGACATGAGATTTGGATCAAACCATATCAGTGAGGAAAAGTGAACTGCAAACGGAAACCACCAAGGGTTTTAGCTCGTGAAAGCAAACACATGCAATTCCATAAATAATTTTTGTTTTTGTTTTCCTTTGTGCTACTAAATGCCAAAGGCAATGTATCCCTTTTTTCCTGATCAACTAGAAAACCGACCAAATGATAGAATATGTATGGTACAGGACCATGCCCTAAACCCTTCATCTGATTAAGTTTCCCACTCCTAGAGATTATTTTTGATCATTTGTTTTTGTATTTCATTGTAGCAGTAAAATGTTAAATGATTTTAGGGGCTAGATGGGTAACATAAATGATCAAACTTTTGCCAAATGAATTGGCTCAAGCCACCCTAGTATGAGAGGCCACTATTTATCTCTCACAGACACTGCTATGAAGACAGGCCTTTTCTAAAATAAGCCATAAGTCCTGTTTTTAATATAAAATCTTATTTTCTTATGATCACATCATTTAAATTTGGAGAAAGGAAGGGAGACTGTATTGGCCAAATAAGCCATATCTTTGAACTGGCTTTACCCTGAAGATGACCAGTTTCTGATCTGAGTTACAGCTACTCTCAGTCTTAGAAATATAACCTTTATATGGGTTCAGCAGCCTGCAATTGTCACATTTGAACACTCAAAATAAATATAAAGGAAACACATAATTTGGCTGATTTAGTTGTGGTGAGTACATGTGGTAGAACAGAGGAAAAAGTGAGTTTCTTGTTTTTACACAGCAGAGGTACAAGAAAAATCAATCTTGTTGACACTTAAAAAATTCTATTCAGCCTTTTTAAAAGGTGACTGACAACTTGAGTCATCTTTTTTTCTATTGCCTTCTGCTGTAGTGTGCTGTATAATTAAGCAGAATTCAGTTATTGGAACATGTAGCTATATCTTTATAATTTCTGGAAGAAAAACTGAGAGGAGGGATGGGAATAAAACCACATTTTGGTATTTGAGATAAAGGATAAATTGAAACATATGTAAGCTTTCTCTCAATGATCCATCCTGGTAAACTATTGTCCCAGAACAATTTTTAAAAGTCTTTTAGATTGAGGTATGTGACTTATTAGCCTATTTCAGTTCTCCAAACAAAGAAAGCACCATTAACCCATGCTAATCATCAAGCTTGACATTATGCACTATCCTAAGAAGCAAAGGGTACGAGTAATCAGAGTTCTAGAAACAATAGTCAAGTCTCACATCTGAATAAATCAAATGGGTGCACTTAATATTTTCAGGTCAAGGCAGATCTGTAGAAATAGTGTATACTGCAGCTCTGATTCCCACTAAGTGTTCTATATGCATATATAACAATGTAAGTCATTTATTCATTCTCACTGACTTCAAACAAAGCTAGAGCACAATTCATAATACAGAGCATTGTATTTGACAGATATTTATCCATGTATTTGCTGGATTTAGGCCCAAGTATGACTTCAATATTAATGAGAACTTTTTATTTTTTAAATTTAATCAAAGTGATACATGTACACAGTTTGAGACAATTATTACTCAGATGTATATTACAGAGTACAACATTCTCTGCTTTGATTTCTTTGTGACACCTTTCCTGATCTTCTGGAGGCCACCATATTCAGTGCTGAGCATATCCAAAGCTTTGTCCGCATATTTGCAAATAATTTGCTTACAACTGATATTCTTTATTGATACACCTAGATTATATTTACTGACTTTTATGATTGTTACTCTGGAGGCTTGAAGCAGGAGAATCTCTTGAACCTGGGCGGCGGAGGATGCGGCGAGCCGAGGTCGCGCCATTGCACTCCAGCCTTTGCAACAAGAATAAATCTCCATCTCACCAAAAAAAAAAAAAAAAAGTACCAAATTTATCATTTCCATTATGTTCTTGGAACTTTCCCCTCAGTTCGTCTGTCTTTTCGGTGTTTAGCTCTGAGAAACTTAAGTCATGATGTTATATTGTAGGCAAACATTTATTCTCTAAAGGAGTAATTTATATTATATTATTATATATATTATATTATATTATATTATATTATATTATATTATATGTACTCTTAGTGATTCATTGTTGCCAGAATATTGAATTCTCGGTTAGAATAAACCTTTCTCATATTTTCAAGTTATTATCTCACTCTTCTTCAAAATAATGTGCTGTTGGTAAGAAATAAAGCTCTTTATATTCTCCTTTCTTTTATATGAGATCTGTTCCTTTTGTTCCTCTGGATGCTTTTGGGATCTTTTAACTTACTGATAATCTTCAATTTCATAAGGATTTGTATCAATCACTCAACATACTGTCTACTTATGAATACCTTGGTCAGAAAATACACATAATTCAGTTCTTGCATGTTTATTTCTATTGTATTGAAGCTTCTCTACCTTTATTTTTCCCTCTCTAAAATTCCTATTATTTCTGGTAGTTGGGCCTCCTTTAATGATCTTCTTTTGATTCATTTGTTCTTTCTGTTCTGGTTTCTAGGAGATCTCCTTGACTTTCTCTTTACCTATTTTACTTCAGTTTCATTTATTTCAAATGATCTTTTTATCCTTCATATCTTAGTAGCAGTATTCTTTTGCCTAAATGTTATAGCTTACTTTGTATATCAGAAACTATTAATTGTGTTTTTATTGGGTTCCTATATTGCTTGCATTGTTTCAATTTTCTAACGTCCTCCTTATCCTGTAAGCAATCTCAAACATCTGGCGATCATTGACTCTTTATTATAATTAAGAATAAGACACTGGGAAGCTGGCTGTGAGCACAAGTTAACAGATGGGCCTGCTGACTGGAGGTCTTGAATGTAGGGTGATTGGGTGGAGAGCTGTTTTTTGTTGTTGTTTGTTTTCTTGAACAAAACCCCACATATCAGCATCTCAGACTTTTTAAAGGTATTTTAATCATGACATTGAGTTTCTCTAGAACCTGTCTTTCAGGCTCCAATTTGGGGAGGATACAGAACAATGTCATGGCAATGGAAGGTGCCTGAAAATATCTCTTCATCCTGTTTTCAGCTTCCAATTTACTCCTCAGTTTCTTTTGTCATTTTTTAGGTGTTCATGTCCCCCTCGCCTGTCAATGTAGCCAGAAACCCAGAAGCTCTGTACTTATTTTCAAAGAACAACATTTACCAACAAGTAGGTGGAGTTAATTTTTCAGCTATATACTGGGATGAAGTAAACGAATATATGAGGATACCAATAGATGTTACTCCTGGAAGGTTTTAACTAACCTCTCTGGTTGAAGCTTGATGCCTTACCACATCTTTTCTGGTACCCCGTGCCATCAAATTCCAGGTTTACTCATTGTGATCTCTTAAATTTTATCCAGCTCGTTTGACCTTCTAAGTCAGTCAATAATCCTCTACTGTTTAGGTTTATCTTCTAGGACTCTATTGGCCTATTCTCAATTCCTATTGGTTTCTACCTTCTCTTTGCTGTTACCGTCATAAAATCTTCAGAGAAATACATTTCTGCTTTCAATTCCTTAGGTTTCACTCAGTCGAGATTCAGGATTTTTCTCTGCATTTTTAAGAAGGATTAAAGTGGCCAGGCATGGTGGCTCACACCTGTAATCCCAGCACTTTGGGAGGCCAAGGTGGGTGGATCACCTGAGGTCAGGCGTTCGAGACCAGTTTGGCCAACATGGTGAAACCCTGTCTCTACTAAAAGTACAAAAGAGTCTCTGGGTGTGGTGGGGCTTGCCTGTAGTCCCAGCTACTTGGGAGGTTGAGGCATGAGAATTGCTTGAACCAGAAAGGCGGAGGTTGCTGTGATCCAAAATGGTACCACTGCAATCCAGCTCGGGTGACGGAGTAAGACTCTGTCTCTCAAAAACAAAAAACAAAAAACAAAAAACAAGGATTAAAGTATAATTGAACTAAGTAGTAATTTAAATGGCTTTTTCAATTAAAAAAATCACTTTTTTTTTTTTTTCTGAAAATGGTATTAAGGTGACTAACAGAAATCTGTTTCTATGACTTTTAGTACAATCACTTCTGTCAACATTAGAGCAGTCACTAGGTTGTTAGAATGTCTAAAATGACAGGGGAAAGTACCCAACTGCAAAAATATCTAGTAGGAGAAAGGACCCTAGAATTTCTGCCTAACAAAATGTTTTTTTATTTTCCCTCCCTCTGACTATGGGGGAAAAAAATCACCTCAAAAACTGACAAAAATATACCAACAGTTTTCATTAAAAACACATTTATGTCAACATTAAGTAAGTTCCCATCAATTGTAATGGGACATTTATGCATGTGCAAAGTAAGGAAATAGAAACAGAACAATGTAGGGCACATTATAATCCATTTAGAAGCTTATCATTTCCATAACAAAATCATAAAGCATTTCAGATGCATGACTTATCACAGGATTACTAGAAAGATTTCTCCATTGCAGTTTTCAAACTTTCTATCCAGTGCTTTGGTTTACAGAATGCTTTTCCATTGAATATTAGAGGCAGAGCTTGCAGAAAAAAACAACATAGGCAGGGATGGATTTTGCTCTTACCAAATGATGTTCCATGAGAATACGTAAAACAATATTGATTAGAAACCTGCTAACAAACACTTTCTAATTTCTATCCCAAAAGCACTAATCCTAAAAGTATTAAGATAAATTATGACGTATGGTTTGCACCGTGTGAGAAATCAATATATGAAAATGAAGATAGACTTTCCAAGCCTACTTATTCCCTCTAAAGTCTTTCCTGTCCTTTCTGGCACTTGAATTAGATCCCTGCTTTTGAGCCCGCTCACACAAAACCAGATAAATACCTGCTCGTCTGATCCAGGGATATGAAACACATCTTTTCCTTAGTTTTGTTAAGTAGTTTATTCTTGATATATAGGACATTCCTATCTTGGCTTAAAATAAATTCTAGGATCAGTTGAACTAGTCACTGAGATGAAGAAGCAATGAGTATTGAAATTTAGTAATAAGTCTCTATTTCATTTCTTCCTTCCAAATCTTGCCCCTTGGAAATAAATATTTGGAAAAGTAAGGAATTATAATAAAAGCATTGATATATGTGGGAGAAGTACTTCGTGACTTTATTGCTGTTTTATACCCATTATTATATTTGATCCTCATCTCAGCTATGTAGGGATAGAAAGGAGAAGGACTGGACTTTTTCCCACTTTACCTAATTTTAGTGAGGTTAGGTGAGCTAACTTCACACAGAGCTGGGGCCAAATAATTGGAGACACACTGAGGGGTTATTTTTATAGAACATACCTCACACATTGCTTCAGGGTTTTATTCCAACTTTGATTAGTCAAAATTTCTCTGGTGCTCAAGAGATTACTCAACACTATTCTTAGTTTCCACTTCCATTGACAAATTAATCATTCTTCTTTTATTAATATTGATGAGGAAGGTGGATCACACATCTTTCTACTCATGCTAAAAATGTTCTCACCCATTTTGATAATATACAACATGTCTTATTTAATGTGTATGTTATTTCACAATAAGGCGGCATACAAATGTAACATTCTTAAAATACAAGATGGTTTTATTAATGTATTGATGAGGGTATATGAACCTGAATACATTTAGCATTTGAATTTATTGAACCTGTCATCTAATGTTGTCATGACACAAATATTTGGTTACGACTTGGTGTCCCACATAGGTGTGCCTATTCTCTATCAGTCTTTAAAACATCCCACTTTAAAGAGAAACTACAGTATTTGTCTATTTTTCCTTTTTTTAATGTCATTTAAAGCTAAATGGCTTACTACTATGAGTTCTAAAACAGTCATAGAGATGCCTGGCTTCAGTCTGGTTTTGCTACTAACAAATGGCATGACATCAGGCAATTTTTGTCACCTCTGAGTTTTAGTTTTATCTTTTCTCATTTGGCAAAATGAGAGAGCATTAGAGTAAATGATCTTAAAGTTTCAGCTCTGATACTCAAGCACTTGCATGAAGTACTGAAGTTTGTTCCAGGTTATAAGATAAGCTAGCAATCGAATTGGAAATAAAGCCCCTGGGATATATCTTTAGCTATAATCAGATGACCTAGAGAAAAGATACATTTTATAAGAAGAGAAGATAAATGAATCAAAGGTGATATGGGAAGTAAGGTTAAACACAATAGAGAGAATTGTCTGAAAAAGAGCCAAGGATAAAATAAACACATGACACGACTGCCTAATTCTTTCCAGAAACTACCAAGTCACAAAACCCAGATGATTTAACTTTGTCATTCCTTTACCACTAAAATTATGCTATGCAAATATCTACCATGTTTAGAAATTCTATTTTTCTATTATTCCTGTGTTCCTTCCCCAGCATCCTCCTGAATGACATTTACCTTTCTTGTTACCCTCATGTGTTATTGGCCACTCTAAGTGATACTTCCATTCCATCCTGTGCTACCTGCTTCCTAATGCCCAGCTGGCTGTAATCTCTGCCCTGGGAGTATCAATCTATAACATAACCACATAATGAAATAACTTTATTTTAATGTTAAATACTTTTTATTTTCTGGCTGTGGCCTACCAGGGCTTTTACAAAGACTGTGGAGCAATGGCATCTTTGAAGAGGACTGTCTGGATGTGGCTAAATGAAATTTGGTAAGGTGTTGGTTCAGGAGATAAAAGTGAAATGGATATATTACATAAATAAAAATGCCCTACATCGTTTTTTCAAGACAATATGATGCAATTTTCAAAAACCTCAAAAAGGTACATCCTGTGGGTTTTGCCATCTTTTAACTTCATTTAAATTGGCTGCGGAATAATCCATGATTATTAACAGTAAAATGGTCAGTTTTGTGAACAAATATATGTATATCATAAGAATACAGAATAATACAAAAGGCTATACAGACAATCCTTGAAGATATTTCAGGTTTGGTTTCAGACCACCTCAATAAAGTAGGTTACACAAATCTTTTGGTTTTTCCAGCACGCATAAAAGTCATGTTTGGGACAAGGAGCGGTGGCTCGCTCATGTAATCCCAGCACTTTGGGAGACTGAGAAGGACAGATAGCCTGAGCTCAGGAGTTCAACACAAGCCTGGACAACACAGTGAAATCCGATCTCTACTGAAAATACAAAAAATTAGCCAGGCATGGCAGCATGTGCCTTTGGTCCCAGCTCGGGACTCAGGAGGCTGAGTCAGAATCACTTGAACCTGGGAAGCTGAGGTTGCACTGAGTCGGGATCGCACCACTGCATTCCAGCCTGGGCACAGAGCGTGAGACTCCAGCTCAAAAAAAAAAGAAAAAAAAAGTTATGTTTAAATTATACTGTAACCTACTGTATAAAATAGCATTATGTCTAAACAATGTACATACCTTATTTGAAAATCACTTTATTACTGAAAAATGTTAATGATCATCAAAACCTTCAACTAGTAATATGTGTGTGCGTGTGTGTGTGTGTGTGTAGGATCTTTTGATGTTGATCACTGCTTGAATAATCAGAGTGGTGGTTAGCAAACCATGCTGTAAACTGATGTGCTGTTATTTAGGCTTTCTTCTGTTTATAGAGCACAGGGAGAGTAGATCTAGCATAATTCTCAAGGGCCCTAGGATTTTCAGAATGGTAACTTAGCACTAGTTTCAACTTAATCACCAGCAACATTAGCCCCTACCAAGACTCGGTCTGTTCTTTGAAGCTAGGCATTAACTTCTGTTTAGGTATACAAGTCCCAGATGGCATCTTTTCCCAATAAAAGCCTGTTCTGTCTGTAATGAATCCGTTTCATGTAGCCACCTTCATCAATTTTCTTAGCTAAATCTTCTGGATGACTTGCTACAGCTTCTGCATCAGCACTTGCTGCTTTGCCTTGCCCTTCTATGTTATAGACATGGCTTCTTTTCTCAGACCTCATGAACCAACCTCTTCTAGCTTCAAACTCTTCTTCTGCGGCTTCCTTCACCTCTCTCAGCCCTCATAGCATTGAAGAGAGCTAGGTCGTTACTCTGGATTAGGCTTTGTCTTAAGCAAATGTTGTAGTTGGTATTTTTTGTGTGTTTGGTTTTTTTCTTAATGTTTTTCAATCTAAACCACACAGACTTTCTCCATCAAATGTAAGACCATTACATTTTCTTATGATTCTTGTGTTACCTGGAGTAGTACTTTTAATTTGCTTCAAAGACTTTTCCTTTGTGTTCACAACTTGTCTAACTCATACAAGAGTCCAAGGTTTCAGCCTATCTCAGCATTTGAAATGCCTTCCTCACTCACCTTAATTGTGTTTAGCTTTTGATGTAACGGAAGAAACATAAGAATCTTCAGTTGAACATTCAGAATCCATCATAGGGTTATTAAATGGCCTAATTTTAATAAGGTTTTTTCTCAGGCAGGAGAGGCCCTAGGAAGAGTGGAGCAGGAAACAGCGAGTTAATGAAGCAGTCAGAACATACAGTGTTTATAGATTAATTTTTCCATCTTATATGGGTGTGTTTTATTGCACTCCAAAACAATTATAATAGTAAGATTACAGATCACCATAACAATTGGTGATAATTTCAAATATTGCAAGAATTACTGAAGTGTGAAACAGATACAAAGTGAGCACATTTCGTTGGAAAAATGGCACCAATAGACTTGTTAAACACATGGTTGCAACAAAACTTCAATTTCTGAAAAACCCACTGTCCGTGAAATACAATACAGCAAATCATAATAAAACGAGGTATGCTAGTATTTGGATTTCCAAGGGAAGTACCTAGAATAAACCAAAGTAGGTAAAGGCAAATTCTTCTTGTGTAACCAGACTAGAATTTTGCACAGCTCTCTTCTCCTGGCCCCAGAGGTTCAGTCTGTGACTCTAGTTTCTTTCAACCTGGAGCTGTATGACAGCTTCCATGTATTGAGAACCTGTAAATCATTAGGATGTGTTTTATGTAATTTATATTAAGATTTAAAACAAATGCTCATAACCACTCTTCATTTCAGGTACTTTTATCCTCATTTAGGAAACAACTAAGTTAAACTTCCCACAAGGTATTTAACCACTGTTAGGAGATTAGTTTGGCTGACTTAAAAATCTAAATCCATAATCTGAACTCCATCTAGTCCTGTCTCTTAAACCACCTGGATTTCTCTCCTCCAGTAATTAGCACTCCTGATTTTCTGAAGTTTAGGAACTTTGGATACACATCATGTAGATTCAAACTTGGGTTTAAATCCCAGCTCTACTACTCACTACTCATACGGAGTGATAATATTCATCTTGAGGATCATTGCAAATGAAAAGAAATACATGTGTGACTCTTCCACATTGTCTAGCATATTGTAGCTTTTCCATTAATGGTGGTGGTGGTGATTTTTGTTTGATATTAAATAACTCGGCATCACAACCTTTTCCTGGCGTATTCCCTAAATTTGTCTAATGTCACCCTGCTGTCTCACCAGGAATAGTTTGGGCAGCAATTCTAGGCTCTAGAGTTGAGTGTGTGTGTGTATGTTTTGTTTTGTTTTTACTCCCATGGTGCATTGAAAAGTGTCTCCCAAGGACCTTTTGTGGGGATAAAGTTCATAAGCTAGGAGCCCAGACACTTAGAATGTACAAATCATAAAATTATTAACTACATCTCTGCTTGGGTGGGAAGATATTAGGAATAGAACAATTTCAATATTTAAACTTCCATAGATATTTATAAGCACTATTTATATAAGTTGTATTTGTTAATAGAGTTAATGGAAGCATTTTATTCCAGTCTACTGCCAAAAAAGAAAAAGTTATACTTGTTAAGAATTGATATTACTTTTTTGAGGATTAAGAAAAATTCCTTGAGTCAGGCGCAGTGTCTCACACCTGTAATCCCAACACTTGGGGAGGCCGAGGAGGGCGGATCACTTGAGGTCAGGAATTCACAACCAGCTTGGCCAACATGGCAAAACCCTGTCTCTACTAAAAATACAAATACAAAAATTAGCCAGGCGTGTTGGCACATACCTGTAATCCCAGCTACTCAGGATGCTAAAGCAAGAGAATCACTTGAACCCAGGAGGTGGAGGTTGCAGTGAGCTGAGATCACCACTGCACTCCAGCCTGGGCAACAGTGAGACTTCATCTCAACACCACCACCACCACCACCCAAAAACCCGAGCCTGAGATTGAAATTATTTAAGTAGTTCTTTAGTATACTTAAGTTTGAGCATTTTATTTCTCCTGTTACGATTGGTCAGCTGAAAGAGCACAGGCATCTCTGAAAGATCATATTCCATTCAGCCACTTAAGAAGAAAACCCTAGATAGGTGCCATAACCATTAGAGTGGAATTTCTCCTTTTTAATCAAACTGAGTAACCTTAAGCATTTAAATTTCATTGAACTTATGGAATAAAACCTTTAAAAAGGTATGTATGTATGTAGTAATATACTACATATATATTAGATATAATAGTGATATCTATATATACTAGATAAAATAAATTGTAGAGAAACATACATATGTATATAGCTACTCTGGCACATGAATCAAATTTGATATATCCATTCTTATTTTATTCCACACAAGTTAAGATTTTTACATTTCTAAATTGTTAAAAACATCAAAATAATGGTGTCTTACACATTAAAATTCCATATAACTCAAATTTTAGTATCTATAAAATTTTATTAGAACATTGCCATGCTTTTACTTATCAATTGTTTATTACCACTTTTGTTATGACAAAGTTGAACATGTCTCACGCCTCATCTAATATGCTCATTTGAACCTTTATAAGAAGTTTTGCCAATATCTGATATTAAAAACAAATGTTAATTGTACCTATTCACTGCTTGTTTCGCTATACTTCTGTTCCCTATTGCCCACTATTTAGGTTTCTGCCTCTTTCGTCCCAGTAACCCACACCGACTGTCTTGTGCATGAGTTACACTTCTCTATCTCCTCTCATACTATTTTAATTCCAGTTCAACTACACTTCTTATCCCATTCACTTTCTTTCAGTAAACTACTCAATGATGGTCATTACTGCTATCTTTTATGTGAACACTATTCTCAACATTTACCTTTCCTCCTAGCAAAGGAAATAGTCAATAAAATGAAGACACAGCCCACAAATGGGAGAAAATATTTGTAATCTGTCTACCTGATGAGGGCTTAATAACTAGAATATATAAGGTGTTCAGACAACTCAATAGCAAAACACAATAATTTGATTTAAAAAGGGACAAAAACATCTCAATAGACATTTCTGAAAGACATACAAATGGCTAATAGGCATATGAAAAAAATTTCAACATCACATTAGTGATTACAGAGAAATACAAATCAAAATCACAATAAAAGATCACTTCACCCCAGTTAAAATGGCTTTTATCAAAAAGATAGGCAATAACAGATGCCGGCGAGGATATGGAGTAAAGGCAGCACTCATGCACTGTTGGTGGGAATATAAATTAGTACAACAGCCTTGGAGAACAGTTTGGAGGCTTCTCAAAAAACTAAAAGTAGATCTATGAGCAATTCCACAACTGGGTATACATCCAAAAGAAAATAAATTGACATAGCAAACAGATATTTGCACTCCTGTGTTTATTACAACATTATTCACAGCCTAAATATGGACTCAACATAAGTGCACATCAATGGATGAATGGATAAATAAAATGTGATGTATATACACAGTGGAATATTATTAAGCCATGAAAAATAAATTGCAGCAACATGATTGGATCTGGAGTTTATTATATTAAGTGAAATAAGCCAAGAACAGAAAAATACCTCATTCTTGCTCACACATGGGAACTGCAAAAATAGATCTCATGGAGATAGAGAATATATTAGGTTAATGCTTATCAGAGACCAAGAAAGGTATGGTTGAGGGAAGGGATGAAGAGAGGTTGATTAATGGGTATAAATATACAATTTGAAAGGGGGAATAAAAACGAGTGTTTGATAGATTAGTATGGCTTTAGTTTATAACAATCTATTATATATTTCAAAATGGCCAAAAGAGAATAATCTGATTGTAGCATAAAGAAAAGATAAATATTTAAGGTGGTGGATATTCCAGTTATACTGATATGAACATTAGAAATTATATGAATGTATTAAATTATCACATGTACCCCTAGTACATGTACCTCTTCTGTGTATCAGCAAAATTAACATTTTAAAAAATCAGAAGAGTCGAAATTATTTTATACAACTTCAAAAATGCCTTTCTTCAGCACTCCTTCCCTAAAATTTCTTCTCAATAGTAGACAATTATTTTTATTTTTCCAACTTTTTGAAGAATATTTTACTCTACAACAGGTTTTCCAATGACAATTTTACACCATTGTAATTCCCTAAATATCAGTAACATTTTTTGCTGTAGAATGTATACCTGTGACATATACTCTTACTAATGTATTCATCCATTCATTATTTTATCCATCCGAACATATTATTCATTCCCAAAAATGTATATTATTTACATGTCAGATGTGAAGGAAGATAAAATATATTTTCTGCCCCTACAGATCTCGCCTTCTGATATGGAACAAATACATATCCAATCAGAGCTGAAATGAATAAGAAGTTAGGGTTATGAGGAACAAAGATTAAAACTTCTGTTTTAGGCCGGGCGTGGTGGCTCAAGCCTGTAATCCCAGCACTTTGGGAGGCCGAGACGGGCGGATCACGAGGTCAGGAGATCGAGACCATCCACGCTAACACTGTGAAACCCCGTCTCTACTAAAAAATACAAAAAACTAGCCGGGCGAGGTGGTGGGCGCCTGTAGTCCCAGCTACTCGGGAGGCTGAGGCAGGAGAATGGCGTGAACCCGGGAGGCAGAGCCCGGGCGACAGAGTGAGACGCCGTCTCAAAAAAAAAAAAAAAACTTCTGTTTTAGAATTGCCTACCAACATTTACAACAACCTTTCCACTTTGATATTTTATCAATGCTTTTCCTATTATTCATTTTCTAAGCATAATTATGATCTTAGTTCTTTAAGCACGTCTACTCCTGTAATTTGATATTCGCTTCACTTTATGACCTGCAGATGTTCAGAATGATTCTGAAGTTCTCTCTATAACAGTGTTATTAGGTTTGCTATTCCTGCTCTTACTTAAACTGCTCTTAACCCATATTTTGGTCTCCAGTTCTTCCACATGCACTACCAATCCCAATTTGACTTTACTTGCAACTTCTTCTAAACAAAAACATCGCCTGATTTGTGATGTCAAGAGTGTCTTACTAGATCGTATACCCTAAAAGTTTTGGTTTTCGTTTGTACTCATATGGCTAACCTTGATCCTTTAGTAACTTACCAATGTTCCCTCTTCTGCCATTTTCTATGTGTGAATGACAGCTGCAGACAATCATAAAAGGGTGTTGAGTTAAACATTTTTGCTCTCTGACATCACATGGCTTCAATGCTATGTAATACTTTTAAAGTGACTATTTAAAGTACTGAAGCCCTCTTCCAGAAGCTCTCAAACATTCCTTCACTTTTTACACTGACTGTCATTAAGATACAGTCTTTGAATTTTACTTTCTTTAAAAATATAAAGCTTGTACCTCAGTTTCACCCCCACACCTTTTTACAATCTAGGCTATATGTAGTTTTGTTATATGTAGTTTTGTTATAGCCTTCTGGGTCTTTGGTCAAATTGGGAGTCTAATCATTTCTACCAAAAATGGTAAGACAAACCTTTACATCTCTTCCAGATCAGCAGAGATCATGAGTTCAGATTCACTCAAAGGTAGCGTATATACACACATAAGCACACACAGACAAAATAGGCTCTTTTTACAGGCCAACACTGGAAGTATGTCAGTGGTCTTGTCTGACACTGAATTTACTGTTTCAGAGCCAAACTCCAAAATAAATATTGATTTTCTATTTTTACTATGATGACCCTTTAGTGCATCAAACTGGATCCATTTACAAAGGTATGTAATCTCAAACATTCCCAATTCTCTCAACTGCATGTCTCATTTTATTTCACCTTATAATTTTCAATTTTTCTAAGAACACTAAAGTTCTTGTAACACAAGAATCGTGTCCTCTTCCAATCCCAGCTCCCCAACTCTCAAGTCCTATTTACTTTTTCCCACATTACAACCTGGACCTTATTTCTCCCCAACCCTTTTCGTTATTTTTCATCATGTATTCACAGAAAATATTATTATGGCCTCCTATTAAATATACATGCCCATAGAAGCTCTGCCACAACATCCTTCTGACCAGATAGATAGGTGTTTTGAAAAATACATTTCAAGAAAAGCCATGGAGAGGGTACTTTAACATCTATTTGATTAGAAGCAAACAAATGATTTCCACGGGCATGTTTCTCACGTCCTCTAATCACAAAAGACTATACACTCCTTTAAGGTGAAGCTCATACCTTATTTATTTTTGAAAATCCTGCACCACCTGATGTGGCCTGGTTCAAGATAAAAGCTTAAAATGTGTATTTGGTAAGCATTGAACGGGATCCTTGATCCATGTCCTTACTCAAGTCCCTGCTCCTGTACACTCAGCAAATATTTCCCTCATCCCTACCTATTCTACCAACCAACATTTACCAAAGTGCATGGCTAGAAGAAATTGTAAGAAAGGAAGGGAAAAGTGAACCTTAGAGACTGGCGAAGTTAAGTCGCTTCAGAATTCTCTTCTCCCCATGTCTTAGAAATGAGGACACCTCATTTGTACAATTCTTTATTCTTAGTGGTATTCAGAACTTCAGAGTTGCATTTATGGAACATAATAAAGCTTAAGAGAGTAGTAGGATAAAAATGGACAGGGTTCTGGCAGAATCTACTGGTAAAATCTAAAGAAAACACAAATCACTGGCTTTATGTCATATTCTCTGATATAAAGCTATACAGTAAGTCTAACTTTCTTTTTTCTTCCAGGCACACAAACATTATTATCCCTAATATAAGACAGTTAGGTAAAGTGATAATTAGGAGAGACCACTCAATGTGCAACTGACAGGTGTTCATTGTGCAGGTGTGTAAATTGTACCTCTTAAACATTTCTTTGATATTTTCTCTACTCTGACTACCTCAGTTCAGGTTACTTTTATCCTAAACTGTTGTATCAGATCAGTAACCTAAATATCTACCTACCTATGCAACTTACTATGCATTTTTCTCTCAGATTTTCATGTGGTCCCTTTACTGGAATCTTTCATTGACATACTTTTTTTCTACTGGAATAAAAGGCAAATAACTTTTAATGGGCACACAGACCTTCAAAAATGATCCACAAGTTCCTGGCTAATTGTTGAGTGCTTTTCTAAGAAAATTATTTTTCCCCAAAGAAAGGCAAATAAAAAATATATCCTTTAGGTTAAAAACCCCAGAAGATTTTGGAATTGAAAGCAAGGAGCTAAGACATTGTTTTGTTCTCACTGTCATTTCTTACCTAACTCGTCTTGGGGAAGGGGGTTCTTAAGACCATCTTCATATTTGGATATTTACTGGAAGGATGTCCAGGGCTCAGCTTGTAGTCATCTTATGGATAAGATTTATTACAGTGACAGAAGAATATACAGCCATATAATAAGGAAAAAGATACAGGTTGAATCTGGATCATGCTGGCTTCCTTGTGTTCTCTCTCTGCCATAAGGATTTACATGAAGCATACTCCTCCAAGCAACAAATGCAACAACATGGGTATGATCTTTCTACATGGGGAAACCAATTACTGACTTTCTTTCCAATTACTGTCCAAAATATGTATTGGAACTTGGTCATGTAGGCACCTTCTAACTTATGTGTACCAAAGTTTCAGACTCTCAGAAGAAAAACAAGAATCCAGAAGAAATTACATTGTTTGCATGAATAGTCTAAGCACAAGTGAGCCAGCTGTTGACCGGGAACATTCCAAGTGTTCTCAGAAGCCAAAGGTCCACCTTTCAAGGAGCTAATTCTAAGAATAGCTATCTCAGGTTTGCTTTGTTAACTGTTTTCTGTACACTCTCTGAGTCCTGTATCTGAATAAGATGTGTAGAAAAGCGAGAACATGAACACATGTTTTAGGTCAGTCATGGTGACCTAAAACTCAAGAACCATGAGGTAAGTTGCTATCCATACTTAATATAGCACAGAAGAGGTGGCAGCCGAAAGAAATCAGGTGGATGAATATAATTTAGTGTAGCTGGTTCTCCATGAAAATAGATAAAGTCAGCATCTCTTAATGACAAGGATATATTATAAAAACATTTGTCATTAGGCAATTTAATCATTGCATGGACATCAGAGACTGTACTTGTACAAACCTAGATGGTATAGCCTGTTGCTGTTAGGTCACAAAGCTGTACAGCATGTTATTGTACTGAATACTATAGGCAATGTTAATACAATGGTAAATATTTTTGTATCCAAGCATATAAATGTATAAAAAGTACAGTAAACATAAGGTATCATAATCTTAAGGGACCACCTTTGTATGTGCTATGCAGCACGCAACCGTGCATGAAAATTTTACACACCTGGCATTCATATGTGACAACTGTGATGGAAAACACAGACCATAATATGCCTGACAAGAGGATGAAGATGCTACAGATGTGTACAGATGTGTTTAAGACCATAGTAAGAACCACAAATTTCGGTGATTGTTTCCAAACTGTATTTTAAACATCCAGAAATATCAACTACATCTGTGTGTGTCTGAGAACAAATATTATCTATGTCACCCCCAGGTACTGATACTTTTCTGTAATACCACAATGACACAGTAAACCTCCCTTGTGCATTTAGACTCCATCTTGAAAGTTGACAGGTTGCAGAATAGTGAAGGAGCATTTAAAAGCAAACTAGATCATCCAAGTCTCTCTGTTTGCCTGATGTCTGATATGAATAGACAGAATATTGAATCCAGTAAGAATGCATTCTTGATGAAAAGGAATGTTAAGTGGCCAGTCTAAGTTGCAGTGCTATCCAGTAGGGAAGGTCTGGAAGTTCATTTAGAAAAAGGATTTTATGAGCTTCATTAAATAAAAATTCTTTACTATCTTGGTATGATCTTGTTCTACAATTCTTTTCAAACTCTCAGTACAAATAGTTGAACAAGATAATTTTGGTAAAATCTCTTTCAATAAACATAAAAGTGGAGTGATATCATAGTGACTCAGGTAGGCAACTTTCACGAAGATTAGTTGATTTCGAAAGGCATCAGTGATGAATGATAATTACTTTGAGACTTGATGACAAAAGAGGGCCACATAAAGTTCTCCATTCAAAGTATTCAGGTCTAGGACACAACTAGTGCAAAATATCCAAGTATGAAACAACTTTTACAAGGTTGAAGAAATCAAATATGAGAACAATGTATAGTTTAGGTGAAATGCATTGATGGCAGTAGTGGCATCAGTTTGGCACATGGAACAAACTAAATATGGGACAGAGAAGGGGAAAAGAAGGGGTCCAGGATGCTTTCCAAATCTCTTCTCTTTACTTTGTATGTTAAAGCTCATTTAAGATGGCAATCAAATAATTAAATCTACCTGGCTAGTTTAAGTACATAAGAAATGTAACCATTTAATAAAATGCTAGTAGTATTACTTTTAATAAAAGAATTGCAAAGCAATGCTTAGTTCTCTTATTTCTTATGGTCAGGATTTTTATTGCTATAAAAATGCTTTTAAGCTTTCAGATGAAGGGTAGAACAAAACATCTAATGCTTTTTATGTTCTCTTATGTATTCATGTTTGTCATGGCAAAGGCAGATAAAACAACTGCCTTAGTGAGAATAAGCAGATGTGTATAAACTCAAGACAGATAAAACGGCCACTTTAGCAAGAATAAGCAGAACTGTATAAACTCCACTGGGGTCTGAATTGGTGACTACTTTATAATGTTTATAATAATGAAGGTATAATGAAAAGATACCTGGATGAAATGTGCTTCCTACTTCAAGAACATCCTCTTAATTGAGATGCAATATATAGTGGGCATTGGTATGCAACAAAATAAAAAATAAACTTATTAAAATCATGACACATATTTAAATTTAAGCCTTTAATCTTGGAATATCTAGGGTCATTTTCTTGCAATTTCAATGCACTTTTTATATGACTCAGATGACTTGCCCAGTATTTCAGTAAGATAACTTGAAACACCCAAATCCAAATCTTTAATTCCATTGTCAACAAAAATAAAATACAAATTATCTAAGATAGGAGGCAGAGCAAGATGGCAGAATAGAAGTATTCACCAATCATCCTTCTCACAAGGACACCAATTTAACAAGTATCTACATAAGAAAAGCTGTTTCATAAGAACAAAAATCAGGTAAGCACTCATAGTACTTGGTTTTTTAACTTTGTATCACTGAAAGAGATGCTGAAGAGGTAGAAGAAAATAGTCTGGAACTACTGACCACCCCCCGGTTTGGCCAGAAGATAGGGTACTGGTCAGAGTTGTGAGGTCCTCTTTCCAGGCCCTAGCTCCTGGATGGCCTTTCTTAGGCATGCCTTGAGCCGGAAGAGAACCTGCTGCCTTGAAGGAAAGGACCAAGTCCTGGTAGCATTCATTATCTGCTAATTGAGGAGCCTTTGGTTCTGCAATAACCAGCAATGATAGCCAGGTACTGTGTTGAGGGCCATGGGTGAGACTCTGAGACTTGCTGGCTTTAGGTGAGATTCAGCACATTCCCAGATTTAGTGGCTATGGGCAAGACTTGTTCCACTTGAGAAAAGCAGAAAGAAGACTAAAGGAGACTTTGTTTTGCACCTCAGGACCAGAATGGCCACAAGAGGATAGAGCACCAAGCAGGCTCTTGGGTTCACTGATTTTAAAATATGGCTCTTGGATGGCATTTCTGGACATACTGTTGACCAGAGAGGAGCCCACTGCCCAGGAGGGTGAGTCCCAGGCCAGACAGTATTCACCACAAGTTGACTGAAGAGCCCTTGGGACTTAAGGGAACATTGGCGATAGGCTGGCAATACTCCGTGTGGGTCTGTGGTCGTGGTGACCATAGAGTGAGCTTCTCTGCCTTTGGAAAGGATAAGGAAAAGTGGGAAGGACTGCATCTTGTGGAGTGAGTGCCAGCTCAACCACAGAACAATAGAATACCAGATAGACTTCTAAGCGTTTTGATTCTAGTCTCTGGCTCCCAGGTAGCACCTCTATACCCAACCAGGACCTGGGGGTACTCACTGCATGAAAAGTAAGGACATAAGTCTGACTGACTTTGCTACCTGCTGAATATAGAGCTGCAGAGCCTTGAGCAAAAATAAGCAATAGCCAGGGAGTGTTTATAGCAAGACTTGGGTAAGACCCAGCAGTGTATTCACTTCAGGTCTGACCCAGTGCAGGCATAGTAATGATGGCCACAAGGTTGCTTGTGTCACTCCACCTCTAGCTTCAGGTGGTTTAGAACAGAGGGAGAGACTCTGTTTGTTTGAAAGAAAATAAGGGAAGAATACAAGAGTCTTTGCCTGGTAATCTAGAGAATTCTCCTGGATTATGACTAAGATTATCAAAATAGTACCTGTATGAGTCTACAAGAACCATAGCATTGCAGGGCTTGGGGTGCCCAGATACAGCTTAGATCACAACATTCAAGTTTTTTTTTTTTTAAATATTTGGAAATTCTTCCCAAGAAAGATGGGTACAAACAAGCCCAGACAGCAAAGACTAAAATAAATAGTTAACTCTTCAATGCTTGGACACAGACAAATATCTACAAGTATCAAACACTTCAGGACAATAAGATCTCACCAAATGAACTAATTAAGGCACCACGGAC
Organism: Trachypithecus francoisi; assembly: GCF_009764315.1. NCBI lineage: Eukaryota > Metazoa > Chordata > Mammalia > Primates > Cercopithecidae > Trachypithecus > Trachypithecus francoisi. Next base: position 32,706,447 of record NW_022681462.1, read on the forward strand.
CAGTTCTAGAGAAACAGATATGTGACCTTTTAGACAGACAATTCAAACTAACTATTTTGAGGAAACTCAAATTCAAGATAACACAGAGAAGGTGTTCAGAATTCTATCAAAGAGATTGAAATAATTTAACAAGTAGAAGTTCATGAGTTGAAAAAACACAATTGACATGCTGAAGGAATGCGTCAGAGTCTTTTCATATCAGAATTGATTAAGCAGAAGAAAGAATGAGTGAGCCTGAACACAGGCTATCTGAAAATATGGGATCAGAAGAGGTAAAAGAAAAAATAAAAAATTATCTCAAGATGGACTAAAGACTTAAACATAAGACCTAAAACCATAAAACCAAACATATGAAAAACTGCTCATCACTGGTCATTAGAGAAATTCTAATCAAAACCACAGTGAGATAGCATTTCATGCCAGTTAGAATGGCGATCATTAAAAAGTCAGGAAACAAGAGATGCTGGAGAGGATGTGGAGAAATAAGAATGCTTTTACACTGTTGGTGGGAGTGTAAATTAGTTCAACCATGTGGAAGACAGTGTGGCAATTCCTCAAGGATCTAGAACCAGAAATATCATTTGATCTAGCAATCCCATTACTGGGTATGTACCCAAAGGATTATAAATCATTCTATAAAGACACATGCACCTGTATGTTTATTACAGCACTGTTTGCAATAGCAAAGTCTTGGAACCAACCCAAATGTCCCTCAATGATAGACTGGATGAAGAAAATGCGGCACATATATACCATGAAATACTATGCAGCTATAAAAAAGGAAGAGTTCATATCCTTTGCAGGAACATGGATGAAGCTGGAAACCATCACTCTCAGCAAACTAACACAAGAACAGAAAATCAAACACCACATGTTCTCACTTATAAGTGGGAGTTGAACAATGAGAACACACGGACAACAGGGCGGGTAACATCACACCCCAGGGCCTGTTGGGGAGTGGGAGACGCGGGGAGGGACAGCATTAGGAGAAATATCTAATGTAGATGACGAGTTGATGGGTGCAGCAAACCACCATGGCACGTGTATATCTATGTAACAAACCTGCATGTTCTGCACATGGGTCCCAGAACTTAAAGTATATTAAAAAGTCACTATATAATGATAAATGAGTTAATTCAGCCAGAGAATATAACAATTTTAAATATATATACACCTAACACTGGAACATCCAGATATATAAAGCAAATATATAAGAGATAGAGAAGCCCCAATACAATAATATCTGGTGACTTCAACATTCTACTTTCAGCATTGGACAGATCTTCCAGACAGCAAATCAATAAAAAACAATAATAAAAAAAATCAGATCTAATCTGTGCTATAGACCAAATGGACCTACTAGATATTTACAGAAAATTTGTTCCAAGGGCTGCAGAATACACATTCTTCTCAGCTCATGGATCATTCTCAAGGATATGTTAGGTCACAAAGCAAGCCTTAAAACACTCATAAAATCTGAAATAAAGTAAAGCATCTTCTCTGACCATAAAAGAATAAAGCTAGAAATGAAAAACAGGAGGAATTCTGAAAACTATTTATATACATGGAAATTAAGCATGCTCCTGAATGGTGAGTCAATGGAGACATTAAGGCAGAAATTTTCAAATGTCTTGACACAAATAATAATACACACAACATACCAAAACCTATGGGATACAGTAAAAGCAGTACAAAGAGGGAATTTTCTAGCTACAAGTGTCTACATAAAGAGAAAAAAACTCAAATAAACTAACATTGCATCTTAAAGAGCTAGAAAAACAAGAGCAAATCAAACCCAAAATTAGTAGAAATAAAGATCAGAGAATAAATAAGTGAATATGAAATAAAACAGTACAAAAGGTCAATGAAATAAAAATTCCATGTTTTGAGAAGTTAAACCAATTTGGTTTAACCTTAGCCAGACTAAGGAAAAAAAGATCCAAATGAATAAAATTAGAAATGAAAAAGGAATCATTACAACTGATACTGCAGAAATTCAAAGGATCATTAGTGGCTACTGTGAGCAACTATGTGTCAATAAATTTGAAAATCTATAAGAAATGTACAAATTCCTGGAAGCATACAGTCTACTAAGATTGAACCAGAAAGAAATCCAAAACCTAAACTAAGCAATAACAAATAACAAGATCAAAACTGTAATAAATTGTTTCCCAGTAAAGAAAAGTCCAGGACCCAATGACTTCACTGCTGAATTATTCCAAATATTGAAAGAAGAACTAATACCAATCCAACGCCAAATAAAGGAGGAGAGAATCCTACCAAACTTATTATATGAGGCCAGTATTTTCCTGACACCAAAACCAAAGACACCTTAAACTACAGCTCACTGTCTCTGAATATTGGTGCTAAAAACTTTGACAAAATACTTGCTAACTGAATTCAACAATACATGAAAAAGATCACATATCATGCCCATGACCCTGGGATTTATGCCAGGGGTGCATGGAGGGTTCAACATATGCAAACCCATCAATGTGTGATACATCATATCAGTAGAATGAAGGACAAAAATCATATGATCATTTCAATTGATACTGAAAATCACTTCATAATACTCAACATCCCTTCATGATAAAAAGAAAAAAGAAAGTATAGAAGGAACATACTCTAAAATATAATCAACGCAATGTATGATAGACGCACAGCTAGCATCATACCAAATGAGGAAAAACTGAAAGCCTTTCCTGCAAGATCTGGAACATTACAAGGATGTCCACTGTCACCACTGTTATTCAAGATAGCACTGGAAGTTCTCTCCAGAGCAATCAGGCAAGTGGAAGAAATGAAGGGCATCCAAATTGGAAAGAAGTCAAATTATCCTTGTTTGCAGATAAAATGATATATTTCAAAAAACCTAAAAACTCCACCCAAAATCTATTAGAACTGATTAACAAATTCACTGAATCTTCAGGATCCAATTTCAACATACAAAAATCGGTAGCATTTCTACATGCCAACAGTGAAAAGGAAATCAAAAAAGTAATCCCATTTAGATGACTAGAAATAAAATGAAATACCTAGATATTAAAGAAGTAAAATATATCTGTAATTAACAGTATAAAACCCCGATTAAAGAAGTTGAAGAGAACACCAAAAAATAGATATCCCATGTTCAGGCTTTGGAAGAATCACTGTTGTTAAAATGTTCACACTATCTAAAACAATCTACAGATTCAATGCTGTCCCTATCTAAACACCAATGAAATCTTTCAAAGAAACAGAAAAAACCGCCCTTAAAATTTATATGGAACCACAAAAGACTCAGAATATTCCAAGTCAAAGTAAAAGAACAAAACTGGAGGAATCACATTACCTGGCTTCAAATTATACTAAAGAGCTATAGTAACCAAAACAGAATGGTACTGGCATAAAAACAGATACATAAACCATAGAATAGAATATAGAATCCAAAATCAAATCCACATACCTACAGTGAATGCATTTTCAACAAGGCTGCCAAGATCCGTACATTGGGGGAAGGAGAGCCTGTTCAATAAATGGTGCCGGGAAAACTGGATATCCATTCGCAGAATGAAACTAGATCCTCTCTCTCACTATGTAAAAAAGCATAACAAAATAGAAGAATGACTTAAATCTAAGACCTCAGATTATGAAACCACTACAAAAAAACCACTGGGGAAAATCTCCAGGATATCGGTCTGGACAAAAATTTTGTGAGTAATATCCTGCCAGCACAGTCAATCAAGGCAAAAATGGATAAATAGGATCACATCAAGTTATAAAGCATTTGTACAACAAAAGAAACACAACAAAGTAAAGAGGCAACCCACATAATGGGGGAGCATTTGCAAGCTACCCATCTGACAAGGGATTAATAACCAGAACGTATTATGGGCTGAAACAGCTCTATAGGAAAAAATCTAATAACCCAATTAAAAAACGAGCAAAAGATTTCAGTAGCCATTTCTCAAAAGAAAACATACAAAGGGCAAACAGGCATATGAAAAGATGCTTGAGATCATTGATCATAAGAGAAATATAAGTCAAAACTACAATAAGGTATCATCTCACCTCAGTTATCCAAAAGACAGGCAATAACAAATGCTGACAAGGATGAGGAGAAAGGGAACCTTTTATACTGTTGGTGGGAATGTAAATAAGTACGACCACTTTGGATAACAGCTTTCAGCTTCCTCAAAAAATGAAAAATAGAGCTACCATATGATCCAGCAACCTCACTGCTGGGTATATACCCAAAAGAAAGGAAGTAATATATTGAAGGAAGATCTGCATTCCCACGTTTGTTGCAGCACTGTTCACAATAGCTAATATTTGAAAGCAACCTATGTGTCCATTCATAGATCAATGGATAAAGAAAATGTGTGACATACAGAAAATTGGGTAATATTCACCTATAAAAAAGGATATTCTGTAATTTTCAATAACATGGGTGGAACTGGAGTTCAGTACGTTAAGTGAAATAAGCCAAACACAGACAAACATTATATGTTCTCATTTGTGGGATCTAAAAATCAAAACAATTGAACTCATGGAGACAGAGTATAAGGATGGTTAGTGGAGTCTGGGAAGGGGGTTGGGGATAGCTGGTGATGCTTAACTGGTACAAAAAAATAGAAAGAATGAATAATACCTACTACTTGATTGCACAGCAGAGTGACTATAGTCAATATCTGAATCGTACATTTGAAAATAATAGCATAATTAATTGGTAACACAAAAGATAAATGCTTGAGGAGATAGATACTCCATTCTCTATGTGATTATTATGCATTGCAGGTCTGTATTAAAACTTTTCCTGTACCCCATAAATCTATATACCTACTACATAGCCATATAAGTTTAAAAGAAAGAATATTATGTAAAATCTGTAATAACATAAGGTTTGCTTTTCATTAGCAAAATCAAAGTGAAAATCTAGACATGTAAAACTGCTAAACTGTGCTTGAAATCTTCTCAATAAAAAACAAACAACTTAATTTTTTCTCTTTTTTTTTCAAAATTGATTAGACTCCTTTTTTCTTTCTAACATAAATAGCTAATTCCTTCTAATGGGAACGCAATTCACATTTATTCATCTGATTGTCTGTGAGTGGTGTTGTGGTGGGTGTTGTAAATACAGGGAAGATGATTTCTATCCACAAATAACATGTGGACCTGAGGGAGTGACTCAGAATATATTGACTCATCTTTTAATGCACAGCCAGTCCTCCCATGGGAATTTCTAGCCATTAACTTCCACACCAGGGGATGTTTGGGGGAGGGTTGTATACCTATTTCAGTTCCTCAAGGGAGGCTCAGATAGCACTGTACCTGGATGCTGGTTTGTTTCCACTAAATACTTACATCGTTGAAAGGATTTAGCATGAAGGTGTTCACTGTCAGAGGCAGAAGGCATGGGTGAACCAGAAGTTGAGATGGAATTCTTAAATCTGATTATGTTTTCCAAGTGGGAACATGGGACATGACATGTCTCAAGGTGGATAAAGGACTCACTAACACAGAACACTCAGGAGAAAATACAAAAGTGTCACAATTTTACTCATTTTTTCTCTAAAATGCTATATATAGTGCTTTGATGTGATATCTAAAACTATTCACACATATTGACTGTGCAAAGTGTGCTGCAAAGTGTGCTGTGTGCTGTGCAAAGTGGGTTTCATCGGTTACCTGCCCCAAATTTATTCTTTTCCTCTTTTCTGGAACTTCCAAAGCACCAAGAAACTAACACTGAATCTAAAAGCCTAATATTCCATAATTTCCTATGCAGGTAGAGGAGAGCAGAAAAAAGGGGACGACAGTGAACATATGAGAGTTCCTGGAAAGTCCTATAAAATAATTTAATTCACTGGCAGAGATTATCTTGCTCTACCAAATTTTTGTCATGAAGACTAGTGCTACAGAAGCTGCCACTAGCTAACTCATGTCCCATCTGAACCTTGGCCTTGAAACTTTTCCAACAACTTCTGTATTGACTTGACTCACTCTGTGGCTAAGGATCTCTTCAGATACTGGAGAAGATCTTAACCACCTGTCTCTGCTTCCAATTCTAAATTATCCCAGTCTCTCTTCAGGCCTTAACTTCTTTCTCAGCATCCTCTCTTCCCAAACTTTGAAAGAGAATTGTATAATTCAGGGAATGACCACAACTGTGAATTCTGGTCCTTTAAATACATGAGTCAGAGGTTGGAGGGGTGGGGAGGAGAGTAGAAATGGTTGTTATTGTCTGTATTCCAAGACCAGTGGTCTGAGGTTTTTTTATTTGTCTTAGATGCTATCAAATGAGGGCAAAGTAATGGCGTAACCTGCATGGATCAGCTTAAAGAGAGTTCAGGCCAGTCATTGATGCAGCGTGGGTAGAGATGAGGTACACTAAAAGGGCAATAGGCAATATGTGTAACATGTCCAAATATGCATTATTTGAACCCAACAATTTTGAAAACCAGATAAAAAAATCATTGATGTCTATGCAGATTTATACAAAAGTATTTTTGTCATAAGGGAAAATCTGACATACTTAATAGAAATATTTATGAAACAAATTCATTCATAAGTTGAAATGATTTAGAAAGTTATGTCAACTTATGCCTCAGTGACTCAAAAGTTAAAAAACAGAACCAGGCAGCTGTATCTGGGTGGGAAAGTGGTCACATGCCCTGTATGCTGGCAGAATGATTTAGTGTTCTCTGAAAGATGTTGTAAAAGTGTCACAAGACCACCCTTTCTGCAATCAACCCAAAGCAGTTCTTGTTGTTGGTGCTGAGATAGACTGCAGGTGGAAATTCCCCAACTGACCAACAGACCATGTGATGTCAACCAACTGACCACCTGAAACCATTCAATTAGAAACTGGTGATTTGAGACTCCCGTGGATTTTCTCTCTTCTCCTGTGGTCCCTGTGGTTTATTCCTTTATGATTTCCCACTCCTGGACTCCTCATGGAGCACGCTTTTGTTTTGCACCAAAGACTGTGTCCCCAATCTGCAGATTGTTATTAAAGATCTCTGCAGATCTCATTTGGTCTTTTAACAGTTTGTATAAGTAAAAATATTAATAATTTGATAGAATTATAATTACATGTTGTCAAGGGAAGATATGATATGCTGACAGACAATATGCTCTCCTTCAAACAGACATATATAGGCAAATGTTTAAACATAAAAATTATACATGAAAAAAGACACTCATCTCTAAATGGTAGTATTATTTCTCCCTGCTCTTGGTTCTCACTGCTTTAACATTTAAGAAAAACATATAAAGGTAATATCTAAAAAGTATTTCTTAACCCCTCATTTCTGTGGGTTTAGTAAAATTAGTTTTTTTTTTTTTTAATTCCTTATGGACCATTGGAGAAATAGATGTTAAATCAGGACATAACTAGAAAACTCATTTTCTTTAAGTCTTTAAAAATTCTCTTGGCAGTATGTCTTCTTTTTTTCTCAACTTGATATTATTTTTTGGCTAGTTCATGGTGCCATGTCTTGCCCTACTTTTGAGTGGCATGATATGCTTGTTGACCAGTAGCCCCTCATCCCAGTTACAGATCTATTTCCTACGGCAAGAACATTTCCTGGACTCCTCATATTTTAGAGTCTTTTCTAATCTGCCTGGAATTTTCTCGTATAATTTCTTAGTAGTACTTCTGCTTGTTTTCACTCTAATTCCTCGCTGTGTCCTTTCATTGTACTTTAGCGAGGATAACAAACTAGGACAGCTCCCAAATAGCTACTTAATTCATTGTACCCTTGTTTACTCTGTTTCCTTCATCAATGATTTATATTTCCTCAAGAGGATAGAACTGCTTAGACTGCAACAGACCTGACTAATACTTCCTTTGGAAGATACACTCATGTAAAATAGTTATTTTCCTGAAACAGTTTTTTCAAGTTTAATCACACTGGAAAGCTCTTATCTTGAAACAAAATTCACTTATTGTGCTGAATTGGACTCTCGGTAGGAAATGCAGCTGGTAAAACAACTTGTTTAAGCTGCAACCTAGCAAGTTTTTTTTTTTTTTTTTTTCCTTCAACTCCCCAATTCCTAGATGAAGAAAAAATCTCTTAAGTTTCCTATTGTTTTATTACAGAATCAAAATTTATGTTCTACGAGGAGGAAACTCATCAAACTGCTTTAAAAGCAAACTATAATTAAAATTTTTGAATTCCAGTAGTAAGATTCACAGGATTTATGGTCTTAAATTATTTACACTATGTAGCTGTAAAGGTAAATTGAGGCTGGAGCCGAACCGAGAACGAAGACACAAGGCAAATGGTAGTGAGAATAGCCTTTATTAGGACTCTCAGGCGAGGTTCCTCAGTCCAAAGGTGCGGGCGGAGGAAGTCGCACTGAGGGAGGAGGGTAGGGGCTTCTTATCGCCTGAGAGGTAGGGAAGCTGGTTGTGCAAACAGGATCTGGGGGGTCTTGAAACTACTAGGGCAGGAGTTGAGTAAGTGTCACGAGGAAGGGGTCTTTGGAAACTGTTAACCGAAACTGCTGTTTACGAACTTGTGGAATGCAGGTGAGCTGCAGGTCATGGGGGAGTGTGGTTGCCCAGCCGGAACCTGTGAGGTATGCAAGTCTGCGGGTGTGTACAAGGGTGAAAGGAGTCTTTAACAAAAGGCCTGCTACACTGGGTAACGCCGCCATGTTGGGTCTAGCTTCCTGCCTAACAGTAGCCTTCAGTTTTCTACTATGAAATTAAGAATCCCTACCCCACTGCATTCTTGCAAAATAAACTAATTCAGGCAATATGACTGAAAATGTGTAGATAATTACAATGATTTTCCTCATATGTGTTAGATACTATAAACAAAACAGTATCTGACACAGATCTTCATCAATTTAGAGGTTTATTTTGTGTGGTTGTCCATGACACAGACTCATGAGGGCCCGAGAATATGTGCCCAAGGTGCTTGCAGCTTGATCTTATACATTTTAGGGAGACAGAAGTTACAGGCAGATGTCCATCAACACAGGTAAGGCATATATTGGTTTGGTTAGGAAAGGGGGGATACCTCAAAGTGGGGAGCTTCCAGATCATAGGTGGATTCAAAGATTTTATGATTGGCAATTGGTTGAGAGAGTTAAGTTATTATTCTAAAGACCTGGCACCAATAGAATGGAATGTCTGAGTTAAGATAAGGGGTTATGGAGACCAAGCTGCTGCTTATGCAGATGAAGCTGCCAGGAATCAGGCTTCAGAGAGAATAGATGTTTAATGTTTCTTGTGAGATTTAAAAAGGTTCCAGACTCTTAGTTAATCTCTCCTAGATCAGGAAAATACATGGAAAGGGAATGGAATTATCTACAGAATGTAGATTTTTTTTGTGTAACACAGCTTTGCAAGGGCACTTTAAAATACATCAAAGAAATATATTTCAGGGTAAAATACTTTGATTTTTTTCAGGGCCTGCTGTCTGTCATATGATGTATCTTATTGTTATAAAGAGTCTGTTTGGTCAGTCTTAAGATATGTTTGTTTTTTTTGTTTGCTTTTTTTTTTTTTTTTTGAGATGGAGTCTTACTCTGTGGCCCAGGCTGGAATGCAGTGGTGTGATTTCAGCTGATGGCAACCTCTGCCTCCCAGGTTCAAGCAATTCTACTGCCTCAGCCTCTGTAGTAGCTGGGATTACAGGCTCCTGCCACCACATCTGGCTAATTTTTGTATTTTTAGTAGAGATGGAGCTTCACCATGTTGGCCAGGCTGGTCTCAAATTCCTGACCTCAAGTGATCCACCCACCTGGGCCTCCCAAAGTTCTGGCATTACAGGCATGAGCAACTACATGCCTGACTAAGATTCTGTTTTAATGTTAATGCTGGTCAGTTGTGCCTGAATTCCAAAGGGAGGAGGGTGTAATGGGGCAGTCTGGACTCCTCATCTTCCCTTCATGGCCTGAACTAGTTTTTCAAGTTTACGTTGGAATGCCCTTGGTCAAGAGAGGAGTTCATTCAATTGGTTGGGGGTGTTTAGAATTATATTTTTGGTGCATAATACTATGAAATAGATGGTCCTGTAAAAAAGATTCTGTGGCATAAGAATTCTTTATAGGGGCGAAGTGCAGGTTTTCCTTCCACCCTCTGAAGGTTCACTAAAAATTAACTGACAATAAGCAGATTAATAGGAAAAGGCATATAAATGTATTGTGTATAAACAGAAGGGAATTGCAAAAAAAAAAAAAAAAAAAAAAGATTACCAATTATTCAGTGAGACCCTTCTTTGCAGGGGAAGGGGAGATGAGGGAAATGTGACAATTTGTAGGGTGTAGAAAATGACTTTAGGGAAGATAAATAGACCTGAGAAACAGAATATTAACTTGTAAATGATTTTCTTTGAAATGTGAATGAGTCCTAGAGGCAGAAATAGCTTATAATAATGTCCATCTGAGTTTGGTTACATTCCTTAGTCTGTTTTCCTGGGATAGATAATAAAACTTCAGGGAGGGGATAGAAGGCAGTTGTCTTATTTTTGGAGGGTTTGATCACAAGACAGATAAGAGAATATCAAAGTAAAATTCACCCTGTGCTGGTGTGGGGAGATAGGAGAGGTCAGAAAGTTCTTGATTCTAAGATAGTTTCTCAGGCCTTCCCATTTTAGTTCAAAGTGCTCAGCATGCCAAATGGCGTAGTTTTGGGGCATAATTTTCTGAGCCCCAACATCTTCAAGTTGTAAGCATAAGTCCAGTAAGTCAGTAATACTGTAGGAAGATGCATGAGAAATAATGGAGAAAAACAGTCTTGTGAGAGTGTTACATTTCATGCAGGATAACTCATAATCACTATTAATAATTATCCCTTATTCACTCTTTTTGTTAAAGCTGTATGTATCACAGCTTCTAAATGCACTGCTAAATAATTAGAGTGTGATGTTATACAAAACATATTTGTTACTGCTTTAGTGAGTTTTGCATTCTAGGAAGAGTAGAGACCAGTGAAAGAAACATAAAGATGTAACCTCTCAACAGGTTCATTTTGCCCACTGCCCACATATAGCTGATTTATCAAGACAGGGAAATTGTGATAGAGAAAGTTTAATCACACAGAGCCAGCTGAAGAGGAGAGCAGAGTTTTATTATTATTCAAATCAGTCTCCCCAAATATTTTGCAACTGGAGTTTTTTGAGAATAAGTTGGTGAAAAATTTCAGACCCTGAAAAACATACAGGGGCTGAAAAATATTTTGAGCACCAATCTGAGGTTTTATAATAGGGATGTTATCCCTAGGAGCAATTGGGGGAGGATTAGAATCTTGGAGTCTCTAGCTGCATGACTCCTAAACCATAATTTCTAATTTTGTCACTAATTTGTTAGTGCTAAAAAGATAATCTGGCCTCAGATAAGAAAGGGGTTTATTTTGAAAAAGGGCAGTTATAATTGTTACATATAAAGTTTCGGTGCTGCAAAAGAAATAGCACTCGAATATAAAATTTTCTTTTTAATTCTCAGCAAGGCAACGTACTTCTATAGAAGGGTGCACCCTTATAGAAGTGTGCCCTTATAGATGGAGCAATGGTGAACACACACCTGGACAAGGGAGGGAAAGGGGTTCTTACTCCTGATGCATGTGGTCCTTACTGCTGTGTCCTTCCCCTATTGGCTAGGGTTAGACTGCACAGGCTAAACTAATTCCGATTGACTAATTTAAAGAGAGTGATAGGGTGAGTGGTTTGGCAGGAAAAATGGTTATGGAATGAGTTAGGGTGGAGTTGGTCATCAGAAAAGGTTACTTTGCAAGGGAAGTTAAGTTTAAAAGTAGAAGTCAAAGAATTGAACATACTGACATATTAATCCTTTGAAGAGAAATTTAAAATTTAACAATTTCCTCCTCTTGCATTTTTCTTCCAGCTTTCTCTTCAAACTTATTTAACATATCTTGACTTAGTTGTTCTCCTTGATTTTCCAAAAGAAGCTTCTCTGGATAAGCTGGAGGATAATTAAGGGAGGTTTTAGTAAGTGCCATTTCTTTGAGCCTCTGCACCAACCTACTGATGCATGGTATGACACAGCACCTGACAAGAATAAGTACACCTATTACAGCTATGAGGGAGGTAAGAATTGAGGCTATTATTCCTTTCCATTTACCTAACCACGCTTCTAGCCATCCTGTAAAGGGGTCATTTACCCCTGAATTGCTGGCTAACTCATTGGATAAAGCAGTCAGACCTCGCAATGACTTTGTTATACTTCCACTAGGAGCAGTGTTGTTTGGGATGATGGTGCAACATTGAGTTTTAATCATGACACAAACTCCTCCTCTATCTGCTACTACCATGTCTAAGGCTATCCTATTTTCCCAAGCCATCTGGCTAATAGCCCCTAACTATTCAACTATTCCTTTAGCAGCATCTCTAGTGTAGTTATTAAATTGCTGTTGGTTGTAATAGATGTAGTTTATCCAGTCTACATTTTTATTAATTGTCGCCCACCAAAATATTGACTCAAATCCTGCAGCTATTTGATTTCAGGCTTTAAACTGATTTGGTATTCCCTATGGGACTCCAGTTGCGTCTAAATAGATGTGAGAGTCAAAAGACCCATAAGGGACTTCTCTTGCTTTATGATGTCTTATTTTTCCTTCCTCTGGTTGATGAAATGCCAGGGTGAAAGGGATAGCCAATTGGACTAAAACACAAATGCCACTCCAGTTATTCAGTAGAGTGCCCAGTAAAGGTCCACCACAATAGCACCACACATCTTCTTGGGGATGAACAAGGGCTGACTGATTGGTAAGCTCTTGAAAATTCTTAACGTCACTGCATCCCTTCAGGTCTCCAAGGAATGCTAAGTTTCCTCTCCATCGTGAGAGACATGAAGTGAACCTAGTGTTGGGAGACGGAAGCTGGATGGCCCTTGGGGGCTGATGCATAGGGTGTGACTTTGGGATATAGCAGAGAGAGAGCTTGGCACACCTTGTTACCCCAGACTGTAGAATCCTGGAAAAGAGCTACCATGCAATCCATGCCCGGTCGACTGGAGGACAACCCTAGTGTAAAGGGAACAATCTGGGCCTCTGGCCTGCCGTGTGCACAAGCATAACAATTGCTTTTGTTTGATATGTGGATGAAATATTTGATCCATTCCAACCAAGCATTTATAGCTTCGTATCCCATCTCAATTGCCAAAGTTTGCCTTAAGTCTTTAACTTCGACCATCGCTATCTTAGCCTTGTCGTTAGATGGAGGAGGCACAATGGTTCTGCTGTGAGAGATTTTGGAAAAAGGCTTAGAGGCAGGTGCAGGTGGTGGGGGAATCAAAAAAAGCATTTCAAAGAATCCAATAGGGTCTGCTCCTGAAACCTCAGCCCCCATACCATAAAACCAGCTTAAAGAAGGAAACTGGCTAGAAAAGGGGAAGAACTTTGGGGGCTGGAAATAATAACCTGTATAGGATTGCACTGGTTTAGTTGACAGAGGGGTACTGTCCTTTTAGTAAAATGAATGTATGGTTTTAAGAAATTGCAAAAACTGGTTGGGGCAGTCTATCCTTGCTCTTTGGTGGTCCACAGAACATTAGAGCAACTACAGCATAAAAGCTCTACATCAGGGGGCAAGACTCTTGGTTACCACTGGGGTCTTTACCGAAATCTCCCCAGATTAAATGGTCCCAATTCACTAGCGCCCAGTCTGAGGAGAGCCAGGAGGGACAGAAGTGCTTTTCTGAAGTAGAGAGCTGTCTTGAACTTCACCAATCCCCACAGGGTATAACAAGGCAAGCATCAAATGTAATAGTTTGAAGTGAAATTGACTTGGTTATGTTAATAACTAGATGGTCAGTGATAGAGCGAGGAAAGAAGGAAGAGTAATAGAATAGATGAAAGAGAGTTAAATTCTTCTTAGCTTTAGTTTGGTAGGGTTTTCCCCTGGAATTGTGGCCCACAACTCTGGAGGGGGTGGTGGTTTCTTGACTTGAGGGTGGTGAGTCCATCCTCTCACTGCTGTGCAGACTGTGGTTTCAGTAGTTGGGAGCACTATATAAGGACCTTCCCAGGCTGGCTCAAGCTTCTCATATATCCAGCTTTTGATGAGGATGTGATCCCCAGCTTGATGTTGATATACCAGGAACTCTAAGGGATATGATATTGATATACCAGGAACTCTAAGGAACTCTATTAGCCTGTGCTAATAGACCTTTAGTTTTAAGAGAAGAGAAAGTAGAAGATAGACCAAGTATATAATTTTTAAGGAATTATCTTTTGTTTCAAAGGTAGGAATATCAGCAGTGGAGTGCAAATAAGGTAATCCATAGAGCATCTCATAAGGAGAAAGACCAATGTCTTTCTGTGGTGCAGTTCGAATACTCAGCAGGGTGATAAGAAGACACTTGGTCCTTGGCAGTTGATTTTCTAAGATTAATTTGGTTAAGTGGTTTTTTTAGAGTCTGATTCATTCTTTCTACTCTCCCTGATGAGGGTGGGTGCCAGGGAGTATGGTGTTACCATTCTCATGTCTAATGTTTAAGATAGCTTTTTAATAATGTGTATGGTGAAATGAGTTCCATTGTCTGAATCAATATTTTCTATTAGTCCAAAGCTGGGTACTATATTTTCAATTAGGGCCTTAACTACATTATTGGCTATTGCATTTGAAAAGGAGATAGCTTCGACCCAGTGAGTGCAGTGATCTACTATCACTAGTAAATATTTTAGATGACCGATTGGAGGCATTTCTGTGTAATCAACTTGGATACTTTGGAATGGCGTTAAGCCCAGATTCCTTCCCCTGAGAGATAATCTTTTTATAGTATGTCTATTAGTTTTCTTACATACTAAGCAACTATCTATAAACTGTTTGGCCAGGGTATACATTCCTATATAACCATAAACTCTGAGAACTGTGTCACACGTGGCCTGGGGCCCCCAATGGGTCCCCTAATATAGTTGAGATAAGACTTCCCTCATAGGGGTTTAGACATTTCTCTCTGGTCTGACAGTATCCACTTTCCTTCTGAATTCTCTTTAGTACCTGTTTTTATTAGTTGCTCTTTTTTTGGTGGAAGAGAAAATGGGGGTTATGATAGGAGGAGGGAGGTAGGGAGTTAAGTAAAAAATATGCATTTCAGAAGACATAGCAGCCTGTTTGGCTACCTGATCTGCCAGGTTATTTCCTCGACTTTCAAAAGAAAGGCTTTTCTGGTATCCAGGAACATGGACAATAGCTATTTCTTCCTGCAACTGAACATTATTCAATACCTGGGTGATCAGCTCCTTGTGAACAAGGTCTTGACCTTTACTATTAATGAGACCTCAGTCTAAATTTTCAGTCCAAATTTTCACCAACATATGGGCCACTCCAAAGGCATACCTGGAATCTCTATAGATGGTTCCTTCCTGGTTCTGTAAGTACTTTAAAGCTTGGCTGAGTGCCAATACCTCACACATTTGAGCAGACCAACTGTTGAGCATTTTTCCTGACTCTCTTTCTACGAGAGTTTCTCCATCAATCATTGAATACCCGTTGTGTCTTTTTTCCCTCAGTCACCTGGGAGGATCCATCTATGAATAAGTGCCATCCAGTCCAGAAGGGAGTTTCTGTTAGGTCTGATTAAACTTTTGTATGATAATCAATTAAATCTAAACATGTGTGTTCCCTTCTTAGATTTGGATTCCCTGATAAGAAACCTGCTGGGTTGAGTGAATTATCAGCGGTCAATGTTAAATCATCCTTTTCTAACAGAATGGTCATGCTTTAAGATTCTCAAGTTAGTAAGCCATCTCCCTGCTCTTTGGTTTAAGATAGTTCAAACTTGTTGAGGCATGCTTACTGTCAATTTTCCTCCAAAGATTAACTTTCTGCTTTCCTTGACTAGTCTTGCTGTAGCCGTGATGGAGTGGGTGCACTGAGGCCATCCACAAGTGGCTGGGTCTAAGACCTTTGATAGGAAGACTACAGGCTGCCAGCAGCCTCTGTGTTCTTGAGTCAGCACTCCTAAAGCTACCCCACTGTCCACATTAACAAAAAGGTGGAATGGCTTTTCTACAGGAGGGTAAGGCTAAAATGGGGGCAGTTATGAGCCTTTCCTTGAGCTTCTCAACTTGATCAACTTCCTCAGAAACCCACAGGAGACAGTTAGGCCTCTCCTGGGCAAGTTTTTCATATAACAGTTTACTGTGCAGTGCATATGAGTCAATCCATAAGTGGCAATGTCCGAAAAACCCGAAAAATTTCCTGAGTTCTTGTTTAGTTTGAGGCAAGGGTAGCGACAAAATTCCCTCAATTTGTTCAAGCCCTATTTTTCACTTGCCTGCACTTATTAAGTGGCCTAAATATTTAACTTCAGGCTCTATATACTGAAGCTTTCTTTTTGATACACATAGCCCCTCAAACTGCAGATGGTTAAGAATATGTGTAGAGAAGTCAGTTACTTTCTGTATATCTTCACCAGATAAAAGAATGTCATCCACTTACTGAAGAAGGCATATTTGTTCTGGGATGACAACTTTATCTAGTACTGTTCTAAAATCTGGCCAAAAATATTAGGGGAGTCTGTGAACCCTTGGGGTAAGACTGTTCATCGATATTGTTGTTTCTGCCCTGAGTGGGGATCCTCCCACTCAAAAGGAAATATATCTTAGCTATCTTCATCCAGGAGACATGCCCAAAAAGCATCCTTCAAATCTATTACAGTGAACCATTGAGGATTATATGGAATCTTCCTAAGAGTGGTGTAAGGATTGGGGACAACAGGGTGGGTAGTCTGGACTATTTGGTTGATTACCCTAAGGTCCTGTACTAGCTGGTATGCCCCGTCTGATTTCTTGACTGGCAGTATTGCGGTATTATAAGGGATATACAGGGCTTGAGAAGCCCGTCCTTAAAATAGGCCTTCGATTATAGGTTTTAACCCTATACTACCTTCTAGGGGGAATAGGGTATTGTTTTCTTCTTACTACTTCTCCTGGGGTGTTTAGCTTGATGTGAATAGGAGGGACTTGGAGTTTCCCTCAGTTTCCTTCTTTGGACCAGACATTAGGATTAATATATTTTTCATTTGTAGTGGTGAGTAGGTTTAATGAGGTGAGGAATCCTCTTAGGCTGACTTGTAGACCTATGCCCAACTTTAACATTAAATCCCTACCCAGTAAATTAGTTCCTCCTTGTGGGATTAACAAGAACTGAATATAAGCTGAGCGATCCTGTTATCTAACTTTTGTGCTTTTTAAATTTTTTGCTCTAAATCCTTCCCTTTTTACCCCAGAGACTAAAAGTTCCTCTGAGGAGGAGATAACATTAGACGGGGAAAAACAAACAGAGGAGCGAGCAACCCCCGAATTGATGACAAAGGTGATAAGCTTATGTTTAGGTCCCATCTCCAAATTTATTAAGGGCTCCTGGTGGGACTCAAGATAAAAGAGACAGAGCCCCTGACTCCCCTATTCTTCCTCAAAAGTCATGAGTGGAAGGGCTTCGTTCTCCTTTTTTAGTTCAGGACATCTACACTTGAAGTGCCCTGTTCTTCCACATCTATAGCACCTCTCTTGTCTTCCTCCCTCTTAGTTCTGAGACTCTTTTACCTTGCTCCCTATAGTCTTCAGGGGGTCTGGTAGACGAGGACCTTGGTCCTCCAGGGTTCGGACCCTTTATAGATTCTGAATCCCTGGAAGCTCTGTCTAGAAGTACCTGGGTTTGGAGCCATCTGTTGGAAGGTAGAAAACAAAAGTTTTATCTTTTGTTTCTGTTTTTCTTCATCCCTTTTCATGTATGCTTTCTGAGCTTCCCTGAGAAGCTCACTTAGGGGATGGTCTTCCAAATTGTCTATCTTTTGTAACTTTTTTGAAATGTCTGGTCAATTTTTAGCGACAAGTTGGAGTTTCAACATTCCTTGCCCAAGGGGATCATCCAAATTGAGGCCTCCATATTGCCTCATTTGTTTCTTCAAACTGTCTAGGAATCCCTTAGGCCCTTCATCTTTTTCCTGTTGTATATCAAATGCTTTAGAAAGATTTTGGGTTTGGGGTACTGATTCCTGAATTCCTTTTATTATTATCTCCCTTAGGTCCTGCACATTTTCCTGGTGATCTGCATTGTTATTGTCCCACCGGGGGTCTCGGGGCGGCGGAATTTCTGTTCTGTGGTAGGAACATTTTCACCAGGAGGGTGTTCACATTCCCAAACTACCATAACAGCCCTACGAGTCATATTCCTTTCTTCTCCTGAAAAGAGGACATTAACTCGACTCAAGTATATAACTGAGGTCCTAAGAATTGAACAATTTGGTCTGCCACTCTGTAAGGGTCATCTAGTAGCATTTAAGCTCCTTTTTAAAATTCTGGACTTCTGAGCTAGTTAAGGAGCATTTACAAAGCCAATGCCATTCCCCACCCCCCCCTACCTTGTGGTACCTCTTTCAAAGGGAAGAGGGTCGGGGCTAACCTCTCAGGTACGGAGGGAAATGGGAAATTCTGAATACCACTTTTACATTGTTCTACCTCACACTGGAGTCCTTTTAGAGAGAGGTCTTTAGGTTGGGAGGGAGCAGGCTAGTGGGACAATAATTCCCAAGAGTCAGGGTTATAAGGAGGAGGGATAACGTGAGTAGAGGGGGAATTTGGAATGGGATCTGAGGCAGCAGTGGCTGTCTGTGGGGAAAGATTGGGAACACTTGAGTTGGGGAAGATAGTTTAGGGGATTGCATGCTCTGGAGTCTTTAGGCATGAGAGCTGGCTCCTCTGACTTTTCATTTTGAGGTGCCAGATTGGGTTCTCCCTATTTGTTTTTAAGGGAAAAAGGAGGGCAGGTCCTTGCCACCAACAAAGGGGATAGCCTAGTTCTTCTTGAGACACTGGACTTTTAACATACCGAATTAGAAGCTGACACATTACATCCTCATTCAACCCAAACTTTGGCCTGAAGATTGAGGGTTTGAGGATGGGTCCCTGAGTCCAAATAAAACAGCTATATTTTATCATTTGTTGCTTTTTCCTATATTTAGTCCTTTCATTATCTTTCCACTCATTTAGTGTGAGATCTAGGGGGTATGTGGGGGGGATATCTTTGTTACCATCTTTATCTCCCTTGCTTCCTGTATTGCTTGGAGTATTACTCATCTTGATGGTTTTGGGGTAAAGCTGAAGGTTCAATTTCCCTTACTGGAAATTTTTCATCTTTTGGGGTGAGGCTCAATTTCCCCCACTGGAAATTTCTTGCCTTTTGGGGTGAGGCTCAATTTCCCCACTGGAATTTCTTGCCTTTTGTGGTGAGGCTCAGTTTCCCCCACTGGAAATTTCTCACTTTTTCTACTACTGGAGGTTCATGTGAGGTTCAGTCCCCCCTCAATGGGGATGCCCACCTCTTTTTAACCTCTAAGCCACCCTGACCAAGGAATACTTCACGACTGCCCCCCTACTCCAGCCACTGTGGCTTTCTTACCCTGGTCCCGACCACCAAGGAAAGACTTTACCAGCTCTCGCAGTTTCTCCTTCCTTGGTCTGTGCACAGAGTTGTCTCCACAGTTTGTGGTTTGTGAGAATCCTTTAAACTAGGTTGCTGGCCAGTTTTTTTTTCTTTCTTTCTTTTTTTTTTTTTTTTTTTTTTGCATTGCTGAGAGCTCAGGTTATTCCTTGCACTGGGTGGTTTCTGATTTCTGCCACCTGAGGCCACCAGAAAGGATGTGGTGCACCTCCTCACAAGACAGAAACAGAGACTATCCCTGGAGGGGAATGTAATCATGGGTGAGCCCCCAAATTGTTATATATAAACTTTCAGTGCTGCAAACGAAATAGCACTCAAATATAAAATTTTCTTTTTAATTCTCAGCAAGGCAAGGTACTATAGAAGGGTGTGCCCTTACAGATGGAGCAATGGTGAGTGCATACCTGGACAAGGGAGGGAAAGGGGTTCTTATTCCTGATGCATGTGGTCCTTACTGCTGTGTCATTCCTCTATTAGCTAGGGTTAGACCGCACAGGCTAAACTAATTCTGATTGAGTAATTTAAAGAAAGTGCGTGGTTTGGCAGGGAAAATGGTTATGAAATGAGTCAGGGTGGCGACTGAGTCAGGGTGGAGTAGGTAATCAGAATGAGTCAAAGTAGAGAATGAGTCAGGGTGGAGCAGGTAATTGGAAAAGGTTGCTTTATGAGAAAGTTAAGTTTAAAAGTTGAAGGCAAAGAATTGAACATACTGACATATTCTTTGAAGAGAAATTTAGAATTCATATTTAACATTATCTTTGTTTCAAAGTTAAGCTATAAATTTCTCTCAAAGTTAGTTTGGCATATGCCCAAGAATCAACGAGGACATCCTAGAAGTTAGAAGCAAGATGTAGTTGGTAAGGTCAGATCCCTTTCACTGTAATAATTTTCTCACTGTTATAATTTTTGAAAAGGTGGTTGTAAGCAAACAACAAAAAAAACAGTTTATCTTAGGTGTAATGAAGAAAATAAGGTTTGGATTATTATGTTAAAAGTCACAGCAACTGGTCAAAGATGATTTTATTAAACGTGTTAATTCATAGTTACATCCTCTAGTTAATAAAATGAAATAACATAGTTCACATATATCTTTAATCTACAAAATCTACAAATCCTTAAGAGGATTTTGGGATTGTTGCAAGTTTTAGATACCATGTTACATTGATCATATACTGACAGTTATCAAATCTCAGTGTTAAAATCAAGGAACTTAGAAGATAGGGCAGTGTTTTGACCATGCTGACAGTCCCTTTATGAGACAATAAATGCATTTATTTGTGTATTTCATTCAACAGATATTAAGCATGCTTTGTTTCATATACTTTATAAGAAATAAAGCAGTTTTAACAATAAATATGACACAATTTGTATGTTTTTTGTTTTTTTCTTTTTTTGAGATGGAGTCTTGCTCTGTCACCCAGGCTGGAGTGCAGTGACACGATCTTGACTCACTGCAAACTCCACCTCCCAGGTTCACGCCATTCTCCTGCCTCAGCCTCCCGAGTAGCTGGGACTATAGCCGCCCACCACCACACCTGGCTAATTTTTTTGTATTTTTAGTAGGATGGGGTTTCACTGTGTTAGCCAGGATGATCTTGATCCCCTGACCTCGTGATTCACCCGTCTCGGCTTCCCAAAGTGCTGGGATTACAGTGTGAGCCTGTAAATCTGGCCAATTTTTATGTTTAAACTCAGAGTTTATTTGTAGAAGAAAAACACAGTTTATATATTATCAACATTAGAGTAGGCAGATAGTTAGACATGAGCAGGAAAGGGAGCTCCTGGTGGAGAAAGCTCTGAAAAATCTCACACCGAAGAGACCACCTCAAACATGCGTGCTAAATATGAGCAGAGAGGAGGGGAAATACCTATGCAGAAGGGAATGCTCTGAAGTGTCCTTAAGATGCCCCCAAATCACTCATTCTGCAGTTAACCTGTCTGAATGTAGCTGCATACTAATAAGAAAGGAAGAACGGCAAAGTGGACATTCCTAAGAGGTATTCAGGCACAATAAGTACAGATTCAATGGCTATATGACCTTCCCGGGGTGGTGGTCATGAGCAATGCTGCCATTGGGTAGAATTCATATTGATCACCAGGCCCCATGCACACGCATCAACTGACATTAAGCTGTCTTAAGACAGAGAAACTAGACAAAGACAAAGCAGAGACTTAAGGCAGAGGTGGGAACTTAAATAAGCAGCCTGACATTATAAAAACCGCAATGCAGAACTCTTCCTATAGTTCCCAGCCTGGTTAGCCTGCTCCTTTCTTGGAGGATACTCTTATTTACTTAATAAACCTTTTGGTTACTTTACTAATTGGTCTCTTGGCCAAATTCTTCTAAGAAGACTAAGAACTGAGTGCCCCACACTGCCTAGTAACATAAATGTAATAAAATAAGATCTATCTATCTATCTATCTATCTATCTATCTATCTATCTATCTCTATCATATGATGGGATCCTAGCTATGGCTATGTGGGAATATTACGGGGAGAGTTTGACCTGAAATACTACTTAGGGGAGAAAATGCTTTCCCTTTACCCTTTTAAATTTAGTAAGTGTAGACATTAGGCAGTAAATTACAAAAGACAGATTCACAAGAGAAGAAAACAAGATGTAATTATGTTTGTATGGAAGTTTATGAAGAAATATGATTCAAAGTGATTAGAATTGGGGGCTTATATCTTAATGAGGGATGGAGAAGGTGAAGGGGCACTGCTGGAAAAACACATGACTTGGAAGAGAGAAGAAAGGCAACCTATGGAATAACAAGTGACATTTTGTAAAAGTACATGGGTCCTTAGGAGAATAGATGAGGGATATGATAGTTTTGTGACAGTGTCTCTTTGAGAGTGGTGCTGAATGAATTCTTGAGAAGATTATAGTTGCTGCATGGGAGGAGATTTATGACAGTTGATTTCTTTTGGAGGATTCATTTTTAGGCAGATAGGAATTTTCAGAAACTCAAATGCCTTCAGCTCAAATAATTTTTATGCCACAGTGGCTTATTCTGGGCCCCTTTGCTATCTTTAAGAATAGAGACTTTTAAATTGAATTTGGAAGTAGAAGGAAAGATTATACATGGGTAGTACATGCTGGGGGCTGTTTAGTTTTACTGACCAGGGGGAAAAACACAGATATGGTAGATTGTTAAATAAATTCAGAGAAGTATTTTAGTTAGACAGTACAAACAGATTTTATTCAGGGACTATTGCAATATGCTAGAAGAGTCTTCAGTATAGGACTGGGCTCAATTCTAAATACTGTAAGAATGAACAAGGATTTATAGCCAGCTATCAGAGTGGACGTCAGCAGGTGGACAATCACCAAAGCAACAATGGAAGTCAGGGGGGATTCTCGCTGAAGACAGCCCAGAGTGATTAGATATTAAGGGTGGGAGCTGAGGAATTGTATTAGATATCTAGGGGAATGAGATATCAAGAATGGGGGATTCCCTTCTCCCTAAACTGTGTTAGCAGGTTTCTTGCATTCAAACAATAAAACAACAAGAAAGAAATAAGGAAGCCCAAAATGCAGGGCTTGGTAGAAAAGAGAGCTCACAGGAGCCTGGCTAAACTTGAGTCAGGAGACAATCTCAGTATGAAACCAGGGAGTGGGAGGAAATGGTGATAGTGATAGAAGCAAATGCCAAGTAGGATGATCTCCTGGAATTCATTTGTAAGGAAATTAACTGCCTCTGATTTCATTAAAAAATTTTTAAGTTTAGCTTGAATCTCACCCACTATCTATGTAAGTAGTGATATTTACTGGCAGAGATGTTACACCTTTAGACAGCAAATAATTAAAATTCAAACAATTGTTTGGAAAACAGTTTCCAATCCAATCAAGCAGGACTAACTACTCTGATGAGGTCAGGGCCTCAGTGGAGAACAATATTGATCATTAAGGGAAGGCTTTGCTGTGGTTGATCTTGAATGGACTAAATTGCTCAGTGAGAAAATTTTCTATTGAAAAGAAGTTGTCAGGTTTCTTAAAATTCTTCTTTCCTAACTAAGCTTTTAAATTTGAACTGTAATGTCCAAAAAAAAAAAAAAAAGTGTGTGTTTGGGGATGAAGAGGGTAATAAAATTCTGTAGCCAGCAAAGAACTGTGAATGGAATAAAAGGATAATTTTAAAACCTTAATGAAAACAGAAAATAACAGCAATTTAGGGAGCTCATTGACATCATTTTACTGTTTGTAATTGGTAGGCAATTAGCATGCAATTGTCCCATCTCAGTTGGTTTTCAGAAAGTTTTCTTTTCCCATACACAGACAAATTCTTCATTTTTTTCCCCCATCCAGACTCTTTTGGCCTTTTCTCACAGGTTTTATTGTTTTCACACTCTTTAATCATATATTTCTTAGTAACTGTTTACATTTTCCGTAATAGTGTTGCCAAACACTTAAATTCACGCGTTAAAAGATACAACCTCTTTGTGTTTTTTTTTTTTGGGGGGGGAAGGGAAACATAACTTGAGTTTTGTCAGTGAAGTAATACTTACCAGATTGTTTGACTTTTAAGGGTAATGAACCATTTTTTCTTTTAGCACCAGAATACTTTTCAGATGAATGTTTGAAATTCTCTCATTAAAGAATTAGTGGCATTTAGTGTAAATTTCTCCAGCAATATAAATGTCTTTTTTTGTGAGATACATTAAATAAAATCTGTGCTTAGAATGGATTTTCTAGTTTTCATATAAATATATTTTCAAAAATCTCCTCTAATACACCTGTTCTGAATATAACAAAAATATGCACTTGACCCAAGACAAAACGTACAGAGGGATATTCAGTTACCACATCCAGCACCAAATCCTGGATCTATAATCCAGATTTATTCTATCTGATTTTGATATCAATGGATCAATGATCATTGAAATCACAACACAATTCTCAGTAAGTACTAATGGAGGGAAAAGAGGATAACTTAACTAAGTCTTCCCTATTACCATGTTTATATCATATAGTACAGATAGCTCATCTTTCTTTTACTTTGGTGATGTTACTATTGACAAGCTTGGGCTTTATTGGTCAACTCAACACTGAAAGCACTGTAGCTGCCTTATGTGTCAATTCTAGTATGCTCCATTGGTTCATAGCCAGAAATCCTATTGAGTAATGGTCCTTAAACCTATATTCTATTTTTTTGCAATTTTGGTCTTTTGTCAATGGTAGGTGGCTTAGATATCAACCAAATGTCTCTGTGTTTGTAGTTTGCTCAGACATAAAATGAAGAAATTATTTGGCTAGAGCAGCAAGGCATTGGTAAATTGTGTCTGCTATTCTGCTGCTGTGCCTCCAGAGAAAGTCACTTTCAGTTGAATCTCTACCTTTTACATAATTTGGTGCTCAGCAGGAGATATTTGGGAGGACCCAAGGATATCAAGTTCCTGTTTTTCTCTTTGTCCTCAAATGTCCGTATCTTTATCAAAACTCTGGTCCTCCCTCTTGCTCCCAAATGTGTTCAATTGGAATCTTTCTGTTTTCTGTTGGATATTTTGAAAGGATGTGAGAAGCAGCCTACATACTCCAAATTTCTGGCTATTAAAACTCAAGCATCTCTAACAAGGTCTTTGAAAGCTCAGGGGTTGATAGTTCAAACATGATTCAATAACAAGCATCATTATTATCATTCAATTCCTTAGGAATAAAGAAATTTTCATTTTCTGCCATCCCATCTAAACACAGATAATACTTTTCATCACTGGTAGCGTTGTATTAGAGTGCAAGCTGCATATGAAAGAGATCTATTCCAAGGAAACTAAGTGGAAAAGAGTTGGAAATACATTAACTCACCTAACTGAGGAGAAAAGGGGTTGAGTTGGCCTCTGAAACATCACAAATACAAAATACATAATTTTTAAAATTTTTTAAAATTCTGTTATTCATTTGCTCTCCAAGATCCTCTTGACTCTGCTCTTATTTTTTCCTGGTTTTATAAAAGGAAACTTGGCTACCAAGAAATGAAGGGTTATGTTACCTGAGTTTTATAAACCAGGAGAAAAGGGAGACTTTCAGGGAGTCAGTGAATAATGAAACCATCCCTTGATCCATCGCTGTGAAAGCAGAAGAAAGGCGGAAGGATATAATGATTAGCAATTATTAGGTTGCATTCCTATTTCTATAAACAAGATATTCAAATGATAGCCTCCTGAGACCTACATGGAAATGAGGAAAGTAGGAATAAGGAATAAGTGATTTGCTTTGAGAAGAGATTGGTATGATTAGCAGAAAAATACAATAAAATAGAACAGATGTCCACACTGTGTAGGTTTTCTCTATTTCCCTTGAGATACATACATTTAGTTTCAGATTCTTGAAGCAAAACAGTCACTTTCAGAAACAATTGCCTTCCCTTTTGTTAACTGTAACATAAACATATCGCCAGGGGTGCAGGTTTTATGTTTTGATAGTTTTGCTGGCAAAAAAAAAAAAAAAAAAAAAGGAGCAGTTGGTTGGAACCACTCACGCTCCAAAATATTTTTCTTGCCATCCTGAGATTCCACCATCTGTAACTCCATTGTATAGATCATTAAAATCTTCCACAAAAAAAAACCCATAGATTTGGGATTTTATGATTGAGAAGAACTGTGTGACCATTAAGTAAGTCTGTCTTCCAAGCCATTCAAGAAATACTGCTTTTGAAATGATTAACAACTGTTTACACCTGACCTTCAATGATGAAGCATCCAGTATGTCCTAAGACGGCCCATTCTGATGTTGAACATTTCTCATTATTGGAGAGCAATCTGAATACATGATGAAAAGAGTCAAATAATAAATACTTTTAAAATAATACAAACTATTTTTTCTAATATTGGGATGAAGGCTGCCATTCTGCAATCTTTTCATTTAGGTTGGAGTCAAAGCAAGTATAATTTCCCTTTCCTGAGACAGCCCTTCACATACATTTAGAGACAACTGCATGCTTCTTATTCATCACTTCTCCTTCAAGGCAAAGATTGCTAACTTCCTCAGCTTTTTCTCATTTAAATAAGTGTAACTCATACCTGTTCAAAAATAATTTCAATTTTTAAGAACTTCTAAGACTTAAGAGGAAAAAAGCATGAATATCTTTTTTGGTAAACAATAGAGATTATGGCAGTGGCAGAATTTTGAATTTTCTTGAAAGAGTGAAAGAAAGTGATAGAAACTAGGGAAGATATAAACAGGGATAGAAGGAGGGAAATTGCTGTCTAAATTACTTACTACATTTTGTTTGTTTTTGGTCCTCTTGGATAAGATAATTCTGGTACAAAGGTCTCTTCATCACAGATCCTATTCAAAAATATAGTTAAAATTTTCATTACTTAAGATCAGACTAAGGTTTAATTTTGCTTAATTGTCACAACAACCCTGAAAGTCAGTTATATTTTTCTCTATTTCGTTAATGAAGAAACTCTGTGCTTAAAGTATAACACAGCTGGGCACGGTGCCTCATGCCTGTAATCCCAGCACTTTGGGAGGCTGAGGATGGTGGATCATGAGGTCAGGAGTTCGAGACCAGCCTGGCAAACATGGTGAAACCCTGTCTCTACTAAAAATACAAAAATTAGCCAGGCATGGTGGCGCATACCTGTAATCCCAGCTACTCAGGAGGTTCAGGGAAGAGAATAGCTTGAACCTGGGAGGCAGAAGTTGCAGGGAGCTGAGATCATGCCACTGTACTCCAGCCTGGGACAGAGCAAGACTCCGTTCAAAAAAAAAAAAAAAAATGCATTTTCCAGGGGCCAAAGTTCAAATGCAATTTACTTCTAATTATGAAGCCTATGCTCTTTCCACCTGCTCTTAGGGCAGAGAAGCATGACAGTCTGTCACAGAATGGTGTGGTGCTAATTATCTCAGTTGTGAAGCTACCCATTGATCCTGACAGAAGCTACAAAAGAAACCTCAATATTACGCTAAGTGAAAGAGTTTGGACATGAAAGACCATTTATTTTATTACTCCACTTATATGGAATTAATAGAAAAGACAAGTCTATAAAACTAGTTGCCTAAGTTTGGGTATGGGACTAGGAATCAGCTACAAATGAACACAAGAAATTTTCTTGAGGTGGTGAAAATATCTTTTAAGTAAATTTTGATATACAATTTTTAAAATTTACTATAAATTTTCAAATTGCAAATTTGGAAAGGAGAAATTTTATGTAAAGTATGCCTCAATTAAGCTGTTAACTGAAAGGCGAGACAATTGCAAATAGAAGTAAGAAAAGTGCTGAAGGAAGCAAATCGTAGGGTTTGTACCTTGATAGTACTGTTCTTTGTATACTCAGATCTTATAGACTATGTCATGCCATTGTTTTGAGTATATCAAGAAAAACATTCTGTAATTATGACAATATTTTCTTACCATGTTATTTAAATTCATTTAAAACATGCTTTTAATGTATACCTTAACTCTATAATATATCACAATATATGCACAACTATGAAAAAGTTCACATGTGTACAGATAACTAAATCATCACCGCTATGTAGCTGATTTTAAGACTCTACAGAATGACAGGTGCCTATTGATTTTAAAAATGTTAAAACATGAAAAACACATATATTTTAGACTCTGTGGTGAATCACAGAATGAAAAGAAAACCAAAGGCCTGGAGTAACCAGTATCTGGGATATCCACGAAAGTCGGCTGGGTTAAGATGGGGAAAGGTGATGGTTTACTTGGGAAAAACTTGGTGACTAATGGTCTTGGATACAACCAGCTACAGAGGGATAGGTACAGAAACTGCTTGAGGCTGAGCCAACACTTAATATCACTTGTCCCTCATCTTTCAAGGATTCATCATATGCCATCTCCATGAAGGAGCTATATCCACTGAGTAGCCTCTCCATCAATATGTGTTAATACAGATCTTAATAACAATAGGTTGTAACCTGTTAATAATAGGTTAATTTATAGAAGTGTGGCCTGCTTATTCCTTGAGAGTTGTTGAGCCCCATCTACATTTGTGTGGTTCCTCCTCCTGACAGT
This sequence comes from Trachypithecus francoisi, assembly GCF_009764315.1. NCBI lineage: Eukaryota > Metazoa > Chordata > Mammalia > Primates > Cercopithecidae > Trachypithecus > Trachypithecus francoisi. The sequence continues at coordinate 32,734,835 of NW_022681462.1, forward strand.
GATTCAGAATACACATAGACACTCACCCTTGAAACAAAATATGGGATCCCTGCTACTCTTGGTGCAAAAGGAAGAATCCTAGTACCTGTGCAGCAAATACTTACCTTCCTTTCACTTATTTGTTTTAAGGGAAAAGGTGACAACTGGGTTTTACTGCGACTAATGCCAGCTGTAGACAGCACACTAAGTACAGTGTAGTAAAAGAGCACGGCTTTTGAAAGCCAACAGATTAAAGTGTGAATCTTACCTTTGACATTTATCAGCAGCTAAATCTTGCACAAGTTATTTCAGTTTTCAAAGCCTTAAGTTCCTTCGTCTAAATTAGAGGTGCGATTATTTTATTAGAATTTTTGTAATAATTCAATGAGACCAAGTATGTATAGTACATAATACCTTGAATACAGGAAAGTCCCAAGTTTATCACTGTGAGCACCATCATCATCCCCACCATCATCCTAATGATTAGTTTTGTTACTCAGACTCAATTTGGAAAGTATGCATTTGTTTGTAGAATTGCTTTTCTCATGTTAGGCAATATCATGTAAGGGGGAAGATATTTTGACTTGCAGACTATCCGTACTTAGACAAGTGACTATTATCAGCTTGAATGCAATTACTGAAAGTATACAAAGATCCAATCATTGCCAAAGTGACCTTATTTAGTGAACAGTATAGGTATAACATAATATCTTCAGAGTCATTAAATTGTGTGTTCCATCTGGGTTCTTTATATAAGGATAGTTTTCTGTGACCTTAGCATAAATTCACTTGATAATTTCACTCTGAACCACAGAGGTAAGGTACATTATAGCTGAAATCTAGTGTACTTAAAGTTCATTACTGGTTGTATCTGAAGTACCCTTGCTTGCTATAGTTTCAGCTACTTACGCTGTCCTGCTGGTATTTCATGTGATTCATCATTACATCTAGATTAGGCACCTCATTGCAAAAGTTGTTTGTTTTTAGGATTGTAGTAGCCTCCCTCAGCCTCAGCTTTTCTTGATCTTCGTGCTGCAAATATGGACCTGATTATGAGTTCTGCCTTGTGGGGCTGATTTCAATGCACCCTTTTTAGTAACATTACTGTACTGAAGCTAATACATGCTTAAGCAACTTACATTATAAGATGTGGAAAGTGTTAATTATATGTATGTGTATATGTGGATATATTTCTCTATCTGCTCTCTCTCTGCATGTATATCTCACTGACAGAGAAACTGGATTGAAGTATAAGGTAGCATGTGAGCTCTCTGTCTTACTGAGATTTCAGGCTGATTTAGAAATTTCTGGGTAAATAATATTCAGCGTCGACAAAAGACTAAGAAGTATTGATATGGGGATATTTTAGTTAGAATAAAGCAGTTTTCAAAGGCAATAGATTTCAAAAACAGTTTGTCATGCACGTCCATGTGAAGAGACCACCAAACAGGCTTTGTGTGAGCAACATGGCTATTTATTTCACCTGGGTGCAGGTGGGCTGAGTCCCAAAAGAGAGTCAGCAAAGGGATATAAGGATGAGGCCATTTTATAGGATTTGGGTAGATAAAGGAAAATTACAGTCAAAGGGGGGTTGTTCTCTGGTGGGCAGGAGTGGGGGTCACAAGGTGCTCAGTGGGGGAACTTTTTGAGCCAGGATGAGCCAGGAAAAGGAATTTCACAAGATAATATCATCGCTTAAGGCAAGGACCGGCCATTTTCACTTCTTTTGTGGTGGAATGTCATCAGTTAAGGCAAAGTAGGGCATTTGCACTTCTTTTATGATTCTTCAGTTACTTCAGGCCATCTGGGCGTATACGTGCAAGTCACAGGGGATGCGATGGCTTGGCTTGGGCTCAGAGGCCTGACACAGTTCACTAATTGTTTCCACTGTGGAATATAAAATGACTCCTCTATTGTATAATTTCAGAAATCATACTAAACATATCTGCATATAATCCATGTTAATTATTTTAGTCACATAATTTAAGTTGTTTCTATCCTAACAACACTCTTAATTACTAGCACAAGTTAAATTTTTCATTTTTAACAAACGAAGTGGGAATACAAATAGCAAGTCATATTAAAAATCAAGTGTAGCTTAATGACTTAATTTGAGTTAAAAGCGTTTACACTTCTCATTAATCTAAATATCGGTGGCAATTCATAAAGAAATGACAAATACGAAAAAGTTAATAGTACTTAGAGATATTTTACTAATCTTTTACTTTTCACATTTTTCTTCTTGGCTTTATAAGAAATACAAAAGTTAGATTTATTTTTGCACACATACTATTATTATCTAAATATTACTGAATAGTTCCTTCTTGCCCAGTTGATCAGTAGAAGTTCTGTTACACCATTTGGGAACTCTGAATCCTATTCCCTTACTCTCTTCGTATATCCCTTCACCATTACTGTAGTTTTTAATTTTCTATAGCTTCTAAATGTCTTAATTCTACCACTGCCTGGTTTTTCTTTAAAAGACTTTGGTTTTTTGACCTTCTAAAATTCTGGAATAACTTGCCAAAATAAACAAAATAAAATAAAGAATGAGGTGGTAAAAAGGAATCGCAAGTTAGGCAGGATTACTGTATAAATCCTTCACAGTATCATAAATAGGTACATTAAAATTTGTCATTTCTGAGAGTATATTCCTAGTCTTCTATAATTGGAAAGAAAATTCTGTAGAAAAAAAATGGTTTACAACCCAGATCAGGAAGTAAATCTCTCTCTCTCTCCCTCCCTCCCTGTGTGTGTGTGTGAGAGAGAGAGAGAGAGAGAGAGAGAGGACAAGGGCGAGCAGAAGCACTTATGGTGTTTTTGTTTATTCCTTGGTCTAGGATGTTATATCTACACCATAGCCCTAATTTCCTTCTGCTTTACTTTCAATAAAGATGACTGAGCAAAGAAAGAAAGATGTAAGTCCTCACTGGTAGGTGAAAAAACAACATTTTTTAAAACAAAAACAACCTGTCATGCGCGTCTGTGTGAAGAGACCACCAAACAGGCCTTGTGTGAGGAATAAAGCTTTTTAATCACCTGGGTGCAGGTGGGCTGAGTCTGAAAAGAGAGTTAGGGAAAGGAGATAGAGGTGGGGCCGTTTTATAGGATTTGGGTAGGTAAAGGAAAATTACAGTCAAAGGGGGTTGTTCTCTGGCGGGCAGGGGTGGGGGTCACAAGGTGCTTGAACCAGGATGAGCCAGAAAAAGGAATTTCACAAGGTAATGTCATCAGTTAAGGCAGGAACAGGCCATTTTCACTCATTTTGTGATGGAATGTCATCAGTTAAGGCACGAACCAGACATCTGGATGTGTATGTGCAGGTCACAGGGGATATGATGGCTTAGGTTTGGCTCAGAGGCCTGACACAACCCTCAGCTACAACTCAGTCCACCTACCCTATTCTCTACATCTCCTGAGAATCACACTTGGATGTTTAGTAAAAAACAACATGAATAAGAAGAAATTACCATTAACACAATGATTTAGTAAACATATTTTATAGGCCTTCATGTGTTATATAGACCTTTATTTTTTGCAATAGTGTTCTTTGAGAGGTAACATTGAGTCTGAAATTATATTTAAAAACTTTAGTAACTATTTTCAAAAATTTAAGATGTTTGACATAGATTTTCTCCTTACTAAGTTCTCTCTAAGTAGAATGTAGCCCTGCTGCTTATGAGACAAGTTACTAATCGTCTTGAGATTTCAGTTTTTGCATTTGAAAAATGTGATAATGTCTTCCTTTCAAAACTGTAGGGGTTAAATAAGATGATACATGTAGAGGCTTAGCTCTATGGGTCACACATAGTAGGTGTTTGGATGAACGGAGGCAAGATGGTGCATTTCCGGGTTCTTCTTCACCAACTTTTCCTGCGCGCTGGAAAATGCAGCTGGCGACCCGGGAAGGTGCAGACCAACCGTGCATACGCCAGGTGACGTCAATCCAAAGAGACCAAGATTTACCTGGTCGCACCTGTGGAACGCCCCCCTACACGCCCGTGCCCCGCCTATTGCCCTCCCACTCCTAGAAAAGCCGCTCCGGACGGTCGCCACACGCGGACTTCCCAGCCCCACTCCTGTCGGGATGTCGGGACTGTATCAGGAACCCCGCCCGAGAGCCCCACTGGGGGACTCTGTCCGCCTTCTTTGCCAGAGGCGGACAGACCTCTCCCCCACACCTTAGTGACCAAAATAAATTTGCAGTTTTGCTCCTACCCTTGCCTACTCGCTGGTTCTTTTGTGCCCGCTCTGGTGGTCTTAGAAAAAACAAATGAGTTGGTGCCGAAGACCCGGGAGGAGACCCCTCCTCAGGCCTCTAAGGGTTGAGGAACCTCCTCCTGCTCCCACGCGGCAGACGGACCAGGACCTGAGACCCGCTTCCCTCACTCTCACAGCCTCTCTGGGGTAAGTGCCCTTGTCTCCTCTTTACCTCCCTCGGCCAGAAATCCTGCACAGGTCCGAGGCCCACTTTTGAGCCACCAAGTGGCTCGGGAGACCCGTTCAGGACGGAGATGTCCGCCTGAAGGTAATCTCCACTTTGGCTCCATGAGCCTCCAGTCTGTCTATGCTGGTTCCAAAGGACGCTTTGAAGCCAGGCAGAGATCCACTTCCATTTCCATTGTGTCCATTGTGTAAGTAAAGAGGAAACAAACGGGAAACCCCTAGTCCAAATTTCCAAAGAGCACCCCCTTAGGGTGCCTCCTAGCCAATTTAAAAACCTTACAGCTTGAACAAGACCTTAGGAGGAAGCGGTTAATTTTCCTTTCCACTGTGGCGTGATCGACCTCAGCAATTTCTGCCAGCGACTAGGCAAGTGGTCTGAAATTAATTACATACAAGGCTTTTGGGCCTTACGCTCTCGTCCCGATCTTCCCTATACTCCTCCTTCTCTCCCTGCTCTCTCCACCCCTTCCCTTCCTGCCCAGACCCCTCCTCCTCCCCCCATCCAGACTCCTCCTTCCTCCTCCTTATCTACTAGTAATCCACTCAGTCCCGTACCTCCTTCGGGGCCCCCAAGTGGCTGTCTTGAGTCCCCTATCTGTGCCTACACCCTCCGACAGTGTTAGCACCTTTGTGAGAGGTAGCTGGGGCAAAGGGGGTAGTCAGAGTACATGCCCCTTTTTCACTGGCTGATCTTTCCAAAATTGAGAAGCGTTTAGGTGATTTCTCAGCTAATCCTACCATATACATAAAGGAATTGAGATACCTTTGTCAGGCCTATGACTTAACTTGGCATAACCTCCAGGTTATCCTAACCTCTACCCTAAACTGACTGAGGTTCTAACCCAGTATACCCGGTTAGATCCGGCCTCCCCCACAGGGGCCACCATTTTGGCATCTTATTTCATTTCTCAATCAGCTCCTGACATTCGTAAAAAAACTTCAAAAGGTAGAGGATGGTCCTCAGACACAAATACAAGACCTAGTTAAATTAGCCTTTAAGGTCTATAACTCCAGAGAGGAGACGGCAAGCTCACCTTGAACAGAAGGTTCAGCTCCTAGCAGCGGCTTTACAGCCTAGTCATAACCCCAGGCCAGAGAGCACACACCGCACAGACTCCAGAGCTACAAAAGGAGCCTGCTATAAGTGCGGCAAGGCAGGACACTATGCCAACAGGTGTCCGCAAGGTCCCCGAGCCCCAACGCAGCCTTGCTGTAAGTGCAAGGCATCAGGACATTGGGCCAGTGAACGTCCTAACCCTCGTCCACCAGCAACCCCCTGCCCTGCTTGCCAGCAGGGAGGACACTGGAGGTCTGATTGCCCCACCCTGAGAACAGGTGCCGCGTCTCCACAACTGAAGATGCCGAGACTCGGGGACCCCCATCACCCTCGCCGAGCCGCGGGTAACTCTCCTGGTAGCGGGTAAGACAATTAATTTTTTAATCAACAGCGAGGCTATCTATTCTGTTTTGCCGTCCTTCTCTGGACCTAGCCTTCCATCCAATATCTCTGTAGTAGGAGTAGACGGAAAGCCATCCACTCCACAAAAAGCTCCACTCCATAATTGCTGCCTAGCCAACAACTACTTTGCGCACTCGTTCCTCATTCCCAACTAAAAAGGGCCCCTACCGAAAGCAATCAGTGGAAATCAATTTGGCTTTCCCCCACTCGCCTCAAACTTACTAAATTTTCTTAACTATCTCATACTCCTCAACCTTGCCAGGACCATCCTTCTGGGTTTTGCCCATATTCCAACAAATGCTTCCATTCCTCATTCCTATACTAATACTGTGCCTTATTTTATTCTTCATCCGTACGTCCAAATACCAACCATAGACCCCGACCTTAACGACGCCCCTTAACAGCAGGAAGTAGCCAGACAGACCACGGCACCCCTTATCACTATTATCAATAAAAGGTTGGACTGTTTGGATGAACGGAGGCAAGATGGTGCACTTCCAGGTTCTTCTTCACCAACTTTTCCTGCGCGCTCGAAAATGCAGCTGGCGACCCGGGAAGGTGCAGACCAACCGGGCATACGCCAGGTGACGTCAATCCAAAGAGACCAAGATTTACCTGGTCGCACCTGTGGAACGCCCCCGACACGCCCGTGCCCCGCCTATTGCCCTCCCACTCCTAGAAAAGCCACTCCGGACGGTCGCCACGCGTGGACTTCCCAGCCCCACTCCTGTCCGGATGTCGGGACTGCATCAGGAACCCTGCCCGAGAGCCCCACTGGGGGACTCTGTCCGCCTTCTTTGCCGGAGGCCGACAGACCTCTTCCCTACCCACCTACTTCCCTGAAGCTAGGTGACCAAAATAAATTTGCGGTTTTGCTCCTACCCTTGCCTACTCGCTGGTTCTTCTGTGCCCGCTCTGGTGGTCTTAGAAAAACAAATCAGTAGGTACAAACATGAAAGAAGATTAAATAGCTAGTCATCAAAAATGTTCTAATTATCAACCAAATAAAGACAATAAAGAGATAACTTTTATTCATGCTTCGTTAACACTATTATTTTGCCAAATTTCAAACCTATAAAAAAGTTGAAATTGTCTCAGTAAATATTTATACACCTTTTAAATATTTTATCATCAGTATTTTGCCACATGGGCTTCATTTATTGACAGATGACTGGATAGGTAGGTAGGTAGACGGTTTTTGTTGAACTATTTGAAAATAAGTTGTAGACTTGAGATTTCAAATCTAAATATTTTAATATGCATCTCTTAGGAAACATTTAAGTTTTTAAAGTGATAATTATTTTTATGAAGTTGGTAGCTTTTATGATTAAGTTTGAACCAAAGCTCAGAGAAAAAAAATATTATCAATCACTTTCCATATGAATACAACATTGTGCTTTTCTAAAGTCATGTACATCTATGTTCTCATTGATTCAACTCTAATGCCATGATGGATTAGGGAAGACAATGAACTAGTGTATTGTCAGTGTTTACAATAACAGAAAATTAAATATAAAAACATTAAGTGAGTTGGTGAAAATCAAACTTGTTTTTAAAAGCCAGCTCCATCACTGATTTACCATTTTTCCAAGTTATTGTAAGGAAAGTGCTTCATGTTAGGCAGCATGCTAAATGTTTAGAATCAGTATCAACTTTTATTAATTGAATATAAGGTAGGAATCATCTTCCTCAGTTTAAAGATGATGATTCAGAAACTCAGAGGAAACACATTCTTTACCCAAGGAAACAGAAGTAGGAATTAAAGCTGACTCTTTCTGGCTCAAAGCTTATACTACGTATATCTCCAAATTGAGTGCACCTGAGTCACTGCTCTGTGCTTGACTCTTGTCCCGGAGAGTTGCCAGTTTTAGTGAGAAACCATGGTATCATGGATACCTTTTTTTCTGTCTGTCCTTGGCAAAAAGTAATGAGTAGAAATGGCAAACAAAATTGGCCTGAGAAATAAATTTAAAGTATGGAAGGAAATAGCACTTGGATACGTATTAATTGACAGGCACTGAGCTAGTATCTATAAGATTAATCCTTTCAAGAGCCCCGTTTGAAAGTATTTCTGTCATCACATATGAGATAAACTGATAAATAAAAGATAAAGTAGATATTCAACTTTGGAATTGTGGAATATGTGTACATGCTGTTTTACTTGAATGTTACAGTTAAAAGGCAAAATTCTGCCCTGGGTATGTTTAGATAAATAATGGATATAAAGCAAATTCAGAAGAGTGGTCACTATGTGGAATCTCTCTTTCACCTTTAGGTGCTCCTAATTTTCTTCCTTTTGCTATGTGCCCTCTTGTTCCCTATATGGCATTTTACTTCTCCTGATAATGGTTTAGTAGTATTATTATTACAACTTTATTCTCCAAGGAAACAATTGTATTTGTATGAAGTGTCCAATTTGACAAAGTGTTTATCTCAGTGGAAACACTAACCAGTAGGGTTGGGGTATGTAGAGCTGGTGGGGTGTAACTCACAAGCAATTCTTTCACAGTATTACTGACAGAGTAATACTCATAGGACACAGTATTACTGATAATTGTGATATAAAGGACTGAGATGAATTAATATTTGGGATTTCACAGAGAAAATAATTCAAGTTCACATTTTTTGTTTGCTATTTATGTAACAATCTGGCATCCGGAATAAAATTAAACATTATCTGCTACTATCTCATGGATGCTCTTATTCTCTGCCTGTTGCCTCCTAGATGCCCATCCTCCCCATCCCCTCTTTCAAGATCTGATAAGCCCCTAGGCCTCCTTTCCATACCTTCTACAAAATTTGATCTTAGATATGACCTAATTTAATAGTAATTTATCTCTTCATGTGAATGTAATCATAGCAATATTAGTAGTATTATATTTATATATAATATTTTACTTCAGGTGAGTCATTAATTTTCTATTTCTATCCATTTAAAACATTAACTCAAATTTTGGTACAAAAATAATTGTCCCCATTTTACAAATTTCTGGCATCACTAAGTTTGTGTATATAATTGCTTCTTAGAGATTTTAAAATAATACCTCACAGAGGGGCCACCTATTCTGCTTACATATAACTCAGCTTTGATTGGAGTCCAATCTGTAGTTGGAAAGGAACTAAATTATATGTAATTGAAATAAATTATGTTTTGTTAAGTCTCTCTAGTAAGAAAATACAAAAAAATACTCTACATTCACATTCTGAGATGTTGTAAAAGAATCATCTTCCTTAATCTCTAAAACATTCACCTGTCAAATCAACCACTCCTAGAATACTTCAGGTCTAACTTAAATAGAAAGAAACTCTTCTTTATCTCTAACGGCACATTCCCTTACTCAAAATGTTTATGCATTGATGTCAGTTTTTAGAGCGCTCAAGAATTTATATAAACACAAGAAAGAGACAAGAGGCAAATACATTACTAAAATTAGAAAAAGTTACATGTTAACCTCAATCTACTTTCAAGGGAGAATATGCTTAATGTTCTAGAAATATATTTTTTTAATTGGTACAATTTTGATCTCACCTTGCTTGCACAGTCTAAGTTTCCACTTTACTTTGAGCAGTAAAGCTTATTCTGAAGCTTACACTATAGAGCTAGAAACCTAATCCAAGTCCATAAATGCAAAAGATAATCAGGATTTAGTATTTAAATAGGTGTTTTACTAATATCACCGTATGTTTTTAAATTAACTTTGGTCGGCACTTCCATAATTTTTTTCTCAAATAAAAAAGAAAAATGTCACTCACTTTCAACAACCTGATGTGTAGATAACAGATGGCTGTGGGGAATTTTTAGAGTAAAAAAGCAGTAAGGATGAAGCATATCATCTATTATTTTGCCTTGGCCTCTTTATCACTTTCAATCTAAACAGAAAAGTGATGTATTACAGGAAAATGGTCTGTTTTGTGACATTTCTGATGTGACTATGTAATTTCAACACCAGGGTGGTTCATTTTCTGAAATAAATGAGACATGCTTTAATATTTCACGAATTTCATATTTTGGAAATGAATCCTATAGAAATTCATTAAGCTACCCGCATAGACTCTAAATATCAGGAATTATCCTATTTCAATGATAAAAATATCCTAAGAAATACCCTAAAATATACATATGTGGAAGACAATGGTTATAGCATGAGGACTCATTAGAAAATCAATACTTCCATATTCTGCTAATTGCCAAAAAAAAAAAAAAAAAAAATCCCAAAACAAAACTGAGTGTCTTTTATGAAAAGTTGACATCTGTCTCTGTGGTAAGATTTCAAAGTGTCTATGAAGATGCCTTTTTAAAGCTGTCCCACCCAGCCTCAGTGAAGACTTGATTTTCTTTTTCAGTACAAAATAGCAATTGCTATGACTTATTTTATGCTTATTGAATTAATAATCACAGAAGTAAGTGCTTTTTTGAATTTGCCTCATAACAGTTGTCTCCATTACATAGATTAGACAAAGAGGGATTAAAACTTATGTTCCAAAAAACATACTTAATAAACTATGTGCCTGAGGGTAGAATACAGATCAACCACAGGCCAAAAGTTTAGAATTTTATTCAGTCTTGCTGTTTGGGGATTTGGGGTAAAAATGTCACCTTCAAAGCAATACCACTCATGATATATTGTAGTTTATGACTAGAGAGAAGTAACAGTTACCCAAGAAAATAACAGCATTGACAAAACTGTTTTAAAAAATTCCCATTTTCCAAAAGTTCTTATCATTGTTAGAAGCAAATAATCGTCATCATTTTCGAAGGAAACCACTTTTTCTAGTCTTCAAAACTTATATCAAGTCACAGAGCAATACAGCCCTTTTGATCATTACATTCAGCGAGAACATTCTTAGGTCTCATTAGCCTGTAGTGGAAAAAATAAGATGGCATTAATTAGTGTTTCATTTCTCACATAGAAGCACCCCCATTGCTTGGTAAATACTCTCTGAACACCTCTGCCCCGTCTTCAGACTGACTCTCTTGCTGGTGGTCATTCTCTTCAGCCACTGACCACAGCACAGTACTGCCTTGCTTTAAATCTCTGTGGGCTGTGCATCTGTGAAATGCTTTCTGCGGCCCACTTCTTCATTGCTGTGCTCTGCATCTTGGCATTGTTGAAACTGGGGAAATGCCCACAATTCAGATCTCTGATCCAATGTGTAATTGCTAATTTCTTCCTTTGGGGCCATTTTAGCTATATCTCATAGCAGAGACATATTGGTCCTGAGACTAATAAAATATTTTACTGTTGTGTATACATAATCCTTTTTCCTCTAGGAAATACAGATACCCCCAGAATGACTGGATTATAAAGTTTCAATAATAACTGGTAGGCTTTAGTAAAGACTATTTCTCACCTCTAATAATCAGACCCTGTTTTATACACAAACTAGATTAAGAAAACAAAAACAACAAACAACAACAACAACAACAAAATCTGCTCTGGGTGAAGTGGAGATTGGAAAAACCTAGCCATAATAACCCCCCACCCGAATCTTGATCTCTGCAGTAACATCCACACACACAAATCACAGGTTATAAACCACTAATCTATAATACCAATTACTTAGTTTTCTAAAATGTTTTTTTCTATATGCAATTAAATGGTATTATTATATAATCAAAGATCATGTGTTATGGGCTCATGATATGAAGCACTGTACACACAAAGACACAATATGCAGTTGATTATCTGATTTAAATATATGATTAGTATGATTCTGAAATAACTTCCTATTTATAGTTTTCATATATATACAAAACTTAAATCTTTTTTCTAAAAAAGCACCTAGATATCTTGTGAATAAGATATTTTAAACACCATAAACATTTAGTTAAACAATGTAAAAATATTTCTACTTTGTCCTAATTAATTATACTAGTACACTTATATTAAGGCCATTTTAAAAATAAGTACTGCTATTTCAAATGTAGTATGTTTTAACCAATTCTCATTCCACAGTTGAGCCAAAGACCAGAAATGAATAACCTATGGCCCATGTCCAAGCACCCATAGGAGAGATGAAGAGTTCTGCCATCTGGCACCCCAGTGAGGCCTTCATAAATAGCACTGGACTGTCATATTTAAACTGAGTTTAAAGAGGGACAGCATGGCAAAAACAGGAGAACATGCTGGGGGCTCGGGTATAATGGGGAAAAAAGGCAGAAAAGATAACTTTTTCCATAAATTCTCAAGTGGGACATAAATGCCCATATTATCCATGCTCTGAGAACAGGTCTCAGCCTATTTCATGGGGAAAGCAAGCCCTGATGTAAATATTTTTAGACTTGGCTCAGCTACTAACAATCCATACAAAATGAGAAACACGTCAATTTCCTAGATTTCTGTTTATTTAATGTTAAATATATAAATATAAATACGTGTGTGTGAGCATTGTCCTAAGACTGCTTCTGGATATATTTTTCTCTGATAATAAATGAAAATCCTTTTCCTAGCAGATATTTCACTAATATTTCTGCCTGCCCCAAATCCATTATCTTTCTCTTGTTTGCTTCATACCATTATGTTGCCCTGTTGTACTTATGTCTCATTAAAAGGTGGTATTGCTTACTGGAACAGAAAAACCACATTTATAAATTATTCTAATCTAGAAAAGATAGGCATTCAGCATCTCTCCTTGTATAATTATTCAATTGAATGTGATATTGCAAAATCATTAGTGGAATAAAATCATCAGGTGAACAAGCAATTTCACTGTGAGTCTAGGGAGATTTAAATTTGGTTCAGCACTAGCAAGCAGTATTGCTCGCAGGAAGTACCTTCTGGGTACTTTATATGTCCTATGAATGATAAGTCCTGCGGTAAAAGCCATAATTTCATGCTCAGCAGCTGACATACATCATAGAGCAATTTATTATACAAGTCTCTGTTGCTAAACATGAAGAGGGGAAAAGTATTCAGGGGAAGAGGGAACATTTAGGTATAGCTGTCATTTTCAGTTCCTCAAGGCAGCTTAACTGTGGTTATTAGCCTTCTAACTGACGACATGTTCAGGAGGACTGAGGGAGCATTCTCTGCCGAAGGGTTTCAAAAATCACATGGAAGTGTTGAGTTTGAAAAAAAGGATCATATTTCTGGAGTTCAGGGTGATTTGTTGTCTCTTGAAAGCTCGCCACTTCTGAATGCATTCAAGAGGAAGTTGAATATATGTGTGGTCTAGGATAGCGTGGGTTTTTCAAGAGATAAGCTTTGAGGACCCTTGCCATTTGGGAGAATCTATAGTTCTGAAAAGCTTTAATTTCATGGAGTAAGACATTTTCAGCAAATTTATCATACAGATATTTTTCCTTTGCTTTTTAGTTTGCATTCTCTGAGTACACATCAATAAATGCATAGAACAAAACTGTAATTAATATTAATTGGAGAATAGAAAAAATACACCAGGGTTATTAAAAGTTCTTAGTGAAATTTAAGTAGGTGCGCATATATATATATATATATGTAACATAATTGTGATATCAAGGGTAAATGCATATGATAAGATTTTGGACTGGAAAGCATCTTGGAAATCCTTTCGGTACCTTCCCTTAAAGGGAACTTTTAAATATACTCAAGCTTTATAAATTATATATTATTGTCATTATAAATGCTTCTTTTCATCTTTATTGCATTGTTATATTGATGGTTTAAAAATATATGCATAAATTACATTCTTATTTTGATTTAATGATAAAGCAATTTCCCCATCTATTTGAGGCAAAAAGAGAGTGTTGGGACTTATTAGGTTAGAACCAATGAAGTATCCCAAACTTTTTCCCTATAAATGAAGAAACTGAAGTTCCAAAAAACAAATGACTTGCCTCTTATCACCGGAAAAATATTAGGAACACAGCCACAGCTAGACGGTGGGCATCTTGTCTCTTATTTCAGCCCTTTTGTAACTAAGCTAAACCTTAGTGAACTGAGAGAAAATAAGGCATAAAATTTAGAAGAGTCTCCTGAAGTTGTATTGAAGAATGAAAAATTGCAATTAATAATGTATTTTTATTATGTTATTGGGGAAATCAAAATAATTGACTGATTTCAGTTCAGTTATTCACAGGATCTGCTTTTACCTACCTATTTTTATTCACTGCTTATTTTCATCCCAGCCTCAAAAACCTGCTCTCTGAATATCTCCAAAAGGAAACTGAATATAATACAATAATTTAATTGTCTAAAGATATCCACAGCTTGTTTTTACCACATTAACTTTTGTACATAATTAACAGGGCAGCCTTGATGCTTGCCTTAAACTAGAATAATAACTCTGAAATTTTTTAAAATTGTAATGTACTCCTTGGATAAGATTTTAGCCTTATCCAGAATTCTTCAAAGCATTTTATTTAACAAGTACTACCTCTTAAAAAGGAATTCATTATTCAAAGTGAAAATTTGTTGCACATTTTCTTCTAAAGGCTTTTAAGTTTCATTTTTTTACATGCAGATGTTACTTCGAAAATTAGGAGTAGAGGGGATGTACGTTTATGTCTTTATCTGATATCTGATTCATTAATTGCTTCATATATATGCATTATATATATGTATGTACTGAATAACTCAGGACAATTAAATGGATAGTCCATCCTTTTCCCATTTCCTTTTATGCAGTCTCTGTAATATGCCAAACAATTCAAAGTTCCTTGGGCTTCTATTCTATTGCATGAGATTAGTCCCTCCTTTTGTGAATATAATATTGCTTTAATTACTATAAACATTTTAACTCTTAATATATCAGACAGCTCTTCTTATTGACCTAGTGATCTTCCACATGAATTTTAAAATTACATTATCAAGTTTATTGAATTCCAATTGGTGATGTGATTTTATTACTCTAAATTAGAAATTAATGTGGAAATACTTGATTTCTTAATGATATTGACATTGTCTTTCCATTAGATATTCATGGAGAAATAGCATACAGTTTTTCTGCTGTGGGCTTTGATAATATTTTGAAATATGCCCCACAAAGTTCTTTTTAAAACTAGATTTATTTTCTCATTTTGTATAAACTTTGTAGATATTTTGATGAGTGTTAGTTTCTGTTATATAAGAATTTTGTTTTTTAATTAAACTTTTATTTTGAGACAATTGTAGAATCACATGCAGTTGTAAGAAATAGAAAGGATCCTATGTACCTTGTACTCAGATTCTCACAATGGTAACATCTTGCAAAGATACATTACAATGTTACAACCAGGACATTGACATCAATACAGTCAAGATAGCATTTCCATCACTATAAGGATTCCTCCTTTTACCTTTGTATAGATATGCCTAGTAAGAAACATTGCTTTCCTGTACCTACCCTCTCTTAACACTTGTCAGCTGCTAATCAGTTGAACATTTCCATAATTTTGTCATTATAAATAGAATAACAAAATATCTTTGGATAGATATTTCCTGCACTTCACATAATTCTTTAAACATTCATCTGCATTGTCGAGTCTTTAAACATTCATCTGCATTGTAGTTCCATTTCACTCTATCAGTAGTATTTCATGGAATAAATGCTCGTAAGTGTAATCCTGGGTCACATGGTAGTTTCGTGTTTAGTTTTTGTTATTGTTTTATTTAAAAAATACTAATTTCTGTAGATGCTACACCATCTGGCATTTTTGTGAGCAACATATAAGTTATCCAGTTTTGCCACACCCTTTTCAGAATTTGGTGTTGTCGCTTTTTTTTAACAATTTTAGACATTATGTGTGTGGTGGCATTTCATTGTGATTTTAATTTGTATTTTCCTAATGACTGATATTGAAAATATTTTCATATAATTATTCATCCTCATTGAAATGTCTCTTTATGTCTCTTGCTCATAATTGTATTGCTTGATTTTTTTTTTTTACTGTTGCGTTTTGAGTGTTGTCTTAGCTCTGCTTACTATAACAAAATGCCATGGACTGGGTGGCTTACACATTTCCTTTTGGTTTATTTTCATTCAGTTTGACACATAAACATATCTGTACATATATTTTTATTTCCTTTGAGGTTTTCTCTTTGACTTATGAATTATTTATTAGTGTGTTGTTTTGTTTCCAAGCATTTGGAGGTTCTCCTGTTATCTTTTCTTTTTTTTTTTTTTTTTTTTTTTTTTTTTTTTTTTTTATTATACTTTAAGTTCTAGGGTACATGTGCATGACGTTTATATCTTGTATAACTCCCCAATGCAATCCCTCCCTCCTCCCCCCTCCCCATGATAGGCCCCAGTGTGTGATGTTCCCCTTCCCGAGTCCAAGTGATCTCATTGTTCAGTTCCCACCTATGAGTGAGAACATGCGGTGTTTGGTTTCTCTTCTTGTGATAGTTTGCTAAGAATGATGGTTTCCAGCTGCATCCATGTCCCTACAAAGGACGCAAACTCATCCGTTTTTATGGCTGCATAGTATTCCATGGTGTATATGTGCCACATTTTCTTAATCCAGTCTGTCACAGATGGACATTTGGGTTGATTCCAAGTCTTTGCTATTGTGAATAGTGCCGCAATAAACATACGTGTGCATGTGTCTTTGTAGTAGAGTAATTTATAATCCTTTGGTATATACCCAGTAGTGGGATGGCTGGGTCATATGGTACATCTAGTTCTAGATCCTTGAGGAATCGCCATACTGTTTTCCATAATGGTTGAATTAGTTTACAATCCCACCAACAGTGTAAAAGTGTTCCTATTTCTCCACATCCTCTCCAACACCTGTTGTTTCCTGACTTCTTAATGATTGCCATTCTAACTGGTGTGAGATGGTATCTCATTGTGGTTTTGATTTGCATTTCTCTGATGGCGAGTGATGATGAGCATTTTTTCATGTGTCTGTTGGCTGTATGGATGTCTTCTTTTGAGAAATGTCTGTTCATATCCTTTCCCCACTTTTTGATGGGGTTGTTTGTTTTTTTCTTGTATATTTGTTTGAGTTCTTTGTAGATTCTGGATATTAGCCCTTTGTCAGATGAGTAGGTTGCAAAAATTTTTTCCCATTCTGTAGGTTGCCTGTTCACTCTGATGGTAGTTTCTTTAGCTGTGCAAAAGCTCTTTAGTTTAATTAGATCCCATGTGTCAATTTTTGCTTTTGCTGCCGTTGCTTTTGGTGTTTTAGACATGAAGTCCTTGCCCATGCCTATGTCCTGAATGGTACTACCTAGATTTTCTTCTAGGGTTTTTATGGTATTAGGTCTAACATTTAAGTCTCTGATCCATCTTGAATTAATTTTCGTATAAGGGGTAAGGAAAGGATCCAGTTTCAGCTTTCTACTTATGGCTAGCCAATTTTCCCAGCACCATTTATTAAATAGGGAATCCTTTCCCCATTTCTTGTTTCTCTCAGGTTTGTCAAAGATCAGATGGCTGTAGATGTGTGGTATTATTTCTGAGGACTCTGTTCTGTTCCATTGGTCTATATCTCTGTTGTGGTACCAGTACCATGCTGTTTTGGTTACTGTAGCCTTGTAGTATAGTTTGAAGTCAGGTAGCGTGACGCCTCCAGCTTTGTCCTTTTGGCTTAGGATTGTCTTGGCAATGCGGGCTCTTTTTTGGTTCCATATGAACTTTAAAGCCGTTTTTTCCAATTCTGTGAAGAAACTCATTGGTAGCTTGATGGGGATGGCATTGAATCTATAAATAACCTTGGGTAGTATGGCCATTTTCACGATATTGATTCTTCCTATCCATGAGCATGGTATGTTCTTCCATTTGTTTGTGTCCTCTTTGATTTCACTGAGCAGTGGTTTGTAGTTCTCCTTGAAGAGGTCCTTGACATCCCTTGTAAGCTGGATTCCTAGGTATTTGATTCTCTTTGAAGCAATTGTGAATGGAAGTTCATTCCTGATTTGGCTCTCTGCTTGTCTGTTACTGGTGTATAAGAATGCTTGTGATTTTTGCACATTAATTTTGTATCCTGAGACTTTGCTGAAGTTGCTTATCAGCTTAAGGAGATTTTGGGCTGAGACGATGGGGTTTTCTAAATATACAATCATGTCATCTGCAAACAGGGACAATTTGACTTCTTCTTTTCCTAACTGGATACCCTTGATTTCTTTCTCTTGCCTGATTGCCCTAGCCAGAACTTCCAACACGATGTTGAATAGGAGTGGTGAGAGAGGGCATCCCTGTCTTGTGCCAGTTTTCAAAGGGAATTTTTCCAGTTTTTGCCCATTCAGTATGATATTAGCTGTGGGTTTGTCATAAATAGCTCTTATTATTTTGAGGTACATTCCATCAATACCGAATTTATTGAGCGTTTTTAGCATAAAGGGCTGTTGAATTTTGTCAAAAGCCTTTTCTGCATCTATTGAGATAATCATGTGGTTCTTGTCTTTGGTTCTGTTTATGCTGGATTACGTTTATTGATTTGCGAATGTTGAACCAGCCTTGCATCCCAGGGATGAAGCCCACTTGATCATGGTGGATAAGCTTTTTGATGTGCTGCTGAATCCGGTTTGCCAGTATTTTATTGAGAATTTTTGCATCGATGTTCATCAGGGATATTGGTCTAAAATTCTCTTTTTTTGTTGTGTCTCTGCCAGGCTTTGGTATCAGGATGATGTTGGCCTCATAAAAAGAGTTGGGGAGGATTCCCTCTTTTTCTATTGATTGAAATAGTTTCAGAAGGAATGGTACCAGCTCCTCCTTGTACCTCTGGTAGAATTCAGCTGTGAATCCATCTGGTCCTGGACTTTTTTTGGTGGGTAGGCTATTAATTGTTGCCTCAATTTCAGAGCCTGCTATTGGTCTATTCAGGGATTCAACTTCTTCCTGGTTTAGTCTTGGGAGACTGTAAGTGTCCAGGAAATTATCCATTTCTTCTAGATTTTCTAGTTGATTTGCGTAGAGGCATTTATAGTATTCTCTGATGGTTGTTTGTATTTCTGTGGGGTCAGTGGTGATATCCCCTTTATCATTTTTTATTGCGACTATTTGATTCCTCTCTCTTTTCTTCTTTATTAGTCTTGCTAGCGGTCTGTCAATTTTGTTGATCTTTTCAAAAAACCAACTCCTGGATTCATTGATTTTTTGGAGGGTTTTTTGTGTCTCTATCTCCTTCAGTTCTGCTCTGAGCTTAGTTATTTCTTGCCTTCTGCTAGCTTTTGAATGTGTTTGCTCTTGCCTCTCTAGTTCTTTTAATTGTGATGTTAGAGTGTCCATTTTAGATCTCTCCTGCTTTCTCTTGTGGGCATTTAGTGCTATAAATTTCCCTCTACACACTGCTTTAAATGTGTCCCAGAGATTCTGGTATGTTGTATCTTTGTTCTCATTGGTTTCGAAGAACATCTTTATTTCTGCTTTCATTTCGTTATGTACCCAGTAGTCATTCAGGAGCAGGTTGTTCAGTTTCCATGTAGTTGAGCGGTTTTGATTGAGTTTCTTGGTCCTGAGTTCTAGTTTGATTGCACTGTGGTCTGAGAGACAGTTTGTTATAATTTCTGTTCTTGTACATTTGCTGAGGAGTGCTTTACTTCCAATTATGTGGTCAATTTTGGAATAAGTGCGATGTGGTGCTGAGAAGAATGTATATTCTGTTGATTTGGGGTGGAGAGTTCTATAGATGTCTATTAGGTCCGCTTGGTGCAGAGATGAGTTCAATTCCTGGATATCCTTGTTAACTTTCTGTCTCGTTGATCTGTCTAATATTGACAGTGGAGTGTTGAAGTCTCCCATTATTATTGTATGGGAGTCTAAGTCTCTTTGTAGGTCTCTAAGGACTTGCTTTATGAATCTGGGTGCTCCTGTATTGGGTGCATATATATTTAGGAGAGTTAGCTCTTCCTGTTGAATTGATCCCTTTACCATTATGTAATGGCCTTCTTTGTCTCTTTTGATCTTTGATGGTTTAAAGTCTGTTTTATCAGAGACTAGGATTGCAACCCCTGCTTTTTTTTGTTCTCCATTTGCTTGGTAGATCTTCCTCCATCCCTTTATTTTGAGCCTATGTATGTCTCTGCATGTGAGATGGGTCTCCTGAATACAGCAGACTGATGGGTCTTGACTCTTTATCCAGTTTGCCAGTCTGTGTCTTTTAATTGGAGCATTTAGTCCATTGACATTTAAGGTTAATATTGTTATGTGTGAACTTGATCCTGTCATTATGATATTAACTGGTTATTTTGCTCGTTAGTTGATGCAATTTCTTCCTAGCCTCGATGTTCTTTACATTTTGGCATGTTTTTGCAATGGCTGGTACCGGTTGTTCCTTTCCATGTTTAGGGCTTCCTTCAGGGTCTCTTGTAAGGCAGGCCTGGTAGTGACAAAATCTCTAAGCATTTGCTTATCTGTAAAGGATTTTATTTCTCCTTCACTGATGAAGCTTAGTTTGGCTGGATATGAAATTCTGGGTTGAAAATTCTTTTCTTTAAGAACGTTGAATATTGGCCCCCACTCTCTTCTGGCTTGTAGAGTTTCTGCCGAGAGGTCTGCTGTTATTCTGATGGGCTTCCCTTTGTGGGTAACCCGACCTTTCTCTCTGGCTGCCCTTAAGATTTTTTCCTTCATTTCAACTTTGGTGAATCTGGCAATTATGTGTCTTGGAGTTGCTCTTCTGGAGGAGTATCTTTGTGGCGTTCTCTGTATTTCCTGAATTTGAATGTTGGCCTGCCCTACTAGGTTGGGGAAGTTCTCCTGGATGATATCCTGAAGAGTGTTTTCCAACTTGGTTCCATTTTCCCCCTCATTTTCAGGCACCCCAATCAGACGTAGATTTGGTCTTTTTACATAATCCCATACTTCTTGCAGGCTTTGTTCATTTCTTTTTCTTCTTTTTTCTTTTGGTTTCTCTTCTCGCTTCATTTCATTCATTTGATCCTCAATCGCTGATACTCTTTCTTCCAGTTGATCGAGTCGGTTACTGAAGCTTGTGCATTTGTCACGTATTTCTCGTGTCATGGTTTTCATCTCTGTCATTTCGTTTATGATCTTCTCTGCATTAATTAGTCTAGCTGTCAATTCTTCCACTTTTTTTTCAAGATTTTTAGTTTCTTTGCGCTGGGTACGTAATTCCTCCTTTAGCTCTGAGAGGTTTGATGGACTGAAGCCTTCTTCTCTCATCTCGTCAAAGTCATTCTCTGACCAGCTTTGATCCGTTGCTGGCGATGGGCTGCGCTCCTTTGCAGGAGGAGATGCGCTCTTATTTTTTGAATTTCCAGCTTTTCTGCCCTGCTTCTTCCCCATCTTTGTGGTTTTATCTGTCTCTGGTCTTTGATGATGGTGACGTACTGATGGGGTTTTGGTATAGGTGTCCTTCCTGTTTGATAGTTTTCCTTCTGACAGTCAGAAGGACTGTCTGTTGGTCTGTTGGAGATTGCTTGAGGTCCACTCCAGACCCTGTTTGCCTGGGTGTCAGCAGCAGAGGTTGCCGAAGATAGAATATTGCTGAACAGCGATTGTACCTGTCTGATTCTTTCTTTGGAAGTTTCCTCTCAGGGGTGACTCCACCCTGTGAGGTGTGGGGTGTCAGACTGCCCCTAGTGGGGGATGTCTCCCAGCTAGGCTACTCAGGGGTCAGGGACCCACCTGAGCAGGCAGTCTGTCCGTTCTCAGATCTCAACCTCCGCGTTAGGAGATCCACGGCTCTCCCCAAAGCTGTCAGACAGAGTCGTTCGCGTCTGCCACGCCCCGCTCTTTCCCCTAATGGACTGCAGCTGTGCGCTGTCCGCAGAGGTAGAGTCTACAGAAACAGGCAGGCTTCCTTGAGCTGCTGTGAGCTCCACCCAGTTCGGGCTTCCCAGCGGCTTTGTTTACCTACTTAAGCCTCAGCAATGGCGGGCGCCCCTCCCCCAGCCTCGCTGCTGCCTTGCGGATAGATCGCCGCAGACGGCTGTGTTAGCAGTGAGGGAGGCTCCGTGGGCGTGGGACCCTCCCGGCCAGGTATGGGATATATTCTCCTGGTGTGCCTGTTTCCTTAAAGCGCAGTATTGGGGTGGGAGTTACCCGATTTTCCAGGTGTTGTGTGTCTCAGTTCCCCTCGCTAGGAAAAGGGATTTTCTTCCCCCTTGCGCTTCCAGGTGAGGCAATGCCTCGCCCTGCTTCAGCTCACGCTGGTCAGGCTGCAGCAGCTGACCAGCACCGATTGTCCAGCACTCCCTAGAGAGATGACCCCAGTACCTCAGTTGAAAATGCAGAAATCACCGGTCTTCTGTGTCGCTCGCGCTGGGAGTTGAAGACTGGAGCTGTTCCTATTCGGCCATCTTGCTCCGCCCCTCCTGTTATCTTTTCATTATTGATCTCTAGTGCGATTCTTTTCTGGTCAAAGATTTGCTTTGTGGCCCAGGATGTAGTCCATCTTAGTAGATGTTCAGTGGGCACTTGAAAAAAGTGTGTATTCTGCTCTTGTTTGGTGTTCCACAAATTTATTTTTGTTTATGGTTATGGAGAAACGTATAACTTAGCAGGTCTAGGTTGCTCAAACAATGTACATTTCTAATTAAGGCCTGTGTTCCGGACTGGCTTTGTCTATCTCCTGGAAATGAGTTCTGAGTCCTTGGAATATTCTGCCTGACAAGCAGGTTTTTATATTTCTGAAACATTGGGCCATGAGGTATATTTTTGAACAGATACATTCTCCTAACAATAAAGTTTGTAGTGAATGCCTATTTTGCTCTGGGGTGACTGATCTCCCAATAAAAACCCCAAATACCACGACTCACTGAGCTTCCCTGATTGATAACATCTGCTAGCGTTTTTGCCTACCACAGTTAGGCAAAACTGTGATTCTTCTAAGAGAGACATCTAGAAACTTGTACCTGGTCTCTCATGGGCTTTATCTTGGACATCTTTTTCCTTATCTCTTTGTAAGCATTAAGATTTTTTTTTCTTTACAATTACATATTTAATAATATCTATTCTCACAATAGGAAAGGATTTTACTTTTTCTCTCTAAAGAAAAGCTGAAAAACTAGCAAACTTAAAAAAATCAGATACTTGGCAGAAGAGTTTCTAATTATGATAAATATAAAACCAAAAAATAGTTAAAACATAGAACTTAAAAAAATTACTCAACAAAAAGTAGCTTTCTATATAAATTACACCATAAGCATGAGTTAATATATGGAAAACAATCTGAAAAGTGCTATAAAACAGGCTTCTTTATTTTTTTTATTTTTTTTATTTTTTTATTTTTATTTTTTTTGAGGCAGAGTCTCACTCTGTCGCCCGGACTGGAGTGCAGTGGCCAGATCTCAGCTCACTGCAAGCTCCGCCTCCCGGGTTTACGCCATTCTCCTGCCTCAGCCTCCCGAGTAGCTGGGACTACAGGCGCCCGCCACCTCGCCCAGCTAGTTTTTGTATTTTTAGTAGAGATGGGGTTTCACCGTGTTAGCCAGGATGGTCTCGATCTCCTGACCTCGTGATGCGCCCGTCTCGGCCTCCCAAAGTGCTGGGATTACAGGCTTGAGCCACCACACCCGGCCAAAACAGGCTTCTTAAAGGTATTATAGATATTAAAAATATAATTTTCATAGTTATACATAAAAACAATTTTCCAGCTGTTCACTATTTTTACATAACTAATGATGAAATAATTTGCAATGCCTTTTGATGAGGATTTGTTTTTGTTTTGTTTTAGTGGTAAGAATACTTAAGATCTACCCTCTTAACAAATTTTTGAGTGTACAACACAATATTATTAACTATGAGCCCATTGTTGTGTGGAACATCTCTAAAACTTACTCATCTTATTTAACTGAAACTTTATTCTTATTGATTCTTTTTCCCCACCTTCCATCCTCTGGCAACCACTGTCTAATAATTATAACGCCCATACTACCAAAATTAATCTACAGATTCAATATGATACCTGTTGAAATTCCAGTGGTATTTTTTTAACAAATAGAAAAAAAAATTATAAAGTTTATATGTATCCCAAAAGAACCCCAAATAATCAAATCAATCTTAAAAAAGAAGTAATATGTAGGCATCATACTTCCTGATTTCAAAATATATTATGAAACTACAGTAATGAAAACAGCATAGTACTGGCATAAAGATAGATATGTAGAACAATCAAACAGAATAGAGCCCAGAAATAACTTCAGGAATATATGATCAACTGATCTTTAACAAGGGAGCCAGGAATACACAATAGAGAAAGGATACTCTTCCAGAAATGTTTATGAGAAAACTGGATATCCACATGCAAAAGAATGAAATTGGATTCTCTCTTATATCATTCAAAAAATTAACTCAAAATTGAGTGAAGACCTAAATGTAAGACCCGAGACCATATAAAACTTCTGGAAGACAACATAGGGGGAAAGACTCATGATGCTGTTCTTGACAGTGTTTTCCTGAATATGACACTGAAAGCACAGGGAACAGAAGCAAAAATAGACAAGTCAGGCTACCACAGATTTAAAAAGCTTCTGCATAGCAATAGAAAAAAATCACAGTGAAAACAAAACCTACAGAGTAATATAAAATGTTTGCAAGCCATATATGTGATAAATGGTTCTAAAATATACAGAAACTCAAACCCTCAATACTAAAACAGAAAACCCAAAACACTAAAATAAAACCTTATAATCTAATTTTAAAATGGGCTAAAGACTTCAACAAGCATATCTCCAAAGAAGACATACAAATTGCCAATAGGCATATGAAAATACATTTAATGTCACTAATCATCATACCTGTTAGAAAGACGGTTACCAAAGAAAAGAATAAAACAAAGCCAGAGGCAACAAGTGTTGGTAGGGATGTGGAAGAATTGGAATCCTGTATAATATTGGTGATCAGTGCAAAATGTTGCAGCCACTATGGAAAACAGTATGGAGGTTTATTTTAAAAATTGAAATAGAACTTCCATATAATACAGCAATGCATTTATTAGCATTTTGGATACATTTGGGTATTTGTCCCAAAAAATTGACATCAGGTTCTCAAAGAGATGTTAGCACTTCGATGTTCTTTGCAGCACTATTCATAGTTGTCAAGATGTGAAAAAACTTTGTTGCATATTTAATATGTATTATTTCACTAGAAATATAAGCATGAGTGTAACAGCTTTTTTAGTCTGTTAAGTCCTAGAGAATCATCACACCTGAGAGTTGTCTTTGTGAACCCCTGACATCATAGTGTTTTTGTTTTATTCTTCTGCATCCTTGCTGATTTTCTCTCTATTTATTTTATCAATTATTGGGAGAGAGGGTGTTGGAGTCTCCAACTATAATTGTGGATTAGTCTATTTCTTCTTTCAGTTCTATCACTTTTTCTTTATATATTTTGTAGCGCTGTTGTTTGGATATCTGTTTTTATTGACCTGTGTTCTTGGTGGAACATTTTACATCACATAATGTAACTGACTCTGGCATTTTTTTTTTTTTTTTTGCTCTAATGTATACTTTTTCTGATATTAAAATAGCTTGTCCTGCTTTATTTTGAATAATTATTGTATGGTTACTTTCCATTTACTTTCAACCTCTCTATCAATATTTTGAAGTTGATTTCTTTTAGACAACATGTGTTAGTTTCTTATACCTGCTATAACAAATTATCACAAACTCAGTGGTATAATGAATACAATTCTAGTATCATAGAGTTCAGGGAGGCAGTAGTGTAAAATGAGTCAGCAGGGTTGTGTTTCTTCTTGAAGCTTTACAGAAGAATATATTCTCTCTCTTTTTTTTTCAGTTCTTAGAGGCTTACTACCTTCCTTGGCTTGTGAGGGCTTTCCTCCAGTTTTAAAGCAACTGGATAGCATCTTTGAGTCTCTTTCTTTGTCTCTCATCACTTCCATCATCAGACCTCTGTCTTTCCTGCCTAATCCTTGATATAAAACATAAAGATTGACTTCCCTCTCATCCCCAAGTTTAAAAAAAAAAAGGAATGAGGTCCATGTATATCTATTAGATAGGAAATACTTTTTGTTTAAATTTTAACTAAGTTATTCATAAGGGTGAGGAACTATGAAATAGTTCATATCATAAAACAATGATGAGGCCGGGCATGGTGGCTCACGCCTGTAATCCTAGCACTTTGGGAGGCCAAGGCGGGCAGATCACGAGGTCAGGAGATCGAGACCATCCTGGCTAACACGGTGAAACCCTGTCTCTACTAAAAATACAAAAACAATTAGTAGGGCATGGTGGCGGGCACCTGTAATCCCAGCTACTCGGGAGGCTGAGGCAGGAGAATGGCATGAACCCGGGAGGCGGAGCTTGCAGTGAGCCGAGATCTAGCCACTGCACTCCAGCCTGGGTGAAAGAGCGAGACTCTGTCACCCTAAAAAAAACCACCAAAACCAAAACAAAACAAAACAAAACAAAAAAAACAATGATGAGAATGTATTTTAGTACACTTCCAAAAGTATAGATAAAGAGCTTTAAAAATGATAAACTAGTTGACATAGTGTTACTTCTTTTATGATATACCTTAAATAAACTAGCAGAGGTAGTCATAGATATTTACATTCTACAACAAAGAGCATCCTTATACAAAAATGTTCAATTGAAGGATGCACTAGAGCCAATTTGCACATCTGTACCAAGCTGTGCATTTAGTTATGTCACACTGGTAGATTGAAATCAGCTATGGTGTAACATTTATACTAACATGGGAAAACTCTATAAATCATCTAAAACTCTCTTCAAAGTGTTTTATAAATGTTTATAAGCACGTTACTGATAAAAAAGTTATCAAATATCTCTCGAAACAGTGTACTGAAAAACAGAATTTTTCAAGCAATATATAAAGAAAAACAATAAAATGATTGAAGACACAAAACTATAGGCATTCATATTTATAGTAATAAATTACAGACATGATACAGTGAATTAAAATGTTGACTATATAAATAAAACTTGAATTTACAAGAGAACAGAATGTTTTTAATTTTTAACATATTTGAAAACAAATAATAAAGGCCATTTGCTCTAAAACGTAACTTTGGTTGTTTACATTGAGGAGAGATAATTTTGTAGAAGTATTAATAAATTTGTAAATTGTGAAATAACTAATGAGTAAATTAATCAGCTTTGAGTTCCTATGAAGTGTCCCAGATTGTAACTGATTACCCTATGCTGTTATCTATCTATGCATAAATACAGCAGAGATTTATGAAACTAAGAAAAAAATAATTTTTTAAGATACAGAATCTTGTACGTTGCCCAGCCTGGTCTTGAACTCCTAGGCTCAAGTGATCCTCCTGCCTCAGCTTCCCGAGTAGCTGGGACTTTGGATGCAGTGCCAAAAAATATCTGACAAATAAAATATACAGTGAAGAAATTACAAATAGTTAAAGCTTAGATACATATACCAGCAGTGTAACCGCAAATAAAAAACTGAAGAAGACATTCTTCACCGTCAGACTTGAAAGAACTAAAGTACATGCTTATTTATTTATTCATTCATTCATTTATTTTGAGACAGGGTCTCACTCTGTCACTCAGTCTGCAGTTCAGTGATGTGATCACAGATCACTGCAGGCTCAACCTCCCGAGCTCAAGCCATCCTCCCATCTCAGCCTCCTGAGTAGCTAGGACTGCAGGCACACACTACCACACCTACCCAGCTAATTTTTGTTATTGTTGCATTTTTTGTAGAGAAGAGGTTTTGTCAGATTGCCTAGGGTGACCTTAAACGCCTAGGCTCAAGCAATCTGCCTGCTTTGGCTTCCCAAAAGGCTTGATTCACAAGCGTGAGCCACCATGCCTGGACTTTACATTTTTATAAAAGAACAATAAAGAACACTACACACAAGGAACAAAGCGGTGCTTTGCTGGATTAAAAAAAATTAAAAATTGCCATAGATGAAGGAACATTCCAGATTTTTAATATCATATATATTTTTTTCTTTCATGAGAACAAAACAAATATTTTTAAATATCTCCTTGGCTTGCTGATATGATCCTTCTTGCTAAAAAATATCTCATTTCAAATTAAACGTCAAGTGTCTTGGTTTCCTCTGACTATGTGTGCCAGATCTACTTATTGAGTAATTTGCCTTTTTCTTTTTTAATGTGATCATGTGGTCACTTGCTTTCACCTTTCTTCTGATTTTGAATTGTTTCTTTCTCTAATTTGAACTTCATTATATAGTTATCACAAAATCTGGACCTGAGTTTGGTGTAATAGATCTGTTACCTGTGGCTGGATGCAGATTCCAAAGTTGTCACTGGTATGTCCTTACTTTGCAGATCAGCATGCAGTGTGAAGCCTGTGTTCTAATGACCTACACCGGTTACCTATAGGTGTACAGCTGGTTCGATTTTCTTTCATCCCACACTCCTCTCTCTTTTTCCCAGTAGGATTCTTTAGTGTTAAAATTTTATTTATTTTATTTTATTTTATATTTTATTTATTTATTTATTTTATTTTTTTTTTGAGACGGAGTCTCGCTCTGTCGCCCAGGCTGGAGTGCAGTGGCCAGATCTCAGCTCACTGCAAGCTCCGCCTCCCGGGTTTACGCCATTCTCCTGCCTCAGCCTCCCGAGTAGCTGGGACTACAGGCGCCTGCCACATCGCCCGGCTAGTTTTTTGTATTTTTTAGTAGAGACTGGGTTTCACCGTGTTAGCCAGGATGGTCTCAATCTCCTGACCTCGTGATCCGCCTGTCTCGGCCTCCCAAAGTGCTGGGATTACAGGCTTAAGCCACTGCGCCCCGCCAATTAGTGTTAAAATTTTAATCTCCCCACTTTACAGACAAGAATTTCTCTTTGAAAAAAGGAAACCATTTGAAAAAATAATAATTTCTGGATTACAAGTGAATATTGGTATACATTAACATAAAATGATTAGAAAATGATAAGAAAATATTCTTTTATTGTTTTTAGTTCGTTAGTGGTTCATCTGATATATAAGATTTGACATATATGTTCTTGTGTATTTCTACCCTATTTTGCATGCTTCTCTATGTGTTTGGTAAAGTAGAACGTGCTAATTATTCTGATTGAGTAACATATGTTTTATAAAACTCTTCCTGAAGTGAGCAGGTAGAGAAATATTAATAGCCTTTAGATTTATTGTAAGCAGATAACATTATTTAGTCTTTTATATAAAAAAGGTATGAGAACATGTCAAAATAAATGAGAATAAGATAATTTACAGCAATAAAGACAAAAAAATTCTACAATGATGGATAACATCACTAAGACATAAATTTTGTATGTGTGTATATTTACTAAAACTATCCTCTGAGGAATAAAGAGATGGAAAGAGGAAAAATTTGAAAATAGACTGTATGGCAGGTGAGCCAACAGGATTAAGGAAAGAATCAGCAAGACCCATTGTCCCTGCAGTTTCCCCTCTGATCATTTTATCAATATTTTAAGAGGTTCATTTAACCCAGTTAACAAAATAGAAAACCAAAATGTTACTAGACAGACATTTGGTAAAGCCAGTCAAGATAGGGGTATATACTTATTTGACTGCCAGTCAGCCAACAGTGTGGTATTAACTACCTATTATGTACATAAGAGTATGCTACATCCAGGCAACATTGTATTATATGGACCACAGTCCTTTCCCTCAAGAAGTTTACAGTATAGATTTATTTTTGGCATAGTCCCTTCAAATATTATAAAACAAAAGATTAAATAATAGTACAAAATAATGATGCCAGAAATGATACATGGTGTCAAGCATAATAAGCCTCTTATGCAAACAGAACAAATACACAATAAATGAGTATTTCTTCAATATTTGTAGTCTTGCATGTTTTCTCTCTTTCCTATTAGGAAAACATACAAGATGACAAATATTGAAAGAAAGGAAGAGATCAGTATTTGGAATGATTAGAGAAGGCACCATAGAAAGGTAGGGCATGTGTTGGACCTGAAAAAATGAATATGCATGTAGAGTATTCCTCATCCAAAATGCTTGGGGACCAGATGTAGTTTGCATTTCAGGGTTTCTTTCTCTTCAAATTTTGGAATATTTGACTATATATAATGAGATATCTTGGAGAGAGGACTCAAGCTTAAACATGAAATTCATTTATGTTTTACATATATCTTATACACATAGCCTGAAGGTAATTTTATATAATGTTTTAAATAATTTTATGAATAAAACAAAATTTTGACTGCATTTTAACTGCAACCCAACACACAAGGTCAGATGCAGAATTTTCCACTGCAGGGATCACGTTAGCACTCAAAAAGTTTCAAATTTTGGAGCACTTTGAATTTCAGATTTTCACATTAGGAATGCACAGTCTGTAATGTGGATAGTTTAGGAATATAAGATGTGTGCGTGGGGGTAGAGGGAGTGTATATATTGTTATATAACATTAATTTCCAGAATAGCATTGTGAAAAGAAAGACTGAGACTAATCGGGTTTATTTATAGGAATTATAGGAAATATTCAAGTTGAGGAATAGGAGTTAGGCAGTTACTTCTAGAGTTGAGAGGGATGTGAAGAACATCTTGGTAAATAAATAATTTTCCAAGGCATTCACTGTCCCTCTGTTTCTTTACATGTGTAACAAGGAAGTTTAAACTTAATCTATAATATATTCTGTTGCCTCTCATTGTATAAAGCTGTGATTAAGTTCTGGAGGAATTCTAATAATAGTGCATAGTTCATACTATGCAAGAGCCTTCATGGGGTTTATGAGTACTAAGTCATTTCAGGTTTAAAAGAATAGAATGGGAAATCTCCGCCTTGAAAAAAATGACCTTACAATTATTTTTATTCAGAAGATGAAAATAGATACTACAATACACATTTTTACCCCCTAATTTTGCCTCTGGGAAAAAGTCCTAATAATTTTCTAGTTAACAAATCAAATTAAAGACAATGACTAACTCTTAATAGCTTTTTAAATGGTTGCCCACAACTCTAATTAGTAAATATACCATTTGCTATAATGGCATTCATAAAATTAATTATAGATTTTTGAAGGAAAAATATGACATTACTGTGAAGAAAAACATGTAATAGGAGTGCTAGGCTAATGGTGGGGAATTGTATACATTTTGTATAAGTACACTTTTATGCAGCTTGCAAACATTTATCTTTCACATTTATTGGCTCTTTTTTTTAGATTTTTAAAGCACTAAAAAAACTCATTCTCAACATAGTTTATTGAATGTGTGTGCTCTAAAAACTGCATTCCAACTGATTAGTAATACAGGTGAAAACCACAGTGCTCATTAAGCTGAAGGGACTTACCTGAGGACAAAAAGTGAATCAGTGTGTTTTTTTTTTAAAAAAAAAACAAACAGAAAAACACATGGTTTTATTTCTATCCACATTTTTGAAATTCTATTTTTTATATGTAAGTTAATAGGATTCCTATGTTGGGGACATAGGAAATAATTCAAATAAAAAATGTGTAAATGGAATTATTTTGCTATCTAGTCTAATACTTTAGTAAGCATTTGCTGTTCATCAACAAAATGTTATACATAATCAAATAGGAAACAGGCTAGCCACATAAAACCAATGTGGTTCAACTTTTATGTAACAAAGTTTTCAGTTGTTTTTTTTAGTTGCCATGAACCCCAAGATCATGTAACCTGAGCACGCCCAGATAAACCAAGGGCGCAACCCCATTGGGAGCCTAAATGCTCAGTCTGAGGATTGGAGACCGAATTAAGAGCAGACATCACATGGCAGGATCCAGGATCCAATGAGAAGGAGCTCTGGCCTCACTCCATGGCAGAAGCCAGTCAGATCATGTGACCTGACATTGCCTCATTGCAAGATCAAATCAGATCATGCCTCATTACCCTATAAAACCTGATCTAGTCCACAGGTCCAGGAGACACTCCTTTGGACACTACCCCTGGGATATTCCCCTTACTTGTTATAATAAAATTCCCTTGCTAAATTTTCCTTAGTTGTGATCATTGGGTTGACACCTGCCAAGCTACCAAACTCACCTGTTGCGTAACAAGACTGGTAAACAGTAATGAATGTACATTGCCATAATTACCTTTAGTTTTTGGTGATATCATGTTTCTAATAACACATCTAAATTACAGTTCACAATCTCAGAGAATGCATTTCTAACACTGCCATGTAGATCATGCATGTTGGTCAATCTGGTTCTGCTCTAGTTGTAGGGACAAAAGTAGAGGCTTGTCAAGGTTCAGATCATTTAATCTCAAATGCTCTTATACCTTCTCAAATGGAAATTGCTTCCCCCATTACCAATTCATCTCCTCCAATAATCCTGTCACTCATAGCATGAACAGAAAAAGTTGGCAATGTTCTTTATCATCTGGAAGGATAATCTTCATGAATCTACCTCTGAAGAATAAGCAATTTCTCTATCTGTGGCTTTTGTTGGTTCCAGGTATGCTTCTCATGCAAAGCGCCTCCTTAGGATTATGAAGAACTTGAGTTTCAATCAAGTTTTCACTGTTTTTCTGTGGGAAAACAAAATAGGTAGATAGTGTCTAGCTTTCTTGAAAAGACATCAAAAGGAAAAGGAACATGTTGAGAATGTAAAATTCTTTTTCCAACGTCATCATGTTAGTTCAGTGCCATCCCTTACATGTAACTTCTATAAGACGAATGTCTCACAGTAACACACGAAAGGTAGGAAGAAAGTTTTTGCTTTTTCCTGAAGAAAAAAACTTTTATATAGAATCTTAGCAATAATATTAGTTAATGCATCACTCATAGTCTTTAGTTTTGTGTTCAAGACACATGAAACTTTGTTAGATCTCTTCAAATAATCATCTGTTTTATTTTGATGCTAATTTATTTTAAACCACAGTTCTTTACAGAATTTCCTTGGAACTAATAAATACAAAAAATTGTAAGAAGTAGAGAGGTAGAAATGATTATTGGAAAAAGTTCTTCAGGATACCCCTGTAACATAGGCTAGCAATACCCAAATCCAGATGTAAGAAGGGCTTTTTAACTCAAGAAAAACTTACTAAAATCTAGATGAAAAATAAAGCTGATTCAACTAAGAATTTGATTTGGAAAAGACCTTACAGTGACAAATTCTCAATGAATGTGACTTTGAAAACTATTTCTGTGGATGGGATTAGGCACAACTCATGCACACAAACAGAAGGATAAGGGTCATGTAATATTAGAAAATGCTGTGTGAAACACTTACTAAATGAATCTCTGAGTTTAATGTGTAACTATAAATTATTAAAAACAATACTTAATGTGCTATGTCTAATGTTATTTGGTCAGAGACCTCTTTTTCTCAGTCTTAAGACTCAGATTATCTAAACCACATCTTAGAACATTCTACTAAAGAAGAAATAATAGAAAACTAGTCTTCTGAAGCCTTTTTCTGTTTTTTTTTCTAACTTTATAAATAAGATTATTCATGTTATGTTGTGTAATTCTATGAACTTTACATATTGATGTAAAAAACATTGTTGAATGCCTGTTGTGTGACAGAGGCTGTGATATAAACTAGGAGACATGGAAAAATAATTCTTTTTATAATTCTGTAATACAGAAATAGGGGAAGTTACTAAAAACTGATTACAATAGTGAGGCAACTGTTATATTACAATTAATGATAACTCATTTATTAAAGTATACCTAATATCCCACGTCATGTTTTATCTCATTTAATGTTCACAAACCACATGATATATCGATGTTATTATAGATGAGATACAGAACCAGGATAATAATAAAGCCAAATCTCACAGTTGATAAGTAGAATGTATTTAAATGTGGTTCTGTCCAAATATAAAGTCAGTTTTCTTAACCATGTACGCTGCTTCTGAGGACACAGAGGAGAAACTAGTTCAACTTAAGTGAATTAAGATTTCATAGCCTGGCACAGTGGCTCATGCCTGTAATCCCAGCACTTTGGGAGGTTGAGGCAGGCAGATCACGAGGTCAAGAGACCAAGACCATCCTGGCCAGCATGATGAACCCCGCCTCTACAAAAAATACAAAAATTAGCTGGGCATGGTGGCACACACCTGTAGTCCCAGCTACTTGGGAGGCTGAGGCAAGATAATCACTTGAACCCAGGAGGCAGAGGTTTTAATGAGCCAAGATGGCGCCACTGCATTATAGACTTGCAGCAGAGCAAGACTCTGTCTCAAAAAAAAAAAAAAAAAATCATGAATAAAGACATTAAAACATTAGAAAATTCATTAGATCTGAATGTTTCAAGATGTCTAAGGGATGGGGAGAGGAGGTTATTACAGATCAAAGAAATGAAAATTGGAAAGGCAAACATTCATAAGAATGACATAATCAGGAAATATACTAATTTAGTGTGTATTTAGCATACAGCTCCTAACAAGGAGTGATGACAGAGAATTTTTCTGAATTATTAAATAATCTCACAGGTCATGCCAAGGGTGATGAATTTCATTCAACAGGCAACGAAACTGCAGGACAAATAATATATCTACCTAATTCGGGAAGTAACATAATCTGATTTGGGGTTTCAGAAGATAAATTGATGAACAGGTAAGAACAGGAAACCATTAAGGAGCTTATTTTAGTAAGAGGGATTAGAAGCCATGATATAAATATTTTCAAGGTACTATTATTGGCCATGGAACCTAGAAACAAGCAAATGTCTATGCCAGTTCATACCAAACATTTTAGCTAAGTTCCCAGGAGCTTCAAACAATGAGAACTATTGGACCAGAGTATCATTGTTTTCAGACTGGACATCTGAAATGGTTAAACCATCTCATCTTGATGCTCTGTTATTAATCTTCCTCCTATACCTTTCCAATTTGTTCTTACTTTACCCGAGACATATTTTTATCTATTTAAGAAAACAGAGTGACTGTCTCTTAAATCAAGTAAAAATTTCTGTAATTACCTTATATATCTGCCCTACACATAAATCCCATCTTTTTCCCAGGAAGCCAAAATGTAGCATTCAGAAAATATTTTTAGTCCCACATCATGCATATGTCCATGCTGATTGCACACCCAGCATTATCTGTTCCTTGGCATTTACACTTCTAATCTCTACTTACTTGGGCTGAAGCTGCAGCCCTATCAAGTCTATGTAATCACCTCCTACTACTCATATGCGTGAGTGTTCTGATGCTGAAATCCCATTGTACAGTGCTAACAAATTATCACAATTTAGCACTGAAAAAATCCAAGTGCACTTGTTATTATGCGGAACAACTAAAATGGAATCTCACATTTATTTCCATCTCTAAAATGAATTGTATTTGTTTGTAATATTGTCAGTAGGTAGAGAAAAAAAAATGGCTTAGTACCAGGATATACAATTTAAAAGATCTTTACAAACACTGATCCTTTAGCTTTTGCTGCATAACAGCTTTTGCCTCACATGGTTTCAGCTTTGCAGAACACATTTTGGAATTCACAGGGCAATCTAGACTTTCCCTAGATATTTCCTTTGAGTAGAAGATAAAATTTGCCCCACAGGGTTAAGGATTGTAGACAAGATACCTTTGATTGGAGATCATTAATAATCAGCTTTCACTTCTACCTATTCTCTGGAAACATGATATATACAGGCACTCGGGAAGCCCCAAGGGGCTAGGCATGAAAGCTACGAGAATCCACAGATTGGCAGAAATATTTTCTCACACATGCCTAACATTGTCATAACCATCCTCTGCTACATATAGGTAGCTGGTATTAGTATTATCTTTACATATGAACAGAGAAAATGATTGTCATGGCTCCTTACAATGTTGGCTTCTTATAGGGAGAGCTCAAGGGTGAAACTGCAAATATTTGGCAATGTGAAACATCTTACTAGAAACACATTTAGAGGGAACAAGCCTTGGTAGGAATGAAAGCTGGAGACAACATGATATACTATTGACATACAAAAAATTGACAGTGAAGAATATATATAGTTTAATATATAGTTTTGATTCACTAACATTGAACTCAAAGGCAACAGCACTGGAACTCATGCCTCAGCATAGATTATCTAACATAATTCTTTTCTGTTAGGCACATCACAGTTGTCTTCTGCTGGGCATACTAGACAGTGCTTCAGCACTACAACTGGGGGCCAATTTAAACAACAACATCAACAAACAGCATGAAAATGTGAAAACTGTGAGGCTAAATAGACCACAATAAAGGATACATTTATATTATGAGAGCTAAAATAAGAAGAATGTTGCCTTTTTGACATCAGCTAAGAACACGTACACTAGGTGACTCAAATTTTTTGGCACTCTGTGCATGCCCACGAATGATGAAAGTGCCAGGAGAATTGACTTGGGGGATATAAATAACTTTTAGTGAGTAGGCAAATTCACAAATATAGAATTCATGAATAATGAGGATCAACTGTATGTGGAAGAAGTCAGCGGTTTCCTCTTGTCATATTTAGACTTGCAGAAAATCTGTTGGGCATTTATAATTATGCAACAAGTTCCCAAGTAAGAGAACAGAGGAGAAAAGTGTTGGGGTCGGTTGTTACAACAGGGATAATTGATGCTGTACCAAATTATATAGGAAAGTCACTGGGAAGAAAAGAGTAAAATTTAGGAAAGCAAAACATGTACCAAGAATTGAAAACACTAATTGATAAAGCATCCAGATTACTTTCTTAAAGAGGATATATAATATTTTTGACTGCGATATGATAGGGCCTAATGTTAAATATTCCCAGGAAGAGTTATCCTAATGCTGAAATCAAAGCCTCCCTTAAGCTTGGTGATTTCCCCATACTGACATAAGGTTACTTGTGCCAGAGTTCCAGATTCCAAATCTCAAACCTTGAATTTCTGGTTATGCTTCTGATTCTCATAGTTGCTCGCTTAACTGCATTATGTCCCTGTTTCTCGTTGGTCCTATTTCTTTCTGTGTCACATCGTCCTCTGGTAGAACATAAAACATGCACTACCCTTTTGCCATTATATTTCTAATATTTCTACCATCCCGCCGGAACCCCAACTGCAGATCCTTCACTGTCATTAGGCCCACGAGGGGATTTTTCATTACTTTATCTAAGATGCTAGGTTCTTAGTCTTGCATACTTTGATTGAAGACTGCTATAACTTTTAAACACAGAATTTAGACTGCTCACTAAAATTTGTGTTTTCATCCCAAGCTGCCCTCACAAGCCTCTTGGTGCCTTTTTCCTGAATTGGGTGAATCAATGCCAGCGTTTTACCCACCAAAATCCTGAGATAAAAACATATAAAAGCCTTTTGAATTCTGTACTACAATTCCAAATAATAAAAATCTACTCATGCTGATTTTTGCACCTATGAGATCAATGTCAGTTATGTAGCATATTAATTTGGTGAAGGTTGTAAACTCTTTTGTATTTAACAACCATTTATTCCCCATGCCTCCTAGAGTCACCTCTTTTAAGGTAATGCTCTTCAAACTTTCCTATCTCACTGTCCTTTCTTTTTTTTTTAACCCTAGTGAACTAAGATACTCATTCATCTCTAACTTCCTGATCATTGTTTGCCTTTCTCAGTATGAATGCTGACCAAGCCATGTTTCATGATCCCCCCACCATGAGCTAAATATTTCCGTGCAGCTTTGTTTTCCCTTGCCTCTTCAACTATTTATTGCCTCCCTCACAGTAGTTTTCTATAACTATACTGCATCCATTTTCAACAGCACTGCCCTAAATATGTGCATTCAACCAGCCATCAGAGTTTTGCTAGCAGCATCCCATCCCTATCGATCAAATATACTAAAATGATGCATTCCTAATGAAGAGTTTGTTTACGCCAATTAGCACTCTTTTTTATTGTCAGATCGAATATTGTATTCAAAAGAACAACAGTGTATTAGCTCCTCCACTTCTTTATTTCTATACTTTATTTAGCACTTTATCCTTAATTTCTTACTACCAGCTCGAGTCCTGTTGCTCTGCATTTCTCAATAATCATACAGCAAGTGCAAGCACTTGCTTAATGCATTTCATAAATATTTGGTACTTTGCGGTTGTGGTCTGAACTTTCCAGATTATTTACTGAAAAAATATTCAGTGTAATCTCATGCTATCTTGGATTTCAGACCATTACTAACAATAATTCTTTTTGCCTGCTCCTGCCCTATTAAAATAGGCAGCATAGTGAATAGCAAAAAAATACTGCTTGCGGACTATTTTCCTCAATTAACCTCTCTGGGTGTGACAAAATTAGAAAAGTTTTATTAGCTTATTCCAAGTTGGATAAGCTGTGGATCTAGAAGCATTCCCTTTATATTTCAAAACATTTGAGAACAAATGTTACCTACTATCTGGAGTATAACCGAAATCAAACATAAGTATACACTGAGAGCCTATAATGCATCAGACACTGCATAGAAATAGTATGCTTTAACAGCCTCACACAACTGCTATAATTAAATATTTTTATCAGTTCTCACATACTAGAAAATTTATACTCGGATAAGTTAAAAAATATAATGGTTAAATACATAAGCCACACCTTGACTGTATGAATCCAAACCTCATGCTTTTTTAGATCCCCCATACTTCTGTGCTGATATTCAGGCTTGATCAGCAAGACTTTGAATAATCATACATTGTTGGTTATAAGTCTTAAATTCATACTCAAATCTATCCAGCACAATATCTGTAGAATGGTAGCATATATGTGGCTACTACAAATAAATCCCAAAACATAAATGTTTAATTTATCAAAGCTTTCATGATAAAATTAAAATATCTTTATGTTATATAATAATATAATGAATTAGGCTATATTAATAAGTTAATAGTATAAAGTTTTAGCTTCATGGACTTGCCACTAATTAATTGACACTCTTTTTTGGAATATTCACTTCTCTAACTTTGTAATCAGTTCAAATATTCCAATGTTAGAGCCTCACCTTCTAGACATGCATGGTGACAGATAATTAAGTTGAAGATACCAGTGGTTTGCAGTTGCTAAAAGTTCCCTCTGCTATACTTTATCAGACCTTATAGATATCCAGTATTTTGAGTCAAGTTTTGGTAAACCTACTGAACCTCTCAATAGGTTATCTTACAAGCATCTCTATTCTAATTTATACACCAAAAGTTTCCAGTATCTGATCTTTTGAAGACAGCGTACCTTCTTTATTCAGCTTGCCACTCTGTGTCTTTTTAATTAGGACATTGAGCCCATTTACATTTAATATTAGTATTGATATGTGTGAATTTGATTCTATCATCATAATGTTAGCTGATTATTTTGCAGACTTGTTTATGTGGTTGCTTTACAGTGTCCACTGGTCTGTGTACTTCAGTGTGTTTTTGTAGTGGCTGGTAATGGTCTTTCCTTTCCATATTTAGTGTTTCCTTCAGGATCTCTTGTAAGGTATGTCTGGTGATAACACATTTCCTCAGCATTTTCTTGTCTAAATAGGGTCTCAGTTCTTCTTCACTTATGAAGCACAGTTCAACCATATATGAAATTCTGGGTTGAAATTTCTTTAAGAATGTCAAATATTAGCTCTCAGTGTGTTCTGGCTTGTAGGATTTCAGCTGAGAAGTCCACTGTTAGTCTAATGGGCCTCCCTTTGTAGGTGACTTGCCTTTTCTCTCTATGTGTCTATTACATTTTTTCTTTCATTTCAACCTTGAAGAATCTGATGGTTATGTGTCTTGGTGATAATCTTCTATCAAAGTATCTTACTGGAGTTGTCTGCATTTCCTGAATTAGAATGTTGGCCTCTCTAGCTCTGTTAGGGATCTCATGGATGATATCCTGAAATATGTTTTCCAAGCTGGTTCACAATTGCAGCAAAAGCAAAAATTGACATGTGGGGTCTAACTAAACTAAAGAGCTTCTTCACTCAAAGAAACTATCAATAAGCAACCTACAAAATGGAAGAAAAGTTTTGCAAACTATGCATCTGACAAAAGGCCTAATATACACCAGCTATAAGGAACTTAAACAAATTTACAAGAAAAAAGTAACCCCATAAAAATGTGGGCAATGGACATGAACAGACACTTTTCATAAGAAGACATACATGAGGCCAACAATCATATGAAAGAAAGCTCAACATCACTGAACATTAGAGAAATGCAAATCAAAACCACAATGAGATACTATCTCATACCAATCAGAATGGCTACTATTAAAAAGTCAAAAAATAACAAGGGCTAGTGTGGTTGTAGAGAAGAAGGAATGTTTATACACTATTGGTGGGATTATAAATTAGTTCAACCATTGTGGAAGACAGTGTGGCGATTCCTCTAGGATCTAGAGATGGAAATGCCATTCAACCTAACAATCCCATTATTTGTCGTCTTTTGGTTCTCTAATTCTTTCCATTATTGTGTTAGGTGGTTAACTTGAGAATCAGTATGTTAAAATGGTCATCAGACCCAAGGCAAGTTATAGATTCAGTGCCATTCCTATTAAACTATCATTGACATTCTCCTCACAACTAGAGAAAAAACTATTGTAAAATTTATATGGAACCAAAAAAATGCCCAAATAGTAAAGGTAATCCTAAGCAAAAAGAACAAAACTGATGACATCATGTTACCTGACTTTATGCTATAGGGCTACAGTAACCCAAACAGAATGGTACTGGTACAAAAAAGACACATAGACTAATGTAACATAATAGAGAACCCAAAAGAGGACCACACACCTAAAACTATCTGAGCTTCAAAAATCCTGACAAAAACAAGAAATAGGGAAAGGATTCTCTATTCAATAAATGGTGCTGGGATAACTGGCTAGCCATATGTGGAAGATTGAAACAGGACCCCTTTCTTATACCGTATACAAAATTAATTCAAAATGGATTAAAGGCTTTAAAACTCAAAACTATGAAAACCCTGAAAGACAACCTAGGAAATATCATTCAGGACAGAGAAACAGGCAAAAATTTCTTGACAAAAATACCAAAAGCAGTTGCAACAAAAGCAAAAATTGACAAATAGAAATCTAATTAAAGAGCTTCTCGAAAGCAAAAGAAACTATCCCCTGTTGGTTGGAGTGTCAATTAGTTCAGCTATTGTGGAAGACAGTGTGGTGATTCCTCAAAGACCTACAAGCAAAAATTACATTCAATGCAGCAATCCTATTACTGGGTATATACCCAAAGGAATACAAATTGTTCTATTATAAATACATATGCACACATACGTTTATTGCAACACTAT
Organism: Trachypithecus francoisi; assembly: GCF_009764315.1. Lineage (NCBI taxonomy): Eukaryota > Metazoa > Chordata > Mammalia > Primates > Cercopithecidae > Trachypithecus > Trachypithecus francoisi. The sequence continues at coordinate 32,775,668 of NW_022681462.1, forward strand.
TCACAATAGCAAAGACATGGAATCAACCTAAATGCCCATCAATGATAGAATGGATAAAGAAAGTGTGGTACATCTACACAATGAAATACCATGAAGTCGTAAAAAAGAATGGGTTCATGTCCTTTGCAGGCATGTGGATGGAACTGGAGGCCATTATTCTTAAAAGAGTAACACAGGAACAGAAAATCAAGTACCACGTGTTATCACTTATAAGTGGGAGCTAAACGATGAGAACACACACTGGGGCTTTTGGATGGTAGAGGGTGAGAGAAGGGAGAGGGTCAGGAAAAATAACTAATGCATGCTAGGTTTAATACCTAGGTGATAAAATAATCTGTGCAATAAATTCCAATGACACGAGCTAACCTATGTAACAAACCTGTACTTTTACCCATGCACTTAAAATAAAAGTTAAAAAGTTTTTAAGTGATAAAAATAAGTCAACCAATATTTTTGGATGAACAGGAAAAATATTAAGAATGAAACTTATGGAAGTACTATTTCTGCCACAGTAAGGATATAATTCCCTTGTTTTATGAATAAGAACAGAAGAAAAGCTGAAACTCAATGAGTTAAGCATCTAACACAACAGAAACATAATGAGAAATAAGTAGAAGATGGAAAATTTAAAGAATCTAAGTTAATAAAAAAAGATATTCTTAATATAATGGAAATTAATAACAAAATCAAAAACTGATTCTTTGACAAGATTATTAAAATTGATCTTCACATTTGATTAAGAAAATATATGAATGAAAAGAATCTTACATATCCTGAAGATGTTAAAATATTATTTTGAATAACTGTCAATAATTGAAACTTTGAAAAAATTTCTAGAAAATAAAACTTTTCAAAAATTGGCACAGGCAGAATTTGAAAACCTATGTTTAATTGACATCACCACTGAGTTTTAACATTTATATAAACATTCATATAAAAATAAATTCAGCATTTGCTATAAATTTCCAGGTGACTACATATGAGTGTACATTTCAGAATTCATTTTATGAAGACAGGATATTCTATAAAACATTGTCAAAAATGACAGTAGAATAATGGAAAATAATGGAAAAATCTCATAAACATAGCTATAAAATTCTTAAGCAAAATATTAACTATGAATCAAGTAATACATAAAGAGCATAATTTATTGTGTAAGTATGGGTTTACCATAGTTTGATTTATTATTAAAAATTAATGTAATCTATAAAAAGATACATATAACATGAAAAATGTATAAAAAATGTAGAAAAAATGCCTATTGAAAAAATTCAACATAATTTTAAAGCAAACATAATTTTGAGAACACAACAAATTTTTGGGAACTTGGAGTTAGGAGATATCCTTTATTTGATAGAGTTTTCACAACCATCCTAATTAATAGTGAAACATTGAAAGATTCGATTAACATCAACGATGTAAAACAATGAAGTTTTGTTTGGTTTAGGTGAATATTAAATAGTAAATCAAGAAGAAATAATAAAATTTAAAATTCAGCTTTTATCAGCCAACATAGTAAAAGCTTATTTCTGTCAAAAAATATCAATACAATTCATCCTCCCTTAGCCATTGCTTTCATATCTGGAGATATTCATCCAACCATGGGCGGAAAATATTTAAAATAAAAACAAGTAAAATTATAAACAAAGAAAATACAATTTTAAAAAAGCATACAGTGTAATAACTATATAGCATTTACATTGTATTAGATATTTTAAGCAACCTAGAGATGATTTAAAATATATAAGAAGATACATGTAGGTTATATACCATATACTATGACATTTTACATCATAGTAAAATGGTTCCAGTGCTGGAACCAATCTTCCAGGAGTACCAAGAGATAACTGTAGATGCAAAAAATAGTAGGTGAAAGTTACGTGAAGAACAGTATTTTCCTAGTCTCAAAGTACTTCCTCACAAAAATACATTTTAATTACAAAGGGAAAAGAAGGGTAATTTTTTTTTAACTTGAAAACTTGGCAAATATCTCCTTAATCAAGTCACCTATTAACTTGAGAAGGTAATGGGCAAATCAAAATTGTAGACTACACAATGGGATGCAATGAGAAAGTATAACAACACTTCTTGTATGTTCTTTCCAAAATGTATTATCTGAATGGTAATAATGAAGAAACATAAGGAACATTCAAAACTACTTGCCTGTCATCTTCAAAAGTGTCAGTATCATGAAAGTCAAATAAAGATTGAAGAATTCTTCCAAATCAAAGGAGTTGAAATAAATACAACAGTTCAGTGTAGCTTTTGATCCTGGGTTGGATCTTTTTACATAAATGACATTAATGTGAAAACTGGCAAAATTTTTATACAGTCTATAGATTACATACCAGTAATGAACCATTGTCAGCTTCTTCATTTAGATGGTGATATTACAGTTATATAGGAGAATGTTCTTGGTTATAGAAAAAATAAACTGAAGTACTTGAGGATAACGGGATATCATGTCAATGAGGTACTTCTTAATGGATCAGGACTAAAAAAGGTCTTTATACTAGTCTCCCAACCTTTCTGGGAGTTTGAAAACATTTTAAATAAAAATAAATAGTGATCAAATAGTCCCCAAAATTTAACAAGATATGTCTGCCAGTTTGGCTGGCAATAATTAAAAAGTTTAATAATACCAAGTACTAATGATGCTATAGAACAATAGAAAGTTTCATATGTTGTCTTTGGATGTGTACTTTGGTAAATTCATGTTGGAAAATAAGTTGGAATTGGACAGGCGCGGTGGCTCACGCCTGTAATCCCAGCACTTTGAGAGGCCGAGGCGGGCAGATCACGAGGTCAGGAGATCGAGACCATTCTGGCTAACATGATGAAACCCTGTATCTACTAAAAATACAAAAAATTAGCCAGGCCTGGTGGCGGGCGCCTGTAGTCCCAGCTACTCGGGAGGCTGAGGCAGGAGAATGGCGTGAACCCGGGAGGCGGAGCTTGCAGTGAGCTGAGATCACGCAACTGCACTCCAGCCAGGGCGACAGAGCAAGATTATGTCTAAAAAAAAAAAAAAAAAAAAAAAAAAAAAGTTGGAATTATGTGGTAAATTTGAAGATATGCAAACTCTATTGCCCTACTATGGTAGGCAGAATTCTAGATGTAGAATTCATGACCTAGAACTCATGACCTTTGGTCCCTACTATTACTCCCATGATTATGTTAATTTATGTGGCAAAAGGGATTTTACAGATGCGTTCAGATTTACTAATCAGTGTTCTTAGAACGGGGAAATTATCTAGGTGGGTGGTGAAATCACAAGTGACCCCATTAAAGTCTCCAGCAGGTGGCAGAAGAAGAAATCAGGGATTCAGAGCATGACAAAGGTTTAAAACAGCGATGTTCTTTGCTGTAAAAATACATACACATCATGACATGGTACTATGACTGGTCTCCAGGGCCTGAGAGAGGCTCCTAAGAACCTTAGGAACCTCAGTCCTACCATGGCCAAGAACTAAAGCAAAATCTTCCTCAGAGCTTCTAGATAAAAAGTCAAGCTTAATGAATACCTTGATTATGGCTTTATAATATCCTGAGTAGCAAACCCAGGTGAGTGAATGCAGGCTTCTGACCTGTAGAATTGTGGGATAAGAAATTTTTGTTGATTTAAACCACTAAGTTTGTGATAATTTTTGACATAGAAATAGAAAATTAATATACCAGGCTCCCCACCTCTAAGTATATACCAAAAAGAAATTTCTGAGCATGAAAATAATTGTACTCATATAGTATATATGTGTGTGTGTGTGTGTGTGTGTATAAAAATATATATGTACATACTGAATGACATTGTTCTAATATCTAAAAACAGTAAAAACCCATATCTATATATTCATATATTCATATAAATCCATATATTCATTCAATGCAATACTTCTAGACTGAAAGTAAATAAATTTTATCTACAAAAAAAAAGTGGGTAATCTTACAATGTTAGGTAAAAAGGACATAAAATATATATATATGAATCAATTTGCATAAAGTTAAAAAACACACAAAATCAAGCTATGTCTTTGGGGGTGTTTATATAGCATCCCTATGAACTAAAGCAAGGAAATGATATACACAAAAATCAGCATAGTGATTTTTTTAATTGTGGCATATACAGTTCTTTGTGTTTGCAGATAATGTAACAAACACAAAGAAAATTATAACTATGGCAAAAGTATTTCAAGGAATTGTTTTTGAAGTCTAGCATTAAAAGAGTATACTGGACTCTTAAAAAATTTAAGGACTTTTTGATGCAAGGAATTCCATAATTGGGATATTAGGCAGGTCATTTGGACTCAGTATGTTTCTCTATCCCCAACAGTTACATGCCAGTGATGAAAATTCTACCAGTGGCCTTTTCATTTAGAATTTCCCTCTCTGTGATTCTAAAACAGGAATGCTTGTAACAATCAAATATTAAACTAATCTTTCTGCATCCAGAATAACAGAATCACTTTTTTGAAGATGAATAGTTAAACCTCAAACACTAAATACCTATTGGATATTAGATACTGAGATGATACAGTGGAAGCAAACTGAAAAAATATGGGTTTCAGCAAGGCAAAGAAAATGGACTTAAAAGGGCCATTGATCACATTTAGGAGGTATTTTATAGCCTCATATCCCAATTTTGGATTTCCTCCCTTTGTTCAAATACACATACAAAGTTTGGGTGAGAAGAGTTCTTAAAATAGTGTAAGAAGTACTGGATGAAAGAAATACTGAGGAAACATAGTTGACTATGTGGCTATCTATCAATATGGGCCTCAACAATGAATTTACTTTTGGAAAAGAAAACGGATGACAACAGAACAGAGAATGCAGGCTTTACATTTTCTTCTACAAAGAAGTACTATTTACAATATAAAAACAATATAGAAACAGAGGAAAAACGTAGGAATGTTGTTTACAATCTCCCTCCCTGTAAAGCTATGAACAAAAAAAGTTTGCTTTCAATGTTTTATACTATCAAGTTTTTAAATATCTTTACCAGCTCCAGAATTGTTCATCTACAATCAGGTTTATGTTGATAAAGGCAAGCAGATGGTTAGGAGATCATATGATTAACAGCACACTAAAAGAGTTATCAGGATGAATGAACAGTTAATTATCCATTGTTAGATGTATATTCCCCTATGAAAAATATACTATGACAATTTCCTTAAAAATTTCAGGAAAGCCTTTTAGACAAGGCATCGTAAATTCCCCAGGGGACAGGATAACAAGATGGGTGGATGTTTATAGGAGGAAGACAAGTTGTGACCCCCTGACTCCTCTATTAATCCCAAACTCAGAGCAGCTCCTCCTTTCATTGCAATATATATGGAGGTTATACAGGGAAACAGTCTGATGAAGTAATTAAAAGGTCAAGACATCCTGACATAAGCCTGTAGTCTTAGCTACTTGGGAGGCTGAATCAAGAGGATTGTTTGAACCCAGGAGTTCAAGGCTGCAGTGAGTTATGATCATGACACTGCACTCCAACCTGGGCAACAGAGTAAGACCTTGTCTCTAAAAAAAGAAAGAAAATTAAATAACTATTTTTAAAGGTCAAGATATAATGCTTTTAAAAAAGGAGTTAAACTCTTTTCTCTGGTAATTGCCTACTCTTAGTTATATGAAGTCTCTGGCTATGACACTCAAACTAAAACAAGCTGGGATTCATGGCTAATTCTTCCCAGGTGGTGAAGCACAGGGCTGCATCTCAACTTTGAGTCAAGAAACATGATACTGTCCTTGTACTCAGAGATGATGAATGTGAGGTAACATTCCTTGAAAAACTGAGTCTCATGTTCTTGACTCAACCTGTTTTTTTTTGTTTTATTTTGTTTTGTTTTTGTTTTTTTTTTTTCATCTGGGAAATCTACCAGCAAAACAAAATTGAGATTCTGAGGGTGTTTTTGGTGTGGGTGGATGAGTCATGGATATTAGTGAACTTGGTGGCCAAGCAAAGTCAGGAGTAAGGAGGACCTGGTTTTTAGCATTCCCAGGACACATTGTTTCCTCGTGGACAAAACCTGCTGTCCTACCTCAGGGTGAGTCTCAGAAGACTAGCAGGGTAGATGGAAGATCTGTTAGCACCTCAAGGCACTGGGCTAGGTGGACTGTGACCTCAGCCTGGAAGAATCTGCTATAATCCTGGGACAACTCTGCTCTCTCAATTCTCTTTTTCTCAAGTTATTCTCTTTCTGACTTTTGTCATGCCTTTCCCTTCATTGCTAAAGTCTGCTGAAAATGAAAGCTCAAACACTATCCTGTTATTTGTGCTTTCAGCCTTTCCCTAAGGTAATTAGGCATAGTCTCTATGTGAATGTGGGAAAATAAGAGAATATATATGGAACATTGAGAAAAAGTAAAACAAATAACATAAATTAACAAGTTGAGTGGATAGGTCTTATGCCTAGAATTCATGTCAGGGCCCACAGTCAAATGATTACGTCACTTCTAAAGTAAACTCTAAATGTAACCTGTCTTCTCCCCCTGTGCTGCGAAAGCCCTGCCACAGAGCATCATCAAAGACAGTGATTACAAAATAATAATTAATAAATTCTGTAGTCAGGCTGCACTGAGTTGAAACTGCACAATAAATCAGTAATAGGTCTGTCCAATTAACAATGAGCCAAATATTTAACTTTATCAGCCCTATAACTTATTCTTGTTTATGAGGTCATTTCACATCCGAAATATAGAATCTACACACAACTTCCTTAGTTATATAATACTATGGCAAGAACTGCCTTAACTGGTTATACTTACACTGATGTAAACAATGGAATTGTCTGGCTGATGAACTGCAAAATGAGGATTCTGCTCAGGTTTGGCCAGATGCTAATGGTGGGCTTGTCATTTATTACCTTCTGTAAATCCCAAAGAAAAAGGCAGAGTGTTTGGCATGTAACTAACATTGCCAGATTTAGGAAATAAAAATGCAGAATGCCTAGTTAAATTCAAATTCCAGATAAACAGCTTTTTTTTTTTTTTTTTTTTTTTTTTTAAAGAATCAACATGTCACAAATATTGCCTGGAATGCATTTATATCCTCAAATTAGATTTTGTTTATTTGAAACTTCAATTTAACTGGATGTCTTTTATTTTATCTACCAATTTTACATGCAAGATATCCCTTGTCATCAAACGTTTTTTTTTTTCATTGAAGATTTATCTACAAGTGGAGCCAACTATATCAGTAAGAAGCAAAGCATAAATTGCTTTTTGAATATCTTTGTTGGAGCTGTATAGAAGAAACATATGAAATGTCATACTCATTAAAACCATAATATAGTATGATCTGATGTTTCAAGTTCTACCAATAATAGTTCATTTCTTTCTTGCTTTTATCAGGATTCCTTTCTAAATGTAAACTGTGGTGGCTAGCAGTTAATGAATTCCTGGTGCAAATGAATGTTAAAAATGAAATTCTCTTTTGTGTCGATTTCAGCTAAGTTCCACAGATGCCAAAACAGAGTGAGTATTTATACAGATGTACGGTGATCATCATCTATGTAGGTTTAGTAAAACAGCCTAAAATCAGTTCAGTAACAATTAGCCTAATCCCCATGTTCAGAGCATAAGATTAGAAAGCTCAAGTATCTGAGGAAGAGAATATTTTTGTGGGAAGAGTTCTAAGTATGCAGTAAGTCTTTCTCCCATGGAAAAGGTGGGGATTTGCTTTCTCTCATTTCAGCCTTAGTGAGAAGATTGCAGGAGATTTTTTAGAGAGCATAATGTGTTCTCTTGGAGTAGACTTTCATGAGACATGAGCATTACAAAATAAATAAAGTAGAAAGAAAAAGACTTCCATTGTGAGGCTGGCTAAAGTGGTCTGTGGAAGCAGGTTGTAAGATTATTTGGGGAAAATAAATGCTCTTTGACTGAAAGCAGGATACAGTTTCATGTTTCTAGGGAATCAGATGTGGTAAGTGTATTAGCCTGAGGAAGTTTTAAAAGCTTGAGAGGTTTTTCTGCAAAAGGTGAATTCATTAGAGGTTCATTAGTTCATTAGAGACTGAGGGGAGGTAGCAGGTAGACAACCGAAAAAAGAGACTTTGGCCGTTTTCTAAGTGGGTCCAGCTAGAGGTGTTCAAAAGCAGAACTCTGAGTCATCCAGGAAAGCACTAGGAAAGGCAGATAAAGCTTTAAGTAATGGCCAAGGGGAAAGCCAGCTCAAAGACTATCAGTCTCGCCAGACATTTTCTGGACTTACCTTTGAGTATTTCCTCTCTCAAACCTGCAGAAAGAGGACCACTTAGTGAATGGGAGAAGGTGAAACGAGGATGTCATAGGTAGTGAAATAGAAAATAATGTAATCACAGCTCATCACCAAAGTAAGTTACTACCGGATATAGGCCCAACAGATCAGGGGACCTTCAGGTGCAACACTGAGCTTCTCACTATTCTACAGAAATAAATATTTCAAATACTGATTGAGTCCATTCTTGGATAAAGTAGCCAAAATACTTTTTAATTATATGAATAACTGGAGATATTCTGCCACCTGCCCAAGATCCATTATGCTAATTGATGAGGACTAAAGGGCAGATTTAGTACACTTGTAAGGTATGAAACATTTCTGTTTGACATCTAGAGCAGGGGTCAACTAACTTTTACTGCATAAGGCCAGATAGTAAATTAATGTTTTAGGCTTTGGGGGCCAAGAAAAAAATGAGGCTATTATGTAGGTGTTTGTAACAACATCAGTTAAACCATATTTTTACTGAATTTTTATTAACAAATTCAGAATATAACAAGAATTGAGTAATTTTTTTGGTAATACACATCTATAAGTGAGGCGAATTGAATTCTTTTTGAGTGGATAACATTTTGCTTAATTAGGCTTCAATGTTAGTGTTCTTTACTATCAAATAGATTACAGAGGTTCATCTGTAAAATCAATTCTTAGCTCATGAGCTGCACATAAACAGGCAGTGGAATAGATTTGGCCTGCAGGCTATTTGCTTACCCCTCTTATAAAGCCCCAATGCTTTCATCAAAATGGTTACAACTGGACATGTGTAATTTCTCCAGGTTTTCCCTAGGTGAAAGTGAATGCAAATGAAGCCATCAGGCACTGGGGTGTGAGTCAGCCAAGTGAAAGGTAAGAGGAAGTGTTCAGCTCTCTGGCAGAGAGGGAAAAACTGTGGACATGAGGGATATCCCACTTTCCCTGCTCCTGGTGATTTCACTTGTGGTAATAACCCTCTGTAGTGACCTTTCTGCATTAGCACCTGCCCAAAGTACCACTGACACCAAAATCAATCAAAGAGAATGAATTTTCCAGAAGGGAAGAGCTACCACAAAGATGCTCCTCTTATGAAAGGAAGCAGCCAAGTCACTTGTTCCATAGATTTTTTTCCCCTGTCTTTCTCCTTAAAAGAATTAGTCAAGTTAAATTGATGCCATTTGTAAAGACACTGACATAAGTAAATGAGAAACTTTGCAATAGAGTTGATTGATAACTGAAATTATGTTAATTTTTCTCTGAAATGGAGATGAGATTTCTTTAGCAGAAAACATACTACTCCATATAATATTCCATTTACTTCTGTGACAGTTTAGCATTTTCAATACTTTTCTCTGGAGTCGGGTACCCAACACTGAAAATTTCACAATTTAGTGATAAAATTTGATTCAGTACTAACCCAGCTAGGTGGTAGTTATTGCTTTGTGGAGATGAAAGGATTTTGTTATTTTCTGGAATAGAAAATGAGCAAAAAAATAGCATAAACTCAACAGGAGCTCTGACAAATACTGACATGTTATTATAAATCATTATGTGAGACAGAAAGCAAGGTACAGCCATGAAATCTTCCCTAGATTCCTTCATTTGGGTTGAGAAGCTATTTGGCTTGCTTTGATACATTCCTAATGTAGTGTAAAAATGGGTTTACTAGATATAAAGGACATCATCTGGTTACCTGTAAAACAGAAGAAAATTCCCTGGGAATCACTTCAAAGTCTTTTGGGAAATGCTATATGATGCTCAGTACCAGTTACTTGAAGAGGTTAAGGAGAGAATCCCTACCTTTTGGCAGTTTTACACATTCAGAATTTCTCAGACTTCCTTGACCGTTTCAAACTGGGGAAGCCAATTATCCTACTAGATGTAAACAAGGATCCAATCACAGGGAACAGAGTGGGAGACATTAGCTGCTGTATCATCTGCTAGCCTAGTTGAAGGAAGCTAAGGGTCATTCATAAACCTCCTGTTAACTTCTAGAAAGCTTGAGGATGGTTGCAATCTCTGGATTCACAAGGGCCTTTTTCACAGATGACCAGCTGGTTAAAAGGAAAAAAGAAAAAGAAAAAACTATTATTAGCTTTTTAAATGATAGTGTAATGAGGCTTGGTGAGACAATAAGCAATGCTAATGTGTCTATAGTAGAGAATAATTTAAATAAAAATCAGAAACTTACTAAAACCTCCTTAAAAATTAAAATCTAAGAAATTTTGTCAAATATGGATTCAAATATATTAGTAAACAAAATAATTCACTGAACTTTATACTTTCCATTTTGCAAATGCATTTTGAATGTCTACCATTTATACATATTATATTAAAAATCAATTCACTCACAGAAAGCTAGAGTCAAGAAGGGACCTTTGAAGTCACTGGGGTCAGCATTTCTCTGGCCTCTGTGAAATAAATGTCAGTGGCATGCCCCAGTCACACATTATACAAAAACCTTCACCCATATTATCCCTCATTTTACCATTCAGGGAACTAAGTAGAGAGGAATTGTATTACAGCAGAGATATCACAGCATAGCTTTTGGAAATTCAATGCTTAGAATTAGACTGTTTCCACCACTTGCCCACTGACAGATCTTGAGAATTTTTTAAAATCTCCATCAGCATCTATTTGGTTTCCTGTTAAAAAGAAAAGAAAAAAGCACATAGCTGTATTTATCACTTGTAGATATTGTGGGAAAAATAGGTGAATTTACCTCCTGTGCATGTTTTTGCTTGCTTTTCTAGTTGATTTTAAATACTCTATTAGTAAAAATATTGACCTTTGTGTTTCTATCTCTTGCAAATGTGTTTATTATGATAGTTGGCATGTAAATTTATGATTAAAAATATGGGTTCTATATTTCAAAGCCTTCCTGCTCTTTCTCCTTTGATGTTACCCTCTGTTTCTTCCAAGAATCAAAAGAATTCTGAAAAGATCTGTACAATTAAAGTTTACAGTCTAGTTCCTATATTGACCATTTATCAATTTTGTGGTTTAGTTACCAAATTAATTTCTCTAATTTTGATTTCCCCATCCATAATGTAGTAACAATAAGACTTATTACTGCAAGGTTTTCTTAGAAATAAATATATTTAGTAATCTATAAAGCACTATATAATCTAAGAATGCATTGGTTCTTAAGAGAAGATATGCAGGTAGAACAAAGATACATTTACCTTTCTCTCTATAATTAACATTATTGTTATATAGTATTACAAAAAAAGTACTTTGTGAGTTTTTAGGGGTACAGTTTTTTTCTTATTCAATTTTAGTGTCTGTTTTCACAAATCCAAGATACACAGTTCAGTGGTTGCTTAGAGTTAGTCAATTTTATTCCCCAGTGTAGATGTACATTTCTTGTATGGTGTCTCAATTCTCACCTGGTGTGTTGTGCTTGTTTTCTTGCTTTTGTTTTTGTTTTACTAAAAACTGATGGACCTAATATTCCATTCATTTAGAGTGCCTTTAGCTGCCTGATTAGTTGATCTGAAAACAAACAAACAAACAAACAAACAAAAAAACATGGTGAACACTACTGAGTTAGCCCCACTTAACAATCCAGATATTGAAACATAGAAAGCAAACTCAGACTCACTACAAAAACAAAATAGAGTGTATTGACACTGCCCTGGAAGGTAACACTAGACAGGCAGGTGGCAACATTAGATATCAAAAGTATAAGTATCCTATTTGAAATCAGTTAAGACATTATAGATATATGCTGTTTTTACAACAGTTATATTTGGATTTGGAGAAACCAATGAGAATACTTAGAAGCCAGTCGGGATTTGGGACAAAAAGTAGGCATTCTACAAATCATAAGCAACAGGGCACTACGTATATAGTGGACTCCTAAAAAGAGTTTTTTCAGTAAAGATTTTTGCATTCGAAACACTTGAAAACCTTTCACAGGCTTGATAACTATTGCAGTCATTTATCCCAGCAAAAACAGTCTCCTAAATCTATCTTTACCTTTGTGATTGATGTGATTTGGCTGTGTCCCCACCCAAATCTCATCTTGAGTTGTAGTTCCCATAATCCCCACGTGTCATGGGAGGGGCCCTGTGCGAGGTAATTGAAACATGGGAACAGTTACTTCCATGCTGTTCTTGTGATAGTGAGTGAGTTCTCATGAGATCTGATGGTTTTCTAAGGGGCTTCCTCCACCCCTTTGCTCTGTACTTCTTACTGCCGCCATGTGAAGAAGGATGTGTTTGCTTCCCCTCTGCCATGATTGTTAGTTTCCTGAGGCCTCCTGTATTATAAGAGTTCTCTTAGGGGGACAGAATTAATAGGAGATGCATATATATATATATATATGCAACATATATATGCAAATGAGACTTTATTAAGTATTAACTTACATTATCACAAGGTTTCACAATAGGCTATCTACTTGCTGGGGAGCAAGGAGAGCCAGTCTAAGTCCAAAAACTGAAGAACTTGGAGTCCAATGTTTGAAGACAGGAAGCAACCAACACAGGAGAAAGATGTAGACTGGGAGGCTAGGCCCGTCTTGCTTCTTCACATTTTTCTGCCTGCTTTATATTTGCTGGTGGCCAATTAGATGGTGCCCACACGATTAAGAGAGGGTCTGCCTTCCCTAGCCCACTGACTCAAATGTTAATCTTTGGCAATACCCTTATCCAGGATCAATATTTCATCCTTCAATGTAATCAACTTGACACTCAGTATTAACCATCACAAGTCCACCCTTGTCAAGTTGAACCCATACACATCTCCTGAGATCATACATAATTGGCAATAAGTTCATAATTATACCTAACATAATACAACTATCTTTTGTACAACCAGAAATGCACCAATCCCCAACACAAATACTATTACATAACATTAATACTTAAATGCTGATATGAAGTCAATAAATCATATGTCACATGATAAAAAGGAAATAAAATGAAGATATTGTCTTTGTTCAAGTGTGCACATTCACAAACATGTTTTTAACAAAAGAAGGAGGGAATACTAATGATGGTTATGGTCATTTCTACAGTCGATTCATGTGGTATTGATGGTATCGATGGTATTGATAGGTGGCATTGATGACTACCTTCTACTACCCATTCTGTATTCCCTTTGCCTTCAGCAAGCACTTGAGCAGGTTGTGTCTGTGTGTTTTTTTGTTTTGCTTTTTTTTTTTTCCCCTTGTGGAGTGAGCCAAACCTTCATTCCTGAGGGGTCTGGACCATTGGTAGTCCTACCTGGATTGGGCTGTTGTAGTTTCCCATTGACCTTAATCACAGGGCATGGTAATACTAAGAGAAGCCCTAGTAGATCTCCTGTATTCCATGCATACTCTTCCTTACCTCCATTGTAGAGTAGTAGACTTATTTCATCTTGATAGTCCAGATCAATCACCCCAACCAACCCTGTATCTCCCTTTCCAGCTTATTGACCTAAAGGTAGGAGGAGCCCAAAGTATCCAGGTGGCAATCTTAACCTCCAGTTTTATGGAATTCTTGTTGTGTCTCTTGGGGGCAGCATTCCTCCCTCTGGAACTAAGACCTCTAGGCCAGCAGAACATAATATCGTGGGAACAGGAAGCAAAAATTTTGCTAGTGGATCACTAGATGTGATGGTGAGTGGTGCCACCTCAATTTCCACCCCTTGATTCCTGGACTCATGAATCCTGGCTATGGGAGAAACAGTACCATATATTGAATGCTGATTCAAAGCATACATGGCCTTCTGGAGAACTTTGCCCCAGGCTTGCAAAGTATTGTCACTTAGTTGGCATTGTAATTGTGACTTCAAAAGGCCATTCCACCATTCTATCAGTCTAGTTCAGGATGATGGGAAACATGGTAACAGTGAATTCCATGAGCATGAGCCCACTGCTGCACTTCTTCAGTTGCAAAGTGAGTGCTTTGGTCAGAGGCAATGCTGTGTGGAATACCATGATGGTAGATAAGGCATTCAGTGAGTCCATGGATGGTGTTCTTGGCAGAAACATTGCATGAAGTATAGGCAAACCCCTATTTGGAGTAAGTTTCTATTCCAGTGAGGACAAAACTGCCCTTTCCATGATGTAAGAGGTCTGATGTAATCAACCTGCCACCAGGTAGCTGGCTCATCATCCTGAGGAATGGTGTCATATCGAGGGCTCAGTGTTGGTCTCTGCTGCTAGGAAGCTGGGCACTCAGCAGTGGCCATAGCCAGGTCAGCCTTGGTGAGTGGAAGTCCACATTGCTGAACCCATGCTTAACCTCCATCCCTGCCACCATAGCCACTTTTTTTATGGGCCCATTGGGCAATGACAGGGGTGGCTGGGAAAGATGCTGAGTGGTGTCCACAGAACGGGTCATCCTATCCACTTGATTATTAAAATCCTCCTCTACTGAAGTCACATGTTGGTGAACACTCACAGAGTATACAAATATCTTCACAGTTTTTGACCACTCAGAGAGGTCCATCCACATACCTCTTCTCCAAATTTCTGTCACCAATTTTCCAATCACACCAAGTCCCTGACCATCCAGGCAAATCATTGACTACAGCTCATGAATCATTATGTAATCACATATCTGGTCATTTCTCCTTTCATGCAAAGTACACAACCAGGTGCACCCCTTGAAATTCTGCCCAATGGGAAGATTTCCCTTTACTACTATGCTTCAGGGATGTCGTAGAAAGGGGCTGTTGTGCTGCAGCTCTCCACTTTCGTGTGGTGTCTGCATATAGTGCAGAACCATCTGTGAACCAGGCCCTAGTTTTCTCTTCCCCTGTCAACTGATCATAAGGAACTCCCCATGAGGCCATCAGTGCAGGCTGAGTGAGAGAAGGCAGGGTGGCAGAAGTGAGAGACCATGGACATTTGAGCCACTTCCTTATGTAACTTACTTGCGTCTTCAGGAACTGCTGGAGCCTGATCACGTATATACCCCTTCCATTTGATGCTGAAACACTGCTGTGCATGACCTACTTTATGGCTATATGGATCAGAAAGCACCCAGTTCATGATAGGCAGTTCAGGTCACATGGTGACTTGATGGCCCACAGTCAAACTTTCAGCTTTCATGAAAGCCCAGTGACAGGTCAAGAGTTATCTCTCAAAAGGAGAGTAGTTATCTGCAGAAGATGGCAGGACCTTGCTCCAAAATCCTAGAGGCCTCTGCTGTGATTCAACTATGGGGGCCTGCCAAAGGCTCCAAATAGCATCCCTATAGGCCACTGGCACCTCAAGCACCATTGGATCGGCTGGGTCATATGGCCCAAGTGTTGGAGCAGGTTGCACAGCAACCTGGATCTGTTGCAGAGCCTTCTACTGTTCCAGAGCCCAGTCAAAACTGGGAGCCTTTCAGGTCACTTGATAAATGGGCCGGAGTAAAACACCCAAATGAGGAATGTGTTGCCTCCAAAATCCAAATAGGCCCAGTAGGCCTTGTGCCTCTTTCTTGGTTGTAGGAGGGGCCAGATGCAACAACTTATCCTTCACCTTAGAAAGAGTATCTTGACAGGCCCCACACCACTAGACGCCTAGAAATTTTACTGAGGTAGAAGATCCTTGAATTTTAATCAGATTTATTTCTCATCCTCTGGTACACAAATGTCTCACCAATAAGTCCAATGTGTTTGCTACTTCTTGCCCACCAAATCCAATCAGCATAATGTCATAAATGGAATGGACCAGTGTAATATCTTGCAGAAGCAAAAAACGATCAAGGTCTGTCTGAATAAGATTATGACCCAAAGCCAGAGAGTTGATATATCCCTGAGGTAAGACAGTAAAGGTATATTGCTGGCCTTTCCAGCTGAAGGCAAATTGCTTCTGGTGGGCTTTATGGACAGGAATGGATAAATTGCCAAGTCAATGGCTGCATACTAGGTACCAGGAGATGTGTTAATTTCCTCAAGCAATGAACCCAAATCTGGTACAGTAGCTGCAACTGGAATCACCACTTGGTTAAGCTTACAATAATCCACTGTCATTCTCCAAGATCCATCTGTCTTCTGCACCAGTCAAATGGGGAGTTGATTGGGGATACGGTGGGAATTGTCACCCTTGCATCTTTCAAGTCCTTGATGGTGGCACTAATCTCAGTCCCTCCAGGGATGAGATATTGTTTTTGATACACTACTTTTCTAGGTAGAGGCAGCTCTAATGGCTTCCATTTGGCCTTTTCCACCATAATAGCCCTCACCCTACCAGTCAGGGAGCCAATGTAAGGTGTCTTCCAGCTGCTAAGTATGTCTATGTCAATTATGCATTCTGGGACTGGAGGAATGATCACAGGATGAGTCCAGGGACCCACTGGACTCAGTATAAGTTGGACCTGATCTAAAACTCCATTAATTACCTGACCTCCATAAGCCCCTTCTTTAACTGGAGAACCACATGGTATTTTCGGTCCCCTGGGATCAAGGTCAGCTCAGAGCCAGTGTCCAGTAGTCCCCAACATGTCTGATCATTTCCCTTTCCCCAGTGCACAGTTACCCTGGTAGAAGGCTGGAGATCTCCTTGGGGAAGGACAGGAGAAAGATTTACTGCATAAATTGTCAGTGATGTAGTGGGCTCTTTCCTCAAAGGGACTCAGCCTCCTCTTTATTCAAGGGGTTCTGGGTCTGTAAACTGGCTCACATCTGGAAGTTGATTGAGGGGCTGTGATTCTCTGTTTTTGTAATTCAAATTGGTCTTTGGTTCATTCAACCTGGAAGTTTTCTAATTTAAGTATGAATACAGTAGACTTCCTATTTCACTTCTAGAACACCATAATTAATTAGCCAGTGCCAGAGCTCTACATGAGTCAGACTATTCTGATTGCTGCTTTGCTTCTGCTGTCCATTACGGTAGCTATGACCACCTTGGCTTTGATGGCTGAGTGCTGTCACTTGGCCCCTGCCACCTCGGGATCCAATTATAACCATTGTATTTAAATTTTGTAGGTGAGTGACTGTGGTTCCCACAGTTAGATCTGACATACAGAGAGGAGCAATTACAGGGCTCTTCAAAGATGCAGGTGCTGGCATCACAAATATATTTCACGAGGCATTGGTCAAGGGTATATCTTCCAGACCCTCCCAGCTGTGATGAGTAGGTCTAAAGTGACTAATCCACTCCACCATCCCATTCTCCCTAAGCCTTTGGATCCCTTCCTCTACATCAAACCAAGGGAAATCAGGCATTTCCAGCTTGCTCACAGTGGGCCATCTTTTAATCCATATTTCAGCTAACCAAGCAAATAAACGATTAGAACCTTTTTTAATTCCCAAGTTGCAACATTAAATGCAGAGTCCCTACTTAGTGAACCTAAATCAATAAATTCAGCCTGATCCAACTCTATTCCTTCCACCATTATTCCACACCCTTAATATCCATTCCCGTGCCTGTTCTTCAGATTGGTGTTTATATAAATTAGAGAACTCAGACATTTTTTTTCAAGTGTAGTGCACCTCCTCACGGGTCACACGCTCAACCTCACCTCTAGGGCCTCCCCTGTGACTTTAGTCTAGTTATAGGTCTAGAAGCAAACAGAGGTTTTGGGAGTAGCTTCTGCGGAGAATTAACATTCTCTTCCCTGGCAACTGCCTTAAGGGAGGGCATCACTTTGGTTGCCTCAGGCAGCACAGGGTTTATCTCCTCAGACAAAGGTGGAAAGACTGATGGCAGCATGAGTCGTGGAGGGGATGTTGCCACTACTGGGGATGAGGAAGCTGTTCTTTCTGGCAAAAAAGTTTCATCAGAGTTTACAAACTCAGTGTCCCCAGCTTTATCAGGGTCCTCCCACACATCCCCATTTCAAGTTGCAGATTCTCATCTTTTTCCAAACAATGTCCTCACTTTAACAGTAGACACCTGGTGAGGCTGCGCATGCATCTTTCATTGCAGGCCACTCGCATGATAAGAGCCTGTGTCTGTTTTTCCACAATTTCAACTCTTTTTCTACAGGAGATATGACTCTCACTCAGGGCAATCTTAGCAGATTTGAGGCTGAGTATCTGCTCTGAAATCAGGAGATAGAATCCCTGAGTTCATCATTTTCTTACATCACTTTGTCTGCTGAACTTAGGAGCAAACAACCAGCTTCATGATGTTCCTTGTTTCTCCACATATGGTCAAAGGTATTATGTATAGAGTCGCTAATCTCCTTGCCTCTCACGAGTGGTGAATCAGGACTATCAAATGTATTTATTTTGCATAACACTCTAAACAGTTCATGCCAAGGACTACCAGTGTTCTCCATACTATTAGAAGTACAGTCCTTAACATTCTGGGGCCTAATCATATTATGCAGCCAACTCCAGAAACCCCAAAACCAATGAAAGAACTCCATCCTTAATATTCTATTACTCTAGAAACATTCCTGGTACCAAAATCTTTATTAGTCAGGGTTCTCTTAGAAAGACAGAACTAATAGGATATATACAAAGGGGAGTTTATTAAGTATTAACTTATACTAGCACAAGGTCCTGCAATAGGCTGTCTGCAAGCTGAGGAGCAAAGAGAGCCAGTCCAAGTACCAAAACTAAAGAACTTGGAGTCCAATGTTTGAAGGCAGGAAGCATCCAGCAGAAAGATATAGGCTGGGAGGCTAGGCCTGTCTTGCTTCTTCACATTTATATTCACTGGTGGCTGATTAGATGGTACCCACACAATTAAGGGTGGGTCTGCCTTCCCCAGCCAACTGACTCAAATGTTCATCTCCTTTGGCAACACTCTCACAGACATACCCAGGATTAATATTGCATCTTTCAATCCAATCAATTCCACATTCAGTATTAACCATCACACCTCCCCAGCCCTGTAGAACTGTGCGTCAATTAAACGTCTTTCCTTTATAAATTACGCAGTCTCAGGTATTTCTTCACAGCAGCATGAGAACAAACTAACATAGTAATTAATCAAATTAATTACTTGCCAAGAGACTTCATTACTGATACTCAAAATTATTTTACTGGAACCACAAGACTTCCTTTATATTCTGAAAGAGAAAACTAGAAATTCAAATAGCCCTAAGATTAGAATTTAAAAAGAAGTGTGGAAATAAAAGTAGGTTGTACTAGAGGAAGGAAAGGGAATTATAGCATAAACCTCTCTGTGTTTGACAGTGCTGGTGAAGGAGTAAGCAAGATTACTGAGATATATTGCCACCTCCTCCCATTTTCAAAAGTAGCAACTTTTTTTTTTTTTTTTAACTCTAAGCAAAGGGGCTAAGCAATTTAAATGTAACATTTCTATAATCCCTATTTCTACTCTTTGAGAAAATTCCTGTATCCCCATATTAGAGATGCAGAAATTAAGACAGATTTCTCCCCTGGAAATGAACCATCTGGGCTTTGGAGGCTTCCAATCTTGCCTGGATACCCTTAGCAGCAGCATTTCACTCCTGTTGCAAGCTTCTAGGGAGCTTTCATCCTGTCAGCTCCAAATATTCTCAGATGTCTTCTGGTAAATTCTTTGTTTGTATTCTCTGCTTTGCCATATTAGTTCTCTGTTGCTGCTGTAACAAATTATCAAAAATTCCGAGACATAAGCAACACAAATTTATTATCTTACAGTTTTGTATGTCAGAATTCCAAAATGAAACTTGCTGGGCTAAAATCAAGGTGTCAGTGGGGTTGCAATTATTTGAAAGACTCTAGGGGATAATCCATTTCCTGGCCTATTCCAGATTCTAGAGCCCATCTTCATTCTTTGGCTTGGGGCTCTCTTCATTGATCTACAAAGTTAATAATCACTTCTTCAAATCTCATTCTCTCACATTCCTGCTTTCCTCTTTCACTTATAAGGACAGTTGTGATTACATTGAGCCCACCAGAATAATCCAGGACAATCTCTCCTTTTCAGAATTTTTAATCACATTTACAAAATTGCTTTTCCCAAAGCCATGGACAAATAGTAATCTTCTTTGGAGAACTACTATTCTGCCTACACGCTTCCTCTGTCATGCATACTAAAATTGCTTTGAGATTGTCTGTTGTCTCCCCAAGTAGGCTCTGAGTTCCTGCCAACAGAGGTATCTTTTATTCATCTTCGACTCCCCAGGGTCTACAGTCATATCTGGCACAGTCAAGATAGTCAACATTAACTAAAAAAAAAGTCTGAAAAAAATGGATTTTTCTCTATCACTAATGAAAAAATGTAAATCATAGCAAAAATACTATCATTTTTACCTCTCAGATTAGCACAGATTTTAAAAGGCCATTACTCAATATTAGTAGCACACAGTGAGTCATGTTCACATATAAATTGATGGAGAGAATGTAAACTAAGATAATTTCTCTGAGATGCAAAATAATAATACATAACAGAATTATTTAAAATGCTGAGAAATTTTCTACTTTATAATCATACTTCATAAAGCTACTCCCCCAAAATCATAAGTATTTTCAACCATAATTAAATAATTAAAATTTGAAATTGCCTAAAAGACTAATAGAGGATGAGTTAATAAATTAGCTGTAGATAAATGAATGGAACATTGTCTAAACATTGAACAAATCTATTTTAAGTCTATTTATAACAAAAATATTTAGATTTTAATGTTAATAGAAAAATTAGGGAACAAAATTTTGCATATATAATATTCCAAATTATAAATCTTTATATTATAAATATTTATATTTATAAGTTATAATACAAACACAATTGGGATCTTTATATGCATCATAAAGGTTTTACTGAATATATTCAGTAATTATACCCATAGGTTTTACTAAATATTTTAAATTTAATTTAAATATATAAATTATAAATGTATATATAAATTACAAATATATAAATTATAAATATAAAATATTAAATTTTAATATTTTAAATAACTTGAAATTGAAGTACATAATTAGATATTATATAATTAGGAAGTACACAAATACATTGTATAATTTGATGAATGATCATAAAGTAAAACTATGCCTGTAATCACTAATGAGGTCAGAAATAGATTCAAAAGTCACATACACACACACACTAAACTAGTAACTAAACTAAGGTTTTTCCTCATTCCCAAAGGAAACACTTAACTCGTTTCTGCCTCCACAAACTGACTCTGTTTTTAAATTTTATAAATCACATTTCACAATGGGTAATCCTTTGTGTCTGGATTCTTTTGCTCAGTATTAGTTTTTGAGATTTATTAATGTTTTGAGTTGCAGCATCTCATTGATTTTCATTGCTATATGGCATTTTATTGGATGAATACATTACAATGTAGCACTGTATTTCTGTTGGAAACTCACATTGTTTGAGTTTTGAACACTCTTTTAGATTTTCTATTAGTGTACATAAATACACCATCCTATTTGGTATTTACCTAGGAGTTGAAATGCTAGACTGTAAGAAATATATAACTATAATTTTAGTATATATTGCCAAATAATTTTCAAAATGGGTTACACTAAGATACACTATGAAAATTTATAGAAGTTCTAGTCATTTCATATCTTTACCAACACATTTTTTGTTTCATTTTATATGTCTTTGGGTGTA
Source organism: Trachypithecus francoisi (assembly GCF_009764315.1). Taxonomy (NCBI): domain Eukaryota; kingdom Metazoa; phylum Chordata; class Mammalia; order Primates; family Cercopithecidae; genus Trachypithecus; species Trachypithecus francoisi. The sequence goes on from NW_022681462.1 coordinate 32,797,351, forward strand.
TTATGATACCTTCATTGTCTTTCTCCTTGGCATTTCCCTGAGAATGAATGAGACAGGTTGAAAGAGGGGCTTCTGAAAGGAAAAGACTGGCCACTGGCAAAGACACCTGATTTTATAGTCAGGCTTGAGGAGGTGTGTGTCTGATTTACATAGGGCTCACAGATTGGTTTTATCAGGTATGATGTTTACATAGCATGAGGGGAAGGCTGGCCACCCCACCCTAATCTTATTATGAAAATAAACTTTTCCCTTGGCCAGCTCATCTTGTCTAGTCCTTACTATACACACAGTTGGCAGAGAAGGGAAGATGGAGGTGCCGTTTTGAACATGATTGGGGCAACTGCTGGCATCTATGTATGCAGCTTGATTTTACAGGCTACTCTTTGTTAGAAAAATGATTTGGGGCTACTTTTCATTAAAAGAAAAATCTTGCTAAGGACTTTCATACCCTCACTATCTGCCTAAGTAATTTCTTCTTAATTCTTGCATCAGCATGCCCTGAATATCATCACTGCCATTCATTTCATTTACCCATATGCTACAGTCAACCTAATACATTATTTCTAATACTGTGAATGATTATTCATTCGGTCAATTTAGAATAAGAAATTTTTTAAAAATCATGGTTATTTAATTATTCTGATTCCCTTTTCTTTCTAAATAACTTTAAACGTTTCTTATAGGATAGGTTTTCTGCCAAAAAATACTTTCCGCTTTGATTCATCTGACAAATATAATTTATTCTTCATTATTGAATAATCATTTCATTGAATATAGAATTCTATGTTGGTTGGCTTCTTTTTTCTTTCAACACTTTAAATATTTTACCCTGTTCTTTTTGCCTGGATGGTTTCTGCAGAGCAGGAGCTCTAATTCTTACCCTTGTTTATCTCTAGGTAAGGTTACCCACTTTCTCAGCTTCTTTAAAGATGAGTTCTTTGCCTTTGGTATCCTGCAGTCTGAGTGTGAACTAAATAAGGTTAATTTTTTATGTATGTTTGCCCCGTTTGGTGTTCTCAGTGCTTCAAAGATTTATGGTTTTGTATTTATCATTAATTAGAAAATTCTTGGTCAATATTACTTCAAATATTGCTTCTATTTTAGTCTTTCTTCTAATATTTCAGTTACACTTACATTTTTCTTACTAAAAGTATTCCACAGTTATTGGAATCAAAGGGGAATCAAAGACAGAGGACTATAGCTATGTGGGTGAGTGTGACTACTCCCAATCACTTAGTTCTTCTGGTTCCATGTCTGGGGTTCACACTGCAACCATGGGCAGCGTGTTCAACAAGATGCTAGGACCCAGGAACCACAGAAGGAAAACAGCATGGGGGATGTACTCACTGTCTTCCTCTTCACCCTGGGACACACCCAAAGGAAGGAGACAAAAGGGATGTCTTTTTCTCACTTGTCTTTATAGATGTGTAACAGATCATCTTCAGCTTGCAGTCCTCTGGAGTGCATTCTGAGGCACAGACTCCCCTGATCCTAAGAATTTAAAACACAAAGTGGCTCATTTTCTTCTGCATAAGGGCATGGCCTTCTTATTGGACCTTTGAAGGGGTTACAAAATCAACCCACTGCTTTTAGTGGTCATATCAGGTGGGCCTATAGAGAATGATTCTTCAAAGTTAGAAAAGCAACTTCCAGGGGAATAATCTGAGGATCCGCCATATTCAGGGCGCCCTGTGTTCCTTTCTTATTACAGAACCTTAGGGATATTAAAGGGAGACTTAGGCCAATTTTCTAACGACACTGGAAGGAATATAGAAGCTTTCTAAAATTTAACTCAGGTGTTTGACCTCATGAAGGGATGTTTGCTGCTTATAAGCCAAACTGTAACTGCAGGTGAAAAACAGGCAGTTCTGTAGGCAGTAGAGAAATTTGGAGATGAACAGTATGTCTCCTATAATAGAGAAAAAGCGAAAACAGAAAATAGGGAAGATGAAGAAATAGGAGAAACACCATTATCAATAAGAAGGGAAGCAGTACTTCTTGACAACACTAATTGGAATGCCCAGACTTTTCTATGGTATTTTTCCTTCTTTCATGGTGTAAAGTGGCTCTTACCTTCTTTCATAATGTTCTTCCAACCTGGGAAAAGTTAATTTTCTAAACCTTAAAATGCTTGTCATAGAGTTGATCTAGGAAGAAACTTGACATGCCAGCAAAAGGGTAAACAATTTTTACCAATCAGGCTTTTGGCCTGTCTCTTCCCCTGTACAAACTGGTAAAAGGGTTAATAAGGATCATTGTTTTTATTCTCTGTAAAGTTTTAATTAATGAAAAAGCATTTGCGAGGTTAGTTTTAAGTTGTAACCAATCTGGTGTGCTTTTGTGTCTTTCTGTATGGTTCTGTCAAAAGAAAAGGTACGTTAAGTTAGGAGGCAGACTCAGGACCACACAAGCCTGCTGTTTAAGCCAGGCCAACAAAATGGTCAGTAACAAACTTGGCTACAGGTGTTCATCTTGTTTCATGTCCTTGGGAGCATGACCTGTAACCACATAGCAACACTTTTTTTAGTCTCTACCATTTTACAATGATGGCTGTCTTCTTGTGCTGTCAGTTCCTGGGTGAGGATGACAAAATCAGATAAATCAGTTTATTAATCTGGGTGGTGTCAGCTGATCCATCAAGGGCAGTGTTTACAAAATATCTTAATCACTAATCTCTTTTTTTATTTTTATTTTTTATTATACTTTAAGTTCTAGGGTACATGTACATAAGGTGCAGGTTTGTTACATATGTATACTTGTGCCATGTTGGTGTGCTGCACACATCAACTCGTCATTTACATCAGGTATGACTCCCAATGCAATCCCTCCCCACTCCCCCCTCCCCATGATAGGCCCCGGTGTGTGATGTTCCCCTTCCCGAGTCCAAGTGATCTCATTGTTCAGTTCCCACCTATGAGTGAGAACATGCGGTGTTTGGTTTTCTGTTCTTGCGATAGTTTGCTGAGAATGATGGTTTCCACCTGCATCCATGTCCCTATAAAGGACACAAACTCATCCTTTTTTATGGCTGCATAGTATTCTATGGTGTATATGTGCCACATTTTCTTAATCCAGTCTGTCACTGATGGACATCTGGGTTGATTCCAAGTCTTTGCTATTGTGAATAGTGCCGCAATAAACATACGTGTGCATGTGTCTTTATAGCAGCATGATTTATAATCCTTTGGGTATATACCCAGTAATGGGATGGCTGGGTCGTATGGTACTTCTAGTTCTAGATCCTTGAGGAATTACCATACTATTTTCCATAATGGTTGAACTAGTTTACAATCCCACCAGCAGTGTAAAAGTGTTCCTATTTCTCCACATCCTCTCCAGCAGCTGTTATTTCCTGACTTTTTAATGATTGCCATTCTAACTGGTGTGAGATGGTATCTCATTGTGGTTTTGATTTGCATTTCTCTGATGGCCAGTGATGATGAGCATTTTTTCATGTGTCTGTTGGCTGTATGCATGTTTTCTTTTGAGAAGTGTCTGTTCATATCCTTTGCCTACTTTTTGATGGGGTTGTTTGTTTTTCTCTTGTAAATTTGTTTGAGTTCTTCGTGGGTTCTGGATATTATTAGTCCTTTGTCAGATGAGTAGATTGCAAAAATTTTCTCCCATTCTGTAGGTTGCCTGTTCACTCTGATGGTAGTTTTGATTTGCTAATCACTAATCTTGAGAGTAGTTTAAGGAGGGTCAAAATCCTGTAGCATCCAGCTGAGTAACTACTAAGCCACGTTTTCTAATCTTGTGACTAGTTTCTTGGTCTGATCCCCAGGCAAGAGGGAAGTATATCTTAGGAAGACGCTGTTATATTTGTTTTGGACTATAAACTGTAAACCAGGTTCCTCCCAAAGTTGGTTTGGCCCATAGCGAAGGATGGGCAAGGATAGCTTGAGGGCTGGAAACAAAATGGGGTTCGTTTAGTCAGATCTTTGATTATCGCAGTCACAGTTTTGCAGTGATGATTTCAAAAGCTGCTTATCATCTCTTTGAACATACCTCATATACTTGTGGTTAAGTCGTAACCTAATTAAAGCTTGTTGGTCTCACCTGTGAGGTTACTTTTTGTGGCATTCAAAAGCTGAAAATCCTGGAGTGACTAAGGTTGAGTAACAAGGGACTTAAAGGGATTTTCTTAAAGAGAGTGCAGCTTAATTAAAAGTGAATATCCAAGTTATAGGTATATTTAAAAGGCCTCTATGATTTTCTCTTCTTGCAGCTTGTTTTCAGGAAAACTGTTTTTTTTCTTTTCAGTAAACTGAATGATTTCTCTTCATTGTTTTATCCTGCCACTCTTAATGCACACATGAGAGGCCTTAAGATAACTTCTGGTAACCTGGGTATCCTTGAGAAAAACAGAAGAGATGCCACAGACTTTGTTTAGGAGAGGGGAAAAACAAACAAATAAACAAACAAAAAAACTCTGTTTTCCTCATGAAACCCCAGGGATTAAAAGCAAATAGTTCCCTCTCAAAATCAAAAGGTCTGTTCTGTTTTGCATGGTGAGTGTTTGTGGGTATCAAATTACTTCACATTATGAGAGTGCTTTGTTGTGTAATAACTAGGGTAGGAAATAGACTTTAAGGGGTGGCTAATAGTAGTTATGAGCGATAATTAACTCTGTGCATTTAAATCAGAGAAGCATGCTGTCAGTCACCTGAAAGATATGGAAACATCCCCCCACCCAACCCCCCCATTGAAAGATGAGACTCCCATAGGGGATGGGCTGATTACAAAATAAGCCAATTGTCTTTGGGTTGCCTTGCAATGTAATGCATAGGTGAAGCACTACCCTGTGCTCTTTCAATCTATCTCCCTTTCCTTGAGGATCCACAATTCAGTACAAAATGGCACCCTTAATTTTGGATATCTGTCTTTGCCTTCAGCAGTACCTGCTTGTTAGGCCCCCAAAATGCATGCAGGCACTGCCTTTAAAGTGGAAGTATTATTTGATTGTAGATTTAGGTTAGTTGTAAATGTGTGTTGCAAAGTTCAGGGCAATCACACAACTAAAGAAAGAAATATAATTGATATGCTGATATATGAAAGAAAATAAAATAAAATTCTTAACTAAAAATAATGAAGGCAGAAATAAAAGAGGGAAAGGAGAAAAAAAGGAACGTTTCTTCCTAAGAAAGGGGAAAAACAGTTGCAAACATGGTAGACATGGTCCAAATATACAAATAATCACTTTTCATGTGAATTATCTAAATGTATCAATAAAAAGAATTTGTGTGAATTTTTAAAATAGACGCCACGATATTATATTTACAAGAAACAGCCCATAAATATAGATAGGTTAATGTAAAAAGATGGCAAAATAGATAACATGCTAACAATAATCAAAAGAGAGATTGAGTTGCTATATTAAAAACAAAGTATAATTCAAAACAAGGAAAATTACCATAGAGAGAAATCAATAATAATAAAAGAGTAAGTTCTTTTACAAAATACCAGTGTTTAACATATTTGCACCTAAAAACACAATGTCAAAATACATGAGATGAAAAACTGATAGTGCTGCAAGGAAAATTATACAAGTCAACTATTATGGTTAGAAACTGTAAGACTTGTCTTTCAATAACTGGTAGATCAGCAAGGCAGAAAAAAATTAATATAAATATAGTTGACTTGAATAATGCTATTAATCAACCTATTCTAATTGACATTTATAGAGTCCTTCATCCAACAATATAAAAATGTATATTCTCAAACTTACATGAAACATTCAGTAAGATAAACATTCTAGATCATAAAACATAATTTAATAGATTTAAAACAATAGAAATTATACAAAGTATGTTTTCAGACCACAATGGAATTAAGTTAGACACGATAATATGAAAATAACTAGAAAAATTCAAAACTTTTCATGATTAAACAGCAAACTTCTGAATAATAAAGTCAAATAGGAAGTCACAACAGAAATTTAAAACTGTATGAATATAAAATGGGAACATATCAAAATGTGTGAGAAACAGCAAATTTAGTGATTGAAGGGAAATTTACAACATCAAATGCCTATATTGGAAAATAGGATAGATAAAAACACAATATTCTAAGGATTCAACTTAGTAAACTAAAGAGAAATTTAAACATAATCAAGCAGCAGGAAAAAATAATAAAAACTAGAACAGAAATCAATGAAATGAAAAATAGTGGAGGAAATCAACAAAACTAAAAGCTGTTTTTTCAAGTATATTGACTAAGTTAATAAACCTCTTTACATAGTCACCAAAAAATAGAGAACACAACTTACTAATATTATACATTAAGGAGGGTTCATCTCTACTGACCTTATGAAAAAAGAATGAATAAAAAATATCATGAAGTACTTTTGTGCACAAATTTTATAACATATATGAACTGTATACAATAAACTCAAGTCATACAAGGAGAAATAGACAATATAAATATTTTCCCATATCTATTAAAAAATTGATTCAATAGTTAATAATCTTCCAAATCAGAAAGCAGTAGGTCTAGATGGTTATACTGGTAAATAGAGATAAACATTAAAGGAAGAAATGAGATACTTTTTTTTTTTTTTACAGTTACCTCAAGATAATAGAAGGAAAATATGTTTAAATATCTTAAATAAGGCCAGCACTACTCTAACATTAAACCAGATAAATACATTAGAAGAAATAAAAACTACAGGCCAATATTCTCCATGGATACAAATGCAAATATTCTAACATGGTGTTAGCAAATCAAATCCAAATATGTGTAAAAAGAATTGTAGGCTGGATGCAGTTGTATATTCCTGTAATGCACTGGTGTAGTCCTGAAATGCCAGCTACTGAGGAGGCAGAGGTGGGAGGATTGCTTGAACCCAGGGCTTAGAGACCAACTTGTCTCAAATTTTTTAAAAATTAAAATAATGTAAAAAATTATATGTCACAACCAAAAGGGTTATACAAGAATGGTTTTAGTTTTGGGAGTCAATCAATTAATATAATCTATCCCATTATCAGGTTAAAGAAGAAAAATCATGCTATACCAATTGATACAGAAAAATCATTTGATAAAATTCAACACGTTTTATGATAAAAATCATCAACCTAGAAATAGAGGAGAACTTCTTCAACTTCATAAGGGACATCTAAAATACCTACAATTAGCATCACACTAAATGCCGAGAAATGGGTCTTTCCCCGAGATTGCAGAAAAGGCAAGGCTATCTTCTTTTACCAACTCAATTTAAGTTCATATAGGAAATACTAGCTATTGCAACAAGACAAGAAAAAAAAAAAGCTATAAGTATTGTGAAGAAAAAAAATACAATTGTCTTTGTGGAAGACATGATTGTCTATGTAAAAAGTCACAATAATAAGATAGCCTCCTGGAATTTATAAATGATTGTAATGAATTATCAGGATAAAAAGTTAACCTATAAAAATTAAATGTTTTTCTATATACCAACAATAAATGATTACAATTATATTTTAAAAAATCATATATTACCATTTACACCAAAACTGTATCTTAAATACAAAGCCTGTACAGGATGTATATGAAAAAAACTATAAAACAGATGAGATAAATCAAAGATAATGTAGTAAATGGAGAGATTTTCCATATTCACAGATTGGAAGTCTCAAAATTTGAGACAATTTTGTCCAAACTGATTTGTAGATTCAACATAGCCCCAATTAAAATCACGGCAAACTATTTTGTACATATTGACAAACTGATTGTCTAGTTTACATGGAAAGGCAAAAGGCCCAGAATAGGCCACACAATAAAAAAGGAAGAAAAAATACTTCAATAAAAACACTATCTTACTTCAAGACTTACTCTAATGCTCCATAATCAATACAGAATGAAATTGGTGAAAGGATAGACACATAGATCAGTGGAAAAGAACAGAGAGCACTTACCACAAAAATTAACTAAAATGTATCATACACCTAAAACTGAAAACTATAAAACCGCTAGTAAAGGGAGAAAATGTATGTTTTTTTTGTTTTTTTTTTGTTTTTTGTTTTTTGTTTTGCTTTTGAAATGAGTTTCAAAATATAATGCCAAATGAACAGTCCTTGAAAAAAAAGTATGTTAAAAATTATTAGAAGTAAAAACTTCCTCTTTGCAAAAGATACTGTTAAGAGAATAAAAATATAGGCCAGAGACTGGGAGAAAATGTTTGCAAAACACGTATTTAAAAATGTATTGCATGCAAAACATATAAAAAATGCTCAAACCTCAGCAACAACCAACCAAATTTAAAAATGAATAAGTAAAAGATCTTCTTTACAGACATCTCAGTAAAGAAGATTTATAGGTGGCAATTAAGCTTAAGAAAAGAGACTGTATGACACATCACTACACATCTACTATAATATTCAAATCCAAAAACTGACAATATCAACTGCTGCCAGAATATACTACCTCATTGACCTCTCATTATCTTTTGGTAGGAATTGCTAAATAATGCAACCATTGTAGACCAGAACTTGGTATGTGTTTTAACAGAATTATGCCTTGTCTTAATATGATCTAGCAATCATACTATTAAATATTTTATCTGATTTCAAAACTCATATCCACACACATGAAAAATTTCACATGAATGTTTATGACACCTTTATTCATAATTATATATTAAATTATATTTATTAAAATTCACAAGAGATTTATAATTAAAATACTAGAAGCAAACCAAAATCTAACTTAGTAGGTGAGTGGGCACACTGTGGTACATTCATTGAATAAATTATTATTCTGCAATAAAAAAACCCAGCAATGTATGAAAAATGTGCATAAATCTTTTACCTAGTAAACCCATCAATAGTTGCCAGAGGTTCAGTGGAGGTAGAAGTTAGAGAGTTAAATAACAAAGCACAAAAATATTTTGTATAATCATGAAACTCTGTTGTATTATAATACAATGGTAAATACAACATATTAAACATTTGTCAAAACTTGTAGAACTTTATGGCACAGAGTAAAACGTAATATACGCAATTCTTAAAAAAAAAGTAAGAGATTGGATGACCACACAATGTAATGCATAATGCAGTTAAAGAATCCAAATACATTACAAATGAAAGGAAAAACTACACTGAAGGGTGATAGGAATAAAAGACTCATCTAAGTAACTATGGAGATAGATGAAGTCTGTAAGATTAAAGTAGATGGAATGATATGTGAACAATGTAGTTTAGTTGATACAATTATTTTCCATGGGGATATGGGGTAACAATTCTGTAACCATTATGCATGCCTACTGGAACTGGAAATTTGAATGAATGGCAAATGGTGGGAGCCAGGTTTCTCACTCCTTGAAGTGGAATTTTACAGATAAGCAAACCATGAAAGGAGACTGGAATGATCCATATGGTGATGGTTTAGAATTGGAAAGAGTATATACTCATGTTTAGTTTAATATAGTTGGTTACATATGGAAATATTTGTACATGTTTGTACCAACATAGATTAATATACATACATCAAACGTTTTCTTACTGTGTGACCTTATATCACCAGATATAAGGCCTACAAACTAAAATATCCCAGTAGTAATGAGCACCCTAGCACTCAGATTTGGGTTTTTAATAACATTTTCCAGTGAAAGTGTAACTACGACCCTTGGAGAAATGTCTTATTCTAGACTTAAGACAGGGCATACACAAGGTGGACCTGGAGCATTTGTAGTGCTAGAAAGTAAGGAAGTGCTCAAAAACAAAAACGAAATATCCCAGAAACTCAATGTTGATGGGGTATATCAAAGGGACACAACAGCCAATTGAAAGTGCTCCCAATAGCCAAAACTAAAATAATTTGTGCAAAAATAAATAGTATTAGATTAAACCCCACAGCACAAAATAGCCATAAATTTATACTGATATAAATACATGATCAAATAAATAATTGGAGGGGAGGCAAATATCCTGTGTAGAAGTTATTCCAAATAACTTAAATATTTACTCTCAATAAGGGAGAACATAATTTCCCACACTTTAGCATGGACTGTGTGTAGTGACTTCCTTCTAACAAGTACAATAGAAAAAGGGAGGAAAAAAGAAAACCTATGGAAAAACCTGATACTACCACAGCCAGCTGGTCAAGGCCAACATTAATAGTGACAAATCATATTGATAGTACATAGCCTTGAATATATATAATGTGATAAAATGACACTTTGCTTCTTTGTTCTTCCTCCCAAATCCCGTATCTCCTATCTAACCATGAGAAAAACACCAAATTCCAACAGAGGGTAATTCTACAAACTACCTGATCAGTTCCCTTCCAAACTCATCAAAACCAAAATCTGAGAAACTGTCACAGTCAAGAGGATCCTAAGGATAAGCAGCAATTAAATGGAATGTGGTATCCTAGTTGAGATCTTGGAACAAAATTATAAAAAGGCATTATGTAAAATAAAAAATACAATCTTTACTGAAAAACAATGTATTAATATTGGTCCACTAATTTTAACAACAACTGTAAAACATATACCATATAATGTAATTTTTTTTTTTTTAAAGGGGGACATTAGGAATAGAGTAAATGTGAATTGGATAAGAAAGTATACAAGAGAGGGGCAGAGCAAGATGGTGGAAGAGAAACCTACACTGTACTCCAGCTCTGCAGGAACACTAAATTTTAACTATCTGCACACAGAAAAGCACCATCACAAGAACCAAAAAATCGGGTGAGCAATCACAATACCAGATTTTAACTTTATATTGCTGAAAGAGGCATTGAGGAAGGCAGGAGAGACAGTCTGAAATCCTGAACACCACCTCTCCTTCATCCCACAGCTGTGGCCATGCAGCATGGAGAGAGAATCTGGACACTTTGGGGAAGAAGAGCACAGCAACTTGGGGACTTTACATTAAAATTGGTGCTCCCCTATCACAGTGGAGAATACAGCTCTACTGGGCTCTGTCAGTGTCCATGCATGGTGGAAACATTTGGACCAGCCCTGGCCAGAGGGGGATCTCCCAGTGGTTGGAACTTGAATTTCTAGGCAACCCTCATCATCACTGGCTAAAGAGCTCTGTGATCCTAGAAAAACTTGAAAGTCAGTTTAGGACTCAAGAACTGCAATTCCTAGACAATTCCTAGTGCTATACTGGACTTAGAGCCACTGGACTTGGGTGACATGTGACCTAGGGAGACACCAGCTGGCGCGGCTAAGGAAGTGCTTGCACTACCTCACCAGCAACCTCAGGCAGCACAGCTGGCAACAATGAATCTTTTCTTCTGCTTGAGGAGAGCAAAAAGTAAAGACTACGTTTTGCATCTTGGATAGCAGCTCAGCCATCGTAGGGCAGTGCACTAGGCAGAATTGTGAAGCCGCCGTTCCAAGCCCTAGCTCCTAGACAACATTTCTAGACATACCCTGGGCCTAAAGGAAACCTGCTGCCTTGAAGGGAAGGACCCAATTTTGTAATGTGGTTTGAGTGCCGGCTTAGCTGGAGTACAATGGAACATCAGGCAAATTGCTAAAGTTTTATTTCTAATCCCGTCCCAGATAGCATCCCTGAAAACTCTTGGGTCCTGGAAGAACTCACTGCTCTGAAGGGAAGGGCCTTGAGCAAGCCTTAGTGCTATGCTGGCTTTAGGTCTGACCCAGCACAGTCCCAGTGGTGGTGGCTACAAGGGTGCTTACATCACCACACCTCGAGTTCCAGGTGGCTAAGTGCAGAGACAGAGAATGTACTTCTTTGAGAGAAAGTAAGGGAAAAGAACAAAGGTCTCTGTCTGATAATCTAGAGAACTATTCTGTATCTTATCTAAGACCACCAAGTTTGTATCTCTATGAGTCTGCAAAAACCACAGTGTTATCAGGCTTGGAATCTCAGTCCCTTTGATTACCCAGAAAGGATTCCCCAAAAGGACAGGCACAAAAAAGTCCAGACTGTGGAGAGTACAATAAATACCTAACTCCTAATGCTCAGACGCCAATGAATATCTACATCACCACCATCCAGGAAAACATGGCCTCACCAAATGAACTAAATAAGGTACCAGCAACCAATCCTGGAGAAACAGAGATACATGACCTTTCAGATAAACTGTTTTGAGGAAACTCAAGAAATTCAAGATAACAGAGAGGAATTCAGAATTCTGTCAGATAAATTTAACAAAGATTATAAAATAATTAAAAAGAACTAAGCAGAAATTCTAAAGTTGAAAAATGAAATTGACATGCTGAAGAATACATCAGTCTTTTAATAGCAGAATTGGTCAAGTAGAAGAATTAGTGAGCCTGAAGACAGGCTATTTGAAAATATACAGTCCGAAGAGACAAAAGAAAAAAACAAAACAAAACAACAACAAAAAAAATAAAGCACCCCACCTACAAGACCAAGAAAATAACCTCAAAAGGGCAAATCTAAGTTATTAGCTTTAAAGATTGGTTAGAGAAAGAGATAGGGGTAGAAAGTTTATTCAAAGAGATAATATCAGAATTTCCCAAACCTAGAGAAAGATATCAATATTTTAGTATGAGAAGGTTAGAGAACACAAAGCAGATTTAACCCAAAGAACACTACCTCAAGGCATTTAATAATTAAACTCCAAAAATTAAGGATAAAGAAAGAAAGCGGCAAGAGGTAAGAAACAAATAACGTTCAATAGAGCTCCAATACATGTGGCAGCAGACTTTTCAGAGGAAATCTTACAGGCCAGGAGGGAGTGGCATGACATATTTAAAGTGCTGAAGGAAAAACCTCTACCCTAGAATAGTATATCCAGTGAAAATATCCTTTAAGCATGAAAGAGAATTAAAGGCCTTTTCAGACAAGCAAAAGATGAGGGATTTCATCAATTCCAGACATGTTCTTCAAAAATGCTAAAAGGAGTTCTTCAATCTGAAAGAAAGGGATGTTAATGAGCAATAAAAAACAATCTGAAGGTACAAAACTCACTGGTAATAGTAAGCACACAGAATTGTATTACACTGTGAGTGTTGTGTGTAAACTAATCTTAAATAGACTAAATGATGAACCGACCAAAAGTAATAATGACAACAAGTTTTCAAGACATAGATAGTACAGTAATACATAAAGATAAACAACAAAATGCTAAAAAGCAGGGTACCAAGTTTAACTGTAGAGTTTTCATTAGTTTCTTGTTGCATGTTTGTTTATGCAATCAGTGTTAAGTTGCCATCGGTTTAAAAAATGGGTTATAAGATAGTATTTGCATGCTTCATGGCAACCTGAAAAAATATACAACAGATACACAAAAACTAAAAAGCAAGAAATTGAAGCATACCACCAGAAAAAATCACCTTCACTAAAAGAAAGACAGGAAGGAAGAGAAGACCACAAAACAATCAGAAAACAAATAATAAAATGACAGAAGTCCCTACTTATCAATAATAACATTTAATGTAAATAGATTAAAACTCTTCTATCAAAAGACAGAGTGGTTGAATGGTTGAAAAAACAAGACCCAGTGATCTGTTCCCTACAAGAAACAGACTATCATGATTGTAACCAGTATCAGTTTGTTTGATTACCAAGATAACTTTTTGTAGGAGACATCCTGTTTTTTAAAGATAAGCATAGTTAAAGCAGTATAGAAATTTAGTTCTGTCTTGTAGGCATCCCACTGAGAAACACTTTGAGACAAGTGTGATTCTACCTGCAAAACAAAGCAGGTATGTTTGAAACGTCTACTAAGATGAATTTTGCTAAAAATACACTCTAAGGCTGTTGTATATACATCCTGTCTTTTCTAACAAGGTTTCCATCTCTGCTTCCAAAAATATAGGAAACTCAATGCCAGTAGAATTTGCTAAGCTAATACATGCCAATAGTCTTTAGGTATTCATCAAGTCACAGCATTAGTTTTTACTTACTATTGCTTATTCATTCATCTCTTCATGGAAAATTTTAAACATAAAGTAGGAGCATAAAGGTGACATGGTCAGATGTAGTTTTTGAAAGTATTAGAGATAAGCGAATAGGTCAAGTAACTGATATTCAGGCTTTATTCATCAGGGAATGGGTTGTCATTTAAATGTTATTAGAAGCAGAGTCATACTGAAAAATCTACACTTTAGTTCTGTGCTTGCCAGGATAGAACTCGAAAAGAGTGTGTGAAAAAGAGAAAATTAAAAAGGAAGAAATTGCTGTTATGAACTATGTTGTATACATATTATTAAGATTTTTAAAAGCTCCTTCTTTGAAATGAGGTGCCTAACTTTCCAACAATTGTAAATAATCTTAGGCTCAGCAGTGCCCTCCAGGGTAAATATGCAGCAGCCAGCACTGCAGCATTGTGGAGGCCAAATGAGAGCAATTTATCACTTATTTATTGATCCAAGAGGTAAATAGAAGTTATAATCAATCTGATCTTTCAGTACACTTCAGGATATTAGATTCATCCCCATAGGGAATACTCTGTATGCAGAATGCTTTTTTAAAAAACAATTATGAGGTAGAATTCCATTTAGAAAAAAACGCAAAAACAAGGGGTGGTTAATTGTAAAGATAAATTTCTTTCAATTATTACAGCTTGCATGTATTTATGTGTCTGCATACATGTATGCTATAGTGTATTTCACAGATAAGTTGGTTTAACTGCCTGAAATATAAGATAATTTCATAATCAATAACAAAGTCTAACAGGAAGGGAAAATTTGTATGGCACAAGTATCCTCAAATTTTAGTATGCTCTTCCATTATAGTTACATATACACATTGAAAATATGCACAGAAGAAAATATACGTCATGTAAATTTTATTTTTTGCCAGATCACATCTCTTGTATTAAACCATTATTTCACACTGTTTAAGTATGATTTTGGGGGACTCTTTAAAAAACTTGTCTTCCCCACCCCATTTTAAAAAATAGTCTTCGATTCTCACAAAATAAAAAGATAGATATCCTATGGAGGGTAAGGAATAGAATGAATCCAGGGCAGTTAATCAATATGAGGAAGGGCCAGAGGTGGAAGCATTCAAACAGTATGGAATACAGGCCTGCCTGTGGAATAACAATGCCTGTAATATATTTGTGAGAAATAACCTTATTCAGACAATGGAGACCAGTGCAGAGCCTTGAATGTCAGTCAGACAAGGACATAAACTAAATAGGAATAGAAAATAAAGAGCTCACAAGAACTGCTCTTGGAAGGCATCATGAAGAAGTGTTAGGAAATGAGATTGAACCTGATCTTTGATCTCAACAATTCTGGGTTTGAGGTGTGTACATTCTTCATTTCTGCTTTAAAGTTGCCTTCGGGAAGGTAAACAGTTGAAAGACTTTTTAAAATATGTGCATCTCAAACTTTAATGTGCATGTTAAATCTCTTGAAGATCTTAGTAAAATGGATATTCTGATTCATTATTTGTCAGTAGGACCTGAAATTCTAAATAACTAACAATGTCTTAAGCCAACACCCTTGAACTACATATTGAGTAATAAGGCTTTAGAAAATAAATTTCCTTCTCAGGAATCTAGTAAAGAAGTGAGAAATATAGCCAAAGCCCAGATCATCAAATCATTTCTCAAAATTAAAAAAAAAAAAAAAAAGTAAGGCCAGGCATGGTGGCTCACGCTTGTGATTACAGCACTTTGGGAGGCCAAGGTGGGTGGATCACTTGAGGCCAGGAGTACAAGACCAGCCTGGCCAACATGAACAAATTCTGTCTGTACTAAAAATACAAAAATTAGCTGGGCATAGTGGCACACACCTGTAAT
Organism: Trachypithecus francoisi; assembly: GCF_009764315.1. NCBI lineage: Eukaryota > Metazoa > Chordata > Mammalia > Primates > Cercopithecidae > Trachypithecus > Trachypithecus francoisi. The sequence goes on from NW_022681462.1 coordinate 32,813,026, forward strand.
CCCAGCTACTTGGGTGACTGAGACATGAGAATTGCTTGAACCTGGGAGGCAGAGGCTGTAGTGAGCCAAGATCCCACGACTTCACTCCAACCTGGGTCACAGAGCTAGACTTTGCCTCAAAACAAACAAAAAAAGTAATTGCAAATCTATTTAAATATTTATTCACCCTCAGTTTATTCAAAGAGAAGGAGAATTAATATTGATAGATAACATAGTCTACTAGTGACCATAAACACACTCTATTTCCTACATAATATACACAACAACCCTATGAAGGTTTACTTATTTTAATGGTGAAGAAACTGGAGACTCAGTCATTAATATTCTGGCAACAGACAAGGCAACTGAGGGATATCTATCAGGAGAATCTTACTGGTCCCTTTGACTGACATCATTTTTATGCCATACTCAAGTGTCCACAATAACCAGTTTCTGCTCAGAGCATGCATGGCAGATGAAAGGTCAACTGAGAATCTGGGAAAGACAAACATTTGTTTAATTTTTTTTTTTTTTCCTGAAACAGAGTCTTGCTCTGTCGCGCAGGCTGGAGTGCAATGGTGCGATCTTGGCTTTCTGCAACCTCTGCCTCCTAGATTCAAGTGATTCTCCTGCCTCAGCCTCCTGAGCAGCTGGGATTATAGGCACATGCCACCACGCCTGCCTAATTTTTGTATTTTCAGTAGAGACGGGGTTTCACCATGTTGGTCAGGCTGGTCTTGAACTCCTGACCTTGTGATCCACCTGCCTCGGCCTCCCAAAGTGCTGAGATTACCGGTCACCGTGTCTGGCCCAAAAAGGAACATGTTTTAAACTTCAGAGCTAGGCCACATTTAGAATCAACCTGTTAGTTAGGACTGTAACATTCCATATCCCTATTCTGAGTTCCTTAAATGTTCTTTTAAACGGGAAGAGTAGAGTTTGCTGAGCAATAAAATATTGTCATTTAAGATGTATTTATAGATGTAAATCTTAAAATTAATCATGCAGTATGCCATGGGTCTGTCCCCCCTGTATAACATAGTAAAGACAGAAAATAGAGGCAAATGCTAAGAATGTAAGTTTCATTGTTTGCCACTATCACAAGCCATGTTGAAGTCATTGTGGTCTTTTTAAAATTTCTCCATTGTTCCTAACACCTTCCTGGCCTTGGGCCTTTGCTCACTGTTCTTTGTTCTGGAAAGTTCTCATCTTCTTGCCTACTATCACTTTCCTTAGCTTAAATATTTAATATATATTTTTTCTCATTCGTCAGAACTCAGCTATCATTTTACTTTCTTAAGAAAGTCATTCTTGGTTCTTTATGCTAAAAAGGGTCATAATGATATCCTCTAGTTTAGACTTACAGGTTTTTCAGTTACAACTAGGGTGTTGATTCCTTATAAATTTACTGAATTATCTAAAATATGAGTAAAAGTATCCACTTGAGTCTGAGTTTTTTGTTTTTTGTTTTTTTTAAATACATCTACTTTAATGTATAAATAGCCTTCAGAACAGTGGTTATTAATTAGTGGTCCACAGTTCAAGTGTACTGTGTATACATATTTGTTGGGCAGCTTACATAGTGTTAAAAAAAAAAAAAAAGTAGTTGCCAACTATGTAAATAACTGAAGACTTCACATAAAAAATAATTATTTTCTCTCTAGAATTCAGAAGATCTGGCACATCTAGAATTTACTTTGCTGAATGACAGTAATCAACTAGAAATATGTGGCTTCTGTGCAATTTTGGATAGGACACTTTTAAGAATATATTTCTTAGTCACCACTACTCCTGGTTGGTTTCATATCCAACTTTCTTCTCACATTTACTTTTACTCCCTGGCCAGTGTAGGTATTTTCATCCTTGGAAGTTTATACCTGAAATCATTATCTACCACTAACACTCCTAGACTAGTGCTTCTCAATCTTTAATGTACATTTGAAACCCAAGGGATCTTATTAAAATGCAGATTCTGATTTAGTAGGTGGGTGCAGAGAGTTCTGAGAATCTGGAGTTCTCACAAGCTCCCAGTCGATGCAGAAGCTATTGCTGTGTGGATCACACATTGAATACAAAGGCTGAAATACATGTACCTAGGTAAAAAAAGAGTCCACATGGAATCACTCATAGGAAAGGTTAATTCTGGTACAAGGCAAGATAACAACATTGGGTCTCTGGCTCCCTATCCAGACTAAGGGAGATTGATTTGAAGAATGCATTGGATTAAGGAATCCAGAGCGGTGTGAATGGAATCATGAAGTGAATGGTATGGAAGGGAAGCTATGCTTTTAGGCACTGATGGTAGATAGTCTAGTCCACAGGTTTATATCCTGTGTAGACAATAGTTTGAGGGCATTAAGAGGTCTGGGTTTTTAAGAAAGCTATAGAATCCATGCCACAGGTCACTGGATCTAGTAAATTGTGCCTCAAATTGTATAACTAGATTCCATTGATAGAGAAATAGAGAAAGTAGATGAATGTATTTTCTCTGTTTATCTCATAGGTTATTTGATAATTTGGAATTATTAGTGTTTTGGTTACTGTTTTATATTGTAAATAATCTTGAGTCTAGTTAGCAGTGGTACAGTTTAGCTTCCATGTTTTGAGAAACCACTATAAAAGATCACATTTGTGGTGGTTACTCCTCATGTCCTGTCATGGTATGGAGTGTGGTGCGTGGGGGAGTGGGGGTTGGACCTTTGTGGTAGGGTATGCACTATTGGTGGGAAAGCCACAGGCGATTACCCTATTGTGAAAACAAAATACTCGCTGCAGGACCCCCTTTCCAGTCTCTCCACCTCATTTGTTTGTTGCCTAAGGGATTTACATAAGAAAAAATTGGGAAACAATATAACCAGAAGATAGTTTAGTAACGTGATAGGTGGAAAAAGGACAGGGGAAAATAAGCAAGAACAAATGGCTGCATGTAAGATGAGGATGAACTGCTGTGATTAGTAGAGCATTAGGGCAGAGATGTCTAATGTCCATTATGAAACATGTTTCAGAGAATAATTGTTGCCCTCGCTTTGCACTTCAGAGGACTTTAGTAGATTTAACCTAGCTCTTCAATGCTTAAAATTAGAATAGTTTTTCTTTGTATTATAATTAGGCCATGATGGGACTTAGAAGCAATGCAGCATGATTTTATTAATTTTACATAAAAACATATTTTAATGTATTTCAAATGTAAAACACATTAGTCACTAATCCAGGTGAGTGATTTTTTTTTCATAACTCTGACAGGATTATGCAATAGCTAATTATTTCCTGCAAACTGGGGTATTTTGTTAAAGTTTGTAAAACAGATTATGCTTAAAGCGTACAGACCTTTGGTCTCAAGATATACGTGGTATTATTACCATCACAGGAGATTGCTTATGCCTGATATTGACAAAGCTAATCTCAAAATGTCATGAAATTTAAGAGCTGATGTTCATTTTGCTATGTAGAGTAATATTAAGTATTTCATTTCGTATTGGAAGCGTTTACAGACAACATGAAATCAGTTTATAATTGCTCTAAATAATACAACATGTAGAAAGTGATCTATTTCTGAAATACAAAAAGATGAAAAGCAAGAAATCTGGAAACTTAATGTGCAGATTCCAGACAAATCAATGTTAAGTTTTATCGATAATGAGAGAAAAACAAATACATACGTGTATACACTCACAATGTTTAAAAGAGAAACAGCTAGAAAGTTAAAATAGGGTAAAATTGTAGTGCAATATTATATTTGTATTCCATGTATCCTTCTCAGAAAATTATGAACAGAGATTTCAAGAATACTGAAGGGAAATTTACCTCAGTAATTGCTAGAATATCTAACGGACTATTTCCTGCTATATCTACATGCCCCATCCTTATTCACTTTCTCTGTTGGCTTCTTTACCTCTTCTTCCAAGTCCGTTAGTGACCTTTACCTACAAGTTTGCGTAGAAATCAGCCTTGACAGAGACAAGAAGTGTAATACAGCCTCCTCAGCCTCTCATTGCATAGAATTTAGAACTCAGCTAGTTATCCTGTTTGTTGGGAGCCTGGTACATAGTAAACAATCAAATAAATATTTCTTGAAAGAATAAATAAATAAATGAACTTTTATAGCATCATTTTATTATTGAGTACCCTTTGCCGAAGATTAGATATGAAGTCTTCTGGTGCCCTGGAATTAAGTTCTGCATACTATATTGCTCCCAAATCAAGTTTGTTCTCTTGCTTAGATGTAGATAAAACTCATGATCCAGATACATCACGACCAATTGCTCTCTCAATACAAGATAGCAACTGCTGAATAAATCTCTTAATCTTTTAGATTTTGTACTTCTTTTTTTTACCCTTACAGTCATCACCACAAGCTTAATCTATTACATTTTTTTCCCCAAACATAATGGTAAGGATGCGTTTTTGCATTCAGATCTATACTAGAAAGCTAGTCATCCAGTCTTACTAATAAACCAAAAACCTAGGAGAAGTGGGCACATTACATTACATCAGAAAATCCACAGATCCACATTTGAAGTCTAGAATTGTTCTACTAAAAATAAATCATAAAAATTAGCTGGATGGGGTGGCAGGTGCTTGTAATCCCAGCTACTGTACAGGCTGAGGCAGGAGAATAACTTGAACCAGGGAGGCAGAGGTTGCAGTGAGCCGAGATGGTGCCACTGCATTCCAGACTGGGCAACAAGAGTGAAACTCTGCCTCAAAAAAAAAAAAAAAAAAAAAAAAAAAAAAAAAAAGTGTATGGTTCTTTGTCATTTGTTTGGTGGAGACTGACTAGTCTCTTTCCGGAATATTCAAGCTCTTTAGGATGACTCTTAATGTCTCCAAAAAAGACAGGCCAATGTTCCCATCATTGCCATTTATTCAATGATCATTATTTTCCAGCTTATCCACCCTCTCAGTTTTAGTGTTATCACTGTTGAGTAAATTGTCCTAAGGCATCAATCTGTCATTCTCCAAAGACAACTCAACTCTCTCAGAACTTTATAGCACATAGGTGTAGCATTCAAGAATGTAATTTACAAAATGACATCCTGGGATCCTAAAATCTTTGATTCTTTTCACATGATAAGTCATTTCTCTGAAATGGTTATGTCATCATTGCACTGTGGCAGAAGGCCAAGGGTAGGCCATTTTAGCTAGTTGAAGTCATTGGCAAGTGTGCTCACAATTCCTAGCCCTGGTGAGATTCATTCCAGTGATGAGATAAATCTTCATTTGACAAAATAAAGATATCATGTTCCGTTAAGTAGAATTTATTAAAATAGTCAAATATTCTCTGCAAAGTTCTATGATAAGGAAAAAAACAATTTTGTTCTATATTCAAATAAATTACCATAGAATATCATAAAAATATTGAATGAATATTTGATTCACTAAATCATTTATGCTCCAAACTAAACTTATAATGTGACATAGCACTGCATTTGTTATAAAAGGAAAAGGTTAATGAATTATAATAAGATTGCTTGCTTGTCAGAATTAATTGAGATATTTGGAGGAATATTTAGAAAGAAATACAAAATAATTTCTATGAAAATAAGTATGCATCAGTGAGGATATATGGTCCAGAATTTTTGAATATCTGCTTAATGGGATATTTGGAAGAATCAAGTTACAAGATGGGAGACAGAGGGGAAGACATACTGGGAGAGACAATGACATTTGCCAAGGCCTATAAGCCCACTAGACTAGTGAGAGTGTGAGGGGGAGAGAGTGGGAAAATGAGAGACTTCTAGTCTACTTAGACATCTTCTATTCCAACTATCAGAAGACATGAATAATCTCAATTAAAGGTGGTAGAGAAAACTTCACTTGGTTAGAAGTTAGATCTTGGTAAGTCAGTGCCACTTACCATTTGAGAAAGTTGTTTCACCTTCATGAATTTCAGTTTTCTAGTGTTTAAAACAAATAATATGTTGTAATGAGGATCAAATAAGATGATACATGTAGAGCTCTGTGTCTGCAACAGATCCCAGGGAAATGTTAGAATCCTGCCTAGTCCTCCTTAATTTAGAGGGGTTGCTATTGTTATTTAATTCTGAGACAACAATCACCACACAGCCTACCAAAAGATTCCTATTCATTTATCTCCTAGAAACCAAATATATAGAATTGTGAGCTGAGGTCATCCTGGGAATATTTCCCATCCTTGTATCTAATACAATAACTTATTTTATTTTATTTTTTTGAGACGGAGTCTTGCTCTGTTGCCCAGGCTGGAGTGCTGTGGCGCAATCTCGGCTCACTGCAAGCTCTTGTTCCTGGGTTCACACCATTCTCCTGCCTCAGCCTCCCAAGAAGCTGGGACTACAGGTGCCCACCACCACGCCTGGCTAATTTTTTGTATTTTTTTTTTAGTAGCGACAGGGTTTCACCATGTTAGCCAGGATGGTCTTGATCTCCTGACCTTGTGATACACCCGCCTCCGTCTCCCAAAGTGCTGGGATTACAGGCATGAGCCACCGGGCCTGGCAATAACTTCTAATTATATCTTTATGAATCTAGATTTTCTTACGTTTTCTGTATTTGTATTGGAATTAAGGATGTGAGAAGGCTTTGGAAACTGCAAAAGAAAAAAGTCAATTATACTAACTATGTCTACATTTTAAAATTTAATTAGTTTATTTAATTTAATAGTTCATTGTAATTTTTCCAATAATTTTGATTTTTTTAAATTGTGTTAAATATTATATGATTACTGATTTTGGGGGTACTCTTTTAAATCATGTGGCTGAGGCAAGTATCTTACTTGTCTTACCCTAGTCCTGGGTCTGTAGGAGGTATTTTTAGATACTGATTGAGCAATTTTGTTTTTGTGTCACCTTACAATAGAATTCAGGGTGAGCTTCATCATAATGTATTATGTTAAACAAAAAAGAAAATTGATGATGTGAAAAAGAATCAGCAGCAGAGGGGGCATGAGATTACTCCAACCAAGGAGATGGGATTTCTTGACGGCTCTCCCTCCAATTTCATTATCATAGACGTGGCTCCCTCGTGGCCTGTGTGGTCTAGTGCTCAAAGGCCTCTTCAAAGTGTTTGGCATGCAGTCAGCATCACTGGAAAACTAGACATTTCTCTTTTTGTTAGTGACGCCTCTGCTGATTAATGCTTTTCTAATGATAAATTATGATTCATTGAGCACATATAGCATGCTGGACATTGGAATATGTATTTATATCTCTCCACCAGTTTTAATTCATCTTAAGGAGCCAACAGAAAGTTTTTATTAACATGCTACAGATGATGAATCTGAAACTGAGAGACATTAGCCAATCTGTTGAAATCCTGTTCTTAGAATTAAGTTTCAAATATGGCAGCCTTTCTCAAGAGAAAAGAACATGAAATAGATAAGACAAATTAAAGTTGGGACTCTGAACTCTGGAAATAAATATAAATTAGTCTACAGATTACCATGCCTATAGTTGAAAGATTTTTATGATCAGCATAATGTCAAAAATAATATCCTGATTGGAGTTATATCAAATTGAAAAAAAAATCAACAAAGCTCCAACAACACACACACACATGCAAAAATCAAAGTATCATCCCTAGAAATACAGAAAATATATGAAGCTAGGTTATTACTGTGGAAATGAAAGAAAGGATCAGGCTCTGGGAAAATTTCAGCAGTTCATATTGGCAGAGTTTGGAGTACAGAATATAATACTATGATTAGTCTAGAAAAGTAAGATAGAAGTTATGAATCAAGTAGAATTTGGTAAGCACTCAGCTGACTAAAAGCCACATTGGGAGAAGGGCATAACTAGTGGATAAAAGTAAGCAGCAAACCATCCTAATTTACCCAGGGCTAACAAAGTTATCCCAGACATAATCACATAGGGCTAAAACAAGGACAATCCCAGGAAAGTTGTACAGTCCCAGGAAAGCCAAGATAGTTTGTCACTACACAGTGAACTAGAATTTCATAGTCTAAGCAATCAATACTCAGAATGGCCTAACTGGATGAGGCAAGCTAAGTCAAGTGGTGAGTATGCTAACTTAGAGACGGAAGGTAGACAAGTCAGGTGGTAAGATGAGCTAGATTCAGAAATATAAGTGTAGGCAGGAGAGTCAAAGTTCTCAGTTATTCAACAATCTGCTAGGCTAAGGGATTGAATAATGCATGTGCAAAGAGTTGCAAAGTAAATGATAATACATTTCATAACTGAAAAATAGAACAAATATTATGGGGAATTAGAGAGTAGAAAATTGCCAGTTGCAGTGAGATGAGTGAGGAAGGATTGAAATTGATATTTTAAGCATGATTAATTTTTCATTAAGCATATTCGGAAGAAAGCAGATGGAAGATGTGATATCAGAAGGGGCAGGAGATGTACAGTGTAACATACAAGTGGTATACCTGGTATGCCCTACCGTTTGAATGGAATTTGGAGCTGAAATGGTGTTGTAGAAAACTGCATCCAGAATTAACATTAGGATTGGTCTTTAATATCAAGGTAAACATTTTAGATTGTATTCACCAAATATCAGTGAACCAACCACTTAAAATCTTATTAGGAAAATGGGCAATGAAGTTGAGCTGTGCTTTAGAGAAATTGCCCAGACAATGGTGAGCTTTGGAATAATGAATCACTGGATAGGTGGATTCCTGCAAGGTGTAATGATAACTGTCCAGAAATGGTAGGAGACAAAAGCTTGAGAAAATGAGAGGAGGATGGAAAGAATAGGGTAGTGAAAAAATGAGAATTCAAGGCAGTGTGGCAAAGTGGGATAAGCTCAGGGTTTAGAGATAGACAGACCTCAGGTGATTCCCCTGATCCTTGGCTTAATGGCAATATGAACACAGGAAGAAATCTCATCTCTTCCAAGCCTTAGATTCTCAGTTGCAAAATGAGAATAATAGTACCTACATCAGAAGCCTGCTTTAAATTATCAAATATGACAACCAATATAATATCCATATTACAATGCCCATCACCTAGACCTTCAGTAAATGGTGACTATAATCCCTTTATTTAACAGAAATTGGCAATGGGTTGCAGATGGAAGTCAAGGGTAAAGTATCAAAATATTGTCACAATTTTATATCAGACTTATGCAAGGGTTTTCCAAAAGTTAATGAGATGGCTATTAAGTTTCTCCCTCTGAAGTTATAAATAATTTATCTGCCTTCAAGCCTCATGTTTGCCAGGTTCTGGTCCTGTAAACTTGAAAATTCACCCAAATTTCTCCTACAATTATATTTGAGGGGGAGAAGAGATGTACAAGCACACACACAATTATATATTATTTACTAGTTGGCAAATTGCCTACAGAATGCTTACATTCTTAAAAGTTTCTTTAGGATTGGATTTTAGTGTTGGGCATGCCAAAGAAACACGTGGATTTGCCTTTAAAGAAATTGATTTGGTTATTTCCAACATGAAATAGATAGGGTTAGAATCAAGCATATTGAACATAAATTTAGGAGCTGCTCAAATAAGAAAGATTGTACTGTGGAATAGATATTCTCATGGGCCGGTTCACAGGGAATGCAGAACTTGAGCAGCAATGAGTAGGATTTGTTTCATGGGATTCTTAAAAAGAAATCTGGAACAGTTTTTGGAATACTCCGACGTGTTCCATTAGAGTACAAGTGCCTTGTTCTGTGATAAAACCCCCGGAGTATCTTCCTTTTCCAAATTCATGAGCTGATTCTTCTTACTGCTTGAGATCTTGATGATTGGAATTTGCATATTAAGGTGTAAAGTGGGACCAAGAGTTTTCTAGGAGCAGCCACCTGGCACCAAGTTATAAAAATGTCTTGAATGACGGCAACTTAAAAGACCTAATGATCCAGCCTAAATGGAAAATAAACGTAAACGTATGACAGAATCATTCCCAAGAAATTTTGGCATTAAAAGAAGTTCATTTTGTATGCTACATTGGTCCTCTCTGAAGATTATTTTTTTAAAAAAAAAAAAGGCAAACTGAGGATATTGTATGTCCCTCATGCAGCCCATCGTAAGATTTGAGAATACCACTGCTCACGTTGGAATTTCCATAATGACTAGAGAATATATGTCCATATGGCTTGGGAATGTCCCTCAGCCAATAACTCTTAAAAGGAAATTGTAAGTGCACTAAGGGGCATCATTAACAATGATAGTCTCTTAACCTTACAGCAATGTATTTCAGTTTATGGAACTTATACCGACATTTACAGACCTTTGGGGAAAGTACTGAATGTGGCTTTAATCACCATGGTTAGATATGTGACTGTCCAGGCCTGGGAAAACTCTTTGAAAGCATGCTCCTTCTTTCAGTTTCAACAAGTGTTAGAAGAACACATCTGTCTGGAATATTCATGCCCCTGTATGCATGCCTAGATCTATCTAGTGAAGAAAATGAAAGGTGCTGCTGTAAGAATTCATTGCCAATATGAGTATATTTAAAAAACCAAATTGTTGGTTGCTAGCGTAAAATCAATTGTGCTTTGTTAGAGAAAGGTGAATCCACAAAACAATTGCGAAGACATTCACAGCGCTGTAGGCACTTATTGGTTTGAACAGTTCAAGCTGACACATTTTTATTAGAGGTAGATATGATTCAATAATTTGCTGCTAAGTAACGTTTTCTTCCCTCCCTCTGTGTATGAAACTGTTGCCTTAGCAACACAAGTACCCAGATGACTCATGCATATTGTTTTGTCTTTTCTTCTGCTTTGATCTACTTTCTAATGTGTGAAGTTTTAAAAAAAACTTTAAAAGACTTTTAAAAAGTGCTTTGGGAATGTTAATCAAGAAAATAAACTAGGAAAAGGGAGTTTTTGACATTATTTTTCTCCACTGTTGGGCATTTGATCATGTTATCAATGCAGTCAGGTGTATCCTCTCTGCTACATCCCATGTCCATTCCTCAATGCTTAGTTTAAGTGGCTCCTTGGTGAAGTTTCCCGGACACCATATTGATTTAAATTTCTGCTGCTCCAGAGTTTTGTAACAATTCATATTTGTACCATTTACTTGGCTGCCTTGTTCTGTGGTTATTGTTTTTTATATGATAAGGCTGAATTGTTAAGGATATGATAGAAACAAGAAAAGTTTGCAGTCATATCACAAAGGAATAAAACCTGACTCAGTAGGTACAAAACTTGCTCTATGCTTGGAGGATAAGGAACAGTTATCCCAGGAGGAAACAAGCCATTATTGGTTGTGAATATTGCTCACTTACATAAGTAAAAGATTATCATTTTCATAATTCTCCTTGCTAGCTGACAGAAATGGGTTGTGAATTATGTAGGTACATATTTCTAAAATAATTTTAGCAGAGGTTATTTCTAGAAATAACTTATGGAGAATGAATTTTACCTATGTTTGATACTTACATAGATTAAATTAACTAATTGCCTGTACATATACTATATAGACCCTACCCTTAATAAAGATATAAGATGGATAAATATGGTTTTCAGCCCAGCTATATACTCTCTCCCTTTCAGTGATCACATCTCCACAAAGCTGTTGTAGTATTTTCAATGTTTTTCAGTATGAAAAACTTCCTATGCATTTTCTCATCAGCAGCATCTCATGCTAACCATGTTTCTTACTTCCTGTGCCTGTTCAATGACTGCATCATCCCCAGAGTTGCTAATTTTCCCATGGCAGTATACTGTTTGCTGATAATGATCAGTGCATTATATCTCAGATATTACACTTTTATATTTAATAAATATCTAAAAACATGACTGTAAGGTGTGTTTGACATATACCAAAAGGACATTTTGTATAATATAATTTGATGTATATCAAATTATACAAGGTAAGCAGCCTTCTGTGTCACCAAGCTATTCTCTTTGCCTGGCCTCATATCACAACTAATAAAATATCAGTTGTTTAAGGCCAATTCTTCTTAGGAGGATGAAAATTTGCGTTTTTCTGTCTTTTTTTTTCCCCAGAAAGAATTGCTCCTCTCACATGAACCATAAAAGGTGTTTTTCTTCTCTGGAGACTGCAATATCACTTGGGATTATGATTTAGGATGCATTGCAAATTCCCTTTTTTATAATAGATGGAATCAGAGAGGGCTTTTAAATATGTTTCCTTTCCTCATTAGTAAATCGAATTGTGTGATGGTGTTACAGACATTATATGATCTAGATTGCACATCTTTGCAGTTCAGGACCCTTGTGATTCATAAATCTTACATGAATCTATTCTAATGATATTTATTAAAAAACACAAACACTTTGCATAAGTCAGTGTAAGCAGACATTTTAGCAGAAATTACTTAAAAATTTAAAAAGGTGGGGGTGGGAGAATGCTATTAAGTCGCTTCAGAATGTTTGAGAATGATTTCCTTGTTCAACTGGTAAACTATCTCCCCAGTGCTCATTTTTGGTGTAAGAAAAATCCATAAAATTATTACTGGGGTTCTCTTCTGTTACCCTTCATAAGTTCCTGTATACTTTATTTTTCTTCTGTTTCCTGAGGAATGTGAACTTTAGACCTTTAGAAGTATACAGTCATTCAAGCTACCTGTCCTTGATTCCCTACACCCACTCATAGGAATGTGTTGATACGCCAAATATGATGCCACTCATTGTCTCACAGAAGACAGGATGTTGTAACTTTGTGTTCCCACCCTAAATGTTCCCAAGTATGAAGGAGGTGCCACTGGTAAGAGGACGGATTAGATAAAGTGTTGAGACATCTGACCAGAGGAATTATCTGGGCACAACATTAAATGTTGTGGCTGGAAGGTCAGCTCCTTTCTCAGGTTCTTTCAACTGTTTTAGTTGATGGAATAGGAAGACTTAATTAATGGCTAGTATATCTTTAACATCTTTCTATCCACCACTTACAAACTCTCCATTTTACAGTTTCCTTATTCTTAAAGAAGGGATAATAAATCTCAAGCAGTTGTTATGATCAAATGTGGCCTTATACAGGCATAAATCACTCAAAAAACAGTCACTCTCATATGATAAATTCTCAAATTCTATTACCCATTAATGCTATCATAATTATTTTCTGTTAAAAGGAATAGTAAACTCCAGACTCAGAATCTTAGGCTGGCAGGCATTAATTCCTTGGTAGAATTCAAAACCTTGCTCTGCTTTCAGTTTATTTTATAGCTTCCTACTATTAAAACATGTTTCTGTTTGTGGATATGCTACAATGTTTATAAATTATTCAAGTACAAAAAAGTGTCAGTTAAAGAAAATATTAGTCATATGTTAATTCATGCACCAATATAATCAAATCTGACAAAAATCAGGTGAATGACCCACGCTTGGGACTACTGTTTTGTTGTTGCACACATCTCCATGCCACGCTCCTGCCTCTCTTAATCACGGTGCTTTCCTGTCTAAAACATCCTGTCTGCCCTCACAATTTGGGTCATTTTCTCCAGGAAACCATCCCAAAGTACCCCGACCTATAATGGTCTTCATTAATATATATATATATATATGAAATCAATTATTTTAAAAGGGCTTTGCAGTCAAACGACACCATAGTCAATCCTGACTGCCATTTGCTGGATACATGACTCCGAAAGAGGTCCTTTACTGCACAATTTCATCATCGTTACTATGAACAAATTGCAAGTAATGACTACTGGTATGTTAGTGTGAGGATTAAATAATGTAAAACTATATGAGACAATTGGAATAGCTCCTCAAACTCAATAAAAGTTCAGGGCGTATGAAGCTATACTTGTATTTTAGAAAAAACATCTGTTTTTATTATTTCTTCTTTCTTCCCTTCTTTCCCTTTCACAACTACTCTTTGAGTACATTCTTAGGCGAGGACCTTTTCTAACTAACACTGTATATGACTGTAGTAAAGACAGGTCTTGTCTCTCTCCTGAAAACTGTATTTACTCATTTAATTTTTGTTTATTGAAGTTTTAATTTATATCTCCTTTAAAAGATTTTGAGCTTGCTTACAATAAGGGAAATTTAGAATAAGACCACTTAAATGTAAATGTTAAGTTCAAATATTATATAGAGGGAATGGGATGTAAATATGCCAAATGCTTTGGGTAATAGAGTTACTGTAATTGAACATAAATTTAGTTGTGCAGTCTTGGCAGCCGGGGTTTAAGGGGGATTGTGACAGGTTATAAGGAGACTGATGAGTATTTTCAAAGTTTGGCTACATCTGACTCTACTCCTTGAAGGCTTAAAGTTGCCTTCAATAAGCTAGATCAAGAATAGTTGAGCTATAAATCTATTCTCCTCAGTGTTTTCTGTTAGGGAATATTTGTCAGATAAGCATGGTATAATTTCATTAAACATGACTAAGTCAGGCTACATATTTTGCAAGACAATTTTCCAATTTGCCACTATTTTTGTGTTTTTCTAAGTGGAATATTCAACTATAAATTGGAATTTGATATATAGCCCACCAAGTGACCAAACTGAATACATAATGCAGTGTTTGGAGCTAAGGGATTATTTTTGGAGAGCTGATATATCAACAAACTAATTCAGTGGATTTGTTTGGTATTTTATAGTTTACAAAATGCCATGGAATATATTATCACTTTTAGAAATACAGATAAAATATATGAGAAAGAGCTCTGGGCTTGAAGTTAGATGATTTGCATTCCATTCTGTCCACTATGGCTTTATGATGGCTTCAGCCACTTCCAGTAACTTTTCCTTTCTCACTGATGCCTTAACAGTGATTCTGAAGATAGGCATCTCCAGGCTAGCAAAAACTTTGATTTTTAGTTCTTTCATAATTTTTTATACATAGAAATGTTGGCATAAGCCATTACAAAAAAGAAACAATTAAGTTAGTAGCCAACCATAAAATGTGTCTTATTTCCCTGAGATTCTTTTCAGTCAGTGCAGATAGTGTTTGGGAATCCTTTCTTCATCTTCTGTCTTTCTTTGCCCACCTCCTCTGGAATCTCTACCCCTCTGCAATCCTTGCTCTACTCTGGAGGCAAGAGAAAAACTTGTATAAAGTTTTACGTTCGTTGTTTCTTTTTTTTTAAAACAACAACAACAACAACAAAAAAAAAAAAAACAAAAAAAACAAAAAAAAACAACCAACCAACCAACTCTGGTCTTTTAGATAATATTGATTATTTCTTTTTCTATAACTTCAATGTTTTAATTTATTAAAATGTTTCTATCTGGTTTTGCTGTATCACCGTGATAACTTCCCTTCCTCCTCAAAATTAAAGGAGGAAAACCAAATAATAACAAAGGGGAAAGATATGCATATGACCCCAAAAGTGGGAGAGAGCTTGGACTAAGAACTAAAGCTACTGTAAAGTGGTCACTTCTTGGAGATCTGCAAACAACTGTTCAACGAAATAAAAGAGGACACAAATAAATGGAAGAACATTCCATGTTCATGGATAGAAAGAATAAATATTATGAAAATGGCCATACTGACCAAGGTAATTTATAGATTCAATGCCATCTCCATCAAGCTACCAATAACTTTATTCACAGAATTGGAAAAAAAACTACTTGAAAGTTCATATGGAACCAAAAAAGAGCCCGCATTGCCAAGACAAGCCTAAGCCAAAAGAACAAAGCTGAAGGCATCATGCTACCTGACTTCAAACTATACTACAAGGCTACACTAACCAAAACAGCATGGTACTGGTACCGAAACAGAGATATAGACCAATGGAACAGAACAGAGCCCTCAGAAATAACACCACACTTCTACAACCATCTGATCTTTGACAAACCTGACAAAAAACAAGAAATGGGGAAAGGATTCCCTATTTAATAAATGGTGCTGGGAAAACTGGCTAGCCATATGTAGAAAGCTGAAACTGGATCCCTTCCTTAAACCTTATACAAAAATTAATTCAAGGTGGACTAAAGACTTAAATGTTAAACCTAAAACCATAAAAACCCTAGAAGAAAACCTAGGCAATACCATTTAGGACATAGGCATGGTCAAGGACTTCATGACTATAACACAAAAAGCAATGGCAACAAAAGCCAAAATAGACAAATGGGATCTAATTAAACTAAAGAGCTTCTGCACAGCAAAAGAAACTACCATCAGAGTGAACAGGCAACATAAGAATGGGAGAAAATTTTTGCAATCTACTCATCTGAAAGTGGCTAATATCCAGAATCCACAAAGAACTCAAACAAATTTACAAGAAAAAAACAACCCCATCAAACAGTGGGTGAAGAATATGAACACACACTTCTCAAAATAAGACATCTATGCAGCCAACAGATACATGAAAAAATGCTCTTCATCACTGGTCATCAGAGAAATGCAAATTAAAACCACAATAAGGTATCATCTCATGCCAATTAGAATGGCAATCATTAAAAAATCAGGAAACAACAGATGCTATAGAGGGTGTGGAGAAATAGGAATGCTTTTACACTGTTGGTGGGAGTATAAATTAATTCAACAATTGTGGAAGACAGTGTGGCGATTCCTCAAGGATCTGGAACTAGAAATACCATTTGACTCACAATCCCATTACTGGGTATATACCCAAAGGTTATAAATCATGCTACTATAAAGATACATGCACATGTATGTTTATTGTGTCACTATTCACACTAGCAAAGACTTGAAACCAACCCAAATGTCCATCAATGATAGACTTAGATTAAGAAAATGTGGCACATATACACCATGGAATACTATGCAGCCATAAAAAAGGATGGGTTCATGTCCCCTGCAGGGACATGGATGAAGCTGGAAACCATCATTCTCAGCAAACTATCACAAGGACAGAAACCCAAACACTGCATGTTCTCACTCATAGATGGGAATTGAACAATGAGATCACTTGGGCCAGATTTTCTCACAAAATATATTAAAATAATTTGAGAAGTCAATTTAAGGAAGTTAAAAAGTTTTTATTTTGATCTTTAAAATTTGCTTTTCAGTGGTCAATAACTAAACACAACTTTCTACTATCTGTTCCTATATTATGCTCTTCTGACTCCACAAACTTCAAAATCTTTGAAAAACTGATTTTACCACTTCCCTTGATAACCTCAAGATTGCACTCAAAGTTTAAAAGCCTTCTCAGCCTGCGATATTTCCTTCTAGGCAGGAAATATATTTTCTGAAGAAGAAAACATACTGATCTCAAAAACTAATAGGGTTATATCTGCATGATGCCAAAATAATAGTTTGATTTGATTAATATTGGTGAAGAGCCTGCCAACCTGGGTTTTAGTGTCATATGAAACCCAGGAAAATATTAATAATAAATATCTAGAGGGTAAGACTTACAGGAAAATATGGCAGTTCCATCAATTATTTGAAAAACTCTCAAGTATGAGGATTTGACTTGTTCTGAATTGCCTCAGAGGAAAAGAGTAGAGAGAAGAGTCAAATTTTAGCTTAATTTAAGAAATAATATTCCAAAGCTAGAGTAGTTCAACAGTAGTATGGACTGACTCAAAAGACAACGAGTCTGTAATAAAAGTCAAGCTGATTCTGGAATCTTAGCCTTAGGGTCTGGAAAGGAGAAGAGCAAAATGATGAATGGAAAACAACTGGAGAAAAAATATTTGGTAATTTTATTTTTAAAGAAGGAACTTGTCTTTTAGTGAGGTCAAGAGGTAGGAGGATTAGGTCTTGTTTATAATAATGTATAGTACTGTGAACTCCATTTTCTGCACCTCTTCTCCCCATCTTCTTTCTCCAAACTATTAAAATAGCCAGTGGCTGGGTGCGGTGGCTCAAGCTTGTAATCCCAGCACCTTGAGAGGCCCAGGCGGGCAGATCACAAGGTCAAGTGTTTGAGAGCAGCATGGCCAATATGGTGAAACCCCATCTCTACTGAAAATACAAAAATTAGCCGGGAGTGGTGGCAGGCACCTGTAGTTCCAGCTATTCAGGAGGCTGAGTCAGGAGAATTGCTTGAACCTGGGAGACAGAGGTTGCAGTGAGCTGAGATGGCACCAGTGCACTCTAGACTGGGTGACAGAGCAAAACTCCATCTCAAAAAAAAAAAAAAAAAAAACCATTTTACTCAGCTCTGTTCTCACTTTTCTTCTACTTTCAGTAAATCTCATGCTCATAAAATAATCTGGAATTAAATATATGAATAATTTCTTAAAAATGTGTGCATTTTATCCAAGATGTAAGTACCACATGAATGTAGGATAATGTAATGTTAAACTTTCTGGCATTGTTCATTGAAGTTGGAGCTATTAGAACCCAAATGCCCACAAGTAAACCCTAGGTCATTTTAATAATGGGTATGTGGTTTTAATGTTTAACAAATTTAACCACAATGAAATTGTATCTGTCCTTATGAGGTCATGCTTATGCACTCGGTCCCTAATACACACGTACATACCACCTTCATTCTCACAGACATTCTGTTCTTCATATCTAATGTATAATTACTATAGAATTAAAAATGACAACTGGGCCAAAACTGCCTGTTTAAATTTCTAAATTTCAGGGATCCTTTAGATTCAATACATACCATTTATCTAGAGCTGTTAACTAGAAAAACTTGAATCATGTCAGAATCCATACTATACCTGAATTGATTTATTATTTATTTTCAAATATTGATGTTTCTGGAAAGCTTTATTTAGGGTCATTTGATTCCTCTGACTCCATGATGACTTGCCATTTAATGTGATTTTCTTTCCAGAAAATTCAGAGCAGTGGTATAGAAAAATGTTCATTTATGTGAAATAGTTTTGATTCTTCTTCATCTGACTCTAATTTCCAGTGTTAAATGCTGAGGATAAACTTTTGCTTAATCGGCCTCAGAATAACATCCTAAGAGTGACAGGGATCAAATTGAACAGGAGGGGGAGCTAATGTGATCTTGGGAGGTAGGTGGAGACTGTTAGGGGCTGAGTAAAATAGCTCTCAAATACTTAAACATTATGCCATGTCCAAATATGAACCTACACAACTTGAACCTAGCCAAAAAAAAAAAAAAAAAAAGTCAAATAAAAAGAGCAAGCCAAAGACGGCCATTGCAATCTAAGGGCAAGGGACAATACAGCTTTGAAAATGCCAAGTTGATGGGAACATCAAGGTCCAATCCAAGAAAATTCCTTGAAAAGAAAGCACAATATAATGAACATGGAGCTCAATCCATAGCAAAGAACCAGAAAAGACAAGGCGAGAGAACAGTACATAGTCATTTAGCTTTATATAGACAAGCATCTCCACAGTGCTAGGTTACAGAATGGGAAGAAACAGGCAGAAGAACCTACGTTTCTAAGAGACGCAGATATAAAAAGAGCAGGTGATAAGATCTGGCTTCAGCAAGAGATGCACAGGAGAGACGTCCAGGACATATTTTTTGACACGTTCAACACAGCCGCCTAGCAGAGTTTTCTAATCAAATACGATCACTATGTGGGCTAATTATCACTGTTGGTTCCTAGAGTGGAAGGGTACCCTGCAGGTGCTTGGGTGTTCATTAGACAGAAGCAGATGGATTCTAGGTCAAGGCAAGAATTTATATTCTCTTTGTGCTACTTTACACAGATCTTTTTTCTCACCATTTTTATTAATCCATTTTCTTTACATATATGTTATTATAAAGTATATTTTTTTCTCTGTGCAGTGACAGTAATTGTAGCTTCATCTGTTAATTTGTAGCTTTTACAATCAACTCTGTATAATCTCATATAGGAGGAAGCTTAAGCTTTGCCATTAAGTCTTCCTGTGTGTTTCACAGGTCTCAATTATAATTTTGGCTGACACTGATTCCCTTCCTTAGGTCCAGGGAACTACAAACTAATCAAGTGAATTTGGCTACTAATCAAGTGGCTAAGAATCACTTGATTTTTAATTAGTCACAAAGTTACTGAAACATAGACTTCATATTTTCCTCCTCAAGACTATGAAGTGTTACATTGTTATTTATTTTTTAAAGTGTTGTCTAAATTGCTATATACTTAAAATAAATTACAGTCAGAAGTCCATAATAGTTGAATTCTTTAGGACATATTTATCAGCAAAACATCTTTGAGGAGGAATATTTTGGAATTGGATGTGCAAACTCTAGGAATTTAACAGGTTAGAAATGA
Organism: Trachypithecus francoisi; assembly: GCF_009764315.1. NCBI lineage: Eukaryota > Metazoa > Chordata > Mammalia > Primates > Cercopithecidae > Trachypithecus > Trachypithecus francoisi. Next base: position 32,832,983 of record NW_022681462.1, read on the forward strand.
ATAATAAGAAAAGTAAAAATATGGATACAAGTAATTAGCAAAAAAAGAAAAAAAATACAAATGGCTTTTGGCTTCTGTAGTGGCTGTAGCTTTGACTCTAAAACAGGGTCACTCGGCATAATTTTGTTGGTCTGTTGTCATGCTCTCTTCCTGAGTCATTGAGTTCTGAGCTCCCTGTTTGGGGATAGGAGGACCTGAAAATGAGTTAATAAAAGGCTGACTCCAAATCACCTTCTTTGCATTTTATTAGTGTTAGTTATATTGCCAGGAGAAGGCTTAAGGAGCAGGAATCATTGTGGTTCTTATATTTATTAATGATGCTGTCTTTTCCCCTTCACCCAGAAACAATATTTTAAAGTCACATTGACACCTCCTTCTTCCACTTCTCTTCACATCCTGGCAAGTGTATTTTTTTTGTTCTACATATACAATGTCTCTAATATGTGTATCTTTCTTCCCTCAACACTAATCAATGAAATAATAACAGTGCTGTTGTATTAATAGTAAGCAACTATTGAATACTTGGTAATTGCCAATCAATTTAATTCATATGAATCATCACAGCAACACTGTGAGGGAGGGTGATGGTATCTTCATCTTACCAGTAAAGGAAATAAAACTCAGAAAAGTTTCACAAATTGCTCCATATTACACAGCAAGAAAGTGTGTTAGGATGTGAAATAAGATAAGTCTGAGTTTTTGAACTCTACTCCACACCATCTCTTCCCAGGTCATACTTCCTAGGCTATATTTTCTTAAACACTGACTGATCTCCTGATTAATCTTCCTGATAGGTGTGTCCAGTCATGGCAGTCCCCTTCTCAAGGATCATTGCCAAGTACTAAGGGAGGTAAGGGAGTGATTTTGACTGTGGCCTGTGGCAACTGACTGTTTTGATTGGAAACTTTGTTTTAGTACGTCAAATCCTCTAAAGTCTCCTTTGTTCAATTTTAAGCTCTTTAAGAGTAAGACTGAGGCTTAAGGATCCACATATCTGTGATACATACCTGGTCCATGGACTTACCCACAGTACTCACCATATAGATATTTATAGGAAGACGCTTAACTGAACAGGTGAACATTATTTTAAAGATAATTTTGATTACATAATTAAAAGAGGCTAATGTTGCTGCTTTTTGAATACTGATAGAATTAGTGAGATGAGAAAATCAAACCTTTTGTTAAATGGTGTCAGAGAAGAATACAAATAAATATACAATAATGCAGTACAGTGATCACAAAGACAAAATGTGGTCCACCTCTAATTTTGTTGTGAAAGAATACAATCTGTTAGATAAATTGAGTTCCTTTGTCTAATCAAGATCATCATTCCAGCGGAACATCCTCAGTTGAATATCCTGTATTCTAGCACTTTCTCATTCTATTCCATGTTCCTTTGCACTCACTTCATCTACTTCATGACTTGTAGGATCCTCTAAATCATAAAACCTATTTTAGGTCTTCTAGAAGCTCCATCATCTATTTTTGGGTTCTGGCACTAGAAAAGGAATTGTGTTCTCTTCTCAGTGCTTCAACCAAACTAGAAATTCTGCTCAAGAACCAAGGGTCATGGACATAGTCCTGCCTCACAGGTGTGTTACACTGGACTGCCACCCGACTGAGAAGCCTTACAATGTGTAGCTGCGACAAGGCATCCCTACTATGCAGAATGTAGGAAAAAGTACTTCTTGAGGGGAATCTACTTTAAATTCAATGATACATAATTATCCTGGGAACCTTGCAAATGTCGAAACAAGTTAATCTGCAAGGGTGAAATTTAAACACATCTAGAGAGATAGTGGTACTTTCATCTAGGGTACTAAAATTAGACCAGTTCACCCAGTATCACCCACTGCTTTTTACACTCTGAATGTTACTGGAAACCTTAGTTTTTCCATTCCTCCATCTGTAATATGGAATTAACAACAGTATTCATATGATAACATTATTTTGAAGATTTGTGAGCTATAAATTGTGATATCTCCAAACACACAAAAAGTTCTCAATGAAATAATAGTAAATATGCCATTATTATAAAGTATTATCATATCATTATTCTAAGGTTGATTCTACATGGGGTGTAGCCAAGACTCTTCTAATGGGGTTTTGAAGGCTATGAAAAAGCCCTCTGCCTAGTGCTAGTATAATGGATTGGTTAGTTTTAAGATTTATAGAAGAAACATTTAGAAGAAAGGAAAGATCTGGCCCACAGAGCTGATCTGGGATAAAGTGTCATAATAGAAGACATAATTGTTTATACAGAGAGAGCATCTAAAATGTGTAAGGTAAAAGGCTATGTAGACCTAGATTGACAATTAAACCATCAATATTGGCTCATTAAAGGAATATGTAATCCCTTCCTAGAGAAAGATATCCAGAAAATGATTGCAACACAATGGCATAATTGTGCTAACATATGTAAATACAAGAACTGTAGAGAATGAAGTAACTAATATTTTCAGGGTTAGTGTGAATGCTTTACAGGAACGGTGACATTGTCTGTGTACACCAATGCCTGAGAGCCAGTTTGTCATTCAGACAAAAGAAATCAGCATGTGCAGAGACAACAGAAAGACCAAACAAGGAGTCTCTAGAGATTTGAAATTAGTTTGGTGTTAATTTACAGTATATGACAGATGGGGTCCAAGGGCATCATTAGTAGTAGGAGAGACTAGAACAAAATGCTGGGATTTATTATTAGAGATCCTGCATGGGAAGCAGTCTGTTCTGAATTCCGCCTTAGGAATATGATCAGGGGCTGATGTTACCAGAGTTTAAAAGTTATTTCTGACAGCAAAGTCAAAGGATTGTGGGAGAAGGCAGCAAACACAGCCTGAAGGCCTACAGCAGCACCTCTCCAACTGTGGTCCCCAGACCAGCAGTGTCAGCATAACCTGGAAACTCGACTGAGAAATGAGAAATTCAAATTCTCATTTTTGTTTTTCATCCCAGAAAGCCTGAATCAGAAACTCTGTGGCCCTGTCATTGGTTTTTGAACAAACTCTCTGGAACATTGAGATCTTTGCTAGACAAATCCTTTCCCTTTATTCAAGTAATTATGTGCTTCTTCCTTCCAACAGAGTAAGTGAAGATGGACAGGAGTAACAACATTGGAAATAGCGATGAATTTAAAGTGGGTCATAAGTGAATGATCAGGTGTGGGCAGTTGGTGAGAAGGAGATGCTAATAATTAATTTGTTTAGACAATCAAGTCTATAAAACCTAAAAAGCAGATACGGAATAAAGGATAATGCAATGGGATGATTTGGAGGAGGAAAGCAGTTTTAGAAACCTGCAGAAGCAAAACATTATAATTAGAACATGGAACATCTGTCAGGAGGAAGTACCTACAGTGGGGGTGCAGAGAGAAAAGAGAAAAACAACTTTATTTACATCCTGGATTTGATCTAATATTATCTACGATTCTCATGAGCTTCAATGGTTTCAGAATTGGTCCACATGAAAATAATTGATTTTCTTTATTTTTTTAATAGGGAAGGACCAGAGCTAGAGAGAAATTGGTAGAGACAACCTAGTCCTTGAAATGTTGATATGCAATAAATATAACACATTCTCTCCCATAAATCACTACTAAAAATATCAGAATCCCATCCTCCATCAATGTACAGAAGCTCAGATATTTGTGAGCCCCACACAGTTCAGACTAAAGTTCTTTGTTTCTGCCTCTCAGGCCCCTGCCAATTCTCAGCTTGGCAGTGTTCTTTTCCCAAGTAATTTGAAGTAATTTTATATGTGAAGCTTCGTGAGACACTTCCTTAAATTCTTTGCTTTATTCCAGATATATAGTGTCCACTGCACACTCTCAGGCACTAATCCTATAATTCTCAGTGAGTTTGACTATCGTGACGTTCTTTCTCCTCCAACTTCACTTCAACTCCCTGTGAAATTCCTAGACTCAGAACAGCAGGGTAGTGGTGAGCCTAGGAAAGTAGTAGGAGAGACTAGAACAAAATGCTGGGATTTTTAGAAGAAAGGAAAGATCTGGCCCACAGAGTTGACCTGGGATAAAGTGTCATAATGGAGGACATAATTGTTTATACAGAGAGAGCATCTGAAATGCTGGCAAGAATAGGAGCAGGCAAGAATAGCAGAGTAATTAGGGTGAGCAACTGGGGGATACAGGGGGAATTCACAGTATCTGTAAAAGAAAACAACACTAATGAAGGAGTATGAAGTGTAGAGAAGAGAATGAAGGACACAGCATTGCTTCCACAAGCTGGAATACTAAAGATAGAAGTAGTTTTAAATGGTCAGCCCCAGGAATTATAATGAAAAGGTAGTCCCTAACTTTCAGTGATCTCCCCTAAGCCACAGGAAGTCAAGAAACATTCTTGTCTTCCTCACCATGCTACCTTAAATACCCACTGCCAACCTTGTCAAAAATCAGGTATTCCTTAAAAATTTGTCGTAACGTATGTATGAATCAACTTCACTGATTTCCAGTTCCATCTCCCTCTAGCCCTGGTGTTCTACCTGGTTATCTCCAAAATCACTGTGATATGCGTATCACCTGCTGGATACTTCTAATAACCCACTACCCCACCTAGGTCTAAAAATCTTTCACTACATTTGAAAGCTATAATGAGAAAGATTTTTCATCCTAAAGTGTAAGAGATTTATACTTCAAGTGATTCAAAAGCCAGCAATAAAGTCCATAAGGGTTATTACATTTCTATAAAAATCCAGGTAGTAAATATTTTATTTTGTAGTCCAATCTCTATTACAACTACATAGTTCTGTGACTGTAACACAAAAGCAGCCCTAGATAATATGTAAACAAACGGGCATGGCCATACTTTAATAAAACTTTATTTCCAATAGTAGTGGGCCAGATTTAGGCCCGGGGTCTAAACTTTGCTAGCCTCCTGACACATAAGTCTTTCCCTATGTACCCGAGTAGTTCTGGTGTTACTGCAAGATATCTAAACAAAATATTGTTATCCATGGTCCAACCAAATATTGAAACAAGGAGAAATCTTTGAGCCTAATATAATGGTAGTAAAAACAAATTCTAAAGTCAGACTCCCTAGAATTATACTGAGTTTATCTATTTACTCTAAGTTCTTAGCCAATAGACATGTTTTCTTTAAGTTCCATTATCTTTTTCATAAAACGAGAAAATACTACATACCTGTAGTTTAGGGTTCTTGTGAAAATAATCCATGTGAAACGTAATGGTGACTGGCACAGAGTAAGAACTCAAGGAAAAGGGTGCTGGCCAAAAACAAAAACAAAACAAAACAAAAACAAAAACAAAAAAACACGGAAGCTCAAGATCAAGTGATTTGCTTAAGTTTTAACAGTTTTTGACAAATAATGTTCCATAAATATATAATGCTTTGACATACTGAAATGGTGCCACCAATATTAGGCAAAGATGTCCTGCAGTTTGAGGTCACAGAAATGTGTTTGTCCTTCTTATGTGACATGTACCAATGAAACTGAAAATCTATTCCAGAGATATTGGAGAGCTGATTGATGAGGATACCAATTTAATCACTTACAGCAATCTGCAAAGATACTGTGCTGTCTTTCTAGGTAATGATCAATTGTAGGCAGAATATTCTTTGACTTTTTTTAACATCTGCTTTCATACTGGTTAAGCATATATCACTAGTGTTCAATCATTTTATGAAAAAAGTTCAGGGAACATGAGTAGGAATAAACAAAATTGCTGACTCACTATGCAGCATACAATCTGCATGTATTACTCTGCTTCCTGCATTACAACTAGTCAGAATTCATCATTTAGTTCATTTCCAACCTGACCTTCCAAGACATCTGCTAACAGATACCAAGTTCAAGTTGATTTTTGAATATATAATAACATTTTCCAGAGTGTGCACGGCCATTTAATAAACAAGTCAGAGCTGCCCATTTGTTGACACAAGTAGGTAATGCTACATACAACAAAATTGGCACAAGCCTGGAATTAGTGAGACAAGACTCACTGATAAATGGGAGAAGTAAGTTTATTCTCATAAGCACATGTTAAAACTTTTTAAAACAGTGTTTTAGAATTATCAACTATTAAATTAGCTGTTTTGCCTTTAAAGATAACTGCAAAGCAGAAACAAACCCAGAAAGCAGATCACATGACTCTTAGTTTTTTCCCATTAAATTATGCTATCATATAAATCATGCAGATGTATATAATTATTAGGTATAATAATTTCAAGCTCTTTTTTACTCTCCATTTAATTATATTCTATAAAAACTCATGTGAATTATTCAAGATTATTTCACATGTGCAAAATTGTTTAGTATCATGAAAATACCAGTGCAAATCTACAGATTGTTTACTCCCTTTATTTCACAATTGAATCAGTTTTCTCAGAACCTTATGCTCCTAAAGCTGAGCTGTTGAGAGGTGATAATGTGCTAGCAGCCCTGGCTCTCTGCGCCTCCTCGACCTTGGTGTCCACTCTGGAAGCACTTGAGGAGCCCTTCAGCCCACCACAGCACTGTGGGAGCCCCTCTCTGGGCTGACAGAGGTCGGAGCCCGCTCCCTCTGCTTGCTGGGAGGTGTGGAGGGAGAGGTGTGGGCGGGAACCAGGGCTCTGTGGTGCTCACCAGTCAGCGTGAGGTCCGGGTGGGTGTGGACTCGGCATCCCACACTCTGAGTGGCCAGCAGGCGCAGCCAGCCCTGGGCAGTGAGGGGCTTACCACCCGGGCCAGCAGCTGCAGAGGGTCTGCAGGGGTACCCCAGCAGCACCCGCCCACCAACCCTGGGCTCAAATTCTCTCTGGGCCTCAGCCAACTCCCTGCCGGGCTGGGCTTGGGACCTGCAGCCCACCATGGTCAATCCACTAGGTGAAGCCAGCTGGGCTCCTGAGTCTAGCAGAGACTTGGAGAATCTTTATGTCTAGCTAAGGGATTGTAAATACACCAATCAGCACCCTGTGTCTAGCTCAAGGTTTGTAAATACACCAATCAGTACTCTGTATCTAGCTAACCTAGTGAGGACTTGGAGAACTTTTCTATTACTCTGTGTCTAGCTAAAGGATTGTAAACGCACCAATGAGCACTCTGTGTCTAGCTCAGGGATTGTAAATGCACCAATCAGCACTCTGTCAAAGTGGACCAATCAGCTTTCTGTAAAATGGACCAATCAGCAGGATGTGGGTGGGGTCAGATAAGGGAATAAAAGCAGGTTGCCGAGCCAGCCAGTGGCAACCCTTACAGTGCCTTTCCTGGCTGTGGAAGCTTTGTTCTTTTGCTCTGCAGTAAGTCTTGCTGCTGTTCACTCTTTGGGTCTACACCACCCTTTTGAGCTGTAACACTCACCACGAAGGTCTGCAGCTTCACTCCTGAGACCAGCGAGACCATGAACCCACTGGTAGGAATCAACAACTCCAGACGGGAGGAACGAACAACTCCAGACACGCCGCCTTAAGAGCTGTAACACTTACCACGAAGGTCTGCAGTTTCACTCCTGTCCGGAAGCCAGCGAGACCACGAACCCACCAGAAGGAAGAAACTCTGAACGTTTCTGAACATCTAAAGGAACAGACTCTGGACCCACCATCCTTAAGAACTGTAACACTCATCTCAAGGGTCCCGGGCTTCATTCTTTAAGTCAGCAAGACCAAGAACCCACCAAGTCTAGACACACTGTTACACTATCACTCCAGGAAAGAGAAGGAAAAGGTAGGGTCCCTGAAGAAATGAGGTTACTACTCCCTTGACTTAGTTGACGGCTTTTGATAGTTGATAGTGCTTTTTTGTTTTGTTTTGTTTTAAGTCAACATAAAAGTGTAACATAAGAAATACTAAATTTAAAATTAATTAATGGCATTCGTATCAGGCCATATTACGTCTTGGAGTTTACACCTACCACGCAAGATAAGCCCCTGGAGAAAACGTGGAGTGTGTAAGAATCTGCCCCCTGCTAAATCAGAGATCTGATGAAGTGGAAAGAGACTGGCACATAAGAGCAGACATATCCTCCCTTTTTCTTGGGGTGATGGGAAAGAAGAGAGAGAGATTGAAGTGACTATGGGATATCTGAAATCAAGCCTTAAGAGAAACTGTGCAAATTACTACTACTAATAGGGTTGAGAAGCCTAGGTGCAGTGCTGTAGGTGTGAAATGTTTGTATAAATGAAACTGATGCCTTGTCTCCGGCTTTTCCTCAGCTACGTGTGAAATACTGTGCACCACAGGGTCCTGCATCTTTGATGAATTTGCTGAAAGAGACTCAGATTATGGTCCAGTAGGCCAGGATGTGGCTTAGCAATCATGAGACATTCCTTGGACTAAACAGTCCACTGGATGACACCAAATTACTCAATATGCAATAGAGAACAGTGAAAATCAAGAAAAACTGAATCCTTATAAAAACTTGTTTTCTCCACAACTACAAGGTATGTTAAGTTCTTATATATTAATGTGTTCAGATACCATGAAGGGGACTAAAAGAAGATAACAGAACTCAGAGATTAGTAATTTGTCTAAATACACTGAATCATCCATTCAAGCCTATTTACCATAATTATGTGAGACAGAAAACTTTCAATAGGCTGAATATGTAAACTTAAAAGAGATTAGATAAACTACAAGAGAATGCGATGCCTTTGATTGAGGAAATTAACCATCTCATCTCGATGGGATAAAGATTCACAAAGAAGGTAAGATCAGCTACAGAGATTAGTAGGGGACTATGATAAGTTCAAGTAACGCAAAGGAGGTACACGAGCTGGATATAGTTCTTTTGAAAGGCTCTGGAGACTCCAAAATGCATAGCTGGATCCACAAACCAAACTAGTTTAATTTAGGAAAGGATAAAAGGGATAAAAAATCACAAGATAACTCTATGAAATAAATTGTCTGTATCTAGGTAATGAGATTTACTATTTCTATTTTAAAAATGAGGGAACTAAATCTCAAAGAGGTTTAAACAGTGTTATTAGGACCATTTATCCAAGACTATGGGAGGCCTGAGACGACTGCAGAACATCTGATAGTATAAACCTCAAGAACCTCTCTGTAGTCTAAATTTTTGGGGGAAAATAAAGTACCCACATCAACAAAACTAAATCGTATGTATGTATGTTGTACCTACGTATCAAAATCAGTTGGGTTTTTGATGGTTCAGTCTAAATTAATTTAAGGGACGATATTAATATTTACCAAATTAAAATATTGTGCCAATTTCTGGAAAATTACTCATATGAAAAATGTGATTTTTAATGCTGAAGAAAATGATGGAAAAAATAATAGAACTCATTAATCAGCCTTCAGATGTAGCTATACAACGTATAAGCTAGCATGCTATTCATGGACCTCAGAAGTTTACTGATGCTTTCTTTATTGAGAAATTCTGGGTATACCTAAAGAGGTCCACAAGCTTCTCTGAAAAATTCCTAGAAGAACTTGAAAGTAGAAAATACGATAATGTAATGATGAATACATCTTTGTTTCTTTCACCATAAACAACATTTGGAGAGGAGAATAAACTTACTTCAGAATAGTAAAAGTTAATGTATTAAACAGGAGGAATTTCACTTTAATTTACAAATTGTTTCCAGAATCAAAATAGTACAGTCTTTATTAAGTTCTGTATCTCTTCAACCTTACATTTAATTTTCAATCACAGGAAATACCAATTTGTCTTAATTAAATATTTTTTTCTCTTTTTTTGTTTGGATGGGGGGAAGCATCTCACGCCTAGTTATTTGGAATTTCTGTATGTTTATTAATGAGTTCTGTTTTTGACCTCTGTAGTCATACAAAATTATTTATAGAATTCCTAATGCAAGCTCAAATATACAGGAAACATATTTTTTATCTACTTTTGTATCTTGTATTGAATATTTTTGACTGCTTTTTATTATTGTACTACCATCTTTGAATCAGGATTCTATCAGGCTATTACACTGTCAGTTGGCATGTATAATATACAAGATGTTGCTCACAGGTAAAGGCAAAATCTTTGGAAAACATATAGCTGACTACTACGGAGAGAGAAACTTAATCTTATAAAGAGTGTCCACATATATTAATAGGATTTTAATAATCTCATAATTGTATCTTTCCATAAAGGCAAAAAATAACCAGCCAATTCCATAGACACAAAAAGAAAAAGGCCAATACCTGGATTAATTTTATATTTATAAAGTAATCAAGTTAGTTATAATTATAAAATGCTGAAGTCTATCGGTGCTTTAACTTCTCAGGATGTAAACAGTGGATTATTATCAATTGAGATACTTTAGAAATTCAGCTTAAAGAGTTAATATCTATATGTCAGAATAATGTACAGATTAGATGCACTGGGTTCTCTAGCTTACACCAAAAAAAAAAAAGGTGTATTTAAGAGATACGAAATAGAAACCCAGTTATGTGCTTAATTATGCAGGACAGAAGGAGAATTATATTCTCCATGGGCAGAAGAGTTCATCTGTCCTTCAGGACTTTAAAGCAAGGACTTATTGCCTTCAAATTGAAACTGGAGTCAGAAAAATCAAGTGAAAATGCAATGGTGAACTAGAAAAAACATGCCAGGTCTGGAAGCACACATTTTCATGGGCCTAATATTTTTCTCCCATCTAGCGGTGTGAAGTTAAATAATTTTATTAAACTCTCTGGCCCTCAGATTCACCACAGATAAATCCCTAGTTGTATAAAATACATAATTCATGTAACAGAGGGAAACAATTTAAATACCTCTTTAAAGTGTTTTATAGTTTTCAATTACTTTTATATAAATTGTTTTATATAATTAATATGGATACGTAAATCAATTTTCAAAAAAGTTCATAATTCCAAATTTCTTAACAAATTGGAATAGCAACAAAAGCTTTTAACCCACCGTCTACCCAATCAGAGGTAGATTTTTCTATTTTTACAGAGGTAAACTTTCTCTGTTTAGCAGTTGTTACGCCTACACACCAAAATTTTAAGTAAGTCTACTAGAACAGAAATATTATGGGTTTTTTGCTCACTGTTCTTAGCGCAGATTGACCTATAAAATACTATTATTGAGTGAAATATATCGTTCAGTATTCCCTAGATTATTCTGCAGTAAGTAAAACATCCAAGTCTTATTCAATGTGTACAAAAAAAGTGTTAAAGTTTTGTTCACATTACTTGTCTGTGGTGGGTCAGCAATGAGTACACCTAACAGTAGTGTGATGGGTGGAACTGCATTCCACCAAATTTATATTTATATATAATAATTTATATATTTATAAATAATTATATAAATATATATTTATTAATAATTTATATATTTATATTTAATACCTCAAACTGGGATTGTAATTGGAGATAGGGCCTTTAGAGAAGCAATTTAGGTAAAATGAGGTCACATAGCTTGGCCTTAATCCAATATGCCTGTAGTCCTTATAAAAAGAAGAGATTAGGACACAGATGCAAAAAGATCACATGGAGAAGGACAAGCCATGTACAGGACAAGCAGAGAAGTGTTTGTTAGATAAAACAACTTTGCCAACACTTTGATGTGAGACTTTTAGCCTCCAAAACTGTGAGAAAAAAAAAATACGTTTTTGTTGTTTAAGCTGCCCAGTCTTTGGTAATTATTATGGCAAACCTACAAACTAATATGAGTAGTCACTCAGAAACACGGCTGCATGAGGTTTCACCTGGCAAGGCAAAGAACAAAATTATGGAGGATTGCACTCTGATTCACAAATCACCTGTTCACAAGTGGTATAAATCATTGCCTCATACATTAAATTGTGCAAGACAAATCTTACATCCCCAGTCAACTTCAAAAAGGGCTTTCCTAGCATGTCTCCAAGAGAAAAAACAGGGTATTCATGCATACTCATGGGCTCAAATTGAGGAGGTTTTTAATTTGGAGTAAACCCAATGGGGGCTGGATGAAGCTATCCTCTTTTCCTTTTTATGTGAATTATATACTTTGAAAAGCTGCTTTAATGTATCTACCTGTCCCCAAATCTTAGCTTTGTTTTACAGCTGTGGTTTGATATGCAATGCTCTCTCTCCCTGGATAGTCTCTTTATGCTTTCTGCAAAATATTCCAAATTAATAACCAAATTAATCTCCTTTTCTACCATAAGTCTTTACAAATACAAAACAAAGTCAAATCAGCATGCCTGTTAACTGTTGTGAATCCCTATAGGATTTGGCTCCACCGTTGATTTGGCACTTGGAAGTATACTGCCATGAATTACATAAAGTACCATGGAGTCAAGAATACTATAAGAAACATCTGGATGATACACTGCCCTTCAAAGCACACACAGTATATACTATATGACTTTTTAGCAATTCATGATATTGCAAACCCTTAATCAAGAGTGTCATGTAGTTCTCTAGCTTTCAGATCATTATTTATTACTGTACAGAGAAAGTATTCTTGTTACTGTACATAGAAAGTATTCTTATTTCTGTACATAGAAAGTACAAAGGAAATATTTGGTTGACCTCTGACTTTAAAACAACTATGATGTTATTCCTCATCTGTATAGTGGTGAGTACCCCCACCTGTCCACTATCATTTTATATTGATATGAAATGACACACTTATATTGCAATGGATATTAGTATGTTTGTAAAATAATTTGACAGTATATTTCTTTTTTTTTTTTTTTTCATTTTTAACGTTTATTTTAGGTTTGGAGGTACATGTGAAGGTTTGTTACATAGGTAAACACAAGTTACAGGAGTTTGTTGTACATATTATTTAATTGCCTAGGTATTAAACTCAGTACCATATAGTTATTTTTTCTGTTCCTCTCCCTCCTCCCACCCTTCCCCTTCAAGTAGACCCCATTGTCTGTTGTTTTCTTATTTGCGTTCATAAGTTCTTATTATTTAGCTCCATTTAAAAGTGAGAATATACAGTATTTGATTTTCTGTTCCTGTGTTAGTCTGCAAAGGATAATAGCCTCCAGCCCCATTCATGTTCCCACAAAAAGGCATAATCTTGTTCTCTTTTATGACTGCATAGCATTCCGTGGTGTATATGTGCCTTGTTTTCTTTTTTTTTTTTTGATTTTTTTTTTTTATTATACTTTAAGTTCTAGGGTACATGTGCATGACGTTTATATCATGTATAACTCCCCAATGCAATCCCTCCCTCCTCCCCCCTCCCCATGATAGGCCCCAGTGTGTGATGTTCCCCTTCCCGAGTCCAAGTGATCTCATTGTTCAGTTCCCACCTATGAGTGAGAACATGCGGTGTTTGGTTTCTCTTCTTGTGATAGTTTGCTAAGAATGATGGTTTCCAGCTGCATCCATGTCCCTACAAAGGACGCAAACTCATCCTTTTTTATGGCTGCATAGTATTCCATGGTGTATATGTGCCACATTTTCTTAATCCAGTCTGTCACAGATGGACATTTGGGTTGATTCCAAGTCTTTGCTATTGTGAATAGTGCCGCAATAAACATACGTGTGCATGTGTCTTTGTAGTAGAGTAATTTATAATCCTTTGGGTATATACCCAGTAGTGGGATGGCTGGGTCATATGGTACATCTAGTTCTAGATCCTTGAGGAATCGCCATACTGTTTTCCATAATGGTTGAACTAGTTTACAATCCCACCAACAGTGTAAAAGTGTTCCTATTTCTCCACATCCTCTCCAACACCTGTTGTTTCCTGACTTCTTAATGATTGCCATTCTAACTGGTGTGAGATGGTATCTCATTGTGGTTTTGATTTGCATTTCTCTGATGGCGAGTGATGATGAGCATTTTTTCATGTGTCTGTTGGCTGTATGGATGTCTTCTTTTGAGAAATGTCTGTTCATATCCTTTCCCCACTTTTTGATGGGATTGTTTGTTTTTTTCTTGTATATTTGTTTGAGTTCTTTGTAGATTCTGGATATTAGCCCTTTGTCAGATGAGTAGGTTGCAAAAATTTTTTCCCATTCTGTAGGTTGCCTGTTCACTCTGATGGTAGTTTCTTTTGCTGTGCAAAAGCTCTTTAGTTTAATTAGATCCCATGTGTCAATTTTTGCTTTTGCTGCCGTTGCTTTTGGTGTTTTAGACATGAAGTCCTTGCCCATGCCTATGTCCTGAATGGTACTACCTAGATTTTCTTCTAGGGTTTTTATGGTATTAGGTCTAACATTTAAGTCTCTAATCCATCTTGAATTAATTTTCGTATAAGGGGTAAGGAAAGGATCCAGTTTCAGCTTTCTACTTATGGCTAGCCAATTTTCCCAGCACCATTTATTAAATAGGGAATCCTTTCCCCATTTCTTGTTTCTCTCAGGTTTGTCAAAGATCAGATGGCTGTAGATGTGTGGTATTATTTCTGAGGACTCTGTTCTGTTCCATTGGTCTATATCTCTGTTTTGGTACCAGTACCATGCTGTTTTGGTTACTGTAGCCTTGTAGTATAGTTTGAAGTCAGGTAGCGTGACGCCTCCAGCTTTGTCCTTTTGACTTAGGATTGTCTTGGCAATGCGGGCTCTTTTTTGGTTCCATATGAACTTTAAAGCCGTTTTTTCCAATTCTGTGAAGAAAGTCATTGGTAGCTTGATGGGGATGGCATTGAATCTATAAATCACCTTGGGCAGTATGGCCATTTTCACGATATTGATTCTTCCTATCCATGAGCATGGTATGTTCTTCCATTTGTTTGTGTCCTCTTTGATTTCACTGAGCAGTGGTTTGTAGTTCTCCTTGAAGAGGTCCTTTACATCCTTTGTAAGCTGGATTCCTAGGTATTTTATTCTCTTTGAAGCAATTGTGAATGGAAGTTCATTCCTGATTTGGCTCTCTGCTTGTCTGTTACTGGTGTATAAGAATGCTTGTGATTTTTGCACATTAATTTTGTATCCTGAGACTTTGCTGAAGTTGCTTATCAGCTTAAGGAGATTTTGGGCTGAGACGATGGGGTTTTCTAAATATACAATCATGTCATCTGCAAACAGGGACAATTTGACTTCTTCTTTTCCTAACTGGATACCCTTGATTTCTTTCTCTTGCCTGATTGCCCTAGCCAGAACTTCCAACACTATGTTGAATAGGAGTGGTGAGAGAGGGCATCCCTGTCTTGTGCCAGTTTTCAAAGGGAATTTTTCCAGTTTTTGCCCATTCAGTATGATATTAGCTGTGGGTTTGTCATAAATAGCTCTTATTATTTTGAGGTACGTTCCATCAATACCAAATTTATTGAGCGTTTTTAGCATAAAGGGCTGTTGAATTTTGTCAAAAGCCTTTTCTGCATCTATTGAGATAATTATGTGGTTCTTGTCTTTGGTTCTGTTTATATGCTGGATTACGTTTATTGATTTGCGAATGTTGAACCAGCCTTGCATCCCAGGGATGAAGCCCACTTGATCATGGTGGATAAGCTTTTTGATGTGCTGCTGAATCCGGTTTGCCAGTATTTTATTGAGGATTTTTGCATCGATGTTCATCAGGGATATTGGTCTAAAATTCTCTTTTTTTGTTGTGTCTCTGCCAGGCTTTGGTATCAGGATGATGTTGGCCTCATAAAAAGAGTTAGGGAGGATTCCCTCTTTTTCTATTGATTGAATAGTTTCAGAAGGAATGGTACCAGCTCCTCCTTGTACCTCTGGTAGAATTCAGCTGTGAATCCATCTGGTCCTGGACTTTTTTTGGTGGGTAGGCTATTAATTGTTGCCTCAATTTCAGAGCCTGCTATTGGTCTATTCAGGGATTCAACTTCTTCCTGGTTTAGTCTTGGGAGAGTGTAAGTGTCCAGGAAATTATCCATTTCTTCTAGATTTTCTAGTTGATTTGCGTAGAGGCATTTATAGTATTCTCTGATGGTTGTTTGTATTTCTGTGGGGTCGGTGGTGATATCCCCTTTATCATTTTTTATTGCGTCTATTTGATTTCTCTCTCTTTTCTTCTTTATTAGTCTAGCTAGCGGTCTGTCAATTTTGTTGATCTTTTCAAAAAACCAACTCCTGGATTCATTGATTTTTTGGAGGGTTTTTTGTGTCTCTATCTCCTTCAGTTCTGCTCTGATCTTAGTTATTTCTTGCCTTCTGCTAGCTTTTGAATGTGTTTGCTCTTGCCTCTCTAGTTCTTTTAATTGTGATGTTAGAGTGTCAATTTTAGATCTCTCCTGCTTTCTCTTGTGGGCATTTAGTGCTATAAATTTCCCTCTACACACTGCTTTAAATGTGTCCCAGAGATTCTGGTATGTTGTATCTTTGTTCTCATTGGTTTCAAAGAACATCTTTATTTCTGCTTTCATTTCGTTATGTACCCAGTAGTCATTCAGGAGCAGGTTGTTCAGTTTCCATGTAGTTGAGCGGTTTTGATTGAGTTTCTTAGTCCTGAGTTCTAGTTTGATTGCACTGTGGTCTGAGAGACAGTTTGTTATAATTTCTGTTCTTGTACATTTGCTGAGGGTGCTTTACTTCCAATTATGTGGTCAATTTTGGAATAAGTGTGATGTGGTGCTGAGAAGAATGTATATTCTGTTGATTTGGGGTGGAGAGTTCTATAGATGTCTATTAGGTCCGCTTGGTGCAGAGATGAGTTCAATTCCTGGATATCCTTGTTAACTTTCTGTCTCGTTGATCTGTCTAATGTTGACAGTGGAGTGTTGAAGTCTCCCATTATTATTGTATGGGAGTCTAAGTCTCTTTGTAGGTCTCTAAGGACTTGCTTTATGAATCTGGGTGCTCCTGTATTGGGTGCATATATATTAGGAGAGTTAGCTCTTCCTGTTGAATTGATCCCTTTACCATTATGTAATGGCCTTCTTTGTCTCTTTTGATCTTTGATGGTTTAAAGTCTGTTTTATCAGAGACTAGGATTGCAACCCCTGCTTTTTTTTGTTCTCCATTTGCTTGGTAGATCTTCCTCCATCCCTTTATTTTGAGCCTATGTATGTCTCTGCATGTGAGATGGGTCTCCTGAATACAGCAGACTGATGGGTCTTGACTCTTTATCCAGTTTGCCAGTCTGTGTCTTTTAATTGGACCATTTAGTCCATTTACATTTAAGGTTAATATTGTTATGTGTGAACTTGATCCTGTCATTATGATATTAACTGGTTATTTTGCTCGTTAGTTGATGCAGTTTCTTCCTAGCCTCGATGGTCTTTACATTTTGGCATGTTTTTGCAATGGCTGGTACCGGTTGTTCCTTTCCATGTTTAGGGCTTCCTTCAGGGTCTCTTGTAAGGCAGGCCTGGTGGTGACAAAATCTCTAAGCATTTGCTTATCTGTAAAGGATTTTATTTCTCCTTCACTGATGAAGCTTAGTTTGGCTGGATATGAAATTCTGGGTTGAAAATTCTTTTCTTTAAGAACGTTGAATATTGGCCCCCACTCTCTTCTGGCTTGTAGAGTTTCTGCCGAGAGGTCTGCTGTTATTCTGATGGGCTTCCCTTTGTGGGTAACCCGACCTTTCTCTCTGGCTGCCCTTAAGATTTTTTCCTTCATTTCAACTTTGGTGAATCTGGCAATTATGTGTCTTGGAGTTGCTCTTCTGGAGGAGTATCTTTGTGGCGTTCTCTGTATTTCCTGAATTTGAATGTTGGCCTGCCCTACTAGGTTGGGGAAGTTCTCCTGGATGATATCCTGAAGAGTGTTTTCCAACTTGGTTCCATTTTCCCCCTCACTTTCAGGCACCCCAATCAGACGTAGATTTGGTCTTTTTACATAATCCCATACTTCTTGCAGGCTTTGTTCATTTCTTTTTCTTCTTTTTTCTTTTGGTTTCTCTTCTCGCTTCATTTCATTCATTTGATCCTCAATCGCTGATACTCTTTCTTCCAGTTGATCGAGTCGGTTACCGAAGCTTGTGCATTTGTCACGTATTTCTCGTGTCATGGTTTTCATCTCTGTCATTTCGTTTATGATCTCTCTGCATTAATTAGTCTAGCTGTCAATTCTTCCACTTTTTTTTCAAGATTTTTAGTTTCTTTGCGCTGGGTACGTAATTCCTCCTTTAGCTCTGAGAGGTTTGATGGACTGAAGCCTTCTTCTCTCATCTCGTCAAAGTCATTCTCTGACCAGCTTTGATCCGTTGCTGGCGATGGGCTGCGCTCCTTTGCAGGGGGAGATGCGCTCTTATTTTTTGAATTTCCAGCTTTTCTGCCCTGCTTCTTCCCCATCTTTGTGGTTTTATCTGTCTCTGGTCTTTGATGATGGTGACGTACTGATGGGGTTTTGGTATAGGTGTCCTTCCTGTTTGATAGTTTTCCATCTGACAGTCAGAAGGACTGTCTGTTGGTCTGTTAGAGATTGCTTGAGGTCCACTCCAGACCCTGTTTGCCTGGGTATCAGCAGCAGAGGTTGCCGAAGATAGAATATTGCTGAACAGCGAGTGTACCTGTCTGATTCTTTCTTTGGAAGTTTCCTCTCAGGGGTGACGCCACCCTGTGAGGTGTGGGGTATCAGACTGCCCCTAGTGGGGGATGTCTCCCAGCTAGGCTACTCAGGGGTCAGGGACCCACCTGAGCAGGCAGTCTGTCCGTTCTCAGATCTCAACCTCCGCGTTAGGAGATCCACGGCTCTCCCCAAAGCTGTCAGACAGAGTCGTTCACGTCTGCAGCGGCCCCCGCTCTTCCCCTAATGGACTGCAGCTGTGCGCTGTCCGCAGAGGTAGAGTCTACAGAGACAGGCAGGCTTCCTTGAGCTGCTGTGAGCTCCACCCAGTTCGAGCTTCCCAGCGGCTTTGTTTACCTACTTAAGCCTCAGCAATGGCGGGCGCCCCTCCCCCAGCCTCGCTGCTGCCTTGCGGATAGATCGCGGCAGACGGCTGTGTTAGCAGTGAGGGAGGCTCCGTGGGCGTGGGACCCTCCCGGCCAGGTGTGGGATATATTCTCCTGGTGTGCCTGTTTCCTTAAAGCGCAGTATTGGGGTGGGAGTTACCCGATTTTCCAGGTGTTGTGTGTCTCAGTTCCCCTGGCTAGGAAAAGGGATTTCCTTCCCCCTTGCGCTTCCAGGTGAGGCAATGCCTCGCCCTGCTTCAGCTCACGCTGGTCAGGCTGCAGCAGCTGACCAGCACCGATTGTCCGGCACTCCCTAGAGAGATGACCCCAGTACCTCAGTTGAAAATGCAGAAATCACCGGTCTTCTGTGTCGCTCGCGCTGGGAGTTGGAGACTGGAGCTGTTCCTATTCGTTGACAGTATATTTCAAGGGTCTTAAATATTATTACCCTCTGGCTAGGTAATTTCATTTCAATGTATGTATTCTAAGAAAATAATCCTAAATTCTACAAAATAAAATGCAAAATATGCTTTTAACAGCATCATTATACTAACAGATTGTAAACAATATAAATGCCAAACTGAAGGGGATTAAACAATGTCATATACACTTAAAAACCATCAAAAATAAGTTAGAAATTTTATATAATGCTATAAAACAAGTTTAAGTGAAAATTTGTGTTTCAAAAGAAAGCATATAAAGGAGTTACATCACTTCAATCATATAAAAATATCAAACTCTCTGTATAAAATAATATGGAAAGTAAATATATGTTATCACTTATATCAGGTTATGGAACTATGGATATTGATTGTTTTTATAATTATAAAATCTATATCATGTTGATAAAGGGAATGATGTTTCATGATGCATACATTTTAAGATGAGCATTTTTTATTACTTAGCTTCCTTGAAATTTGTCTATATCTTATAATTAATGGTTTTACACAGTTTAGTTACCCGTATATTTTCTTTGGAATTTGTATACTGAATTATGATTTATCTCACGGTAGGTAGCACCTTACACTAAATAAAATAATGATTTTAAAGGAAACATAAGAGAGTATTTAAACAGTGACGTATCTTCAATGGCTATGGATAGCTGTGCTTCACAGCATTTCCCATCTTCTCCAACCACCTCATTTAGTACATCAACCACAATTCCTGTTCCACAGTTATATTTACCTGTTCATGTTTGAATCCCATCAGAAAACATGTGGCACATTTAAAAGAAGAATCTGAGGACATGTGAATTTTGAGAATATTTCTAAAGGTTTGGAATAGGACGAGGAAAGAAGAAATGACTTACATAACAGGAATACTCATAGCCAAAATTACTTATTAATCCTAAGCTCAGAGGGGTCAGAGAAGTTCACGAGTATGTGGGAATTAACATACTACTAAATAGTGAATCAAATAAGAAATCACAAGGGAAATCAGAAATTTTTGAGATACAAAAATGAAGATACAGCATACCAAAACTTATGGGATGTAGCCAGAACAATGGTTAGAAGGAAATTAATAGCTGTAAGTGTCTGTGGTATGATCTCTAATCAACAACCTAACTTTCCATGTAAAGAAACCAGAAAAAGAACATTATAAACAGAAAGTAACCAGAAAGAAAGAAATAATACATATTAGACTGAAAAATAATGGCAAAGGAAATAAATAGCTGATGAAAAACCGAGTACATCAGCAAAATCAAGTGTTTTTTTTTTTTTTTTTTTTTTTTTTTAATCAACAAAATAGACAAAATTTTAGCTAGACCGGCCGAGAAAAGTAGAGAAGACCAAATTATTACAATAGAGAATGAAAGGGGGCCGGGCGGGGTGGTTTACACCTGTAATCCCAGCACTTTGGGAGGCCCAAGCAAGCAGATCACAAGGTCAAGAGTTGAGACCTGCCTGACTAACATGGTGAAACCCTGTCTCTGCTAAAAATACATAACTTAGCCAGGCATAGTGGTGTGCACCTGTAATCCCAGCTACTCAAAAGGCTGAGGCAGGAGAATCACTTGAACCTGAGAGGTGGAGGTTGCAGTGAGCCGAGATCGCACCACTGCACTCCAGCCTGGGTGACAGAGCGAGACTCTGTCTTGAAAAAAAAAAAAGATGTTGTTACCAACCTTACGAAAATAAAAAGGTATTATAAAGGAATACGGTTGATTCTTTTTTTTTTTTTTTTTTTGAGACACAGTCTCGCTCTGTCTCCCAGGCTGGAGTACAGTGACATCATCTCAGTTTACTGCAAGCTCCGCCTCCCGAGTTCACGCAATTCTCCTGTCTCAGCTTCCTGAGTAGCTGGACTACAGGAGCTCGCCATCACGCCCGGCTAATTTTTTGTATTTAAAGTAGAGACGGGGTTTCACCATGTTAGCCAGGATGGTCTCCATCTCCTGACCTTGTGATCCACCCGCCTCGGCCTCCCAAAGTGCTGGGATTACGGGCGCGAGTCACCGTGCCCGGCCCCGGAATACGGTTGATTTTTGAGCAACACAGGTTTGAAGTGTATGGTTTCACTTACATGTAAATTTTTTTTCAACCAAACATGGATTGAAAACACAGTATTCTCAGGATGTTAAGCCTGAATATATACAAAGAGCAAACTTTCTATATACACAGGTTCCCCAGGGTCTACTTCAGGACTTGAATATATATGAATTTTGGTATATGGGGGTAGGGAGAGTTGTGTGTCCTGGAAACAATTCCCAGTGTTTATTAAAGGATGGCTGTACTATAAATAACTATGAGCAAGTTATCTAAAAAAATTAAATAACTGAATTGAATGAAAAAACTTCTGGAAAGACTACTGAAACTCAAGAAGAAATAGAAAATATGAATATGTGTGTAAAAATTAAAGTGATTGAAGTAAAAATCAAGAAAATTCGCTTACAGAAAAAAATCCAAGACCAGATGGTTTCTCTAGTGAATTCTACTAAATATCCATCAAATAATTGGCACCAATCCTTCACAAACTTTTCCAAAAATGAAAGACAAGTTTACACTTCTAAAATCATTCTCTGAGGCCAGTATTATCCAATAACCTATAGCAGGCAAAGAAATCAAGAAAACTACAGACCAATATCCTTTATGAATACAGACACAAAAATCTTTAACCAAATACCAGCAAAGAGAATCCAGCCATTTATAAAAATGATTACACACAATAACCAAGTGGATATATTTCAGTAATTCAGGCTAAGTTCAACATATACAAATCAATGTAAAATACCATGCTAATAAAATAAAAGTAAAAAACACATAATTATATCAATGGAGACTTTAAAATATTTGGTAAAATCAACAGTTTTTCATAACAAAACACTCAACATGCCAGAAATAGAAGCAAACTGTCTCAGCCTGATGAGGGGCATATTTAATGGTGAAAGACTGAACTTGCCCCCTAAGATCAGAAACAGGACAAGATGTCCACTCTTACCATTTTTATTTGACATTGAGTTTCTAGTCAAAGTAATAAAGCAAGCAAGAAAATGAAACAAAAGAATCCAGATTGAAAAGAAGTGAAAATATCTGTTTGCAAAGGGCATGAAATACACACAGAAAATTGTATGAAATACACATACAACTATCAGACCAAATAAGTTCAGCAAGGTTGCTAGATACAAGATCAATATAAACAAATAAAATTTTTCTATATATAGCAATGAACCATCAAAAAGGGAAATTAAAAATAATTTTATGTTCAACATAAAAAATAATACTTAGGTAGAAATTTAACCCAGAAAGTTCAAAATGTGTTCACTGAAAACCACAAAACACTATTGAAGGAAATTTAAGAGCTAAATAAATAGGAAAGCACCCTAAATTAATGGATTGAAATTTTTCATTTTTAAGGTGGTGTATTACCCAATTTTTTTTAAATCATAAATTCAGGGGGTAATTGTGCAGGTTTGTTACATGGGTATATTGCACAATGGTGGTAGTTTGAGATTCTAGTGAACCCTTCACCCAAACAGTAAACATAATACACAATGGGTGGTTTTTCAGCCCTCGCCCCTCTTTCTCCCTCTGCCATTTTGCAGTCCCCAGTGTCTACTGTTTCCATCTTTATGTCCATGTGTATCCATCGTTTAACTTCAACTTATAAGTGATAATGTGATATTTGATTTACTGTTTCTGGGTTATTTCTCTTAGAATAATAACTTCCAGCTGCATCAGTGTGGCTGCAAAGGACATGATTTCATTTTTTACAACTGGATATTATATCTTGGTATCTGTATCATATTTTCTTAATCCAGTCCACCACTGATGGGCACTAAGGTTGCTATTGTCAATACTGCTGTTATAAACACATGAGTGCAAGTGTTTTTTGATCAATTTCTTTTCCCTTGGGTAGACACCCAATAGTAGGATTTCTGGGTTGAATGGTAGTTCTGCTTTTAGTTCTTTAAGAAATCTCTACACTGTTTTCCATAGTGGTTGAACTAATATACATTCCCACCAGTAATGTATAAACATTCCCTTTTCTCTGCATTGTGGCAAACATCTGTTATTTTCTGATTTTTTAATCATAGACATTTGGACTGTTGTGAGACGGTATTTCATTGTGGTTTTGATTCACATTTCTCTGATGATTAGTGATCCTGAGCATGTTTTGGTGTTTGTTCACAACCTGTGTGTCATCTTTTGAGAATTGTCCGTTCATGTCCTTTGCCCACTTTTTAATGTGGTTGTTTTGTCTTATTGACTAAATTCCTTATAGTTTTGCAAATATATTCTCCCATTCTGTCAGTTATCTGTTTACTCTGTTGATTGTTTCTTATGCTGTGCAAAAACTCTTCAATTAAGTCACATTTGTCTATTTTTGTTTGCATTTGCTTTCTAAGTTTTACTCATGCATTATTTGCCTAGGTCAATGTCCAGAAGAGTTTTCCTATGATTTTTCTTAGGGCTTTTATAGTTTCAAGTCTTACACTTAAGTCTTTAATCCATCATAAGTTAATTTTTGTATATGTTGAAATATAAGGGTCTAGTTACTTTCTGCTGAATGTGGCTAGCCAGTTTATTTAATAGAATATTTACTAGTAGAATATCATTTATTTAATAGAAGATCCTTTCCTCATTGTTTATTTGTGTTGAATTTGTTGAATATTGGTTGTAGGTGTTTGATATTTGGTTTTGTTTCTGGGTTCTCTATTCTATTACATTGATTTGTGTTCCTATTTTTATACTGGTACCATGCTGTTTTGGTTACCACAGGCTTGCAGTATAGTTTGAAGTCATGTAATGTGATGCTTCCGGCTCTGTTCCTTTTGCATAGTAATGCTTTAGCAATTCTGGCTCTTCTTTGGTTCTATATGAATTTTAGAATTTTTAATGATACTGTGAAAAATGATGTTGGTAATTTGATAGGAATTGTGTTGAATCTGTAGATTGCTTTGAGCACCATGGTCATTTTAACAATACTGATTCTTCTAATACATGAGCATGAAATGCATTTCCATTTGTTTATGTCATTTATGGTTTCTTTCATCAGTGTTTTGTAGTTCTCTTTCATGTCCGTGGTTAAATGTATTGCTAGATTTTTAATCTTTGTGTATGGCTATTGTAAATTGAGTTTTTTGATTTGGTTCTCAGCTTGAACATTATTAGTGTATAGAAATATGACTTATTTTTTCCATATTGATTCTGTATCCTAAAATTTTACTAAAGTTGTATATCAGGTCTAGTCGCTTTTTAGAATTTTTGGAGTTGTCTAGGCCTAGGATCATATCAGTGAGCAGAGATAACACAACTTTCTCTTTTCCTACTTGGTTGCATAGCAGTTTCTTTTTTTGCCTGATTGCTCTGACTAAGAACTCCAGTATGTTGAATAGGAATGGTGAGAGTGGGTATCCTTGTCTTTTTCCAGTTCTTAGGGGGAATGTTTTCAACTTTTGCCCACTCAGTATGATGTTGGCTTTGTGTTTGTCATAGATAGTTCAGGTTGGTTCCATTGATGCCTAGTTTGTTGAAGGCTTGTCATCATGAAGGGATGTTAGATTGTATAAAATATTTTTTCTGGCCTGGCACGGTGGCTCAAGCCTGTAATCCTAGTACTTTGGGAGGCTGAGACGAGTGGATCACGAGGTCAGGAGATCGAGAACATCCTGGCTAACCTGGTGAAACACCGTCTCTACTAAAAAAATATACAAAAAACTAGCTGGGCGAGGTGGCAGGCACCTGTAGTCCCAGCTACTTGGGACGCTGAGGCAGGAGAATGGCGTAAACCTGGGAGGCGGAGCTTGCAGTGAGCTGAGATCCGGCCACTGCACTCTAGCCCCGGCGACAGAGCGAGACTCCGTCTCAAAAAAAAAAAAAAAAAAAAATATATATATATATATATATATATATATATATTTTCTGTATTGAGATAATCATATGGTTTTGTTTTTAATTCCATCTATGTGGTTAATCACCTTTACTGATTTGTGTATGTTCAACTACTTTTGCATTTCAGGAATAAAGCCCAACTGATTTTGATAAATTATCTTTTTATGTGCTGTTGTATTTGATTTGCTAGAATTTTGTTGAGGATTTTTGCATTTCTACACATCAGGAACATTGGTCTATTTTTTTGTTTGTTTGTTTTCCTTGCCATATTTTGGTAGCAGGATGATACTGGCTTTATAAACTTAGTTAAGGGGAAATCTCTTCTCAATCTTCTGGAATAGTTTTAGTAAGATTGGTAAAAGCTCTTCTTCGTACTTTTGACAGAATTTGGCTGTGAATTCATATGGTTTTCGGCTTTATTTTGTTGGGAGATTATTTTTATTACTGATTCAATTTTACTGCTCATTTACTACTCATCTATTCAGGATTTCAATTTCTTCCTAGTTTTATCTTGAGAGGTTGTATATTTCCAGGAATTTATCCATTTTCTCTAGGTTTTCTAGTTTGTGCACTTAGAGAGGTTTATAGTAGTCTCCAAGTATCTGTTGTATTTCTTTGGTATCAGTTGGAATGTCACCTTTGTCATTTCTGACTATGCTGATTTGAATTGTCTGTCTTTTTTCTTGGTTAACATAGCTATCAGTCTACCAATTTTGATTATCCTTTCAAAGATTAAGCTTATCATTTTGTTTCCTCTTTGTATAGTATTTCATTTAGTCTTGCTGTAATCTTTTAAATTTTTCTTCTTCTAGCTTTTTTTTTTTCCTTGTTTTGAGTTCCTTTAGGTGTGACATTAGGTTGTTTATCTGAAAGTTTTCTATCTTTTTCATGTAGACATTTAGTGCTATAAACTCTTCTGTTAACACTTATTTTGCTGTATCTCAGGGGTTTTGGTAGGTCGTCTCTATTTTCATTAATTTCAATTTTCTTTTTTTTTTTTTTTTTTTTTTTGAGACGGAGTCTCGCTCTGTCGCCCAGGCTGGAGTGCAGTGGCCGGATCTCAGCTCACTGCAAGCTCCGCCTCCCGGGTTCACGCCATTCTCCTGCCTCAGCCTCCCGAGTAGCTGGGACTACAGGCGCCCGCCACCTCCCCCGGCTAGGTTTTTTGTATTTTTTTTTTTAGTAGAGACAGGGTTTCACCATTTTGGCCAGGATGATCTCGATCTCCTGACCTCGTGATCCGCCCGTCTCGGCCTCCCAAAGTGCTGGGATTACAGGCTTGAGCCACCGCGCCCGGCCAATTTCAATTTTCTTACTTCTGTCTTTCACCATTTATCAAAAGTCATTCCAGAGCAAGTTGTTTAGTTTTCATATACTTATGTGCTTTTTGAAATTTCCTCTTTTCACCGAGTTTTAATTTTATTCCACACTAGTCTGAGAAGATGCTTTATATAATTTTGATTTTTTTGAGTTTTTTTTAGATTTACTTTATTACTAGCAGGTACTCAATTTTGGAGAATGTTCCATGTACAGATGAGAAGAATACATTTTGTGTGGTTGTTTGTTGGAGTATTTCACAGATGTTTATTAGGTCCATTTGTTCAAAAGTCCAGTTTAAGTCCAGAGTTTGTTAATTTTCTGTCTTGATGATCTGCTTAGTGTTAATGGTGGGATGTTGAAATTCCCCACTATGATCATATGTCTTCTGATCTCTTTTCTAAGTCTAGTGATGTTCGTTATTGAAATCTGGGTGCTCTGAAGTTGGATGCATATACATTTAGAAGAGTTAAATCTTCTGGTTCAATTGAACCCTTCATCAATGTATAATAGCCCTTCTCTGTCTTTTTTTACTTTAAAGTTTGTTTTATATGATACGAGAATAGCAACATCTGTTCTTTTTTGTTTTCCACCTGCATGATCTTTCTCCATCCCTTTACTTTGAGCCTATTGTGTCATTACATGTGTGATGGGTCTCTTAAAAGCAGTAGAAGGTTAGACTTTGTTCTTTTTTAATCCAATTTCCCACTCTATATCTTTTAAATGGAGAATTTAAGCCTATTATGTTCAAGGTTAATATTGATATGTGAGATTTTGTTCCAGTCATAGTTTCGTAAGCTACTTCATAGCCTTAATTGTGTAATAGCTTTATAAGATTTCTTTACTTTCTGTTTATGTGTACTTTTATGGTAGCAAGTATTGTTCTTTTGTTTTAATGTTTAGAACTCCTTTGAGCACTTCTTGTAAGGTCAGTCTGGTGGTGACAGATTCCCTTAGTGTATCCTTGTCTGGAAAATACTGTATTACTCCTTTATTTATGAAGCTTAGTTGAAGCTTAGTTTGGCAGAATATGAAATTCTTTGCTGGTATTTTTTTGTTGTTATGGTTCTGTATGAAGGCTGAAATAAGGCGCCTAGTCTCTTCTGGCTTGTGTGGCTATTATTTAATTAATGTATACATTCAGTTCTATCCCATCAAAATCCTAACTGCCTTTTTTGTAGAAATTTGCAAGCTGATCCTAAAAGTTATACAGATATGCAAAGACCCAGAAAAGCAAAAATAATCTTGAAAAAAACAAAAAGTGAAAGACACACTTTTCAATTTTAAGACTTACCTCGAAACCACTGTTTTCAAAACAGTATGGTACTGACATAAATATAGACATATAGACCAAAAAGAATAGAATCGAAAGTCTGGAAATAAACTCATGTTTTTGGTAAATTTATTTTTAAAAAGTTTTCCAAGACAAGTAAAAGGGAAAGGAATCCTCTTTTTTAGCAAATAATGTCGTGACAATTGTATATGCAAATGCAAAATCATCCTAACTCAACATGCACAAAATTTAATTCAAAATTGATCAAAGAACTACATTTAAGAGCTAAAACAATAATACTCTTAGAACATATAGATATAAATCTTAACATGGATTACGTAATTATTTCTTAGATTGACACACACAAACACCAAAGCAAAAGATAAATTTGACTTCATCAGCATAAAAGTTTTGTTCTTCAAAGACACTATTAAAAAGTGAAAATGTAAGTCTGAGAATAGTAGGAATATTTACAAATAATGTATCCAATAGGAATCTAATACTATAATATATTAAAGAACTCACAACTCAATAATAAAAAGACAGATAACCTAATTAAAAATGGATATGAATAGACATTTCTATAAAGAAGATATTCAGATGGCCAATAAGCTCATAAAAAGATACCCAATGTTATTCATTAATAGGGAAATACACATTGTGACCAAAACCACAATGACATATACCACTTTACTCACACTAGGATCAAAAACAATACCAAATCCTGGGAGGAGTGAAGAGAAACTGGAATATTTTGCTAGTGAAAATGTAAAATGATGAAGCCCCTTTATAAAACAGCCTGATAATTGTTCACAAGATTAAACTCACTCTATGACTCAGGGTTTCTAGTGCTAGGTACATACCCAAGAATTTAAAACATATTTTCACACAAAAACTTGTACATGAATGTTTATGGGAGCATTACTCATAATAGCCAAAATGTGGAAAAATGCAAATGTTTGTCAACTGCTGAATGGTTAAACAATATATGGTATAGTCACAAAATGGAATATCATTCAGACATAAAAAAGAGAATATTGACTCATGCTATATGAATGAGCCTTAAGAAATGTATGCACAGCAAAAGAAGCCATACACAAAAGGCCATATACTATATGGTTTTATTTATATGAAACGTCTAGAATAGAAAATCTATAACAACATAAAGAAGGGCTGGGTGCGGTGCCTCATGCCTGTAACTTCAGCACTTTGGGAGACTGGGGTGGGTGGATCACATGAGGTCAGGAGTTCGAGACCAGCCTGGCCAACATGGGAAAATCCCATCTCTACTAAAAATACAAAAGTTAGCCTGGCTTAGTGGTGCACACCTGTAATCCTGGCTACTCAGGAGGCTGAGACAGGAAAATCGCTTAAACCTGGGAGGCGGAGGTTGCAGTGAGCCGAGATCACACCACTGCACGGCAGCCTGGGTGACAGAGTGAGACTCCTTCTCAAACAAAACAAAACAAAATGAAAAAACATAAAGTAGATTAATGGTTGAAAGAGGATGGGGCAAGCTAGAATGAGGAGTGACTACTGAGAAATATGAGATTCTCTTAAGGATGATAAAAATGTTCTGTGATTAGAGTGGTGATGGGTGTATAACTGTGAATAGATTATAATTCATTGAATTGTAATGTTTAAAAAGGTGAATATTAATATTACAATTATGAAAGAGGTAGTACTGGCTAGATTCCCAGGGAAACCACAAGTGTAGGAGAGCAGCTATGACCTATAGTAGGACTAGTCTTCAATCCATAGGATGACAGGGAAGGAAGAATAAATAGTAAGTCCTTTCCTCTGATCTCATGCCCATGTTCTCAATCAGTTAACTTCAACCAGAATCTGAAATTGAAAAGACTCTTACAGATGCAGTCAGGCTTCCAGACATGGAGAAGAAACAGAAGTGTCATGCTCAGACATGGAAAGAAAATTGAGAATATCTACACCAACTGTCAAAGTCTGGATAGTCTTCACTCTGTCAAGATGCCCATTAGAATTACTTGCAAGTCAGAATATACCCAACTTTTGTATTCTCACTGAATTTTATGACTTTATTATAGTACAATTAGTCCTGTATTCAGCACTAATTACTTCTATATATATCTTCCCCAACTGGAGAACAAAATGATAATCAGAAAGTGTTGGGAATTGTGATCTGAGGAGTCATGAGAAATGTTATATAAGTTGATTTTTTAAGTTGTGTAAGCTGTGAAAAACTGGAGGAAATCACTTCAGGTGGAGATAATAGTACATTTAAAGAATAAAAATGGAATTAGATAAATAAACTTTCTCATTTATTAGCTAACAGTTACAATATATATGAGGATTAAAAAGAAATGCAGGTCCCACCAGGCACAGTACCTCATGCTTGTAATCCCAGCACTTTGGGAGGCTAAGGCAGGAAGCTTGCTTGAGCCCAGGAGTTTGAGGCCAACCTGGGCAATAGAGTGAGACCTCATCTCTATTTGAAAAAAAAAAAAAAAATGCAGGTGCCTAGATCTTTTTTTTTTTTTGTGAGAAGGAGTCTGGCTGTGTCCCGCTGGCTGGAGTGCAGTGGCTCGATCTCTGCTCACTGCAAGCTCCGCCTCCCAGGATCATGCCATTCTCCTGCCTCAGCCTCCTGAGTAGCTGGGACTACAGGCACCCACCACCGCACCCAGCTAATTTTTTGTATTTTTAGTAGAGACGGGGTTTCACCGTGGTCTCGATCTCCTGACCTTGTGGTTCACCCGCCTCAGCCTCCCAAAGTGCTGGGATTACAGGCGTGAGCCACCGCGCCCGGCCAACAGGTGCCTAGATCTAACTCAAGTTGATGAATTACAACTTGTGTAGGAGTCATTGTTATAACTAGTGTTGTGGAGAACAGGGACCATGCCTTACTCACATAAGTATCTTTCAGACCAAGTACAGAGCAGTTTTCCAATATAATGTGAACTGAAGCTCTCCCTGTAATTGTATATACACATAAATCACATAAAAGTAACTATTTTGCTCACTCTATGACCACTATGGCCAAATTATATCAAAGATGTTTGCCATAAATTACTACTTAATATTCAAGTTACCAAACAGGTAGCCAATTGCAAAAATCTTAGCAATCTTGTCAAATGGCTCAATTTTTGTAGGTAAACTCTATTGATTTGGCCTCTTTTTGCAGCCCTGAGTATGAGCATCTACAAACCTTATTAATGCCATCAGTTTCCACATTTCAATGCAAGACATTTTATGGGAACCTGTCATTAACAGTGTAAAAACTACTTGCAAGTCGCATGCTACATTAATTTTTCCCATAAACAAACATCTGAGAAGTAAAACATATGCTAATAAAGAACTGATAATTTTATCCTCATACCTGCCAAGACAGATGGAGGGCACCACAGACACAGAATATTGATAAGCAGAGGATTGCAAACCAATACACTCTTTTGTAAGGTCTTGAAAAGTTTCGTGATCTGATGTCTCTTGTATACCTGTAGGTACCATTTTCCTACATCAGCTTGCTGTTTTTTTGAACTTATATTTTTGATGGCATATGAATATTCAAAGTGAGAGATAGTCCTGTGTGATTATTGTAATCTAAATCAAGCATATGGCTTTGAGTATTGTACTCCTGAGCTAATATTTGTCTGAAGAAATACATAGTTATTCCTGTGGCTTCATACTTCAGGATGTCTAGATCAGCTAAGACAGATGGCTGTCTTTTTTCTTCAGTTAATTAAATATACTTTCTTTGAGTAATCTTTTCAGGGGATTCTCTAGGGATTAAGTCTCATGTACAATCTGATTCAAATAAAGGGGTTTCTGACAAGTAAGTGCCCTACACATATTTTCTAGGTCATGTTAAAGCCAACAGAAGATATATCCATTTTCAGTTTATAGAAAAAAAGAACTAAAGAATGGAATATAAATGATATGAGGAATGTGCCGGGTAGGAGGCAGGACTAAATTGCAGCTCCCACTCAGACAGAGCAGCATGTGGAGACTCACATTGTGAAATTTTGCTCCAAGAACTACTGCAGGAACACACCAGGGAAGCTGATAGAATCTACAGATCCTTTGAAGGAAGTGGATTGTTCCTACAGACCCTGGAGACAGCGCAAATACTGTGAGAGCCTAAAGTGTGAAAATGTAAAAGGGGGATCATCTGCCCCCAAACACACACCCTCACTGGGGAGTCTGAAGGTCCAGGTCACAGTAGAAGGATCTGACCTTACCTGGAACTGAGATAACTTAGAGAGCCAAGCAAAATTCAGGAGTAGAGGAAACAGCAGGAAGAGTCTTGTGGGCACTCTCGGTCTCCTCAAAAGCCATTTCTGACATTATCTCACAGAGTCCTTGGAGAGGACTGCCAGAGGAACTGGGAAAATCTCACATGGAGAAGGAAACCTCCAGCTGAACTTTGTAACAATTCCAACTGAACATAAAGTTTCTTGGACAGCACTTGGGGGAAGAGGTGAATCCAGAGTACAGATGCGGGCAGGCAAGGAGGCATGAAACCTGGAAGCCCTGCTTTCTTTTTCAACTGGGAGACTATTAGCCTGGGGCAAATTCTCAGCCCTACTCGCCCATTGCCTGGAAACAAACTGGGTGCTGTTGGGGTGGGGCACATTGGGAGTGAGACCAGCCTTTTGGGTTGCATGGGAGCTGGGTGAGGCTTATATCTGCTGGTTTCCCCAATTTCCCTGGAAACCTGCATGACACAGCAGAGACAGCCATAATCCTCCTGGGAACATAACTCCAATGACCTGGGAAGGATACCCCCAGCCCTGACAGCAGCCACAGCAAGCCCTGCCCAAGGAGAATCTGACCTCAGACATGCCTAACCCTGCCCCTACCCGGTGGTCTTTCTTTACCCACCCTGGTGACTGAAGACAAAGGTCATTTCTCTTGTGAATTATAGGGCTCCACCCACTGCCTGATCCTATATAACCACAGCTGATGTTCTCTTGAAAGTATCTGCCCTTTGCAGGAGGCAAACCAGCACAAAACTAGTGCAATAAACAATAATCACACAACCAAGAACCCTCACAAAGTCCATTTCACTCTTTTTGCACCTCCACCGAAGCAGGTGCTGCTATAAATGGCTAGATCCAGAAGAAAAATAACAAACACCACAGTTCAGCTCTCAGGAATCCGCATCCCTAGGAAAATGGGGAGAGTACTACATTAAGAGATCACCCCAAGGGAGAAAGTAATCTGAACAGCAGACCTTTAGCCCGAGATCATCCCTCTGGCATAGCCTACTCAAAGGAGGAGAATCCAGAAAAATAATTCTGGTAATATGACAAAATGGATTCCTTTAACACCATCAATAAGCCACACTCTCTCATAAGCAATGGATCCTAACCAAGAAGAAATCCCTGATTTTCCAGAAAAAGAATTCAGAGGATTGATTATTAAGCTAATCAAGGAGGCACCAGAGAAAGGTCAAGTCCAATTTAATGAAATAAAAAAATTATAAAGATGCATTAGTCTGTGTTCACACTGCTGAGAAACACATACCAAAAACCGGGAACAAAAAGGGGCTTAACTGAACTTAACAGTTTCACATGGTTGGGGAGGCCTCAGAATCATGGCAGGCGGTGAAGGGCACTTCTCATATAGTGGCAGCAAGATAAAATGAAGAAGAAGCAAAGTGGAAACCCCTGATAAACCCACCAGATCTCATGAGACTTATTCAGTGTCATAAGAATAGCATGGGAAAGAATGGTACCCTTGATTCAATTATATCTCCCTGGGTCCCTCCCACAATTCATGGGAATCTTGAGAGATACAATCCAACCTGAGATTTGGGTGGGGACACAGCCAAACCAATCACTCCACCCCTATTCCCTCCAAATCTCATGCCCTCCAGTTTCAAAACCCATCTTGCCTTGCCAACAGTCCCCCCAAAGTCTTAACTCATTTCAGTATTAACCCAAAAGTCCACAGTTCAAAGTCTCATCTAAGACAAGACAATCCTTTCCACCTATAAGCCTGCACAATTAAAAGCAAGATAGTGGCCGGGCACCATGGCTTATGCCTGTAATCCCAGCACTTTGGGAGGCTGAGGCAGGCGGATCACAAGGTCAGGAGATTGAGACCATCCTGGCTAACACGATGAAACCCCGTCCCTACTAAAAATTAAAAAAAAAAAAAAAAAAAATTAGCTGGGTGTGGTGGCAGACACCTGTAGTCCCAGCTACTCGGGAGGCTGGGTGGGAGAATGGTGTGAAACCAGGAGGCAGAGCTTGCAGTGATCCGAGAGCACGTGCAAACTAGTTACTTTTTAGATACAATGGGGATATAAGTATTGGGTAAATACAGCCATTCCAAATGAGAATAATTGGCCAAAACAAATGGGTTACAAGGCCCAGGCAAGTCCAAAATCCAATGGGGCAGTCAAATCTTAAAGCTCCAAAATCATTTTATTTGACTCCAGGTCTCACATCCAGGTCACGCTGATACAAGAGGTGGCTTCCCATGGCCTTGGGCAACTCTGCCCCTGTGACTTGACAGGGTATAACCTCCCTCCTGGCTGCTTTCATGGGCTGGCATTGAGTGTCTGTCTTTTCCAGGTGCACAGTGCAAGCTGTTGGTGGATCTAATGTTCTGGGTTCTGGAGGACGGTGGTCCTCTTCTCATAGCTCCACTAAGCAGTGCCCCAGTAGGGACTCTGTGTGGGGCTCTGATCCCACATTTTCCTTCTGCACTGCCCTAGCAGAGGTTCTCCATGAAGTCCCTGCCCCTGCGGCAAATTTTGCCTGGGCATCCAAATGTTTCCATACATCTTCTGAAAGCTAGGCAGAAGTTCCCAAACCTCAATTCTTGACTCACAGGTTCCCACAGGTTCAACACCATGTGGAAATTGTCAAGACTTGGGGCTTGCACCCTCCGAAGCCACAACCTGAGCTCTGTGTTGGCTCCTTTCAACCACTGTTGGAGTGGCTGGGACCCAGGGCACCAAGTCCCTAGACTGAACACAGCACAGGGATCCTCCTCGGCCTGGCCCATGGAACCACATTCTCCTCCTTGGTCTCTTGGCCTGTGATGGGAGGGGCTGCCGTGAAGGTCTCTGACACAGCCTGGAGACATTTTTCCAATGGTCTTGGTGATTAACATGAGGCTCCATGCAACTTATGCAAATTTCTGCAGCCAGCTTGAATTTCTCCTTAAAAAGATAGGTTTTTCTTTTCTGTGACATTGTCAGGCTACAAATATCTGAACCTTTATTCTGTGTTTCCCTTTTAAAACAGAATGCTTTTAAGAGCAGCCAAGTTACATTTTGAATGCTTTGCTGCTTAGAAATTTCTTATACCAGATATCCTAAATCATCTCTCTCAAGTTCAAAGTTCCACAGATCTCTAGGGCAGGGGCAAATTTCCACCATTCTCTTTGCTAAAACGTAACAAGAGTCAACTTTGTTCCATTTCTCAAGAAGTTCCTCATATCCATCTAAAATCGACTCAGCCTGGACCTTAGTGTTCATATCACTATCAGCATTTTGGTCAAAGCCATTCAACAAGTCTCTAGGAGGTTCCAAACTTTCCCACATTTTCCTGTCTTCTTCTGAGCCCTCCAAACTGTTGCAACCTCTGCCTGTTATCCAGTTCCAAAATTGCTTCCACAATATCAGGTATCTTTTCAGCAACACCCTACTCTACTGGTACCAATGTACTGTATTAGTCCATTTTCACACTGCTGATAGAGACATATGCAAAACTGGGAATAAAAAGAGGTTTAATTTGACTTACAGTTCCACATGACTGGGGAGGCCTCAGAATCATGGCTGGAGGTGAAGGGCACTTCTTACGTGGTGGTGGCAAGAGAAAATGAGGAAGAAGCAAAAGTGGAAACCAATGATAAATCCATCAGATCTTGCAAGACTTATTCATTATCATGAGAATAGAACTGGAAAGATTGGCCCCCATGATTCAATTACCTATCCTCTCAGTCACTCCACAACACATGAGAATTCTGGGAGACACAATTCAAGTCAAGATTTGGGTGAGGACATAGGCAAACCATATCACAAAATATGAAGGAAGAAATCTTCAGTGATAGATAGCATAAATGAAAAACAATCAGAACTTCTGGAAATCAAGGACACACTTATAGCAATGCAAAATGCACTAAAACATCTCAGCCACAGAATCAAACAACAAGAAGAAAGAACGTCAGAGCTTGAAGACAAGATTTTTGAATTAATTCAATTCAACAAAGACAAAAAAGAATAAGAAAATTATAAAGCCTCCAGGAAGTTTGAGATTATGTTAAATGACCAAATCTAAGAATAATTCCTGAGAAAGAAGAGAAATCTAAAAGTTTGGAAAACATATCTGGGAAAATAATCAAGAAAAAACTTTCCCAAACTTGCTAGAGATCTAGACATCCATATACAAGAAGCTCAAAGAACACCTGGGAAATTCATCACAAAAAGATCAATGCCTAGGCACATAGTTATTGGGTTATCTAAATTCAAGACGAAGGAAAAAATATTAAGAGATGTCAAGCAAAATCACCAGGTAACCTATAAAGGAAAATCTATCAGATTAACTGCAACTTTTTCATTAGAAACCCTGCAAGCTAGAAGGGATTGGGCCCTATATTCAGCCTCCTTAAACAAAATAATTATAAGCTCAGATCTTTGTATCCAGGGAAACTAAACTTCATAAAAGAAGGAAAGTTACAGTCACTTTCAGACAAACAAATGCTGAGAGAATATGCCACTACCAAACCAGCACTATAACAGGTGCTAAAAGGAGTTCCAAGTTTTGAAAAAAATCTGTGAAATACTCCTTAAAGCATACATCTCACAAGACCTATAAAACAACAGCACACATACACACACACACACACACACACACAGACACACACACACACGAAAAAGCAAAAAGCAAGGTATTCAGGCAATAAACAGCACAGTGAATAGAATGGTACCTCACATCTCAATACTAACTTTGAATGTAAATAGCCTAAATCCTCCCCTTAAAAGATATAGAATGGCAGAATGGCTAAGAATTCACCAATCAAGTATCTGCTGCCTTCAAGAAACTCAAGAAACTTGCCTAACATATAAGGACTAATACAAAATGAAGGTAAAGGGGTGGAAACAGACATTTCATGCAAATAGACAGCAAAAGCAAGCAGGAGTAGCTATTCTTACATGAGACAAAACAAACTTTAAAGCAACAGTAGTTAAAAGACAAAAGGGGACTTTATACAATGATAAAAGGCCTTGTCCAACAGGAAAGTACCACAATCCTAAATATACACACACTTAACACTGGACTTCCCAAATTTATAAAACAATTATTACTAGATCTAAGAAATGAAATGAGATAGACAGCAATACAATAATAGTGGGGGATTCCAATACTCCACTGACAGTACGAGACAGGTTGTCGAGACAGAAAGTCAACAGAGAAACAATGAATTTAAACTCTACCCTAAAACAAATGGACTTAACAGATATTAACAAAACATTCTACTCAAAAACTGCAGAATATACATTGTATTCATCAGTGCATGAAACATTCTCCAAGGTAGACCATACAGTAGGTCATGAAACAAGTCTCAATAAATTTAAGAAAATTGAAATTATATCAAGTACTCTCTCCAACCACAGTAGAATAAAGTTGGAAACCAACTCCACAAGGAACCTTTAAAACCATGCAAATACATGGAAATTAAATAACCCACTCCTGAAGAATCACTGGGTTAACAATGGAATCAAGATGGAAATTGAAAAATTCTTTGAACTGAACTGTAATAATAACAATAATAATGATGCAATCTATTAAAACCTCTGGGATACAGCTCTTGCTGTTCATAGCCTTAAATGCCTACATCAAAAAGTCTGAAAGAGCACAAATAGACAATCTTAGGTCACACTTCAAGAAATTAGAGAAACAAGAACAAACACAACCCAAGCCCAGTAGAAGAAAAGAAAGAACCAAGATCATAGCAGAACTAAATGAGATTGAAACAACAACAACAACAAAAACAAAAGATAAATGAAACAGAAAACTGGTTCTTTGAAAAGATAAATTGATAGACCATTAGCAAGATTAACCAAGAAAAGAAGAGAGAAAATCCAAATCAGCTAAATTAGAGATGAAACAGGAGATACTACAACCCAACATCTCAGAAATACAAAAGATCATTCAAGGCTACTATGATCTCCTTTATACATAATCTAGAAAGGAGATGGGTAAATTCCTGAAAATATACAACCCTCCAGCTTAAACCAGGAAGAACAGACCAATAACAAGCAGTGAGATTAAAATGGTAATCACAAAATTGCCAACAACAACAAAAAATGTCCAGGACCAGATGAATTCACAGCTGGATTCTATCAGACATTCAATAGAGAATTGGTACCAATCCTGTTGACACTATTTCAGAGGACAAAGAGGGAATCCTCCCTAAACCATTCTATAAAGCCAACATCACCCTAAAATCAAAACCAGAAAAGCACGTAACAAAACATACTAGAGACCAATATTCCTAATGAATATAGATGCAAAAATCCCTAACAAAATACTAGCTGACCGAATCCAACAGCATATCAAAAAGATAATCCACCATGATCAAGTTGGTTTCATACCAAGGATGCAGAGATGGTTTCACATACACAAGTCAATAAATGTGATACTTCACATAAACAGAATTAAAAACAAAATTCACATGACCATCTCAATAGATGCACAAAAAGCATTTGACAGAATCCAGTATCCTTTATGATTAAAAGCCTCGGCAAAATCAACATAGAGATATACCTTAATGTAATAAAATCCATCTATGACAAACCCACAGCCAATATAATACTGAATAGGAAAAAGTTGAAAGCATTTCCTCTGAGAATGAGAGAATAAGACAAGGATGCCCACTCTCACCACTTCTATTCAACATGGTACTGCAAGTCCTAGCCAGAGCAATCAGACAAGAGAATGACATAAAGCATCCAAACTGGTAAAGAGGAAGTCAAAGTGCTGCTGTTTGCTGATGATGTGATTATATACCTGGAAAACCCTAAAGATACCTCAAAATAGCTCCTAGAACTGATAAATGAATTCAGCAAAGTTTCAGGATACAAAAATAATGCACACAAATCAGTAACTCTGCTAGAAACCAAAAGCAACCAAGCTGAAAAATAAAAATCTCAACCCATTTTACAATAACTGCCAAAATACAAAATACTTAGAAATATACCTTACCAAGGACGTGAAAGACCCGTACAAGAAAAGTTACAAAACACTACTGAAATAAATCATAGATGACACAAACAAATGGAAACACATCCCATGCTCATGGTTGAGTAGAATCAATGTGGTGAAAATGACCATACTGCCCAAAACAATCTACAAATTTATTGCAATTCTCATCAAAATACCACCATTATTCTTCACAGAACTAGAAAAGACAATCCTAAAATTCATATGGAACCAAAAAAGATCCTGCATAGGGAAAGCAAGGCTTAAGCAAACAGAACAAATCTGGAGGCATCACATTATCTGACTTCAAACTATACTGTAAGGCCATAGTCACCAAAACAGCCTGGTACTGGTATAAAAATAAGGAGCACATAGACAAATGGAACAGAATACAGAACCCAGAAATAAAATCAAATACAGCCACTTGATCTTTGATAAAGCAAACAAAAACATAAGTGGTGAAAGGATACCCTATTCAGCAAATTATGCTGAGATAATTGGTAAGTCATATGAAGAAGAATGAAACTGGATCCTCATTTCTCACCTTATACAAAAATCAACTCAAGATGAATCAAAGACTTAAATACCTGAAGCCACAAAAATTCTTGAAGATAGCATCAGAAAAACCCTTCTAGGCACTGGCTTAGGCAAAGACTTCATGACCAAGAACCCAAAAGCAAATGCAACAATAACAATGATAAATAGGTGGGGTTTAATTTTAAAAGTTCATGCACAGCAAAAGAAACAATCAGCAGAGTAAATAGAAAAACCACAGAGCAGGAGAACATCTTCACAATCTATACATTTGACAAAGACTAATATCCACAATCTGCAAGGAACTTACACAAATTAGCAAGAATAAAATAATGCCATCAAAATATGGGCTAAGGACATTACTAGACAATTCTTAAAAGATATCCAAATGACAAACAAACATACGAAGAAATGCTCAACATCACTAATGATCAGAGAAATTGCAAATCAAAACCACAGTACGATACCACCTTACTCCTGCAAGAATGGCCATGATAAAAAAAATTTAAAAAAAGATGTTGGTGGGCGTTCTTGAAAAGGGAACACTTTTACATTGCTGGTGGGGATGTAAACTAGTACAACCACCAAGGAAAACAGTGTGGAGATTACTTAAAGAACTGAAAGTAGAACTACCTTTTGATCCGGCAATCCCACTACTGGGAATTTACCATGAGGAAAAGAAGTTGTTATATGAAAAAGATACTTGCACATACATGTTCTTAGCAGCACAATCCGCAACTGCAAAAATATGGAACCACCCAAAATTCCCATCAATCGATGAGTAGATAAAGAAATTTTGGAATATATACACAATAGAAGACCATTCAGCAATACAAAGGAACAAAATAATGGCATTTGCAACAATCTGGATGGAATTGGAGACCATTATTATGGGTAAAGTGGCTCAGGAATGGAAAATCAAATATTGTATGTTCTCTCATAAGTGGGAACTAAGTTATGAGGATGCAAATGGATAAAAATGATACAATGGACTTTTGGGCCTTGTGTGTAAAGTTGGAGGGAGGTGAGGGATAAAAGACTACAAATACAAATTGGGTAGAATGTATACTGCTCAGGTGATGTCTGCACCAAAATCTCAGAAAAGAATCGCCACTAAAGAACTTTTTCATGTAACCAAACACCACTTGTTCCCCAGAAACCTATGGAAATATAAAGATATCTATATAGATTTTAGATGGACACATTTGTCTGTCTTTTAAATAACCTAATAGTTTTGACAGATTTTATTTTTTTTCTACAGGATTGAACAATTTGGGGAAAATGGTTGATTGGCTGTTGGTTGACAGTCACCTAGTTTCAGGAATCAAATATAAAGGATAAAGTAGAAGATTTCCAAATTTCATCCATCCATTCTATATAGCTGCACCTGACAAGGTAGAAATATCCAAACTAATTATTGAGAACCAGTTTTAGTTGAACATTATTCAGTGTACATGTGCTTCTCCTCAATGCTCAGCCCCCGAAGTTGTAAGTCTATGTGACCAGGTCTTGCCAATTACCTCTGGGAGACAGTGGCAAGTATCACATCTAAGACAAAATGTAGAAGATGGGTATAACTTCTCCAGGCACTCTCCTCTCTTGCCTTTGTCATCGTGGAAAAACCAAACCAAGATGGCCCAGTTGCAAAATGGAGCATACCATACATTTTTATGTATTAAGTTCCTGAGATTTAAGGGTCAGTTTCTCAATTCAGCATAACCTAATACATCCTGATGGATACAAATATATACTAAATTTTGAATTTAAAAAATTCAAGTTTTAATCTCAATACCTTCATCAGTTTTCTGATCTTGATCATGTCAGGTAACTTAATGACTCCTCCATAAATTTAGTGATCACCAAATAGCCATATTCTTTCCTATGTTTCTCACTTTCAATTGTACTTGGATTGGAATCATATAATCAATTCTGGTTAATGCACTAACAACAATGATTTGCATTCCTTACTGTAAGAGTCAGAGACTACTATTCCTTCGTATCTTTTTTCCTGTGTCATGATGAGGAGGCCAAGTATCCAAAGTGGTTTAAGCTATAAGACAGAGGATCACAGCCTTGAATGATTCAGTAAGGCTTTATTAGTGTAAAGACACTAAGATTTTTTTTAACCTCAGCATTTTAGCTAGATGTCCTTTAAAAAATATCAAGCTTTAACTCTTAAAACTACTCCATTTTCTAGAATGGTGATACTCAAAAGTGTAGTCTACAGACATGTGCTGAACTATACCCTATGTGTTACCAGTTAGCAAGTGGTAGCAAACTAAGATTGTAGAAACTTTTTAAAGCAACTCAATATTTCCATAATATCTATATATGTGATATTTCCAATAGTTTATTGTTTATCCTGTTTCACACGTTTACCATTATCTTATTCTCCTGCATTGTTCCTTGACAGATTTGAGAGGTAAAAAAGAGAAAATGGCCTTTATGACATATCAGGCACAAAAACATGTTGAATGAATGGGCTATGTCTGTTTTCTTCATTTGGACATATGCAGTTTGGCATGATGTTAAAATGAGGTTTATCATTTTTGGTAAATATGACATATACTCATTTTAAATGATGTAAATATACTGAAAACTACAGAAAGTAGAACAAGTCATTAAAATTTTTTATCATTAATATTTTGGTGAGTTCTAGATATCTACATATGAGTTAGACTTTTATATTAGTTGGATCATAACAAATTATGCAATGTGCTTTTTCAGTCAAATATATTTCATGGAAAAATTTATAGGCCAATAACTTCACTTGTGCCCATTTTTAATGGACCTCTAAGGTGTTTCATTGTATGTACATACCATAGTTTATTAATCCTGTCTTCATGATATATTTTTTATTTCAAATCATTTTGCATCACACTCAATTTTCCATATTTGCAAATATATATTTTCATATGTGCATGATGTTTCTTTATTTTAATTTTTTTTTTATTTTTTGAGACGGAGTTTCGCTCTGTCGCCCAGGCCAGAGTGCAGTGGCCGGATCTCAGCTCACTGCAAGCTCCGCCTCCCGGGTTTTTACGCCATTCTCCTGCCTCAGCCTCCCGAGTAGCTGGGACCACAGGCGCCCGCCACCTTGCCCGGCTAGATTTTTTTTTGGATTTTTTAGTAGAGACGGGGTTTCACCGTGTTAGCCAGGATGGGCTCGATCTCCTGACCTCGTGATCCGCCCGTCTCGGCCTCCCAAAGTGCTGGGATTACAGGCTTGAGCCACCGCGCCCGGCCGCATGATGTTTCTTAAATTGTAAAACATGAAATCCCTGGGGCAATGAGTATGCCTAATGTCTGAGAGTGACCATTTTTTCAAACTAAGACTTAAAAAAATGTTCCTTACAGTTTCTGGATCGGAAATCTACCTCCTTTTTGCACCCTACACTTTTTAGTGCCCACAAATGTGTAATATCTGATGGTCAGCAATTACTATAATTACTGGGAGAAAGCCTAGAATAAACCCTGCTGGCCAGCAAGGCCTATGGAACCATTCTCTTGGATGG
Source organism: Trachypithecus francoisi (assembly GCF_009764315.1). Taxonomy (NCBI): domain Eukaryota; kingdom Metazoa; phylum Chordata; class Mammalia; order Primates; family Cercopithecidae; genus Trachypithecus; species Trachypithecus francoisi. The sequence continues at coordinate 32,875,816 of NW_022681462.1, forward strand.
CTATAAGTACATGAATTGGAGAGTGTCTATTTTGTATCTCTCCCATGGCCATCAGATGTAATGGAATGAGACTAAATTTTCCTTGGTGAGCCCACAATTTTATGATCCATCTGTTCAAGTAGGAGAGAATGAGGCAGGTGGGATTCCTCATACTACAATGAGGCCTAGATAGAAGCAAATGGAAACAATGATTTTAATAATCTTTGCAGAGCTGTAATTCAGATTTTCTAATTCATGTTAAGACTGCGTTTACACTGCTATGAAAGCTACAATTAATAAGAGGTGAATTTTAAAACAAAATCATTTTATCTTACATTTAATATATGAAACTTTCTTAATGAAACTTTACAACAGTAAGCTTTTACACAGGCTAGTTCATTGTAAAAGCAAGTTGTACATTAGAATCACAATGATACAATGGACTTTGGAGACTTGGGGGAAAGGATGGGAGGGGGTGAGAGAAAAGACTACACATTGTGTACAGTGTACACTGCTTGGGTGAGGGGTGCAGCAGAATCTCAGAAATCACCACTAAATAACTTATTCGTGTAGCCAAACACCACCTGTTCCCCCAAAACCTATTGAAACAAAAAATAAATTAAAAAAATAAGGTATTACTATCCTCTTTAAATGCAAGAGGTTGTAAACTGTCTTTCCTTAGGTTCCATAGCACGAAAGGAGGTACTCCAGGTTCTTTCCTTCAAATTTCAGGGGGCTATTTGCTAGTACTTCCATTCTATCAATCCCATTGCTTCCAGTGGTATCTGGAGTAAAAAAGAAAAAGCCTTGACAGGAAACATCACAAAGAGGGACCTCATTCCATGGGAAGGAAGCATTTAATGGCTCAATAAGTCACTGTATGCAACTTTTGTAGCTTACTTGTGTATGTTAAGTAAAGGCGAGGTCATTGATATAGGAGTGCTGGGAAGAGAGAGTGTGGTTCCTTTAAATGATACAGAAGAGGGGAAAGGAAGTTCTGGGTAGAGGAGGGTGTGGTCCCTGGCTAGGGCTCTACCCCCATGGCCCTAGGTGAAGACAGGCACTTCTCCCTTCGAGCCCAAATGTTGCATTTTCCAAGACTACCCTGTCCTGCCATGCCCCCATCCTGGGTCTATAAAAATCCAAGACCCTAGCAAGGCAGAGACAGAAGCTACTGTATGGTGAAAGGAACACATCAGTGGAAGAAGACAGTGGCTGGACGTCAAGAGAATGTCGAGGTGAGCATGCCTACAGAATAGCCCACAGACAGACACCGTCATGCCAACAGGTCATTGACTGGTGGAAGGAGGTGGAGTTTGGCCAGAGCAGTCTGAGGAGAGCCGGAGATGCCCAAGGGCCCAACTCTAGGGAAAAGCCGTCTCCCTTCTGGCTCCCCCATCAGCTAAGAGCTACTTCCATTCAATAAAACTTTGCACTCATTCTCCAAGCCTACGTGAGATCCAATTTTTCCAGTATACCAAGGCAAGAACCTGGGATACAGAGAGCCCTCTGTCCTTGTGACAAGGTAGAGGGTCTGAGCTGGTTAACACAAGCCATCTATAGATGACAAAATAAAAGAGCACCATGTAACACATGGCCACTGGGGCTTCAGCTGTAAATATTCACTCCTATATACTGCTGTGGGCTTGAAGCCCCACAGCTTGCCCGTCTATATGCTCCCCTAGGGGTTTGAGCAGCAGGGCACTGAAGAAGCCAGCCACACCCCCATCACATGCCCTGGGATGGGGACAAGAGAACCTTTTCCATTTCATTATCCCTTTGGCAGAAATAAAAATACTTAGATACGGACTTTACATTGAGCTTAGTGTAAACCAGCTGTGCCTAAATCTTCAGGATTTGTAATATCTGAAATACTGTTTCCAAAGCATCAGAGAGAGGAAAAGTCCTATTTTGCAGCTGTGAAGATGGTGATGGAAGGAATAGTTTTGAAGGAAGGAGTTTCCCAGCAGGTATAATTGGAATGATTAAAGGCTCTTATCTGGAGACTGGAATCCTATTGTGGGACTCCCAATTAAGGAAACATTAATCGGAGATGAATTTGGTTGATTTTAATGGGTGAAAACAATGGGCAGCATGGAAACAAAAAGACAAACAGGATCTAGCTACAAAATGATATTTTGAACATGAATTACCCAAGAAAGAGAAAGCAAAGCACTCTTTTCCAATAATTTAATTCTCACTTAAGCTGCGCGTGTGTGTAGTTGTACGTGTGGGCACGCGTGCATGAGAGAGTGTTCTATACCTTTAGCATTGGCGATAGGGCTTGGGTGGAGGCTAAAGGTGGTTAGAGACTGTACAAGTTTTTATAAAGGACAGAAGTCAGTTTTTCATTGGGATTTTTGCGTTTCAGATACCTGTGATAAAAGTGTCATTATACCAGTTGGAAAAAGACTAAGGAATAATATTTAACCACAATCAAAATTTTAGGGCACCACTACCTGACACTTCTTAATAGATGCAAGTGTGTTTGTATAGGTAGGTACAGGACAATGGAAAATGAGTACTGAATTGTGTAGCTTCGACTTGAGGAAAAATATGTTCAATAGAATTTATAGGGGAGATACAAACCAATGACAGTCATTCTTAAAAATTTTTAGTGTCAGCCTAAATTGGCTTTATGATCCATTTTAGATATGCAACTGTTGGTTGATAGGACATATAATTAGATCAAATCTACGTTCTTTAAGTATGGGTAGCCACGCTTCTCTCTGACTTCCTAACACATCTTCCAGAACTTGATGATGCTGTGTCCATACTTCTCATCTCCTTCATAACTATATCCACTTTGATTTTTTTAATCCTTCTCAGAACGGGTAGTAACAAGTTTTTAGTCTTTTCTAAGCAAAAATCTGTCCTCTGTCTTCGCCAATATAATAATCTCACTTCAGCGTTATCTATTTTCATATGTTCTTATTATAGTTTTGCAGAGTCCCTCTGAACAGCGACACAGGGCAAGTGTCCTTAGTAACTTCCTTGCCTTGAATAACAAAAGAAAAAAATCGTGAATTGAATCTCTACCCTAGCATGTGGCTGAAAAATGACTAAGCTTGGACTGAATTCTGAGGTTTCTGAAAAGAACTCCGGCTGGAATTCTGATGAAGTCAGACTAAGCATTAAAACCAGAGCATTCTTCAATTCAACTTCAGCTTTCTGTTTCCCAGGAATAGCTTTCTTGACAAAATGGTGCTGCTTTGGATTCTGCATCCAGATGGCAATGCAAAATGAGGAGAATGTGTCAAATAATCTCAGAATCTTCCAAAATGTTTGTTTTGAGTACTAAGAAATAAGTTTGTAAGGCTGAACATGTGGTAGTGGAGAAGGCACGGGCAGCTTTTCTAAATTGATTCTCACTTGCATAAGACAAATCTGCTTGCCATGTGACTTTTAAAACCATTCAGTGATTTTATGAAGCAAATATTTGTCTCACTGCAAGAGGATTGCTCATCACGCTGCGACCCTGAACATGTACTCTCAAATTATACTTCCCCTCCTGAATTTTGGAGTCACAGACACACAGAAGCATGACATATTAAAATCAATTCAAAAAAGCTTTAAACTGAGACAGCCCCACCTTTGTCTCTTAGTTTGAATAACCCCATACCTATCAATACCTATATTTCTCTTAGTATGTAACAATAAGGCTTACGTCCTGAAGTCATAAAGGTAAAAAAAATCAAGTTGCCAAACTCCGTAGACTGTGCTAGATTAGCAAATGTATTAATGCTTGTGAACTGTGCTATAAACAGCCAGGTTTGCTAATTGCCAACATTTTTTTGGCCTATATCTCTGATAATTCAGACTTGAGTGTGAATCTATCTTCATCCCATTACTTTTTTTCCCCCAAATTATAAGTCATTGAACAGTGATAACAAGTTGTTTCTCCTTCAAAAATATAGTTGTGCAGTTAAGTCCAGCAAGCAGCAAGAATTCTCTCTTTGAATTGTTACAAATATGATGCTTGCTGGAACCAGAATCTCATACTCAATGAACCCAACTAACAACCAGGGAAACAGTGGAAGATTCAGTGGATTTAGTTAGATGATAACATAAACCTTTGATTAGAAAGGAAGAAGACACTCATTTGCAATATATGCCTATGGGATTGGGTGATGGTGATATTTGTGTGCACACATGTGTGCTAACTCTATTATGATCTAGCAAATATTGACCACAATGGTGCTTTCCTTTGTCAGTGATATTGGGTTTTGCCAGTAACATACTTTAGCCAGTGAAATGTAGAGCTTGCTTAAAATGGCTGTGCAGCTGTGTTTACTTTTCTAAGCTCCTGCATTTTGCCATAAGAACATGTTTCAAATAAAGTCTTGTCTAATTGAGAGTTACATAAAGCAGAGCTTGATCTACCATGCAGCTTGGAACCTCGTACAGTAGAGGCTTAAATCAGCCATACCCCAGCTTACCTACAGACACATGAGTGAAATGATGATTACTGCATATCAAGATATTTGGGGAAGTTTTTTATTATACAGCATTGTGAAAATATGCTGCATGTGTGCTTATTTTCAATATTCCTCTTCAAAACAGATTTTGCTCTAACAGCATGTAATAGTTGTGAACATGAATAATTGACTCAAATAAACTGTGCTCAAATTCTTGCTCAGCTGCTTATTACTTACTCTCTGTGAGACTTTTGGGCAATCTAAATAAGCCTTAGAGTTTTAATTCACAAAATTCTGATAGTGATATTTACCCCATGGCATTTTCATGAATATTCAGTATGATAATACATGTCAAGTGTGAGTAAAATACCTAATATAGTTAGGACTCAAGACACAGTAATTATTTTAATTACATATATTCAGTGCATAACCATACAGAGTTAAAATATATTTCTTTTAATACAGCACTACATTCAATACCAAATGCTCTGAACTCTTGGTTAGTTACCTGTCTACTGAGTAATCCATTTGTATGCACATATGCAGTGTCAACCAGCAGCTACTTCTATTACCAGAATAAGGCCCAAGAGGGATTAATCTGCATTAAGGACCACTTCTAACAAGTTTAATACATATACAAAGCAGCAAACATGCCAGACCACTTTTACAATCATAAAATTTAGACTCTGAGACCCTTCAAGGGAATAATAAGTCACATCACCATATCTCAAGACTCAGTAATGCATTAGAATTATATTAGAATATATATTTTCTTACTGGAAGAGGTAAATCAATATCAAATATTTTTCTTTTGGTATCTTGTTAATAAATGTTGAACAGATAATTTATAACATTTTATTTATTCTTATAGAATTTATAATTTTAAATTCCTGAAGTAGTTTAGAGAGAAAGCATACTTAGAATGCCAAATAAAGTAGAAATTTAAAAAAATCAGATTCTAATTCCAAGTACCATTTTATCATCATATTGCTAAAACCTGTTCCAATATTTCATTATTTAACTATTATAATGGAACTCCTAGTGGAAACAGAGAGGGATGATGGTTAGATGATCATCAGCTATTAGATATATGAAATACAGCAAATGAAATTTATGAGGATTTAGAAACCGAAGCAGGGTAGTGGTGAGTAAGGTGCCATAACATTCTGAATGATAGGTACTCTCATTCTTCTTCCACGTGCTTTATCCTTCAGACTATATAGCAAAGTCATAAATTCATTCTAAGATAATTGATTCATGTATGAAACTGTATAGGCAGTTTTCAAAATTCGTAATAAAATGTTTATTTCCATAACATAAAATAAAAACCCCATCTGTTATATCAATTATTTTATTCTGATAACATTTTTTTAAGTTTTTAATATCCCGAGTTCCAGTGATTCTCCTGCCTCAGCCTCCCAGGTAGCTGGGGCTACAGGCACCCACCTTCCATACCCGGGTAATTTTTTGCATCTTTAGTAGAGATGGGGTTTCACTATGTTGGCCAGGCTGGTCTCAAAGTCCCGAACTCGTGATCCACCCGCCTCAGTCTCCCAAAGTGCTGGGATTACAAGCATGAGCCATCAGTTTTATGTTTACGGAAAAATTGTGCAAAAAGTATAGTGTTGTCATAAACACCCCCCTCCACAAACACAAAGATAACGCCCAGTTTCTCTATTATTAACATCTTGCAATATAGTATAAGTAATGTACCAAAATTGATTTATTATTAATTACATGGTTTACAGTAGAGCTCATTTGTTGTATTCTGTGTTTTTCAGAAATGCACAATGTTATGTGTTCACCATTACAGTATGGTACAGCATTGTTTTATTGCTCTAAAAATGCTCTGTGTTCCATGTGTTCATTCCTACTTCCCTTGTCGTGAACCACTGGAAACCACTGATCTTTTTACTTTTATCTTTCAAAATGTCATGTAGTGTAATTATTCAGTATGTTACTTTTCATATTTGATTCTTTGACTAAGCAACATGCATTTAAATTCCCTCCTTGATAGCTTTTTTGTTGATGATGAGAAACTCCTAAGTATAGATGTACCACAATTTACTTATTCATTCCCTTTTGAACGTTCTGAACAAAGCTGCTATAAACATTTGTGTGTAGGTTTTTGTGTGGATATATGTTTTTAACTCATTTGGGTAAACATCTGGAGTGTGATTGCAGGATCATATGGTAAACCCAGGATTAGCTTTGTGAGAAAATGCCAAATAGTCTTCCAAATTGACTGTATCATTTTTCATTTCAACTAGCAATACATGTGTTGCTTCACATCCTTGCCAGCATTTGGTGTTGTCAGTGTTATATTTTAACCATTTGATAGGTGTGTAGTAGTAGCTCCATGATGTCTTAATTCACAATTTCCTATTGACATACAATGCTGAGCATCATTTTCTATGCTTGCTTTCTATGTGTATATCTTCCTTAGAGGTGTCTGTTCAGATCTATTGCCCATTTGTTTATTGTTTGTTTTCTTAAGTATTAAGAGCCCTCAATACTAATACCAGTTATCAGATATGTTATTTGAAAAATTTTCTCTGTCTGTTGGCAATTCTTTTTACTTTCATCTGTTTTTCTGAAAAGTGGAACTTTTTAATTTTAATGAACTATAACATCTTTTTTTCTGATAAATTATATTTTGGGTGTTGCATCTAAAAAGTCATTGTCCAACTTAATGTCAGCTAGATTTCTTCCTTTCTTCTAGAGATTGAACAGTTTGAATTTTAAAGTTAGATCTATGGTTCATTTTGAGTTAATTTTATTTTATGGAAGGTTTTCTCTCTCTCTCTCTCCACACACACACACCCCCTACACACAGAGAATGCAGATTTTCACTTGTTTCCACATTTGTTAAAATGACTATTTTTTTTCCATATAATTGCCTTTGTCAAAAATCAGTTGACTATATATGTGTAGGTCTATTTCTGGGCTCTCTATTCTGTTCCATTTCTGTATTTGTCTATTTCATGATTGACATACTATCTTGATCACCATAGATTTATAGAAAGTCTTGAAGTCATGTAGTCAATACTGCTTCCTTGGCTTTGCTATGTCTTATCTTTTCATGTATACTTTAGAATCAGTTTGTTGATATCCATAAACTAAATTGCTGAGATTTTTATTGGGATTGTGTTAAATGTGTAAGTCAAGCTGGGAAGAACTATCGTCTTAATATACTCTTCCTATCCAAGAATATGGAATAACTGTCCATTTCTATAAAAATCTTGATTTCTTTCATCATAGTTTTATAGTTTTCCTCATATAGCATATACATTTTTAAGTGATATGGGAATATTTCATTTTTTGTTGTTAATGTGAACACTGTTTTGTTTTTAATTCCAAATTCTAGTTGTTTATTATTGCCATGTAATCAATCAATTGACTTTTGTATATTAACTTTGTATTCTCTAACTTCTGTATCATTGCTTTTTTTTTTTTTTTTTTTTTTTTTTAGCTCCAGATTTTTCGGTTTCAATTATTTGTGATTTTCTATGTACATATGTGAAAAAGACTCTTTCTTTTTCTTTCTTCCTTCTCTTCCTTCCATCTTTGTCTTGAGTCTGGCTCTGTCGCCCAGGCTGGAGTGCAGTGGCGCGATCTAGGCTCTCTGCAAGCTCCGCCTCCCGGGTTCAAGCCATTCTCCTGCCTCAGCCTCAGGAGTAGCTGGGACTACAGGTGCCCGTCACTGCGCCCGGCTAATTTTTTGTATTTTTAGTAGAGAGGAGGTTTCACCATGTTAGCCAGGATGGTCTCAATCTCCTGACCTCGTACTCCACCCGCCTCAGCCTCCCAAAGTGCTGGGATTACAGGAGTGAGCCACCGCACCAGGCGTCTTTTATTTATTTTCTTGTCTCATTGAATTAGCTAGAATGCCCAACTCTTTATAGGAGTGGTGAAACTATAGATTTTTTTTTTTATTATAGGGCGTAAACATTTAGTTTCTCACTATTAGGTACTATGTTAGCTCTAGGGCTTTTTGTAGATATTCTTTTTTTTTTTTTTTTTTTATACTTTAAGTTCTAGGGTACATGTGGATATTCTTTATAAAGCTGATGAAGTTCCATCCATGCCAGATTTGCTGAGAGTTCTGATCACATACAAGTAATTCGATTTGTCAAATGCTTTTTCTGCATTTTTTGATATTGCGGTGTGATTTTTCTTCTGTAGCCTGTTAATGTGATATGTTAGAGTAATTGACTTCGGAATGTTGAACCAACTTTGTATACCTGGACTAAATCTCACTTGTCTGGATTATATAATTATTTATATATATAAAATATGTATACTTAGTTCGATTCAATTTGCTAATATTTTGTTGAGGATGTTTGTATGTATATTCGTGAAAGATATTTGTCTAGAATTATTTTCCCAATTAGTATATTTCTTTGCTTTTGATATTAGGGTAACTTTGGAGTCAGACAATGTGTTACAAAGTATTCCCTCTGCTGCTTTTTTTCTGGAAGAAATTGTAGATAATTAGTATTGTTCTGCAAATATTTGATAGAATTCAGTGAAACCAACTGGCCTGTTGTTTTTTGTTGTTGTTTTGGAAGGTCACTGATTGTGGGTTCAATTTCTTTAATAGACATAGGCCTATTCAAATTACTTTTCTCCTTGTGTCAGTTTCAGTAGGTCATTGATTTCAAAGAATTTGTTGATTTCATCTAACTTGTCAAATTTCGAGGCTTAGAGTTAATATTCCTTTATTATTCTTTTAACAACCATGGGACCAGCTGTGTTGGTTCCGTTTCATTTATGATATTAATAATCATTGTCTTTTTTCCTTCTGTTTGGCTAGGCTTAAGAGTTATCAATTTTATTGATATTTTCTGCGAGCCAGCTTTTGGCATAATTGGTTTTCTATACTGATTTCCTACTTACAATTTCACTACTTTTTGTTCTTTTATTTCTTTTTTCTGCTAACTTTGAATTCAATTTCCTTTTCATTTTCAAGTTAATATTGAAGCATAGATTTTAGGTTTTTCACTTTTTCTACATGTATTCAACATTATTATACATTATCTCTAAGCATTACTTTTGATATATCACACAAAATTTGAAAATTTCTAATGCCATTTTGTTCACAATATATTTTTAAAATTCTTAATACATCTTCTTTGACCCATTTATTGTTTTGAAATCTATTCTTTCTTTATTTTTATTATTGTATTTTAAGTTCTAGGGTTCATGTGCACAATGTGCAGGTTTGTTACATATGTACACAGGTGCCATGTTGGTGTGCTGCACCCATTAACTCATCATTTACATTAAGTATATCTTCTAAGGCTATCCCCCCTCCCCCTTCCCACAATAGGACCTGGTGTGTGATGTTCCCCTTCCTGTGTCCAAGTGATCTCATTGTTCAATTCCCACCTATGAGTGAGAACATGTGGTGTTTGGTTTTCTGTTCTTGCGATAGTTTGCTGAGAATGATGGTTTCCAGCTGCATCCATGTCCCTACAAAGGACACGAACTCATCCATTTTTATGGCTGCATAGTATTCCATGGTGTATATGTACCACATTTTCTTAATCCAGTCTGTCATTGATGTACATTTGGGTTGATTCCAAGTCTTGCTGTTGTGAATAGCGCTGCAGTAAACACACATGTGCATGAGTCTTTATAGAAGCATGACTTATAATCCTTTGGGTATATCCCCAGTAATGGGATGGCTGGGTCAAATAGTATTTCTAGTTCTAGATTCTTGAGGAATCACCACACTGTCTTCCACAATGGTTGAACTACTTTACATTCCCACCAACAGTATAAACATGTTCCTATTTCTCCACATCCTCTCCAGCACCTGTTGTTTCCTGACTTTTTAATGATTGCCATTCTAACTGGTGTGAGATGGTATCTCATTGTGGTTTTAATTTGCATTTCTCTAATGGCCAGTGATGATGAGCATTTTTTCATGTGTCTGTTGGCTGTATGAATGTCTTCTTTTGAGAAGTGTCTGTTCATATCCTTTGCCCACTTTTTGATGGGGTTCTTTGTTGTTTTCTTGTAAATTTGTTTGAGTTCTTTGTAGGTTTTGGATATTAGCCCTCTGTCAGATGAGTAGATTGCAAACATTTTCACCCATTCTGTAGATTGCCTGTTCACTCTGATGGTAGTTTCTTTTGCTGTGCAGAAGCTCTTTAGTTTAATTAGATCCCATTTGTCAGTTTTGGCTTTTGTTGCCATTGCTTTTGGTGTTTTAGACATGAAGTCCTTGCCCATGCCTATGTCCTGAATGGTATTACCTAGGTTTTCTTCTAGGGTTTTTATGGTTTTAGTTCTAACATTTAAGTCTCTAATCCATCTTGAATTAATTTTCGTATAAGGACTAAGGAAAGGATCCAGTTTCAGCTTTCTACTTATGGCTAGCCAATTTTCCCAGCACCATTTATTAAATAGGGAATCCTTTCCCCATTTCTTGTTTTTGTCAGGTTTGTCAAAGATCAGATGGCTGTAGATGTGTGGTATTATTTCTGAAGGCTCTGTTCTGTTCCATTGGTCTATATCTCCGTTTTGGTACCAGTACCATGCTGTTTTGGTTACTGTAGCCTTGTAGTATAGTTTGAAGTCAGGTAGCGTGATGCCTGCAGCTTTGTTCTTTTCTCTTAGGATTGTCTTGGCAATGCAGGCTCTTTTTTGGTTCCATATGAACTTTAAAGCAGTTTTTTCCAATTCTGTGAAGAAAGTCATTGGTAGCTTGATGGGCATGGCATTGAATCTATAAATTACCTTGGGCAGTATGGCCATTTTCACAATATTGATTCTTCCTATCCATGAGCATGGTATGTTCTTCCATTTGTTTGTGTCCTCTTTTATTTCACTGAGCAGTGGTTTGTAGTTCTCCTTGAAGAGATCCTTGACATCCCTTGTAAGTTGGATTCCTAGGTATTTTATGCTCTTTGAAGCTATTGTGAATGGGAATTCATTCATGATTTGGCTCTCTATTTGTCTGCTACTGGTGTATAAGAATGCTTGTTATTTTTGCACATTGATTTTGTATCCTGAGACTTTGCTGAAGTTGCTTATCAGCTTAAGGAGATTTGTGGAGGAGATGATGGGGTTTTCTAAATATACAATCATGTCAGCTGCAAACAGGGACAATTTGACTTCTTCTTTTCCTAACTGAATACCCTTGATTTCTTTCTCTTGCCTGATTGCCCTAGCCAGAACTTCCAACACTATGTTGAATAGGAGTGGTGAGAGAGGGCATCCCTGTCTTTTGCCAGTTTTCAAAGGGAATGCTTCCAGTTTTTGCCCATTCAGTATGATATTGGCTGTGGGTTTGTCATAAATAGTTCTTGTTATTTTGAGATACATTCCATCAATACCAAATTTATTGAGAGTTTTTAGCATGAAAGGCTGTTAAATTTTGTCAAAGGCCTTTTCTAAATCTACTGAGATAATTATGTGGTTTTTGTCTTTGTTTCTGTTTATATGCTGGATTACGTTTATTGATTTGCATATGTTGAACCAGCCTTGCATCCCAGGGATGAAGCCCACTTGATCATGGTGGATAAGCATTTTGATGTGCTGTTTGATTCGGTTTGCCAGTATTTTATTGAGGATTTTTGCATCAATGTTCATCAGGGATATTGGTGTAAAATTATTTTTTTGTTGTGTCTCTGCCAGGCTTTGGTGTCAGGATGATGGTGGGCTCATAAAATGAGTTTGGGAAGATTCCCTCTCTTTCTATTGATTGGAATAGTTTCAGAAGGAATGATACCAACTCCTCCTTGTATCTCTGGTAGAATTCGGCTGTGAATCTGTCTGGTCCTGGACTTTTTTTGGTTGGTAGGCTGTTAATTATTGGCTCAATTTCAGAGCCTGCTATTGGTCTATTCAGAGATTCAACTTCTTCCTGGTTTAGTCTTGAGAGAGTGTAAGTGTCCAGGAAATTATCCATTTCTTCTAGATATTCTAGTTTATTTGTGTAGAAGTGTTTATAGTATTCTCTGATGGTAGTTTGTATTTCTGTGGGGTCGGTGGTGATATCCCCTTTATCATTTTTTATTGCGTCTATTTGATTCTTCTCTCTTTTCTTCTTTATTAGTCTTGCTAGTGGTCTATCAATTTTGTTGATCTTTGCAAAAAACCAGCTCCTGGATTCATTGATTTTTTTGGAGGGTTTTTTATGTGTCTATCTCCTTCAGTTCTGCTCTGATCTTAGTTATTTCTTGCCTTCTGCTAGCTTTTCTATGTGTTTGCTCTTGCTTCTCTAGTTCTTTTAATTGTGATGTTAGGGTGTCAATTGTAGATCTTTCCTGCTTTCTCTTGTGGGCATTTAGTGCTATAAATTTCCCTCTACACACTGCTTTAAATGTGTCCCAGAGATTCTGGTATGTTGTATCTTTGTTCTCACTGGTTTTAAAGAACATCTTGATTTCTGCCTTCATTTTGTTATGTACCCAGTAGTCATTCGGGAGCAGGTTGTTCAGTTTCCATGTAGTTGAGCGGTTTTGAGTTTCTTAGTCCTGAGTTCTAGTTTGATTGCACTGTTGTCTGAGAGACAGTTTGTTATAATTTCTGTTCTTTTACATTCGCTGAGGAGTGCTTTACTTCCAACTATGTGGTCAATTTTGGAATAAGTGCTATGTGGTGCTGAGAAGAATGTATATTCTGTTGATTTGGGGTGGAGAGTTCTGTAGATGTCTATTAGGTCCACTTGGTGCAGAGTTGTGTTCAATTGCTGGATATCCTTGTTAACCTTCTGTCTCATTAATCTGTCTAATGTTGACAGTGGGGTGTTGAAGTCCCCCATTATTATTGTATGGGAGTCTAAGTCTCTTTGTAAGTCTCTAAGGACTTGGTTTATGAATCTGGGTGCTCCTGTATTGGGTGCATATATATTTAGGATACTTAGCTCTTCCTGTTGGATTGATCCCTTTACAGTTATATAGTGGCCTTCTTTGTCTCTTTTGATCTTTGTTGGTTTAAAGTCTGTTTTATCAGAAACTAGGATTGCAACCCCTGCTTTTTTTTTTTTGTTTTCCATTTGCTTGGTAGATCTTCCTCCGTCCCTTAATTTTGAGCATATGTGTGTCTCTGCACATGAAATGGGTCTCCTGAATACAGCAACCTGATGGGTCTTGACTCTTTATCCAATTTGCCAGTCTGTGTCTTTTAATTGGACAATTTAATCTGTTTACATTTAAGGCTAATATTGTTATGTGTGAACTTGATCCTGTCATTATGATATTAGCTGTTTATTTTGCTTGTTAGTTGATGCAGTTTCTTCCTAGCATCGATAGACTTTACATTTTGGCATGTTTTTGCAATGGCTGGTACTGGTTGTTCCTTTGCAAGTTTAGCACTTCCTTCAGGATCTCTTGTAGGGCAGGCCTGGTGGTAACAAAATCTCTCAGCATTTGCTTGTCTGTAAAGGATTTTATTTCTCCTTCACTTATGGAACTTAGTTTGGCTGGATATGAAATTCTGGGCTGTAAATTCTTTTCTTTAAGAATGTTGAATATTGGCCCCCACTCTCTTCTGGCTTGGAGAGTTTCGCTGAGAGATCTGCTGTTAGTCTGATGGACTTCCCTTTGTGAGTAACCCGACCTTTCTTTCTGGCTGCCCTTAACAGTTTTTCCTTCATTTCAGCTTTGGTGAATCTGACAATTATATGTCTTGGAGTTGCTCTTCTCGAGGAGTATCTTTGTGACGTTCTCTGTATTTCCTGAATTTGAATGTTGGCCTGCCTTATTAGGTTGGGGAAGTTCTCCTGGATGATATCCTGAAGTGTGTTTTCCAACTTGGTTCCATTTTCCCCCTCACTTTCAGGCACACCAATCAGAGGTAGATTTGATCTTTTCACATAATCGCATATTTCTTGGAGGCTTTGTTCATTTCTTTTTCCTCTTTTTTCTCTACACTTCTCGCTTCATTTCATTCATTTGATCTTCAATCACTGATACTGTTTCTTCTAGGTGATCAAATTGGTTACTGAAGCTTGTGCATTTATTACATAGTATTCGTGTCATGGTTTTCATCTCTATCAATTTTTTAAGGTCTTCTCTGCATTGATTATTCTAGTTATCCATTCGTCCATTCTTTTTTCAAGGTTTTTAGTTTCTTTGTGCTGGTTACTTTAGCTCTGAGAAGTTTGATCGACTGAAGCCTTCGTCTCTCAGCTCGTCAAAGTCATTCTCCATCCAGCTTTGTTTTGTTGCTGGTGATGAGCTGCGTTCCTTTGGAGGGGAGATGCGCTCTGATTTTTTGAATTTCCAGCTTTTCTGCACTGCTTTTTCCCCATCTTTGTGGTTTTATCTGCCTTTGGTCTTTGATGATGGTGATGTACTGATGGGGTTTTGGTGGGGGTGTTCTTTCTGTTTGTTAGTTTTCCTTCTAATAGTCAGGACCCTCAGCTGCAGGTCTGTTGGAGTTTGCTTGAGGCCCACTCCAGACCCTGTTCACCTGGGAATCAGCAGCAGAGGCTGCAGAAGATAGAATATTGCTGAACAGCAAATGTTACTGTCTGATTCTTGCTCTGGAAGCTTCATCTCAGGGGTGTACCCAGCTATGTGAGGTGTGAGGTGTCAGTCCGCACCTAGTGGGGGATGTCTCCCATTTAGGCTACTCAGGGGTCAGGGACACACTTGAGCAGGCAGTCTGTCTGTTCTCACATCGCAACCTCCATGCTGGGAGAACCACTGCTATCTTCAAAGCTCAGTTGAAAATATAGAAATCACCCATCTTCTGTGTCACTCATGCTGGGAGCTGGAGGCTGGAGCTGTTCCTATTCGGACATCTTAGGCGCCCCTTCTCTGAAGTCTATTCTTTACATATCCCCATAGCAAAACACTTTGGAACTTTCTAGCTTTTATCTGTTATAGATTTCTATTTTAATTTCATTATGGTCTTATGTTCTTTATATGATTTTTATTTTAAATTTGCTAAGCTGTATTTTATGGTCTAGAATGTGTTCGCTTTTAGTGAATGCTCCATGCAAGCTTAAGAATATGTATTCCATATTGTTGGATGAAATATTCTATAAAGACAGGTGTGGTGGTGCATGCCTGTAGTCTCAGTTACTTAGGAGCCTGAGGCAGGAAGATCACTTGAGCTCAGGATTTCAAGTTCAGCCTGAGCAAAATAGTAAGACACTGTCTCTTTAAAAAATTAAATTAAAATTAAATATTCTATAAATTTTCGTTAGATTTAGTTGATGTTCAATTGAGCTATGTAACTCCAAATTTTCTGCCTGCTGAATCTGTCAGTTACTGATGTAAAGGCTTAAATTGTCCCACTATAATAGTAGATTTCCCTATTTCTCCTTTTATTTCTATCAGTTTTTCAACACTCATTTTTGATGCACTGTTGTTACGTGTAAACACATTAACAATAGTCTATGTAAATAAATGATCCCTTTATCAATGTGTAATGTTCCTTTTTATTTCTAATCATTTTACTTGCTCTGAAATATGCTATGTCTGAAATTGATGTAGCTACCCTAGATTTCTTTTTATTTATTTTAGCATGGCATATTCTCATCTCTTTACCTTTAATCTATATGCATCTTTATAATTAAAGTAGGTTCCTGTAGGTAGCATATATTTGGTATCCATTTTGATGGTCTATTATGTGTTATATATATCAAGAACATTTAAATTTAAATTATTGGCATAGTTGCATAATATCTACCATATTTGTAACTGTTTTGTATTTGTTGTTCATCTTCCTTTTTTCTGCCATATTTTTCATTCTCTGGTTTTAATTAAGCATTTTGCATAATTTATTTTTACTTGTTTATTCAAAGCAGGCAATATACGTTTACAACTAATCTCAGTCTACTTTCAAATAACATTATACTACGTCAAAAGTTGTTCAGGAAAATTATAGCTGAGTATTCCCAATTCCTCCCTTCTGTCCCTCACCACATTGTTGTCATATATTTCACTTAATGACAAAATATTCAACAAACTATACGTTCAAGATAAGAACTAAAAAAAAAAGATTTTATTTTACCTTTTTTTTTTCTTTTCAAATGGCATTCCTTTTTCAGATTTGAATTTCTAAGCTATATCATTTCCTTTCCCTCTGAAGAGCTTTTTAACATTTCATGTGAGGCAGACTTACTAGTGACAAATTCTCTCAGATTTTGTAGATCTGAGAAAATCTTTATCTCCTCTGCACTTTTGAAGAATAATTTTGCTGCTTATAGAATTTTAGGAGGTGGGGTTTTTGTTTGCTTTTAACATTTTGAACATTTCACTCCACTCTTTTCTTACTTTCATGGTTTCTAAAGAGAAGTTTGATGTTAACTTTTAAACTTGTTACCCTATATATGAGGTTTTTTTCACCTTATCACACCCCTGCCCTCTTTAAAGATTTTCTCTTTGTCTTAGATTTTCTACAGTTTGTTTATATGACTAGGTACATATTTTTATACTTATCCTGCTTAGCATTCTCTGAGCTTCCTTGACATATGGTTTTGTGTCTGTCAATAATTTTGGAAAGTTTTCAGCCACTACACCTTCAAATATTTATTCTCTTCCTTGTTGTTTTTATATTCCCATTTCATATATGGTACACCTTTTGTAATTGTTTCAGAGTGTTTAGGTATTGTGTTTCATATTTTTCATTCTTTGGGAAGTTTCTGTTACTGTCTGCTCAAGCCCACCGATTATTTTCCTGTGTCTGATGTCTCAGTTATTCTTCATCTCTGTTATGGTATTTACAATTTATATCAATTTATTTTGATTACCTCTTAGTAGCCAATCTCTATTAGATTCTTTAGTATATAATACTTATTTTAATTTCCTGGTCTCATAATTTCAAAATCACCTTCATGTCTCACTTTGGTTTTAATGCTTGCCCTATGTTTCAGACTGTTTTTTTTTTTTCACCTTTTAACATGCCTTGTATATTTTTACTGAATGCCAGAAATGATATATTGCCTAAAAGGAACTGAGGTAAGTAGAACTTTACAGCTGATGCTTTATGTTTATCTGCTATGAGATAGGTTCACTTTGCTATTTGCTGTATCTACAGGTGTCAGAGGCTAAAATGTACTCTAGTGTCCTTTTTGTTGCCCTGTTGACTCTGTGTTTCCATAGGAATTTCTTAAATAGCGACTGAGTCTTGCAATTATTTTCAGCTGTAATCTCTCGTTATTATACAGGAATATACAGGAATCCCATTTTTGTTGTGGTAAAAATGTGGGGGAGAGGAAACATTCTATAATTATATGATTGGGTATCAGTCTTTTTTTTTTTTTTTTTTTGAGACGGAGTCTCGCCCCGTCGCCCAGGCTGGGGTGCAGCCGCCGGATCTCAGCTCACTGCAAGCTCCGCCTCCCGGGTTCACGCCATTCTCCTGCCTCAGCCTCCCGAGTAGCTGGGACCACAGGCGCCCACCACCTCGCCCAGCTCGTTTTTTGTATTTTTTTAGCAGAGACGGGGTTTCACCGTATTAGCCAGGATGGTCTCGATCTCCTGACCTCGTGATCCGCCCATCTCGGCCTCCCAAAGTGCTGGGATTACAGGCTTGAGCCACCGCGCCCGGCCGGGTATCAGTCTTACAGTAATTATCTGCCCGAGTGCAATGACCTTTCTAAATGATTCTCATCTTTTAAATTTTAGCCCATAGTGACCGAAAAACTGGAGAGGGCTGGAGATGACCATTTCCTTTCTCCCACATTGAAGGCAGAGGAAGCTAGAGTTGGGTATTTCTCTTTCCTCATGCTGAAGGTTAGTGAGGTCTAGTGTTGGGTACTTCAATTCACCACATTGTTTAGGCTCTGTAGAAGAGTTTCCTTTGAGTGCAGGCCCTTTTTAAGGATTACCAACTGTTTTGGTTTTATTTCTAAATTAGCCACTTTTCTCCTTTTCTTCTGGAAGTAGAGAGGGATCCGTCTCACATCTTTATGTTAGAACCTGGTGGAGCTCCTGAAGGTAAAACTCAAAAAATATATGGGGAAGCTCCTAAGGTCAGGGTTCCGAGAATTTTTATCTCTTGAGCTAGCTCCCAGTCCGTTAACAGCAGTTAGTCAACTATCCTTTAAGCATTCATATCCAAGGCTAGCACTGCCTCTTGCAGTGGTTTCTACTCTGGTAATATGTGCTTCTCTATATATGGCTGTTACAGTTTTCAGGGCACTTACTTGACCTGTAACCTCAATTCTTTTACGGATCTAAGAAGCTGCTGAAATTTACTTCTTCATCTTTTTTTTTTTTCTTGTTGTAAGGATTAGAGTGATACATTTCAATCTTTTTACTTCTCAGACTGAGAAGCAGAAATCCAGTAAAAAATTCTTCAAAGAAACAACAAGACTGAATATTTTAGAACAACATTTTAGAGAGGAAAATTAATAACACTTTAAAACTTACAATTCTATACCCAGCAAAAATATCATTTTAAAAGAAAGCAAAATTAGCAGCATTAGCAGACATACAAAAAGCTGAAAGTATATATTACCAGCAAACACCAATTTCGAAAAATATTAAAATCTTCCAGGCAAAAAACTTACTAGATAAACAAAATGGAATAAAGTACACGCAAAAAGGTAACAACATGGATAATTATTTAGCTTTTTGGTGTATGAGGTAAATATCTTTAAAGAATAATTGACTGTTTAAACAAAAATAGAAATGTACTCTGGAATTTATAACACATATATATATTATAAAAAGCTATGACAGCAATAGTATAAAGGCTAGGAATTGAGACACAGAAGTGCATTATTACAAGATTATTGAACTACATTTGAGTTGATATGATCTTACTTAAAGGTCAGATTACCAAGATAAACATTTATATTGTAAACTCTAAAGCAACCACATTAAATTAGAGTTATTGTTAGGTTAGCAGAGATTGAAAACTAACAAAATAACCTAGAAGGCACAAAAGCAGGAGAAAACAGAGAAGCAGAAAACAAATAGTTGGCATATTAAAACTCACCACATCAATTATCACATATAATCAATCACTGGAGAATGTCTGATTGAAGAATAAGATCCCAGTAATTGCAGTCTACATTGAAACATACTTTTAATATAAAGACACAAATAGGCTAGAAGTGAATTAACTAGCAGAAAAAAAACTTGTTAACACTAATCAAAAGAAAGTTGGAATGGCTCCATCAATATTAGACAAAATAGATTTTGAAGCAAATAAAATTGTCTGAGATTTTATAGCAATCAAGTGTTGGGTTATCAAGAAAACATACAAATTCTGAACATATATGCAATTATTATAACACAATAAATAAAAAACCTAAAGATATAGAAGACTTGAATAATGATTTCAACAAACCTGACGTAATTTAAATATATAAGACATTTGATGCAACAGCAATAGAATGAATATTCAAGTACACGTAGAGCGTTTACAAAGTGATAACCATATTCTAAGACAAAAGAGTTTAAGTGAATTTAAACAGATTCAACTCATACAAGTAATGTTCTCTGATAGTAAAATTAAATTAGAAACCACTAACAAAAGATCTCTGAAAAATTTCCATATACTTGTAAACCAAATGATATACTAATAAAGAACTTAGGGCTCAAAAATATTCACAAAGAAAATTAGCATTTTCAACTGAAAATGAAAATACAAAGTCATGGAATGCCACTAAAAAAATGTTTAGTGGGAAATTTATAGCATGTTACTAAAAAAAGGCAGATCTTAAATTAATGAATTAGAAGAAAGGAAGTAATATGAATAAGAGCCAAAATAATTTAAACACAACCCAGAGAAACCCTAATGAGAAAAAATAAAAGCAAAAGCTAATTGTTTGATCAATAGAGAAGTTTCCAGTCATAATGAGAAAAATATGAGAGAAGGCACTTCACTTGATCTTAGCCAAAAAGCCGAGAAGCAATGCGAGAAGGCACTTATTAGCAACACCTGGATTTAGATAAGACCATAACAACAGAATCTACAGATATGAAAAAAAAGAGTTAATGTAATTAAATGTATGCCAATAAAATAAACTGATTAGGTAAAATGGACAAATTCTTTGAATGACAAACTACTAAGAGTTAAAAAATGTGTAGCCTATAACTATTTGTAAAATTCAGCTTGTAGTCAGATCTCCACAAACAATATTCTAGAACCAGATGGCTTCACTAGTGAGTTCTACCAAATATTTAACAAACAATAACAAATCTGTAATAAGTCCTATAGTT
This sequence comes from Trachypithecus francoisi, assembly GCF_009764315.1. NCBI lineage: Eukaryota > Metazoa > Chordata > Mammalia > Primates > Cercopithecidae > Trachypithecus > Trachypithecus francoisi. The sequence goes on from NW_022681462.1 coordinate 32,896,355, forward strand.
CTTTTTGTGAGGTAGAGTTTTCATATGTACATATATATACACACACACTCGCACATGTATATTCATATATATTTCATATAAATATATACATATGTGAAAACTAGTATTTCTTACCTATGAAATATATATTTATGGAATATAAATATATATGAACTCTAAAGAGGATTAAAAACTATATATACATGTCAGTATATGACATATATACATATATATTGAATAAACACACAAATTATTTTCCCTGTGTGCAGATGCCATTATTCATATTTTTTATATCATATCATATCTATTTTTATATATATGAATGATCATGCCGTCTGCAAACAGGGAAAATTTGTCTTCCTCCTTTCCAATTTGGATGCCCTATCCTTCTTTCTCTTGCCTAATTGCTCTAGCTAGAACTTCCACTACTATGTTAAATAAAAGTGGCAAAAGTGAGTATCATTGTCTTGTCCCAGATCTTAGAAAAAAACTTTCCACTTTTTTTCATTGGGTATAATGTTAGCTGTGGGCTTGTCACATATGGCTTTCATTGTTTTAAGGTATATTTCTTCTATACCCAATTTGTGTGAGTTTTTATTTCAAAGGGACATTGGATATTATCAAATGCTTTTTCTGAATTTATTAAAACAATCATATGGTTATTTTTCCTCGCTTCTCTTAATGGGATGTATCACATTAACTAATTTGCATGTGTTAAAACATCCTTGCATCCCTGGGATGAATTCCACTTGATTTTACAATGAATGATCTTTTTAATGTGTTGTTGAATTTGGTTTGCTAGTATTTTATTTTGTATTTGTGCTTCTATGTTCATCAAAGATATTGTCCTGTAATTTTGTTGTTGTGTCTCTATCTGGTTTTGACATCAGGGTAATATTGACCTCATAGAGTACATTTGGAATTATTTTCTCCTTTTAAATCTTTGAGAGTTTGAGAAGAATGAGTATTAGTTCTTTCAATGTTTGTAGAATTGAGCTGTGGAGCCATGAGGTCCTGAGCTTTTTTTTTGATGAGAGAGTCTTTACTACTGATTCAATGTTTTTACTCAATGTTGGTATGTTCAATTTTTCTATTTCTTTGTGATTTAAGCTTAGTATGTTGTATATGTCCAAAAATCCAACGATTTAATCTAGATTTTGAAATTTATTGGTATATAGTTGCTCATAATATTCTTATGATCTTTCATATTTCTATAGTGTCTGTTGTAATGTTCCCTTTTTAATCTGTGGTTTTAATTTTCTCTTTTGTCTTAGTCTAGCTAAAGGTTTGTTGATATTATGTTTTTGGAAAATCAACTCTTTGTTTTGTTGATCTTTGGAATTGTTTTTTCATCTATTTTATTGATTTGTGCTCTGCTCTTTATTATTTTTTCTTCTGTTAATTTTGTGGGGTTTGTTGTTGTTGTTCTTGGTTTTCTAGTTCCTTGAGATGCAATCATTAGTTTATTTGAGATATTTGTACTTTTTTGATGTATTTATTGCTATAAACTTCCCTAGTGAACAGGCAATCTACAGAATGGGAGAACATTTTTGCAATCTACTCATCTGACAAAGGGCTACTATCCATAACCTACAAAGAACTCAAACAAATTTACAAGAAAAAAAAAACAACCCCATCAAAAAGTGGGCAAAGGATATGAACAGACACTTCTCAAAAGAAGACATTTATGCAGCCAACAGACACATGAAAAAATGCTCATCATTACTGGCTATCAGAGAAATGCAAATCAAAACCACAATGAGATACCATCTCACACCAGTTAGAATGGCAATCATTAAAAAGTCAGGAAACAACAGGTGCTGGAGAGGACGTGAAGAAACAGGAACACTTTTACACTGTTGGTGGGACTGTAAACTAGTTCAACCATTGTGGAAGGCAGTGTGGTGATTTCTCAAGGATCTAGAACTAGAAATACCATTTGACCCAGCCATCCTATTACTGGGTATATACCCAAAGGATTATAAATCATGCTGCTATAAAGACACATGCACAAGTGTGTTTATTGCGGCACTATTCACAATAGTAAAGACCTGGAACCAACCCAAATGTCCATCAGTGACAGACTGTATTAAGAAAATGTGGCATATATACACCATGGAATACTATGCAGTCATAAAAAAGGATGAGTTCGTGTCCTTTGTAGGGACATGGGTGCATCTGGAAACCATCATTCTCAGCAAACTATCGCAAGAACAGAAAACCAAACACCACATGTTCTCACTCATAGGTGGGAATTGAACAATGAGATCACTTGGACACAGTAAGGGGAACATCACACACTGGGGCCTGTTGTGGGGTGGGGGCGGGGGGAGTGATATCATTAGGAGATATACCTAATGTAAATGACAAATTAATGGGTGCAGAACACCAACATGGCACATGTGTACATATGTAACAAACCTTCACGTTGTGCACATGTACTCTAGAACATAAAGTATAATAAAGAAAAAAATTCAATTGTCGCATGTACCCAAAAAAAGTGCATCTAATAAGTGTCAATATAAATAAAGTAAATAAAATTTAAAAAAAAACAAAAAACCCTGCTTTTTTTGTATCACAGTGGTTTCTGTATGTTGTGTTTCTATTTTCATTTATTTTAAGGAAGTTTTAAAATTTACCTTTAAAATTCTTCATTGATTCATCTGTTGTTCATGAGCATGTTGTTTAATATCCATAAATTTGTTTAGTTTCCAATATTCCTTCTGTTACTGAGTTTGTGTTTTATCTTATTGTGATCATATAAGATACCTGATATAATTTAAATATTTTAAAATGTACTGACTTGTTTTGTGACTCAATGTACTATGTGTTACTGAGAAAAATGCATATTCTGCAGCTGTTGGATGGAATGTTCTGTAATCATCTGTTAGATCCATTTGGTCTAGAGTGCAGTTTAACAGATATTTCTTTGTTGATGTGTCTGAATCATTTGTCTATTGCTGAAAGTGAGGTGTTGAAATCCCCTGCTTTTATTTTGTTACATTCAGTCTCTACAGTTAGGTCTCTTAATATTTGTTATACATATTAAGCATCCCAGTGTTGAGTACACATATATTTAAAATTGTCATATCCTCTTGCTATACTGATTTCTTTATCATGAGATAATGCCCTGTTCTTTTTTAAAATACCTTTCTTGGCTTAATGTCTATTATATCTACTATACTCCTATTCCTTTTTGGTTTCCATTTGCATGGAATACCTTTTTCTTTTCCTTCACTTTCACCCAATATGTGTCCTTTTAGGTGAAATAAATTTCTTCTAGACAACATACAATTGGATCTTGTTTATTTTGTTTTGTCTCAATCAATTCACCTACTTTATTTCTTGTAATTAGAGAATTTAATTCATTTGCATTAAAGGTTATTGTTAAAAGGTAATGATTTAGTACTGCCATTTGTTACTTATTTTCTGGTTGTTTTGCAGGTACTTTCTTTTTCTTCTCTGCCTTTTTTCAGTTAAGTGATTTCCTCTATTTGTATGTTTTAATTCTTCTATACCATTTACTACGTGTGCCTATTAGTGGCTTTTGCTCTGTAATTACTACAAGATTTATAAAAATTTCTTGTAGTTATAACATATATTTGGACCTCATAATGACAACTTTTACCACAACAAAAAGTAAAAAATATATAATTTTTAAATAATGGCCTTCTCTTAACCAATTATTTTAAGTATTGTCTTTAATAGTTTTGTCTTTTGGTCTTCATACTTAAGATGTAATGTATATACCACAATTACAGTATTAGCGTTTTTTCAATTTGTATTATGTTTACCAGTGAGTTTTATACCTTCAGATGTTTTCTTGTTACATGTTAGCATTCTTTTCTTTCATATTGTAAAACTCCCTTTACCATTTCTAAGATAGGACTGGTGTTGATGAACTCCTTCAGATTTTGTTTGTCCAAGAGCCTTTATCTGTTTTTCATGTTGGAAAGATAGATTTTCTGGGTACATTATTTCTGGGTACAAATAAACTGGGCAGTTTATTTGTAGTTTCCTTCAGCATTTTAGATATATGATACCACTCTCTCCTGGTCTTACATTGTTTCTGCGGAGAAGTCTGCTAAAAGCCATATTTGGGCTCTTTTGAATGAGGTATGTTTATTTTATCTTGCTGCTATAAATATTTTTTATTGTCTTTGATTTTTGGTGACCTATGAGCTTTCTATACTTAGCTGCTGTTATCTTCCTCCAGATTTGGGAATTTTTCAGCCATTTATTTTCTTAAATATGCTTTCTAAGCCTTTTTCTCATCTCCTTTGGGAACTCCTATTATGCAGAGGTTGGTGTCCATAATTCATATAGGTCTTCTTTACTCTTTTTTTCTCTCTGCTCTGCTGATTGGGTTATTTCATGTGTTCTTTGTTCTGATTCTTTCTTCTACTTGATCAAATATGCTGTTGAAACTTTTTCTTTTTTGTTTAAGACGGAGTCTTACTCTGTTGTCCGGGCTGGAGTGCAGTGGCACAATCTTGACTCACTGCAAGCTCTGCCTCCCAGGTTCACGCCATTCTCCTGCCTCAGCCTCCTGAGTAGCTGGGACAATAGGCACCCACCACCACACCCGGCTAATTTTTTTGGTTTTTTTAGTAGAGACAGGGTTTCACCGTGTTAGCCAGGATGGTCTTGATCTCCTGACCTCATGATCCACCCACCTCCACCTCCCAAAGTGCTGAGATTACAGGCATGAGCCACTGCACCCAGCCCTGTTGAAACTTTTTAATGCATTTTTCAGATCAGATATTATATTCTTTATTTCTAAAATTTATATTTGGTTGTTTACATTGTTTCTATTTTTTCAAGTTTCGATTGTTCCTGGATTGTTTTCCACATTTTTTTAGTGTTATTCATATATTGTGATTTTCTGAAGTTCTTCAAAAGGATTATTCTGAAATTTGTTAGACATTTCATATATCATTAATGTTTATAGGTCAATTACTGGACCTTGGTTGGTTTCTTTTGGTGATATCATTTTCCCTTATTTTTCACCATCCTTGCATTTTCACATTGATATCTGAAATTTTGAGGAGAAAGACACTCTTTTCAGCTTTTGCACTCATTTTTTTTCATGGAGTTAGGCTTTGACTACTTAATATTAGAACTTAATTGCTGGCCTGCTGTTGTTTTCAGGCTCGGTAAGATATATAGTGAGAATCAGAACTTAAATGCTGCACTGAAATTACACAGTAGTGCTACTGTTGTTTCTTGCCTAGGGGAAGTTAGAGTAAGAACCAGAACTTGAATGCTGCCTTGCCATTGTTTCCTCATCATCTGGGGAATAGTTATGCGAGTGCTGAAACTCAACTGCAAATTTTTTAGTTGTTTCTATTTCGGAGACAAGTTTCCACGTGAGCAACCAGGCTTTGTGGAAAATCTGGCCAGGAATTCAGGTCTTCCTGAAATCATGCTCCATGAAGAACTATAGCAGCTACCAGTCTCTTTAGGATGACTGACAGGGACACAGAGCAGTCACTAAGATCCACACACCAGTTGCTGTGATCATCACTTTTAGTCCCCACTTTACCCCGGGTGGTCCAGCCCTCCAGCACTCATAATGGTTCTAGTGGAATGAGACTTAAGTGGGCTTCTCACAAAGATTCCCAAACTGGTGGGGATATTGAGCATCCACCTCCAATTTTCTTCTCCCACCTCAGAAACCTTGGGTCCAGAAAAATTATGTTAGCGTCATTATGCTGGCTTGGGAGAGAAAGTGGTTCAATTTGAAATGACTATTCCTCTTACTAGTTCTGGCTTCTCTTGATTCTGTGCTCCCATTGGATTTCTCTACTTCTCTCCTGAGTTCTCATGAATTCAGGGTGGTATTCTTGTCTTTGAATAATTTTAACTTTTACTTTTGTGGCGGGAAATGATGCCAGGAGATCTTCTATTCTTCCGTGTTCCAGAGAGTTTTAACCTTTAAGTGCTGCAATAATTTATCATCGTTGATAACACAGCTCAGGTTCACATACACGATTTGTGAGAAATGAGTAATTTCTGCTTTAATACTCTGAGGACCTAAAACCTAAGGATATAAAACTGTAACATCAAAAATCTATGCTCAATTAATGTAGCACTATAATTTACTAAAAGTACATTGTATTTTCAATTGAAATGTATCTCTGTGTAAATTTTATCCATCAATCTTAATCATATCCCTTGAAATATCACAAAACATAACAAGGATTAAATAGTGTGATCTCTGGTTTCAAATCTCAAGCCAACTATTTCCTGGCATTCCCTTAGGCAAAAATATTGAACTTGGCTCTTCCTCAATTTTGGAGTTGTTCTTATAATTAAAAGGCATGATTAGGTAATTCATTTGGACCAATTGGTTTATAAGCACTATTCTCTGATTCAGGCTGAGAATCAGAAGTGGGAGTTTTTTGGTGGTTTAAGGAAGTTTTTCATAACTATCACTTGATGGCTGGCTTAAGAAAACAATCCTGGAATTTTCATTCTACAGCAGAGGCTGATAATCTTCATTTTCTGTGGAAAATGCTCTTGTTTTGTATCTCCAGAAGCATATGCAAGTGACCTTTTGCACTGAGTAGAACAACTTTTGAGAAATTGTCTAAGGTGGTAGTGGGCAGTGTGAGCCTGAATGGTTTCTAATTTACAATTGTTGGTGTCTCCCCACTATGTGACCTCTCCTATCTCAGCTGGGCCTCCACTGGGACATCCATGGGACACTTGCTTAGGAGGAAGCTGAGAAAGCCTATATAAGTTAAGAAGCATGCTCACATTAGAACTGACAAAATGACTTTCCTTCTAGACTGAACTCTGTAACCTCACCTACTGTGTTCTCACTGGGCTCTCAGAAAGGATTTGACAAGTACATGACTGAATGAGTAAATATAAGTCAGCAATAAAGATTCTTTTTGTTAAAGCAATATGGGCTTTCAGAAAGGATTTGACAAGTACATGACTGAATGAGTAAATATAAGTCAGCAATAAAGATTTTTTTTGTTGAAGAACTACCTTGAATATCTATTATACTTTTTGTTATCTATTTGAATAAATATTGGTCTCTTATTTTGGAACAACAAAATCATAACTGAATAATGGTGAGTTTTCCTCAGGCCAGTCAGTATCATTTATAATCCAGATTATCAGGACTAAGAATTATAATATTTATGATACTTAGACTTTGTATAGCTTAAAACAGGTCTATTTTTTAGAAAGAGGAAATATTACTAAGGATTTTATTAAAATTGTTTCTCATTGGCTTTCTCCTGTTATGAGGTCTCTTATTTGTCATCAAAGAAGTTTCACAATAATTTTTGTTTTGTCCTGGCAAAATAACCACATGGTTGTGTGAACCATATTTCATTTTAATCCAGCTCTTCTGGTGGGTGTTTTATGAACTCATGACTATCATAAGAAATGCCACCATCTGGAACAGATTCTCCCAAATTTAAGTACAAACTCTAAGTGAAGATTTATTATTCCATAAATAAGTAGTTAATTGTCTACATAGAATCCTCCTGACATGAAAGAAGTTATTTATATGTAAATCTATAAATTACGTCTACTCCATTCTTCACAAATATAGCAACCCATTTGTTTCATTTACTATACCTAGATAGCTTATTTTTGCATTTCTTGTGTGAGTAATGAAATGGATAATCTGTAGTGAAACAGTGCTTACCAGAACTTTAGTCACATACCTTTCTTGATGCCTTGTTATATAAGAGTTGAATCACCGAACAGTTTTAAATTTCATTTTGTATTGCTTTCCAGTCTAGATTTTAGACCTTCAAAACTGCACTGAGCTAAAGATGGCTGCTTCAGTAGTCACAGCATAATTATAAATTCCTCAGTGTCTGGAGGAATTTGTTATAAAATTTGGTGTTAGGTCATTTTGAGAATGGACCAGAGAATTAGGTCTTGTTTTCTGATAGCATCCGAACCAAAGACAAGGGTATTTTTATGATTAGATACATCAATTTGTTATTTAGGAATCGTAGGTGAAGTGTAGGACTAAGGCCATAATTGATAAGGAGAAGCAATTACTTAGGTTGAGTGGAAGAAAGAGATGTTTGTTCACTTTTGTCATTGTACAATGCTAGTTTTTGGCAGTGCTCCCATATAATAATGTGTCATCCTGTTTTGTCTCAATGCATCAGAATCACATAGTTATCTTATTTCTGTTGAATAGTGACCACCGTGGTCAGGCTCTTAGGGCCAGGCTAGGTACCAGCTGGCAGCTTAGAAAGTTGGCCAAATTAGGTGGAGAAACCATAGTACTCACCTGGGGAACTGAAGTTAAGAAGAGAGCTGAGTCAATTATGTGGGCCAAAACAAGAAACACAAACAGATTAGAAAATCTCTAGATGCCAGAAGGATTTTGATTTAACAGGAAATCAAGTGTTTTCCAACTGCTTCAGTTTTGTAAATAATTAAGAATAGGGCTTCTGGGATCTATTGCTAAATCTTTCAATGAGTCAGTGCTACTTCGCATACCTGAGCTACCAAGCAACATACTTATTTTGTGATATGTAATCAAAATAAGACTTTCGGTTGGGAGAAAAATCTAATCCTTAAAACATCCAAGTATTTTGGTTACACATGATATCTACTATCCCAAATGTTGGGAAACACAAAATATCCAAATTACAGACAAAGTATCAGTTTCTCATTTAGTTACAAGGTCTACATTTGATTGAAGTCATGGTCCACCCTGAAATTGTGATATCTATTTAAAATATCTAATGTCAATCACCCTTTAAACAAATTAGTGCAATATTCCTACTCTTGTTTGATCTCTAGAAGAATGAAAGATAAATAAATTGGTTGATGGTTCTTGATTTTGTAACCATTTGGCAGCTAACCCAAAATGCAATCTGTGTCTATTATATTCTTCTTCTAAATCCATTCACACCCTTCAGAATGTCACAACTAATCACCCTGCATCTCAAGCCTCCAGAGAACAGAAACTTCACACCCTCAATTTCTTCAGTCATAGAGCTCTGTATAGTCAAGCATATAATCAGCCGTTTGTTATATACTTTGGAAATTTCATAGTCAAAACAAACAAACAAAAAAACCTAGACAACTAAAAGATTATTTGAATAGAAACGTTATTCTTTTTAACAGATTATCCCATTCTGCATGTTCTTTCAACCTCACATTTTCCGTTTCTCTAACCTAACATCTGAAATCCACACACAACTATCTTCATTTGTTTTTAGCAGCACTGCTTGATCTACTTTGACTTTGATGTTCATGCAGTCTATAGGATGGAGTAAATGACAAATGAAAATGGAACAATGACTTCAGCAGAAGGACCCTGTGCATGAATTTAGACCATATGCCAAATAAGTTTCAAATGAATAATTATTAGCTACTGACGCCTGTAATGTTCATGTCTGAATTATTCAAGTCCTTAATATAATGGGATCTTAGCTGGTCAGAAAAAAATATTTTTATATCTTAATAAACTTAAGATTGAATAAAATATCTATTAATACCAAAATCTTTATTTCTACCATTGTAATCACAAATTATACCTATTTTGACTTCAACTGAATTAGGTAATTAGGAAAACGTAAGAGATCCTGACCTAGACATTTAAAGAAGCCTTCTCAAATCTGTCCACGTCTGATCCTTGTTTCCTCTGTGCCCTTAGAACTTAGGAATTACCTACTTACCTGATGTTCCACAACAGCCATGAGTTACCCTGATGTGAATCAGGAGGTCTAACTCGAAGGTACTCCTAATCAGTCTGTCTTTCACTTCTTAGAATGTTTTCGTAGTTCTGTCTGTTACTCACAACCTAGAATTTTACTATATGGCAATCAGGAAAACAGGATTTATTTCCTGTTCTTTATCTTGCTATCTACATGATCTTGGGTATATCTTTCACAGTTATACAGTTGGGTCCATGGCCTGTTTTCTTCTTTTCTTTAAATTGAAAATGATATAGTAGAATCATATTAATTGTTCTGAAATTAGGGATGGAGGAAATGCCGTGGAACCGGAGAGTTGTAATATGAGAATTTCAGGAAAGTTTGTGTATGGTAGAAATAAAGCAGGGAAGAGTCTCTTTGTTTGATTTATTCTAGCAACATTTGAATTTCAAATCTTAAGTGAACGTGTATATTTGTATTTATCAATGCTGGAATTGTACATAGATTGAGAACCACTGGACTAGCTCAACTTTAGGATATCTTCTGGTTCTCCTTCTCTCTCTCCTCTTTTGGTAGTTTGTATAATTTACTTCTAATCTATATATTTGGTTTCTTGTTTGTAGTTTTTTTTTTGACAACTAATTTTTTGAAAGCAAGGATTCAGTTTTCCTGTTTTGCACACACTATATCTTGCACATTGCTGGGGTTCAGAAAATGATGCCCAAGTATCATGCTTTGACATGCTGAGTACTTTATAAACAGAAAGATACTGCGGCTGGGCACAGTGGCTCACGCCTGTAATCTCAGCACTTTGGCAGTCCAAGTGGGAAGATCACTTGAGCCCAGGAGTTCAAGACCAGGCTGGGTAAAGTGAGACTCTATTTCCATTAAAAAAATAAAAAATAAAAATTAACCAGTCATGATGGTGTATGCCTGTAGTCCCAGGTACTCAGAAGGCTGAGGTAGAAGCATCATGTCTCCCAACTTTCTGTGTAAAAGCTGGCTACAAAGAAATTCTCTGACCTCCCTTGTCTAACGATAGGTCATAGGACCTTTATTCTAGGCAGAGTCCTGCCGTATACCCAAGAGGAAGGAATGCCACACAGAAAGACCAAGCAAAATCTGAAAAGAGGCCTTGCAGAATGTCTTCATGTAGCCTGTCACCGTTAGATCATTTATTTTTTTTCAATTGTATTCCTATATGGATGTCCATTCTTCATCAAATCTAATCACAAAAATAGACAATTTTCTCTGGGTCTTAACTTCTGAAAGCCCTCATGTCATATAAAACTTTAGTTAAATACGTCTATTACGCTTTTCTCTTGTTAATCTGTCTTTCGTTTTAGGAGTATGAGTTGTAACTCCTATAATGGTAAGAAAAGGTATCACACCTTTTTCTTCTATTCCTAAAACACTAATCACTTGGTGAGATTCCCCGGAGGTCCCCTAGTGGGTTCCTCCGACAGAGAAGCAAGATTTTCCCAAAGATGAAGGATGAAAAGCCTGGGAGCCGAGTATTTGCCTTGACTCTTTTCTTTTACTATTTTCCCTAACTTGCTTATTCACTGTGAGCATCTATGTTTGTTCTTCCCTTTTTTTCTGTTTCAGCAAATGTTCGGTGTCTTCACTTGTCCTTAATTACTTAACATTTAATCTAAGGAAATAACTGATAAATTCATTAGCACTGCATTTTAAAAACTAGTAAAAAAGCCAAGTGCTAACTGTTTCATGGGGTATTTTAGCTTTCTAATGAAAAAGTATTCACACTAATTGAGAAAATGTTCCAATGGTAAGATTTCAAGTATAAGTAAGGTCAGAGGAAAGAAAGTTTTGCAAATACAGAGGTCTTGCTGAAAATTCAGAAGTGATAGGATGTAAAAAAAAGAAAAAAAATGTGGGATATTCTAGGACACTTAATTTATTGTTAATAATACATTTTATTTTTATTAATGAAGAGAACTTTTTATTTCCACTCAAGAAAACCACCAAGAAACTAGAATTTGTGCCAGAAATTTTAAGCAAAATTAGATCAGAATTTCACTCAGTTTGGGCATCCTTAATAAAAATGTAAGGAATTATTTTTAAGAACCAAAGTTATATACATTTAACTCCTTCAAACATGTATTTGATATCAGAAAGCAGATGTGGAGAACTACATGTGTGCTACTATTTTGAAATTGTGATGGGCAATAGGCAGAAAAAATTGTATAATATAGTATGTGTAGACATTTTAATGGCTTTTTAAAAACACTTTTATAAAATCTACCAAATTTTATGAAATTTACACTGAAAAAGTTTGATTTCCAAGTGGTCTGTTAAAAATGTATAAGTTTATTTGTAATAATCTATGTATTAAATGTCACTAAGGGCTTAATGTATGTAATTTATCAGATTACTTGGGTTTGAGCTCTTTGTGAACTTCAATGGGCATGGAAAATTGAAATAGTAAAAGGAAAAATAAATGTATTGGTTCAGATGTTTTAGTTACCTGTAAAATAATAATAATCATCATCATCATCATCATCATCACTCCAAATGGCTAATAATCATCATCATCATCATGATCACTCCAAATGGCTTAAGCAACAAAGTAAGTTTCAGCCACTGAAATACTAAAGACTGGAGTCAGGCTGGCCTTCATCTCACAGCTGACTTCCCTTATAGTGGCATTTGCAGGGTCTATCCATGTACATATCAATGCCCAGAAACAGAGACCTTCTAGCTTCCTCTGAACTACTGAAAAATTGCTACACTCTCCTCTGATCCCTACCTATGACCAGGGGAATATCAAATTATCACCCACCTCTGAACCATGCACTGAGTAAAATAGATGAGTTTAATTGGCTTAGCAAATCAAGATTCTTGCCAAAACTAGGCAGATGTGAAGACTGGGCTATAACTGGAAGGCATGAGACACAGATGTAGGGTAGGCAATCTCATATCTACTACACATAGTATAGGTTTCTAAACTGAAGATGGCAGCTGATAGGTGGTGAGCAATAGAAGCAAAAGAAATCAAAGCCCTGGGAAGATGGAGAAAGTGTCCTTATCTTGGTCTCTGGGCTAGAGGCTTGGGGACTCTAAAAGAAAGATTGTCCCTGAGAAGCAAGCAACATTCTTTGTCATTTAATTTCTTCTCATGATTATATCATTTGTTACTAAAACTCACGTACAGCCTCAATAAGGAAATGTGTCTTGGGATCACAGCCCTGAAAGTATTGTGATTATCTTTAATGTGTTAGCAACAGGTTGGTCTCACTGTAAACTAACCTATTAGGAAACAAAATACTCTTCATTTTCATGAGACATAATCAAAGAGTGGCTTTTTATTTTGAAATAATTTTCACTTGAAAAATATTAACCATTATGATTATGAAGGATTTGTGATAGCATTTGTTGAGTGCTTAATGTCAGGTATTATTGACAATATTTTTATATGCATTATCTTAATACTCACAACTACCTGATGAAGTAGGTCTACCATGTCTCTCTTTTTCCAGGTGTTTTGAAGCATAATTCATTGCCATACAAGTCACACTTTGTTGGGGTACAGTTTTATGACCTTTGGCAAATTCATAAAGTCATGTAATCTCAGTCCAGTCAGCAGTCTCTTTACCCCAAAAAGTTCTCTGGTATCTCTTTGGCATTAATCCTTTCTCCTCTTTTAGAGCTCGTCATAACCACTGATTTGCTTTGTGTTCTTCTGCTTTCGCTTTTTTTCCATAATACCATATAGATGGAATTGTACAACATATAGCCTTTTTAGATTTTTTCATCTGCATAATGCTTTTGGTATTTATCCATGCTGTTATCAATGCAAACCTCCTTGATGTTATCGGTAATTCATTTTTAAAGGAATTCTTGAATAATATCACAGCATATGGATGCACCAGAGTTTGTTTTCCCACTCACAAAGTAATGGATATTTGGATTTTTTTTTTTTTTTTGGTGATTATGAATAAAGCCAGAGTAAAATATTGTGTCAGACATTTTTATGTGAATATATATTTACTGAGACTTTTTTCATTTATCTGTGGATATTATCTATAAATGGGATCACTGTGTTGAATAGTAGGTATATGCTTCATTTAATAATGAGGAAATCAAACAATTAATAGGTTAACTAGCCCAGCTTCACATAGTAATTAGCAGAACTCCAATTTAAACAAAAGCAGTTTAGCCCCAAATTACATAGTTTTAACCATGACCTCCACATACTTGATCTAATGTATCATTGTAAATAATTATTATTTTTTAGATTGAATGTAATTTTTCCTCTGATAACATATACCATAAACATTGCTATATGTAAGAAAGGACCAGCAAAGATCCGAGTTTGCTCTTTTGTGGCAGATGCTGCTCTTGGTACCTTTTTTTTTTTTCTTTACTAGTGTTGATTACCCTAATGTGAATGTTTAAAATCTTTCTCCTATGTCTAGAAATAAACATTTTCTTTGTTTCTATATAAGATTAACATCTTTTCTAGAGCAAAATACATATACACACCTTCCTTGTGAAATCTTCTTTCTCTCTAGTGGCCACCCCAAGTTTAAGAAAGACCTCATGCCCAAAATAAAGTTAAAAAAAAAAAATTCTTAGATACCTTGGAGTCCAAACTGTTTGCCTTACAAATAAGGAATGAGGGTCTTTTGTAGGTTACTAAGTCCACAGCAGAACTGATTTTAAACTGAGGATTTTGCAGCGCCCCCAGATTATTCTCCAAACTGATAGTCATTTCTCTTATTAAATTCCACATAAGCCAATAATCAAATATTTATTAATAATCAAATATTTATTAATGTCTACTAATATGATATTAGTTTGGTTATTTTGAAAAATACCACCAGTATCATAGTAACCACCATCTCCTGATAATGTTAACTCAATAACTCTATTATAACAACTTTTATTTACATTTTCTTGATCCTGTCACCTCTGAAGATGGCAATCTCAGCTTCATAGTAGGTGTCATTAAAGTCTCCAAAATTCCTGAGTTACATTCTTTTTCTTTGCCTGATCACAGTATGTCAATGGAACCAATTATACAGCAGCCTACATCTACTCACAATGGTTAAAACTCTGCTTTCGAACTGATTTTAAATGTGTCCTAGTAAACATTTCTATTTCTCACCTTCTTTTTTAATACTTCTTTCCTTTTCCATGTTTTTACTATTATTCTTCCAGAACTTACTGATTGCTTTTGTGGCAGCTTTTGGCCCATGGACATTATTGAAAATTCAGTCATGCTCAAATTTTACCCAGTGAAAACTGAATTGCTAACTTTTTCTCATTCCAGTAGGACTTGTATATTATTTAATAATGTTTAAACCAGGAAAAGGCTTAACATTCTCTAAAGCACTAAGAAAAACATTAGAAGTATATTATAGGTAGCTTTGACAAATGTTCCCTCAGTAGAAATCTTTATATTATAAAGATAAGGGGATATTTGGCTTTTTAAATTTCATGCTTTTTATTTTATTAAGTTCCAGAATACATGTACAGGATGTGCAGGTTTGTTACACAGGTAAACGTGTACCATGGTGGTTTGCTGCACCTATCAACCCATTACCGAGGTATTAAGCCCAGTGTGCATTAGCTGTTGTACCTGATTCTCTCTCTCGCACCACCCCTTCCCAAAGGCCCCAGTGGGTGTTGCTCCCCTCCCTGTGTTCATGTGTTCTTATTGTTCGGCTTCTACTTATAAGTGGGAACATGTGGTGTTTGAATATTTGGCTTTTAAGGCTAGCTCTGCCCCGTTCACTTTGGTTATCCATCTATTTGTGGAAGATCTATGGGAAAATTTAAAAAGATTAGCTTATTTTCCTGTTTACTCAAGTCTGATGTTTGTGCATTTTAAAGTATTCTGATATAGTTCTCCATTAAATTAGAAAATATTTAAGCTACCACTATCTGAATTAGGGAATGATTTTTGCTAATATTTATTTTTTAAATCTTTGTGATTGTATTAAAAGCAATTATTTAAAAAAAAAACAATCACACATATGCTTAAGGTTCAGGGTTCAGCAGATTAGGAGGTTTTTTGGATTTGGGTTCACTGGTTAGGTCAGTGGAAGTTTCTGCTAACTCCAGAAACATTTTAACAACTTTTGTGAGGCTAATGCAGCGGTCAGACAAAGCTAATTTATCTCCATGGCTTTCTGTTCTTCTAGGGTGACGCTTTGTCAGTTTGACTTCCCATTTAGAGGTCAAAGCAATGCACCTTAATTGGTGGTGGGTGGAAAATGTCTTGAGCAGATTATAACCTTCAGCTTGCTTAGGAATTTGGTAACTGATGTTTGCTAAACTTCATTTGCTTTACTCCCTAACCCTCACCTCAAAACTTTATGTCTGTGAACAACGTGGAGCTGGTTTATTATACCAAACTGCTTATCCCCATAACTAAATTATAAATCTATAAATTAACCAGTATATAATATAATATGCCTGTATGGTCAGCACTGAAAAGATCATAGGAAATGATTTGCTAGTTAGCATGGAAGATCATATTAACTTAGGCCATAGGAACACTGCACTGTAAGTAACTACATAATACCTTACAGGTCTAAAATGATTAAGTGATTACAAAGCCTTCACAGAACTACTGCTACTACTATTTATAACAATGAGAAAAATAGTAGTTAAATGAATTTTATATGCACTCATCACCAGGCTAAGTGACTTACAAGCATTGTCTCATTTAATTTTTACTAAAATCCCATATTATGTATTATATTTTGTAATATAACTATATTGCATTAAAATATAATATTATCACTATGTAATGGACTGAATATTTGTGTCCTCTATAAAGTTCATATATTGAAGACTGAGGTGGTTTGGCTGTGTCCCCACCCAAATCTCATATTGAACTGTAACTGCCACAATTCCCACGTTGTGGAAGAAACCCGGTGGGAGGGGACTGAATTATGGGGATGGGTCTTTCCTATGCTGTTTTCATGATAGTGAATGAGTCTCACAAGATCTGATGGTTTTAAAAATGGGAATTTCTCTGAAGAAGCTCTTTCTTTGCCTGATGCCATCCACATATGTTGTGACTTGCTTCTCCTTGCCTTCAACCATAATTGTTGAGGTTTCGCCAGCCATGTGGAACTGTAAGTTCAATAAACCTCTTTCTTTTGTAAATTGCCCAATCTCAGGTATGTCTTTATCTGCAGCATGAAAACAGTCTAATACAGTAAATTGGTATCAGTAGAGTATTGCTGAAAAGATACCTGAAAATGTGGAAGCAACTTTGAAACTGGATAACAGGCAGAAGTCAGAACATTTTGGAGGGCAGAAACACGTGGGAAAGTTTGGAACTTCCTAAAGACTTGTTGAATGGCTTTGACAAAAAATGCCCATAGTGATATGAACAATGAGGTCCAGGCTGAGGTGGTCTCAGATGGAGATGAGGAACTTATTGAGAATTGGAGTGTAAGTGACTCTTGTTGTGTTTTAGCAAAGAGACTGGTGGCATTTTGCCCCTACTCTAGATTTGTGGAACTTTGAACTTGAGAGAGATGGGGATTTAGGGGATCTACCAGAAGAAATTTCTAAGCAGCAAAACATTGAAGAGGTGACTTGGACACTGTTAAAGGCATTGAGTTTTGTAAGGGAAACAGAGCTTAAAAGTTTGGAAGCAGAGCATAAAAAGTTTGAAAAACTTGCAGCCTAACAATGTGATAGAAAACAAAATCTCATTTTCTTAAGAGAAAATTCAAGCCTGCTGCAGAAATCTGCATAAGTAACAAGGAGCTGAATGTTAATCCCCAAGACAATAGGGAAAAGTTCTCCAGGGCATGTCAGAGGTCTTCATGGCAGCCCCTCCCATAACAGGCCTGGAGGCCTAGAAAGAAAACAGGGTTTCCTGGATCGTACCCAGTGTCCCCATGCTATGTGCAGCCTCGGGACTTGATTCCCTGGGTCTCAGACACTCCAGCCGTGGCTGAAAGGGGCCAACATAGAGCTTGGCCTATGGTTTCTGAGAGTGCAAGCTCCAAGGCTTGGCAGCTTCCATGTGGTGTTGAGCCTGCAAGTACACAGAATATCAGAAATGGGGTTTGGGGACCTCCACCTAGATTTCAGGAGATATATGGAAATGACTGGATGGCCAGGCAGAAGTTTGCTGCAGGGGCAGGACATTCATAGACAACCTCTGCTAGGGCATTGCAGAAGGGAAATGTGGGGTCAGATCCCCCCTACATAGTCCCTACTGGGATACCACCTAGTGGAGCTGTGAGTAGAGGGCCATAATCCTCCAGACCCCAGAAAGGTAGATCTACTGACAGCTTGCATCACATGTCTGGAAAAGCTGTAGACACTCAACACCAGCCCATGAAAGCAGCCAAGAGGGAGGCTGTACCCTGCAGAGCTGCCCAAGATCATGGGAACCCACCTCTTGCATCAGTTTGACCTGGATACCAAACATGGAGTCAAAGGAGATCATTTTGGAGCTTTAAGATTTGACTGTCCTCTTGGATTTTGGACTAGCATGGGGCCTGTAGCCTCTTTGTTTTGACCAACTTCTCCCATTTGGAATGACTCTATTTACCCAATGCTCATACCCCCATTGTATATAGGAAGTAATTAACTTGCTTTTGATTTTACAGGCTCATAGATGAAAGAGACTTGCCTTGTCTCAGATGAGATGTTGGACTGTGGAGTTTTGAGTTAATGCTGAAATGAATTAAGACTTTGGGGGACTGTTAGGAAGGCATGATTGGTTTTGAAATGTAAGGACATGAGATTTGGGAGGGGCCAGGCTGTTTCATCACCCAAATCTCATCTTGAATTGTAACTCTCACAATTCCTACATGTTGTGGGAAGAACCTGGTGGGAGATGATTGAACTATGGGGGCAGGTCTTTCCTGCACTGTTCTTGTGAATGAGTCTCATGAGATCTGATGGTTTTAAAATGAGAGTTTCCCTGCACAAGTTCTCTTTGCCAGCTGCCATCCATGTACGATGTGACTTGCTTCTCCTTGCCTTCTGCCATAATTGAGAGGCCTCTCCAGCCATGTGGAACTGTAAGTCCAATGAACCTCTTTCTTTTGTAAATTGCCTAGTCTTGAATATTTCTCTATCAGCAGTGTGAAAATGGACTAACATAAAAGCCTTAGTCCCTAATGTAATGCTGTTAGGAAATAGGACTTTGAGGAGGTACTTACATTAAGATGAGATCATGAGGGTGAGGTCGTCAGGCTGGGATTAGCGTCCTTATAGGAAGAGACAGGAGAGGATATTTTGTCTTGCTCACTGCCCCCCGAGCCTTTTTTTTTCTTTTTTTTTTTTTGCGCTATGTGAGGATACAGCATAAAAGCAATCAACCACTCACTAAGAGGGCCTTCACCTGAACCTAACCATTCTTGCATCCCAATCTTGGACTTCCCAATCTTCAAAGAGTAAAAAGAAATTTGTGTTGTTTAAGCAACCTGATTCCCTATCCATGGTATTACATTATAACAGCTGAGCTAAGACATTTCATTATTTGTATGGGGAAACTGAGATTAGACAGGCTGAAAAAAAATTTATAAAACTCACATAGGTAGTAATGATGCCAGTGGAGACAGAGTATAGGCCCAGGCCTTAATGGATCAAAAGCCATGTTTTATTTTGGGTTTTGTGTGTGTTTGTGGTTTTTTGCACAGAGTTAGGTATAGCGATGCTAAGGAAAGATGTCGCAACCCCATAGTCTCCTCCCAAAAACTTCCTGTGGAACATAGTAAGTGCCAAAGTTGAGATATCACTCCATTTGTTTATTCATTTACTCAATTTTTGACTTTTCATATAAGACATACTAGTGTGGAAGAAGATGTGTCTAATACATAAAGGCAACTATTAAAGCAGAAAAGATATAGAATGCTGGCAATTCTACTTTTGTTTGCACCTGACACTTTTCCTGTATGACTCATACTATTCTATGTAACACTATATTAGTCTAAGTAATTACCTTTTCTTGGGGTGGGGGATGGGGTGGCAAGGCCTTGTAATGTTGCCCAGGCTATACTTGAACCCCTGTCCTCAAGCAACCCTCCTACCTCAGTCTCACAAAGAACTGGAATTATAGGCATGGGCCTCTACTCCTGGCCAGTAATCATCTCATATATTATCATGCTTGTACAAATGGAGTATGGTAAACAATTTCAATCTTAGGTACAAGTAGGGCAAAATGCTCCCCTTCTTTATCTAAGAAAATCGTTGATTTTCTTTCTTTTTTCCACAATTACTCTCTTCTATTAACACGACTTTCATATTTTCTTATGTCATGCAGGTTCCAAAGCATATTTGAGCAGGGAGAAAAGAGAATCAGTGCACTTGAAGATAAGACAATGGAAATTGAGTCTTGGAAACAAGAAAAGAGATGGAAGAAAAGGGAACAGATCCTGTGGGACAGAGCAAACAGACCACCTCGTGCATTGTGGGAATCCCTGAAGAAGAAGAAAAAGAAAATGGAATAAAATACTCAAAGAAATAATGGCTAAAAACCTCTTATATGAAAAAGATACAAGTATGAACATTAAAAAAAAAATCAAAACACATCAAAATGAAATTAGAGACCCATACTAAGACACTTTATAATCTTTTGAAAGATAAAGACAAAAAGAGGATCTTAAAAGCAGCAAGACAACTGACTTATATACAAGAGATCAGCAATAACATTATCAAATTTCTCATGAGACATTTTGAAGGCCAGAAGGCATTGGACTGTGAAAATCTCCCAAGTGCTAGAGAAAGCAAAAACAAAAAAACCCCACAAAAACAAAACAAACAAAATAGCCACAAAAATGCTGCCAACCAAAAATCCTACAGAAATCTATCCTTCAAATGTAAGAAATTAAAACATTTCTAGATGAACAAAGCTGAGGGAAATTATTACCAATAGACTTATTCTACATGAAAAGTTTCAAGAGACTTCTACAAAATGAAATGAAAGAACGCTAGACAGTAATTTGAAGCCATATAAAGAAATGAAGATGTCAACAAAGGTAAGAACATGAGAGATTACAAAACTAGTGTTATTGTAATGGTTTGTACTTTCACTTTTTGATTTCTACATAATTTAAGAAACTAATACATTAAAAATAATTTTAAAAGCTAGTCTTGTTATAGCTTTAGTTTGCAACTCCACATTTTGTGGTTTTTAAATATAATTTAAGACTGATACATTTATTTCTTGCCTTCTGCTAGCTTTTGAATGTGTTTGCTCTTGCCTCTCTAGTTCTTTTAATTGTGATGTTAAAGTGTCAATTTTAGATCTTTCCTGCTTTCTCTTGTGGGCATTTAGTGCTATAAATTTCCCTCTACACACTGCTTTAAATGTGTCCCAGAGATTCTGGTATGTTGTATCTTTGTTCTCATTGGTTTCAAAGAACATCTTTATTTCTGCTTTCATTTCGTTATGTACCCAGTAGTCATTCAGGAGCAGGTTATTCAGTTTCCATGTAGTTGAGCGGTTTTGATTGAGTTTCTTAGTCCTGAGTTCTAGTTTGATTGCACTGTGGTCTGAGAGACAGTTTGTAAAGGACCTCTTCAAGGAGAACTACAAACCACTGCTCAGTGAAATCAAAGAGGACACAAACAAATGGAAGAACATACCATGCTCATGGATAGGAAGAATCAATATCGTGAAAATGGCCATACTGCCCAAGGTTATTTATAGATTCAATGCCATCCCCATCAAGCTACCAATGAGTTTCTTCACAGAATTGGAAAAAACTGCTTTAAAGTTCATATGGAACCAAAAAAGAGCCCGCATTGCCAAGACAATCCTAGGTCAAAAGGACAAAGCTGGAGGCGTCACGCTACCTGACTTCAAACTATACTACAAGGCTACAGTAACCAAAACAGCATGGTACTGGTACCACAACAGAGAAATAGACCAGTGGAACAGAACAGAGTCCTCAGAAATAATACCACACATCTACAGCCATCTGATCTTTGACAAACCTGACAAAAACAAGAAATGGGGAAAGGATTCCCTGTTTAATAAATGGTGCTGGGAAAATTGGCTAGCCACAAGTAGAAAGCTGAAACTGGATCCTTTCCTTACCCCTTATACGAAAATTAATTCAAGATGGATTAGAGACTTAAATGTTAGACCTAATACCATAAAAACCCTAGAAGAAAATCTAGGTAGTACCATTCAGGACATAGGCATGGGCAAGGACTTCATGTCTAAAACACCAAAAGCAACGGCAGCAAAAGCCAAAATTGACAAATGGGATCTCATTAAACTAAAGAGCTTTTGCACAGCAAAAGAAACTACCATCAGAGTGAACAGGCAACCTACAGAATGGGAGAAAATTTTTGCAACCTACTCATCTGACAAAGGGCTAATATCCAGAATCTACAAAGAACTCAAACAAATATACAAGAAAAAAACAAACAACCCCATCAAAAAGTGGGGAAAGGATATGAACAGACATTTCTCAAAAGAAGACATCCATACAGCCAACAGACACATGAAAAAATGCTCGTCATCACTCGCCATCAGAGAAATGCAAATCAAAACCACAATGAGATACCATCTCACACCAGTTAGAATGGCAATCATTAAGAAGTCAGGAAACAATAGATGTTGGAGAGGATGTGGAGTAATAGGAACACTTTTACACTGTTGGTGGGATTGTAAACTAGTTCAACCATTATGGAAAACAGTATGGCGATTCCTCAAGGATCTAGAACTAGATGTACCATATGACCCAGCCATCCCACTACTGGGTATATACCCAAAGGATTATAAATTACTCTACTACAAAGACACATGCACACGTATGTTTATTGCGGCACTATTCACAATAGCAAAGACTTGGAATCAACCCAAATGTCCATCTGTGACAGACTGGATTAAGAAAATGTGGCACATATACACCATGGAATACTATGCAGCCATCAAAAAGGATGAGTTTGCGTCCTTTGTAGGGACATGGATGCAGCTGGAAACCATCATTCTTAGCAAACTATCACAAGAAGAGAAAACCAAACACCGCATGTTCTCACTCATAGGTGGGAACTGAACAATGAGATCACTTGGACTCGGGAAGGGGAACATCACACACTGGGGCCTATCATGGGGAGGAGGGAGGAGGGAGGGATTGCATTGGGGAGTTATACATGATATAAACGTTATGCACATGTACCCTAGAACTTAAAGTATAATAAAAAATAAAAAAATAAAAAAAGGAAAAAAAAAAAAAAAAGAATAAAGAGAACTTCAATTCTGACAAAAAAAAAAAAAAAAAAAAGACTGATACATTTAAAAGAAGTATCCGTCTTGTTTGTGGGCATGCAGCGTATACCTGTGTAATTCTATGACATAAGTGACTAAAAGAGGTGAGTACAAAGCTGCAAAGTTTTTGCATGTTATTCATGTTAAGTTGATACAAAGTTAATATAGAATATTACAGCTTTAGAATGTTAAATGTAATCCACATGGTAACAAGTATATATACAACAAGAAGTAAGAAATTTAAACATGTCACTACAAAATAAACAGAAGAGGAAAAATAGAGAAAAATCAATAAGCCCAAAAGTTACTTCCTTGAAAAGATGAACAAAATGAATGAAACATTAGCACTAAAAAAAGAGAAGACTCAAATTGCTAAAATCAGAATTGAAAATGGGTATATTACTCCTGTTTCTAAAGAAAATAGGACTCTGGACAATTACATAGCAATGATTGGATAATCTAGATAAAATGAACACATTTCTAGAAACACAAAATCCAGTCAGAGTAAGTCATGAAAAGATAGAAAATCTAAATAAATCTATAACTATTAAGGAGATTGAATTCATTATCAAACATCTCCTGACCAAAAAAAACAAGAAAAAAATACCCTAAACCTGGACCTTTTTTTAGTGAACTTATTTCTTTGTTGAATTATACTAAATAGTTAAAGAAGAACACCAATCTTTAAGTTTTCTGGAAAACTGAACAGCAGGAAATATTTCTCGATTTACTCTATCAGGCCAACATTACTCTGATATCTAAGACAAGGACACTAATAAAATTATAGACCAAGATATCTTATAAACATGAAGGCAAAATTTCTCAGCACATACTAACAAATTCGGCAATATATTTAAAATTATTATATACCATGATTGAATAAAATGTATTCCTGGAATTCAAGAATTATTTAACACATGCAAATTGATCAGTGTAATAGACTATATTAATAGAATATGTATTTAAAAATATGTATGTATGTAAACTTTCATCTTTGATCCCAAAGTTGTTTAGAAATCTTACTAATTCTTAAACATGAGCGTTTTATTCTCCTTCTGTGTTATTTCTAATTTAAGTTTATAACAAACAATGAATATGATCTGGTAAGATAAGATTTAAAGTGTATTTTAGCTAGCTTTGTGGTTTAGCTTGTGATCAATTTTTATAGTCTGTGTTGTTAAAAAAGAATGTATATCATGCATTTATAAAGATCAACATCCCATGTTAATTTTGTTGTTTAAATCTTTCATAGCACTTTTAAACTTATTTTTTCCTTCTTGATCTATTAATATTCAAAAGATATTTATTCAATCTCCCTTTAATCTCATCATATTTTACTGCTTTCTGAATAACTTCTACAGATCTTTCAGTTTACTAGTTCATCCTTTACCATTGTCTAATAGAAATTTAAATGTGGTAATGATTAGTACATCCATCTTACATGTGAGAAAACTAAACTTTAGAGTAACTTGGCTAAGAAAGTACATTTGGTATTTAATGGTTGAACCAGGGTCAAATTATACAGGGCTTCAAAATCTATTCAGCTTTATCCCTAACACAATTGCTAAAGAACAAGAAAGAATTGGATTGATATTCTAGCAATCACATAGAGACACCTAGCTAGAATGATAATATTGGGGATTCAGCTTCATTTGAAACCAGCTGATTACATTTCTTGCCATGAGGGTTTCTGAGGTAAACTCACAACTTTGAACTCTGTGTGGACAAGTTTATTTGTTCAAGGGCCCTGAAATTCTATCAAAACTATGCACCAACAGGCACATGTAGAACCAATGTAAAAGTGCATTTGGGGGAGTAGGGAAGAGCTTAAGGTATTTTCCTGTCAAATTCTTCAATATTCTTGGCCTCAGAAAATAGATCAGAAAAATATATTTTTTTTAAATGCTTGCTACTCTGTAACCTCCAGATTCTTGAAAAGGGTAGATAAATTGAGACTTACTTGGAGATTTGCTTCCCTACTATTTTGCCTTTGTTAGTCAGTTTACAGAGGAAACTTACTAGCTTTCGTGATAAAAGATTCTTCATAGTTCCATCTGCAATGGATTTTTTTTTTTTTACTTGAATAGCAATAAATAGAAAAATATGTGATTTTAGCTTTTCTGTACAGATTCTATCAGTTATAAAACAAACATCTGAAGTAGACTCTTTTCTGCTCCCCTTAACAGTAAAATTTCATTGACTTGCAATTTTATTGATCCTTGAGGTTGCTTTGCACTTTGCTAGTATTAAGAACCCTGGGGAATGAGAAGCTATTGGAAATTCTGATTCCATTCACCAGAAATCCACCCATTCCCCCCTCTCATATTTACATCTGCCAATACTTTTCTCATTTGCTTTACAGGGTGATAAATTTAGGCATCCTTTAGCATGCTATTCTTCATGTAATTCTATCATCCACACAAACTTCTTTTTAACATAAGCCATTAAACATTATGAAGTTTCAATAGATGGCACCTACATAGCAGTATTGGACTGTAATATTAAGTTCACTAAAGAAATCATACTTGCTGAAACTCCCTTATCCACTTGCTATAAAATGCTATATGAGATAGAATATATCAGTATTTTCAAATTATGGCAAGTGGGATCTATTCACTGATCAATATTCTATATACCTTAATGCTATCTGGAAAATGCACACTAGAAATTAAACATTTTTATTGCTTATTTTAACCTGTTATTTTAGGTCTTGAACCTTCTATTAGTCTCCATCTCCAACTGTGACCTGATTGTGTTTTTTAAGCCAAGAGCAGAATGTAATCAATCAATGGGACATGATATTAAAGTTACTGTAATCACTGTTTTAACAGTTATTCCATATATATGATCAGAATAACAAGTTATGTTAAGCCACTGCTGTAGATATCATAAAACTTTTGATCACGCATTTATTCATTAACTCAGTAAACAGCATAGATTGAATAGATTCTAGGTGCTCAGCACTTGGTTACATACTCAAGACACCAAAATAGTATATTATGATTACTTTGATAAAAAGTGAAAGAAATTTAACTATTTAAAATTAAGGAAAAGGGTGGAAAGTCTTCACTCACTTCTCTAGAAAATGTACAATTAACCTTTGCTTTCAGCTATGGTGTGATCCAGTAAAATAATACTCTGCAAAATTTACCTTATTTTCTCCATATTCCTGCTCTTCTTCCTCTACAGTACATAAACAAAATGGCCATAGCATTTGTTACCTTCCAGGTGTATGTTTAACACATAATTCATAATCTCAGTTGACTTCTCTCATGATCATTCCAAAAAGTATCACGAAGGATTTTCTAATTACTACTTTTCTATATTGAGGCACATGCTCATTCTTTAATCAGACTGTGGCTAGGAGGTTAAAATGTTCTGATGATTCTATTTTGGCTCATGAGTTCATCCCTAATGTTAGTATCAGAAATGTACACATTCATATTTCATAATGACCAAGAATGCAAGTGTTGGTTCTGTTAGCCAGTCAGCAAAGACGGAGCTTCAAGGGTTCCAGCTGTTATGGTGTTCTTACACATACACACACTCATATACACAAAAAAGAAGTAAAACATGCCCATAGACTCTATATATATATGTTCCTGCCTTGTTCCCAGAGATGTCAAAGTTTGCCTGAGGATGTTAATTTTAACTGACATATCATAAATTAGTAGGATCTAGCCAAAAAGGTAAATGAGATTGCTCATGAAAAGTGTAGCTAACAAGAATAAAATATTTAAAATCCCTGAGGTTGGAAGGATATTGGCTTATTCGGAGACTTAACAAGAGCTAGTAAATCTAGAATACAAAGCGTTTGATAGAGAGTATTGGAAGGTAATGCTAAAGAAACACATAGACAATTCCATGTCTGTTGTACCAGGAAATGTAGATACTTTATATTTTCATTGGAAGAAGAAATAGTCACCATGTATTATTTTAAAATACAGATAAAACAATCAAATAAGAAATTTTGGAAAAACAAAATAAGATGTACCATTTATTAAGTGTATACTTCAGTAATGTTAAGTACATTCACATTGTTATGCAACAACTTTCCTGAACGTTTTCCTCTTGCAAAACTAAAACTCTATAATGGCTAATCCAATTGGGGTATAATTGACAAGCAAGAATTATATATATTTACAGTGTACCATATGATGTTTTGATATATGTATACATTGTAAAATGATTAAATCAAGCTAATTACCCATCCCCTCTTATTATTATTATTATTATTATTATTATTGTGGTGAGAACATTTAGCATTTCCTCAGTAATTGAGTATATAATTTATTCTTATTAACTGTAGTAACCATGCTGCACACATAGATCACCAGAGCTTATTCATCTAAAACTTTGTATCTTTTGACTAATCATTCCTTATTCCCTTCCCCCACCCCCTATTCTCTGTCTGGATTCCACATACAAGTGAGGTAATACAGCATTTGTCTTTTTGTGTCTGGCTTATTCTACTTAGCGTAATATTCTCAAGGTTCATCCATGAGGTCACATAGGACAGTATTTTCTGTTAAGACTGAATAAATATTACGTTGTATATATACATCACAGTTTTTTTTAATCTATTGCTGATGGACACTTAAGTTGATTATGCGTCTTAGCTGTTATAAATAATGCTGCAGTGAACATGAGAGTACAGATATCTGTTTAACATCTTTATTTTATTTCCTTTAGGTATGTATGCAGGAGTAGGACTGCTAGGTAATAATATGGTAGTTCTGTTTTTAATTTTTTAAGGAACCTCAATGCTATTTACAATGGCTGTACTAATTTACACCTTCCCACCAACCGCATACAAAGGTTTCCTTTTCTCTGCATCCTTGCCAAGACTTTATCATCTATCTTTTTGATAACAGCCATTGTAATGGGTATGAGGCGGTATGTTATTGTGGTTTTAATTTGCATTTTTCTGATTAGTGATGTTGAACATTTTTTCATATACTTGGCCATTTGTATGTTTTCTTTTGGAAAATACCTGTTCAAGTCCTTTTCCCTTTTTAAATTGGGTTTTCTTGATATTGAGATGGTGTGAGTTTGTTATTTATTTTGGAAATTAATGCCTTATCAGAAGGTTTACAAATATTTTCTCACATTCCACAGGCTGTCTTTTTTCTCTGTTTGCTGTGCAGAACTTATTTACTTTGATACAATTTCATTGTCTATTTTTGCTTTTGTTGCCTGTGCGTTTGAGGTCATGTCCAAAAAATCATTTCCAAGAAAGATTTCAAGAAGCTTTTCCCTTGTCTTCTACTACTTTTACAGTTTCAAGTGTAACAATTAAGTGTCCAGTGTCATTCTTCTATACCTGGACACTGTTTTCCCAACACCCTTTATTGAAGAGACTCTTCATTCAAAGGTCTTGGAAACTTTGTCAAATATCAATTGACAATAACTGTATTTACTTCTTGGCTCTCTCTTCCAGTGGCCTAGACATCTGTTTTTATGTCAGTACTATGTTTCTTTGATTACTGTAACTCAGTATATTTGGAAAACATGTAATGTGATGCCCTCTGCTATGTCCTTGTTTCTCAATATTGATTTGGCTATTTCTGTTTTATGTGTGTATAGTTCAATATAGGTTTTAGAATATTTTTCTATTTCTGCAAAACATGCCATTAGAATTTTTATAGGGATTGCACTGAAGGTACTGATTGCATTGGGTAGCATGGCTGTTTTAACAGTATTATGTCTTCCAATTCATGAACACAGAGTACCTTTCCATTTATTTGTCATCAGTTCTTTAATTTTCGGCTTACAGCTTTTTTTAACCCGCTTAAATTCATTCCTAAGTGGTTTTATTGCTTTCGATGCTTTGTAAGTGGGATTTCTAAAATTCTTTTTCAGATAGTTCAGTGTTAGTACATAAGGGCATGAATTTTTCCAGTTGATTTTGTATCCTGTAAATTCACTTAATTTGTTTATTAGTATAATAATGTTTTGGTGGCATCTAAAGTTTTCTGTATATAAAATTATGTCATCTGCAAACAGAAAATTTTATTTATCTGTTTAGATGCCTTTTATTTCTTTCTTGCCTCATTGTTCTGACTTGTATTTCAAGTACTATATTGAATAAATATGGTGAGAGTGGGCATCCTTGCCTTATTCCAAAAAAGACTTTGGCTTTTAGTTGTTGAGTATGATGTTAGCTGTGGGGTTTTCATACATAACTTTCATTAGGTTGAGCTACATTCCATCTGTATCTAATTTGTTGCAAGTTTTTTAAAATCCTGAAAAAATGTTGAATTTTGCCAAATG
Organism: Trachypithecus francoisi; assembly: GCF_009764315.1. Taxonomy (NCBI): domain Eukaryota; kingdom Metazoa; phylum Chordata; class Mammalia; order Primates; family Cercopithecidae; genus Trachypithecus; species Trachypithecus francoisi. Next base: position 32,925,485 of record NW_022681462.1, read on the forward strand.
CTTTTTTTCTGTTTCCATTAAGATAATCTTAATAGATTAAGGAAATTATTTTTAATTTAATCTTAAAATATTATCTTCTTCATCTTATTAATGTGGTATATCATATTTGATTGGCATGTATTGAATCATCCTTGTCTTCTAGACATAAATCCCACTTGATCATATTGTACAATTCTCTTTATGTGTGGCTGAATTCATTTGCTAGTATTTTTTTTTGAGGATTTTTGCATCTATGATCAGGGATATTGGCCTGTAATTCAATTTTCTTGTGGTGTCCTTGTTGGACTTTGGTATCAGGGAAACATTGACCTTGTAAAAATAATTGGGAATTTTCCCTCCTTTTCAGTCTTTTTGAGAAGTTTGAGAAGAATTGGTGCTAACTATTCTTGTTTTTTTGGAGTGCAAACACCTTTTTTGCTATAGGTTTTAATTGAAAAGATCTGTGAACTAAAGGGTGTATTTTCCAAGGGCATGCTGGCAACAGAAAATGAAATGATAGAAACTTCCCATGTTTCTATCCTTCCTCTGGCATTGTCATCTCCTATTTGTTTCCTGAAACATCCCATTAAGACTCTTGTGATTAAAAAGACAAAAGCAAGTATTTATAAAAGTCCATCAGGTTCCTCAGTAAAGCTGAAGTCACACACTAGAGACAGGTGGTCTGAACGATAATTGAAGGAAGGTAGCCTGTTGGGTCCAATCTGTTCTTCAGTGAGCAGATCGAGAGCTGACCTTATATTTAGAGCATGTTTAGAATACCAGATGTAATCCAGGGTGTGCCTGCATTCCCCTGAGGTCTGGATCTTCCAGGTAGTGTATCTTCCAGGTTCTGACTGCCCATCAGCACTCAGCAGCTTGTAGGCACTGTTCTGGTTGAGGCTGCAGGAAGCAAAGTGTTTGTAGACCTCTTCTGTTGGCTCTGTGTTGAAGTCCCCACACACAATAAGGGAAATCTTGGCTCCTTGGGTGATGTTTTACAGGTTCTGAAGGAGGTCACAGCCTTGAGCTGATCGAAACCGCTCCCAGCCAGTGCGTGCTTTTAGATGGGTGACAGCGATGCAGAACTGTCGGCCTGACTCCTTCCACTCCAGGGTTTATGCAATGGCCACCTGGTTGGTTTTCAATGTCATGGCTGTCAGCCTAATATTGGCACTGTTGACTAGCTTGAATTGGTTTTGAAGAAAAAATAAGGCACAGCCATCTGGTCCATTGTTGTGTTCTACATCTAGACAAGGTGACCAGGGTTTCGGGAAAAACGTGCCTTGATAGCCTAGTCTACTGAGGAGTGGTTGGAAGGTGTCAAAATAGTGGTTCACCTCTTGGAGGCACAATATATCAGGCTGGTAGGCCAGGATTTCTTCTAGGATGAGACATTTCCTTTCTTTCCATTTGAATGCTTCAACAGGGCATTTTACAAAGTTGTCTTTGCCTTCTCCAAGAGCTTGGGCGAGGATGTTCCACTGCATAAACCTGATAGGCGGGTGGGTGGGTACTAGGGCAATCTGTCCTCAGATCCACAAAATCCCTCTGGAACCGGGGAGGTTGGGTGTGCAGGATGGCCCTGCATTCCTCAAGAAGCTCTTTAGGATCGGTGGGCTCCAGATGTTCTGGGTCAGGTGACACCAAATACTCTGGGTGCTGGGAGGCAGCGCTGCTGTTCAGTGTCTTGGCGAGAGCACTGTAGAGTCTGCTTGTACCGGTTCCCATGGAACACACTGTTCCGGATCACGACCTCGCGGCGCCAGAGGCCGTTGAGACCGTCCTAATTATTCTTTAAATGTGTAATTTGCCAGTGAGGTCATCAGGTCCTGGGCTTTTCTTTGTTACGAAGTTTTTACTTTTTGATTCAATCTCCTTACTAGTTATTGTTTCATTCACATTGACTATTTGTAATTTTGACTTAGTAAGTTGCATGTTTCTATTAATATGAATGTATTTGTTTCTTCTTGGTCAATTGGTTGATATATAATTGTTCCATGTGTTTTATGATCTCTTGCAGTTTTGTTCTGTCAATTGTAAAGTCTTTCATTTATAATTTTTAGTCTTTTCTTAGTCTAACTAAAAGTTTATCAATTGTATCTTTTCAAAAAAAAAAAAAAAAAAAGGCCTTAGTTTCCTTGATGTGTTCTATTGTTTTTCTAGTCTGTTTTTTTAAATTTCTGCTCTGATCTTTATTATTGTGTTTATTCTTCTGAATTTTGCTTAATTTGTTTTCTTCTCTAGTTTTTTATTCTATAATATTCTATAGGTTGCTTGAGATCATTCATTTTTTCTTAATTTAGGCATTTGTTACTATATACTTCTCTCAGATCTGCTTTTGCTGCATCCAGTACATTTTGATACCTCATATTTTTATATGTCTTAACATTTTATTTTTCTTAATTTCTTATTTGACCGTCTGGTTTTTCAGAAGTGTATCATTTAATTTCCACCTATTTGAGAATTTTCCAGTTTTCCTCTTATTAATTTCTAGTTTAATACCATTGTGGTCAGAAACTATTTTCAATATTATTTTAATTTTCTTAAGTGTGTTAAGACTTGTTTATTGACCTCACATATGATGTATCCTGGAGTATGTTCTGTGTGCACTTTGATTTTGTAGTTTTTTTATATATTTAGAGATATATATTTTTTTGTTTTGTTTTTCCTTTCAATTTTTCACCGTGTGCACTTGAAAAGAATGTGTATTCTGCTGCTGTTGAAGAGAACATTCTGTATGTATCCAGAAGGTCCATTTGATCTAGACTGTTTAAATCTGCTGTTCCTTTACTGATTTTCTCCCTGAATAATCTAACCATTGTTTAAAGTGGGAGTATTGAAGTTCTCTACTATTATTGCATTGCTATTTATTGTTCCCTTCAGTTCTGTTAATATTTGCTTTATGTATTTAGTTGCTCTGATAAGTTTAATATTTTAGGTTTGTTGGTACATGTGAAGGTCTGTTGTACATGTTATCACATCACCCAAGTATTAAGCTCAGTACTCAATAGTTATCGGTTCTGTTCCTCTCCCTCTTCCCACCCTCCTACTTCAAGTAGACCCCAGTGTCTGTTTCCTTCTTTGTGTTCGTAAGTTCTTATTTAGCTTCCACTTGTAAGTCAGAATATATGGTATCTGGTTTCCTGTTCCTGTGTTAGTTTGCTAGGGATGATAGTCTCCAGCTCAATTTGCATTCCTGCAAATACATGATCTTATTCTTTTTTATGACTGCATAATACTTCATGGGGTATATGAAGCACATTTTCTTTATCCAATTTGTCATTGATGGACATTTAGGTTCATTCCATGTCTGCTATTGTAAACAGTGCTGCAGTGAACATTTGCATGCATGTGTCTTTATGGTAGAATGGCTTATATTCCTTTGGGTATATACCCAGTAATGGGATTGCTGGGTCAAATGGTAGTCCTGCTTGTAGCTCTTTAAGAAATTACCCTACTGCTTTCCACAAATGGCTGAACTAATTTACACTCCCACCAACAGTGGATATGGGTTTCTTTTTATAACGGTCATTCTGACTGGTGTGAGGTGGTAACTGATTGTGGTTTTGATTTCTATTTCTCTAATGATCTGTGATATTGAACTTTTCTGAGAAGTGTCTGTTCATGTCCTTTGCCCACTTTTGTTTTTCTCCTGTAAATTTAAGTTCCCTATAGATGCTGAATATTAGACTTTGTCAGATGCATTGTTTCTTAATTTTTCACATTCTACAAGTTGTCTATTTACTCTGTTAAGAGCTGCCCAGCAAAAGAAATTATCAAGTTTAATTAGATTCCATTTGTCAATTTTGCTTTTGTTGTGATTGCTTTTGGTTTCTTTGTCATGAAATCTTTGCCCATTCCTGTGTCCAGGATGGTATTGCCTAGGCTATCTTCCAGGATTTTTATAGTTTTGGGTTTCGCATGTAAGTCTTTAATCCAACTTGAGTTGATTTTTGCATATTGTGTAAGGAAAGAGTCCAGCTTCAGTCTTCTGCATATGGATAGGCAGTTGTCTCAGTACCATTTATTGAATAAGGAGTCTTTTCTCCATTGCTTGTTTTTAGCAGCTTTGGCAAAGATCAGATTGTTGTAGATGTGTGATCTTATTTCTGAGCTCTCTATTCTGTTCCATTGGTCTATGTATCTGTTTTTGTACCAATATCATGCTGCTTTGGTCACTGTAGCCTCGTAGTTGGGTAATGTGATTCCTACAGCTTTGTTTTTTTTGCTTAGGATTGCCTTGGCTATTCAGGCTCTTTTTTTTTTTTTTTTGGTTCCATATAAATTTTAAAATATTTTTTTCAAGTTCTGTGAAAAATATCATTGATAGTTTGATAGGCATACTGTTGAATCTGTACATTTCTTTGGGCAAAATAGCCATTTTAATGATACTAATTCTTCCAAGGAATACAGGGAGGTGAAAGATCTCTATAATGAGAATTACAAAACATTGCTCAAAGAAATCAGAGAAGACACAAACAAATGATAAGTTTTTTAAATGACCATTTTGTCTGTAGTGTGCATAATGGGTTGGGAAAATACTGGTTTCTAAGCCATTAGAATAGTCCCTGGAAACAGTGATAGCGGTTGGTTAAGTATGCTGATAATGGGAATAGAAAGAAAGACATTTGAAGATATTTAGTGAAATATCTAATACATTCTAAACCTAAATTCTATGTAGAATGTAAGGAGGAGAAAGGCATCAGGACGGACTTCAGTTTTTACGGGTTTATAGCAGGGGAACGGAAAATGAGTAAATTAGATGGATGGATCTAATTAATGGTAAATTATGTGGATGGAGGTTTATTTCTATAAGCTGAAGATCTGAGAAAAGCCTAATGCTGCTGTAGCCCAAAATGTATTTTGGAGATTATAAAGAAAGATGACTATGTGACTAACTTTGAAAGTGTTCCATGTCAGTTGAGAAAGCATACAGCACATTTGTTGGGGGGAAAAAAGCAAAATTACAGTAAAATATGTCATTATTGAAAAGGTAATAAATTCTTACTACTTATGTGAATGCTCATATATAAGAAATGAAAGGAGAATGAGACCACCTTGTATTTGGATGGTCAGAAAATTGTAGCTGGAAGAGGAAAAGCCTTGGTCAGACCAGGATTTCAGAAATAAGTATAGAATATAGTGAAAGAGCAATTTTGTTATGAAAACACAAATATCAGATTCTGTAGAGTCAATGAGTTGATTAATGTGTGTGAAGATTTTAGACTGGGAATTAATGGAAGATAAAGTTGGAAAGATGTTTTAAGACCTGACAGTGAAGTGTCAGTATACCAGACAAAAGGTAAGATTTTGTCCATGAAGAAACGGTGGGTCATTGAAAAATGGGAGAGTCTAATAAGAATTACATATTGGTCAATCCAGAAGACTATATATGCAGTGATGTTAAGTCAATCCACATTCTGAGCCACATCATGCCTAGTGATGAAAAACATATGCCTTCTGGAAATAAGGATAAATGAGTCAATATATGTACCTCACTAAAATTTTGCCTCACTAATATGGTTTGGCTGTGTCCCCATTCAAATCTCAACTTGAATTTTATCTCCCAGAATTCCCACATGTTGTAGGAGTGACCCAGGGGAAGGTAACTGAATCATGGGGGCTGGTTTTTCCTGTGGTATTCTCGTGATCGTAAATATGTCTGATGAGATGATGGGTTTTATCAGGGGTTTAAACCACTTTTGCTTCCTGCTCATTTTCTCTTGCCGCTGCCAAGTAAGAAGTGTCTTTTGCCTCCCACCATGATTCTGAGGCCTCCACAAACTGTAAATCCAGTTAGACCTCTTTTTGTTCCCAGTTTTGGGTGTGTCTTTTTCAGCAGCATGAAAACAGTAATATACTCAGCGTTCCAGGATCCACTTCAGATAGCAGTTGAATTAAGCATAGTGTACACTGACTTCTACATTGACATCATAGCATTGATTGTTCCACAAAACTTCACAAATTCTCCGGGATCTATCGTTGACCAAGACATGCAGCAATAGTGTTTGCTTCTTCTACCTCTCATGTGTGTGGTTATTTATGGCATGCTCACTGCTGGTGAAATAAGCCTCTTCTTGACAATCACCTGTTTTATCAAAGTCCTTTGGCTCTATTAGCTGGGGACTCACAACTCAACCATATAGCAGTAAACTCTACCCTATATTTCACTTCTAAATACTGCTTTCTTAGATTTCTAGAAACACTCAGGCTTGATCTCAGCTATATTTCTACTCTAAAAAATTAAAACAAGAACAAAGGTCTTTAGGAAAATTTTTTAAAGGAAGATTTACTTCTTATAGTAAAAATGTAACAGTGCAGTAAACCTGGTGTCTAAAAGGGTTTATTTGCTAAATCGTCGAATACATTTTTAAATGCAGTGTCTACTATTCCATAAAGATTCAATTGCATTATGTGGAGAATGTTTATTAGATTTTCACTAGCAAAAAATGGAGAATTTTGGCAGCAGAGTTTATTTTTATTATTGTACTTATGTATTTTTTTTTTTTAAATAATAACACCAATGTATAGGTCAGTAAGATTGTCCACATTTGTGGAAGTTTTATCTTTAGATCTTTCCACAAATGAGATTTTAGACATGTCAGCATCTCAGTCAGGGCCAAGATTAGGGTGATTCAAGTGAGGACAAGGTACTACATTAAAATATTATTTATCTCGATCTCAGTTTTCCACACCTCCTTTTAATTTGATGCCTCAGGCAAGTAACTAAATTGACTTTAGTCCAAAACAAGGAGGTTAAGAAAATGGCTTTTTAAGTTTGTCTGTGACAACCTCTCATACCTGGTGATTCTCTTTAGCAATTAGTGCCAGAAATCCCACTCGACATTCAGTCATAATGCTTCTTCAGGACCACACTGTCCTCTGATGTGAGAGTAGCACCTCCAAGCCAGCATTTAGAAAATCAGCCTTGAATCTTGGAATAAAAGTACCTAATTTTCATTAGTAATGTCACTGCTTAGAATGAGAAGTATAAAACAATGGTTAACAAAGTTTAATGTACATATTAATCACTTGGGGATTTGGTTAAAATACAGATTCTGAGTATGTAAGTTTGGTGTGTGATATGGTTTAGATATTTGTGTCCTCCAAATCTCATGTTGAAATGTGATTCCAAATGCTACAAGTGGGGCCTGATCGGAGGTCATTGGAACATAACACCATCCCCTTGGTGATAAGTGAGTTCTTGCTGAGTTAGTTCACATGAGATCTCATTGTTTAAAATAATGTAGCACCTCCCCCCACCCCCTTGGTCTGGCTCTTGCCATGTGACTCACCTGCACCCATTCACCTTCTGCCACAAAAGAAATCTTGCCAACCAGAAGCAGGTGATGGTGCCTTGCTTCCTGTACAGCCTGCAGAACCATGAGCCAATCAAACTATTTTCTTTATCAATTACCCAGTCTCAGGTGTTTCTTTATAGTGATTCAAGAACACACTAACATAGTGTAGGATTTAAATATATTTCTATATATCTAACAAGCTCCCATGTAGTGATGTCCCTCCATGGCCCATGCTTTGTGTAGCAAATCCCCCAAATCTGAAAGTATTAGAGATATCCAAAGGTTTTGATTTTTTCAAGTTACTGTATCCCAGTCAGCATCTTTTTCTTTTAAGACTCAAAATGCTGATGGATAGGGGACACATGATATTGAAAACAGACTACAGAATTACACTGGATTTTGGCTACAACTGAACAATTCCCATACATGAAAAGTATGATCATCTCCATTAAAATATTTGTCTACCCTAACTCGTGTCTGCACCATGACAAATAATCCTTCCAACAACTAAGAATGGCCAACCTATCATTAAAAATCGCCATGGCACACGTTTACCTATGTAACAAACCTGCACATGTACCTTGGAACTTAAAGTAAGAAAAAACCTTTGGCAAAGGCGATCTCTGCCTATGGTACTTGTACTCTAGAGAATAATCCCTAACAGTACTGGAAACTGAAGACATCGTTACGGCGTTAAAACCCTGTATTACACTCGCTGAAAATAAAATTGCCCACTCCTAATGAAGCAAAACTAAAAATTCTATTCACATAGGAGCTTATCTTGCATAGTCAACAATTTGAATTCTGTTCTCAATGTATGGTAAGCAAAAAGAACCAGCAACTAAACAACATAGCAAAGAAATGTGATAGAGCCAAGTCTATCTCACTTTTTTTTTTTTTTAATATAGCCTTATAACTGCAGTTGGAAACAATCTGGCAGGAAAGAAAATATGCAGCCTGAGAGTCTGTGCACACTTCTCTAGTCAAACAAGTTATACATGTGGCCCTTACTGTAATCACACCATACTGTAATATTCCTCTACCAAAAAGTGAGTTGAAAGACTATCAAAAGATGATCAAAGAGCTACTAACACTAATGTTTATCCTCTAGTAACCATAAAAATAAGATTTGGTTTGATTAAAAAATATATTTACTCTTTAAGACACAGAATGTCTTGGTGGCATTGGTAGTTGCCTCACACAGGTAGTTTATTCATCTCCTTCTTGGCCTCTTAATTATCCCAGCTGCTTTTACTATAATCTTTAATAAAGAAACTTGCTTCCCTATGGGCTCCAATACTCTCTCATCTCTATCTGCTTTCCTTGGTTTACATCATGGTCCTGGAAAGTACTTTCTGGATCCATGTCTTTTGTGACATTTCATCACGCTTAGAATCTTGTCAAGGAAGAACAAATCAGCTAGATGACACAAATATACTATCTTACATTTCCGGAGATTAGAAGTTCTTTGTGGTTCTTACAGGACTAAAATCAGTGCTTCATTTTTACTGGAGGTTCCAGGAGATAATCTGTTTTCTTGTTTTTTTTTTTTTTTAGTTTCTACAAGTTACCTACATTCCTAGGCTTGTACCCCCTTCTTCCATTTTCAGAGAGGATCATGTCAACTTCTGCATTTTTCATATTTCCCTTCTGATTTTAACCCCTTTTTCTTTCTATAAATCCCCTTCTGATTGCATTGGGACTACCTGGACAATCCAGGATAATCTCCCCATCTTCAGAAACTTGACTTCATCACATCCAGTCTTTTACCCTGCAAGGTAACATATTTGCAGGTTCTGAGGATTTGAACACTGACAGCTTTAGGGGGCTAGAAATTTGTCTACTACAGTACCTTATCTGTTCCCAAATAAACACAAACAATAGTTTTGACAAATGCTTTGCCCCTTCAAAACATGGAGAGCATTACTCCAACCTCAAAAATCAGTTTCCTTTTTTACTTCTTTACTCTGGGACTCAGGCTGATGGAGCACCTGCTATCTGGAGTATTACCAAGAGACTTGCAGAAAAAAAGAGAGCTCTGGGTGATTTTATACTGAAAAATAAAGGTCCCATAAGTGACACACATTACTCCTGCTCACAAATTATTAACCATGACCAGTCTTATGGAGCTACACTATCACAAGAGTGCTAGAAAGTGTAATCTCAACATGTATCCAGAAAAGAGAAACAAAAATAGATATTAAATATCACCATTAATCACCCCAGGAAGTGATACCCTATAGGTACCTTTCATTCTCAATGCAATTATTAACTTCTTAATAAGTGATTTTTCTTAATTTATTAAAATTTTACAGGCCATAAGCTCTGGAAAACTGGCATAGGTACATGTACTGGAAAATGTAAACCAAGTATTTCTTAGTCTACTCTTGTATTATGAAGTCTATGTTCTTCAGGAATGAAAAGCACAAATTGGATTAGACTAAATATTGGCTTCAAAGAAAGTCGTTTTTCTTAGGGTAACTGCTCTAAGGTCTATCAGTTGAAATTTAGGGCCAATAATGTGTTAATCTTGTATGCCTTTAAATATTTAGACTTTTTAAACAGCATGGCATATGCAATTTATTCAACTTGACAGGTGCTGAAATGGAAAAACAACTTGAAGGAACTTTAACTCTGAGTATCTGAGTAAGACTAGACTATACTAGACTATATTGATGTGTAATATAATACATATTGAACTTTTTTGTACTTTAGATTTCGCCTTCCAAGATAAATTTAATATTTTTTATGTTTATAAATTTTACATAATTTCTCCTTTGATTTTGATGAAATTAGAAGGTCCATGCACAACTAAAAGGAATATCTCTATAATTGACATTGTAGCTTGGGATTATTTCTGCCACTTAATGTATATAAGATTACATAATATATATTAACTTAGACAATATGGATAAAAAATGAGTAAAGATGGGAAGATAATCTAATATAAAGTGAGATCTTAGAGTTATCTTAAGTAATTCACTCATATAAGTTATTTTATTAGTCTTCTGAAACTTTTTAGCCCCTAAACCAAACTGTTAACCCATGATTCCCAGAAGATTCAGGAGGAGCAGTGGGTGAAATTGGAGATGCTAACTCATTAAGGTGGAACTAGTCTCTAAAATTGATGACCTCCTCCTATACAGGGGAAGATCTATCACCATTTGATTTAAACAAAAAAAATTGGAGGGCATTTGGGGAAGTGTTTATCCTTAATTTCTTATTTTCCCTAGAAGAGACTTTTTACTTGTGGGGAGTCTATATCATCTGCATTCTGTGCCATTGAAGATAAAAGAGGCTGGGCATGATTCAAGCTTTGCAGCATCTTATATAAACTAATTTTTAAGTCACCGACTTTTGAATTGTTTTTTCTGCTTGTCTTTCTAGTAAATTGGGACAAAAAAGTGTTTTCTTTGTATTTGCCTAAATGTATTTTTTCAGATATCTGAAAAAACTCCTAATCTAATATTTTTAAGAGCTTTCTTCAAGCATATATCTGTCTTTGTTAAATCTTATCTGTCTTCATAGAAAGTTTTTATATCTGCTGTCAGATTTTATTCACCAACTTTTCATTCATAGAGATGCTGAGAGCAAAGACAATAGTGAGGAAGAAACAGGAGACCTTCTTGTTGAGTCTCTACCTGAAACTCCTTACCCTGACTATATTTCTAGAAGGCTTATGTCACCTAAGATTTTTTTTAAGAAAAAAAAAAACAAGTGCCAGAAGACTACTAAAATTATAGTATGTTTTAGAAACCTACTAAGCAAAATTTCAATTCCTTCTTAAATCTTTTGGTTATAATTGCAGGCAAAGGTGCCATCCTCAACATGAATTTCTGTCTTCCTTACGATTATTTTCAAAATGTTCAGTTCATTATCAAATCATAAGAAAATGTTTTCTTTTCCCCATTTCTCATTTCTAATATATGCCATCTATTTGATAGATAGAAACAGACTCCTAAGCCTTCCTTCTATCCCACTCTACCTCCTGCCTTGCCTATTATAGAGTTGAACTCAACTAGATCATTTAATTTCCAGTGAAATAAATTTTAAAAGAGACAGTTATTATTTATATATAGTTAGAAATAATGGGGCTTACTCAGTACAAAGCAAATGATTCATAAATAACTACTTATTACAGGGTAGTAGTAATGTTGGCACTGCTAAGACCCTGATAGTTTGTTGTGAGAGGGTGTTCTGTGCACCAAAGAATAATTAGCAGCATACCTTCCCTTCTACCCACTAAATGCTAGTAGGACTGACACAGTTGTGGTAATGAAAAATGTCTGTAGACATTGCCAAGTATTCCCAGAGAAGGGGGAGGAAAATCATCCCTGATTGAGATCTAGTGATGCAATAGGTTTTGTGTCTTTCCCATTCTACTAAGCGATTCAGATTCTTAAAAAATCTTATATTCTTTTGACCTCATTTGTAAATAAAACCACTCCTAGCATTATACCTCTGCACCAATGCATCCAATTGAAATGTAACTAGCAAGTCTTCGAGCATATGGGGAGGTGGCAGAGCTTTAATTGAGTGCTTTCATATGGATGAAAAAATTAATTAAAGTTTCAGTAGTGTGTCATTAAAATCTCTGTGACATGTTAAATCACTGAGACTACTCCTAAGGAATGTGAAGGTAAGATGTCTTTGCTAATTCTTTGGCATATAATACCACACTTGGAGACTCGCTTTGCTCCTTCCTCTGTTTCACATTGTTTTCCTGGAGCTCATTAAACAATCTTCTGACTGCCTTCATAAACATTATTTGGAGCATTTTATTTTTTTAATCAATTCATCCTGTTTTCCTCGGACTCTCTCATGCTCAGCACCATATTAAGTTCCGGCTGCCCTCTAATTTCCTCATCAATTTCTTATAGATTTATCCTATCTACAATTTGTGAAGCTAAAATTCCAGAGGAAAAAAAAAGGCATTGAACCAGTTCAGAAAATCTGCAGCCATCTTTGGAGGAGAGCAGAATCTAAGAAACTAATACAGAAAAGCTTCAGGTACATCTGCTATTGGATAGATACTTCAGATAGATGTGTTTTACAAAGCCAAAGTCAATAACTGGAAACCAGGGTATTAACACCATTGATCAAACCTTAATAATTTAAGAATTATGGGGATTAAACTCATATTGATGTCACTCTTTTATGACTATTGATCATAAAGTGAGGAGGTTGAAAAGACTCAAATTGTAGAAAACAGACTTAAACAATTTATAATAAATCTAAATGTTGAGAATTGACTATTTACTAGATATTATTATTGAGTTACATGTATTAAATTTTTTCAAGAATCCTAGAAAGTAATTCTTATTTCTCAGATACAGATGACAAAAATTGAGGCAAGGAAATATTAGGTAGAGTATACAAGGGCAAATAGTAAGAACAAGATTCAAATTTTAGCCAACCCAACTTCTGAGTCAGTGCTCCTAAGATAGAATGGGGTTGATGTTAATATCCTTGTCTTCTGAAACTTTATTATCCCATTATTAGGGAGATATTTTCAACACATAGTTTATATATTTAAGTCTTAAGCCAGACAGAATCTTGTAAGGTTAAAGTTAAGTTTCTTATGATAAGTCAGTGAATTTTCTGGCAGGAAGTGAAAGACAGGCTAGAGAAGAGACAAGTTCACCAGGATTTTCAAAGTAAATATTTTCGTGTTGTTTTGTTTTCTTGGAATGTTAGAGAAGATGGATATATACTTTAGGATAATAAGCATATTAATTTTTTAAAAAACATTATTAATGCGTTTTATACTTTGTAAAGCACTCAAAGACTTCTCTAACTTACTGTACATGCATGACACCCATTTTAATGACAAAACTGAGCGAGGTTAAGATCTATGACTTCATCAAGATTGCAACCACCCTGAAATTTTACCAGTGACCTTAATGATGATAGGATTATTATTCAGTGCCCAATTTACGCTTGTATCTTTTCCTAAAATTGCCTGCCTCTCCAAACACAAATAACCATGCAAACATCCACATGCTCACATCTCCCTATACACACACAGTTCTACTGAATATCTCTCCTTTCTCTTAGATCCTCTGCATACAAGGAGTACATTTGTGTTAGGGCATTATTGCATTGCTATTAATACATATCTGAGACTGGGTAATTTACAAAGAAAAGAGGTTTAATTGGCTCATGGTTCTTCAGGCCTTATAGGAAGCATGGTGCTGGCATCTGCTCTGCTTCTAGGGAGCCTCGGGAAGCTTACAATTTTGGTCTAAGCAAAGGGGAACAGGCACATCACATGGCAGGAGCAAGTGAGAGAAAGGGTGGGTGGGGAGGTGCCACATGCTTTTAAATGACCAGATCTTATGATAACTCACTATGGAAGACAGCATCTGCTCCCACAACCCAAACACCTCCCACCAGGCCCCGCCTCCCACATGAGATTTGGGCAGGGACAAATATCCAAATAATATCAAGATTCGTAAGTCTTCAGTTAACAAAAGTGCACTTAGCTACCTAAGGGTTTCTGGGATCCTTTTTGTTTACTCCCACAAAGCCTAGGTTAGGGAATCATTGTGAGTTGATGTTTGGGTAATAGTTTATCATCAATACTCAAAGGCAAACTATGAAAATAATGGACAAAATAATCTGGAAGTATATTCATTGAGAATATGTCTGAAACTTTTGTAGAATTGATATATTTGATCTTCTTTCCCCTCAAGAGCCTTTCTTGCAGGGGTGGGGAGGGAGAAAAGGAAAACCTTGTTATAGTCCTTTGAAATGTCATGTAACACTACCACTGCTAACAACAACATGCAGTCTACACCGTTGCTCTTTGAAACAGAGAACTGCAGTTTCTCATCAAGGAATTTCATTCTATAAAAGGTTGCCTGATTAAAGTGAAGGTGATTATATAAGGGCCTGCCCAGGATGGGGGTTGGGAAAAGGGTGATGAGGCGGCGGAAGACAGCAAAACCTGGAAGTACTATTTTAACAGATACTCATGATTATTTCAAAATACAAAGGCTCTCTTCCCTTATTACCAAACCTCTAGTTTCAAATCACTTGTTCGATTCCACTTCTGTTACTAATATGATTACCAGTATCAAATATTATGTTTATTGTAAAAATATTATATTTTAAATAATAATCAGGGTTGGCTTAAAGAGGGCTTAGAAAAGGTGACCTTTAGCCAAAGGTGAGTCAGAACATTTTTCAAATTGAATTTTTTTTTTCTTATTGATGTTAAAAGCCCTCATTTCTCCTGCCTACTCTATATTCCTCAAGCATTGCATATCACATTCTAGAACCAGATGGCTTAAGCAAAATGTTATTAGGCTGCTACCTAGCTACTTCCTCTTCTTTGCCCCTAGGATTCTGGGCACAGATTGGTTGCTGCCAGGCATCTGAAAGCTCCAAGGAGGAAAGACTATTCTCATCCCACTCTCTCTGTCCTCACAGCTGGAGAGGTGTCACCATGACAGCTGCACTGGTTTTCCAGCATCCTTAAACCATTCCTATTGAGCTCTACACACAAGAAATCTTCCTGTACCTCATAATTAGATGTGTGAAAGTAATCAAAGTCAGAGAAATATGGTTATTTTATACTTTCAAGGGGCTCTTTCAAATGAATTTCAATAAGACCTTGCATCATGTTTATCAAACATTTTATGCTTTAGCAAAGAGTTTTTAAAAATTAAAATATCACATTGGATAAGTTAAATATAGAGAAATTTTTCAGGCTTATGGAAGAGGCTGAGTCTGAAGTCTGACACCCAGAACTAAGAAAATTCAAGGCTACTTGGGTCCTAGAAAATAGCTAGGGTTTAGGAAACAGAGGAATCATGCTGGGATTCCAATAATATCAAGGACTTTATGCTGGATGTGTAAGAATACCAAGGTTTTGAGTCAATCACACCTAGTGTTGAAGACTGACCACATAATAGATATGATAGTATGATTTCCACAGGCGATAAAAGGAAACACTAGGCCGGGCATGGTGGCTCGTGCCTGTAATCCTAGCACTTTGAGAGGCTGAGGCGAGTGGATCACCTGAGGTCAGGAGTTCAAGACCAGCCTGGCCAACACTGAGAAACTCTGTCTCTACTAAAAATACAAAATATTAACCAGGCATGGTGGCGGGCATCTGTAAACCCAGCAGCTTGGGAAGCTGAGGCAGGAGAATTGCTTAAACCCAGGAGATGGAGGTTGTGGTGAGTCAAGATCGTGCCATTGCACTCCAGCCTGGGCAACAAGAGCAAAACTCCGTCTTAAAAAAAAAAAAAAAAAGAAGGAAACACTAATGCTTCTGTCTCACAATGCATACTTGCCCACTTGGCTTAGTACTGTCATATAGGTTAGTGCTCACCATATAACATTTTCTTTCATTTCCTGGGTTCCAGACATGTCTTGAGGATCAGCCCAGATATGGTGTTAATTTAATTATACCTAACCAACTTCAGCAGGATCTGGACTACCTGAAGAACTTTGGTAAAATAATAAGTGCACCATTTTTCTGGTCTCTTCTAAAGCTACCATTCTTAAGTGTTACTACAAAGACACTGGTGAAACTTGAGGACAACAATAGAAAATTCATGACAGGCCGGAGAGCCTTCCTTTTCCTTCTCATTGATTCCATCTCTAATCATTGCATTTTATATTATTTTTCTACAAAAATAAGTGTAGCTTCAACCTTTTCTACCATACATCTTCCCAGGAAGATAGTGCCAATTAATCAAAAATAGAATAAGATATTAAGACAAAATATGTGTGTGTGTGTGAATATATATATCACACATATATTATATATTTAATATATCACACATATTATATATCACATATATTAAATATATAATACATATATTACATATATTATATATGTATACACACACTTTAGTTCTCTGGGTCTCACTGGGGAAAAAAAAAATCTGTCCTAGAAAGAATTTTACGTGATACTCCATTCTCAATTTCTACCAGCAACTTCCTCTCTAAAATTAAAACATACAGTTGATGTGGTGGCTCATACCTGTAATCTCAGCACTTTGGGAAGCTGAGGCAGGCAGACCATGAGATCAGGAGTTTGAGACCAACCTGGCCAACATAGTGAAACCCCATCTCTATTAAAAACACATAAAAATTAGCCCGGTGTGGTGACAGGCACCTTAAATCCCAGCTACTTGGAGGCTGAGGTAAGGAGAATCACTTAAAACTGGGAGGTGGAGGTTGCAGTGAGCCGAGATTGTGCCACTGCCCTCCAGCCCAGGTGACAGTGTGGGATCCTGTCTCAAAAAAAAAAAAAAAAACCACAATACAATATCAGAGCTAAGATTGGGGGGTGTGTGTGTGTGTGTGTGTATGTATAAATATATGTGTATATATATGTATAAATATATATACACACACCATAGCACACAGATGGATTATTGTTAAGTCTTAGCAGTTGTAAATATACTGACTTGGATTATTTGTTTTTGTTTGGTTTGGTTTACATGAGGCTCAACTGGGGCCGGAGGATCCACTTCCAAGGTGGCTCCCTTATGAAACATGTAGCTTTCTGAATGCTGGATAAAGGCCTCAGTTTTTCTTCACATGGAGCTCTCCATGTGACTCCTTAAGGATTCTCATGACATATTTACAGGCTTTCCCTGAGCCAGTTATCCAAGATACCAAAGAGGAAGCTAGAATGCTTTTTATGATCTAGACTCAGAAGTCACATTGTGTCATTCCACTGTATATCACACAAGGCTGTCCCTAATTCAGTGTAGAACAGGACTACACAAAAGACTGAATAAGAGCAGGGAGGAGAATTAAAGACCGTCTTGGAGACAGACTGCCTCATGCCTAATATTATGAGGAAAAAAGTATAAAACACCACTTAAATTAGCATTTCATGATCTTTATGATCTTGTCCAAACCTTATCTTTCAATATCGTCTTCTACTCTACCACGTATCTCCTTCAGAGAAAAAAAACAATGAGTATTTTGCTATTTTCCATTTACCTTCATGGCTTTCTCTCCTCTAAGTCTTTCTTATACTGCTATGATTTGAATGTTTTTGTCCTCTCTAAAGTTCATGTTGAAATTCAATCCCCAATGAAACAGTATTAGAAAGTGTGAACTTTAGGAGGGGATTGAGCATTGAGGGCTTCACCCTCATGAATTATTATGTTCCCTTATAAAATACCTTGATGGAAATTTCATCCTTTTTTGCCCTCTTCCCTTCTGCCATGTTAAGGGCACAGTGTTTTTCTCCTTCAGGAAAGACAGGGCTCAAGAAACTACCTTGTACGCAGACACTGAAACCTCGCCAGACAACAAAACTGCTGACATCTTGATCTTGGACTTCCCAGCCTCCAGAACTATTTGAGACATAAATTTATCTAGATTTGTAAATTAGCCAGTCCGTGGCATTGTCTTAAAGCAGCAAAAACAGACTAAGACATATACCCTCCTCTGTAATTAAACTTTCCTGTATATATATATCCTCTTTATTCATGCCTGCATGCCTCCAGAAACTTTTCTAACTTTCATATTTACTCATGGCTGTAATTTATCTCTTTTTGCATTTTAAATTTTAAGTCTTTTTTTGATTTAATATCATTTTTTGTTTATAGTAAAAGTATTTATGAATATGTTATATTTCATATTGAATTCTATTTTAAGAGATGGGGTCTTCCACTATCACCCAGGCTGGTGTACAGTGGCACAATCACAGCTCACTGAATCCTCAAACTCATGGGCTCAAGCGATCCTCTCACCTTACACTCCCAAGTAGCTAGAACCACAAGTGTGTGCCACCATGCCCAGCTCATACGTTTATCTCTGTAGAGAAGGGACCTTGCTATGTAGCCCAGGCTGGTCTCAATCCTGGTCTTAAGGGATCATCTAGCCTTTGCTTCTCAAAATGTTGGAATTACAGGTGTGAACCACTACACCTGGCCATGACATTTTAAAATCTGGAATGCATTTTCAGTTCATCTGTTTAATGTTTAGAGTAATTAGCATCACTGTATTTAGCATCATCATAGACTTTTAATAAATATTTGTTGAAACAATTGATTCAAACTATCAGAGCAGATCAGATAGAAAAAATATGGTGGTAGACAGCTCATTAAAATTTTACTTCAAAGAAAGATATCTTGCCTTACCCTAGGTACTTTAAAATAAATCTAAAAATGAGAATATTAACAGATTTAATATTTGATTAGTTATCTTATACAGACACATAAGTGCATAATCTTTTAATCTAATTCTCACAACAAATCTGAAAAGTATCACATTTCTTTTTCATTATTAATGAATGAATTGAGGCTGTAAGAATTAGTAGGTAATAAAGTCCAAATGTGACCCTAAGTCACTTTGGATCTTACTCTGTTTTCACCGTTTTAAAATAGCATCCCAAGATTGTGTCTCATGAAATCTATGCAAGAAAGCAGAACCTCACATTATTCTCATAATATTCAAATACATCAAACTCAATGAGAAACTGATTAATGTTAAGTAATTACAAAATCACATTAGTTTTGACTAAAAGAGGCAGATAATTGATAAAGTTAGGTCAAGCTCTTGCTTCCAGTACATAGAAAGTTTAGAGGTATGTTATAATTTTCAAAACCTGTTACAAAGATTTTACATACACATACTCAAGTATAAATTTACACAAACCTGATACTTCGTCATGATAAACTTCTAGAAAGGAACATATGTCTTAACCTTTACAGTAATAAAATGACCTTTTTTTATTGTAGAAATAAGTAGTCAAGAAACTTATTTCTCTTTAGCATAGGTATTGTGTAGATTTCAGGCCAAGGTAATTTCTAGTCCTTCCTCCGCCAACCAGAATCACAAGTCACTACAACACCATAGTCCAGGCCATATATTTGCATTTTGTTTGCAGACCTACCAGGATCTGATTGTATCTTCCCATTTTTAGAGTTGAAATGTATTATGTGCTTATCCTACTGGCTGAATGCCAGCTTTCCAACACTATTAAAAAACCTGACAAACTGACATTAGCAAAGCAATAAGGAATCAACAGTGGACCCATGGCTTTTATGTCCACCAGAAAGTCAGCCTCTGAAATGCCTTCCTGGCTGCCCTCCAGAAGTGGCTGCACCAACCACTGTGCAGTGGCAAGATGTTTTCTTGCTGATCATGAAGGTCTTTAAAGATCGCTGTCTGCTGCTATAGGTTTATTGCCATTGTGAATGTGTCATACTAGTAATAAACCTCCACTTGTTTAAGTAGAAACAGTAGAGATTACTACTTTTGCATTTGGCAAACTTATAAAAAATGAGTACACATAATGTGGAAAGGAAAAAATAGAGCAAATACTAATTTTGGGAATTAATTCCTAAGCAGTTGGGTGTGACTAATGCGATAAGGTTAAATTGTTGATCAGGCATAACATGGATTATAAAATATGAGTATATCCTAAAGTAAAATCTCAAAAAGTATACTTTCTAAAATAAAAATAAAAATAATCTAGTTTGTTTGGTGTTAAGTTATATGAAAAACACATTTTAGGGTCAGTTAATTTGGGGGATATTTGCTCTGATAAATGATTCAAAATATATTTTGTGTAGTATTTGTTGCTCTTTTTCCTTTCTGCCATTGTTGCCTGCTCTAGTCAGACTTCTGATATCAGAAATTCATAGGGGAAGCAGGTCAAAATTTCTATTGTCATGAAATCCCCTATGTTCCATGGGAAAATAAAATAATGATTTATATATATGTATAACTTTTGCCAGTTTGTCCCTTTTTTATTCCTAATGACCACAGAAAGATCTCTTTTTTCCATCCATTGAGTAAAATGCCCATCTTTTTAATTTTGCAAGCACCCCATGTCTTAGATGTTGCTAAGAGAACTGCTCAACTTTCTTCAATTTGAGAAGAACACAACACATCCCTCCTTCTCTTGGGACACAAGAAAATCCAAAAGGAAATTTAGTCCTACAAATTCCTTTCAAAGTAGCTTTTCTTTTTTTACGTAGGCTCGAGGTATGTCAGGAGAGATGACAGTCAAACCAAGTGCAGCTTTTCTTACTATGTCCCATAGGATATGTTTGTAGCTCTATTTAGAATACTTAGCATATTGATTTTAGCTTTGTAACGTTAACCGACATTCCAAGACAAGAGAAAAAAAAATCACACATTTAAAGTCCTGTTATTTTAGTTTAAAATAATCCATTCATGTTCTAATATTTTCATTTACTTAGGTTTCCTGCCTCTGTATGATTGAGGGTTACTTCAATTAAAGTGCTTTTCATCTTCAAAGTCTTTTACAAACAGTCATTAATTACAGCTACATATGTAGTCAGGTAATGATTTTGGATTTCTCAGGGGCTTCCTGATTTATGTGTCAAAAGACATGATAATTAGCAATTCCTTCCAATTCAGCATAGAAGGTGACTCTTGCCTAAATCAGTATGCCAGAGATAAGTTAGTTTGGATGTCAAATACATAGGGTATTTTATCATTTTTCTTCCTTCCTACCTTCTTTCCTCCCTCACTCTCTTCTTCCCTCTTTGTTTTTAATCACAGAGAATGACAAAAAACAATTTGAGTTTTTCTCTTCCAGCAGTAGAGAATATGTATCTAGTTTCAGAGTATGAAGGTGGGAGTGAAGGCAATGTATGTTTCTCCTCACACACAGCGCACAATTGTCAGAACAGAAAGGAAAACCAACCACTTAATAGCAGGAGTTGCTTTTATACCCAGATATTTCCTAATGTGTCTATCCTAATACTTCCTGTATATCTGTCCATCTCATCAGAAAGATGGTGACCATAAATAGTTGTGAAAATCATTGAGCTGTCTTTTTTGAACCAGACAATCTGATTCTAAGATACTCTGTTGGTCCAAAGCAGAACATAGATCATGAATAATCCTACTTGATATTATTTCCTAGGGAATTTGATTATCTGATAAATGTAAAAATAATGGTACTGTAACCACTAAAAAGTCAGGCTGCTCAGTCAACCTAATGCAAAAGCCTGGGGGTGGTGCCATCATGGAGGGTCATCAACTAGTATCACAAAAACCATATGCTTATGGAAATCACTCTGTAAATGTTTTATGAAAACTGTGAAGTGTTGGCATATGAGTTATAAATTACCATATGGAATATTAAGTAATGAAGTGATTCAATCATTAGTTTATTGATTAGGTTGTCATAGCTTCAAAATGTTCAGAGTCTATGTGGTACCAATGACACTAAGACTAACACTGGAATACATTTGGCATCCATTTTCTCTGATCACGACTCTTCTCCCTCAGTCCTACTTGTCAAACTTCTTTATCCCTGCATTGTAAATCTACTAAAGTATGTTACTGATAAGAAAAAAAGTATAAACCTTAGAAACTATTCAGAATTCTTAAATAGGTAGTAAGTCAAATAACATTTTGTAACATATACAATAAGGAGTTTGTCAAAAGTTGATAAACTAAGTTCTATGATATAGTACAGTTATGTATCCCTACCCAAATCTCGTATTGAACTATAATCCTCAGTATTGTAGGTGGGGCCTGGTGGCAGGTGATTGGATTATGGGGTGAATTTCTCATAATGGTTTAGCACCATCTGCTTGGTGCTGTCTTTATGATAGATAGTGAGTGCCTTCTCATGAGATCTGGCTGCTTAAAAGTATGTTGCACCTTGTTCTTTCTCTCTTGCTCCTACCGTATGAGATGCCTGCTCCCCCTTCACCCTCCACCATGATTGTGGGTTTCCTGAGGCTTCCCCAGAAGCTAAGCAAATGCCCCAAGCCATGCATCCTATATAACCTGCAGAATTATGAGCCAAGTAAACCTCTTTTCTTTATAAATTCCTCAGTCTCGGGTATCTCTTTTTAGCAATGTGAGAACTAATACACTCCATCACCTGTTAGATGTGTAACCTGTGGAAATTGACTTGACATTCCTTAGTCACAATTTTTTTGTATCAAATAGGAAAAATAATCTTCATCTCATAGGTTTTTTTGTGGACATTAATAATGTAGAGGGTTTGAGATGATATCAGCAACACGGCAGAATAGAAGGCTCCTGACTCTCTCTACCAGTAGGCACTCTGAATAAACATTTATTCACAGATTAATTTAGTCTAAAAGAAAGTCAGAAATGATTTAAGAGGCTTCTTCTTATCAACTAAGAAAACATTTGTATCGAACCAGTAAAAAATGCTGAGGTACACTCAGGCATGGACCAGGGACCCCAGTATGTGAAATAAAATCAGGAAGTAATCCCCAACAGCCAGCTTCTCTCTGTGGAGACGAGGGTTTGGACAACACATATAGCACTCTAACTATAGTGTGGCTCTTAATTCACCAACTTCAAGAGCAGAGGAAATTAGGCATATCTGAGTCTCTTCAGACTACAGAGAAAAAAGTGACAGTTTTTTATGGGTATGCAAACAATTTTAAGAGCCTTGTCCCCTAAAAGCAATGCAGAAACAGGGCTTGAAAACAACTTCCTGTTTCTTTCCAGCAGGGGTTTATAATACAATCTTCCAGGGGCTATTTGATGGCCTGGCTTCTAACTTGCTTCAGGGAGCTATACGGGGACACAACAGTAACTCTCTAGCTGCCTGAGCTGGAGCTCAGCACTTGCTAAGCCTCTTCTCTGGCTCACCACTGTGATAAATCCATGTCTAGTCATTCTACCTGGAAACACTTTATGCATGTACTAAGGCCACAACAACTTTAGATTCCACTGTTTGCGTAGTGATCTAGCTCTGGGAGTCTGCAGGACTTTGTCTTCCTGAGTCTTCTTAGACCACAGAAAACAAAGGGTTGGACACACAATAAAACAACTTCCAGTAGCTGTCTCCTCAAGGTCAGATGGTACAATATGAATATGAATGCGGATCTTCCCCATGTTTTTTCCCCAGCTTAGTACAAAGTGAGAGACAAACACCTGTGTTTAGCTTCACCATGAAGATAGAAGGAACTAGGAAAACTGTATCAGTCTTTGGGTGCTGATGGGACATCGCACATCGTAATCTTCTGAGGACTACGAAAAACAGAAAAAGCAATTCATACAAACACAAACATTAGAAGAGGCACCTTAAAATGTCTGGCCGGATAGATTGCTGATATCATTCTCCTACACAACTACAATCTGAAAAGACTAGAAGAGACATATTTCTTACATAATGTGCAGAAACCAACATGGAAAAAATCAAGAAAAAGAAAAAAACGGAAATATATTCAAAATAAAAGAAAAAATAAATCTCTAAAAAAACAGCCTTAGTAGAATGAAGCTACCCAACAGGGAACTCAAAATAAAGCTCATAAAGATAAAAGACAAACTTCAGCCAAATTAAGTTTAAAGGAGTTTGAGCAATGAATGATTCACAAATAGGGCATCCCCCAGAATCACAGCAGATTCAGAGAGACTCCAGGGCAGCCATGTGGTAGAAGATGTATAGACACAAAGTAGGAAATAATGCACAGGAATTGGCAGTGAAGTACAGAAACAGCTGGACTGATTACAGGTTGGCATTGCCTTACTGAACACAGTTTGAACACTTAGCAGTCTTTGAGTGGTTGAAGTATTGCTGCTGGGATTGGCCAAGACTCAGTTATTGTTATAGGCCCATACTCTAGGTTTTCAATTTTGTCTATTAAGCTAGGTTACAGTTTATCCGCAGGGACTCAAATATAGAAGTACAAAGTCCTTCTCAGGCCATATTTAGTTTGCTTTAACAAAGATGACCTCCGAAGACAGCAGAGCAATGCAAGGAGAAAATCCCATATATTTCAACAATAAGATAGAAAGTACAAAAAATGCCAGTCAGGGATCATAGAACTGAAGAAAACTATAACAACTAGAAAATTCAGTAGAGGGTTTCAACAGCAGAGAAATCAAGAAGAAAAGTCAGTGAATTAGAAGAAAGATACATGAAAATCTTCTAATCTGAATCAGCAGAAGAAAAAAAGAAATGATGAGTGAAGATAGCTTTAGAGTTATATGAGACATCATCAATTGAACAACATACACATATTTGTTTTCAGGAGGAGAAGAAGAGAAAGACAGAAACACATTCAAATAAATAATGGAAATGACCCAAACCAGGACATGTCATAATTGAATTGTCAAAATTTAAAGATGAAGGGAGAGTTTTAAAAGCAGCAAGTGAAAACTGAATAATTATGTACAAAGGAAACTTCATTGTATTATCAGAAGATTTTTCATCTGTAATCTTACAGGCCAGAAGAGAGTGGAAAGATACATTCACAACCCTGAAAAAAAATATTGATAAAAACATTCTCAGACAAATGAAGGTGTGAGTATATCACCAGTAGACCTACATTATAGGAAATGCTAAAGGGAATGATTTAAGTTGAAGAAAGAGGACACGAGTTTATAATATAAAAACATGAAAGTAAAAAAGCAACTGATAAAAATACATTGTCAAATCCAAAACACTCTAATACTGCAATGGTGGTAAGTAAAACCAACATTAAATATCTAGAATTAAAGTTAAAATGCAAAACTAATTAAAAGAAACTAAAATTACAACAATTGGTGAAAACATATAAAAAATTGTTAATTGTAACACCAAAAATATAAAACATGAGAGGAGGGGGAGTATGGAATCTGTGTGTACAATAAAAAATTAAGTTGTTATCAGCATAAAGTAGCTTGTTCAGTATATGGTAATTATCTAACCCTTTAGGCAACTACAAAGCAAAAGCATATGATACACAAAAGATAAGAGAAAATCCAAAACATTTTATGACAGAAAGCTATCAGACCACACAGTAAAAGAGAGAAGAAGAAAGAAACAAAGGATACCCACAATAACGCAGGAAACAGCTAACAAAATGACAGGAATAAGTCCTTACCTGTTAGTCATACAAATTGATTATATTTCCCAATCAAGAGGCATTAAAAGAAAAAGAGTAAGCACTAAAACAAAACAAAACAAAAAAGATGTAACTGGCTGGGTGCTGTGGCTCATGCCTGTAATCCCATCACTTTGGGAGGCCAAGGCGGGAGGATCACCTGAGGTCGGGAGTTTGAGACCAGCCTGGCCAACATGGAGAAACCCTGTCTCTACTAAAAAATACAAAATTATCCAGGCTTGGTAGTGCATGCCTGTAATCCCAGCTACTTGGGAAGCTGAGGCAGGAGAATCGCTTGAACCCGGAAAGCAGAGGTTACGGTGAGCTGAGATTGTGCCATTGCACTCCAGCCTGGGCAAAAAGAGTGAAACTCCATCTCATCTAAAAAAAAAAAAAAACGTAACTATAGGTTGCTGCCCACAAGAGATTCACTTTACCTTAATGGACACTTACAGACTGAAGGTGAGGGGATAGAACAAAATATTCATGCAAATAGATACCAAAGGAGGGCAGGAGGGGGATACCTCCTCCTGCCATACTTGTAATAGCCAAAGTAAATGTTAGGTCAAAATCTATTTAAAAAAAAAAAAAAAAAGGAAAATAAGGTAATTACATAGTGATAGAGAAGTCAATTTATCAAGAGAATATACAAATTGTAAATAGATATATACCCAACACTGGAGCACTTAAATATATGAAACGAATATTAAAGAATCTTAAGTGAGACTTAGACTGCGACACAATGACAGTAGGGGATTTAAGTAACCCACCTTCAACTCTAGACAGATCATTCAGACAGAAACTCAATATAGAAACACTGGACTGGTAAGGCGCAGGGGCTCACGCCTGTAATCCCAGCACTTTGGGAGGCCAAGGTGGGCGGATTACGAGGTCAGGAAATCCAGACCACGGTGAAACCCCATCTCTACTAAAAAAAAAAAAAAAAAATACTAAAAACTAGCTGGGCACAGTGGCGGGCGCCTGTATTCCCAGCTACTTGGGAGGCTGAGGCAGGAGAATGACATGAACCCAGTAGGTGGAGTTTGCAGTGAGCTGAGATCGCACCACCGCACTCCAGCCTTGGTGACAGAGCGAGACTCTGTCTCAAAAAACAACAACAACAACAACAGAAAAAAAACACTGGACTTAATGCATACTTTAGTTGAAATGAACCTAGCAAACATAGGCAGAATATTTCATCCAACAGTTACAGAATATAGTTTTTTCCTAGTTCAGAAGGAATATTCCCCAGGATAGATTATATGTTAGGGGAAAAAAAAGTTTTTACACATTTTCAAAAATTGAAGTTAAGTCAAGTATTTTTTTTTTTCTGACCACAATGATATAAAACAAGAATTCAATCACAGAAGGAATCATGGAAAAATAAACAAATTCAACAATATGCTCTGAACAATTATTGAGTCAAAGAAGAAATTGAGAGAAATACTGAACATACTTTGAGACAAATGAAAATGGAAACACAACTTACCAATATATATGGGAGGCAGCAAAGCAGTTTTAGGAGGAAAATTCACAGCACTAAAAGCCTTTAATAAGAAAATAAGAAATATCTAAAATAAGCAACCTAATATTATACCTCAAGAAACTGGGGAAAAGGAAAAAAAGTCAACTACAATAATCCTTCGATATACAGATAGGATAGGTTCCAGGGCCCTCTATGTATACCAAAATCTGCATAATACAATCCCGCAGTCAGACCTGCAGAACCCTTGGTTACAAAATGTCCTCTGTATACACAGGTTTTACATTCCACAAATACTGTATTTTTCATCTGCATTTGGCTGAAATATTCTGTAAATTAGTGGATCCATGCAATTCAACCCCATGCTGTTTGAGGGTCAACTGTAAATCAAAGGTTAGCAGAAAAAATAAAGTTCAGAGTAGAAGTAACTAAGGACAATGAAAAAAACTGAAAAAGATCAACAAACTGAAAGATGGTTTTTTCAAAAGCTGAACAAAGTTGATGAACCCTTAGCAGACTAACCCTTAGCAGAAATACAAAGAATCATAAGAAATTACTAGGAACAATTGGGTCAACAAAATGAAAAACCTAGAAAAAATGAATAAACTCCTAGAAATATGTAACCTACCAAGATTAAATCATGAATACTTTGGAAATCTGAACAGGATAATAACAAGCAAGAATATTGAATCCGAAATTAAGTGTCTCCCATCAAAGAAAACCCGAGGACCAGACGATTTTATGGCTGATTTTTTATACTAATAAAATTTAGTGATTTTTATCCTAAAATCACTCAGAAACAAAGTGAAATGCCACATATTCTCAATTTTATTTATTTATTTATTTATTTTTTATTGAGACAGGGTCTCACTCTCACCCAGGCTTCAGTGCAGTGGCGTGATCTTGATTCACTGCAGCCTCCACCTCCCGGGCTCAAGCAATCTTTCCACTTGAGCCCTGAGTAGCTGGGACCACAGGAGTGTGCCACCACACCTGGTTATTTAATTATTTATTTATTTTTTTGTATTTTTGGTGGAGACAGAGTTTTGCCATGCTGTCTTGGCTGGTCTCGAACTCCTGAGCTCAACTTATCCACCTGCCTTGGCCTCCCAAAGTGGCAAGATTACAGGCATGAACCATTGCACCCAGCCTGCATATTCTCACTTTTAAGTAGGTGCTAAGCAATAGGTACACATGGACATACGGAATGAAATAATGAACACTGGAGACTACAAAAGGTGGGGGGGTAAGAGGAAAGTAGCATTGAAAAATTACCTACTGGGTACAATGTTCAATATTCAGGTGATGGGTGCACCAAAATCTCAGACTTCACCACTACACAATATATGCATGTAAGAAACTTGCATTTATAACCACTAAATATATTGAAAATTTAAAATAAATTAAACAAATAGGATATATCAAATCTACAGAATCAAAAAAAAACCCATATTATCATTTCAATTAATGCCAAAAAAGCATTTGATAAAGTTCAAAAACCCTACATAATAAAAACTGTCAATATATTGGGTCCACAAAAAAATATATTCAAAACCATGAAGGCCACTTATGACAAACCCATGGCTAATATCATACTAAATAGGGAAACTTTGAAAGCTTCCTCTAAGAGTTGGAACAAAACAAAGATTTCCATTTTTAACACTTTTATTCAACATAGTACGGAAAGCACTGTTCAGAGCTATTAGGCAAGCAAAAAATAAAGAGCACCCAAATTGGAAAGGACAAAGTAAACTTTGCAGATGGCATAATCTCATATGTAGAAAAACCTAAAGACACCACCAGAAACCTCAAAAGTAATAAACAAATTTAGTATAATAGCAGGCTACAAAATTAGGTGTTTCCACATACCAACAACAAAATAGCTAAAGGGAAATAAAAAAGCAATTCCATTTATAATAGCTACAAAAAAAAACTAGGAATGAATTTAACAAAGGAAAGAACTGTACAATAAAAATTGTAAAACATTTGTTTAAAAAAAAAGAAAAAAAAAGGACATACACAAAAAAGAAAAGATATCCCATGTTCATGGATTGGAAAAAATTAATGTTGTAAAAATGACCCTACTATAATACCCAAAGTAAAGAACAGATTTAATACAATTCTATAAAATGACTAATGTCATTCTTCACAGAAATGAAAAAATTCTAAAATCTGTATGGAACCACAAAAGACCCTGAATAGTCAAACCAATCTTAGCCAAAAAGAACAAAGCTGAAGACATCATACTACTAAATTACAAAACTATAATTAAAATAGCAATGGTACTGGCATAAAGACACAT
Organism: Trachypithecus francoisi; assembly: GCF_009764315.1. Taxonomy (NCBI): domain Eukaryota; kingdom Metazoa; phylum Chordata; class Mammalia; order Primates; family Cercopithecidae; genus Trachypithecus; species Trachypithecus francoisi. Next base: position 32,954,369 of record NW_022681462.1, read on the forward strand.
TGACTAACCAGAATTCCCAGAAACATACTTACACATCTATGCTCAACTGATTTTTGACAAGCCAAGAAAACACAATCTCTTCAATAATTTATACTGGGACAACTGGATATGCACACCCAGAGAGTGAAAATGGACTCTTACCCTTTATATATGAATCAATTAAAATGAATTAAATGTATAAATATAAGATCTGAAACTATAAAACTGCTAGAAAAAACATACCATACAAAACTCCATGACATTGGTTTGGGTAGTGACTTTTTATACATAACGCCAAAACCACAGACAACGAAAGCAAAAATAGACAAATGCGAGTGCATCAAACCAGAGAACTTTCTCACAGTAGAGGATATAACTGAGTGAAGAGATACTTAAAACCTACAGATAGGTTGAAAATAATTTTAGAAATCATACCTTGAATAAGAGACTAATATTCAAAAGATAAAAGAAACTCAAGTTACTCAATAAAAAGTAAATCACTATTTAAATTGAGTAAAGATATCAAATAGACCCTCAGAAGATGACATACAATAACCAACAGATAAATGAAAAATAACAGTAAACATCTCTAGTCAGAGAAATGCAAATAAAACCACAATGAGATATTACTTCCCAGCTGTTAGGTTGGCTATTGTCAAACACGTGAAAAACAGCAAGTATTGGCAAGGATGTAAAGAAAAGGAAAACCTTATATACTGTTCGTGGAAATTAATATAGTCATTTTGGAAAAGAGTATGAAGGTTTCTCAAACTAAAAATTGATTTACTATATGATACATGATTTAATTTCTGTGTATGCAAAGAATTAAAATCTGTATGTCAAAAATATGTTTGTACTCCCATACTCTTTGAAGCATTATTCCTAGCAGCAAATATATGGAAACAACTGAAGTGTGCATCAGTGGAGGAATGGATTAAAAAATGTGGTATTTAGACACAATGAAATACCATTCAGTCCTAAAAGTACAGGAAATTCTGTCATTTTCAACAACATGGATGAAACTAGCATATATAACACTGCATAAAATAAGCTAGGCACAGAAAGACAAATACCACTTGATCTCACTTACATGTGCAAAATTAAAAAGAAAAAAACGAACTCATAGAAGAAAAGAGTAGAATAGTTGTTACTCAAGGCTGGGGAAATAGGAGGTCATGGCTAGAGGAAACACTAAGGCTACATAAGCTCAGTTAGAGTGGAAGAATTAGGTTCTGGTGATCTATTGCACAGCATGGTATATATAGTTAAAAATAATGTACAGTAGTGCCCATTTATGTATGGTTTCACTTTCCTTGGTTTCTGTTATTCATGGTCAACCATGGTTAAAAAATATTAAACAAGAATTCAGACACAATTCATAAGTTTTGAATTACAGGATGTACTGAGCAGCATAATGAAATCTCATTCCACTCTCTGGCCGAGGACATGAATCATCATTTTGTCCAGCATATCCATGCTAAATATGCTGCTCACCCATTAGTCACTTAGTAGCTGTCTGGATTATCAGACCACTCGTTGTGATATTATAGTTCAAGTAACACTAAGAGCTCCAAAGTGCAAGAGTAGTGATCGTGGTATTTCAGATATGCCAAAGAAAAGCCACAAAGTTTGTCCTTTAAGGAAAAAGGTTAAAGTTTACTATATGTATTTATTTATAGAAAAAAATGCATATGGTATATGTACAGTTTGGTATTACTGGAGGTTTCAGGCATCCACTGAGGGTCTTCCAAGTTATGCCCTGTGAATGAGGGGGTCCTACTATATTGTGTATTTTAAAACAACTAAAGGAATGAATTTTAAATGTTCTCACCACAAAACGTATTTGAGACAAGGTATATGTTAATCCACAATCTGTACATTTATAGAAACATCTCATTGTACTTCATGAATATGTGCAACTTTTGTCAATTAAAAATAAAACTTGAAAAATTAAGAAAAATAAAGTAAAAGGCTTTAAGATATTTCAATAAATGTATTATCATATAATGAGTTTACTTTTTAGTTCAAATTATAAAGTATACTTGTTCCTCAAGAACAAACCAAACTCATACCTGGCAGAAAAAAGAAAGACTGAAGTAGAACTAAGTGATATTGCAACCAATAAGCAATACAAGGTGTCAATTAAATAAAAAGTTGACTCTAAAAAGAAAGAAAATTTACCTTTGATTGATTGCTTTTGGTGTCATGTCTTAAGAATTCATTACCAAGGCCTAGATCACATACACTATTTTTTCTCTTCAACTTTTAAGTTCTGGGGTACATGTGTAGGATGTGCAGGTTTGTTACCTAGGTAAACATGTGTCATGGTGGTTTGCTGCACAGATCAAACCCATCACCTAGTTATTAACTCCAGGATCCATTAGCTATTCTTCCTGATGCTCTCCCTCCCAGCCCCCTCACTCTGACATGCCCCACTGTGTGTTGATCCCCACAATGTGTTCATGTGTTCTCATCATTCAGCTCCCACTTACAAGTAGAAATATGCGGTGTTTAGTTTTCTGTTCCTGTGTTAGTTTGCTGAGGATAATGGCTTCCAACTCCATCCATGTCTCTGCATAGGACATGATCTCATTCTTTTTATGGCTGCACAGTACTCCATGGTGTATAGATCCCACATTTATCTAGTCTATAACTGAAGGGCATTCGGGTTGATTCGATGTCTTTGCTATTGTGAATAGCGCTGCAATGAATATATGTGTGGATGTGTTTTTACAGTAGAATGATTTATATTTCTTTGGGTATATACCCAGAAATGGGATGGCTGGGTCAAATGGTATTTCTGCCTCTAGATCTTTGAGGAATTTCCACAATGTCTTCCACAATGCTTGAACTAATTTACACTCCCACCAATAGTGTAAAAGCATTTCCTTTTATCTGCAAAGTTGCCAGCATCCATTGTTTCCAGACTTTTTAATAATTGCCATTATGACTGGCCTGAGATGGTATATCTGAATGTGATTTTGATTTGCATTTTTCTAATGATCAGTGATGTTGAGCTTTTTTTCATATGTTTGTTAGCCACATGAAAGTCTTCTTTTGAGAAGTGTCCATTCATGTCCTTTGTTGTCTTTTTAATGTGGTTTGCTTTTTTCTGGTAAACTTAAGTTTCCTGTAGACTCAGATATTAGACCTTTGTCAGATGAAAAGATTGCAAAATGTTTCTCCCATTGTGTAGGTTGTCTGTTCACTCTGATTATAGTTTCTTTTGCTGTACAGAAGCTCTTTGGCTTAATTTGATCCCTTTTGTCAATTTTGGCTTTTGTTGCAATTGTTTTTGGCATTTTCATCATGAAATCTTTGCCCGTGCCTATGTCTTGAATGGTATTGCCTAGATTTTCTTCTAGGGTTTTTACAGTTTTAGGTTCTGCATTTAAGTTCTTAATCCATCGTAATTTTTGTATGAGATGTAAGGAAGGAATCCAGTTTCAATCATTTGCATGTGGCTAGCCAGTTCTCCCAGCACCTTTTATTGAATAGAGAATCCTTTCCCCATTGTTTGTCAGGTTTGTTGAAGATCAGATGGATGTAGGCGTTCAGTCTTATTTCTGAGTTCTCTATTCTGTTCCGTTAGTCTATGTTTTTGTACCAGTATCAGGCTGTTTTGGTTACTATAGCCTTGTAGTATAGTTTGAAGTCAGGTAGCATGATGTCTCTAGCTTTATTCTTTTTGCTTAGGATTGTCTTGGCTATACAGACTCTCTTATGGTTCCACGTGAATTTTAAAATAGTTTATTCTAATTCTGTGAAGAATGTCAAAGGTAGTTTAATGGCAATACTATTGAATGTATAAATTGCTTTGGGCAGTATGGCCATTTTCAAGATATCATTTCTTCCTATCCATGAACATGAAATGTTTTTCCATTTCTTTGTGTTCTGATTTCCTTGAGCAGTGGTTTGTAGTTCTTTTTGAAGAGTTCCTTCACTTCCCTTGTTAGCTGTATTCCTAGCATTTTATTCTTTTTGTAGCAAATGTGAATTGGAGTTCATTCATGATTTGGATCTCTGCTTGCCTGTCTTTGGTGTATATAAATGCTAGAAAATTTTGTACATTGATTTTGTATCCTGAGACTTGGCTGAAGTTGCTTATCAGCTTAAGAAGCCTTTTAGCTGAGACAATGAGGTTTTCTAGATATAGAGTCATGTCATCTGCAAACAAAGATAATTTGACTTATTCTTTTCCTATTTTAATAGCTTTTATTTCTTTCTCTTGCCTGATTGTCCTGGCCATAACTTCCAATACTGTGTTGAACAGGAGTGGTGAGAGAGGGCATCTTTATCTTGTGCTGGTTTTCAAGGGGAATACTTTTGGCTTTTGCCCATTTAGTATGATGTTGATTGTGGGTTTGTCATATATGGCTCTTATTATTTTGAAGTACATTCCTCCAATATCTACTTTATTGAGAGCTTTAACATGAAGAGATGTTGAATTTTATTGAAGGCCTTTTCTGCATCTATTGAGATAATCATTTGGTTTTTGTCTTTAGTTTTCTGTTTATGTGATGAATTACATTGATTGATCTGTATATGTTAAACCTTCATGCATTTTGGGGATACAGCCAACTTCATTGTGGTGGATAAACTTTTTGATGTGCTGCTGGATTCAAGTTGCCAGTATTTTATTGAAGATTTTTGCATTGATGTTCATCAGGGATAATGGCCTGAAGTTTTCATCTTTAGTGTTGTATATCTGCCAGGTTTTGATGTCAGGCTAATGCTGGTCTCATAAAATGAGTTATGGAGGAGTCTCTGCTTTTAAATTTTTGGAATAGTTTCAGTAGAAATAGTGCCAGCTCTTCTTTGCACCTCTGGTAGAGGTAGAAAGAAGAATAGCTGTCAACTAAAAAAAGTCAGTCTAGTCCTGGGCTTTTTAAAATTGGTAGGCTATTTATTGCTGCCTCAATTTCTTCATTTAAAATAAATAAATAAAAAAGTCAGGTGCTATGGCTGATGCTTGTAATCCCAGCATTTTGGGAGGCCAGGGCGGGTAGATCACGAGGCAGGAACTCCAAACCAGCCTGTCCAACAAGGTGAAACCCCATCTCTACTAAAAATGCAAAAGTTAGGTGTGTGTGGTGGTGGGCGCCTGTAATCCCAGCTACTCAGGAGGCTGAGGCAGGAGAATCAATTGAACCCACGAGGTGGAGGTTGCAGCGAGCCAAGATCACGCCACTGCACTCCAGCCTGGGTGACAGAGCAAGACTCTATCTCAAAATAAATAAATTAATTAAAATAACCTTTATTCTGCAAAAAACACTAAGAAAATGAAAAAAGACACAGACTTGAGAAAGTACTTGCATATTAAATATTGAAGAACTTGTGTCCAGAATGTATAAATAATTCTCAGAACACAATATGAAAAGGTAAACAGAAAATTCAAATAAGCACATTCAGAAATGATAATGATGACATTACAACTGATACCACAGTAACACAAAAGATCAGATCTTTCTATGTGCTTCTCTATGGACAAAAACTAGCAAACCTAGAGGAAATGGATAAATTCCTGGAAACATACAACCTCCCAAGAGAAAACCAGGAAGAAAGAGAAGTCAGGAACAAACCAATAATTAGTCATAAAATTTAATCAGCAATAAAAAACTTGCCCCTCCATGCCCAGAAAAACAGCCCAGGTTTAAGGCAGATTCATAGCTGCATTTTAACGATGTAAAAAGACAAACTGATACCAATCCTACTGAAGCTGTTCAAAAATAATGAGGAGAAGATTCATCCCGAACTCATTCTGTGAAGCTGATATTACTCTAATTAGGCAAGAAAGCAACAACAAAAAGCAAACTATAGGTTAATATCCTCAACAGAATACAGGAAAAGAAATCCAACAGCACATCAGAAAGAATATGCCACAAATGGGTTTTATTCCATGGATGCAAGGATGTTTCAACATATACAAATCAATAAATGTGATGCACAATATAAATAGAATTTTTTAAAAAACACAGATCATTTCAATAGATGCAGAAAAAGCACTTGATGAAATTCAGCATCCCTTTATAAAAGCTGTTAACAAATTACTCAGAGGGAACATACCTCAAAGTAGTGAAACCCATATATAACATACTCACAGCCAATATCATACTGAATGAGAAAAAGCTGAAAGCATTTCCCTCAAGAACTGAAACAAGACAAGGATGCTCACTTTCACTACTCCTATTCAACATAGCACTGGAAGTCCTAGCTAGGGCAAGAGTCTTGAATTAGGATTTAAAATTTGACTTTATAGGAAATTATATACGTAACCACCTATATAAGGTACATTTACGTGAGAATGTGGATCAAGTCATGACATTGAAATACAGATGGTCAATACAGATGAGAAAAGGCTCAAACTTGCAAGGCAAATAAATGTAAATTACCCACCCAATTAATTATATATTTGTAAGTACAATACTTATAGATGACTGTGAAAGGAAACAGACAATTTCATCTTTTCCCTGAACAATGCAAGGTGATAGTCGTTTCCAATAAGACAATTTGACTTTACTAACTATTGGTAAAGTGATTATTTCTTTTGATTCTAAGAATTTATCCTCCAGAAAAAATATATATTTATACAAATATTTACATAAAACAACTGGAAATGACACTGACATCCAATGAAAAAGAATACTGATTAGTTGGCTGTATTTTTATTTTATTTTATTTTTATTATTCTACTTTAAGTTCTAGGGTACATGTGCATAACGTGCAGGTTTGTTACATATGTATACTTGTGCCATGTTGCTGTGATGCACCCATCAACTCGTCAGCATCCATCAACTCGTCATTTACATCAGGTATAACTCCTAATGCAATCCCTCACCCCTCCCCCCACCCCATAATAGGCCCTGGTGTGTGATGTTCCCCTTCCCGAGTCCAAGTGATCTCATTGTTCAGTTCCCACCTATGAGTGAGAACATGCGGTGTTTGGTTTTCTGTTCTTGCGATAGTTTGCTGAGAATGATGGTTTCCAGATGCATACATGTCCCTACAAAGGACAAAAACTCATCCTTTTTTATGGCTGCATAGTATTCCATGGCAAATACGTGTCACATTTTCTTAATCCAGTCCATTTATTAAAATAGGGAATCCTTTCCCCATTTCTTGTTTTTCTCAGGTTTGTCAAAGATCAGATGGCTGTAAATGTGTGGTATTATTGCTGAGGACTCTGTTCTGTTCCATTGGTCTATATCTCTGTTTTGGTACCAGTACCATGCTGTTTTGGTTACTGTAGCCTTGTAGTATAGTTTGAGGTCAGGTAGCATGATGCCTCCAGGTTTGTTCTTTTGACTTAGGATAGTCTTGGCAATGCGGGCTCTTTTTTGGTTCCATATGAACTTTAAAGCAGTTTTTTCCAATTCTGTGAAGAAACTCATTGGTAGTTTGATGGGGATGGCATTGAATCTATAAATTACCTTGGGCAGTATGGCCATTTTCACAATATTGATTCTTCCTATCCATGAGCATGGTATGTTCTTCCATTTGTTTGTGTCCTCTTTGATTTCACTGAGCAGTGGTTTGTAGTTCTCCTTGAAGAGGTCCTTTACATCCCTTGTAAGTTGGATTCCTAGGTATTTTATTCTCTTTGAAGCCATTGTGAATGGAAGTTCATTCATGATTTGGCTCTCTGTTTGTCTGTTACTGGTGTATAAGAATGCTTGTGATTTTTGCACATTAATTTTGTATCCTGAGACTTTGCTGAAATTGCCTATCAGCTTAAGGAGATTTTGGTCTGAGACAATGGAAAACAGGGAGAATTTGACTTCTTCTTTTCCTAACTGAATCCCCTTGATTTCTTTCTCTTGGCTGATTGCCCTAGCCAGAACTTCCAACACTATGTTGAATAGGAGTGGTGAGAGAGGGCATGCCTGTTTTGTGCCAGTTTTCAAAGGGAATGCTTCCAGTTTTTGCCCACTCAGTATGATATTGGCAGTGGGTTTGTCATAAATAGCTCTTATTATTTTGAGATATGTTCCATCAATACCGAATTTATTGAGCGTTTTTAGCATGAAGGGCTGTTGAATTTTGTCAAAGGCCTTTTCTGCATCTATTGAGATAATCATGTGGTTTTTGTCTCTGGTTCTGTTTATATGCTGGATTACATTTGTTGATTTTCATATGTTGAACCAGCCTTGCATCCCAGGGATGAAGCCCATTTGATCATGGTGGATAAGCTTTTTGATATGCTGCTGGATTTGGTTTGCCAGTATTTTATTGAGGATTTTTGCATCGCTGTTCATCAGGGATATTGGTCTAAAATTCTCTTTTTTTGTTGTGTCTCTGCCAGGCTTTGGTATCAGGATGATGTTGGCCTCATAAAATGAGTTAGGTAGTATTCCCTCTTTTTCTATTGATTGGAATAGTTTCAGAAGGAATGGTCCCAGCTCCTCCTTCTACCTCTGGTAGAATTCAACTGTGAATTCACCTGGTCCTGGACTTTTTTTGGTTGGTAGGCTATTAATTATTGCCTCAATTTCAGAGCCTGCTATTGGTCTATTCAGGGATTCAACTTCTTCCTGGTTTAGTCTTGGGAGAGTGTAAGTGTCCAGGAAATTATCCATTTCTTCTAGATTTTCTAGTTTATTTGCGTAGAGGCATTTATAGTAGTCTCTGATGGTAGTTTGTATTTCTGTGGGGTCAGTGGTGATATCCCCTTTATCATTTTTTATTGCATCTATTTGATTCTTCTCTCTTTTCTTCTTTATTAGTCTTGCTAGTGGTCTATAAATTTTGTTGATCTTTTCAAAAAACCACCTCCTGGATTCATTGATTTTTTGGAGGGTTTTTGTGTCTCTATCTCCTTCAGTTCTGCTCTGATCTTAGTTATTTCTTGCCCTCTGCTAGCTTTTGAATGTGTTTGCTCTTGCCTCTCTAGTTCTTTTAATTGTGATGTTAGAGTGTCCATTTTAGATCTTTCCTGCTTTCTCTTGTGGGCATTTAGTGCTATAAATTTCCCTCTACACACTGCTTTAAACGTGTTCCAGAGATTCTGGTATGTTGTATCTTTGTTCTCATTGGTTTCAAAGAACATCTTGATTTCAGCCTTCATTTCGTTATGTACCCAGTAGTCATTCAGGACAGGTTGTTCAGTTTCCATGTAGTTGAGCAGTTTTGATTGAGTTTCTTAGTCCTGAGTTCTAGTTTGATGGCACTGTTGTCTGAGAGACAGTTTGTCATAATTTCTGTTCTTCTACATTTGCTGAGGAGTGCTTCACTTCCAATTATGTGGTCAATTTTGGAATAAGTGTTATGTGATCCTGAGAAGAATGTATATTCTGTTGACTTGGGGTGGAGAGTTCTGTGGATGTCTATTAGTTCCGCTTGGTGCAGAGTTGAGTTCAATTCCTGGATATCCTTGTTAACTTTCTGTCTCGTTGATCTGTCTAATGTTGACAGTGGGGTGTTGAAGTCTCCCATTATTATTGTATGGGAGTCTAAGTCTCTTTGTAAGTCTCTAAGGACTTGCTTTATGAATCTGGTTGCTCCTGTATTGTGCGCATATATATTTAGGATAGTTAGCTCTTCCTGTTGAATTGATCCCTTTACCATTATATAATGGCCTTCTTTGTCTCTTTTGATCTTTGATGGTTTAAAGTCTGTTTTATCAGAGACTAGGATTGCAACCCCTGCTTTTTTTTTTGTTTTGTTTTCCATTTGCTTGGTAGATCTTCCTCCATCCCTTTATTTTGAGCCTATGTGTGTCTCTGCATGTGAGATGGGTCTCCTGAATACAGCAAACTGATAGGTCTTGACTCTTTATACAATTTGCCAGTCTGTATCTTTTAATTGGACCATTTAGTCGATTTACATTTAAGGTTCATATTGTTCTGTGTGAACGTGATCCCGTCATTATGATAATAACTGGTTATTTTGCTTGTTAGTTGATGCAGTTTCTTCCTAGCATCGAAGGTCTTTACATTTTGGCATGTTTTTGCAATGGCTGGTACCGGTTGTTCCTTTCCATGTTTAGTGCTTCCTTCAGGGTCTCTTGTAAGGCAGGCCTGATTGTGACAAAATCTCTAAGCATTTGCTTATCTGTAAAGGATTTTATTTCTCCTTCACTTATGAAACTTAGTTTGGCTGGATATGAAATTCTGGGTTTAAAATTCTTTTCTTTAAGAATGTTGAATATTGACCCCCACTCTCTTCTGGCTTGTAGAGTTTCTGCCGAGAGATCTGCTGTTCGTCTGATGGGCTTCCCTTTGTGGGTAACCCGACCTTTCTCTCTGGCTGCCCTTAACAGTTTTTCCTTCATTTCAACTTTGGTGAATCTGACAATTATGTGTCTTGGAGTTGCTCTTCTCGAGGAGTATCTTTGTGGCATTCTCTGTATTTCCTGAGTTTGAATGTTGGCCTGCCTTACTAGGTTGGGGAAGTTCTCCTGGATGATATCCTGAAGAGTGTTTTCCAACTTGGTTACGTGTTCCTCCTCACTTTCAGGCACGCCAATCAGATGTAGATTTGGTCTTTTCACATAATCCCATAGTTCTTGAAGGCTTTGTTCATTTCTTTTTCCTTTTTTTCTTTAGACTTCTCTTCTTGCTTCATTTCACTCATTTGACCCTCAATCACTGATACTCTTTCTTCCAGTTGATTGAGTGGGTTACTGAAGCTTGTGCATTTGTCACATATTTCTTGTGTCATGGTTTTTGTCTCTGTCAGTTCGTTTATGGCCTTCTCTGCATTGATTATTCTAGTTATCCATTCTTCCATTCTTTTTTCAAGACTTTTAGTTTCTTTGCGCTGGGTACGTAATTCCTCCTTTAACTCTGAGAAGTTTGATGGACTGAAGACTTCTTGTCTCAACTCATCAAAGTCATTCTCTGTCCTGCTTTGATCCATTGCAGGTGATGAGCTGCGTTCCTTTGGAGGGGGAGATGCGCTCTTATTTTTTGAATTTCCAGCTTTTCTGCACTGCTTTTTCCCCATCTTTGTGGTTTTATCTGCCTTTGGTCTTTGATGATGGTGACGTACTGATGGGGTTTTGGTGTGGGTGTCCTTCCTGTTTGTCAGTTTTCCTTCTAACAGTCAGGACCCTCAGCTGTAGATCTGTTGGAGATTGCTTGAGGTCCACTCCAGACCCTGTTTGCCTGGGTATCAGCAGCAGAGGCTGCAGAAGATAGAATATTGCTGAACAGTGAGTGTACCTGTCTGATTATTGCTTTGGAAGCTTCGTCTCAGCGGTGTACCTCGCCGTGTGAGGTGTGGGGTGTCGGTCTGCCCCTAGTGAGGGATGTCTCCCAATTAGGCTACTCAGGGCTCAGGGACCCACTTGAGCAGGCAGTCTGTCCGTTCTCACATCTCAACCTCCATGTTGGGAGATCCACTGCTCTCTTCAAAGGTGTCAGACAGGGTCGTTTGCAACTGCAGAGGTTTCTGCTGCTTTTTTTGTTTTTTTGTTTAGCTGTGCCCTCTCCCCAGAGGTGGAGTCTACAGAGACAGGCAGGCCTCCTTGAGCTGCTGTGGGCTCCACCCAGTTCGAGCTCCCCAGTGGCTTTATTTACCTACTTAAGCCTCAGCAATGGTGGGTGCCCCTCCCTCAGCCTCCTGCTGCCTTGCAGTTAGATCTCAGACTGCTGTGCTAGCAATGAGGGAGGCTCCGCAGGCGTGGGACCCTCCCGGCCAGGTGTGGGATATAATCTCCTGGTGTGCTGTTTGCTAAGACCCTTGGTAAAGCATAGTATTCGGGTGGGAGTTACCCAATTTTCCAGGTGTTGTGTGTCTCAGTTCCCCTGGCTAGGAAAAGGGATTCCCTTCCTCCTTGCACTTCCCAGGTGAGGCGATGCCTCGCTCTGCTTCAGCTCTTGCTTGTCGGGCTGCAGCAGCTGACCAGCACTGATTGTCCGGCACTCCCTAGTGAGATGAACCCGGTACCTCAGTTGAAAATGCAGAAATCACCCCTCTTCTGTGTTGCTTGCACTGGGAGCTGGAGACTGGAGGTGTTCCTATTCAGCCATCTTGCTCCGCCCCCCTCTGGCTGTATTTTAACAAAGCACGAAACCTCAAAATGATACCACTAAATAATTTTACATGTCACTGGAAAATAGGCATTACACATTCTTAACTAGAAGAATGGCAGTTACAAAATACATATGTAAAGTGATCTTGTTTTATTACACATCTCTATGTGTATATATGCTTTTTATGAAATATATTTGATAAGAATATATTGTATTTTCAGTAAGAAAAAAGGTTTTATAAAAATTACAAAATGCCCAGCTCAATATATATTTCTAGAAAAAGTCTGTTTATTACTGAGCTTCCTACTATTATAATACTCTAGTCATTTGTTTCCACATACTTCTTGCTCAATTTAAAAGTGTGTTTTTACTTGCCTATCTCCTTCTTGTTCATCTATAATAATTCATATGTTAAATACAGTCTTCCTTCAATATGCCTGGAGGATTGGTTCCAGGAAGCTGAACCCCATTTCCAAATCTGCAAACACTCAATTCCCTTTTATAGGTTTGTATAGTGTTTGCATATGAACCCTGTATATCCTCCTGTATATTTGAAATGATTTTTAGATTACTGTGTTTATAATACCTAATATCATGTAAATGTTATGTAAATAGTTGTTATACTCTATTATATTTTATTTGTATTATTTTTAATTATATTGGATTTATGTTTGTTTCCCCATGGACACTTTAAATCTGCAGTTGAATTTGTTAATGTAGAACCCATGGATACAGAACCTGTAGTTACGGAAGGTTGACTGTATGAGACACCCAGGAGAGAATGGATTAGCTAAAGCCGTTCTCCTTTTTCTTTCCTTTTCATTTTCACATTTTTATGTTAGGTAACTAGGTGCCACTAAGAAAAGAAAAAAAAATCCAAAAATAATATAAATTTTAGCAGTAAAGATGATTTTAATTTTGGAAATGTTGAATAGAACTGTTTATGTCATTCCAGGGTTGTGATGTCTATTAAATAAAGTTTACCCTAAAGCTGCCCTCTTACATATTTTAAGTTTGGCCAACAGTTCTCTCCATACATAATGTACTCTAACAACTGGATATATAAACAGACTATAACCTACCCTTGTGCTAATCACAGAGTGGTCAAATCACAGGCAGCCAACTGTCCAAACCATGTTCAAAAGGCAGCCACTGAACTGTAACCAGTCTGGCTGCTTTTGTACCCCATTTCCATTTTCTCTACGTCATACATCACACTCCTTTTTCTGTCCATAAATGTTTTCTGATCACGTAGCAGCCCCGGAGTTGCTCTGCATCTATCCTGGTTGTGGAGGCTGATTTATGAATCATTCTTTACTCAATTAAACTCTATTAAATTTGCCTTAAGTTTTTAACATGTCTTTCTGACATACTTAGGCATATGTGGAAATCATGTTTTAAATTAGACATAGTTGAAATTGACCTGAGCTCTGTGATCCTGAAAAACAGAAGGTCAAAAAATCTTTTCACTTTTTATGTTTTTGGAAATGGCTTACTGACAAGAACCACCCTTACTAAGTGACTTGGATGGGACTCAAACATGCTTCCTTATTTACCTATGACAAGATCAGACAAGGTTGTTCCAAATTCCCATCCTTTGTCAGATAAAGAATTAGTAAATTCTTTGTCCCCACTGATCAGTCTAAACAAAATGTTTGGTAACTAACCTCTGCTTAAGATTCTATTTCCTCCAAGTCCTTTATCTTTGAGTAACCTTAGTCTATGACAACATACATCCCATCTTCAAAAGTCACTCCCAATAGGCTGGCCTCAAGAAAGCACTCCCTTATCTGCTGAATCATGACACTGTTTATCTCACTTCCACACTTGGTTCTTTTGATCTTTGTTTACTCTTTCTCATTAAAAAAACAAAAACAAAACCCATCTGTCTAACTTTTGATAAACTCATATTTTCTGGTTTTAATGTTCTCCCTACTGTAATAGCCCTCATTTTTCTACGACAATAGTCCCTTCCCCCAACCATTTTCAATAATCCTTTTGAATAAAATATCTTACTCAGTTCATATTTATTGTGTATTTGACAGAGCAATTAATATATAATTGGTATGAGAAAACAAAAAGAAGAGAATTTTACCAAGTATGTAAACCGGAATATCATCAATATTTACAAGGTAGAATAGGGATAAAAAATCCAGGAAATGGTTTGGAAAACAAAACAGAACTCAGACACCTGAAGAACACAATGGAAATTGGATAAATTTATCAAAAAACTTAAAAGAGAGATGTGCAGCCCTCATCAAATCCAAGATTTTATTCTCTTGTCAGCTAGAAGGGAAAATGAAGAGAGTCTAGGAGGAATCAAAATATTTAGCACCTAATAACTGCCAAGATTTCCACTAATTACTCTAGCACTTAACCCTCAACAGGAACACTCACCAGTGTAGGTGAGTATGGTGTGGGCTTTCAAGGGCAACAGACCTAGATTTAAATTTAGATATTTCTTAGACACTGATTGATTCAATATAAAAATAATAACAATAATAAACTACTAAAACTATTAACATATTGAACAATTATATTCTAGGAATGAAACTAAAAAAAAAGCTTATACTATCACATCTACTTCCATAGACATTATATAATGCAGCTATTTTCAATACCTGCTTTTATCTATGAAGAAATTGTGGTACAAGGAGGTTTAAAAAGATGTTCAATCTAATATGATGAATCTGGGATTTGAACTCAGGCACATCTTCCTGGATCACTCAATCCCCTAACTTCTACATTTGGTTGCTGACTTTTGCAAGTTAATTAAACTCCTTAAATTATCTTCTATTTTATTTTCTTTTTAAAACCAGCAAAGAGTACATAGGGCAAATATTTTTCTAAAAGAATTAAATGGGACAATAAAACAATTTGTTTAGCATAATGTCCAGCTCAAGGTAAGGCCTCAATCAATGTGAGCTCTTACTCTTTTGTAAGTGAGGATACCAAGTCTCAGAAAGAAAAATTCCATCAAGGTCATTCAGGTAGCAATTAAAATAATTAGGATTCAACCCAAAGTCTGCTATTTTCCATCACAGCTTGCTGTCTCAAATGAGTGAGATAAATCTAATCTTGATTAATAAATGAAACATTGCATTTATTTTTATCATTATACTGCCTTGGGAAAGCATTTTTAACTAGTTCTCTTGTGATAAGGGCAGTGAGACCAACAGGACCTCATGTCTTAGAGATTGCTTCTCCATCTGGCATGATTGAGTAAGTACATAAGGCTTTGGAGGAAAATGAATTCATTCTCAGCTGTCACCTTTCTTTCTTACCTGTGTTTTACAACATCTGCTGCTGCTGTTTTCTTCACACCCATGGATCTTGATTTTTTTTTTTCCAATTTAAAATTACATACTTCTCTAGGGGTATCCTCCTCGCTCATTGCTAAATAATGCCGTTCATGATGTCGCACCATGTTCTGCTTCTGTCCCTGGTAAGTGGACAAAAACTGAGCATATGTGGAACATTGTGAAACAGAGATATCAGAAGCTCTCCAAAGCTGCCTCCAGTGAAGGCCTGATTCCTGGGCCTTGTATAAAATGAGATTTGATCCAGGATAACAAGAATAGGAGCCACTGAGTCTTGGAACAGATTACATGCCCATCCTTTGTGGAAAAATAAAGAATACAGCAAACTGAGCTGCAAAGGCCTTTCTCAGTTGACAAGGTGCCACCTCAGGCAAGATGTAGAAATTGGATAAAAATAAAAATAATGTATTTATGGGCTGGTGGTACAAAATTAGCAGCATTCAATGGAATTTTTAAAGAGAATCATACTTGTCCTATTTTTTGAGTCCATTAGAACACAGAACCTATAAATCATTTAATTTGCCATGTGTCTGATTTGTGTCAGAGACAGAAAGTGAAACATGGCATTCATCTTGGATTTACTTATTTAATGTCTATATTTCTCACTAGACTACAAGCTGCATAGTACAGACAATATTTTCAAGTTGTCTTTATTGCTGTTCTATTGCCAGATAGTAGCAAAATGTCTAGCATTGTGCTTGGAGCATACTAGGTGCTCAACAAATGTTTATAGAATTAATAAATTGATGAATAAATTCATGAGCATGAGAAAGGAAGACTAGAATTAAACAGAAAAGATATATCTTAAGTCAGTGGACTATCGAAAAAGACAGGTCAAGAGATTAAACAGAATGTTTTGAGTAAAAACTAATGATTTACCCAGTTTCCCACATTTAATACGTGTTTGCTTCCTTTACAGGATCTTGGAGATGGCAAATCAGCCCAAGTGGAAAGGCAGAAGAAGGGGTATCCTTGTTTTACCAATTACTTATATGTAGGAGATAGTGCATTAAGTGAAATATTTTCTGCTCTCCAACATCTACCCCTCACACCCAAGAGGAAGGCATGTGGCCTGAACCTTTGCAGTATTCAATTAAAGTTCTATTCACACAGTGTTACAGTTGTTTGCTTATCTTTCTCTCTTATTAGACTTAAAACTTCTGGAAACTAGAAGGCTGTATTACTTATTTGCCTCAGAGTCCTGGAGGCCTAACAAATGGCACACCTTTAATCCATGAATGAATGAATTAAATAAATGTGAAGAAAAAAATGCAAGTTGTTTATTTTTATTAAATTTATTTTTCCCAAAATAGTTACTGAGAAAATGACTCTGGGAAGACCGCAGAGTGGAAAGCTCCAGAAATATGTTTCCCCACCTAGACAGCAACTGTACTGGCAGAATCTGTTTGATGTCACTGTTTTGAAGTTCTGAATTGAATAAATATGAAGAAAATATGAAGTGCACGTCTTACTAACTTCCAAGGGATGGCTTGCAGAGTAAATTGTTTATTTTGGTGAGTTTCAGTGTTTGATTGGGTAGTGTCTATTCATCCCCAATCCTAGCCATGGTAGGAAGCTGTGTGCCTCTTCCTGAAGCAGCTTGCACATGGTTTGCGGGAGCCAGGGTGAACAATAAGGATCCTAACCTCCAAACATCAGGTATCTGTGCTCTGATTACTAATTGCTTCTTCTGATTGAAGAGATACAGACACAAGTGAGGAGCCATTGTTTCAATCCTCACTGAAATTGTCATTATTCACAAAATTGTCATTATTCACAATAGCCAAAAGGTAGGAACAACCCAAATGTTCATTAACAGATGACTGGATGATCAAATTGTGGTATGGACATACCGTGAAATATTTTTCAGCCTTAAAAAGGAAGGAAATAGTTTTGAAATATGCTGTAACATGAACAAGCTTTGAGGTCATTTTTCTTAATCTAGCTAAAAGACAAACTGTGGAATTCCATGTACTCGAGGTGCCAAGAGTAGTCAGCTTTATAGAGACAAAGTTTACTGATTGGCAGGAGTTTGGGGAAGGAGAGTGTATTGGGCCATTCTTACATTGTTATAAATAAATACCAGATATTGGGTACTTTATAAAGGAAAAAGGCTCATGGTTCTGCTGTACAGGAAGCATGGTGCTGGCATCTGCCAAGGCCTCATGAAGCTTTGAATAATGGCAGAAGGGCCCCTGCACGGTGGCTTACCCCTGTAATCCCAGTACTTTGGGAGGCCGAAGCTGGTGGATCACCTGAATCAGGAGTTCGAGACTAGCCTGACCAACATTGTGAAACTCCATCTCTACTAAATACAAAAAACAATTAGCCAGGCATAGTGGCGCATGCCTGTAATCCCAACTACTTGGGAGACTGAGGCAGGAGAATCCCTAGAACCCGGGAGGCAGAAGTTTCAGTGAGCCAAAACTTTGCCATTGCACTCCAGCCTGGGCAACAGAGAGAAACTCCATCTCAAAATATACATAAAGGAAAGAAAGGAAAGAAAGTAAAAAAGAAAGAAAATAAAAAGGAAAATAATGGCCGAAGGCAATGGAGGAAGCCAGTATCTTACATGGTGAGAAGGTGGGGGAGGTGCTACATACTTTTAAAAAAACAGGTTTCCTGATAACTAACTCACTCACTGTTGTGAGGACAGCATCAAGAAATGAGGGATCCACCCCCGTGACCCATGACCTCCCACCAGTCCACATCTCCAACAATGGGGATTGCAATTCAACGTGAGATTTGGCAGGGTCATATAGTCAAGCTATATCAGAGGGCATGAGGAGTTAATGTTCAATGGGTATAGAAGGTTCAGCTTTTGCAAGATGAAATCAGTTCTGCAGATTAATGGAGATGATTCCACAAAAATATGAATGTATTTAACACTATTGACCTGTACGCTTAAAATTGATTAAGATTCTAAATCTTATGTGTTTTGTCAAATTAATGAAATTAAAATTATTTACTGAGCAAAGATTAAACACATAAGGATATTTAAAATTTTATTATAACTATATTGATTAGATTTTACTGAACTTAATATATACTAAAATATGAGATTATACTAGGCTATATACTTATACATATTTTATATATTAAATACATATAGTCTATATTCCTCACAATAAGATGAGGTAAGTACTGTTTCGTTTTGTAAATAAAACAGACCAGAAGAGCAAGATAACTCAATAAAGATAACACTGAAGAAGCATCAGGATATGAACCAGTTCTTTGCCTAATATCCATTTACCAATAGAAATGAAACTCAAGTGTAAGTCAAGCTATTAGGTTGCTTATAAATTAGTCATTATATCTTTCATTTGCTGGCATCTTGCCACCACTTCTATAAAACATTACTCTTGATAAAAAGTAGAGGGAAAAGGTAATATTCAGAGTCAAAAAGAGCATCATCAGCTACCCCACACAACACATGGGTGCCATTTTAACACCATTCTCCAAAAGACAAAGTAGACATAACTTCTGCTTAGAGAGACAGTTGAATACTTGTCAAACAGCTGCCATCAACCCATGGGGTATGCTACACTGAACAGTGTCATCCTCTGAACATGACTTTCAATGATATCTTTGTATTAAGGCAAAATATGTCATCTGGAAATAACATTTTCACCTTGTTTGAATCCAAATGTCAGTGTGTTTACATATTCTCTGCTCTTGCCTATGTCGTTGGGGTCTTAGTGCATGAGCCAACATACATTTTGTGGTTATGCTGGCATGCTACATCAAGGTCCTATGATGAGCAGTTTTAAAATCAAGCTTAGAAAATCTTGGTGTTTAAAAACTTTTCTATTTGTCCAAAGGACATTTTCTTAAATATAGAAAAAAAGGAAAAGAATCAGGAGATACTAAGTACCCTTTTCTCTAAGAAAAGGAAAAAAGAAAATCTATAGACTTAAGCTAGGGAAGTAAATGTTTGCCTCAGGTCAATTTAGTAAAATTACAGATAAATAAATGGCAAAAGGAAAATTTCCTGTATATTTCGAATTTTCCTAGGAATAGGTGATATGCTTAGTTATCACCTGGACTTCTCACCTAAAGCTTTGAATTCCTGTACCATCTCTACCTCCTTTCCTTCTACCCCATTTCCTTCACATCACACTCCTACAAATAAAAAAACAAAAAGGCAGAGTAGTAGACCTAAGGAGTAAGAACGAGTGGAAGGGTAAACAGAAGGAGAAACTGAGGTTAAAGGCAGAGATGCGAGAGCTTATTTGCCAGTAGAAATGGTTTAGTAGAGAAGAATGTGATGATGCAAAAAAAAAGAGATGTTTCAGTCAAGGTTTCCCAGAGAAACGGAACCAACAGAGCAAGGAATTGACTCACATTAGGGAAGCTGAGAAGTCCCAAGATCTGCAGTTGGCAAGATGTAGACCTAGAAAAGCTGATGTATGTTTCAGTTCTAGTCAAACACATGTGATCTAGGAGACTTGACGGCTTAAGTTCCAGGCTGAAAACCAACAGGCTCAAGATCCAAGAAGAGCCAATGTTTCAGGTAGAATTTGAAGCCTGGAGAAGACCAAAGTCCAGCTAAAGCAGTCAGGCAGCAGGAGTTCCCTCTTATTCTGCCTTTTTGTTCTATTCAGGTCTTCAATTGATTGGAGAAGGCCCACCCACAGTACAGAGGGCAATCTGGTTTACTCAGTCTACCGATTCCAGTGTTAATTTCATCCAGCAAAAACCTCACAAACACCCAGACTCTTATTTAACCAAATATCTAGGCATCAGCGACCCAGTCAAGTTGATACATAAAATTAATCTTTGCAAGAGATAGATGAAGGATCTGAGAAGATAAAATTCAGAGCACTAATAAACAGATTGACATTTCCTAGGAAGAGGAAAAGTTTTCCATTTTAATCGGTGGAAATCAGAGATAACCACAAGGGTAGGTAATGTATTATGTGGAGTTTTACGGACTGGAGAAACAAGTCAGAAAAACCAAACACAGTCTGGAAATTGCATGCTATTAAGCAAACTTTGTATTTTTTTAGGTTTTATAATTGTATTATATTTAAAACAAGCTCTTTTTATTATATACTGTATTAAATACATTTTATAGATAAAATATGTTTTAAATTAGAATTAAGACATTCCAGAAAAATTACATACTGCTAAAATTTAGGGAATGTGTTGAAAATAAAACTGAAATGTAAAAGAAGATATTAATAGATCCTAAGAGCTCATTTAAAGGATTTGACTTTGTCCTGCTGCTACTCAAATCTATAATGATTCCTGCCTCCTGGAATTTTCACCCTATATGTCCCTTTCCATATTATACCATCGTTGGTCTATGTGACCAATAGCATATTGCTGACGTGAAGATGCCTCACTTCTCAGATTAGGCTATAAATGTCTTAGGTGTTCTCATGTTTGTTCCCTCTCTCTCTGGTCACTTGCTATCTGGGAAACAGCTTCAACATATAACGTTGCTGTTGTGGCCCAAGTGGTAAGAAGCTGAATCCTCTGATAGCTGTGGAGGAAAGCTAAGTCCTGCCAACAATTTTATGACTGAGCTCAGGGTTGATCCTCCAGTCCCAGATAACTGCAGCCCCAGCCTAGAGTCTGACTGCACCTCAGAGATCCTAAGCCAGTTTAATTGAACTAGTCAGAGTTCAATTAAAAATCACTAGTCAAAAATATCTGGAGTATGAAAAAGTTCTAATGGAAAAAAAAAAAAAAACAAATTTGATCTTCAGTTTGATCTTAACACAGTACCAGCAACTTGTGAGGAAATTAGCCCAAATCTCTATATTTGATCATCAATTTCCTATTTCTAGCCATATATATTTAAATTTACGTAGTGAATTAAATATTTATTTTTAAAGTTTACTTGAAAACACATTTTCTTATGATATTTATATCTTAGTTCTAGCTGTCTCTTAGCTCTAGTAGCTTGTCTCAAATTATATGTCAGGCACCATGCTCTCTTTAAAAAATATTCAATATGTACTCAATAGTGATTTGAATATGCAAGCAAACAACCTTCTTTGTTGTGAAAAATGTCAAGATTTATAGCAAGAAAACATCTGCTACAGTCTTATGTGTGCAAAATTCTGAGTCCATAACCTTAGGCCTTGCACTCTGAGCCTCACATTTTTACTTATAAAATGAAGAAACTGATGATATCTATATCACTAATTGCTTCATTTGCTGCCGAGTAGACTAATGGAAAATAAATATTTGAATAAATGGTGATTACACACAGAAACTAAAGTATTAAAATGGGAGCACAATAAAAGAAATTGCATTACAGCATGAGATATGTGTTGGCTAAGTTTTAATGTCTTCCTTCGTTAAAAATTGGTTTTTATAAGAAAATAACTCTCTGACTTTCGAAAACAAGCTGTTTGTTTTTTAATCTGCATCTTAAAACTGAAGTATATTTCATCTCATTATAGACTTGGGTTCTCATGACCAGCTCTTCAACCCTATTTCTTTTTTAGTTAAGATATTTGCTATGCAGATTACTCGACACAAGGAGATGTGATTGCTTTGATTTACCATCCAGAATTTTTATAACCATAGCTTCCCACAAACAAGCTTAATACGTTTAACTACTTAATTATACTTTAACAATAGGGTTCTTTCTGAAACTAATGAACTGCAAGATATTTAAACATCATATAGAGTAAAATGTAAAGAAATACTAATGTATACAATTAGGTGTCCTCTATATAACATGACTCTTAATGATTTCTTTCTTTTTGTTAAAGGTGTTAATTCTTTCTAGTAAAATCTATTTCTTACCACAGGGGGTAATCTATGATTCTCATAACATATCAGAGTGATATATACCACTTTCTAAGACTTGTACCCATTGTCCACTATGTTCTTAAACCCCACAAAAAAATATCTTCCCACTAAACTCTTAAAGTTAAAATATTTTTGTGATTCTTCTCTTTGGAAAGGTGTAGTATTCTCAGCTTTTAAGTCTGTCATCTAAACAGGCTAAATTCAGCATTTCTTCTGATTTTAATGTTTTTGCCTTTGCTTTTTAGCAGTTTTAATATGACATTCCCACTGTTTTTGTTTACATTTTGCTTAATATTTGCAGTGCTTTTTGAATCTGGCTTTTGATATTTCTTTTCGCAAAATTCGTATCTAATGTCCTCAAGGATTGCTTCTGCCCCATTATCTGTTTCTTCTCCTTCTGGGACTCTGATCAAACAAATTTTTGAGACTAAATTTTTTTCTCTAAATGACTTCTATAATCTATTGCCTTGTATTATTTGTCATTCCATTATATCTTTATGTTTCAATTTAGATATTATTTTCTGACATGTTTCCAAGTTAATTTTGTCTTTAGTTGTCTTTAATTTTTACTTATATTTTTAAAATTCTAGATACCCTATTTGATCTTTCTCTATAGTTATTCCATTATCTCATGAAATTATTCATCTTGTATTTTATTTCCTAGAACACAATTCTCATTTGTTTTTTGTGTCTGATCATTCTTTTATCTGGATCTGCTGTGTTTGTTGAGGTAGTTATTGTTCTTATTTTAATATGCCATCGTAGGCTGTGATCTATAATTTTTGTACCACCAGCCCCACAAATCCGAATACCCTGCTTATCTTCTTAGCAATCATCCTCAGTATTAACAATTATCTCCTAGAAAAATGCAAAAGTTAAGGTCAGCTACTCAAGTTTCCCTCTGTTGATCTTCGCTCACAGTTTCTTATTACTATGGAAAAATTTCCTATGTTTTAAAATGTGTTTGTTTTAATTTTTGTCTAATTTTCCAGTTGTTCTCTCTGGGAAGGTTGGTCATACCAACCTCATCTGCTCCTGCTAGAAATGGAATCTCCACACATCATTTACGGAGCTGATCTGTCTGCATCTATAGTCTTAGCCAAATATGAACTTAAAGGATTTTACACATCTATTTCAAAACATAGATTGAAAACTTAATATAAAGGAGGAAGAATAATCTGCAAAAGCAGCATTAAAAATTCTACTGTTAACTCCTCATCTAATTACAGATTTTCTACTTTTCATGATCTTTTAGAAGCTAAAACCTCACTTTTGACCAAGCCATCACAATTTTTTATAAGTTTTGGGACCTAATAATGCAGAGTGACTATTTAAACAGAGCTGAAGTAAAATGGCAAAGTTGGTTCGAATTTGTCATAGCAAATGTAGAGCTATAAATATGCTTGTTAAGTAGCCAAGATATAAGGGAAAATTATAAAAACTTGAAGCCTAATTAACTTTCTATAGAAATATACTATAAAATACCTTTGTTATCTATGGGTTTATAATCTTGACTGTTGATTTAAATAACAATTTCAAGAAAACAAAAGTCAACTTGTTCACTAGTAATTTTGCTAAATGTGTGTGACAATTAAGTGCTTGGAAAGTGAATAGATTATGTTCACAGACACACAAACACATACATGCGTTCACAAGAAAATTTCTCAAAGAGTTATATGAATCCCAAATTCTTTTAGTGGACCACATTGATAACCTAATTGTGTTGGCTATATTTTAACTCATAAATTTGCAACCTAAGAGGTGCTAAATCACCTTTCCTGACCATGCACCAGCGGTGATCAATGATTAATTATAGACAACATTAGGATTCACAACTGACTCCTATTTGTAATGCAAATATTTTCAGAATCTGTGAAGAAAGGATCCTTATGTCTATCACTTAACTATATTGTGGTCTATTATATTTTCCAAAGATATTTGCAGAAACATCTCTCTTCCTTCTTTTCCTTCTGTATTGTGACCTTACAACTCTCTCATTGAGAGGGGAGGTTTGTAACTTCACTCCATAGAATCTAAGTGGCCAGTAGCATAAAGAGAAAGTTACATTGTGACAATCCTATGTATAGCCCTAAACTGACCTAGAATCTTCTGTTTTCTGGCTTTTGAAAATCCAGCAGCAATATGTGAGAACTCCTAGTCACTTAGAGCAAACATGTGAGTGTCTTGTTGCCTGCCCTGAACTCCAGCCAGTGACAGTAAACATCAATTGTGAGTCAGCCTTCTCCTATGTGCTGTGTAGGCAAACCTTCAGATCTGACTCCAATCAAATAAATTCATCTGAGTTCACTAATCCATAGAATCATTTTAGAGAATAATTTGAGTCAAACATTTTTAGATATAGTTTGTTCTGCAATATACACATATTTATATCCAGCAATACATCAAAGGCCAAATGCAGATTACCAATTTTTTTTTTTTAAGAAATAATCTGTCGGCTGGGCATGGTGGCCCACACCTGTAATTCCAGCACTTTAGGGGGCCAAGGCAGGCTGATGGTCTGAGGTCAGGGTTTCAAGACCAGTTTGGCCAACATGGCAAAACTCCATCTCTACTAAAAATACAAAACAAAGTTAGCCAGGTGTGGTGGCGTGCACCTGTAATCCCAGCTACTCGGGAGGCTGAGGCAGGGGAATTGCTTGAACCATGGAGGTGGAGGTTGCAGTGAGCCAAGATCGTGACACTGCACCCCAACCTGGGCAAAAGAGTGAGACTGCATCTCAAAAAAAAAAAAAATCTGTCATGATGTAGGTGCACTTACCTTAAATCTTTCCTCCCCTTCTTGCAGCTCAACTGAAAATATTACAGCTGGAAAAAAACAATCACTGTACTCTATCTTGATTTATAGATGAGGAAACTGAGGATTTTACAGAAAAAAAAAAAAGTGACTTGTCCAAGATCTTATCAAAGGAGTGCCAAAAGTTTGAGAGTGTTAGATCAAATGTGGACAAGAGCTGCTTCCATACTTAGCAGATTGAAAACTAACTTAAGACTGTATCTTTTAGCAGCCAGCCAAGTCTCAGCCAATCATGCCAATCAAGTTTCAGCCAATCACAGACTTCCAACTGATAGAACATGTCCATATAAGGCAAATGTCTCATCACATCACACCCACATAAGGAAATGCTGAGCTGTAACCAATCAAGCTGTTTTTGTATATCACTTCCTTTTTCTGTCTGAATAGTGTCTGCTTATGTTACTGTGTGAAGCCACCTGAACCGGTTCAGGGTGCTGCTCAATTTATGAATCATTCTTTACTCAAATAAACCTTGCTAAACTTAACTTGTCTAAAGTTTTCTTTTTAAAGGAAAAAAATAGTAACCTATAGCTTCTACCACCAATCTCAGTTTCAGTATA
Organism: Trachypithecus francoisi; assembly: GCF_009764315.1. Taxonomy (NCBI): domain Eukaryota; kingdom Metazoa; phylum Chordata; class Mammalia; order Primates; family Cercopithecidae; genus Trachypithecus; species Trachypithecus francoisi. The sequence goes on from NW_022681462.1 coordinate 32,979,789, forward strand.
TGAATGTGATTCTGACCCCTATCACATGCACAGTGAATGAACTATTCTTAGATGTTTTTGCTATTATAAAATGGAGTCTCATCTTCCCTTTTCTTCCTCTCTTACTCTGTGTTTTAGATCATGTATATTGTGATAGATAGGGATGTTTACCCTTCTTCTTGAGTATGGAGTGACTTGTTTCTAATGAACAGAATGAAACATATGTAACAGAGTGTGACTTCCCAGACTAGGCTGTAAAAAGGTTCTATGGCATCTGTCTTGGTTACTATTTTTCTCTTGGGTCACTTATGCCAGTAAACACAGCTTCCCAGTCTTGAAAACACAGCTGCTCTGAGAAGAGGTCTGTATAACAAGAAATTGGGACTTCCAGCTAAGAGCCAAGTGAGTAACCCATCAGAAAGCAGACCATCCATCATCAGTTAAGTCTTAGATGACTGAAGCCCAGCGGACAGGTTATTGGAAATTATATGAGACACTCCAAGCCAGAGAGAAACTAAGACAGTAAATGTTTCCAGTTTAAGCCACTACATTTTGGCATAATTAGTTATGTAGCAATACATAACTACTTTAGCTTTTACATTTTTCCAGGGTTAAAAAAATTACAAGGTTAAAAAGAACATTTTCTTAGCATGTATATCTGCCTACTACTTGCTTAGCAAGCATAGTGAATTCTAAGGAAACTACATGTGACCTTTTAATCTTTTTATATATGGCTTATTCATTTTTATATCCAGATATTACTATAGCTATTTACATAGTGCTCCATAAATATTGTTACTAGAGTTTCTGCTATATACAGTTCAGTATCTAAATTCTGAATTTCTAACTGTGAAATTTTACCATTTGAACCTCTAAAGCCAAGGCAACATAGCTGGTAAGCATGTGTAAGTTCTGGTTCTCCAGCAGGTTGTGTTCAGAAGTAATAATTTTACTCTCACTGTGTCATAGTCCGGTTGTTTAGAGTTCTGTCTTTCCTTTCTTTTCACTCTTCCCACTCCATTGTACCCTACTGGATAAAGCACCTCATGTTGAATCCTGAGTTTGTTATTGTGGAGCTCCCTTACTCTCTCACCCGCCTGATTACACTCAGTTTTAGTTCCCCTTTATCTCCAGGTGTGGGCTTATGCCTGTAACAAACTGAATCAGTTTCCTAATATCATAACACAGTAAAATAAGCATGCTTTGAAAGAGAGAGGGTAGCAAGAATATCTTAGAGTATTTCCTCAAAAGCCAGACTTACATTAAGCACCTTAAAGTCTCCATTATTTTTAATTAATTATTATTGTAGTAATAACAGTACTTAGTAAATGAAAAGGTTTTCTGAGCATCTCAGTATGAGATAGTGAAGACGATTCTGAAGGATAATTTGTCATAACAGATCAAATGAGAATACATGAGAAAGAGGAATACAGAATGAAGAGGAAGCATAGAAATGAATGTTTATTAAGCACCTGCTAAGTGTCACTTTGAAAATTTATATTATTTCAAATATTTCTTATAAAAATCTGAGTGTAAATTATAATTATCTTAACTTTACGGATAAGGAGGGAGAATACTGGAAGTTTGAAATGGCACTTACTAGTTTGTACAACTAATACCTAAACTGGAAATTGATAACCACAATAGTTTACTCCCAGTATTTGCTCATTTGAATATACCTTGACGATGAGGTCAGAAAGCAAGCCACAAGATGAATATTGAAGTTACCAGAAATATTTAACATAGTAAAAAGAAAATGTTGTATGACCTTACCACAGTATTTTAAGGAAACTAAATGATCATCATTTGTAACATAGACATAAAATCCTCACAACAGGAGGGTTTATAGGCTGGTAAAATAATAAGGACATTGATGAAAGAAATTCTTATGAAGAGGTTGGGCTAGAAATTTGTGGAGGCTTATTTCAACTCTAATAGTTTCCATTCTTAAGTTTTGTCCACATAATGACTTTACACAGATTCAGCATTTTCTACTATACATAGAGCTCATATTTGTATAATTCCAGTCACTAAAGAAAAAACAGATGGCAATTATATTCTCTGTGCATTCCTTAAGTATGAGTCGGTTGAAATTTTATTTAGTTTCTCCCACCTGGGGTCTTTAATTCCTTTTTCCTCTGAATATCTGATATTTTACTTATTTTGCCACTATATTCCACATCTATATCTAAGTTTACAATTTCTTTAAGTTACACATTACATAAGAGAAATGAATCTCACATTGATTCATTTTCTCAGTCATTTTTTCAGTCAGTCTGTCCACAACACTTACATAAGTCTTTATGCGTAAACAGTTGGCTGAGAGGTTCCTTGACCTTAAGGAAGTTCTCTGCCTAAAAAACAAGGCAGGCAAGTTAACAAAAAATTGCAATGCAGTATGGTAAATTCTATGAACATTAAAGATGCATGAGTGAGAAAAAAAAGCAGACAGCTAATTGAAACTGGCATCATCATGGACAGCTTTGAGATGAACTGGGACCCGAGCTGAATTGTAATAGATACGTAGAAAGGGAAAAAAAGGGATACACCTTTCTTTTTTTTTTTTTTTTTTTTTTTTTTGAGGCGGAGTCTCACTCTGTCGCCCGGACTGGAGTGCAGTGGCCGGATCTCAGCTCACTGCAAGCTCCGCCTCCCGGGTTTACGCCATTCTCCTGCCTCAGCCTCCCGAGTAGCTGGGACTACAGGCGCCTGCCACCTCGCCCGGCTAGTTTTTGTATTTTTAGTAGAGATGGGGTTTCACCGTGTTAGCCAGGATGGTCTCGATCTCCTGACCTCGTGATCCGCCCGCCTCGGCCTCCCAAAGTGCTGGGATTACAGGCTTGAGCCACCGCGCCCGGCCTGGGTTACACCTTTCTTAAGGCACATAGGTAGTAAAAGGAGTCTGTATGTGGCAGTGATTTGAGATCTACTCTGCTTTTTTTCTGCCATATAATTGATATGCTTTTGAGGTAGAGAGGATATGAATGAGTCTTAGTTCAGCAGTTTTCCACTGGGAATAATTTTGCCTTCCCAGGGAAAATGCCTGGAGTCATTGGGTGACAAGGGGTGGAAATGCTGCTGGCATTTAGTGGGTGGTCACCAATGATGCTGCTAACTCTCCCTAATACACAGTACGGGCCCTGATAAACAATTATCTGGGACCAAATATGTATAGTGCCAAGGCTGAGAAATTCTGTCTCAGATGCTTGAAAAAGTTTGAAAACCTCTGCTTTAGAAAAAAGTTATCACTGGAGACTTTTAAGCAAGAGATTAACACGGTAGATCCTTTTCTCTCTTCCCCCCGGCCATCCTGAGCACTGCTGTGGAAACAGTAGGCATTGCGTACTGTTCTGCCAAGCTTGCCATTTTTATAAAGCGCCTTGGGTTTGCTCTGACCTTTCTGCATGGGAGACAACCTTGCATTCCTAATTCTCTTGGATTCTTTTCTTAATCTAGGGAAATGTGTTTCTCGATTAAGTGCAAGATCAAGTGTATCCTCTTCCTAAATTAATGGTTCTCTTGACCAGAGTGCTCAGTCATTTGTTAATGCTCCAAAAGGAAATATGCATTTCTCAGACTCCATAAATCACATAAACAGGATTTTATATTCACCATTTAAATGGAGATAAATCATAACTTGTCTGCAGTATCTTTGTGTTGTACTGCAAATATGTATCTCTGGATATATATTCAGGGCTTTGGTAACTCTATCATTTCCTCAGAGCTCCAATCCACAGTAGAATCTTCTTTATCCTAAATAGGATTATCAGTTGCTCATGCAATTATTATATCTTAGAATATTAGCATAGTCTTTTACACATATCCAAATATTATAAGGATAGTGGGCCTATATAACTCAAGGTCTATATTTTGTTAGTCCTTACAATTTGATTAAGATTTAAACTTTCATATTTAATTTACCTAGAAATTAAAATCAGTTTGTATTTTATTCTATTTGGTCATCTTAGCACAAAATTACATTTAGCATACACTTAGTAGGTGCTTATGCATACATATAAGTATATACATACACACACACACACACACACACATATATATGCATGTTCCTCAACTTTCAGTGGGGTTATATCCTGATAAACCCATTATAAGTTGAAAATATGGTAAGATTAAAATGCATTTAATATACCTAACCTACCAAACATCATTGTTCAGCCTACCTTTAAAAACATGCTCAAAACATATTAGCCTACAGTTGCGCAAAATCATTCAATGCAAAGCTTGTTTTATAACGAAATATTGGATATCTCACGTAGTTTATTGAAAACTGTATGTTATGCCAAAATTGTGAAGGTTTTGCACCTTAATAAAGTCTAAAAATCTTAATTTGAACCATCATAAGGGACGACCTATGTATGTTCTTCTACCTCATCCTGTTCCCGTGTACTCCTTTTGTTATTAGACTTCTAACTCCTAACTGGTGAGGGCTAAAATAAGAAGATCCAATACGCATTATGAAGGAAAGGAAAATGCCTTGTCTCCAGAAGCTATTGCACATATAAATAGCATATTTTTGCTGATATTACTATGAATTTAAGCCTTTCTCGTGGGAACCTCATTAAGGATTGCAAATATGTTTTAACTCACATGCCAACTTGGGCCACATTCTAACTAAGGCTCTATCTACTCTAAGCAGGAAGGAGTAAAACAATTGATTAGCAAGATCTACTGTGAACTCCTGAATGGTGAACACAACAAGGGTTCCCTGCATTTGTCAAGTTGTTATTGGCCTATCAGATGAGCTAGCTGAGCGCTTCAGAACAGATCAAAATATTAACTAAGTATTATCATTTATGGAAATGAGATAATTGAAACAAGCAAAAAAGTAACACATTTCTGGGGCATGTTCTATATATTTTACATGTACATTATTTAATATTACCATAAGCCTTTCAGATTGTCATTGCCTACATTTCAAAGATGAGGGAAACTCAAATTTGAGGAGCAGACTATCTAGTAAAGGGTAGGGTTTGAATGCAAACCTGGCTTTGAAACCTACACTATCTTAACGTTTACAGGGCTTTGATCAACCACAAATATTTTAGAATTTGTGTTTGGTTAGAAATAAGGGAAAATTGAGAATGATACACTAAGAAAGAAGATCATGGATTTGTACTAAGTTTTGAGAATACGAGGTATCTGTAACCATTGCTACCATCGACTTTAGAACATTTTATTTCAAATCTTTTGTTCTGAATCAGCTCATTAAACACTTGTCCCAGTCCTCTTGGTCCTAGTCAGATTGGACACTTTACTGTGTGGCCCAGAAGTTGAATTAAAACTTTCTTCTTTGGCTTCTGATGCTATGTCCCCTTTTCTGCAATGTCTTCCTTTTGTCTGCAATCCCAATTAACTATTTTAGGAAAACCCAAATTCAATATATTTCATATAGACTTTCCTAACAATTTCATCCACAAAAATCATAAAACCTATTTAATAAAAGCATCATTGATACTTTTATTAGGTATAAGATATGAGAAAAAGGCAAATAAAACATTATGACTGCTATCCTGGTGTAAGGGATAAACTTACAGGAAGTGTGAAAGTTTAGATAATGTATTGTTACTAGAATAAAGTGGAAGGTCAGATACATTTTATGCTCAGTTAAGGCAAGTATCTATGCCTTTATATAGCCTTATATCAGCAATGCCTACATAGTATCTGGCAGAGAGCAGTGGTTGAAATAAACTCATTTTGATTTAAATTTTTTAAAAATTTGTTGGTGAGAAATGGGATTGATGCGGATGAATTTGAATTTATTACCAAAGGACAGATTTTGGGCCATGAAAGGCAGAAATAGCGAAGGACATGCCACAAAGATGGACACTCAAAATAGTGAGTGTGCGACCCTGTGTGGTTTTGAATGACGGCTACATCAAAAAATATTTGGGCTGAACAGCTAGAGATGAGACTGCACAAGGTGTTCAGGGTCAGTTGAGGAAGAGACTTATATTTTAGTTTTAGGGAGTTACTTTTATCCTGAAAGCATGGGGAATAGCTGAAATGTTTAAAGCAGTAAGAAAATGAAAAAAAAAAATTCAAGTGAGAAAACTCTGTAGTAATTGTATCAGCCTGCTCAAGCTGCTCTAACAAAATACCATAGACTAGGTGGCTGAAACAGGCTATTTTTTCAAAATCTGGGGGATAGTGAGTCTAAGATCAAGATGTCTGATGATTTAGTTCTCAGTGAGGGTCCTCCTCCTGGGTTTCAGATGGCTACATTTTCACTGGTGTCTCTTCCTCTTCTTATGGGACCCCATCATGAGCCCCACCCTCGTGACCTCATCTAAACCTAATTACCTCCCAAAAGTTTTACCCCCAATACCATCACATTGGGGGCTTAGAGACTCAACATGTGTATTTTTGGGAAGACACAAATAGCAGTCCATAACTATGGTTTTTTAAATACTGCTTTAGGTTAAAATTTATAAAGGCCTAAACATAAAAATAATGATAAAGGATATAGACTTAAAAAAGTGGGTGACTGATCATATGTAAGTTTTTGTAAGGTTTCTGCCTGACTTGTTAATGCTATTAACATTTACCAAGGGAAATCATACTATGAAATCCTGCATTTTGTTTTTTGGGGATAAGAATCCTTGTAAAGGCTGGGTGCGGTGGCTCACGCCTGTAATCCCAGCACTTTGGGAGGCCGAGGCAGGTGCATCACTTGAGGTCAGGAGTTTGAGATCAGCCTGCTTAACATGGTGAAACCCTGTCTTGACTAAAAATACAAAATCAGCCGAGCATGGTGGTGCACACCTGTAATCCCAGCTACTTGGGAGACTGAGATAGGAGAATCACTTGAATCCAGGAGGCAGAGGTTGCAGTGAGCCAAGATTGCACCTCTGCACCCCAGCCTGGGCAACAAGAGCGAAACTCTGTCTCAAAAAAAGAAAACAAGAATCCTTGTAAATGTGAGTTCAGCTGTAGACTTTAAGCTTCTTGTGGAACACAGAGATATGTAGTACAATTTATTATTTTTCTAATCACCTACTGAACAACTATGGATCTTAGGCTTACATTCACCCTCTTACTCAAACTTGTTTCAGAATATTATCCATTTTATGATAGTATATATTGACTTCTCAAATAGTGTGAACATTTCTTAAAGGAAGGGAAAACGTGTTATGCTTGGTTTCTGCATTTCTTGTGACCTATTCGAGCAGGAAAATCGATATATTCTCAGAAATCCGTACTGAGTTGTGGAAGCCTGAGTCTTGAATGCAAATGACAGTAAGATATTGATTGGTCACATTTGTGCAGGTTATAAAGCACCTTCCACATTTAGAACCTAATCTTTGCAACAATCTCACGTGTTAGGCAGACCAGGTATTATTTCCTTATTTCAACAGAAAAATATAGTAGGCATTGAAAATTTTAAGGTTTTATGCCAGATTAGAGAGGCATAGCAAAATCATATTACCATGTCTTCTGCCTCTCATGTAGCTCATGCCTCATTAGGATTCTTGAAGTCTATTTCCTCCATCTCTTGACCCCACTCAGATGCTCTTCCCTGCGTCCAGTGTCATTTCAAGTCCTATTACTTACAATTAATTTATATGCTTGCACCTCAACTCAGATTCAAACCCCTAAGGGTAAAACTGATTTTTGAGGGCAGGACCTTCACAACTACATTAAACAATTTTGTAAATGATTTTATTTTTGGAGTTTTGTTTTTATTCTCCCCTTGAATGGAAGCCTGAGAGAAAACTTCATTTCTCGAGAGAAGTAGAAAAATAGTATGGTGTCTGTCCAAGATAGTTGTACCTTGATTTAACCTATTGGTTCCCATTTTAAAAAACAGTACAGATGCTAGGTTGATTTTTTTTTTCTTCTTCTTCGTTTCGGCCAACAACAACACAGAATCTGTTTTCCCATAACTTCACCAAATCTGGGTGTTCTTAAATTTTAAATTCTTAGTTTTATTTTGTTGACTTCTTCGCCAGCCCCCCTTCCCCACCCCACATTACTAGATATTTCCCAATGCATCCAGGGTAAATTCACAAGCATGATTGTATAACACTAGCCAATAGAGATTTTTCCTGGGCAGCATCACTCATTTTACAATACACGAAGGCACAGAGGGACAAAGTAACTTGCCTCAATCCAGTTAAACTAACACAGCTGACATCATATCACCTATTGCAGTAACGTTTCAAAACATTCTGATAAAATGTTAAATTGGGGTTACAATATTGAGATGTACAGAAGTATGAGGCAAAACTTTATAAAAGAGATTAAAAAAAAAACAGTAACTTTTAACTGTCCCTCATATATATATATATTTTTTGTCAAGTCTGATCTTATTTATTTGTTACTCAAAAAATCTTATTTCTGACTGGATTCAGATTTAGAAGTAGAAGCTCACCGAAATGAAAGTCTGCGTCTCTTAGGAATTTGTTCCTGGAGCTTCTCCTCAGCCTCCTTCATTCTCTTGGCCAAAAGTTTAGCGTATTCTGCTTATATTAACATCATATTATTTCCCCCACCCAGATTGAGCTCACCCAACTCTCCGTAATCAGTCTACTCCTTCAACGGCCTCCGCATGTGTGATGGTTTGGCAACGCAGTCACAGTCTCCATTATAGTGGAAACGCTTGTCTCTTTGTTGTTCATCTAAATAAATGTTTGTTTTTTTTTGTTGTTTTTTTTTTTGTTGTTTTTTTTTTTTTGAGACGGAGTCTCGCTCTGCCGCCCAGGCTGGAGTGCAGTGGCCGGATCTCAGCTCACTGCAAGCTCCGCCTCCTGAGTTTACGCCATTCTCCTGCCTCAGCCTCCCAAGCAGCTGGGACTACAGGCACCCGCCACGTCGCCCGGCTAGTTTTTTGTATTTTTTAGTAGAGACGGGGTTTCATCATGTTAGCCAGGATGGTCTCGATCTCCTGACCTCGTGATCCACCCGTCTCGGCCTCCCAAAGTGCTGGGATTACAGGCTTGAGCCACCGCGCCCGGCCAAATGTTTGTTTTAAACTCCATTTGTTCTTATTCGTCAGGTACACAGCATTATATTTCTTTGAATAGTTTACTCAGATATAACTACAGACATTCGCAAGTTCTTCACACGCAGCTCACATTCTTTAAACAAAAGAATAGGGAACATCTGCATAAATTGTCTCATTGTTTTCCACTTCATGAGCAGTCCCTTTTCTTTGCAACACATTTACTTACGTGTTTTCATTTTCTGCAGCTTTTTGGGTGTGGGTGTGTTTTTTTTTCTGTTTTAATATATTCATCCTATTATACTTTCTAAGATTTCCTGATCCAGTTACAATTTTTATATCCACAATTTATATAACTCATTTATTCAATTCCTAATTATCTAATTAGGAATATGCTTACACAAGAAAACTTGCTAAAACAATACCTGACTCTGAACTAGATAAGATAATTAGGGATTGTTGTCTGGCTGTTTCCAAAGTGAGCAAGTGAATGAGTCAAGAGGAACCTAGGGGAGATGTCTTGGATACAAACACCAGAAAATATTTCCATCTGAAGCTTGATTGATGACACACTTTATAGGGTGACTGATTTTATTGGGAGAAGGTAAGAATTTGATAAAGGTAAAACAAGTCAATTGTAAAAAGGAAAGTAGAGGTTCCTCTTCAAAGACTTTCCTCCCCATCTGATTAGGAATAAATAGTAACTTCTCTTAGAAGTAAAATTTATTCAACGACCTGTGCTAACATTCTTAAATATCTGCTAGCCATAATAAAGAAATCAATGTACTTTATGTTCTCAGCTCCCACCATTAGCCTAAATATTTGCCCTGGCATGCTTATAATAGTCCAAGCAAGCATTAGGTCATAGACTGTTCCTCTTCCTTATTTAAAAATGTGTTTACCTTTCTCAGCATTCCACAAGTTACTTCCTTCTTCCTTTGTTCTCATCTACCTTTGCCGCTTTTAAAAAGTTCTAAGTTGCTAGCCAATTGGGACAAATACAGAATGTGAGGTTCCATTCCAGCCAATGTAAACCGGACACAGCAGGTAGGGTGGACGCGTCAGGTTATAAATGACCTTGTATCCTTTGTTTGGTGTACTCTCGTGGCAAAACTGCTGGTGAGTGTACCCTTACAGGAAGTAAAAATTACCTTACTAAATGAGTTAAATTTATGTTCAAGTGCTATTTCTTTATGGCACCGGGGAACAAGCATTTCAAATACAATGAGTGAGAAAAAATAAACATGGTAAATATGAACAATTATTAATTCTCAGAAACTTTTTAAAAAATTGATAAAATAATATAGAATGTAAGAAACAAAAAAATTCACAATTTCTAAAAAAAATAAAAAGAAAGGAATCTAGACTACTATAGAACCCAAGAGTGGGTTTTACAGTTTTTGTCTCCGTATTATGTATATTCCATATTTTGGTATCTTTATGTAAACTTAAATATAAATAGTATAAGCCAAAACAAATTTTTTATATGTATAGATGAGAAAAGTATTTCCAGAACCAACAGGTGGAAACAAGTTTCAAAATTTGTGGCTATTGAATGATCTTCAGAAGAAGAGAAAATATCATGATCTGCACATTCATGTATATATTGCAAGTTTTATTTTCCCTAAGTTGACATTAGCAAGGCACTTTAAGGTTATCTTTAGGTTAATTACTATATTTCATTAATTTTGGCACTTAATTGATTATAAGACTCATCACTAATTCATGTATAACTATGAACACAAAATTTTTGTAAATTTAATCATAAATATGGTTGCTTTGTTTCTGAACCCTCCTGCATAATCAAACAAAAATGATTCAGTGTAATCTTTCTGATGCCATTTTCAAGAGCAACTAAACTCAACATATATAGTAACAATGCAGCACACAGAATAATTGCAATGAAGAGTAAAATAGCAATTATCAAGTCTGTGAACATGAAGGCAATGAAAACAACTTTATGGCTCCTGATTGGTGACAAAGATTGTAAGCCATCAATAAGATAAAAATCCATTTTATATTTGATGTTTGAAAGAGAATGTGAATCTTAAAAAAAAAAAAAATCAATGAAATACAGTACATTATATTTTACTTCCAGCCCACTGCCATCTTCAGGACTTACTCCTTCCAGTTAAAAAGTTTGGTCCAAAGAAAAGAGAAAAAAAAAAAAAAAAAAGAAAGAAGAGATTGTATTTATGGTATTTATGCTGTGCTATGAGTCAGACAATATACATGTATAAAGTATAGGAATGCCTAAATTCAACTGCTTGTGGAATTCAATTGCAGAATCGTTCCTGTTTTACACATTGCTCTCGGACCCCAATTGTCACCTTTACTATTTATATTTGATAGAGGGAAAGTTTGTCAGGTATTGGCAAGCTACAGCCCCTTTTCCTTTACTTGTTTCTGTATAGTTGGAGAGCTTTGAATTATTTTTATACTTTTAAATGCTTGAAAAGGTAAAATAAGAATATTGGATGTGAAAGTTTTTTAAAAAATTATAGTGTCCATAAATAAAATTTTATTAGGCTGAGCATGATGGTACATGCCTATAACCCCAGCAACTCAGGAGCCTGAGGCACAAGAATTGCTTGAACCTGGAAGATAAGGTTCTAGTGGGCCAAGATTGAGCCACTTTATCCAGTCTGGGCTACAGAATGAGACCACACACACACACACACATACACACACACACACCACACACACACAAAATAGAAAGAAAGAAAGAAAAGCTTTATGAGAACCAATTCCCACCCGTGTAGTGTATTTACTTATTGTCTGTATTGTCTGACTGCTTTAGCACTACAACAGCAGCATTTAGTTGCTGCCATAAATAGCATATATGGCCTGTAAAACCTAATCTTTTCCAGAACAAGTTTTTACATACCTGCTCTACTTAAGTTTCTCATGACCTCTGTTTATTTGGTGCAAATTATATTGCAGCAGGATGACAGTTTGGAATTTTAGTAATTTTCTGTTTTCTAGTTAATGAAGGTATCCTCCCTTCAAATTTTTACTTATTTGTGTTCAATTTTGCTAATTTCAGTATATTGAAATATGCCAATGTACCCTTCTTCTGGTATCTTTCTTGGAACTCATACTTGTCATTTTCTAAATAGACTACAATTACCATAATCACCTCTTATTTGACCCATGAGATATGTAGAAGAGCTTTCCATCTTTCTGGGTATTTCAGATGGTTTGATTTTTTTTTTTTTTTTTGCTTTTTCTTGTTTTCAATCTTGCATATTATGCCCTGAACTCAGAAAATGTGGTGTGTATAATTTCTAACCCTGTGAAAACGATAATCCTTTTTTTGAAAACCAATGAGAAATTTTAAAAAGAATGTACATTTTTAGCCATAGAGTTTCATATATAAGTCATTTAGAAATCTTAAAATAGATTCATATTCTTTATATTATGTATATGATTACCAAATACTTTTATTCTTAATTTTTGCTTAATTCATCTGTCAAAAGTGGAAGGTGCTGTCTTAACACTTCTGACTAAAATCATTTTAATAATAGAGGCTTAGATACATAAATGTTTTTTAAAATTCATTCAGCAAATATTTCAGGAGCACCTAATCTGTACCCCGTAAAAAATACAGAATACCTGCTATTATGAAGTGCTCAAGATTGGAAATATTTTATGGAAACCAAAAGAAAGTGAAACAAACTCTTTATATACTTTATAGTTTTATTTCAATTCATCTAAGGGCTATGAGACATATGGTACTTTAGATGTGCAATAATGGAATTTATCTGGAAAGTCAGAACATTTTTTCCTTTTTGTTTTTGTGTTAGGTGCTATAAAATCTATGGTTTTCTAGGACTTGTGTGTGTTGAGGAAAAGGTGGTGGCTGAATGAGAATTACAGACCAAAGAAAAGCAAAAGTGTGAAGGCCATGAGCAAGGAGCATGAAACTTCAGAAATGAAAGGAAGTAAAGAGGGTTGGAGTGGAGAGAAAGAAGAGAGAATGACAGATCGCACACAAGGCTAATTCTCTGCCTGGAAGACAGACTAAGGATTCTGGATTGTTTCCAAGAACAAGTGAACAATTTTAAGAAACAATATGATCCATTTTTACCCCTATTTCAAATAAATCCATTTGCAATGTGCAGGATGGTTTGGAGGAGACAAGATTGGATATCAGAAGAATATTCAGGGACTAAAACTCTACTACTGTTTATAAATGAAGGGAGTTATTCTCATTTATGTCTCTGAAATTGAGATGTACCTACTTAAAAGTTAATATTGTTATCCCTTTTATTTTTCTGTGGTTGTGAAACAACTTTTGCAAAGATTATGACCGTGAGAAGTATAGTGTGGCTGATTTCTTTTTACTTCTAGCTTCATAGATTGCCTGTCCTTGTTCATTCCTGGGTATAGGCCAAGCTTACCATAGGAGGAATTTATAGTTTAACTTTGAAGCAAGGATGACAACAGTTTCTTCCTAAACTAACCCCTCCTTGAGGGACTGAAATCACCTTTGGAAAACTAATTAAAACCACGTAATTAGGATTATGGTGAGGGTGAAATTCTGCTAAGATGTAGGCATAGTTTCTATAATCCCTTACTAGCCATGAGTCATGTGGCCTGAGGTCACAAGATTTGTGACTTCACCAATTGCTCCAATATATAAAATCACTATTGTAGAACCTAATATTGACATTTTAAGATGTTTTTCATACTTTTGCTTTCTGGTAACTGACTGACCCTACCTAGACCCATGACTCAAGACTCAACTGGTCCTGTGGCCACCCCACTCAGAGGTGGACTAAGCACAAGAGGACCTTTTCTTACCCTCTCTGATTTCATATTAAACCAGTCAGCAGTACCCATTCTCTAGGTGCCTACCCACTAAATTATTAAAACTTTAGCCTCTGAGTTCTCTGGGAGGTAGATTTGAACAATAACAAACTCTTATGCTTCAATTTGGTCAGTCTTGCATTAATTAAACTCTTTCTCTACTGCAATACTATGGTCTCAGTGAATTGGTTTTATCTGTGCACCAGGCAGGAAAAATCTATTGGGCAATTACAGATCACTAATGAGTTTACACTGAATTTTCTGTTTATTTTTCTATGCTTCCAGATATGTCATGATTTCCTTAAGAAGAATATCGTTGATGAGTGTATACTTTTATGTAAATAACATTTTGTTATCTCATTTTATGTTGTTGTACCTAACTGCTGTTTTCCTCTATATGAATTGACCTTAGTTATTTATTCTGCTAATAATGGACTACCAACCCACTGAGCCCAATCATAAAAAATACCTCAGTAAACATAATCATTCATACCCTTGAAAGGAGCTGTGTGAGATTTTCTTTCCAATATATATCCAGGATCAAATTTCAGTTACATAGTCTGTTTGCATATCTCCTGACTGCCTACCATGGCCTATTTTCCATGAGAAATGGATGAGTGTTTTTATATTCTCACAGCTCACCAACACTTCATATTATTTAGTTTTCTAATTTTTATAATATATTTAATTGATAACTTTAAATGGAAGTTGTATATTTTTCAAACATACCTAAAAATACAAAGACTAAAATTGACCTCCTTCAGTAAATAGTTTTACTTGCTTTATTTAAATGTTTAAAATTATTATGCTAAAATGTTTAATTCAAATCTCAGAGTGCTAGTTTTCTATTGCTGGTGTGAAATATTACCACAAATTTAGAGGTTTAAACTAGCAAAGATTTATTACCTTATAATTCTGGAGGTCAGAAGTCCAAAATGAGTCTCCCAAGAATGAAATCAAGGTGTTGACAGGACTATATCATATCAGCCTGACACTGCATATTTACCTCTTTTACATTTAAAGGACCTTGTGATTACACTGGGCCCACACAAATAACCCAGAATAATCTTTTTATTTTAAAGTGACCTGATTAGCAACCTTAATTTCACATGTAGCCTTAATTATCCTTTTTCAATGTAGCACAACATAATCATGGTTGAGAAAGGGACATTTAGGATACAGACAACTTTGGAGGGCCATTATTCTGCCTGCCACAGAGACATATCATCCATATGTGACTCATCTCTAAAAATTAAAGCATGTTGATATGTACCCACAGTACAAGCAATTTTTTTTTTTAATCAGGATACAAATAAGATCTACCTACTGTTGTTTGGTTTTGTCACATGAATAATTTTTAATGTATATAAGGCTTATCATGTCCACTTTTTCTCGTGCAATTGATTTGTTGAAAATATCCAGTCTACCCTTACAGAAAATCCCACTTTATGAATTGGTTTTCTCCTGTTTCCTCATGTTGAGATTTAAGATGCTCTTTTTGTATTTTTTTAATCTCAAGCTACAGCTAACAGCCAAAGGTGATTCAAGATTTATGTATCTGAGAAAAATACTTGTCAGATGATCCAATATATTTCACATTATATCATATTAGGAGACTCATAACATGTTCTTGCTCCATTGTGTTGAAGTAAGGTTTTGCTATTTATACGGTTGAAATTTGCCCACTAACAAAAGCCATTTTATTACCTCCACCTTGCCACTGCTAGAAATCTTGGTGGATTTCTAATGCATGATACACCCTCCTATTTTCCAAGTGTTTTCCCCACCACCACAATTAATGACTTCTAGGCGATTTCCTTTTCTTAATTTGATCTTATCTGAACTATATTTTTTATAAGTCTTGTTTGAAATTTTTGGTTGGCAGAGGACGTCCTTGCCAGTTTCCCAGTACTGATATAGAATCTCATATATATATTTACATATATGAGAATATATACACACACACACTTTTACCATTTTGAGAGAGGATGACTAAGTTGGTTATAAGTTTTTCTGTAATGATTTGTAAAGAGAAGTGACAGTACTTCTGATTTTAGTAGATGCTGATTAAGAGAATATAGTAAAAAGGCAGTACTAGGCCGGGCGCGGTGGCTCAAGCCTGTAATCCCAGCACTTTGGGAGGCCGAGGCGGGTGGATCACGAGGTCAGGAGATCGAGACCCTCCTGGCTAACACGGTGAAACCCCGTCTCTACTAAAAATACAAAAAACTAGCCGGGCGCGGTGGCGGGCGCCTGTAGTCCCAGCTACTCGGAGGCTGAGGCGGGGGAATGGCGGAAACCCGGGAGGCGGAGCTTGCAGTGAGCCGAGATCGCGCCACTGCACTCCAGCCTGGGCGACAGAGCGAGACTCCGTCTCAAAAAAAAAAAAAAAAAAAAAAAAAAAGGCAGTACTAGTAAATCTTAAATATATGTGAACCTGTTTAATTCACATGTAACATTCACATGCTTTTTAAAAAGGCAATTCATGTTATATTAGACATTTAAAAATTCTAAAGATGTTTGATGCCTGCATGGATTTATGAACTCCTTGCAACAACTGATGGCCCCTGCTCTTCAGAAGACTGTAAACTTCAGAGTAGAGAATATGGCTTTAAGAAATATGACTTCCAATTTGGAATTTCAGTGGGACTTATTATCTGAATTAATTCTTAATTTCTAGGCTATGGAAGTACAATTGAAAATTTGCACATTAATACTTAAGTGATTCATAAAATGAATTACTTTTTCAGCAACTAAATGTTACCCTAGAGGTGTAAAATACTTACCATATTTTTTCAAATTATCCACGTTTTATTCATAAAGGACTATATTTTCAAAAAGGATTCATTTTTCAGTAAGTGTTTTATTTTTCTTTGACTATATATCTCTTACTGTTATACGTTAGGGAGACAGTTGTGAGAAAATATATATTGTTATATTGTTCTTGAATATAGAACTTATAGTTAATTCTATGAAATTGCATTTGATTTTATATACATTAGCCAGGATAAGATAGGAATAGTTTTGGCATTAAGGGAAATTCCGTTATTTGGAATAGGTTTAGAGAGCCTGCATATTACCTTTGACCATTATCTGTGAGTAACAGAAAACAGTAAATGAATAGTAGCTTAAATTTTACAAAATGTTTATTTTTGTCATCTGGAGGTAATCAGTCAGTCCATTTGCTGGTGTGGCTCCCTACCACCTAAAGAACCAACAGTTTTTTTCAGCTTAAACACTTGAACCCACGGTTGAACCCTATTGGTATGATCAAGGTATATACAATGAGAATTAGTTACTATGTAATTCTGGAAAGAGCTGGGAAGTAAATGTCTAGGAGAGAGTTGAGAGATCATAGAAAAAGTAGGTAGAGAAGCCTATGAAAAACCTTGTTTCTGTGTAGCTACCATCTTTGTGGGTCTATTGCCAAACTTCTGAGAGGGCATAGAGTTGCTGCCCGTTATATGGGCTGGGTTTTGAGAAGGGAGACACATAGAAGAGGGGAGTGGGACAGGAACCCACTGGCACCTCTGCATCTGCCTGTTATAGCAAGTGACCCTGGTGACCATAAATGCCCTCCCTCAAATGTGTTGTCAATTCTTTTGGACAACTCTAACCCAGAACCATGCAGAAAAGATGATTCTGGGAAACAAAACCAAATAAATATAATACAAAAAATCAGAGGTAGAAAAACCTAGTCAGGTGTTCAAAAGCAAAGCACAGGGCAGAGAATATTCATTTGGATGCTAAAAAGTCACTTAAACAGTTGCTCTGTGTAGGTTCACTATTGTGAGAAAACTTGGGGAAAAAAGATTAAGGTAAATTGTCCAAATTATTGTGAAACATTAGCAAAAAGGAGAGTGTTTCAAATACATAGATAAAATGTAAACAAAATTATGAATATCATGATAATATTATGAATCAATTTATAAAATTTAGCTAGTGACCTCTGGGTTCCTTTTCCCTTTAATCTTCATTTTAAATTATTGAAAAAACTGAATTCAGAACTGTTTTGCCTTTAGATGCATATGCTGTCTGGATAAATTTAGGGAATGAGAACTGAAGAGTGTATTGGCCAGTGATGGAATATGTGTTCCTAAGGCATTTGGCAAATGCTCTGAGGGAAATTACTTTGTTCTTATTCAGACAGATACCATCATGTTCTCCCTAAATAAAATGCCTATAACAAGCCGTTTGTGTGTGAAGAAAAGGGATTGTCAGTATTGAATAGGAAGCAAACATTTTCAAGATTTATTAAAATAATGGTTAAACTGTGAAGAGACACACATTGGCACAATATTTCCCTGGTAGCTCAGATGAATTTTGCATGCAGAGAACCAATTGGCTGTACTCAAATCTATCCAAGAATACCATGTAATTAGGAAAATGCCTACAGCTCCTAGGAAAGGATGGATGGGAGCTTGCAATTCAGAAACTAGGTTTATAAAAAGTAGGTTCTCACTGGGTATGCCTTTGAAATAAAATACCCTCCAGTACAGCCACCTTCCTTTCCACAGCCATCTGGCACTATTCCATACTGCAATTTCTGAAGAATATCCTACAGAGTAGGCAGCAACAAAATAGACACAGCCTCTACCTGTGGACATTAAGAAAAATATAAAATTTCAACATTACTAAGTTTTGTGGCAGAAACTTCTAGTAATCCAAAAATATCTTATACCCCTCCTCAATAGAAAAATAGCCCCAGATTTGATAGCTGGGCACATGTCTGCCTGAATATTACGTTTTTCACCTTCCTTTAGAGCTGGATGCAGTCATACAAGTAAGTTATGCTAGCAAAAGGAAAGCAGAAGTGGTTAGAGCAATTTTCAATGTGTTCTTTGAGGAAAGGGTGTTCCCTTTTCATTTCAACTTCTAGGCAGGTGCAAATACAGGTATCTTATACTAAGATGTTACATTAGGAATGGATACTAATTATACAGCTACAGCCACATGTCATAACAATGTTTTGGTTGGTGATGGATTCAATATATGATGGTCATCCCATATAATTGTAATGTTGTATTTTTACTTTAGTTTTTCTATGTATAGATATATTTAGACACGCAGATACTGGCCACTGTGTTAGAATTCCCTACAGTATTCAGTACAGTAACATGCTGTACAAGTATGTAGCCTAGGAACAATAGGTTATGTCATATAACCTAGGCATATAGTAGGCTATACCATCTAGGTTTCAGTTAATAAATTCTCTTATGTTGGCACAGTGATGAAATCCCCCTAACAACGTCTTTCTCAGAAGGTATTTCCAACTTTAAGTAATGCACAACTATAATATGCTAAAAAGAGCCTAGATTTCTGTGGCAGATGACTGCAACTGTATTACCACTGCCCCCATCAATAAGTGAAATCTATTTTCCACTCTCTTGAGTGTGAGCTGGTCTTAGAGCTTCCTTTAACCAAGACAATGTGGTGGAGGTGACTCTGTAACTTCCAATATTAAACTATAAAAGACTTGCAACTTTCAGCTTCAGCCCTTCTGCAAAACTCTTCCTGGGAATGTAGTTGTCAAGTAAAAATCTTATTACCTTGAGATTACTATTCTTTTAGAGAGCCCAAGATAAACATGTTAGAGGCAACACAGAGATGACCAGCAATCCCCTAGCTGCTTGAGCTACACACGAGGCACAACACATATGAGTGCGAAATATCCCTGGGACACTCTACCCCTAGCATACACCATAAGGAGCAGAACCACTAACAAACTATCTAGTCCAGGATAAAGAATTATAAGAAATAGAATTGTTGTGGCTTTAAGCCACTAAATGTTGGAGTGGTTTGTTGTGCAGTATGGGTAACAGATACACTGTCTATTCTGTATTCTACTCATCTGATAAAACTCCAGTTTCCTCTTTAAACACTACTCAGAGCAGCTCCGCCTAAACCACAGTTTGATTACAGTATTCAGTAAGTTACATGAGATATTCAATACTTAATTATAAGATAAACTTTGCCCAGTCATAGGCTAATATAAGTTTTCTGAGCATATTTGGGGTAGACTAGGCTAAGCTATGATTTTTGGTATGACCTAAATATTTAAGTCATAAAACATTGAGTACACCTAAATGTAAGTTAGGTGTCCATTTAAGTGTAAACTATAAGCTAAATGTGTGGCTTATAATTTTAATTTGAAAACATTTTAAAGATTGTATTGGGAATTTGAGAGGGATGTTTTTACTCTTAATGATTTCACTGTTTTTGACTAAATACACATTTAATTAGTAAGAAGTAAATATATAGATCATATAAATCTTTTTAATAGTTCTGACATGGTCTATAGAAATGGTCAAAATATAATATTCTGCTATGTCCCAAAGCTTGAGAATTATCTGTTTTATCTTTATACGTTTGATGAAAGTCACACAAGTATAATTATTGCTATTGCTGTTATTTTAGTTTCTGTTATCGCATTATTTCCATCTTATAAATTCTTTTCTATATTCCTTTGAGTTTTGTGGCACTTTGATAACTGTCCCATTCTAAGCAGTCTCTTAGCGTGTGGAACTTTCCCATCTACCCCATGGAGACGCAAGAATATTAAGGCATTGACAGCAATTTCCTGCCTAGCTCTATGGGAAGTTTGAAAACATCACATATGGAGAAAAGAACAATATATCAAGTTAATGTTCAACAATGTATCATGTTAAAAGGCAACCAGTGTCTGCAAGGAAGGAATATCCAGTCCTTTTATAAAATTACATTAATAACGTAATAGTTAATGGCCCCAAACCTTGAAAAATTCTATCTGATTCTAAATCCTCTCCTACCTCTTCTTTATTGAAATAAAAAAATTCCAAGCTATTTATTCCAATAACATTTAAGATTCAATGGCTATATGAAATATTTCCTATATAACATTACTGAATAATTTTTTTCTTTGTATAGACTTGAGTATTGGTATTTAAAACTGACAAGGACTATAGAGACAGTTTTTCTCAAACCTCTTGATTTATAACCTCAAATATTTTTAAAGCCTAACAAAAATGGTGGTCTTACATAGATACACACACATAGTCTTCTACTTGAACACTAGAGAAGTCTAGAATCAGTTAATTTTTGAAATTAATTGCAGAAATTAATTAATTAAATTGTATTTAATTGCAGCTCCTTAGTACTATATGTGTCATAGCACATCCACTCAAAACCTACTTTTCATTTTGTTAACCCCTATTCCCAAACTAAATTCCACAATGCCAAAGTCATGGGAATTAATCTGATATTAAAAATGATATAATAACTATATCAAGTTTCAAACATTTCTACGCATTCCAAAAGAATCTCTCTGATCCAGAATGGGTCACACACAATGCCTTGAATATTTACTCCATTTTTAAATTTTTTAATCCCTTAAAAGGCTTGGATTATTTTCATTTTGATTTATTATTATCCCCAGTGGATTATCAGATAATTCTCTTTTGATCACTCCAAATGCCTATCCTTGTGACACAGTTAATGATAAACTTCTCATCATAAAGCCCTCACTGGTCATGAAAACCCCATTTATTTTCCTTCCTATCAACTCCTAGAGATATTATTATTCATTAATTACTTGGAACTGACTTTATACTGCCTTGATATGTAATTTTTTTTTTTAACCTATTTAAAGCTTATGTCCTCAACTAGACTTGCAACTTATTTATTGGAAGAAGTATTAAGTTAAATCTTTGTTTTCTACCACAGAACCTTAGATAGTTTCATAAAATCTTAAATTAGTAAATTTTCTATTTGAGAAAAATATAGAGCTCAAGTAAAAAAAGAAGAAAACAAAAAGTAACCCTGAGCAGTTAACTTGGAGATAAAACTCAGCTTGAAGAAATATAACAACGTTTCTTGAGCACATACTATGAACTGAAGTAATATGCACAGTATTTTACATACAGTTTTTCATTCAGCTACTTACATATTTGCTTACTTGAAATAAACTCTTGGTATTCAAAATAGCCTGGAATCTAGATATTCGAAATTATGAAATACTCTAAGTTATCTGATTCCTATATTTTATGAAAATAAATTACTTATCTGATAAATAATTTCTTAGAGAACCTTTAAGGACATATTAGAGAATGTACTAAAATTAGGAGGGAAGGTGTATTAGTCCATTCTCACACTGCTATAAAGAACTACCTGAGACTGGGTAATTGATAAAGAAAAGAGGTTTGACTCAGTTCCACAGGCTGTACAGGAGGCATGGCTGGGGAGGCCTTAGGAAACTCACAAGCATGGCAGAAGGGCAAAGGGAAAGCAAATACATGGTGGCAGGAGGGAGATACAGGTGGGTGGTGGTGGGGAAATGCTACAAACTTTTCAAACAAACAGATCTTATAAGAATTCCGTCACAAGACAGCACCAGAGGGATGGTACTAAACCATTAGAAACTACCCCCATGATACAATCACCAGGCCCAGCACTCCAGATCATACACAATTCAACATGAGATTTGGGCGGGGACACAGAGCCAAACCATATCAGAAGGCACATGAGGAGATAGCCAAATCAATACAATAAGTTTGCTATTTGGATTATGAAATAAAACATGCAAACCTGCTCCTTCAATTCTGTTTGCTTGGTCTAAGCACCAAGTGAAAATATAATTTTTGTCTGTTTCTTCAAGCCAACATATCTCTAAATTTTGCCAGAAGCACTCATTTGCAAGTCATGCTGTCCTTATCCTCCTTCTTTGACTTCCATGTCTCGTGATCAAATTCTTAAAAGTTATTTGAATGTTACTTTATGTCATGCAATTTGCTTCCTTTAAATCCAGTTTGGTTTTCCCAATAGTGAGCACGTCTATCTCCTTAGGTAATATATTTTCCTAAAAGGGCATAATAGTCAACATTTTCTAATCCCTTTGTGGGTTTTTCAGAACTAAAAATTCATTACAATAGAGTAAGTGAACTCCTGCTTCACTTACTTTTTTTTGTCCATATTTACTCCATCAAAATATAGATGTTCTGATTAACACATAATACAAATGCTTTATGCTCCAAATAGCCACCCAGAGGTAAGAAGGCACATTTGATTTTATTGCTGAGCATTATGCAAGATGAAAGGGGCATGTGTGTATAATTAAAAAGCTACAAATGTCACTGACTCTGGTCAGAAGTCTAGCTTAAAATAAAAAAATCAAGTTGAGGCACTTATGTATTTTGTGACCTTGTCTACTTGCCAAAATGGAGAGGATTAAAAAAGAAACTGCTGAGCTGGGAACAGAAAGATGTTAGCCAGTGATTTCTTCCTGGCACAGAAAGATCAAAGCGGTACTATTTTTAGGGATATGGAATGGCTCCTATTCCAATTTTGTCTTTTTTTATGTTGGTATACTAGATTGAGAGGATAATCTGTTAAGATTAAAATGCTGAGGTTTGGGTCCGTTTGACAGTAAGACACTTTAGTGTCGTGATTCAGAGCACAGCCATAGGACCCATACTGCCTGGGTTCAAATTTCAGTTCCACTGCTTCCTATCCCTAAACATTTGGGAGGATATTTCACCTTTCTGTGCTTCATTTCCCCAGGCATAAACGAGAAATGATAATGGCACCTACCTTCCAGCATTGTTTGAGGATGAAATGGGTAGATATATAAAACAGTTTAGGAGAATGTCAGGTATATAGTAAGTCCCTATGTGTTAGCTATTGTCATTCTTGTGTACCCTGACCCCAGCCCAGGAATCTTAATTTTCTCGAGTATTCAGATTCATCCTTTGCTCTCTTTGGTTCCTCATTAAAACTTTAGAGAAAGTCCGGCACATTAAAGGGGAAAAAACTAAGAATTAGCACCACATGTGACAGGCACTCTATGAGGTAACTTTAATAAACTTTTAAAAGTAATTATAATGGCATTAGTGTTCAAACCCAAGAGACTCCATCTTGCATAAGGGCTGGATAAAATGAGGCTGAGACCTGCTGGGCTGCATTCCCAGGAGGTTAGGCATTCTAAGACACAGGATGAGACAGGAGGTGAGCAGGACTGGTATCACAAGATACAAGTCACCAAGACTCCGCTGATAAAACAGGATGCAATAAAGAAGCTGAAAAAAACCTGCCTAAACCAAGATGCCATCAAAGGTGACCTCTGGTCATCCTCACTGCTCACTATGCACTAATTATAATGCATTAGCATGCTAAAAGACACTCCTACCAGCACCACGACAGTTTACAAATGCCATAGCAATGTCCAGAAGCTACCCTATATGGTCTAAAAAGAAGAGAAACCGTTTGTTCTGGGAATTTCCCTCCCCTTTCCTGGGAAACTCATGAATAATCCACCCCTTGATTAGCATATTGTGAAGAAATAATCACAAAAATAGTAAACCAGTATCCCTTGGGGCTGCTCTGCTTATGGAGTAGTCATTTTATTCCTTTGTTTTAATAAACTTGCTTTCACTTGATTCTGTGGACTCGCCCTGAATTCTTTTTTGCATGAGATTCAAGAAGCTTTTCTTGGGGTTTGGACTGGGACTCCTTTCTGTTAACAATGATATTTTGTATGTATGAATGTTGGCATCCCTTTTAGACGAGAAAACTGGGCTTTGGGGAGGAAAAGTTACCTGGACAAGGTCACAGCTAGCATGTGGCAAATAGTTATGATGACCAGACCAGTCTTATGTGCCAAGTTTAAGATAAGCCACCTTTGACAAGAATAAAAACTTCATCTTCTGGTACAGTAAGGGGCCAAAGGATGGAGCTGAAAGAACAAAAACTTCAAGTCAACTCTGCAGTTCAAGGTAGGGAGCTGTAGGATACTTGAGGATAGATGATATTTTCACCTCTTTTATGTGTGTGTAGTTTTCTACTCCTAGATCTGAGTATAATGCTAGAAATTGTTTTCTTCCATCACATGGATTTCATGACCAGAATGACAGACTCATAAAAAGAATCCAAAGTTTGTTTCTCCAAATGAAAGACCTTGTTTTAGGGGTGACTTGACCTGATACAGCAAAAGCAGTATATCAGTAGGATAATATATATTTTTTTAAAGGTGGCGATCAAGGCATGCTTATTTAAAATAGAGTATACTACCCACATATAAATAAGGCTTGTAATAATTAGGGAACTAAAATCTTCACAAGTCTACTGAAAATTCAGTTTATCAGAGCATCTCAACTAACAAATGGCAAATTCACATTTCAGAAAAATAGAAAAACTGCTTATCTGGATCTAATTCACATCAATAAGAATAAATACCAATCAGGAAATATAATTATTACATCACATCTTGAGGTTTTTAGTAAAATACAAAATACTCATGCACAAAATGAGGTAATTGAGCTATAGTTCACATGTTTTAAGGCAGGGAAAGAATTTTTAAACATTATAAAGATATAATCTCATGACTGTCATTATCTGTTTACTGTACACCTAATTTGTCCAAGAGTGTTGTAAAAATATTAGTTCAAACAAAATTACTAACAAATTTTAGGGTGCACATGATTTTCATCATTTTATAGAGAAAGACTCCAAGACTCACAGAGACTATAGGGAGTGTCCAAGTTTATAGGCCTCAGAGCTAGGAATTGAACCTAGATCCAGATTACAAACCTTGCTTTGGAAATACAATAGTAAATGGGCTTTTCAACTGAGAAAATAGAATAAGAGATATTAAAAGTACTAAAGAATAAAATTTATAATATAAAGTAGCAAATAATTCCTGAAAAAAAAAAAAAGAGTAATTTGACCAAAGCAAACACTCAAGCCCTGTGACAATTCTGCAAATTATGAAATGGATTTTATCCATGGAAGAAGGTGTAGATAAATGATTCCAGGATCCTGAAAAAAGACCAGACTCAGAATGAATCAAAGTTTGTGAAGTATTAGAGATATTGTTTACACACATTGTATTTTTTCTTTCATTAAGGAGGAGAAAGGGATAGGTTCATTGTTTGAAAAAAAAGATGCAGCAGGCCGGGCGCTGTGGCTCAAGCCTGTAATCCCAGCCCTTTGGGAGGCCGAGACGGGCAGATCACGAGGTCAGGAGATCGAGACCATCCTGGCTAACACGGTGAAACCCCGTCTCTACTAAGAAATACAAGAAAACTAGCCAGGCGTGGTGGTGGGCGCCTGTAGCCCCAGCTACTCGGGAGGCTGAGGCAGGAGAATGACGTAAACCCTGGAGGCGGAGCTTGCAGTGAGCTGAGATCCGGCCACTGCACTCCAGCCTGGGTGACAGAGTGAGACTCCGTCTCAAAAAAAAAAAAAAAAAAAAAAAAAAAAGATGCAGCAATGTATCATGAATAGAATATGGTATGAATGACAACCTTGTTTTAATATTCTCTTGCAAGAAGAATATAATGAAAGTTCAAAAAGGTAAAAAATATGATAAATAGAAAATAGAAATTCAACATAATTTGGATATAAAACAGTTCCAGCTTGTTTTAGTATGCAGGCTCAAAGTTTTGTCAGACTACTAAATGAATTTAAAAATGGAAAGCTAAAAATACAATTTCTACTTAAAAGTGATGAGAAAATACAGTAAAAAATGACAACATATTTTATTTCTAAGCATACAGAATTAGAAGACAGTAAAAAAGAGCGGCATTTTTTTTTTTTCTTTTGGAAAAAAAGGAAGATAAAGTGGGGACAATTCTTTTAAATGCCTGAAGGAGTCTTTTGTGGAAGAAAATGGTGTATTTTAAATGTTTATCTCAGGAGGATGAAAATAAATGAGGTTTTTAGAAAGGAGTATTTTCTCAAAGGCTTTAGTCATAAAATTTCTGGAAAAATTTATACACTGAAATGATTATCCCTTGTGGAATGAGTCTGCATGTGTGTGGGGTGGACTTACTGTTTTTTACTTTGTGTTCTCCTAAGTAATTTCTACTTTTTTTCCTTTGAACAAAACTCACGTTTTTTTAATAGAATAATCAGGAAAGTAATGATTGACAAGTAATATTTAATTAAAGATCTGGTTCAATGTAACAGCATTGAAGGAAAAAAGTGGATATTTGGAGAGATTTCCTGGCAAAACAAGTAAGTTTTGATGTATGATTGACAAGAAGTTGTATATATTTAAGCTGTTCGATATCATCATTTGATACACATATATGTTGTGCAATGATTACCACAATTAAATTAATTAACACATTTATCACCACACTGTTACCGTGTGTGTGTGTGTGTTTGTGTGTGTGTGTGTAGTGAGGAAACATAAGATATACTCTTCTAGCAAATTTCAAATATACAATGTATCATTAGTAACTATAGTTACCGTTCTGTACACTAGATCTCTAGAACATATTCATTATATAGGTGACTCATATTTTGGAATTAAAGACAAAGGTAGATCCTTAAATGTTTTTTCATCAAAAAAGAAATTCATACTGATCAAAGATGTAAATGAAAAAGAAAAACAAAATAGTTGCCTAAGAAAATATAGAATATTAATATATAGAAATACTTTTATCAATATTACTTTATCAAATTAATGCTATCTACATTTTGAAAAACATTTAAAACAAAAATTAGCAGACCACCATGTGCAGGTGCTTTTTCTGATCTGTACCTATATATTTTTAAATAGTATTAATACTCTGGCTGAGCATGACTTATTTGAAGTGCTTGTGGCCAGAAATATTTCTAATTTCAATTTTCTTTGGATTTTGGAGTATTTACATATAGATAATAAGATATCTTGGAGATGGGATCCAAGTCTAAACACAAAATTCGCTTATGTGTCATATATACTTGATATATATAGTCTGAATATAATTTTATACAATATTTTCAGTAATATACATTATCACATGAAAGCAGGTTTGGAATTTTTCACTAGAGGCATGTTGCTACTCAAAAAGTTTCCAATTTTAGAGCATTTCAGATTAGGGATGTTCAGCCCGTATTATCATATTTTATCAAATATAAACATTTATTTGCTTTCGTTTAAAGTAGAACACATTTATTGGATAAATCTTTTCACAATACCTTTATAGATAGACTATAACCCTCCCCACCCTCACAATTATGATTTTCCTCCTACATGTAATATTTTGAAAATCTTCCTGATAAAGCCAGTGTGTAAGCAGTACTTACTCTTGACTTCAAGTGAAGATCCCATATCAAAAATAGCTTTTTATTAGGAAATCCCTAAATATTTGTATTGCAAGGTCTTTTTCTGAAGCAATTTAGTTTTCTACAGGAGAATCCCCTAACCTCTTGTCTGGGAGATCAGGATGGTTGTCCCGCTTCTAAACCAAAGCATAGGGAAAAAGTCTGGGCGGCCTCAGCGCTGACTCTCACAGACCACGTCCTTATCATTTTGAGGTTGCTTTTTGTCAATTACTGGGATGAGACTCCTGAGTGTAAGGCCTCTCTGATTTAAATTATCTTGAGGGTAAACCATGCTGCCTTCCTGACATTTTAGGGTTAA
This sequence comes from Trachypithecus francoisi, assembly GCF_009764315.1. Classification (NCBI taxonomy): domain Eukaryota; kingdom Metazoa; phylum Chordata; class Mammalia; order Primates; family Cercopithecidae; genus Trachypithecus; species Trachypithecus francoisi. The sequence continues at coordinate 33,007,922 of NW_022681462.1, forward strand.
GGCTAGAAGCATAATCGCTGTTTGGGTCTAGGTATAATAGGTCGGAGATACCCAATCCTTCCTGTTCTCAATTCTTTGGCCTTTACTTTAGGTTGGTACAAAAGTAATTGCAGTATTCATCATTAGAAGAAATGGTAAAGTCTACAATTACTTTTGCACTAACATAATCCATTTACAAGAATATTAGCATGTAGTCTACTCCATTCTGCTAAACCAATTATGCTGATTTATCTGAATTCAGTCTTCCAAAAAGTATTGAAATGCTTGTTCACTGAAGTTTTCATTTCCATTTTTTGGGTCTTCGTTTATAGTCTTTTCAAGTAAGATTTGAGGAAAGATAGGAGATAAAAGTTGGTGGAACACCAATTATTTTAAACGAAATGATTTAAATATTTGACATTAAAGGCATATTCTGCAAAATGGAAGGTTCACAGACCATATTATTAAAAAATGAAAAACATTTATAAAGGCTAAAAATCACCAATAAAGTCAAAATTAAGGAGACACATAAGGAAAAATAACTTATGAGATTAAAAATTGTTGTCAACTATGTAAATAAAAATATGAGTACACTAATAGAACAAAAAGTAGGCAAAGTGTATTTGCAGACAGTTCAAAGAAAAAGGTGACTAACATAGGAAAGATGATTAGATAGTCAACAAGAGCCAAATCTATAGAATAGAATTTCAGAGTTATTTAACTGCCACAGTGACTAAGCAGAAAATGTTTGCTGATCTCTAAACTAGATAGGGATATGAAGACACAACCCCTCTTTTGCCAGTGGAAGTGGAAATTGACTCAATGTACATGGAGAGTTAATTGGTATCATATATCAAAATCTAAAATACCCTATAACACAACTCATTTATATGAAGTATTCAGATATAGAGAAGAAAGTAAAATTGTATATATTAACTTAATATTTGCAGCTTTCTGAAACAAAATGAGATGTACCTAATACTAAGGAACATTATAAAATATAATTTATCCACACAATCCATACAATATAATAATCAGTAATTGAGAAGAAAGTGGAAGACACACAGACACACGCACGCACACACACACACACACACAAATAGGGTAAAATATCTAGGACTTTAAAATTGTATTTAGCTACTTCATTTTGTCAAAATCTAGGATCCTTTACATGTGAAGTCATATTGTATATACTGTGCACCAACTTGTTCATGTAAAAGAATATGTAGTTACACAGATGAATGCAATTAAATCGCTGGAATGATACCAAAAAGTGTTATAGGTTTTGAAAGAAAGGACTGGAAGATAAGAGGTATGAGCATAAGTTTTGTTTATACTATTATTTTATACTTTCTGTGATAATATGATTAGAAAATGTACTTACAAATGACATTTGAAAGTTAATGGGAAAAGCATGCTATGTTTTGCTAAGAGAAACCAAAAAATCTGTAATTCTGAGCCCATTTTGTTTAAAACTAGGCATATAAAAGTATTAAAAACTTGTTGAATATGTGTACGTGCATAAACATACAGAGAAATGTAAATAGAATATTTGTTTTATTTGCTTTTAAAAAAACTATCTTGTTTGCTATATAAAGTAACATCATAAAACAAAAGAAAATTTAAAAATAGAAGAGAAGAAGAGAGGTTGAAAAAGTGTTTTTCCTCTTAGTAAAAATGCCAAATAAGAATCCTCCGTACTACTATAGGAAGCTGAAGTAAGTAACTTCTAAACTGTGACTATACTGTAAATTCTTATGATGTGTTTAATATTTTGTGTTTATTTTTGTTTAGTGCAATTTCTAATACTTATATCCATATTTTGAAATAAAATGGCCTTAGTTTGAACCATAAGAAGTAGTGACTCTTTAACCCCAAATTATCAAAAATATACTCTAATAGCTTTTTGTGGTTGAAGTTATTTTTAAATCTTACTTGAAGTTCTGGGATACATGTGTTGAATGTGCAGGTTTGTTACATAGGTATGCATGTGCCATGGTGGTTTGCTGCACCTATGAATTTGTCATCTAGGTTTTAAGCCCTGCATGCATTAGATATTTGTCCTGATGCTCTCCCTCCCATTTCCCTCCAGCCCTTAACAGGCCCCAGTGTGTGATGTTCCCCTCCCTGTGCCCATGTGTTCTCATTATTCAACTCCCATTTATGAGTGAGAACTTGTGGTGTTTGTTTTTATGTTCCTGTGTTTGCTGAGGATTATGGTTTTACTCTAATAGTTTTAACTAGTAGATTTTTAAAATTTATTTTAAATAGAGGGAGCATCTAAGTAGATTTGTTAACTGGGAATATTGTGTGACGCTGGGATTTGGAGTACAGATCCTATCAACCTGATAGTGAGCGTAGTACAGAGTAGGTAATTTTTTTTAACTCCCCTTCCCTCCACTCTCTTCTAGTCTAGTGTCTACTGTTCTCTTATATGTCTATGTGTGCCCAGTGCTTAACTCCTACTTATAACCCTATTAAAAATGAGAAAAGGACATAAACAGACACTTATCAAAAGGAGACATACAAGTAGGCCACAAATGTGGAAAAAAATGCTCAGCATCACTAATCAGACAAATGCAAACCAAAACTACAGTGAGATATCATCCCACACTGGCCAGAATGGCTAGTATTTAAAAGTCAAACAACAAATGCTGGCAAGGCTGCAGCGAAGAAACAACGCTTATATATTGCTGGTGGAAATGTGAATTAGTTCAACCACTGTGGAAAGCAGTCTGTAGATTTCTCAAAGAACTTAAAACAGAGCTACCATTTGACTCAGCAATCCCATTACTGGGTGTGTACCTGAAAGAAAATAAATCATTCCACCAAAAAGACACATAGACTCATATGTTCATAGTTGCACTGTTCACAATAGCAAAGACATGGAATCAACCAAGGTTCCCATCAATGTTAGATTGGAAAAAGAAAATGTAGTTCATATATACCATGAAATAGTACATAGCCATGAAAAAGAATAAAATCATATCCGATGCAGTAACATCAATGAAGCTGGAAGCTATAATCCTAAGAAAATTAACACAGGAACAGAAAAACATTCCTTGAATTGCTGCATCTCTTTAGATTCTCTCTCCTCTGAGATGCATTCCAAGTTCCTCTGATACCCATACTATGGTACATCCAAAATTCCAAAATTGCCTTCACTGACTGCCTCAGCAGCCTCATATTTTGCTCAGCATCCCTGTAACGCTCCATCAGTACTACTATTGGTACAGCGAGGCACGGTTCTGCTTGGCACCCTTTTGCCTTTGTTCAATGTTGCTATGACCTGAAATGCTTTCTCAAACCCTCTTACTCCTGTCCCCTCACTCACCCTGTGTCTCAGGTGAGGTCCTTTTCCATATTCAAACTCTGCAAAGTTGTCCCATTTGATATGACCCTCTCTTGCATCAGCCTACCTCTCGTGACTAGGTGGAAAGTTAATAACTGCCCTCTGACACCACTTTTCAGTGTTGTACATTTCAAACGTTTGTTGACAAGTACATTTTTTCCAAGAATTTATTCTGATTGAAATTAGAACCTATGTGTATTATTATATCCAAAGTTTCTTTTAGCATACTATTAGGTAAAAGCAGGTCTTTCGAAATATTAGCACATTTAATATAGTTATTATTTAGTATCCCATGTAAATAAAGCCACTAGCTCAAATTTATATTTCTGTTTCCACAAATATACATTGAGCTTTTTTATAGTTTATTAGCTTATGTTTTCATTTGCTTGCCTGCAAATAAAATAATTCTCAATTGGAAATTTAATGAGGAACTAAGACAGTCTGTACTAAATGGAATATTAAATTCTAAAAAAGTCTGCGTATATAAAATGTAACACTTTTTTTTTTTTTTTAGATGGAGTCTCGCTTTGTCCCCAAGGCTGGAGTGCAGTGGCGGGATCTCAGCTCACTGCAAGTTCCGCCTCCCTGGTTCACCCCATTCTCCTGCCTCAGCTTCCCAAGTAGGTGAGACTACAGGCGTCCACCACCATGCCCGGCTACTTTTTTTGTAGTTTTAGTAGAGACAGGGTTTCACTGTGTTAGCTAGGATGGTCTCGATCTCCTGACTTCGTGATCTGCCTGCCTCAGCCTCCCAAAGTGCTGGGATTACAGGCATGAGCCCCCACGCTCGGCCTATAACACCTCTTTTGGTACTATCGTTGTGTTACTGTAGTCAATTTTAGCATGTTGGAACTATTTTCAATCATTTCTTTATATTAGGTAAGAGTGTCTCTTAACATGCTTCAGGTACTACCTGAAATTAAATGTGAGATATTAAATACAGTCCTTCTGGGAGATGAAGGCATTTTACTTAATTTCTGTGCTGATCACACCAGACAAATCTTTAACTCATGGCAGAGGGAGAAGCATCCACAGAATATACTAATGAAGAAATAAATTTTTTATTACAAGCACTGTGACAAATACACACACTATCAGGCCCAACAGAATGCACACAGTAATGGAGAATTGGGAGCCTACACCACATGGAGACCCAGTAAGTACTGCCAGGTCATGCACACTTCATACCTGAAAGCAGGGGAAGCTAAGAAACAGTTCTTTCCAGGCAGCAGTAGTGAAAACTATGAAGAAACTTACTGTCTTTCAATGAAAAGCTAAAGGGAGATGCACTAACTTTTTCCCTAAAAGAAAACATTTAACTCTGCCAGCAATGATTTGCTTGTACTTAAAGGGGTATCAGAAGTGGAGAGATCCTTTATCTGCGTCTATTCGAAAGCAGATACATTAAAATGAGATAGTTCAAGGACACTGTAATGAGAGACAGCTTCAAAGCCTGTCTCAAATAACTTAACTAGTCAGTAGTAAACCAGATTTAATGCAAATGAGAAATTATTTCCTCACGGAAGCTGGAGCATAATTATCCTGAATTGGTGAAAGAAAACAAATCTCAATTGATTTTGAATCTTAGAATTTACTCATAAGTAATTTTTCTCATTACAAAATAGACTGTGTTGAATGTTGACTACATTCTGGCCACTTTATTTCTATTTTGTTTAAACATCCATTCCTCACTTGTAGCAATTACCACTTAGTATATTGTTTAATATCTATGGTTTATATTATTTCTCATATCTCTCTCCAAATGTTGTGACATCCTAGAGGGCAGGTAATATTATCCATTTATCCTAGAGATAGGTGATGAATATTTTATAACCATTGAAATCTGCCTATTGAGATTCTGCCTGGGCCAATAGGTATAACAAGTAAATGGCTAACAAAATTAAGTCCAAGAAGCACTAATTGTTTAAATTTTGCCAAGTTTTAATTAGCACAGTTTAGTTAGATGAAACCAGTCCCCTACCCTCACAGTTAAAATCTTAGTTATCAAGGTATATTCACTGCAATCAGTTGCAAAAAGTGCAGTTTTCTGATAGTTCTTCAGTCCACAAATACCTAAAAAACAGATAAGAATTATAATCAAAGACCAATCACTTCTTTCAAAGTCTGTTGGTTTTGAGCCCTGTACATCTATTATTCAGTTTGCCTACAGATAGCAAATCATACAGTTGTGTTGTCTCCTTGTTTCCTAGTTATAAATTCATATGCCATCTTACAAAACTCAAAATAGGTCAAGAAAAATGAAAATGCAGGAAAGACAAGTGTGATAATATAGTAACTGAAATTTTAATCAAACAATTGCAGTTATAGAAGCAATAGCTAACTGTGGAAACATTGACATTGCTGCTTTAGATATGCAGCTAGAAGAACTTACTGAAGGCTACTTTTTCACATAAATGAAGTGGATGTGACAAAGAATGAAGATATCCTGGAAGAAATGATACTAGCAAACAACAACAAAACATAAACAACTTCACATTTTTAAAAGTCTTGAAAATATATCATAACATTGGAAGCACAAACAATAAAATGTTAGAAGCTGATCCTAACATAAGAAGCATGCTGGGTCAAATGGTATTTCTAGTTCTAGATCCTTGAGGAATCGCCACAATGTCGTCCATAATGGTTGAACTAATTTGCACTCCCACCAGCAGTGTAAAAGCGTTCCTATTTCTCCACATCCTCTCCAGCATCTATTGTTTCCTGACTTTTTAATGAACGCCATTCTAACTTGGTGTGAGATGGTATCGGTATCTCATTGGAGATGAGATGAGATGGTTTTGATTTGCATTTCTCTAACGACCAGTGACCTACATAACAAACCTGCACGTGGTGCACATGTACCCCAGAACTTAAAGTATTAAAAAAAAAACTCCCTGAGAAATTATTCAAGCATAAAAAAATTGAAAGTTAAAAAAAAATAAAAGAAACATGCTGATTCACCAAGGCATAGAAAAGGTGCTCACTCTATTGCAGATGTCATAAAACGAGAAGGAAGGCAATCATTGTTCAAACTATTCTTGATTTTTTTTTTTTTGCAAAGAACTACTTTATTTTTCATTTCTTATATTTTAAATTACAGTATGCTAAATACTGTATTTGTATTTGTAAGATCATGGAACAATCATAGTTTTCCATTTCAATCATAGTTTTCTATGATCAATTTGCACAGGTTAATTTGTATGGGCATGTTTATGATCTGGCACTACCATAGAAGTGAAAACTGCCTGTACATGTTATCATTATCACTCTTCACAGCAATCGTATTTTTTAATGTGCTAAACCATAAAAATTAGATAGCAAATATCCATAGTGCTCTCAATGAACTACTAGTAATTGTTTATAAGAACGTACAGTTTCATTATTTTAAAGTGACATTTCTGGTCATATACAACTACAAGGCAGGAGAATTCTTTGAATAGCATTTCTGCAAGAAATATTTATATGTATATATTCATTATATTGCTACATATTTAATTCAGAAACACATCACTGTAATTTTTCTAGTTGTTTTAAATTTGCATTATGAACCAGTTTGGTCAATCAACTACAACACTTTCTAGCAGCCACATAGTAAAAACATACTGGCTGTGAACTTTTCAGAGATTCCTTGATCTCTGGATCATATCATCCTGTTATGTTCTAGTTCCCCGCCACCTCCAGCACTGTTCCCATCTTCTCTACAATCAGTCTGTAAATCAATGTTCCCCAAACTGAGATCAAGATCTTTACTTCTAATCGCACCCATATAATTCCCGCAGTAGTATTTCCTATAAATAGCTTCAAATGCTTGAAGTTGCAGAAGCTGCCTCATGTACACACTCCCATTCATAATCTTGTAGCAGTGGATAGATAGCTATGACTTTGGAGTATCTATACCTAATATAATAATTTGAAAGGAGGTCAGGTCTAACATTTAAAATCATTAGGGGAAGAATTCTAATTGGAAAGAGAAAAGGAACATTTCATTTGTTCATGCAAGTCTGAAGTTTAAACCAAGAAAATGAAGAAAGTTAAAAACAAAGCAAGGTCAGTTCAATTTAAGGAGAGAAAAAGAATATGAGATGATCATAATTAGGTTCTTTGTCTAATATACCAACACCAACAGCAATGATTAAAATGTCAGCAGCAGCAATAATAAATAACATTTATTGAGAACTTCCCATGTTCCTGCAATATTCTTCACATGTTAATGCCTCATTTAATGCCCCCTACAGTTGTATGAAGTAAGAATGATCAGAAACCCAGTTTAAAAACAGAAAAACAGGCCAGGCATGGTGGTTCACACCTGTAATCTCGGTACTTTGGAAGGCTGAGGTGAGAGGATTACTTGATTCTAGGAGTTCAACACCAGCCTGGGCAACATAGGGAGACTCCAGCTCTATTTTAAAAAATTTAAAAATTAGCCAGGAATGCTAGTGTACATCTGGGGTCCCAGATACTTTGAGGATGAGATGGGAAGTCAAGGTTGCAGTCAGCAGTGATTGTGTCACTGCATTCCAGCCTAGGTAATAGTGAGAAACTGTCTTAAAAAAAAAAAAAAGGAAAGACAGAAAGGAGAAATCAAGTACATCCCCCAAGGCAATACAACTGAAATCCAGATGGAGTCAAAGTCTTTCAATCCAGGGCACATATCCAATAATCATTACAGTACAGTTAACATACATTCAGAAATGCACCAAATGCATGAAGTCTCCTTAGCTACTGTCTTATTCCAATCACAGATGGTAAAAAAAAAAAGTAACATAAATAAATGAGTGGATAGCAATAAACAAACTAACATTTAGGATTCAAAAGTTGAGGGTTTGCACAGCACTGCCAGCTCTCACTTTCTTTTGCCTGACATTTTAAAAAACAGTTTCTATAGAACGCGACATGCAAAAGCAGGTCAGTTAACTCAAGTCATTATTGCAGACTTACCAGACACACAAGTTGCAGTAGATTTTAAGTTATTCTGGGTGACAGAAATACGAGTATAATATTTAAAATATCTGAATAATCTATGATTTTGCTCCAGTTCTTTGAGTTTGAAATCTGGATAAGAAAAGCCTGTAGAGATCATAGGGTACATGGCATTTTGTTCCATTTCAGTCAAGCATAAAAATGGTTCAATTGTACAGTAACAAAAGTGTACTTGAGGTTTTGGCCTGAGTTTTCTTTAAAAAGAGCTTCATTGTTCGTCCAATTTGAATTCATTAATTGACAACCATTTATAGATTCCATTTACCATTTCACGGGATACTAAAATCATAGAATTTTACCATGAGAAGTGCTTTGGAGTGAGGAGTTTCTTCTGCTTTCAGACTCTGCTTTTTTTCATATTTGATTAGAAGACCAAAATGTGTAGATAATTTTACTTGCTAAATACATGACCAAGATTGATTTCTTTTTGAGAAGAAGTAGGCAAATTATTGACCTTCACATTGTTTAGAAACTGTCACAGTTAACCTACCCAGGAGCCTAATAAAATGTCTTATTCTTCTGCAAATTGAATCAGCATGTGCAAAAGTCATTTTCATGTTAAATAAATGTGAAGGTCAATGGATGAATAGACACCAAGAGAAAAAAATGGATTTTGTTTTCTTCTATCCCGTTGCTATTAGCCTTTGCATTTATCAAAGATAGTTCATTCTGAAGCTTGCAATCGAGAGGAAACTGCAATTCAAGAAACAGTAAAAGAACACACTGTTATTCTCCTTGAACTTCTCTGCCCCAGTTTCTACATATATTTTCATCTTGTCCTCAGTCTTTCGAGATTGCTTTTGAGGAATAATATGGGCTCCCTCTGGTGACTAATTTCACATGTAAACATTCCCATGGCAGTTAATTAAGAAGCTGCAACCTCAGGATCCTGTGCTCATCTTATACAGAAAAGTATGTAAAGTTAAAGGCTTACCGGAAAGCTTTTTGATTTAGTTTTTGTATTTTTAAGTAAAAATAAATCTCAGAATTTAGCATGTGTTCTCCATTGGATGCACAGAGTAAATTTTCATCACTTAACTATTACATTAAATTCTCCAATTGTGTGCTATTTTTATTTTAGCTACCATTATTTGTAAGGAAAAGATCTTTATAGTTTCAGAAAACAATACCTCTGACATTTAGACAAAATTAAAGTATGTAAAAGTAGCACAAACAGATGTTTTTTGATGTGTTTTGTGAACATAGAAAATGGAGGTGATCCAGGAATAATAACAATGTAATGGATAAAGAGGACTTCTCCGGGTCTCATTTCTCCAAACAAAACAACTTACTAGCTCAAGAGACTAGGTAAAGCCTCCTACCCAGCATTTTGTGGCAGATTTTAGATTGTTATTCAGCCCATCCTTTTTCCTACTTCTATTTCATCCTTCTCCCCTCTCTACTCTCTGCAAACAAATAAAATGTATTCCAGGCCATATAACTGAAGCTTTCAACCATTGTCCCGGTCTCATGGTCATTCTTTTAAAACCAGAAGTAACCTTCATTTTGAAATTCCTATTCATCTTTCCCTTTCAGAAATTATTAATTTACTAAATGTCTATAAAGAATCTTAAGATTGAATATTGTCTCAAAACATTTTATAATTTACTTATGTTAGTATCATTATACATATATTTTCCTGCAACTGGAGTCTTCATTAGCATGAAATTTTTAGAGATTTATATATAATGACACATGTAAGTGTACATTATTCTCTTGACCTGCTTTCAATTATACTATACTATTGTAATACCATTTATTCAGGCCAATAAATGCCCTTTATGTTGTTTTTAATTTTTCAGTAATCCTAAGGGTTCAGGACATGTGAAAGAGGGCTTACTTTCTCTTTCACTTGTAGCAGGGTTTCTCAGGACTGTGAATTTTGATTGATAGTTCTCAGAGAATGCACCTCTTTATTAACACAAAATCATTCTCTAAAGAGATTGTTTCCATTTGCGTTCCCACCTGTGGCAAGCCAGGTTCCCCTTAGCAACCAAAGAATCAGTTTCCACTATCCCTTTACTACAATTTTGATGAAGGCATAAGTTAAACATTAAACAACTGAAGAAACTGCTGCTTGAGTATGAGGGCTGGAATGTGAAAACAAACCCACTGGAACCTTGCCTGGGTCTTCTCAGACCCTTAAGTCTGATAGAATAATAAAAGCATTCTTACAAATACACCTTGTACCAGGGCCCATTTACGATTAAAAAACTTTCCAAGACTCTAGAGAAAGCTTTCTAGACCCCAGATCCTAGTTAAAAATTAGATATAGATTGAATGAAACACTCCCTTTTGTAGGTACACTGCCACAGGTAGGCTTCGGGCTTAGAATATATATAAGAACTAAAAAAACAGAAAAAAACCTTGTAACTTTGAGTTCGTCTGGTGAGTTACACTGACCTTCTCCCTGTAATTGGTTGTAGAAATAAACTCCTTTCTTTCCCAGTCTGTCTGCATCTTGTTATTGGACCACCAGAACAAGCAGCTGGACATTGTTCTGTCCAAGAATACGCCCACTTCTTACTTATTCTATGAGACCATTTTTGCCTAATCATTAAAAATATGTTCTCAGTTTAATTTCTGTCATGCTATTCTATACATTTAAAGCTGGTCTTCAAAAGTGACTTAACTTGATGATCATCTACTAAAGTTACAAATTTCCCCTAGTCACCCAATCATTTCCTGTATAATTAAATAAATATTCACGCTTTTTTGCCCCCATGTACAAATGTCAGAGAGAGGAAAAAATATTAACATTTACACCACTGCTACTTCTAAAACAAAACAAATCAAAACAAAAAAATTCCAGCACCATATTCTAATGCCCCCTCCTCTTTTGAGGTATCAGCTGGTTAAACCACTCTACTCTGCTTCTTACCAATATCACCTGACTAGGTCATTTTCTTTTATTTTGCAAGATATTTTACTAAGGTAGTTCAGTTTTCTTCCACAGGCTTTCTCTGCCAGCTCCTTTGGAAGTAATAGCAATGTCCATACAAATGGCTTTATTACCTTCATGACCTTCACCACAGTACGTGAAGAATCCCCATATATTCCTACATCCTGGTATTTTGCCTGTCACCCCAAACACATTTACCTTTGAATTCTTTCACGGTATATGGAGTTAACCCAGATTGATAACTTTTCATCTATGCAATACCAGAAACATCTTATCTAAATGTAAATGGAGAAAAATAAACAACCATAGCACACTTCATTTTTAGCTTTTAAATATTAGCTTCAAGTGAGCTCTTATTGCTGCCAAGAAAACCTGCTCATTCTCCCTAGCCATTTTTTCCTATATCAGAAACAATAATTTCTGTTCTTAAACTTTCAAGTCTACTTCCCAACTCTTGACCCTTCACAGATACATATGTTTCTCATATGACTGAAAAAGCAGCAAACCAAATACAACTTTTGGGCTCTTCCAAGGCCAAATCTACCATTCATGCTATACTTGGCCATTATGGTAGTCAAATTATCCCATTTCTCTTTTAGTCAAACCTCCGTACTTTCACACTGAATCTCATCCACTCAAAGAATACACCTTCTGCAATCAACCCCTTTGATATCCATATCATCAAGATTTCCATCTCAGCTGGATTATCATCCTTATGCCAACGTGTTGCAATATCTCCTATCCTAAACACTCAGTCTTGTGTTTTAGGTGACGATAGAATATGTGGCCAATATTTAAAAGAAATCCTAAATTTTGAGTCTGAAGTTTCTATTTTTTAAATGATTTGTCTATAGATTCCAGAAAATGACCAGTGAGAGCTCTTTTATCAGAGAAAATATCAAGTAAGAATAATTTTGTTTCATTTTGTATTTCAAGAATTTCAGTTTGTATTTGAATGGGTGTGCTGGATTTTTTAAAATTTGTATGCTAATCACCTTAGCTTGGTAGGGGGAAAGAACAGTAATCTTTGTACAATATTTTGTATTCTTCTTCCTATCAAAGGCCTACCTTCCAGAGGAAAGTTTTACCAGAGCCGTGTCACTGAGCCAGGGAAGAAAGGCATTCCTCCATTGAGCCCCATCCAGACTTCCTGTCTCACCTAGGAAATGAGAGAGTGGAAAAGCTATGTAAAAAGAAATACTCTTGAAAGTAAAGACCAGAGACAGAGGCCAACACAAAAACAGATTTCACTGGAAAAGTTTAGGAAGTTGTCACTCCCTTTATCTTATACCACATTAATAGGGGTCCATTGTGATAATAGTTGAGTATAGCTGAAAGAACTACAATAAACCTACATTTTTTTAAAGGAGGAGAATGTATAGGCACTCAAAGAGGAAAGACCAAAACAAGTACACAAGAGGAATATGAAGTCTGTTCATTATAGCTACAGAAAGCATTAATCAAAGCAAACTTAGATCAACTAAAATCTTCATAAGAGAAATCTACTTTAGTTCCTATAACCTGAAAACACATATGAGTTATTAAAAACATACAAGAAGGCAAGAAGAAAAGAATCCACCATTTGAAGAGACAAAGAAAACATCAGAACCAGATTAGATATAACACAGATGTTAAAATAATCAGACAGGGAATTGACAATGACTAGTATTTTAAGAACTGTAATGGAAAAAAGCAGGTAACACAAGGACAATGGATAATAAAATTAAAAATAAAATATCCAGGAAAGAGTCGTAGGAAATGCTAGAAATCAAAGAATAATATAACAGAAATGAAGAATGCCTTAGATAGACTTATCAGTAGACACAAGTCCAAAGAAGCAGAGTCTGAAAATAGTTCAATAGAAATTCTCCAGATTAAAATGCAAATGGTAAAAAGGTTAAATAGAAAAACCCAGAACATCCAAAAACTGGGACAATTTCAAAAGTAACACTTGCAGTCCAGGTATAGTTGTTCGCACCTGTAATCCTAGCACTTTGGGAGGCCGGGGCAGGCGGATCACTTGAAGCTGGGAGTTTGAGACCAGCCTGGCCAACATGGCTAAACCCCATCTCTACTAAAACTACAAAGATTAGCTGGGCATGGCAGCAGGCACCTTGTAATCCCAGGTACTTGGGAGGCTGAGGCAAGAGAATCACTTGAACCCAGGAGGCAGAGGTTACAGTGAGCCAAGATCATGCCACTGCACTCCAGCCTGCATGACAAAGCAAGAGTCCATCTCAAAATAAAAATAAAAATAAATTAAAAAAAACCAGTAACACATGCATAATTGGAATATCAGAAGGAGAAAGAGTAGAAGAAATATATGAGGTAAAAAAAAAATCTTTCTAAAATTAATGCATATATCAGCCAGGCTTGGTGGCTCATGCCTGTAATCCTAGCACTTTGGGAAGCCAAGGAGGGTGGATCAAGAGGTCAGGAGATCGAGACCATCCTGGCTAACATAGTGAAACCCCATGTCTACTAAAAGTACAAAAAATTAGCCAGGTGTGGTGGCAGGCACCTGTAGTCCCAGCTACTTGGGAGGCTAAGGCAGGAGAATGGTGTGAACCTGGGAGATGGAGCTTGCAGTGAGCCAAGATCAAACCACTGCCCTACAGCCTGGGCAACAAAGCGAGACTCTGTCTCAAAAAGAAAAAAATGTTAATGCATATATCAAATCACATATCCAGGAATGTCAAAGGACAACAAGCAGAAGAAATGCCAAACTAAACCTTTAAATATTATATTTAAACTCCAGTAAACCAAAGACAAAGAAAGGATCATGAAATAAGACTGAAGGAAGAGCATTTTAGCTAGAGAAGAATGAGGATAATTATTACTACAGCAAACTTCTCATCAGAATTCATGCAAGAAAAGGCAAGTGGAGTAAAATATTTGGAATTCTGAAAGGAAAAAGAAAAGAAGAGACTAGTATTTTATATCCAGCAAAATTGTCCTTCCAAAGTCAAGAGGGAGGAAAAAAACTTTCTTTTGATAACTAAAAAGGTTGTCTTTTATGGAAGAGAAATAATATAGATCAGAAACAAATAAATGTAAGTATTTAATTTTTCTTATTTTTAAAATGGTTTAAAAGACAATTCATTTAAAAGACACTTAAAATATAAATGTAAATGATGATTGCAATACATGGGTAAGTTAGAAGATCAACAATATTGCTAGAATAAATGAGAGAGAGGAATTAAGAATTCTTATAAGATACCAGCATTACACATGTAATGGAATAGTGTTATTTGAAAATGGACTTAGATCAGTTAGAATGTAAACTGAGGAAATCACTAATTTTTTAAAGGGTGTAATTGATAAGCAGGAAATAAAATATAATCATCTAAAGTTTTCAATTAAAACAAGAGAAGGCAAAAAAAAGACCTTTGGCAACAAATAGCAGCTACATAATGATTGATAAAAATATACCAACAATAATTGTAAATGTCAATGTTCTATATACACAAATTAAATAGATTGTCAGAGCATATAAAAATAAACATGACCATGTGGTAGGCTGAGGCATGCAGATAACTTAAGGTCAGGCATTTGAGACCAGCCTGGTCAACATGGTGAAACCCCAGCTCTACCAAAAATACAAAAATTAGCTGGGAATGGTGGCAGGAACCTGTAATCACACATAATCTTGAGGCTGAGGCAGGAGAACCACTTGAACCCGGGAGTTAGAAGTTGCAGTGAGCCGAGATCACGCCATTGCACTCCAGCCTGGGTAACAGAGTGAGATTCCACCTCAAAATAAAATAAAATAGACAAGACTTAACATATGTTGCCCATAGGAGGGGGCGGAGCAAGATGGCCGAATAGGAACAGCTCCAGTCTCCAACTCCCAGCGCGAGCGACACAGAAGACCGGTGATTTCTGCATTTTCAACTGAGGTACTGGGGTCATCTCTCTAGGGAGTGCCGGACAATCGGTGCTGGTCAGCTGCTGCAGCCTGACCAGCGTGAGCTGAAGCAGGGCGAGGCATCGCCTCACCTGGAAGCGCAAGGGGGAAGGGAATCCCTTTTCCTAGCCAGGGGAACTGAGACACACAACACCTGGAAAATCGGGTAACTCCCACCCCAATACTGCGCTTTAAGGAAACAGGCACACCAGGAGAATATATCCCACACCTGGCCGGGAGGGTCCCACGCCCACGGAGCCTCCCTCACTGCTAACACAGCCGTCTGCGGCGATCTATCCGCAAGACAGCAGCGAGGCTGGGGGAGGGGCGCCCGCCATTGCTGAGGCTTAAGTAGGTAAACAAAGCCGCTGGGAAGCTCGAATGGGTGAGCTCACAGCAGCTCAAGGAAGCCTGCCTGTCTCTGTAGACTCTACCTCTGCGGACAGTGCACAGCTGCAGTCCAACAGGGGAAAGAGCCGGGCCGGTGCAGACGCGAACGACTCTGTCTGACAGCTTTGGGGAGAGCCGTGGATCTCCTAACGCGGAGGTTGAGATCTGAGAACGGACAGACTGCCTGCTCAGGTGGGTCCCTGACCCCTGAGTAGCCTAGATGGGAGACATCCCCCACTAGGGGCAGTCTGACACCACACGCCTCACAGGGTGGAGTCACCCCTGAGAGGAAACTTCCAAAGAAAGAATCAGACAGGTACACTCGCTGTTCAGCAATATTCTATCTTCGGCAACCTCTGCTGCTGATACCCAGGCAAACAGGGTCTGGAGTGGACCTCAAGCAATCTCCAACAGACCAACAGACAGTCCTTCTGACTGTCAGACGGAAAACTATCAAACAGGAAGGACACCTATACCAAAACCCCATCAGTACGTCACCATCATCAAAGACCAGAGACAGATAAAACCACAAAGATGGGGAAGAAGCAGGGCAGAAAAGCTGGAAATTTAAAAAATAAGAGCGCATCTCCCCCTGCAAAGGAGCGCAGCCCATCGCCAGCAACGGATCAAAGCTGGTCAGAGAATGACTTTGACGAGATGAGAGAAGAAGGCTCCAGTCCATCAAACCTCTCAGAGCTAAAGAAGGAATTACGTACCCAGCGCAAAGAAACTAAAAATCTTGAAAAAAAAGTGGAAGAATTGACAGCTAGACTAATTAATGCAGAGAAGATCATAAGCGAAATGACAGAGATGAAAACCATGACACGAGAAATACGTGACAAATGCACAAGCTTCAGTAACCGACTCGATCAACTGGAAGAAAGAGTATCAGCGATTGAGGATCAAATGAATGAAATGAAGCGAGAAGAGAAAACCAAAAGAAAAAAGAAGAAAAAGAAATGAACAAAGCCTGCAAGAAGTATGGGATTATGTAAAAAGACCAAATCTACGTCTGATTGGGGTGCCTGAAAGTGAGGGGGAAAATGGAACCAAGTTGGAAAACACTCTTCAGGATATCATCCAGGAGAACTTCCCCAACCTAGTAGGGCAGGCCATCATTCAAATTAGGAAATACAGAGAACGCCACAAAGATACTCCTCCAGAAGAGCAACTCCAAGACACATAATTGCCAGATTCACCAAAGTTGAAATGAAGGAAAAAATCTTAAGGGCAGCCAGAGAGAAAGGTTGGGTTACCCACAAAGGGAAGCCCATCAGAATAACAGCAGATCTCTCGGCAGAAACTCTACAAGCCAGAAGAGAGTGGGGGCCAATATTCAACGTTCTTAAAGAAAAGAATTTTAAACCCAGAATTTCATATCCAGCCAAACTAAGCTTCATCAGTGAAGGAGAAATAAAATCCTTTACAGATAAGCAAATGCTTAGAGATTTTGTCACCACCAGGCCTGCCTTACAAGAGACCCTGAAGGAAGCCCTAAACATGGAAAGGAGCAACCGGTACCAGCCATTGCAAAAACATGCCAAAATGTAAAGACCATCGAGGCTAGGAAGAAACTGCATCAACTAACGAGCAAAATAACCAGTTAATATCATAATGACAGGATCAAGTTCACACATAACAATATTAACCTTAAATGTAAATGGACTAAATGCTCCAATTAAAAGACACAGACTGGCAAACTGGATAAAGAGTCAAGACCCATCAGTCTGCTGTATTCAGGAGACCCATCTCACATGCAGAGACATACATAGGCTCAAAATAAAGGGATGGAGGAAGATCTACCAAGCAAATGGAGAACAAAAAAAAGCAGGGGTTGCAATCCTAGTCTCTGATAAAACAGACTTTAAACCATCAAAGATCAAAAGAGACAAAGAAGGCCATTACATAATGGTAAAGGGATCAATTCAACAGGAAGAGCTAATTCTCCTAAATATCTATGCACCCAATACAGGAGCACCCAGATTCATAAAGCAAGTCCTTAGAGACCTACAAAGAGACTTAGACTCCCATACAATAATAATGGGAGACTTCAACACTCCACTGTCAACATTAGACAGATCAACGAGACAGAAAGTTAACAAGGATATCCAGGAATTGAACTCATCTCTGCACCAAGCGGACCTAATAGACATCTATAGAACTCTCCACCCCAAATCAACAGAATATACATTCTTCTCAGCACCACATCGCACTTATTCCAAAATTGACCACATAATTGGAAGTAAAGCACTCCTCAGCAAATGTACAAGAACAGAAATTATAACAAACTGTCTCTCAGACCACAGTGCAATCAAACTAGAACTCAGGACTAAGAAACTCAATCCAAACCGCTCAACTACATGGAAACTGAACAACCTGCTCCTGAATGACTACTGGGTACATAACGAAATGAAAGCAGAAATAAAGATGTTCTTTGAAACCAATGAGAACAAAGATACAACATACCAGAATCTCTGGGACACATTTAAAGCAGTGTGTAGAGGGAAATTTATAGCACTAAATGCCCACAAGAGAAAGCAGGAGAGATCTAAAATTGACACTCTAACATCACAATTAAAAGAACTAGAGAGGCAAGAGCAAACACATTCAAAAGCTAGCAGAAGGCAAGAAATAACTAAGATCAGAGCAGAACTGAAGGAGATAGAGACACAAAAAACCCTCCAAAAAATCAATGAATCCAGGAGTTGGTTTTTTGAAAAGATCAACAAAATGACAGACCGCTAGCTAGACTAATAAAGAAGAAAAGAGAGAGGAATCAAATAGACGCAATAAAAAATGATAAAGGGGATATCACCACCGACCCCACAGAAATACAAACAACCATCAGAGAATACTATAAATGCCTCTACGCAAATCAACTAGAAAATCTAGAAGAAATGGATAATTTCCTGGACACTTACACTCTCCCAAGACTAAACCAGGAAGAAGTTGAATCCTGAATAGACCAATAGCAGGCTCTGAAATTGAGGCAACAATTAATAGCCTACCCACCAAAAAAAGTCCAGGACCAGATGGATTCACAGCTGAATTCTACCAGAGGTACAAGGAGGAGCTGGTACCATTCCTTCTGAAACTATTCCAATCAATAGAAAAAGAGGGAATCCTCCCTAACTCTTTTTATGAGGCCAACATCATCCTGATACCAAAGCCTGGCAGAGACACAACAAAAAAAGAGAATTTTAGACCAATATCCCTGATGAACATCGATGCAAAAATCCTCAATAAAATACTGGCAAACCGGATTCAGCAGCACATCAAAAAGCTTATCCACCATGATCAAGTGGGCTTCATCCCTGGGATGCAAGGCTGGTTCAACATTTGCAAATCAATAAACGTAATCCAGCATATAAACAGAACCAAGGACAAGAACCACATGATTATCTCAATAGATGCAGAAAAGGCTTTTGACAAAATTCAACAGCCCTTTATGCTAAAAACGCTCAATAAATTCGGTATTGATGGAATGTACCTCAAAATAATAAGAGCTATTTATGACAAACCCACAGCTAATATCATACTGAATGGGCAAAAACTGGAAAAATTCCCTTTGAAAACTGGCACAAGACAGGGATGCCCTCTCTCACCACTCCTATTCAACATAGTGTTGGAAGTTCTGGCTAGGGCAATCAGGCAAGAGAAAGAAATCAAGGTATCCAGTTAGGAAAAGAAGAAGTCAAATTGTCCCTGTTTGCAGATGACATGATGGTATATTTAGAAAACCCCATTGTCTCAGCCCAAAATCTCCTTAAGCTGATAAGCAACTTCAGCAAAGTCTCAGGATACAAAATTAATGTGCAAAAATCACAAGCATTCTATACACCAGTAAGAGACAAGCAGAGAGCCAAATCAGGAATGAATTTCCATTCACAATTGCTTCAAAGAGAATAAAATACCTAGGAATCCAGCTTACAAGGGATGTAAAGGACCTCTTCAAGGAGAACTACAAACCACTGCTCAGTGAAATCAAAGAGGACACAAACAAATGGAAGAACATACCATGCTCATGGATAGGAAGAATCAATATCGTGAAAATGGCCATACTGCCCAAGGTGATTTATAGATTCAATGCCATCCCCATCAAGCTACCAATGACTTTCTTCACAGAATTGGAAAAAACGGCTTTAAAGTTCATATGGAACCAAAAAAGAGCCCATTGCCAAGACAATCCTAAGTCAAAAGGACAAAGCTGGAGGCGTCACGCTACCTGACTTCAAACTATACTACAAGGCTACAGTAACCAAAACAGCATGGTACTGGTACCACAACAGAGATATAGACCAATGGAACAGAACAGAGTCCTCAGAAATAATACCACACATCTACAGCCATCTGATCTTTGACAAACCTGAGAGAAACAAGAAATGGGGAAAGGATTCCCTATTTAATAAATGGTGCTGGGAAAATTGGCTAGCCATAAGTAGAAAGCTGAAACTGGATCCTTTCCTTACCCCTTATACAAAAATTAATTCAAGATGGATTAGAGACTTAAATGTTAGACCTAATACCATAAAAACCCTAGAAGAAAATCTAGGTAGTACCATTCAGGACATAGGCATGGGCAAGGACTTCATGTCTAAAACACCAAAAGCAACGGCAGCAAAAGCCAAAATTGACACATGGGATCTAATTAAACTAAAGAGCTTTTGCACAGCAAAAGAAACTACCATCAGAGTGAACAGGCAACCTACAGAATGGGAGAAAATTTTTGCAACCTATTCATCTGACAAAGGGCTAATATCCAGAATCTACAAAGAACTCAAACAAATATACAAGAAAAAAACAAACAACCCCATCAAAAAGTGGGGAAAGGATATGAACAGACATTTCTCAAAAGAAGACATCCATATCGCCAACAGACACATGAAAAAATGCTCATCATCACTGGCCATCAGAGAAATGCAAATCAAAACCACAATGAGATACCATCTCACACCAGTTAGAATGGCAATCATTAAGAAGTCAGGAAACAACAGGTGTTGGAGAGGATGTGGAGAAATAGGAACACTTTTACACTATTGGTGGGATTGTAAACTAGTTCAACCATTATGGAAAACAGTATGGCGATTCCTCAAGGATCTAGAACTAGATGTACCATATGACCCAGCCATCCCACTACTGGGTATATACCAAAGGATTATAAATTACTCTACTACAAAGACACATGCACACGTATGTTTATTGCGGCACTATTCACAATAGCAAAGACTTGGAATCAACCCAAATGTCCATCTGTGACAGACTGGATTAAGAAAATGTGGCACATATACACCATGGAATACTATGCAGCCATCAAAAAGGATGAGTTTGCGTCCTTTGTAGGGACATGGATGCAGCTGGAAACCATCATTCTTAGCAAACTATCACAAGAAGAGAAAACCAAACACCGCATGTTCTCACTCATAGGTGGGAACTGAACAATGAGATCACTTGGACTCGGGAAGGGGAACATCACACACTGGGGCCTATCATGGGGAGGGGGGAGGAGGGAGGGATTGCATTGGGGAGTTATACATGATATAAACGTCATGCACATGTACCCTAGAACTTAAAGTATAATAAAAAAAAGGAAAAAAAAAAAAAAACATATGTTGCCCATAAGAAACACACACTGAATATAAACACTCCAATAAATTAAATGTAATGAGGTAGAGAAAGCCATACTGTGCTAGTATTAACCAACAAAGTTGGAGTAGCTGTATTGATTTCAAGCAAAGTAGGTTTCAGAACAGAAAAATTATGAGGAATAAATAGGACATTATATAATAATAAAGAGACCAATTTTCCAAGAATACATACACTTTTAAATGGATAAGGACCTAACATGGCATCAAAATACGTGAAGCAAAACTAATAGAATTCCACCAAACACAAAGCATTATATCACCAATTTTATACAATGTATTTCAGGAAATAAAACACTTTCCCACTCACTCTATGAGGACAGCATCTCCCTAATACCAAAACCAGATAAAGATATTAAAAAGAAAAACTACAAGCCAATAACTATCAAACTTTGACACTGCACCCTGCACATATTGTCATATCAAACCCAACAATGTAGAAAACTAGAGTGGAACTCACTCTAGTATGTAAGGCTAGTTAAACATTAAAAACATAAAAAAAAAAAACCAAAAAAACAAAAAAATCAATGTAGTCCCCTACATTAACACACTAATGAAGAAAACTTAACGATCACATCAACTGACACTGGAAAAAACCCACAAAATCCAGCAGACTTTCATCATAAAACCTCTTTGCGAAACAGGAAGAGAGAAACTTTTTCAATTTGTTAGAGAATATATACATAAATCTCTAGCTAACGTCATATATAATGGTGAAAAGTTGGGTGCAATTCCCCTAGGATTAGAAAGGTGGCAACAATGTCTTCTTTTACCCTTTCTAGTCAGTATCATACTGGAAATTCTAGCTAGTACAAGACAAGAAAAACCAGTAAAACTCTACAAATTTTAAAAGAAAGGATAATATGCTCCTGTTCATAGATTACATAATTATCTAGCTAGAAAATCCCAAAGAGTTAACAACAAATTATTTCTGAACCTAAAAAGTGAATATTAAAAAGTCACAGGATACAAGGTTAATGTACAAAACTCAATTGTTTCCTACATACCAGCAATTAATTTGAATTTGAAATTCTAAAATGAATACTATTTACAAAAATTGATGAAACAGTTCAAAACAAATCCAAATAAAACAGATCATTGATGTTCACGAATGTGAAGACTCAGTATTTCTAAACTGATAATTATTCCTAACTTACAGATTCACTGAAACCCCACTCAAAATCCTAGCAAGCTATTTATTGATATTGAAACAATGATTCTAAAATTTTTTATAGAAAGGCAAACACAATACCAAAGTGGAACAAAGTTAAATGACTCACAATACCTCATTTTAATACTTATTATAAAGGCACAGTAGTTGAGACAGTGTAGTATTGGTGAAAAAAATAAATGCATAGATAACAACAGAGGACTTAGAAACTGACTTATACAAATATGGTTAACTGATCTTTGATAGAGAAAGACACAGCAAATGAGGAAGAATAATCTAGTCAACTGGTGCTGGAGAAATTGGACCTCTCCAGGCAAAAACAGGAACTTAGAAACAGACCTTATATATTACAAAAAAAATGAGCTCAAAAATAGAATATAGAGAATACATAATATAAAACTATAAGACTTTTTGAACATGGAGAAAATCTATATGACATTGGATTTGGTGATGGGTTTTTAAAATAAAACACCACTAGCATAATCCATGAAAGAAAGAATTGGTAGATTGCTTATTAAAATTAGAAACTTTGACTCTGTGAAAGACAATAAAATTAAAACACCCAGAGAAAACATTTGCAAAACATATCTGCTAAAGAAGATGTACTGATGGAAAATAATCACATAAAAAATGCTCAGTATCATTTTTCATAAGAAAACAAAATTTAAGCAACAATGAGATAGTACTACACACCTATAAGGACAGCTAAAATCCAAAACACTGACAACACAAAATGCCGGTATAGATCGGGAGCCAGAGGAACTCTCATTTATTGCTGGTGGGAAAGCAAAATGGTATGACCACTTTGAAAAACTGTTTGACAGTTACTTGCAAAGATAAAGGTAGTCTTACTATATGATTACCCTAGCATACTCCTAGGTATGTATTCAAATGAATCAGAGGATTGTGTCCATATACTAACCTGCAGATAACTGATTATAGCAATTTCTTTTACAGTGGTCTAAAATGGAAGCAACCAAGATACCCTACAATAGGTGAATAAACAAGCTGCGGGGAATCCATGCTATAAAATATTTTGGCAATAAAATTAGATAAACTATCATGCCACAAAAAGTCATGGATGAACTTAAATGAATATCATATATGAAAGAAGCCAGTATGAAAAGCCTACATACCATAGGGCTCATGTTATATGAAATTTCCTAAAAGGAATAATTATAGAGGGTAAACTCACTCATGGTTAATTGAAGAGTTTGGCAGGAGTCGGAGGGTGAAGGTTGAATAAGTGTAGCATGTGAGATATTTTGCAGGGTGACAAAGTTATCCTGTGTGATACTATAATGGTGAATTCAAGACATTAAACATTTATCAAAACCCACAGAAATTGACAACACAAACAATAAATCTTAATGCACTCAAATTGCAAAATGTACATACTTTACAGATCAGTTGATTCTGAAGGAAATGCAGAACGCAACCAAATAAGCTAAATATATTACAAATGTATGCAACAACTTCACTGAAGGGGAAAATATAATAAGGTGCTGACCTCAGTAACTTCAGGAGTGAGTGGAGTCTGCAGGACAAAAGGCAAATGGAATTGTACAAAGCACTGCACTTTAGTTAATAAAGTTTTTTTTCTCTCATGGAGGTAACATGCTAAAACTACTATATATGTATACTGGAACTGAGCAATTAAATGAATGCCAGTGATCACACTCCAGGGAGTGTGAGGTTACAGATAAGCAAGGAAGCAGGCTACAATGATCCATGTAGTAGTGGATTAAAGTAGAAGGCATAAGTATGAACTCATTTTAGCTTAATAGACATGCCAATAATTACATATGGGCATACAGATAAATATGTGTAAGGACAAGGGTTCATATACACACATACGTTTCCTTGCTCTGTCAGCTCCGAGACAGTGACACATCAGTAGCAACGAGCACAGCTAGTGTGTAAAATTGGTCTCTAATATGACCCTTAAATAGGACAAACCAGCATGGCTCCTTGGAGAAATAACTTATTCTAGGACTTGGAAAAGAACCATATGAGATGAGCCTGGAGTATCACACAGTGCCAGAAAAAAATGAAGTGTTAAAACAAAACCAAACAAAACACAGTAAGTATGCCAGTGGACTCAGGAGATAACTGAAAGAGGTCCAATGGCCAAAGCTGGAATAATTTGGGCAAAATCTGTCAAGTGGTTTCGATTATAACCCAAAATATAAAATAAAGATCTATTAAGTCCATGGTGACTTGTGATTTTGTTCTAATTTGGTCTAATTTGAAATTGGCCAGAAGTCATAATAGTCACTTTTTAAGGGAGCTTTCCTAGAGATGAGAGGAACTTAGGATGGGTGTGCCTGGTAGGTGAAACAGGGAGGAGACAGCACAACAAAACATGAAATAGCCAAAGTACTTATTCCTCACAGATCCACAAAAGCAGAGGGTTGCCCCTGAGAGAAGGCTGGAGACAGCAGAGTACTCAAACAGTCTGTAGAGAGCAAGAGAGAGGGCGAGTGAGCACCTGGGGGACTGTGCCTTTATTAAGGTCCATGGGGCCATGGCTATCCCTTAGGGTATGGATTGGCTAGTTAAAAAAAAAAAAAAAAAAAGCAGGTGAAAAGGGGGAACCTAATTACATGCTTGGTGTTGACCATTAAGCTTCATCATGATCAGCAGCTGTGGGATGTGTTGAGCCTGGGGTCAATAAAATGAAGCACAAGTGGGTTATATCTCCCCCAACAAGTACATGGCGAGGGGAAGTTTTAACTAGGCTAAAGGTGACAGGGTACAACTGGGTTTCAAACAACTTACGTCAAGCCTAAAAACGGATGCCACGGCAGCAACTGTATTAAACAATTTTATGACAGTGACGTAAATAAATGCTTGAATAAATAATAGATGGAGGGAGAATATATAAATCTGCCTCGCAAAACTCCACGTAATTTTTGTAGATACATCACCCTCAAAGAGGTAGGACATACATTCCCACTCCTTAATTGTAAATTTATATAATGATTTTCATTGAAATGATATCATATAGAGGAAAGTGGGAATAAGAGTAAATGTATGGCATAGAAACTTGAAAAATACTGTCTTAAGCCAGGTGATCAAGATTAACATCAACAGAATCATCGTAGATACTAAGTTTCGCTGATAGAATATACGAATGGTACTTTACCTCTGGGGTCTTCGTCCCAAAACATGTTACCAGAGTTTAACCATGAAAAAGGCATTAGATAAATTTCAACTGAGTATTATTCTACAGAATACCAGTACTCCTCAAAACTATCAAGGTCATCAAAAACAAAAAGAGTCTAAGAAACCATCACCATCTAGAGTGGCCTAACTTTGTATTCTGAAAGAGAAAAAGGAACATTAGGGATAAACTAAGGAAATCTGAATACAGTACAAATTTGAGTTAATAATATCAATAATCTTTCATCGATTGGGACAAACGTACCATACTAAGATGCTAATTTGGTAAATTAGGTGTGGGGTATATAAGGAACTCTTTGTATTATCTTTGCAGTTATTCTGTACATCTAAATTTATTCTAAAACCAAAGGTTTACAAATTCCTATTAGCTAAGGAGTTTTTTAAGCGGTAACTTTTCCAGAGGAGTCTCCTTAACAATTCCAGGGTCTTAGGAATGGGAGAATTCAGGGGAAGGTACTAATGTAATTATAACTTTCATCTTTGTTATTAAGGTGATTTAAGCTTGCAGATTTCCAAGTCAATATAATAATTAGGTTAAAATAATCAGATAGGAAAGTAAAAACTTTCAAGATATATTTTATTTTATTTTACATTAACAAGAGCTTTGAACAACAAAAAGGTCTTCAAGTAACTCAAAACTAAAATAGAAAGTGAGTCATTGCTATTTCCAGTATTGACTGTTTTTGTATACTTGGCTATTTTTATTTATTTATTTTTTTAAAGTAAATACTTTCTGTAACTCCAAGTTTGGCTGCTCTTTTTTCTTATTTTCTTCTTCTTCTGCAGTCTCTCAAGTCCTCTGGGAGATATAAATATAATGTTAATTCCTTATATGAAAATGGTCAATACAGACTATCACTTGGGGTAGTACAGAAAGACATGCATGAAATGTCATATATTAAATACATTATTGATTCTATTGTGCAAATCCATGTGCTTACTAATTCCAGAGTTGTTGTAATGATTACAAGTCGAGTAAGGTAATATGGTCCTCACTGATATAAGTTTAGATTGTAGCAGGATCCAAAATAAATGTGTGACTCTGGGAAAAGGGTACATGTGTCAGATTATAGGTTCAAGAACAAAGAAGCTTGTCTGCAACTAATTGCTAGGAAAATATTGCCAAGAACCTCTTGAGATGCATATTCAAAATGTCTTCTCCATTTCTCTATTCTGGTTTCCCAATGTGATTCTTTGAAATTTGAGAGGTCATGGATAAAATTGAAAATCCTTCCAAAATCCCAAAGTGCCATCTATGGAGGATAACTGAGTCAAGAGAACATTGATGGAGAAAGGAGGGAGATGGAAAAGAGATTCAGAGTGTAAGAGCCCTTTATGTAACAGAGGTGGGGCTTATCAAATGTGCAGGAGAGTCGACCAGACACTAAAAGGTTTTCGAAGTGTTTGAGACAGTCGATGATAAATACAAAGCTAGAAAACACTACTACCCACCCTACACCATAAGAGGGAACTCTGAAGAGGAGTAGAGTTCTTCAGCGGTTTTCTTTGCAGTCTTATTTCATAATTTTCCAATACCGTTTTACTTTTTACATTGGCTCAATTTCTCAGAAATAACGTCATGGTTATTTGCACTTCTTGGTGTGATATTTCTTATAAGGCTGAAGAAAAACAGTATAAAAACAAAATCAAATTGACCCTCCGTGTGTCTTTACTGCAGTCCTTGAAGAAAGTGCATCAATCTTCCTAAGCTACGGTCTTTTGCTTCAGGTACTAAAGGGCAGTGCAGTGAGGTTGAGAGACTGAAAACCTTTCTTTCTGCTTACCTTCCTACTCACATATGAGAGAAAACCAGCCAATTAAATGAGAAAATAGACGATGAAATGTGTGTTATATCTATATTTGAATCTTTATTAGTGTTTTAGCTATTTATTGAAGCAAAACAAGGCACGCCCAAAACTTAGTGTCTTTAAACAATGACATTAACTATCCCAATTCAGTATATGGTTCTGCTCCCCCATTTTTCCTGAAGTCATTCATGGAATTCCATTCAAATAAGAGCTTTCCTGGGACTGGAATTTGCAAGATGACCTCTTATCCTTCAAAGTGTCTCTCTTTCTGTATCTCCTGTGGGTATTCAGGTAATCTAATCTGAATTCTTTAAAGGTTGGTGGCTGACTTTCAGGAGAGAGGGATTTGAAGATGATATGCCCAAGCATGCAATTACTTCTCAAATCTGTGCTTTCTCTACACTTGCCAATGTCCCATTCATCAAAGCAAGTTGTGTGGCCAAGCTCAGAACTAGTGCAGAGAGAACTATTTAAGTATCTGAATGCCGGAAGACAGGGATTATAGGGGCATACCAATCTAACAATCTCTCATAATTACAACTTCAAAATAAACACAAAAATCAATGAATTAAAGTTAAATTACTATACATGTTGGGTGATGGAAAGGATACATGGGAAACAGGGATTAGGCAATGTTCCAGAATGTTTTTTAACAAAGAATATTGGTTTCTAGTAATTATTTTCTGGGGTGCAAGTATCACTTTAACTGACCAAATCAATAACTAAATTTTCTTCCGTGATGTGTTAACAATGGAATTTTGCAGAACTAATAGGTTTCTTAGATATTTTGTCTGCTAATGTGGTTATTTCTAGACATTAAACTATCTCTCTCCCACCCAGCCCACTTGCTCAACACAATAAACACAGACACACACACACACACACACACACACCTGAAATTAAATTTTTAAAAAATCACTAGAATTGATTAAATATCTCCTTCCTGAAATAGACATTGGGTCACTGCAATTTCCAGTATTGACTTTTTTTTTTAATAATTAGCTTTTTATTTTTTTCATTTTTTAAAGAAGTAAATACTTTCTGTAACTCAAGAATTGGCTATTCTTTTTCCTTATTTTTTTATTCTTCTGCAGTCTTTCAAATTCTCTGGGAGATATATAAATAAAATACTCAATCCCTTACATTAAAATGGTCAATACAGACCCTCATCTGGGGTAGTACAGAAAGTATTGCAATCAATGCTGTACTAGGTACTAGATAAAGGGCAGGTACAAAAGAAGATATGTGATATCATACTTGACTCTGTATAATACATTTTAATTTACACATTTATTCATAGGTTATGATTTTGTTGAAACTTCAACTGTATGAAGAGGTTTTAAAAAGAGATGTCATTATATACGTATCATGGATGATACAAATGAGGCTGATAAAGAGGAAGTGAATGTCTACAGTTGTAAAAGTAGAAGGGGGTTGAATTCAGGCTAGAACTGAATGCAAATGAATAGAATTTCAGTGTTTCTTTATGGTAGAATAATTGTAAACTGCAGGATTTTATAAATCTAAGTTTAAATTTTAATGTCAACATTTGAGCAAATTGTATAAACATGTGAAATGCAGATTATATGTTTTAAGTATAATACTGATAACTTATTCAATTAATATAGTTCTATTAATATTATTCTATTACATTATTTTATCTCTTTAAGGATATGGCTGCTGTCCTTAAAATCTTTCAAGCTGGTCGAGGAGTAAGGTACGATTACCTAAACTAATAGCATTAGGTATTCAAAAGTGTTGAAAAGAAGAATAAATATAGAAAGAAAATCGTTAACTATTCAGTTGTGTCGCATTGAAGGAAGCAATACATATGTTCATTGAAGAGGAAGAACAGGGAGATCTGATGTAGTCAGAGAGTATTTGACAGCAAAGGTGACACTTAAACTTGGCCTTCAATCTATTATACATGTATTTTGTGTCCTTTGTATCCTCAGCAGAGTTCATATTCATTCTTCCTGTAATGACTGTTGAGAGGCATGAAGTCTGTTATCAATCACATCTCAACCATGAAGGCTTGACCCTTTTGCCACATTGATTAGGCATCACACTGATCTGCTATGCATTATGTCAGTTTGCTCTTCTTCCTTCTTTCCTCCCTCTCTATTTTACAAGTGCTGCATTGCCCTTTCAGGGTCAAAGTACCCACTTCCAGCTTATTGTGCCTGGATTCCTTGTATTGAAAAGCATCAGTTTCTTTATGATAAGCACTTATATATGCTAAAATATTATCTCCAAAAAAATATAAGTGTGACTACACGAAGTACCTGTGGTGAAGAGCAATTGTGAAATTCAATAAAGAAGAAATTAAATGTTCAATTAGAGACCAAAATTGCTTTACAGCAGTACAATAAAATAAAACACAAATCAGTTTTTCTCAGCACCAGATTATTTTTTCACACATAGCAAAATAGAAAGTAGCCCTCATGGTTGCTTAACCAGAATGTATGAGTGATGAGCGTTTTCTTTCTTTCCTTTTATCCTCCAAGGAACTATGAGGGAAGGGTAGAATGACTCACACTCAAGTAAAAGTTGAAGATAATTTTTGTCCTATTCTTTTCTTTTTCTTTCTTTTTTTTTTTTTTTCTGAGATAGAGTCTCATGCTGTCGTCCAGGCTAGACTGTGGTGGCATGATCTCAGCTCACTGCAACCTCCACCTCCTGGGTTCAAGCAATTATCTTGCCTTAGCCTCCTGCATAGCTAGGACTACAGGTATGCCACCACATCCAGCTATTTTTTTATATTTTCAGTAGAGACGGAGTTTCACAATATTGCCAGGCAGGTCTCGAACTCCTGACCTCATGATCCGCCTGCCTCGGCCTCCCAAAGTGTTGGGATTACAGGCGTGAACCACCATGCCCAGTCCCCTATCCTTTTCTTCTGCCATCTTTCCCATGAATTACTCTGATAAGCCGTTCAGCAGACTGAACAGAATATGTACCCTCCTTAGTCTTTTAGATAATTCTACCAATGAGGGGTAGAAAAGTACACTCTCCATTAGAAATGACAAAAATGGGTTCCCATCCATATTGAGATAGGACAATAACTCTAGGCTTCTGAAGACACTGATTACCCATGCTCTGGACTTTTAGAAAATTAGGTTATGTCCTGGTAAACCTACGATAACTTTAACATACTATAATTTAAAAAATGTATTTAATACTGAAATGGGAGAGTTTCCTGATCCCCTCGCAGAATGTGCAAAAGAGGCGTGGCTTGCCTATTCAAATCCTTGATGGAAGGTGGAGCATACAGACGGGCAGGTGCAGGAAGCCTAGGTAACTGCTTTTGGCTCCAGCCCTGCGGTAGTGTCTAGCGGTGGGTGCCTGAGGCCCCAGAGTTACAGTGCTTTTTATCCTTGCCATCTGCAGATGGCTTAAGTGTTAACCAGATCAATGGACCCTCTGCCTTTTCCCAAGGTCAGAGGGCTGGTGTGACAGCTTTCTGTATCCTGAGCTCTTGCCCAGTGTCACAGAAGAATCAGGTCACACACAGGTTTGAAGCGTGAGTGTGGGATTTTTTTGAGTGGCGAAGGTGGCTCTCAGTGGGATGGATGGGGAGCTGGAAGGGGATACAGTGGGAAGATGACCTCTCCTGGAGTTTGGCCTTTCAGCAGCTGAACTCCCCTCCCACCACTGGTAGTCAAACTTCTCTCGGCATTCAGATGTCCCTTCCCTTCTCTCATTCACTATCATGCTCTTCATCTGCTGGTTTCCTTTCTCTCCATCTGCTCCTGGAGCCTGGGGTTCCGGATTTATATGGGTACAGAATAGGGAGGCATGAGGGGCCAAAACACAACATTTGACTTGCGAAAACAGAAATGCCTGTTCCCTTTTAGGGCCGTGGGTCTCCAGGCTTGACGGTGGGACCTTTTGCTGGGGAACTGCCCTCTTCTGCCCAGTATTTCCCTGTCTCCTGTCCGTATCAATACACCTAACCTACATTCTTAGAACACGTGCATTAGCTTACAGGTGAACAAAATCATCTGTCAACCCAGTACACTGTAGAGATCTGGTGTTAACCCTCGTGACTATGGAGGCCACTGGGAGCTGCACTTGCTGCCTCTGCTTATCATAAGGAGAGAGTATCTTGCTGCACATCACTAGCCCAAGAAAAGGTCAAATTTCAAAATTCAAAGTACAGTTTCTATTGAATGTGTATTGCTTTCACACCATTATAAAGTCAAAAAATCCTAAGTCAAACTATCATAAGTCCAGGACTGTCTCTAGTGGCCAAACTGAATTTCTTACCTAAAAGTTCGTACCTAATACCCAGTGGCTTATAATAGCAATCAAGATCTTTTGTTGATTTAATAGAGAAAATATTTATATGAAGATGGCAATTTGTGTAGCAGGTGAAGAGGAACTGTGAGGAATTTCTCTTGACACTGTGTGTTCAGGGAAGCACACCAATTTTACACAAATAGTGTGTTTATTTAGAGTAGCTTAAAAAGAGAGCTGATGGAAAGTCACTTTTTATTCTTCTGTCTAGTTAAATCTGTTCATTTCTTCAGACCTAACACACTTTTTCGTCATCTTAGACTTTTCCTGTGACTGTTTTTGTTTTGCTAGAAGGGCAGAAAAGAGGAAATTGATAGGAAAATAAAATAACTATAGCTGACTCTTGATTATTGACACCAAAAATCTTGTGTGCTGTCTCACTGAATCACACATATTTGGTTATCACCATTCTGTTTCTACATGTATAAAATGTTACACCTGAACAGAACTTTTACAGGCCTTAGCAATTTTATCTTCTTCTGCAGTAGTTTTTCTTTGCTTTAATCTTTTCCAGCCTCTAATCAAATCTATTAAAATCAGGTAATATTCCCAATTTTTGGCATTTCCACTTTTCCCAAGTGCCTGTGCTAGTATTTTACAAGTTATCTACTTTAAAAATGACCACAAACTTAAGTTGGAGGTAGTAAATATCCCTCCACATTTAGGAAATATACACACTTGACCCTTGGACAACATGGGTTTGAACAGCCTGGGGCCCACTTATATATGGATTTGTTTTCAGCTCTGCCACCCCTGAGAAAACAAGACTAAGCCTTCCTCTTCTTTCCTTTCCTCAGCCTACTGAAGACAATGAAATGATCTACTTCCATTTAATGAATGGAAAACATATTTTCTTTTCCTTATGATTTTCTTAACAACATTTTCTTTTCTCTCGCTTACTTTATTGTAAGAATTACATGTATGTAATACATATAGAATACAAAATATGTGTTAATTGGCCATTTATGTAATCAGTACGGCTTCTGGTCAACAGTAGGCTATTAGTAGTTAAGTCTTTGATGAGTCAAAGGTTATACTCAAATTTTTGACTGTGCATGGTATCAGCACCTTAACTCCACGCTGTTCAAAGGCCAACTGTATTACCAAAATCTTGACTCTCAGAGATTGAGCTGGTGTAACATAAGAGCTATTTTCGAGAAATGGAAGTGAAGAGACAGTGGAGATACTGCTTTCTTGCCACTCCGCAAAGCACCTTGAAGATGTAAATTGGATTCCTCTAAGATGTAAATTCTAAATTTCCATGTAAGATTTTAAAGAAATAAATCAAAACTGTGAAAAACTACTGCTTTTTATAACCTACTAAGTTGACACGTGAAAGAATGCAAGAGGATCATTCCCACAAAGAAAAGAGGGTTTAATCATAAGATGCCTTTTATAGACAGTGGTTTCATTATTTCCCAGCTAAACCATTTATGATTGGCACAGCAGGAATGTGAAATGAAACAAAGATGATACAAAATAAACAGCCAATAAGGAGGATATTTTCAGGCAGAATCAATGGCATCAAATCAACAGCAACGCCAAGAAACACTTAGCCATATAGTGAAACATGTAATTGCAAGTTAGAGAAGAGGCAGTATTTGAACCACCTATCCTGCACCCTGGCACGTCAGGCAGAGAAGAGGTCTTTTCTTTGTTTTTTCCTAGGCTAATCTTACCAAGGCCCTTAGGGGAACTCAAGAGTCAGATCTTGCAAATAGCCATCCTTGTCTGTTAAAAAGCACTTCATTATTTTCTACCCTTAAATTCAGTTTATTTTCCTTCCTGGTAGTCTGATTTTCATGTGATTTCAATCCTTTCTCTTTCTTTGCAATACCTAATTTATACCTCCCTGATACTGTCTATGTATAATAGCAATCAGACACTGGTGGGTTTCTGTGCTTCCTCAATTCCTTCTGTAGTTCAAGTTTCTCACTGCCCTGTGAAAGTCAGCCAATGGCCCGGAGTTTTCTATAAACATTTCTATTAATATTCTAAGTTGTATTTCTCAAAATACTGGCCTTTTTCTCAGTCATTCAAACTTGACAATCGTTTCTATTTACTATTACAAAAGCAGCTGCCTTAGTATTCTTCAAGTAGAGAACAAATCTTTGTCTGTTTATGAAGTGAGTTTAAAAAGATTCTACCTCTGCTTTCCTCATTTAACTAGGGATATCAAATATATTGCTTATCATTCTCAGTAGCATGAGCAGCACAGACCTGAATACTTGTTTAGTATTAGAAAAATCACTGACAGCAGAACTGACAGCAGAAAGGTTAACTCTGCTTTAGAGACAGACGGAAGGAAAAAAAGAGAGAAAAGAATATTGACAATGGGAGGGGGAATGATGTAAAAATATAAGATGATAATAATTTGAAAGAATAAATGAGAGGAAATGGAAGAGAAAAAGTAAAAGGACTACAGGAAGAGAGTTAAGAGGAAATTTTTTAAGCTACACAAGGTGAGGAGACAGGAAACACCTTTTTTTTTCTTTATCACTCTGTTAAATACAAAGCCAGACATTATATTTGAACTTACAATGATACATTTTTTCTCATTTGACAAGTATAATTAATCAAACAAAAAGGAAGAAACAAACAAATAGCAACAACAACAACAACAACAAAAACAGAGAACCCTGAAGCATAGAGAGGTTGAGGTTCCATAAAGAGATGAGAGAACAAGTAAATACAGTCATGTGTCCCTTTGATGTTGGGAATGTGTTCTGAGAAATGCATTGCTGGATGATTTCATGATTATGAGAACCTCACAGAGTGTACTTACACAAACCTAGATGTTATACACCACTGGTCCCCAATCTCTGATACCAGGGACCGGTTTCACGGAAGATAATTTTTCCACGGACTTGGGGTGGGCATGGTTTCAGGATGATTCATGCAAATTACATTTATTATGTACTTTATTTCTATTATTATTACATTGTAATATATAATGATATAATTATACAACTCACCATAATGTAGATTCAATGGGATCCTTGTGCTTGTTCTCCTGCAACTAGAAGGTCTCATCTCAGGGTAATGGGAGACAGTGATAGGTCATCTGTCATCAGGCACTAGATTCTTATAAAAAGCATGCAACATAGATCTCATACAACAGTTCACAGTAGGGCCCACACTCCTATGAGAATCAATGCCACCACTGAGCTGACATGCAGCAGAGCTCAGGTGATAATGTGAGTGATGAGAAGCAGCTGTAAATACAGCTAAATCTTCACTTTCTCGCTGGCTGCTTAATTCCTGCTGTGTGGCAGTTCTTAACAGGTCACAGATCAGTACTGGAGATTGGAGATCCCTGTTATACACTACTGTACACCTAGGCTATATAATATAGTCTATTGCTCCTAGGGTACAAACCTGAACAGCATGTTACTGTTCTGAATACTGTAAGCAATTGTAATACCATGGCATTTGTGTTTCTAAACATATCTAAACATAAAAAAGGTATAGTACAAATATGTTATAAAAGATAAAAAATGGCAAACCTGTGTGGGGTACTTACCATGAATAGGGTTTGCAAAACTGGAAGTTGCTGTGGGTGAGTCAGTGAGTAAATGATGAGTAAATGTGAAGACCTAGATATTACTGTACACTACTGTAGATATTATAAGCCCTGAATGCTTAGGTGATATCAAATTCATAAAAACAATTTTTCTTTCTTCAATTAAAAATTCATCTTAGCTTACTGCATTTTTTTGTTTTGTAAACTTTTTAGTTTTTTAACTGTTTCACTCTTCGAGTAACACTTAGCTTAAAACACAAACACATTGTACAGCTACACAGAAATATTTTATTTGTATCCCTAATATGTACTTTTTATATTTATATTTTTTATTTTTTTACATTCTAAACTCTTTTGTTAAAAATTGAGACACAAACACACACATTAGCCTAGGCCTACAGCGGGTCAGGATCATCAATATTACTGTCTTCCACCTCCACATCTTGTCCCACTGGAAGATCTTCAGGGACAATAACGTGTGGAGCTGTCATCTCCTATGATAACAATGCTTTCTTCTGGAATACTTCCTGAAAGGTCTGCCTGAGTATGTTTTACAGTTAACTTTAAAAAAATATATAAGTAGGAGTACAGTGTAAAGATAAAATAATAGTAAATGCATAAACTAGTAATGTAAGTCATTTATTATCAAGTATTATATACCATACATAATTGTATGTTCTATACTTTTATACGACTTGCACTGCAGTAGGTTTGTTTACACCAGCATCACCACAGCCAAGTGAGTAATACAGTGGAGATATTGCCACAGCTACAGTGTCACTAGATGATGCGGACTTTTAAGCTCCATTATAATCTTATGGGACCACCCTTGTATTTGCAGTCCGTCATTGCCTGAAATATTGTCACGTGGCACATGACAGTACAAAGCCATCATTCCAGCAATGTTTATCAGATTCTAAGACAGATTCTCTAAAAGATAAGAAGGAAAACCAAGAATGCCCTCTAGCAAGGAAGAGACGAATCTCCTCTAACATGCTAAGGCAACTTAACCACACTGACTTTTTAAATTGGCCCATACTCTAAACATAATTTCACTTTTTGCAAACACAAGAGTAATTTTTAATTACTTTCCTTTTCCTTTTCTTTTTTTTTTCTTTTTTGAGACAAAGTCTCACTCTGTCATATGGACTGGAGTGTAATAATGCAATTTTGGCTCACTTCAACCTCCACCTCCCAGGTTCAAGCAATTCTCCTGGCTCAGCCTCCCGAGTAGCTGGGACTACAGGTGTGTGCCACCATGCCACCTAATTTTTGTATTTTTAGTAGAGATAGGATTTCACCATGTTGGCCAAGCTGGTCTCGAACTTCTGACCTCAAATGACCCCAAAGTTCAATTACTTTCTTAAAGCAAGCATTTACCTTTTTTCAAAAGGTTTTGTTAACCACCACCCCCCACTAAAAAAGAAAAAAAAAAACTTAGCCAGGCCTGGTTACTCATACCTATAACCTTGGCACTTTGTAATACCAAGATGAGAGGATTACTTTGGAATGAGAGATAGCTCAGGAATTCAAAACCAGCCTGGGAAACATAGTGAGACTTCCTCATTACAGAAAAATTTTTTAAAATTATCTGGGCATGGTGAGGCATGACTGTAGTTCCAGCTACTCTGGTGGCTGAGGTGGGAAGATCACTTGGGCCAGGGAGACTGAGGTTGCAATGAGCTATAAAGAACCACTGCTCTCCAGCCTGGGCAACAGAGGGAGATCATGTCTCAAAAAATAAGTAAATAAACAAACAAAAATTTAAAAGAAAACTTAAACTCTCCTTTTGTTTTTTTTAAAGAAAATATGTAAGAGCTAATTCTTAAAGATGCCACTATTCCTACTCTCCTAAAAAAATACATTCCCTCTTACTATGAAAAAAGTTGAATTTCTCTCTT
This sequence comes from Trachypithecus francoisi, assembly GCF_009764315.1. NCBI lineage: Eukaryota > Metazoa > Chordata > Mammalia > Primates > Cercopithecidae > Trachypithecus > Trachypithecus francoisi. The sequence continues at coordinate 33,044,962 of NW_022681462.1, forward strand.
AAATTGATTTCAAATAGGAAGAGGGCCCATAAAACTCAGAGTGAAATTTTTAAAAATCTGATGTAAATAGAAGAAAGCATAGATATAAGCTTTCCCAATTCAATCTCCTTCACATATAAATACTACTCATGGGATAGAAAACAAACTGAGTTGTTATCAGTAAACATGTTAATTTATCCATTCTTTTTAAAGAGACTGAATTTCATTGGCAGCTAGAGACAGAAAGGTGGGGTCCAGTTCATAGAACAGGATCTGCGAATATAGACTGGTAGATACAGAACCTGTAAAAATCCTGGGGAACTATGGTGTATTAGTCTGTTCTCCCACTGCAATAAGATATTGCCAGAGACTGGGTTATTTATAAATAAAAGAGGTTTAATTAACTCACAGTTTGGCATAGCTGGGGAAGCCTCAGGAAATTTACAATCATGTTGGAAGGTGAAGGGGAAGTAGGAATCTTCTTTACAAAGCAACAGGAGAGAGAGTGTGTGTAAAGAAGGAACTGTCAAAGATTTATAAAACCATCAGATCTCATGAGAACTCACTATCATGAGAATAGAATGGGGGAAACAGCACTGGGGAACCTGCCTCCCACTGGGTCTTTCCCTCAACATGTGGGGATAATGGGGATTACAATTCAAAATAAGATTTGGGACACAGAGCCAAACCATATCATTCAATTCCTGGCCACTCCCAAATCTCACATCCTTTGTATGTTTCAAAACCAATTATACCTTCCTAACAGTCCCCTACGGACTTAACTCATTCCAGTATTAACCCAAAAGTCCAAGTCCAAAGTTTCATCTGAGACAAGGCAATCTCTTCCATCTATGAGCCTGTAAAATCAAAAACAAGTTAAGTACTTCCAAGATACAATGAGGTTACAGACATAGGATAAATGCTCCCATTTCAAATGGGATAAATTGGCCAAAATGAAGGGGCTACAGGCCTCATGCAAGTCCAAAAGCCAATAGGGCAGTGATTAAATCTTTGAGCTCTAAAATGATCTCCTCTGACTCCATTTATCACATCCAGGGCACATTCATGCAAGGAGTAGGCTCCCATGGCCTTGGGCAGCTCCTTCATGTGCTGGCATTGATTGTCTGTAGCTTTTTCAGACATATGGTGCAAGCTGTCAGTGGATCTATCATTCCAGGGTCTGGAGGATGGTGCACCTCTTCTCATAGAGTTCCCACTAGGCAGTGCTCCAGTGGGTACTCGGTATGGGTGCTCCAACCCCACATTTCCCTTCTACACTGCCCTAGCAGAGGTTCTCCATGAGTGCTCCACCCCTGCAGCAGACTTCTGTGTGGACATCCAGGCATTTCATACATCCTCTGAAATCTAGGCAGAGGTTCCCAAATCTCAGTTCTTGACTTCTGTGCACCCATAGGCCCAGTACCACATGGATGCTGCCAAGGCTTGGAGCTTGCATCCTCTGAAGCAACAGCCCAAGCTGTATCTGGGTACCTTTTAGCTGTGACTGGAGCTGAAGCGGTACCATGTCCCAGGGCTGCACAGAGCAGCAGGTGGCCCCAGGCCCAGGAAACCATTTTTTTCCTTTTAGGCTTCTGGGTCTGTGATGAGAGGGGCTTGCATGAAGATCTTTAACATGCTTTGAAGACATTTTCCCCATTGTCTTGGTGATTTGGCAATTAACATTCTGCTCCTTGTTACTTATGCAAATTTCTGCAGCTGGCTTGAATTCCTTCCCAGGAAATGGATTTTTCTTTTCTACCACATGATTAGGCTGCAAATTTTCCAAACATCCTAGGCTCTGCTTCCCTTTTAGTGATAAATCCAATTTCAAATCATCTCTCTCAAGTTAGAAGTTCCACAGATCTCCAGGGCAGGGGCAAGTCTATTTGCTGAAGCATAGCAAAAGTGACCTTTGCTACAGTTCCCAATAAGTTCCTCATCTCCATCTGAGATCACTTCAGCCTGAACTTCATTGTTCATATCAGTATCAACATTTTGGTCAAACCCATTCAACAAGTCTCTTGGGAGTTCCAAACTTTCCTACATCTTCCTGTCTTCTTCTGAGCCCTCCAAACTGTTCCAACCTCTGCCTCTTACCTAGGTCCAAAGTTGCTTTCACATTTTCAGGTTACCTTTAAGGTAGTACCCACTCCTGGTACCAATTTACAATATCAATACTTTCTCACACTGCTATAAAGATACCACCAGAAACTGAGTAATCTATAAAGAAAAGAGGTTTAATTAGCTCACAGTTCCACATGGATGGGGAAGCCTTAGGAAACTTACAATCATGGCAGAAGGCGAAGGGGAAGCAGGCATCTTCTTCACAAGGTGACAGGAGAGAGAGTGTGTGTGAAGAAGGAACTCTTAAACACTTACATAACCAGCAGATTTCATGAGAACTCACTCACTATCATGAGAACAGCATGGGGGAAACCACCCCTATGATCCAGTAGCCTCCTGCTAGGTCTTTCCTTTGACACATGGGGATTATAAGAATTACAATTTGAAATGAGATTTGGGTGGGGACACAGAGCTAAACCATATCATATGGGAAAGAGAAGTAGGCATGAAGTTGCTTACAGGAAAACAGAGCAAGTTGCAGGTTTGCAAAGCCTAAAAATAGACTGTCCAGTGGGGATGGGACAGTCATTGGAAGACAAATCTAGCTTCAAATATAAGGGGTCACACTGTAAGACTGACAGACCAGGTCATGGAACAGTGGATAATCACTCACACTGTTACCAAATGCCAATGCATTCAACTGAGTTCTTAAACAATTCTAACTCCAGGTCCCGAACCTGAGCAGTGCTGAGTTGCGGGAAAAGAGCCTGTGAGCCCTGTGGGCTAGGTAGAATCTGACAGTGAGTGTTGAAGTCCTTGACCTTTACCATAGTCTCACCTAGAGGGGACACTTCCTCTGTATAAGCTTAATAAAGAGACATAAATCTTCTCTACATCAAAGATATTTTCTAATCCAATTAAACTGTGGGAAAAGTCGGTGCATTCACTTTGCAGTCTTTGTTCCCAGTTGTAGTTTCTAGAAACAGAAGAATAAAAGCATTTTCTCCTACTAAAAATTAAGAAAAAATAAAGTATGCATTCATAGTTACACGTGACTATCAAAATAGAGACTCCTTTATCTATATTTTTCTAATACCACTTGGGAACTTATCAGAGATGAAAAGTCTGTCAGTCTTTTATTTTTACTAAGAATAAAGAAGTTTTCATCCATTCAGAAAAAAAAACTTTTAATGCCAAAGTAATTCAGGACTAAATATTAATTATCTTAATTTTGTTACTAACAGTTCAGAGGTTGAGCTCTATATAAAACATTCTCTCTGTAATAAGAGGTTTTGATTTTCTAAAAAGCCTCCCTGTATTCTGTAATTTAGGGCAATAATCTCTCAGAACGTGTATGTACCATTTATTTTTATATTATTTCTCAGATCATTATTACTGGACAACTTATAAGTGAACCCTCCTGATTTTATTTTTTAATGAAGATGCCACATACACAAATCCTATTTTATAATGTGGATAAAAGAAGAAGTGGTAAACCGTGTTATAAAATGAGTTTCCACTTTACAAAATGCTTTTTCTAAGATTCTTCATGCAATGATTTTCTATATGGTCATTTTTTGTTCACACGCAGATAAATAAATAGCTGCAGTCAAGGGCTGAGAGGCATAGATAATTACATGTAGGGTATATGATATATAATCCATCCAAAATGAAGATAAGCCAGTCTGAAAGGAGAGGTTTTTGTCTCTAGAGACAATAATTTATACTGAAAACAAACTTTTTTTGGTTGTTTTCTGGAATATATCTAATTGTGAAAATAAAATCCATTTGCCAATGATATGAATATCATTTCACAGTGTGACAACAAACACTCTGTCTAAGCTACTTAGGGGATCTCTAACTGATCCTCTGCCCCCCTGACCCTTGTCCATTATATCCCTTAGTTGAAATAAAGCAGGAAGTCCTTACTATTCACAAAGAGTTTTTCATTTTGATTGTCAGAAACTCATGCTTATGCTTGTGTTTACTCTCCCTATTAGAATGTGAGCCTTATATGGCTAAGGATTTTTTTTACCCATGTCTTTCCCTACTATATCACTGAGAACAATTCCTGGTTACACATAACATGTTATGTGAGGTAGAATAAGTGAGCTATCAAAAACCAGCTTAAATGATGTCAGTGTGCATTATGGACTCCGTGTCCCAAACAAGGCCACAAAAGTTCTTGCTAACCCTTTGGTGTCTTGATTCAACTCTGCTGGACCCTGCCATTTGTTCCTGTTTATTTACATCCTTTTGATGATAGCACATTGCCCCATAGGGAAGGGAAATGGCCACTGAAAACCCAAACCTTTTCTCTTTCATTTGTAACCTAGTGAATGTTTATAAAATATATTGGGAAAACTGCAATGGAGCCCTTTACATTTCACACCAACACATATTTCAAAGAAGCAGATAAGGTCACATGAGGGGCAGTTGCACCAGAAAGAACCACATAACATTGAAAACAGAAGCTCCCCAGGAAAAAGAAGAGGTTGGAAAGAGAAAAACAAAATAAGCTCACTATTCCTTGTTCCTAGTTAGTATATCAGTCAAAGTTAAATCAGAGCAAGAAGTGCCCCCTTGTCTTAAGAAAACACTTTGCATTCATATATCTAGAGGTCAGACATGGTGGCTCACCATGCCTGGCACTTTGAGAGGCTGAGACAGGAGGACTTCTTGAGGCCTGGAGTTCAAGACCAGCCCAGAGAACACAGCGAGATCCAATCTCTACAAAAAGTACGAAAATTAAAAAACAGTCAAGAGCGTTGGTGTTTCTGCCATCCTAGCTACTCAAGAATCTGAGGTGAGAAGATCACAAGAGCCCAGGAGTTTGAGGCTTCCGTGAGCCAAGATTATGCCAGCGTGAATGACAGAATGAGACCCTGACTCAAAACAAAACAAAAGAAAACAAAAGAACGTATGTCTAGATTTCCAGTCTGGAAATGTGGAAACTCAGTTTGGTGACTTATTTCTCACATGGATGACTTTCCTTTGGGCCTTTCCTGTTATCATTAGTCTCTGGACATCTTGGGCTCAGAAAACTTTTCATTACTTTCTTACTTTGAAATATATTCTCTGCTCAGAGAATACTCAAACTTTATAGCATGGAAATGGGAGAAAACTTTGTTCTCAGCATTTTTGTCTACCTCAAAGGCTATCTGCTGCAGAACCAGAAGACCCTGTGTTGTGGGTGAAGTTGACAGCATTCGCCTGGAGAATGCCCTGTTTCTGGGGTATTCTGGTGGGTTGGTGTGTGAAGGAGAGAGGGGTGTCTTTTTGTTCTATTCAGGCGTTCACCTGATTGGATGAAAGCCACCCACAATATGGGGAGCAATCTGTCTTACCCCAAGTCCTCTGATGTAAATCTCATACAAAAACACTTTCACAGAAACACCTAACTTTTGACCACATATCTGGACAACCTGTGACTCAGCCAAGTTCACAAATACAACTAACCATTATAAGTTCACACTACTATTTATCTCCTTAAACTACACTTTATCTCCAAATAAAGACAATATCAAGGTAATACTTCTAACTAACATAATATAGTTATCTTGTATACAACCCAAAACACACTAACCCTTTTCTCAGAAGAGAAATTGTATGATGTAAAGTTAATTCTTATGTTACATCATAAGAGAGGGAAGGAAACAAAGATTTTATACACACAAACACACACACACGTTCATAACAAAATAAGGAGGAAATGCTCATGACAATTACAGTCTTCATTTTCATAACTGATCATGTGACAGTAGCTGGAATTCATGACTACCTTCTTCCACTACTCATTCCATATTCCTTTGACTTAATCAAGCACCTCAGCTGGTCATGATTATTTACCTGTTGAGGGGAACTAAAACTTCATTCCTGAAGGGTCTGGGATATAAGTAGTTTTGTGTGGATTCGGTTGTTGTAATTTTTCTTTGACTTTAATCACAGGGCAATCCTAAGAGACACCTTAAGGGATCTCCTTATTCAAAATATCCTCCTCCTTTTGTTGAGGAGTAGTAGTGTGATATCCTCTTGTTAGTCAAAATCAATTATCTTTGCCAACACCGTAACTCCATTTTTTGCTTATTGGTTCAAAAGCATGAGAAGTCCAAAGTGGCCAGTGACAGGCTTAACTTCCAGTTTGATAAAATTATTTTTGTATTCCCTGATAGAAGAATTCCTCTCTTTGGAACTATAATGCCTGGGCTACAAGAGCATATGGTTGTGAGAACAGGAAGAAAATAAATGGTAGTTAGTCACTAGAGTCACAATGAGTAGTGCCAATCCCATTTCTATCTCTTGATTCCTGAACCAGTGATCCCAGTTATGAGAAAAATGACACTACATTTTAGGCACCACTTATTTGGCTCATATACAGTCTCCTGGAGATGTTGCCCCGGTCCTGTGAAGTCTTGTTACCTAGCTGGTGCTGTAACTGAGTCTTCAAAGGGCCATTTCATCATTTTATTAGGCCAACTATTTTAGGGTGATGAAGAATACAGTAAAACCAGTAAATTCCATGATACTGGGCCCATTGCTGTACTTCATTTGCTGTGAAGTGAGTTTCTTGATCATAAGCAATGCCCTGTAGAATACCAAGAAAATAGAAAAGATATTCTGTAAATTTATGGATAGTAGTTTTGGCAAAAGCATCATATGGGGTAAAGACGAGGCCATTTCCAAAGTATCTATTCCAACAAGAACAAAATGCTGTTCTTGCCATTATGGAAGTAGTCCAATGTAATCAACCTGCCACCAGATAGCTGAGTGATTACCCTAGGAAATGGTACTATATTGGGGACTCAGTATTGGCCTCTACTAATGGAAGATTGAGCACTCATCGGTGGCTTAAGCCAAGTCAACCTTGGTAAGTAAAAGTCCATTTTGTTTAACCTGTGAATAATCTCTATCCCTGCCACCATGGCCACTTTGTTCATAAGCCCATTGGGTAATGACAGCAGTGGCTGGGAAAGAGGCTAACTGGTATTCACAAAACTGATCATCCTATACACTTAATTTATTAAACCCTCTTCTGCAGATTCACCTTTAGGTGGGCATTCAAATGGGACACAAATATACTTACTTTTTGCCCATTCAGCGAAGTCTATCCTCATACTTCTTCCATGGACTTCCTTGTCACTAATTTTCTATATATGTTTTTTTCCAAGTCCCTGGTTATCTAGCCAAACCATTGGCCAATTGGTAGATAAATGCACATCTGGCCATTTTTCCTTCTAAACAAGGAAACAACCATGTGCACTGCCCGAAGTTCTCCTCTTTGGAGAATTTTCCTTCACCAATGTCCTTCATGAATGGACTTTGAAGTCCAGTCTCTTTCAGGACTGAGTAACAACCTAAAACTGTTTCTCAAAGGAAGAGTAGTTTTCCAGAAAGGATGGAAAGGTTTCGTTTCAAACTAAGGGCTTGTGCTATGATTCACTTGTGATATAGGAGCTTGCCAAAGGCTCTAGAAAGTATATCCCTATCTGCCATGGACACTTTATGCACCATGGGATCTCCTGGACCATACTGCCAAAGTGTCAGAGCACCATTTATGGCAGCCTGGAACTGTTACAGAACCTTCTTGTATTCTGTGCCTCCTCAAAACTGGAGCGTTTTGGGGTCACTTGGTAAATGAGTTGTAATACGACACCCAAATGAGAAATATATTGCCTTCAAAATTCAAAGAAGCCTACTCAGTGTTGGACCTCTTTTTTTCTTTCATCTCCTCCTCCTTTCTTTCTCTCTTCTCCTCCTCCTCTTCTTTCTTCCTTCTTCCTTATTCTTCGTTTTCCTCCTCTTCCTCTTTCTCCTCCTCCTCCTCTTCTTCCTCCTCTTTTTTTGGTTGTCACAAGGACCAGATTCAACAACTTATGCATCACCTTAGAAGGAATATCTCAATCTGACCCACACCACTGGACCTCTAGAAATTTCACTGAAGGCTGGGCGTGGTGGCTCACACCTGTAACCCTAGTACTTTAGGAGGCCAAGGCAGGCGGATCACAAGGTCAGCAGATCGAGACCATCCTAACAAACATGGTGAAACTCCGTCTCTACTAAAAATACAAAAAATTAGCCGGGTGTAGTGGTGAGTGCCTGTAGTCCCAGCTACTCAGGAGGCTGAGGAAGGAGAATGGTGTGAACCTGGGTGGTGGGGCTTGCAGTGAGTGAGATTGCACCACTGCGCTCCAGCCTGGGTGACAGAGTGAGACTCCGTCTCAAAAAAAAAAGGAAATTTCACTGAAGTAGAAAGCACTCCATGATATGTAAATATCTTACCAAGAAGTATACAGTGATTCTTACTTCTTGCTCACTAAGCCCATTCACTATAATGTCATTCACGTAAAGAACAAGTGTGATATCTTACAGGGAAAAAAGACAATTCAGATTCATGCAAATTAAACAATGACAAAGGGCTAAAGAGTTGATATACTCCTGAGGCAGGAGAGTGAAGGTATACTGCTGGCCTTATCAGCAGAAGGTAAACTACTTCTGGTTGTGCTTATTGACAAGAATAGAAGAAAAGGCATTTGCCAGAACAATAGCTTCATATCATAGAATTTGTTAATTTCCTCAGTCAATAAAATTACTTCTGGAACAATGCCTGTAATTGGAGTCACTACTTGACTAAGATTATGAAAATCCAAGGACTAGCTTGCAGCTCCTACTCACATGAAAAGTAATATGTAGAAACTCATATCATAAACTTTTGCTCCAGGAGTTCCTACAGGAACATACCAGGAAAGCCAAGAGAATCTGCAGACTCTTTGAAGAAGCTGATTGTCACTATAGGCACCTAGAGACACTGAAAAGCTGTGAGTCTGCTTGCTTTCTCAGTAGGGAGGCTTGTGGTCGGGGGCAATGTCTCAGCCCTGGGCACTGGCTGCCTGGAAGTAGACTCAGTGCTATTGGGAGGGCACAGTGGGAGTGAGACCAGCCTTTAGGACTGCCGGCTGTGTGGGAGTGGGGTGAAGCCTGTGACTGCTGGCTTTCCCCCACTTCCCTGATGACCTGTATGACTCATTACAGGCAGCCATAATCCCCCTGGGAACAGAACTCCATTGGCCTGGGAACCACACCCCCAACCCCCGCTAGCAGCCACAGCAAGACCTGGCCAAAAAGAGTCTGAGCTCAGACATGCCTATCCCTGCCCACACCTGGTGATCTTTCTCTACCCACCCTGATAGCTGAAGAAAAAGGTCACAATCTCATGGGATCTCTATGGTTCTGGCCACCACCTGAGAATCCTGAGTACTTAACCAGTCGTCCCTAGGGCAAGTGTGCACCCTCCCTATAGGACCACAGCTGATGCTCTCTCGAAAGTGCCACCTCCTGGCTGAGGGCTAACTAACACAAACCCAGTGCACTTAACAAAAATACAATCAAGGACTCCCACTACTGACATCACTCTCCTGCCACCTCAACTGGAGCACGTCCTGTTATCCATGGAGGAAAGACATGAAGATGGATCAAATTAAGGACTCTTAGGAGACACTCCCCAGTACCAGCGGGAGCCTGGTAGCCCCACTGGGTGGCTAGACCCAGAGGAGCAAAAACAATCACTGCAGTTTGGCTCTCAGGAAGCCCCATTGCTAGGGGAAAGGGGAGAACATCACATCAAAGAAACACCTTGTGGGATAAAGGAATCTGAAGAGCAGATTTGAGTGTAAGATCTTCCCTTTGACACAGTGTACCCAAATGGAAAGGTACAAGAAAAACAATTTTAGTAATATAACAAGGACCTTTAACACCCTCAGAAGATCATACCAGCTCACAGCAACGAATCCAAGTCAAGACAAAATCTCTGAATTGCTAGAAAAAGAATTCAGAAGGTCAATGATGAAGCTAATCAAGGAGGTACCAGAGAAAGGTGAAGTTTAACTTTAATAAAAAACATGTACAGAATATGAAAGAAAAAAAACTCCAGTGAAATAGGTAGCATAAATTTAAAAAATCACAACGTCTGGAAATCAAGGACACACTTAGAAAATGCAAAATCCACTGGAAAGTCTCAGCAATAGAATCAAACAAGCAGAAGAAAGAACTTCAGAGCTCGAAGCCAAGGCTTTTGAATTAACCCAATCTATCAAAGATAAAGGAAAAAAATGAAAATAATGAACAAGGCCTCCAAGAAGTTTGGGACTATGTTAAATGTCCAAACCTACGAATAATGGATGTTCCTGAGGAAGACAAGAAATCTAAAAGTTTGGAAAACATATTTTAGTGAATAATTGAGTTAAATTTCCCTGACCTAGCCAGAGATCTAGACATCCAAATTCAAGAAGCTCAAAGAGCACCTGGGAAATTCATTGCAAAAATATCATGGCCTAGGCACATAGTCATCAGGTTATCTAAACTCAAGATGATGGAAGGAATCATAAGAGCTGTGAGGCAAAAGCATCAGGTAACCTATAAAGAAAACTTATCAGATTAATAGCAGTTTTCTCAGCAGAAACTCTACACATGAGAGGGGATTGGGATCCTATTTTTAGCCTCTCTAAGCAAAACAATTACCAGCCAAGAAGTTTCTATATAGCAAAACTAAGCTCCATAAAGGAAGGAAAGATACGGTCTTTTCCAGACAAACAAATGCTGAAAGAATTTGCCACTACCAAGCCAAAACTGTAAGAACTGATAAAAGGACCTCTAAATCTCAAAACAAATCCTCAAAATACACCAAAGTAGAATGTCCTTAAGCATAAATCTCCCAGGACCTACATAACAATAACACAATGATAAAAGAATAATAATAATAAAAAAAAGCCAAGGTATTCAGGCAACAAATAGCACATTGAATGGAATAGAAACTCACATCTCAAAACTGACATTGAATGTAAATGGTTTAAATGCTCCACTTAAAAGTTGCAGAATGGCAGAATGGATAAGAACTCACCAGCCAAGTTTCTGCTGTCTTCAGGAGACTCACGAAACACATAAGGACTCACATAAACTTAAGGCAAATGGGTGGAAAAGGACATGGCATGCAAATGGGTAAGAGTGAGCCAGAGTAGCTATTCTTAGATCAGACAAAACAAACTTTAAAGTAACAGAGTTTAAAAAGACAAGGACATACTTTATATAATAATAAAAGGCCTTGTCCAACAGGAAATGTCACAATCCTAATATATATGCACCTAACACCGAAGCTCTGAAATTTATAAAATAATTACTCATAGACTTAAGAAATGAGATAGAAGGTAACACAATAACAGTGGGGGATTTTATTACTCCACTGACAGCAATAAACATTAAGACAGGAAGTCACCAAAGAAAAAATGGAATTAAACTATACCCTAAAACAAATGTACCTAACAGATGTTTACAGAACATTCTACCCAACAATTGCAGAATATACATTCTAGTCATCAGTACATGGAACATTCTCCAAGATATACCATATGATAGGCCACAAAACAAATCTCAACAAATTTCAGAAAATTGAAATTATAGCAAGTACTCCCTCAGACCACAGTGGAATAAAGCTGGACATCAACTCCAAAAGGAACCCTCAGAACCATGCAAATACATGGGAAAGAAATAACCTGCTCCTGAATGATCATTGGGCTGGCAATGAATCAAGATGAAAACTCAAAAGCTCTTTAAAGTCAACAATAATAGTGACACAACCTATCAAAACACCTGGGACACAGCAAAAGTGGCGCCAAGAAGAATGTTCATGGCATTAAATGCCTACATCAAAAAGTCTGAAAGAGCACATATAGACAATCTAAGGTCACATCTCATGAAACTAGAGAAACAAGAACATTCCAGACCCAAATCCAGCAGAAGAAAAGAAATAACAAGATTAAGAGGAACAAAATAAAGTTGAAAGAAACAAAAACACAAACAATACAAAAGATAAATGAAACAAAAAGCTGGTTCTTTGAAAAGATAAATAAAATTGAGAGACCATCATCAAGATTAACCAAGAAAAGGAGAGAATATGCAAATAAGCTAAAAAAATGGGAGGGCCGAGCATTGTGGTACATGCTGGGTGTAATCCCAGCACTTTGAGAGGTCATGGTGGTCAGATGACCTGAGGTGAGGACTTTGAGACCAGCCTGCCCAACATGGTGAAACCTCATCTCTACTAAAAATACAAAAAGTTAGCCGGGCATGGTGGTGTGCACTGTAATCCCAGCTACTGGGTGGGCTGAGGCAGGAGAATAACTTGAACCTAGGAGGCAGAATTTGCATTGAGCTGAGATCATGCCACTGCACTCCATCCTGGGTGACAAAGTGAGATTTTGTCTCAAAAAAGAAAAAAGAAACAAAATGGGAAATATTGCAACTGGCACCACAGAAATACTAAAGATCATTCAAAGCTGCTATGAACACTTTATTCACATAACTAGAAAAGCTAGATGATATGGATAGATTCCTGGAAATATACAACCCTACTAGCTAAAAACAGGAAGAGTTAGAAACCCTGACCTGACCAATAACAAGCAGCAAGATTGAAATGGTAATAACAAAATTGCCAGCACCAAAAAAAAAAAAAAAAAAAGTCCAGAGTCAGACAGATTCACAGCTGAATTCAACCAGACATGCAACGAAGAATTAGTACCAATCCTGTTGACACTGTTCCACAAGAGAGAGAAAGTGGTAATCCTCCCTAAATCATTCTACAAAGCCAGTATCACCCTAATACCAAAACCAGGGAAGGACATACCCGAAAAAGAAAACTACAGACCAATCATCTGTGATGAACATAGATACAAAAATCCTCAACAAAATACTAGCTAACTGAATCCAACAATATATCAAAAAAATAATCCACCATGATCAAGTGGGTTTCATACCAGGGATGCAGGGATGGTTTAACACATGCAAATCAATAAATGCAATACACCATATACGCAGAATTAAAAACAAAAATCACACGATCATCTCAGTAGATACAGAAAAAGCACTTGACAAAATTCAGCAACTCTTTATGATTAAAACCCTCAACAAAATCGGCATAAAAGGGATATACCTTAATTTAATAAAAGCCATCTATGACAAACCCATAGCTAGCATAATACTGAATGGGGAAAAGTTGAAAGGACTTCCACTGAGAACTAGAACAAGACAAGGATGACCACCGTCACCACTTCTATTTGACATAGTTCAATTCATCTATTTGGCCTCTAAAGAAAACAGATCTTGGAGAATGAAAGTATATTTTCGTAATATTTTTAGAAAACTCTATTTTTTATTTCAATAGGTTTGTAGGAAGCAGGTGATGTTTGGTAACATGAACTCACCGAATAGGTGAGTTGAATGGAGATGTGATGGGAATCACCATCTTGCATCTTTCAAATACTTGATAGTGGTATTAATTTCTACAATCCCCCCAGAAATATGTGTGTGTGTGTGTGTGTGTGTGTGTGTATGTGTGTCTATTTTCCTGGGTAGATTCCATTCTAGTTTCTGCCACTGGCCTTTTCCACTGTAACATATGTTATTCCACAGGTCAGGGAACCAATGTGAGGATTCTGCCAGCTTCTGAGTATGTCTGTTCCAATTATTCATTCAGAAACTAGAGAAATAACCACAGAATTGATTTAGGAAATCACTGTGGGACTCACTGAGCCTACCACGAGACAGACCTGAGCTAAAAGGCCATTGATCACTGATCGCCATAAGCCCCTCATCTAACTGGTGGGTCACCGTGACATTTTGGGTCTCCTGAAATTAGTGTCAGTTCAGAACCACTGTCCAGTAGTTCCAAAAGAGCCTGATTATTTTCTTTTCCCCAAAAGACAGTTACCCTGGTAAAAAAAAAAAAAAAAAAAAAAAAAAGAGAGAGAGAATAAAAAGATGTAAGTTCCATTGGGGAAGGCTGGAAGAAAGATCTCAGCTGAATAATTTAAGTTCTAAGCACACCTCCTCTCAAAGGCCCCAGAATTACCCAAATTGTTATTCCATACCTCTGTTCTCATTTTTACCATGGTCTCAGTTTGTTCTTTATGCTATAACAAAATATCACAGACTAGGTAACTAATAAATAATATACATTTATTTCTCACATTTCTGGAGTTTGAGAAGACCAGGATCAAGGTGCCAGAAGATTCAGTGTCTGGTAAGGACAGTTCTCTGCTTCCAAGACAGGATTTTTTGCTATATCCTCACATAGTGGAAGGGCACAATGGATTAACAGATCCATCACATCTCTTTTACAAGGTCAGTAATCTCATTTATGAGGGGAAAACCCTCAACACTTAATCTCCTCAACAAAACACAGGCAATTAAGTTTCAACATATGAATTTTAGGGGACACATTCAGACTATAACCAACCAGGTCCCAGAAATTATTGTCCTATGAGCCCTCCTTCAAACACTAAGCACTAACAACAACTGACAATATAGTTTATTTAAATTATTTTCAATCCTATTTAATATCTTAACACTGTACAACTGAAAAAGTGCTTTGGTGTCATTTGTTTCAGTTGGTCAATAAAATATTTTTTTTAGAGGGATTTGACTAAATATTAGCATTAAGATGAGAAAAATGACCTGGGGCTCATGCCATTAATATAATTTCATCCAAATAAATCTCAGAGACAATCTGCTGAGGACACTAATGTCAGTATTTATTTGGATTATAACTTCATTTTCAACATTTCTAAATCAGATTACAATGAAAAATTGTAAACTGTGATAATAAGAGTGTCATTTTAAAATTAATTATACATACTCATTTCATGGAAAATAAAAACCTAAGGGATAAGTTGAATTAATTTGTATAGAGCCAAACTGTAAAATTTCCTTGGATTTAGAAATTTTATTAAACAAATAATTGAAATAACGGATGATTACAAAGAAATTAATGGTTAATGCAATTCATGGTTAATGGCCTTACATAGACCCCAGGCAGAAAAATATATTTATTCCATTTCTAATTGTGACATTGTGAAATTTTTATTAGTATCAATATGAAAAAGATATGTGAACATGACGTGCTCTATTAGCAAATTATTTTATTTGTATCTTTCCTTTGAAAACATTATAAACAGATGGAATATGCTATTTTTATGTCTTCTATATCTTTGAATAATAAATATAGACTAAAGATCTGGTTCAGTACAACTTAAAAGAAGAAACTCATTCTAAAAAATATAGAAGGAATGCACATATTTAACCAAATAAAAGATAACAACCTAGAGAATGACATTAGACTGGTAGTCCACATAAATTACAGAATAAAAGAACTGGATAAAATTTCAAGATCATATAGTTCATCCCTTCATATTTTACAAATGAGGCAATAATCTCTAAGAGCATGCAACTCGCTTAAGGTCATGCATTGACTAAATGGAAAAGTGAAACTTCATTTAGTTTCACTTTTCTTTCAGTGAAACATAAACTTCCTCTGATAATTCCTCATTAAATTACACATTCTTGGTCCCATCATTGTAAACTTTACTTAAAATAACATAATGGTCACCTTGTAACCAGCTTGCAGAAGGGCTGGTATATATGACCATAAATTTAAATATTAACAATAACAATCCAACAACAAAAAATTGACAGCTATGTTCTCTGAAAAGGCAAATGCTTGCAATAGATATAGTTGAAATGCACAAAATGATTAACAAGATAGTGAATCAAGGAAATACTGAATGTTCACCACGTTATTGCATGAGAGGATATAAGAAATTAACATTATATGTCTAGCATTGTATGTGTAACATTTCAATCATTACCATAAAATTTTATCTCCATTTTAAAAATTAAATAATTAAGGTTTATATATGCTATGCTAATTGCTCAGATTCAAACATCTAGTAAATAATAGAAGATTTAGGCATGGTTTTGTTAAAAGATAATATGTGTGTATGTATATATATGTATATGTGTGTATATATATACGTATATATATACACACACATATGTGTGTGTGTGTATATATATATATTTTTGTTTGTTTGTTTGAGATGGAGTTTCACTCTTGTTGCCCAGGCTGGAGTGCAATGGCACGATCTCGGCTCACTGCAACCTCTGCCTCCCGGGTTCAAGTGATTTACCTGCCTCAGTCTCCCAAATAGCTGGGGTTAAAGGTGTGCGCCACCACACATGGCTAATTTTGTATTTTTAGTAGAGACAGGATTTCTCCACAAATGGTGGTCAGGCTGGTCTCTAACTCCCGACCTCAGGTGATCTGCCTGCCTCGGTCTCCCATAGTGCTGAGGTTACAGGTGTGAGCCACCACGCCTGGCTGTGGATTTTTAATTGTTATAGTCTTTAAAACTTGGAAGTAAAATTAACTTGAATTAAGAAATAAGGCATATCAAGGCTGGGAGCAGTGGCTCACGCCTGTAATTCTAGAACTTTGGGAGGCCGAGGTGGGTGGATCACTTGAGGACAGGAGTTTGAGACTAGCCTGGCCAACATGGTGAAACCACATCTCTACTAAAAATACAAAAATTAGCCTTGTGTGGTGGCGCCCACCAGTAATCCCAGCTACTGGGGAGGCTGAGGTGGGAGGATCACATGAACCCAGGAGGTGGAGCTTGCAGTGAGCTGAGATCCTGTCACTGCACTAGCCTGGGTGACAGAGCAAGACTCTGTCTCAAAAAAAAGAAAAAAGTAAAAGAAAACAGAAATAAGGTATATTGGTATACATTTATGAAATCTATGGGTTTTTGATAACTAATAAGCAATTATTAATGATATTAAAAATACTTTATATCCTCATGTTTGACCCATTTAAGACTTTTAGCTTGTCTATATTATTATTGTTGTGATTTTTATTATTTCAAAATTGACATCGTACTAACCAAAATTTCAATTTTAAAAATTATATATAAAGTCACTTAAATTATTCAATGAACATTTATTATTTCAGCTTCTTAAGATTTTTCTTGCTTTTGTATATTTTCCTTTTTTAATTGGCTTTCACACATTTATTAGTAGAAGTTTTCTATTACCTTTATCAAAAAAAGAGATTTCAATCACCTTCATTAGAAAGAGCACATTATTCTTCCAGAGATTATCTGCTAGAAATTAGTATTTATATAGAGTTTTTTTAAGTCAATGCATTTTTTACCTCGGTAGACAATCTCATCCATTTATACCTCCAAAATACAAATATTTTGCAAATATCTTGTGCTAGATATTGGTAGTACTCATTAATATTTTCAATTATCTTGACATTCTAAGCAGATAAGATGATTATACTTGCTATTCTAAATTAGAACTGGCTATGTGTTTTACTTTGGCTCATGAAATGTTATTCACTTCCAGGTGGAAATGTTTAAGAGCCCGTGAAAGAGTTGTCTGTATTCTCTTTCTATTCTTAAACACCTTTATTGGGATGATGGGATTGTAAACCGGCTGACCTTCTGTCAGTCAATGTCCATGGCACTGATAAGCAGGGCCTTCCTGCCAAACCGCACTGGACATGCTTCTAAGAGCGGGGAGTGGTTTGTTACAGCACTATAAAATAACCTAACTTGAAGATACCTTTACAAAAGGCATATCTTCCCAGAACCTTTACTATTACATCCAAATTCAAAGTGAACATTTTTAGCTAGATGATTCTGAGCCCTATCAAGTTCTTCCTTCCTCTATTATTTACAACTACCACCAGTATGCTTTAGTATTTAATTGTAGGTCCTCCCTTTGGACCTATATCTATATTAATATAGCCTACATCAATCTGAATAGATCCAACTATGACAAAAAATACTGGTGATATATTATGTGGTTGTTATACATTTTGGAATAAAACCTTCAATGTGTTGATTATTACTATCCCTTATTTAGAACATACAGGCCACAACATGATAAACATATATGTATATAAATCAAGAACTAATAAATAATAGCATCATGCCACACCGAATCAGGCTCTAGTTTGGTTTTGTTTTTGAAATAACAGTCAGAAGTTAAAGTCTCCATCAAGATAGCCTTTTTGTTAACTCCCCAAAGAAAGTCATTATTCTGGCCTGGCACAGTGGCTCACGCCTGTAATCCCAGCATTTTGGGAGGCTGGGGTGAGCGGATCACAAGGTCAAGAGATTGAGACCATCCTGGCCAACATGGTGAAACCCCGTCACTACTAAAAATACAAAAATTAGCTAGTTGTGGTGGTGGGCACCCGTAGTCGCAGTTACTTGAGAGGCTGAGGCAGGAGAATCACTCTAGGAAGCAGAGGTTGCAGTGAACCGAGATCATGCCACTGCACTTGAGTTTGGTGACAGAGACCCGTCTCAAGAAAAAAAAAAAAAAAAAAAGTCATTATCCTAAAGCCATTTACATTATTTTTATAAATATTTTGTTTTAATGGCAATATGTAGTACATTGAAGTGATGTAATGACATGTATTTTTGCAACATATTTTTGACACAAAATAATATAGTTCAGATTTATTCATGGTGAGCAGAAAACTAGTTTACTTGTTTTAGCTCCAGTATACTATAGTTTCTTATCTTGTGAATAAACTAATTCATACATTAATTCATTTATTGTTAGATATTTAGATTAGTTTCTGCCTTCACATTTATTAATAGTAGTGAAACAAATATCTTTGTACATTTCTACAAGTGTAAATTTTGAACAGCTTCTCTCCAGAGTAAGTGTAAAAGTGAGATTACTAAGTCATGGGGTAATCTTATCACCAATTTGTCCAGATTTTGCTAATTTATGTTTTAGAAATGGCTGTGGCAATTTGTACTCTCAAGCAATTTATGAGAGCTCATATTTCTCATTTACTCACCATGTTAATTAAAGTGATATATATGAAAGGTATAAAAATCAATTTATATTTATTTTACATTTTCATCAAAGTGGCCTATATGAAATACTGCTAAATTAATTTTCCTTTTATTTATCAGTCTCAGTGTCCAGCAATATTTTGGTTTTCCATTTTTGTCAGTTGTCCTTCACGTCTTTTGCTTTTTACCTGATGGAATGTCTTTTTATTTTTGTATGTTAATTTGTTATTAATTATGTGCTTTGCAGGTACTTTTCTGAAAGTCAGTCACATAAATTTTTATATTGTCAAGGTATCTTTTTTATACAGACATTTAAATTTTAGCATAATTATATGCTTTATGAGTTATGTTTTTGACGTTTTACAAAATGTTCTACCCACTCATTGTTACAAAAATTGTCTCCTATATGTATTGTAAAGGCTTTACATTTTATTATTTTTCACATTTAGATCTTGAATCTTTTTTTTTTAATTTAGTGTGAAGGGAAAAAACACATTTAAAAAAAAAAATTTCCCATATGGATAGCCACGAGATGTGGTTATTCTGAAACCATTTATTGACTTGCTCTATTAAACCACATATATTTCAAATTTTCCTTTATCTATATCCCATATTTTAGAAATTTTGTTCATAGCTAAGCTGATATCACACATTACCTAAAATTAGTTACTTCACTCTACACTTCTATAAACTTCATTTTAAACATGTATTAAATGAAGTAAAAGAATGTCCTACATAAATCTTATTAGAATATCCTGGTTTCTGTCTATCATTCATCCATATAGCCAATGAATTTAGAATAATTCTAACCACCCAACGTGGCTTCTAACGTATCTAGACTCCACCTAGTTATCAAGATCTTGTTTTATATAACTTTTCTTCATATTCACCATACCCCTAACAATGGATCTTCATTTATTGTTTGACCAAACCAATTTCTCTCCCTTCCTAGGGTCACTGTGCAATTTATTTTGTCTGACTGGATAACCTTTCTCAAGTTTTCAAATTATTTTTATTGAAATTCAGCTTTCAACTCAAATGTAACACTTCTAATAGAGACCTTCTTGATCAACAAATAAAAGGGCACCTTTTTATCATATCAAATTATATACTACATAACATTATTTTCTATTTTCATAGAACTTAAAACTATATGAAAATGTGCAGGTTTTCTATTAGTTTATGTTTCTGTCTTCCAAACACTATAACATCTATGACTTGATTTCTAAATTTCTCATTGTTCAATCCATAGAACATAGAAGCACATCTAGCATGCTGTAGCCACTCATCTGATATTTGCTCAATAAAGACTGAAGAAAGTAATAAAACTGTGCTTTTATTTACCAATTGTTTTACACTGTATAATCTTCAAAATTATTCAAGTAACATTTACTTTTCTTATTTTGCAAAAAATATCAACTATATCTTTTATATTATAAACTTTAAACAATGTGCACTAAAAATAACAAATCCAATTGGAAAATGACCCTCCACAAAAATGGAATTTTAATTAAGTAAATAAGATTGAACAATTACAATCAAATCCCTACATTCCCAATTGTATTGAGTTTTCAATATAGATAATAAGAATTAATCTTATTGTTAGTATAAAATATCTGCCCTAGTATATTAATGTTAAATCCTGCTTAAGTGTACTTTTTGCCCTATATATTTTTTTGAGATGGACTCTTGTTCTGTCCCCCAGGCTGGAGTGCAATGGTGCAATCTCGGCTCACTGCAACCTCCACCACCTGGGTTCAAGTGATTTGCCTGCGTCAGCCTCCCAAGTAGAGAAACTGGGATTACAGATGCCCCACCATACCCAGCTAGTTTTTGTATTTTTAATAGAGAAGGGGTTTCACCATGTTGGCTGGCTGGTCTCGAACTCCTGACCTCAGGTGATCCACCCACCTCGGCCTCCCAAAGTGCTGGGATTACATTTGGAAGCCACCACACCTGGCTTTTGCCCTATTCTTTAAAGCTCTGTTTTAATAATCTTTATCTAGATTATCAATATAAAGTTTAATAACGTTATATTAGATACATTTAAAGAATTTGGTCTAGATTTGTGGCTCTACCACGGAGACAGAAAACATGACACCAAGATATTTTCTAACTTATGGTTTAAATGGTGTACTATGTAATCTAGCTGGTCATAGAAGAAAGTCTAGACAGAAAGTAGTTTATATATTGATGGATGGATGCATGGCTAGGTGATAAATAGATGCATAGATAGATAGATAGATAGATAATAAAATGGGTTAGTCAAGAAACTGTAATCTTCATATAATAGAAAAAAAACAGATTGAGGTATCAGGATAAAAATGTAAGATATTATCCTAGAACTTAGAATTTTAACAATAAAACATTTTGCTCACCAAGATATAGAGTAGTACAATAAACATTAGAGGCCAACTTAAAATGGAGATGAGTATCATGACTTCATGTATTAGTATTATGAGAATCCATGGATCAGAAAGGCAATATGGTTGGAAACGTGAGACATATGGCCGGTGAAATCACATAAGGTAATGACATAATTTGAGGTGTAGGGAAGAATCTATCCAGGTCCAAAAGTTTTCAAAGAATCCTTGATTATTCAATAATCATTTTGACTATATGAAAAATTGGTAACATTGAGTTCAAGAAGAGATAATACCCTTTATTGAACAGCAACAACTTCAGTGTGGTAGATTTTTTTTTTCTGAGAGTGAAAGATTAACATACTAAACAATGAAGTACTGAAAAACCAATACTACTCCCAGAAAAAGCTCAGAGGTGCATGTAGAATAAAAATGTAAGTAGAATTCTCTTGAGAATATTTTAGAGGCAGCAGAATCTTTGAAGGAAAAATAATTTTTGATTGAGGCAAGTAGGATAAAATACTTAGTGAACTACTTGAGAATACAAATGACAAGTTAGTTTGTATCCAACTTGTGTCATGAACTTTTAATTTATAAAATGGATTCTTTAAAAGAATAAATAGCACTGTGAGTCACTGTTATTGATATTATTCATTTCCTTCTTATTATAATTTATTATTTTACTATATCATGAAAATTAAAAATTTGGGGGACCAGGCACGGTGGCTCATGCCTGTAATCCCAGCACTTTGGGAGGCTGAGACGGGTGGATCACGAGTTCGGGAGTTCAAGACCAGCCTGGCCAAGATGCTGAAACCCTGTCTCTACTAAAAATACAAAAATTAACCGGGTGTGGTGGCATGTGCCTATAATCCCAACTACTCAGGAGGCTGAGGCAGGAGAATCACTTGAACCTGGGCGGCAGAGGTTGCAGTGAGCTGCAATTACGCCACTGCATTCTAGCCTGGGTGACAGAGCAAGACTCCATCTCAAAAAAAGAAAAAAAAAAAAATAGAATTTTGGGAACATATATGAAAAGTTTGTGGGAGATTGATTTGAAGGAAAATACAGACATAGTAGTTATCCTACATAGATGAGAATGTAGAAATATTATATGGAAGACCACAAACATTTACTCATTTATTTTTACTGCAACTTAGTATGATAGCATTATGTAATATGGTAGAAATAATGGCTGGAAAATTTCCCTGAAGTCTCTTGAGGTTTATAGAGGCTCATATCTTTCTAGAACTCAGCAGCTACAGCCTATATTATTTGTAATTCTGAGGGATCTAGCCACCAATAGTAAGTATAATTTACTGGAAACTCACTAAAAGTTACAAATTTTTCAGCAACCGGTAGATGGTATTATCTGGGGCTTCCTGGAAAGAACAGTCAAAATCTGCTTTGGACATCTTCACTTCTCTATTTTGATTGCCTCATCAGTTGAGACAACTTTATCTCTTGGGAAATTCATTGTTTCATAACATGAAAAAACTATAAATTACTTCTTGAGAATTGCCATGTACTCAATTTCAGATGGATAACAGCAAATAGCAAAGCCAAGTTTAGTTATAGCTGCTATTTTTCTGGTATTTTTCCACTGAGTCAAATGCAAAGGTAATTATGAGGATATCATTTCCCCCCTACAGTTTCTCAGTGTAAGAAAGAAATTTCTAATGATTATATTTTTTGAAAATGGAATAGATTGTCTCAAGCAGTACCAAGTATGGGATACTTTATAGAAGTCATCGAAATTCTTGATTGGCAGGTAGACTTCTAAGTTTCCTACAAACTCTGATATTTCTGAAATATTTACTGCTATGATTTACATTCCTGGTGCATAGAAGTACTTTGTAAATACTCTTGTTTGGACCACTGGTTGGTTGAAAAAAAAAAGAAGAAAACTCAGGAGCAGGAAATATAAATGATACGCTCACAGAGTTCTGCTCACTGAGAGGTCAACATAAATTAACCATGCTTGATTATCTCTTAAGAGTAGGAAAAATACTACTATATAAGTTAATGACCCTTTAGCTGAGAATTCCCAGATCTAAGAGTAGTTTCTTTCTGACAACCTTGTATCTTCTGAGCTTAAGAATATAGAACTAGTAGAGAACTCAGGTTGGAAGTTTAATAATCACACAAGCCTCCCCTCAATCCTAGATCCTTGAGAAGAGATTCATCAATCCTATTTGCTTGCTAGCTTGCTTTCTTCCTTTCTGTCTTTCTTCTTCCTGTGTTTCTTTCATAAAAACTCATGAATGCTTACTCATGACAAGCAGTGTTCTAGACATTGGATATACTGCAGTGAAAAAAATTATGAGTCTTATTTTATGGGGGAGATATAAAAATATACATTAAATAATACAAATATGCATATGTATGCTGAGAATAATCTATATTCTAGGGTTCATAAATATTGACCTGTGATTTGTGCCAGATTAAATTGGGAAAACACTACAGTTACAGACTAAATGGGCTTGTTTTATAGGTCATACATATTCAATGGGGAAATTTTTAGACAGAACACATTATGACATAATGGAGTTAAAACCAATTTGCCAAATAATTTAAGCAAAATAATTCACTTTACAAACAAACATTATAGGTCATCCTAAGTTACTTGAATTGTCTGCCTACAATGATCAGAGCAATTAAGTTTCAAATAAAGCAGATGATGAGTTTTGCTCTATTTTGACCCAGATAACCGAAATAGGCTGTAGCCTAATTGGAAATAATTTTTAACTGTGATCCCAAATATTATTCCTACTTATCTATATGTGGTTCAAAGAAATCACCTCTCACATATCGATGAGTAAAACAGTAATGCAAACTTAAAATTAATATACACACTCAAGAGCTTCCTGGCAAAAAGCATTATAAGCAAACAAATGTTCCAGGTTTTAATCATTGTAGTCCACTGAATTATAACATTAATTGTAGACACCATTTTAAAACCATGCAAAGTTATTCACTTAAGAATATCTTATAAAATTTGTAACATCTTTATAGTCCTAGTGGATAAGGTAACTAAAAATATATTCAAGGCTGGGAAGTCCTTATGCAGAATGTCTTTTCAGTACTTATACCATACTTCATGAGTGTTTGTGACATTAAGCAAGTGGTAGAAAGATTATTTATGCATTTCAATTTTTTCAGAGCTCGTTCTATGCAGTAGTTTTCCAACTTATGTCATCTGGTGCTGCCTTAGAGAAAAATAAGTATTATATGAACCACATATGATTTTATTTGTTTCTACAAAAACAAAATAGCAATCACAGTGAGTGAAAGGAAATACTTCGCTTTTGAATGTGCACAAACAAAATATGGAATTTAAAACAGAAACCAAAATTAACCAGTGGTATTGTGACTCAATAATGAAATCTCTATCATGGTAGACTCTGGATATTATTAGGTAAGATTTTTATACCATGTGCCTAATACTGTCTTTGGAACATAAAGTATTCAATATATGATTATTGAAATAAACACATTTTGATGGAGAAAAGTGGGTAGGCAAGGACTTATGTTAGCCATGGGATTCTTAGCGGAAAAGAAAGAGACCCAGAGAGAAAGAAGTATTTGGTTCACCAAAAGACAATACATGGAAAGACTACGAACACTAAATCCTAGCTTTCCTAGATTTACAGTTTATCTCAAGGCCTGACTGGGTTTATTTACTGCAAAATAGAAATAGAAAAGAAATACTTTAGTGTATACTAGAGACAATGTAACCTTATTTTAGTACATTCTCCTTATTGACTAGTGGTAGACCTGAACAAACATGTGGTTTTGTATCTATATATTTGTAAACTCACAAAAATACATGTTCAGCAACTCACACCTCAACATTTTTGCCACAGCAATACTATAGTTTGAAAGTTGAGTCTTCACAAACTCAATGTGTAGGAGTGGGAGACAAAACCAAGAGGTACCTTGTAAAGTTCACAAGTTTATATCTTGCTGGGAGATTAGATTGCATTTTGATAGCCCGTGGAAGCTTTGTGGAAATCATCATAGAGTAATTAAAATAAGTCTCAATGCTTGAATGCTGCCTTTATTTACATATTGCTTTCCCCAAATAATGACACCTCATATAAGACAAAACAGAGATAGTTTTATGATATACTTGTTTTTTGGAGGTTGCAGTGAGCCAAGATCATGCCACTGCACTCCAGCCTGGGCGAAAGAGCGAGACTCTGTCTCCAAAAAAATGAAAAATAAAAAAATACATAGCAGTTGTTGTTTATTAGTGTTACAAGGAAGGGTAATGCAAATGAAACATCAGGGGCATATTCATCAAAAAGTGTTTGTACATTGATGGAGAGATTTGAAGGAAAGGCCTGATAATATCCAAATCATGACTAGATGAAATCAAGCATAAAGTATGGGCAAAGCAGATATAATCCTTTTAACTACCTTTTATCACTTGAATCTCCTTTTCTTTGGCATTAGTAGAAAGCATATAAAAGGAGTCTTTGTGCATATCTCTTGATATTCCTTCAATAATTAATGATTAATTTTAATTAAGCCATGTTAATATTTGTAGTTGGCTTGTTCTGACCCTTTTAGTGTCTGAATAATCCATAACAGTGCACATTAATTAGCCAATATATTTGAACAATATAATACTTTTTCTTTGCCCAACTTCATCTTGTTCACTTAAAGAAATTACTTCCATTTATAAAGTTTAATAAATAAATTAAAACTCTCTCCATCTACTCACAAACTCTCCACACATACGTACTCACAAATGCACAAGCACACATGTATATATGTATCCCCTGCCCAACTTAATCCTAAACCCCAGTTAATTCTCAGCAATTCAGAATAACTTCTTGCTTGAGAACGTAAGTCTATAAAAATATTTATTTACACTAATTCAAGCAAACATTATCTAAAAAGAACTCTGAAATAATAATCCATCATTTCATAATATAATAGATTTTTCTATCATAGCTTTTGTTATTTCGTCTATGGAAGTTTTTGCCCATGGTTCCACTCCCAGTGATCCATGTGAATTATGCAGAGGAATAGGTTTATGCATGACATTATAGAGGACAATTTTGATGAATAAAGACGTCACCTTTATGGGAGCAGGCCTTCAAAAATGAAGCTTGTGAATTCGCTGGTGGTGTAATGGTTAGAAAACAAAACAAAACAATGACAACAAAAGTAAAGCTTGTAAGAAAATTAGTGTGTGAACTGTTGTAATTCAACTGTATTTTCTATTTATTTAAACCTTGCCACTCATCAACGTCTCCTTTGTTTCCATTATTTTTTCAGATTGTAGACCATAATATCCCACAGAGATAGCTGAGGGCTGGGCCCAGATTCACTATCCTTAAGATCAATTAGGCATGGTAGTGTACCCATGCTCAAGGCACTGGAGGCCAATGTGGGCTGCAATATATCAGGGATACAAAGGCAACCACGTTCTCTCAATGAGTTATCCATCCAAAAATCGTGAGAAGACAGACATAGTTATATGGCAAAGAGACATAAGTGGGATACCAGATATGACAAAGTTTGAAATTGGAGCAGACATATGATTGTATATCTCTCCAGCATTCCTTTGGAGAGTCAGCTGCCCCTATTTGTAGGCTATAATGCTCTGATGAGCCTGATTCTTCCTTCTCACTAGAGGTGTAAGTAGATATGTGATCCAGGACAACCTCTGAGCATTTAACCCTCCTGGCTACAGTGATTGGTGTAAGATGGGCATGTAATTCAAGAAAATCCAGAGTCCTATCCCTCTACATTTTCAGTTATCACTAGCAGGAAATATAACCTTCATTTTTTGGTACTGATATACTAGAAGGATATTAAACAAAGAAGAAATAGGCATGAAGTAGGAAGGAACTGATGCCAGCACACAAAGAGAAACAGAGCTGTTACCCGGAGGTGCAAGAATCCTCAATTCTTTGTTTTATTTGAGAGGATTTCTGCCAAAAAAACTAATTTACAACCCCCGCCCCCACCCCCCACCAGGAGAGATAATTTGTTGAGCAGAGGAATTATTTAGAGAGACAGTACGCTCTGAAATATGAGGCAGAGTAGGCTGCTGAAAGGGAGTGAGCCAGCAGCGACCCAAGACTTCTGCATTGGGTTTTTATAGTGTCAGATTTTTCTTGAAGTTCCTGCCTCTATGTTAAGTCTCAGCATTTTGCTTTGTCTAGTTTTTCCACTTCTGCCTTAAGTCCTCGACTTCCTCCGCCCCACCCCATCCTCCTAGTTCCAACCCCAGTTTTCTGGAACCCTCCCTTACTATTAGTTGGTGTGCATGTGCGGCCCAGGAGTTGGATACAAATTTCACCTGCCTATCTGTCGGGAATTTCCTCTCTCCTTTGCTCTCTTCCCCATATCAGCAGGCACCTAATGACATTCTGACATTTTAACTGCAGCATGAATGATTACTGAGTATCTTAAGGAATGTTCCTTTCTACATATGTTTTTCCCTCTCCTCTGCTCATATCTAACATGCATGTTTTGGGTAATCTCTGGGTGTGACATTTTCCAGATCTCTCATTTCTAGGGAATCCCCTGTTCTGCTCACGTCTAGCTACCTGCCTACTCTAACAGAGCTGAGATAGAGGTATAAAACCATCTAACCCACAGAGTGCTGTCTGGAGCCAGATCTACCTCCATTGTTTCAATTATGTATGCCATTTTGTAAGCAATTTTCAACTAACTTTTGTCACATGCACCAAGATGTACACATGCTTCAAAACAGGCAAATTCTAAGAGCACTGTATATTTTGGAAGAATTATGAGGACTCCTACCCCAGAAATCTTCATTTTTTTTATCTTCTGAGTACTCTACACTAAATATAGCATGTGTACTTTAGAATTTAAATATATATGCTTCATAAAATAATTTTGGAGCTTTGGGTGCAAGAGAAAACCCAAGACTGCCTAAGTTAGAAGCTACTAGAATGCCAGCTCCTCGAATTACAATAGAAAACAGCTAAAATGCAACAGAGGTGATAAGCCATTACAGTGTTTCCTTACTGAAGGGGGTAAAATTTGAAGATCAACTGCTGGAAAATAAAGCGATTTCAGGACTCTAGAAGGTGTTTCTCACAAATGTAGCTTTATGGTCAGAGTAAAAGTAATATTTGAGAAGGTAAAAATACTGTACCAATGCTAAGCCTATCAAAGTGATAGCTGTGGTTCTGTATATGGAGGGCCTAAAGGAACCTTCATCCTCTTTCCAGCCTCTTTAGAATTTGCTCACCATTTTTTCAGCTACGCTAACAGTTTTCTTTGCTGCTTTTCTAGCCATCTCCAACAGCTTCTCCACTGCTTTTTGATCCCTTACTCTCTGGTCCCAAACCAATATCATACACGTTACATTTTGTCATCAAAGCACCATGCCTCTAGGAATCAATTACCATATCATTCTTTGATGTATAGTAAGCCCTCTCAAAATGTAGAGGTTTGAAACAGCCATCATGTATCAGCTTACAGTACGTTGGGTTGGCAACTTGGCCTGGGCTCAGCTGAATCATTTTGAACACTGGTGTCTTCAGGGCTCACTCAAGGCTCTGAAGTCAGCTGGCAGGTGAGTCAGGGCTGGACAGTCTAGGATATTAGGTGGATTGTATTTTCCAAACACAATCACACAAATATTTTATCCCATAAGCTGTTCTTACCTTGTGATATCAATACTCCTACATTGAGAGTACATTTTTCCTCCTCTTGAATTTGGGTAGATCTGTCCCAAATGCATGATTTTCAAGATTAGGTTAAGAAAAGGCTACACAGTTTCTTCCTGGCTTTGTTTCTTAGGACCTCTGTTTTTCAGCCAACCAACCAACCAACCAACCATGCTGAGAGGAAATCCATATGGGCTCACCCAGAGAAACAACGCAGAGCCCCCTGAAGAGGAACTGGCACACCCAGTCTAGAGTCAGCATCAACCGCCAGAGATATGTGAATCTTCAGATTATTTTAGCCTGCAGCCTTTAAGCTGTCCCAGCTGACAACAAGTAAAGCAGAGTTGAGCTATTCCTGCCAAATCTTACTCAAATATATTCTAGAGAAAAAAAAGTGAGTGCTGTTTTAAACCACTTAGTTTTGGGATGATTTATTATGCAGCATGAAATGACTAAAACAGATGGCCTCATTCATATGTATGGCAGTTTGCAGGCTGTTGGCTGGGAGGCTTTACTTCTATTCAAAATGGCTTCTTTGAGTGGAGGCTAACTCAGACCCATTCACGTTTTGATTTCATACATCCAAGCACATAGAGAGAGGGCAAGCCTCAAATGTACAGCCACTCTTTAAGCCACA
Source organism: Trachypithecus francoisi (assembly GCF_009764315.1). Lineage (NCBI taxonomy): Eukaryota > Metazoa > Chordata > Mammalia > Primates > Cercopithecidae > Trachypithecus > Trachypithecus francoisi. Next base: position 33,074,369 of record NW_022681462.1, read on the forward strand.
GCTTGTATCACACTTACTGATGTCCTTTTGACACGGCAGCCTACCTAGAATCTGTATCATAACAGAGTGCCTTGATTATGGACACTGAAAGGTCCAACATGCATTCTGAAAGCATATGACTTGTGGCACCAAATCAAATGTGACACACAGCTACTGCATATGCAGTTTTCAGTTTTCCTTATGGGTAACTACTCCAGATTTCCTGGGTTTCCTGGGACTGAGGAGAATCTGTAAATTTGGAAAATTTTAGATGATGTAATTAGTGTTGACACCTTAAGTATGATATAGAATAAAGATCAGAGATTTTTCCAGAGATAATCAGACTGTAAGTTGCACTCTGAAGTAGGTCAAAGAGTCTTATGAAAAGCTCCAGACTGTTGGCATTTTCCCATCACAAGGCTTTTTGGGATTATATGCTATAGTAGGACATTATGAATGCTAGTCTAAGACTGGAGCTATGACATATTCTGACACTTCTCTTTCTAATATTGTCTCAACTGAAAGGCAGGAAAGCTTCCACCAACTTATATAACAAGAGACATGAAAAACTTCTGGAGATCAAAAACTCAAGTGAGAATTAAGATGTTATTCCACAGTTCCCCCCATAGACCAAGGAACTTCACATAGAGGTAGGCCTCTGTGAAGTAAAGAGCCTTTCAGCTTTAGTAAAGGCACAGTCACCAAACCTGGCTTACAAAAGCCCGGCTGTTTTCATTAGAGTATTTCAAAAATGAGATTTTGAAATAGATATTTACAGCTCAGAAGTGAGTCTGATTGACCTGAGGGTGAGAGCTAAGCTTCACAGAGATGAAATCAGAATGAAATTCTATTTACCATGAGAGATCTGGTGAGACAGCCTTCCAGCAGAGGAGAATGGGGACAGGATAATCAATTTGTGAAAAAGACAGAGGGAATACAATCCCTGGAGGACAGGAGGAGCAGAGATAGAAGATGATTGTGAAACATTGCAGTAGCATGTTCTGGGCATCTAGAGTATAACTGAAGGATATTAGATCGAGCCATGTGAAATTACCAGTTTTGTAGAATCGAAATGTTTAAATATTTTATTTGGTTCAACTTAATGATCAGGAAAAAGAAGATATTCATATATATTCTTTCCTCCATCTCTATTATGTGAAGAGCAATTATCCCCAACATCTGTGGAGCTACACTATTCTCTTCTTAATGTTTCTGATTTATCCATATGGGTTGCTAGGCAGATTCTTGGGTGTCTATCTATAATATACAGTCGCATGGTGATAGTTCCTTAGCCAAGCCAAGTATGCATTACTCAGTCAATGCAAAGAAATGGAAAGGAATTATGGAGCCTGAATAATCAAACCAAAAAAAAAATATTGACAGCTTCCAAATGTTCTAGATATATTCCTACAATAGGAACAAGGTATGCTGCAGAATATGGTAAGCAGGTCTTAGCATTACATTAATTGCTACTGCATGGCACTAAAAAAATTCATCATGACAGGTGTGGGAAGAAAAGATTTGGTGGGAATAAAACACATAAATTCATAATAAGGAGCAGACAAAGTTTTGATTAAAAATCCATCCCAGTGGGGCACGGTGGCTCACGCCTGTAATCCCAACACTTTGGGATGCCGAGGCGAGTGGATCACCTGAGGTCGGGAGTTTGAGACCAGCCTGACCAACATGAAGAAACCCCGTCTCACAAAAAATACAAAAAATTAGCCAGGTGTGGTGGCTCATGCCTGTAATCCCAGCTGCTCGGAAGGCTGAGGCAGGAGAATCACTTGAACCTGGGAGGCAGAGGTTGTGGTGAGCCAGGATTAAGCCATTGCATTCCAGTCTGGGCAACAAGAGCAAAACTCCATCTCAAAAAAAAAAAAAAAAAAATCCATCCCATCTCTGCATGAAACACATGCATGCACATATACACATATATATACACATATATATACATATATATACACATATATATATACCTACAGCATTGAGATATGAATAAAATGATTGTATTCAGGACTAATCTGACTGCTGCAACCCATGTGCTCCTGAAACTTATAAAAGTATAACTGATGGAGGCTGTTCTGCATTGAAGCTTTTCACATCTTACTGGGAAACATAATGGCCTTCCAGCAGAGGAGGTAAAAGAAAAGCATATTCTTTTAGAATTCCTATAGAAATTGAAGAAGCATAGGATGATTTATTTCTCTTTCCACCACATAAAAATAAATATAAATGATTATATGTTTTGACAACTTTTTTATTATACTTTATTTATTTTTACTTTATTATACTTTATCTGGGATACATGTACAGAACATACAAGTTGGTTACAAAGGTATACACAGGCCATGGTGGTTTGTTACATCCATCCATCAACCCATCATCTACATTAAGTATTTCTCCTCCCATAGCCCCCCAACCCCCAATAGGCCCCAGTGTGTAATGTTCCCCTCCCTGTGTCCACGCGTTCTCATTGTTCAACTCCCACTTATGAGAGAGAACATGTGTTGTTTGGTTTTCTCTTCCTGTGTTAGTTTGCTGAGAATGATGGATTCCAGCTTCATCCATGTTCTTGCAAAGGAACTCATTCTTTTTCATGCTGCATACATTCCATGGTATATATGTACCACATTTTCTTTATCCAGTCTATCATCAATAGGCATTTGGGTTGGTTCCAAGTCTTTGCTATTGTGAATACTGCAGAATAAACATAGGTGTGCATGTGTCTGTATAGTAGAATGATTTATAATACTTTTGGTATATACCCAGTAATGGGATTGCAGGGTCAAATGGTATTTCTGGTTCTAGATCCTTGAGTAACCACCACACTGTCTTTCATAATGCTTGAACTAATTTACACTCCCACCAACAGTGTAAAAGTTTCCCCATTTCTCCACATCCTCTCCAGTATCTGTTGTTTCCTGACTTTTTAATGATCACCATTCTAACTGGCGTGAGATGGTATCTAATTGTGTTTTTGTTGTTGTTGTTGTTTGTTTGTTTTGAGATGGAGTTTCACTCTTGCTGCCCAGGCTGGAGTGCAATGGCGCCATCTCAGCTCATAGTAACCTCTGCCTCCCGGGTTCAAGTGATACTCCTGCCTCAACTTCCCCAGTAGCTGAAATTACAGGAATGTGCCACCACACTTGGTTAATTTTGTATTTTTAGTAGAGATGGGGTTTCATGTTGGTCAGGCCGGTGTCAAACTCCTGACCATAGCTGATCTGCCCACTTTGGCCTCCCAACATGCTGGGGTTACAGTTGTGAGCCATTTCACCTGTCCCTCATTGTGGTTTTGATTTGAATTTCTCTAATGGCCAGTGATAATGAGGTTTTTAAAAAAGTTTGTTGGCTGCATAAAAGTCTTCTTCTGAGAAGTGTCTGTTCATATTCTTCACTCACTTTTTGATAGTTTTGTTTTTTTCTTGTAAATTTGTTTAAATTCCTTGTAGATTCTGGCTATTAGCCCTTTATCAGAGGGATACATTGCAAAAATTTTCCCCCATTCTGTAGGTTGCCTATTCGCTCTGATAATAGTTTATTTTGCTGTGCAGAAGCTTTTTAGTTTAATTAAATCCCATTCATCAATTTTGGCTTTTGTTGCCATTGCTTTTGGTGTTTTAGTCATGGTCTTTGTCCATGCCTATGTCCTGAATGATATTGCCTAGGTTTTCTTCTAGGGCTTTTACGGTTTTAGGTCTTACATTTAAGTCTTTAATCCATCTTAATTTTTGTATAAGGTATAAGGAAGGGATCCAGTTTCAGTTTTCTGCATATGGCTAGCCAATTTTCCCAACACCATTTATTAAATAGGGAATCATTTCCCCATTGCTTATTTTTGTCGGGTTTATCAAAGTTCAGATGGTTGTAGATGTGAGGCCTTATTTCTGAGGCCTCTGTTCTGTTCTTTTCCATTGGTCTATATATCTGTTTTGGTACCAGTAGTACCATGCTGTTTTGGTTACTGTAGCCTTGTAGTATAGTTTGAAATCAGGTAGCATGATGCCTCCAGCTTTGTTATTTTTGCTTAGGATGGTCTTGACTATGTGGACTCTATTTTTGGTTCCATATGAAGCTTAAAGTAGTTTTTTTCCAATTCTGTGAAGAAAGTCAATGGTAGCTTGATGGGGATAGCATTGAATCTATAAATTACTTTGGGCAGTATGGCCATTTTCATACCATTGATTCTTCCTATCCATGAGCATGGAACATTTTTCCATTTGTTTGTGTCCTCTCTTATTTCCTTGAGCAGTGGTTTGTAGTTCTCCTTGAAGAGTTCCTTCACATGTCTTGTGAGTTGTGCTCCTAGGTATTTTATTCTCTTTGTAGCATTGTGAATGGGAGTTCACTCATGATTTGGCTCTCTATTATTGGTGTATAAGAATGCTTGTGATTTTTGCACATTGATTTTGTATCCTGAGACTTTGCTGAAGTTGGTTATCAGCTTAAGGAGATTTTGGGCTGAGATGATGGGGTTTTCTAAATAGACAATCATGTCATCTGCAAACAGAGACAACTTGACTTCCTCTCTTTCTATTTGTATATCCTTTATTTCATTCTCTTGCCTGAGTGCCCTGGCTAGAACTTCCAATACAATGTTGAATAGGAGTGGTAAGAGAGGGCATCCTTGTCTTGTGCCAGTTTTCAAAGAGAATGCTTCCAGATTTTGCCCATTCAGTATGATATTGGCTGTGAGTTTGTCATAAATAGCTCATATTATTTTAAGACACATTCCATCAATACCTAGTTTATTGTCAGTTTTTTTTTAGCATGAAGGGTTGTTGAATTTTGTCAAAGGCCTTTTCTGCATCTATTGAGATAATCATGTGGATTTTGTCATTGGTTCTGTTTATGTGATAGATTATGCTTATCGATTTGCATATGTTGAACCAGCTTTGCATCCCAGGGATGAAGCTGACTTGATCATGGTGGATATGCTTTTTGATATGCTGCTGGATTCAGTTTGCCAGTATTTTATTGAGGATTTTTGCGTCGATGTTCATCAGGGATATTGGCTTGACCTTTTCTTTTTGTTATTGTTGTGTCTCTGCCAGCTTTTGGTATCAGGATGATTCTGGCCTCATAAAATTAATTAGGAAGGATTCCCTCTTTTTTATTGTTTGGAATTGTTTCAGAAGGAATGGTACCAGCTCCTCTTTGTACCTCTCGTAGAATTTGGCTGTGAATCCATCTGGTTCGGAGCTTTTTTTGGTTGGTAGGCTATTAATTACTGCCTCAATTTCAGAACTTGTCTATTCAGGGATTCAACTTTTTCCTTATTTAGTCTTGGGAGGGTGTATGTATCCAGGAATTTATCCATTTCTTCTAGATTTTCTAATTTATTTGCATAGAGGTGTTTATAGTATTCTCTAATGGTAGTTTGTATTTCTGTGGGATGAGTGGTGACATCCCCTTTATCATTTTTTATTGTGTCTATTTGATTCTTCTCTCTTAGCTTCTTTATTAGTCTGGTTAGCAGTCTATCTATTTTGTTAATCCTAAAAAAAAAAAAAAAAAAAAACCCAGCTTCTGCATTCATTGATTTTTTGAAAGGTTTTTTAGTCTCTATCTCCTTCAGTTCTACTCTGATCTTAGTTATTTTTGTCTTCTGCTAGCTTTTGAATTTGTTTGCTCTTGTTTCTCTGGTTCTTTTAATTGTAATGTTAGGATGTTGATTTTAGAACTTTCTTGCTTTCTCCTGTGGGCATTTAGTGCTATAAATTCCCTCTAGCCAGTGTTTTAGTTGTGTCCCAGAGATTCTAGTACATTTTATCTTTGTTCTCATTGGTTTCAAATAACTTATTTATTTCTGTCTTAATTTTATTATTTACCCAGTAGTCATTTAGGAGCAGGTTATTCAGTTTCCATGTAGTTGTGGGGTTTTGAGTGAGGTTTTTAATACTGAGTTCTAGTTTGATTGCACTGTGGTCTGAGAGACTATTTGTTATGATTTCCGTTATTTTGCATTTGCTGAGGAGTGTTTTACTTCCAATTATGTAGTCAATTTTAGAATAAGTGTGATGTGGTGCTGAGAAGAATATATATTCTGTTGATTTGGAGTGGAAAGTTCTGTAGATGTCTATTAGGGTCTCTTGGTTCAGAGTTGAGTTCAAGTCCTGAATATCCTTGTTAATTTTCTGCCTCGTTGATCTGTCTAATATTGACAATGGGGTGTTAAAGTCTCCCACTATTGTTGTGTGGGAGTCTAAGTCTCTTTGTAAGTCTCTAAGAACTTGCTTTATGAATCTGGGTGCTCCTGTGTTGGGTGCATATATATTTAGGATAGTTAGCTCTTCTTGCTGCGTTGATCCCTTTACCATTATGTAATGCCTTTGCCTTTTTTTTGATCTTTGTTAAAGTCTATTTTATCAGAGACTAGGACTGCAACCCCTGTTTTTTTTTTTTTTTTCTTTCCATTTGCTGTGTAAATATTCCTCCATCCCTTTATTTTGAGCCTATGTGTGTTTTTGCACATGAGATGGGTCTCCTGAATACAGCACACTGATGGGTCTTGACTCTTTATCCAATTTGCCAGTCTGCCAGTCTCCCAAATTTTAATTGGAGTATTTAGCCCATTTACATTTAAGGTTAATATTGTTATGTGTGAATTTATTCCTGTGATTATGATGCTAGCTGGTTATTTTGCCCATTAGTTGATGCCATTTCTTCATAGTGCCAATGGTATTTACAATTTGGTATGTTTTTGCAGTGGTTGGTACTGGTTTTTCCTTTCCATATTTAGTGCTTCCTTCAGGAGCTCTTGTAAGGCAGGCCTAGGGGTGATAAAACCTCTCAGCATTTGCTTATCTGTAAAGAATTTTATTTCTCCTTCAATTATGAAACTTAGTTTGGCTGGATATGAAATTCTGGGTTGAAATGTCTTTTATTTAAGAATGTTGAATATTGGCCCCCACTCTCTTCTGGCTTGTAGGGTGTCCACAGAGAAATCCGCTGTTAGTCTGATGGGCTTCCCTTTGTGGGTATGATCTTTCTCTCTGGCTTCCCTTAACATTTTCTTCCTTCATTTCAACCTTGGTGAATCTGATGATTATGTGTCTTGGGGTTGCCTTTCTCAAGGAGTATCTTTGTGGTGTTCTCTGTATTTTTAGAATTTGAATGTTGGCCTGTCTTGCTAGGTTGGGGAAGTTCTCCTGGATAATTTAATAGCCTTAAGAGTGTTTTCCAACTTGGTTCCATTTCCCCCTCAACTTTCAAGTACACTAATCAAACAGAGGTTTGGTCTTTTCACATCATTCCATATTTCTTGGAAGCCTTGTTTGTTCCATTTCATTATTTTTTCTCTAATCTTGTCTTCATGCTTTATTTAATTGAGTTGATCTTCCGTCTCTGATATCCTTTCTTCCACTTGATCAATTCAGCTATTGCTACTTGTGTATGCTTCACAAAGTTCTCATGTTGTGTTTTTCAGCTCCACCAGGTCATTTATGTTCTTCTCTAAACTGGTTAGTCTAGTTAGCAATTCCTCTAACTTTTTTTCAAGGTTCTTAGCTTCCTTGCATTGGGTTCCAAAATGCTCCTTTAGCTCAGAGAAGTTTGTTATTACCCACTTTCTGAAACCTACTTCTGTCAATTCATCAAAATCATTCTCCGTCCTACTTTGTTCTTTTTCTGGCAAGGAGTTGTGATCCTTTGGAGGAGAAGAGGCATTCTGGTTTTTGGAATTTTCAGCCTTTGTTAGCTGTTTTTTCCTCATCTTCGTGGATTTATCTATCTTTGGTCTTTGATGTTGGTGACCTCCGAATGGGGTTTTTGTGTGGATGTCATTTTTGTTAATGTTGTTGCTATTCCTTTCTATTTGTTAGTTTTTCTCCTAACAGTCAGGTCCCTCTGCTGCAGCTCTGCTGGAGTTTGCTGGAGGTCCACTCCAGACCCTGTTTGCCTGGGCATTAACAGTGCAGGCTGCAGAACAGCAAAGATCGCTGCCTCTCCCTTCCTCTGGAAGCTTCATCCAAGAGGAGCACTGCCAGATGCCAGCCGGAGCTCTCCTGTAAGGATGTCTGTCGACCTTTGCTGGGGTGACCCAGTCAGGAGGCACGTGGGTCAGGGACCCACTTGAGTAGGCAGTCTATCCCTCAGCAGAGCTCAAGCACTGTGCTGGAAGATTCACTGCTCTCTTCAGAGCCAGCAGGCAGGAATATTTAAGTCTGCTGAAGCTGCGCCCACAGCTGCCCCTTCCTCCAGGTACTCTGTCCCAGGGAGAAGGGAGTTTTATCTATAAGCCCCTGACTGGGGATGCTGCCTTTCTTTCAGAGATGACCTGCCCAGAGAGGAGGAATCTAGAGAGGCAGTCTGGCTATAGTTGCTTTGCCAAGCTGTCATGGGCTCCACCCAGTTCGAATTTCCAGGCAGCTCTGTTTACACTGTGAAGGGAAAACTACTTGCTCAAGCCTCAGTAATGGCGGACTCCCCTTACCTCACCAAGCTCAAGCATCCCAGGTTGACTTTAGACTGCTGTGCTGGCAGCAAGAATTTCCAGCCAGTGGATCTTACTTTGCTGGGTTCCATGAGGGTGGGATCCACTAGCTAGACCACTTGGCTCCCTGGCTTCAGTCCCCTTTCCAGGAGAGTGAATGGTTCTGTCTCACTGGCATTCCAGGCACCACTGGGGTATGAAAAAAAAAATACTCCTGCACTTAGCTCAGTGTCTACCCAAATGACTGCACAGTTTTGTGCTTGAAACCCAGGGTCCTGGTGGCATAGGCACCCAAGGGTATCTCTTGGTCTGTGGGTTGTGAAGACTGTGGGAAAAGCATAGTGTCTGGGCCAGATAGAACCATCCCTCATGGCACAATCCCTTATGCCTCCCATGGGTAGGGAAGGGAGTTCTCTGACCCCTTGCACTTCTTGGTGAGATAATACCCCACCCTGCTTCAGCTCACCCTCCATGGGCTGTACCCACTGTCTAACCAGCCCCTATGAGATGAGCTGGGTACCTCAGTTGGAAATGCAGAAATCACCCACATTCTGCATTGATCTTGCTGGGAACTGCAGACCAAAGTTTTTCCTATTTGGCCATCTTCATTTGAATCAACAACAAATATTTTTGAAGGTAAAAACCAATTATAATTAAAACATGCTGAGCTCTACTTTATGAAGTCTATTGTTCTCTTGAGCCTGTTTAGAAATGAGAAATTTCTATATGTGGTTGTCATAGAAACAAGAAAACTGGTTTTTTTCTATTCTGGTAGCTGATGTTACAATAATTGATCCATATCACAGGACTTTTATTTTCCACCAGTCATAAATATATCAATTTCATTATTAAAGATTATAAGGATGCTATACCCAAAAGAATACCTAAATCTCAAGATGGAATATATTTAAAGGATAAACACAATGTGCTTCATGAATAATAGAACCAATGAACAACCATTGGCCTTTCTATCTTTTCAGTACTATGAGAAAAAGAAACAGAACATAAGAATAAATGTTTTCAAAAATCACAAAAATTCCAACTTTGGCATCTGAATTTGTTTGGGAACAATGACTAAGGCAGGTCATATTCACCATTGCAACTACAAAACTCTAATGGCTCTAACTTTCTCTTGTTAGTTATCCTCCATGGATCCTGATATACTTTTATCAGCATGTGTTGAACACTTTCTATGTGCTGCATTCTGTTAATGATACAGGAATAGCCAAAGTACTTATCAAGAACTCTCCATCCAGTGGGGACCCCAAACTCATATAAGACCAAGTCTCATTCAAGACTGAATCCAATAGGTGTCTGAAGGATAAACAACAAAAATGCAGCATGAGAAATATTGAGTATTGAGATGACTTTTACAGGGAGGCAATTCTTCTAGTTATATTTTGAGGGAAATATAATTTTAATTGAAAGGTGTTAGGCAAATGATTCAGTCATTCAACTCCTGGGTATTTATCCAAAATAAATGAAATAAATGTCCTTGAAAAGACTTGTACTTGAATGTCCCCAGCTTTATGTGTAATAGACAAGACTGTAAACAACCCAAATGTCCACCAATGAATAAGTGGATAAACAAACTGTGGTATATCTGTAGAATGAAATACTACTTAGCAACCAGAAGAACTGATATATGCAATGATAATGATGAATCTCAAACTGAGAAGTCAGGCCTAAAAAAGAACACATACTCTACAAGTCCATTTATATTAAATTTTAGAAAATGCGAACTAATCTATAGTAACAGAAAATAGATCAGCAGTTGTTTGGGAATGGAGGGAAAGAGGGATGACAAAAGGAATGGAAGAAACTTTTGATGGTGAAACAATTTTGATTAACTATCTTGGTTTGCTAGATTGTCAAAGGTTAACTTGGTTATCAAAGGTTAACCACCTTGATTGTGCTGGTAGTATCACAAAAATATCCAAATTTAACAAATCATGTACTTTAAATGGTATGTCAGTTATATCTCAATAAAGCTTTTAGGAAACTCATATTTTCTTTGTAAGGAAATATAGATCAATTGAATGGAATTCAGTCTAAAAATAAACCCTCACATTTACAATCAATCATTTTTTCACAAAGGTGCCAGACAATTCAATGGGAAAGAATTGTTTTTTCAACAAATGATGCTGAGACAGCTAGATATCCATATATAAAATTTACCATTATTACATAACATCAGAATGTGATTTTTATCACATGTCTTAGAAGATATTTTAACTTGGATTCCAGCAGTTCTATTGCTTTTTAAAAAATTTCTCAATTAGGTGATTATTATTTGTGAGTTATTACATAACTTCAGGTAGTATATTTTATACAGCCAAGAGGAAAAGTGTATTACTTCTTTCATAATACCAATTGCCATTGGTATTATGAAAGAAGTCATCATCAGAGAATGCTGTAGTAAAGTCATCTTCATTTTCTACTACTAAATAAAATACATTTTGGCAAATTAGGATAAAAATATAAGTTAATCAGTTGATTCTTAGGTTCAACTGAGTCAATTTACTCTGGATTGTGTGAGCACAAGATCTCACTCATCTTTGTATTATCATTGGTAATCAAGGAATGCTCAATATGCTGTGAAATGTCAAAAAAAAGAAGGTGGTAGGGAAGACTCTTGAAGAAAATAGGTGTCAGTATGTTAGCAAGTTGGTAGAAAATAGATTAGTATAAATATTTTTATCACAAAACATCTCAATCCCTTTTGAAATTGTATTTTTATATTTTATTCTGCACATTGTCTCAAGTAAATAAGTCTAAAAGTTTACTTTCTAGTGCAAGGAGATAGATTTACTTATGTGACACTATCTACGACTAGCACGAGTTTTCAAATGGAGACACCTGGTTTTCCACAATCTGGGGTCTACTGAGCAAATCTCTGAACTCCCATTTTAATCTCTTTCTAGTCCACCGTCTTCCTGTTTTCATCTTCATCCGAGGATGAAAACTCTTTTTCCCTTTTTGCAATCCACCCATCTGACCAAAGTCTAATATACAGAATTTACAAGAAACTTAAACATATTTACAAGACAAAAGCAAATAACCCATACCCAAAAGTGAGTAAAGGATATGAACAGACACTTCTCAAAAGAAGACATTTACATGGCCAGATATATGAAAAAAAAAAAAAATCTCAACATCACTGATCATAAGAGAAATGAGAATCAGAACCACAGTGTGATAACCATCTCATGCCAGTCAAAATAGTGATTATTAAAAAGTCAGGAAACAATAGATGCTGGCAAGGCTGTGGAGAAATAGGAAAGCTTTTACACTGTTGATGGGAATGTAAATTAGCTCAGCCATTGTGGAAGACAGTATGGTGTATGGTCATTCCTCAAGGATCTAGAACCAGAAATACCATTCGACCAAGCATTCCCATTACTGGGTATATACCCAAAGGAATATAAATTGTTCTACTCTAAAGACACATGCATATATATGTTTACTGCAGCAACATTTACACTAGCAAAGACATGGAACCAACCCAAATGGTAGAACGGAATAAAGAAAATCAATAATAGACTGTATAAAGAAAACATGTTACATATACATCATGGAACACTATGCAGCCATAAAAAGGAATGTGATCATGTTCTTTGCTGGGACATGGATGAAGCTGGGAGCCATCATCCTTTGCAAACTAACACAGGAGCAGAAAACCAGACACCATACGTTCTCTCTCATAAGTGGGAGTTGAACATTAAGAACATATGGACACAGAGAGGGAAACATCACACACCAAAGCCTGTGGTGGGTGAGGAGTGAGGGAAGGGAACTTAGAGAATGGGTTAATAGGTGCAGCAAACCACCATGGCACCATATACTTATGTAACAAACCTGCATGTTCTGCACATGTATCAGTTTTGTTTTGTTTTTTTCAGAATTAAAAAAAAAATCTTTCCCTTCTTCCCTTATTTTCTCTTCCATCATTCTACTCCCCTGCCACAATTATTACCTTCCACATGACACATGTCTAGCATAATCCTTTAATATATCATCAAGCCATCAAAATCAAAATGATTCCTATATAAATTACATAAACAAAATCCATCTATATAAACAAGTGTGTTTCTGCTTCTTGTAGGTGGGGAATAACATCTCTTTCATCTTTATATTTCCAAACCCATCACCTAGTTGCTCAATAAACCTTTGTTGAGTTCAGCTGACTGGCATTATTCATTATACAGAAGAGTTTATTACTAGTAATGTTATCTCTTCTAATGAACTTATAATTTGCAAAAATGTATATGGTCATATTAAGGAATATCTCTATTATGAAAAAAAACTTTTACCCATAATTTTCTTCACACCAATAATAAAAGCTCATAATATCTCACAGGACAAATTAATAAGTTTATTTATTCAGTGTATTTTGTATCACGCATTTTTAAGAACCACCAAGTAATTATTGTAGGTAGTTGTGATTCATTCATTTGCACTGATGAGCAGTACACTGTATAATAAAGCTGATCTGTTTCACTTTTATAAAAATTTGTATCATTACCAGTTTTTGCCTATTAGGATAAATGTTGCTGATAATATTTAGATCCATATAACCTGGTGCACATAAAAGTACACTTACACTTAGGAATTAAATTGGTGGGTCACAGGATAATTATCTTTAATTTTATTGGATAATTATCACATGGTTTTCAGGATTTTATCCAATTTAAACCTTCACTAACAACATGTGATACTTATTGTCACACCAAAGAGTCTTTAATATTTGGTTTTAAGTGACTTTAAACATACTTGCTGGTTGGGCGTGGTGGCTCATGCCTGTAATCACAACACTTTGGGAGACCAAGGTGGTAGGACTGCTTGAGGCCAAAAGTTCAAGACCACCCTGGAAAACATAGCAAATAGCAAGACCTGATCCTTATATATATATTTAAAAAAGTAGAACAGTGTTCATGGAGGCATGCACATCTATAGTCTTAGCTACTTGGGAAGCTAAGGCAGGAAGACAGACTGCGTGAGTCCAAGAGGCTGAGGCTGTGGTGAGCCATACCATTGCACTCTAGTCTGGACAACAGAGCCAGACCCCCAACTCAAATTTTTATATATATAATACACACACTATATATATAAAATATATATATACACACTATATATAATATATACACACAATATATAATATATTACATATGTATTGGATATGTATATCCTATATATAATGTATATATATATATATAATATAGATATTTTACTAAAATAAAACCTTTAAAAAATATTCATCAATCTAAAGTATAGTGCTAGCATATTTTGGTTCATTCTGAAGTTTCTTATCAGTTAATAAAGTTACTAGTTTTTCAAGAATAACTGATCATCTTGTGTCCACCTCCATAGTAACTGGGACTACAGGCACGTGCCACTGTGCTTGTATTGAAATAACTTTATGTTGACCATTTGCATTTTCTCTTACATTAAATTCCTGTTTAATTATTTTGTCTATTTTAATGTGGGGTTGATTGTCATTTCAGGATTTATTTGTGGGATTTTCTTATATATTCTATAAATGAATGCTTTTTATTATATATGCAAAAAATAAATTCCTTTTATCATGGTATGGCTTGCCTTTTAACTTAATGTTGTGGTTTTAAAATATATGTTCATAATTTTAAATAAATAAAATTTATAATATTTTTCTTTATGAAAAGTTTTCTATGCTGAATTAAAACATCTTTACTCCAATTTTATAAAATAATCTCTTCTATCATCTACCAATACCTAAATTATTATGCAATTTACAAAGCAGCTAGACTTAACTTTTGTGTATGGTTTAAGATAGGGATAAAGTTATATTATTTTTCATCATATGGAAATACAATTGTATTACAATAATTTATTAAAAACTAAGAGAATATAGTGTCCTGTAATAATAAACAATAAGACGTGTAAAAAAGGTGAATAAGTCAATGTGTCAAATTATGTTGCTATGTAAGATAACACGGAGACAGAATTTGTCATTTGTGGATGAAATCATGAAAAGAAAAATATCTCTGACCTAAGAACAAAGATCATATTTGAGAGTTAATTTCCTGTGTTTTCATTTCTCTGATACTCCATAAATGGTATATATGTGATTATGGTGTCGAAGGTAGAAAACGAAGACATTGATATATCTATATCTATATCTATATATAGATATAGATATAAAAGATCATGAGACATTTGGAGAGGCAATATAAGCTAAATAGACATTGACAAAATTTAATATTTTTACCTGAACTTGAATTCATAGCAGGTACTCTGGAATCATCTGCAGGGACTGAAAGGTTAAGAAAGCTTTTTGCAAATCTGTAAACTGAAATTAACAGTTGTCATTACTGTATAATATTACTTAGAGGCCTTTACTAAAATGGGTATGGGGAAAGGGGGCTCCAAGTACTGGATAAAAACTAACACCTATAAAATTACCACTTGATTGGTAAATGTACTGATGATCATAAAGATCTTTAGTCATTATATATTTTTAAGCTGTAAGGATCTATTATATAGGTAATAAATTATTTGGCACTATTTCATTAGTGTCTGTGACTATAACACTAATGGGGTGAGAAAAATAGTTTAGAGGAAAGACAAGACATGTTAAACCAGTGGGAGATAATACTGTTTGAAGGCAACCTCTGGAAAGCAGATATAATGAATAAAAGTAACCCTGAAGCTCAAGTTATTTTATGGAGCTTAGCTTTTACCAAAACCTACAGGAAACTACTGATTTTAGCCCAATGACCTCTTGTGTTAAGATGCTGGCTGAAATGCAATACTGCTCAAACACCCACAGAGAAATAATATTATTCCCATTTTTCATCCTTCTATTCAGCCCTGTGTTATGTACAACCTACGCAATTTCTCTGCTTGAAGATTTCCTGTAGCATGGTGGAAAATGATGTACTTAGCTAATCTTAGAGATCTTGTTCACTCTCTTCCCTCCCTTATGAAATAATGCCCCCAAGAAAGAACATGTGAGCAATCCAATGGATGTATCTCTCCAGAGTCTCAAGTAGAGATCTGGGTTAAATATACAGATATGGGAGCTACCAGCCCTAAAAAATTAGTATAACTTGGAGTAGATATGCTCTTCCAGGCAGAAAATAGAGTAAGACTAGAGAAGAATTAAGAATACAACTCTGAACAGGGAATATTTACTTTTAAGATTTTGATAGATTTTGAGTTATTAGCCCATAATGGAGCTAGAGAACTAGATACAAGATAGTATGGTGTTAAAAAAGAAAACATATCAAATTCTTTTAGGTATTCCATAAGGAGCCAAAGAAAATGAGGAGGCAAAGTGTGAACTTGGAATGAGAAGTTTCAAGAAAGCAGTAGGATATTAGCCATAAAAAATGAGTAAAAATGCAGCTAGGACAGTAGTCATAAAGCAATGAGTAAAAAAGTAGAACAGGAAAATATCAAGATAGGGAAGGTCAGAATAGCATCAAGGAAACAGGTTTAGCCCATCAATAGAAGTTATCTCTTGGGGAGTATGTGATCAGGAAAAGAAGACACATCAAGGAAAGAAAGAAAATTGGGAAGACAGGTGATAAAAAGGGAAAATATAATTATAGCTCTCGTTTTGACTGCAGAGGTTGGAGAACATCATCCTCAAAATAAAGTCCATTCCTACATTCTTTGCTACTATTATTGGCATCTTATTTATAACTCATTTTAAGAGTAGGTAGTATGTGAATGATTGTTAAATTTAAGAATATCTCCTTTTATCTTTTGACTGGGTCATAAATTGACATTAGCTTTTTTCTTGGCTGATAATCAGCCTTATGCATTCCTTTGCTAATTCTATAGAGAAAAGTATTATGGTGTATTATTGCACAACATACTCAGAAACACACATGTGAATTTAATTTGTATATATCTATGTTCAGTGGAAAGGAAATTTAAATTTTCAGAGGACATGTTCCTCAAATTCATTTAGTTATATTAGAAATAAATTCACAACATATTATTTCTACATATAATAGGAACTATTTTCAAAATATATTTTTTTCACAGTTTAGATTTGCTTGGAGAGAAAAGACAGTGAAATAATTGATGGATACATTCTTAAATAGAAAAGCTTTATGTCCATTACCAACTCAGTTTATCAATATTATAACCACTTTATATTTACCTTCCAACTTTCCTCCAAAGTACTTACTAAATAAATTTTTATTTGCATTAGAAAAATTCATTAGAAACCAAGTTGGAAAACACTCTGCAGGATATAATCCAGGAGAACTTCCCCAACCTAGTAAGACAGGCCAACATTCAACTTCAGGAAATACAGAGAACCCCACAAAGATACTCCTCGAGAAGAGCAACTCCAAGACACATAATTGTCAGATTCACCAAAGTTGAAATGAAGGGAAAAATCTTAAGGGCAGCCAGAGAGAAAGGTCAGGTTACCCAAAAAGGGAAGCCCATCGGACTAACAGCAGATCTCTCAGCAGAAACTCTCTAAGCCAGAATAGAATGGGGGCCAGTATTCAACATTCTTAAACAAAATAATTTTCAACCCAGAATTTCATATCCAGCCAAACTAAGTTTCATAAGTGAAGGAGAAATAAAATCTTTTATAGACAAGCAAATGCTTAGAGATTTTGTCACCACCAGGCCTGCCCTACAAGAGATCCTGAGGGAAGCAATAAACATGAAAAGGAACAACTGGTACCAGTCATTGCCAAAAAAATGCCAAAATGTAAAGTCCATCGATGCTAGGAAGAAACTGCACCAACTAACGAGCAAAATAACCAGCTAATATCATAATGACAGGATCAAGTTCACACATAACAATATTAACCTTAAATGTAAATGGACTAAATGGCCCAATTGAAAGACACAGACTGGCAAAATGGATAAAGAGTCAAAACCCATGAGTTTGCTATACTCAGGAGACCCATCTCACATACAGAGACACACATAGGCTCAAAATAAAAGGATGGAGGAAGATCTACCAAGCAAATGGAAAACAAAAAAAAAGCAGGGGATGCAATCCCAGTCTCTGATAAAACAGACTTTAAACCATCAAAGATCAAAAGAGACAAAGAAGGCCATTATGTAATGGTAAAGGGATCAATTCATCAAGAAGAGCTAACTATCCTAAATATATATGCACACAATACAGGAGCACACAGATTCATAAAGCAAATCCTTAGAGACTTAGATTCCCATACAATAATAATGGGAGACTTTAACACCCCACTGTCAACATTAGACAGATCAATGAGACAGAAAGTTAACAAGGACATTCAGGAATTGAACTCAAAACTGCACCAAGTGGACCTAACAGACATCTACAGAACTCTCCTCCTCAAATCAACAGAATATGCATTCTTCTCAGCACCACATAGCACTTATTCCAAAATTGACCACATAGTTGGAAGTAAAGCATTCCTCAGCAAATGTAAAAGAACAGAAATTATAACAAACTGTCTCTCAGACCACAGTGCAATCAAACTAGAACTCAGAACTAAGAAAATCAATCAAAAACGCTCAACTACATGGAAACTGAACAACCTGCTCCTGAGTGACTACTGGGTACATAAGGAAATGAAGGCAGAAATCAAGATGTTCTTTGGAACCAGTGAGAACAAAGATACAACATACCAGAATCTCTGGGACACATTTAAAGCAATGCGTAGAGGGAAATTTATAGCACTAAATGCCTACAAGAGAAAGCTGGAAAGATCTAAAATTGACACTCTAACATCACAATTAAAAGAACAAGAGAAGCAAGAGCAAACATTCAAAAGCTAGCAGAAGGCAAGAAATAACTAAGATCAGAGCAGAACTGAAGGAGACAGAGACACAAAAAAACCCTCCAAAAAATCAATGAATCCAGGAGTTGGTTTTTTGAAAAGATCAACAAAATTGACAGACCGCTAGCAAAACTAATAAAGAAGAAAAGAGAGAAGAATCAAATAGATGCAATAAAAAATGATAAAGGGGATATCACCATCTACCCCACAGAAATACAAACTACCATCAGAGAATACAATAAACACCTCTACGCAAATAACTAGAAAACCTAGAAGAAATAGACAATTTCCTGGACACTTACACTCTCGTAAGACTAAACCAGAAAGAAATTGAATCCCTGAGTAGACCAATAGCAGGCTCTGAAATTGAGGCAATAATTAATAGCCTGCCGACCAAAAAAAGTCCAGGACCAGATGGATTCACAGCTGAATTCCACCAGAGGCACAAGGAGGAGCTGGTACCATTCCTTCTGAAACTATTCCAATCAATAGAAAAAGAGGGAATCCTCCCTAACTCATTTTATGAGGCCAACATCATCCTGATACCAAAGCCTGTCAGAGACACAACAAAAAATAGAGAATTTTAGACCAATATCCCTGATGAACATCATTGCAAAAATCCTCAATAAAATATTGGCAAACCAAATCCAGCAGCATATCAAAAAACTTATCCACCATGATCAAGTGGGCTTCATCCCTGGGATGCAAGGCTGGTTCAACATACACAAATAAATAAATGTAATCCAGCATATAAACAGAACCAAAGACAAAAACCACATGATTATCTCAATAGATGCAGAAAAGGCCTTTGACAAAATTCAACAGCCCTTCATGCTAAAAACTCTCAATAAATTCGGTATTGATGGAACGTATCTCAAAATAATAAGAGCTATTTATGACAAACCCACAGCCAATATCATACTGAATGGGAAAAAACTGGAAGCATTCCCTTTGAAAACTGGCACAAGACAGAGATGCCCTCTCTCACCACTCCTATTCAACATAGTGTTGGAAGTTCTGGCTAGGGCAATCAGCCAAGAGAAAGAAATAAGGGGTATTCAGTTAGGAAAAGAAAAAGTCAAATTGTCCCTGTTTGCAGATGACATGATTGTCTATTTAGAAAACCCCATCATCTCAGCCCAAAATCTCCTTAAGCTGATAACCAACTTCAGCAAAGTCTCAGGATACAAAATCAATGTGCAAA
Source organism: Trachypithecus francoisi (assembly GCF_009764315.1). Taxonomy (NCBI): domain Eukaryota; kingdom Metazoa; phylum Chordata; class Mammalia; order Primates; family Cercopithecidae; genus Trachypithecus; species Trachypithecus francoisi. The sequence continues at coordinate 33,093,768 of NW_022681462.1, forward strand.
AATCACAAGCATTCTTATACACCAGTAACAAACAGAGAGCCAAATCATGAATGAACTCCCATTCACAATAGCTTCAAAGAGAATAAAATACCTAGGAATCCAACTTACAAGGGATGTAAAGGACCTCTTCAAGGAGAACTACAAACCACTGCTCAGCGAAATAAATGAGGACACAAACAAATGGAAGAACATACCATGCTCATGGATAGGAAGAATCAATATTGTGAAAATGGTCATGCTGCCCAAGGTTATTTATAGATTCAATGCCATCCCCATCAAACTACCAATGACTTTCTTCACAGAATTGGGGAAAAAAACTGCTTTAAAGTTCATATGGAACCAAAAAAGACTCCACATTGCCAAGACAATCCTAAGTCCAAAGAACAAAGCTGGAGGCATCATGCTACCTGACTTCAAACTATACTACAAGGCTACAGTAACCAAAACAGCATGGTACTGGTACCAAAACAGAGACATAGACCAATGGAACAGAACAGAACCCTCAGAAATAATACCACACATTTACAGCCATCTGATCTTTGACAAACCTGACAAAAACAAGAAATGGGGGAAGGACTCCCTATATAAAATGGTGCTGGGAAAATTGGTTAGTCATAAGTGGAAAGTTGAAACTGGATCATTTCCTTACTGCTTATACGAAAATTAATTCAAGATGGATTAGAGACTTAAATGTTAGACCTAAAACCATAAAAACCCTAGAAGAAAACCTAGATAGTACCATTTAGGACATAGGCATGGGTAAGGACTTCATGTCTAAAACACCAAAAGCAATGGCAACAAAAGCAGAAATTGACAAATGGAATCTAATTAAACTAAAGAGCTTCTCCATAGCAAAAGAAACTACCATCAGAGTGAACAGGCAACCTGTTCCAGGAAGAAAATTTTTGCAATCTAGTCATCTGACAAAGGGCTAATATACAAAACCTACAAAAGAACTCAAACAAGTTTTCAAGAAAAAAACAAACAACCCCATCCAAAGTGGCAAAGGATATGAACAGACACTTCTCAAAAGAAGACATTCATACAGCCAACAGACACATGAAAAAATGCTCATCATCACTCGCCATCAGAGAAATGCAAATCAAAACCACAATGAGATACCATCTCACACCAGTTAGAATGGCAATCATTAAAAAATCAGGAAACAACAGCTGCTGGAGAGGATGTGGAGAAATAGGAACACTTTTACACTGTTGGTGGGACTATAAACTAGTTCAACTATTGTGGAAAACAATGTGGCGATTCCTCAAGGATCTAGAACTTAAAATACCATTGACCCAGACATCCCATTACTGGGTATATACCCAAAGGATTATAAATCATGCTGCTATAAAGACACATGCACTCATATGTTTATTGCAGCACTGTTCACAATAGCAAAGACTTGCAATCAACCCAAATGTCCATCAGTGACAGACTGGATTAATAAAATGTGGTACATATACACCATGGAATACTAGGCAGACATAAAAAGGGATGAGTTTGTGTCCTTTGTAGGGACATGGATGCAGCTGGAAACCATCATTCTCAGAGAACTATTGAAAGAACAGAAAACCAAATACCGCATGTTCTCACTCATAGGTGGGAATTGAACAATGAGATCGCTTGGACACTGAAAGGGGAACATCACACTCCGGGGCCTACTGTGGGGAGAGGTTTGAGGGGAGGGATAGCATTAGGAGATATACCTAGTGTAAATGACAAGTTAATGGGTGCAGCACATCAACATGGCACATGTATGCATATGTAACAAACCTGCACGTTGTGCACATGTACCCTAGAACTTAAAGTATAGTAATAAAAAAAAGGAAAATCCATTAGAACTTAAAATAAGCATAAGTTCAATCAAACATTTTGTTAACTAGAAAATAAAGTTCACCAAATGTTCTTTCATAGTGTAATGCTTTAATTGAGACAGAGTACTTCGATTAAAATTAAAACTGAAAAAATCCTTGAGTTCTAGATAAAGCTATTTCAGTTAAGAAAGCCTAATAAATGCACCAAGACATCTTGTTATCTCAATAACAAGCTAAGTTTAACACATACATTATTTCTATGTTTTTGATTTGTTGTCTCTGTTGCTCCTAAGTCATATGTATTTCCTGCTTTTTGAAAGTGGATCTGGGCCCTTTAAATATTTTTCCTTTGCCAGATGGCACAATTCCGAGCTTTGCCAATAGATGGTGATGGGAAGAATTTGCAGAATGAAAGGGTTTTGCTTTCTGGCTTTGGTTTTCACTCATTGAATTCCTGCTGTGCATAGTAATCAGTAGCCATGTTACTGGCTACTGGAGACACCATTCCTTGGGAAAACTTATAGTAAAATGCCTCCAGTGAGACATCATAAACAACTTGCTACATATCCAGGCAGGTGGCTTTTGGAGTTTCACTGGTGCAGTATTCAGAGACTTCTATGCCATTTGTAGGCTACGGTTATTTATCCTGCAACAAGATCTAGATCTCAGCTTTGAAGGGCTGAGTTAATTTCCTGTATTTTCATTTCCCTGAAATACAGGGAAATAATCCCTATATTGTTTGATCCTTATATCTAATGTTCCTGTATTTTTTTAAGTTCTCTGTACTTATTACTAGTCAATCTCTCATGACTCCAATACCCTGTTGTAATTAATTGTTTTTTATATTAAATTTCTTCAGTTCAAATTACTGTGTGGCCTCCCTCTCTTGTTTGGATCCAGATGCTCAGACTTTCCATGCTATAATTATATAAAGTCGGCTTTGGACTAACCAGTTTCTTTAGAGATGGTTTAGTATCTCCTGAAGAAAACCACTCACATTGTCTTTATGTAGAGAGCACAGGTGTTCAATTTGATTTTTTAGATAGGTATGGATTTTTTTAGGCTTCAACGTTAGCTCTGGGCTTTACAACCCATTTCAATACATTGCTGGCTCCTCACAGAGAGGTAATGGAAGCCCAAGATTTTTCTTGAATTCTAACTTGCTTTACATAGTCTAGTACTGTACTAATGTAATAATGGCTGCTTCCACCACTTAGATACATACCGTTTTATTTAGTGAAACAAAATGGCAGAATAATTAATGGGTGAGAAATGTTAATTTACACTAAGTGGTAGCAACTTGGAAAATAACTGCCAAAAGAGAATTACTCAAAGAAAAAGTGAAATCAAATATATATGAGTCATAATAGAAGAGGTGTTAGAGAAAATTAAACAGTTGTGATTCTGTGTGATTTCAAAGCCATACTCACTACCCTCATATCAATCATGCTAATTAGAAGTTCAGAGGAATGCTATTTGGAGAATGAGAAACCTCATGTTAGGCAAAGCAGATTAAAAGAAATGAAAAATTCTATACCTTATTACACTCAAAATTTTATTAAAATCTCTCTCTTGCATTGGTAAGTGATATGGCTTCAGTCACTAGACCCAAGATAATGTATAACTGAGAATCAGTTATTTGCAAGACAGCAATGTTCAAGAAAATTAGGATGACAATTTAGGCAAATGAGAAATATAACACAAATATCTGGAGTCAGTTTGTGAAAAACTAGGGATCAATTATACTTCAGACAGATACATAAGATCACGAACCTAGAGTTACTTCCCTAATATTAGAGACCATGGTATTATTAAACAGAGACATGCTATCTATAGAAAAAAGGTGGAGTGACCAATAGGTCCTTATCCATTATATTGCTTAGATTCTCCATTTTCTTTTCTTGTTTATTTCTTGGTTGGTTGGTTTTTTCATGTATGATCTATCAAGGAATAAAATTGTTATGAGATGATATTTAAATTTTCCTTTTGCCAATTTCTCTCTGCGAGTTTAAAGTAGAGGATATTGGCCAACTATAGGGCTTTGAGATGTTACAAACCTAGCTTTTAATCTCAGCTCTGTAATTTAATAGGTGTTTGAACTTTATTCTTGTCTTATTTCAATACATTTCCACAGCCATTCATATGTTTAACAACCACCATTCTGATCAGTCAGCAGCCAACAATATCAAGGAAGGACTGTCCACAAGCAAAGAGATTAGGACTCACCAGGTGCGGTATCATATGCCTGTAGTCCCAGCTACTCAGGAGGCTGAGGCGGGAAGATCAATTAAGCCCAGGAGTTCTGTGCTGTTGTGCACTATTCCAATCAGGTGTCTGCACTAATTTCAGCATCAGTATAGTGACATTCTGGGAGTGGAGGACTACCAGGTTGACTAAGGAGAGATTAAATAGCTCAGGAAATAAACAGAGCAGGTCAAAACTCCCATGCTGATCGGTAGTGGGATTGTTTCTGTGAAAAACCACTGTACTCCAGGGACAACATAGTGACACCTGTATCTAAAATATTTTTTAAATAAAATAATTTTAAGAAAAGATCATGACTTGATGAAGGCTCAGATGATTGTTAGCATTTTCATCTAACATTTTAATTAAGGTATGTACATTGTCTTTTAGACATAATAGTACTACACACTTACGAGACTAACAGATATTATAAACGTAACTTTTATATGCACTGAGAAACCAAAACAACTGAGTAACACAATACTGTGATATGAACTTTTATTATAGTGGTCTGGAATCAAACCTGCAATTATCTCTAAGGTACACCTATACCATGCATATAATTCTACAAAAAAGTCAAATTTGAAAAAAAATTTTCTGTGTCCAAAAACGTTTATATTTTAATGTTATAAAAACCAATCAAGCTTAGTATTTATTAATGAAGAATGTTTCAAAAGTTTCTGCCCATGCTCCTAAACAATGACAGAAGCTTGGTGCTTCTCCTAGTGACCATTTTGGATGGCATGTTCTAAACAGGAAGATGAGAAAAACCCAAACATAAATTAGGAGAAAACCCGATGTGGTCAGAGAACAATTTCAGAAGGAGTGACCAAGTGAACAAACTTTCAGGTTTTTGGTTGTGATCAACCAATTTCAGATAATTGGTTGTTGTCAGACATTAGAAAGTTTAAAATTAAGAATTCAGAAATGTTACAACCCTAATTAACTTCCATTACCTCCATGAAACTTTTATCAATACCTTGATGCAAAATTGAAGTCTTATATTTCTTCATTTGACATAAACAAGTGGAAAAATATTCCATTCTCATAGGTGGAAAGAATCAATGTCATAGAAATGGCTATGCTGCACAGAGCAATCTGCAGATTCAATGCTATTACTATCAAATTACCAATGTCATTTTTCAAAGTATTAGAAAAGAACAATTCTAAAATTCATATGGAACCAATGAAGAGTCCAAATAGCCAAAGCAATCCTAAACAAAACAATGAAGCTGAAGGCATCACATTATCTGATTTCAAACTATATTAGAAAGCTACAGTAACCAAAAGAGCATGGTTCTGGTACAGAAATAGACCAATGGAAAATAATGGAGAACCCAGAAATAAATATTCGTATCTACAGTCATCTGATCTTCAAAAGAGTTGACAAGAATATAAGCAATGGGGAAAGAACTCCCTTTTCAATGAATGGTGCTGGGATAGATGGCTGGCCACGTGTTGTGGGAAGTCAGGGACCCTGAACAGAGGGACCAGCTGAAGCTGTGGCAGAAGAACATAAATTGTGAAGATTTCATGGACATTTATTAGTTCCTCAAATTATACTTTTATAATTTCTTATGCCTGTCTTTAGTGCAATCTCTGAAAATGAATTGTGAAGATTTCATGGACACTTATCACTTCCCCAATCAATACCCTTCTGATTTCGTATCCCTGTCTTTACTTTCTTCTCTTAATCCCATCATCTTTGTAAGCTGAGGAGGATGTATGTCGCCTCAGGACCCTGTGATGATTGTGTTAACTGCACAGATTGTTTGTAGATCATGTGTGTTTGAACAATATGAAATCTGGGTACCTTGAAAAAAGAACAGGGTAACAGCAATGTTCAGGGAACAAGGGAGATAACCTTAAAGTCTGACTGCCTGTGAGCTGGGTGGAACAGAGCCATATTTCTCTTCTTTCAAAAGCAAATAGGAGAAATACCTCTGAATTATTTTTCTCAGCAAGGAACATCCCTGAGAAAGAGAATGGCCCATGAGGGTAGGCCTCTGAACAGCCCCCTTGGGGGCAGCTGTCTTTTACCGTCAAAGCCGAAGGGATGAAATAAGCCTTGGTCTCCTGTAGCACTCCCAGCCTTATTAGGATGAGGAAATTCCTGTCTAATACATTTTGGTCAGACAGGTTGTCTGCTCTCAAACCCTGTCTCCTGATAAGATGTTATCAATCACAATGTGTGCCAAAACTTCATTAGCAATTTTAATTTTGCCCCAACCCATGGTCCTGTGATCTTGCCCTGCCTCCATTTGCTTTGGGATATTTTATTACTTTGTGAAGCAAGTGATCTCTGTGACCCACAACCTATTCGTACACTCCCTCCCCTTTTGAAAATCATTAATAAAAACTTGCTGGTTTTATGGCTCAGGGAGCATCATGGAACCTGCCAACATGTGATGTCTCCCCCAGCCACCCAGCTTTAAAATTTCTCTCTATGTTACTCTTTCCCTTTATTTCTCAGACCAGCTGGCACTTAGGGAAATAGAAAAGAACTCAAGTTGAATATTGGGAGTGGGGTTTTCCGTGATAGCCACGTGCAGAGGAATGAAACTGGACATCCACCTTTCACTATATAGAGAAATTAACTCCGGATGGATTGAAGATTTAAATGTGATACTTCAAACAATAAGAATCCTATTTTTAAAAAACCTAGGAAATGCCATTCTGGACATCAGCCTTAGGAAAGAATTTATGACCAAGTCCTCAAAAGCAATTACAACAAAACCAAAAGTTGACAAGTGGGACCTAATTAAACTAAAGAACTTCTGCTTAGCAAAAGAGACTATCAAAAGAATAACCAGACAACCTAGAGAATGAGAGAAAATATTCAAACATTATGCATCTGACAGAGGTCTAAGATCTAGAATCTACAATGAACTTACACAATTAAATAAGCAAAAACCAACCCGATTAAGAAGTGGACAAAATATATGAACAGACATTTCTCAAAAGAAGACATTCAAATGGCCAAAAATATATTACAAATGCTCAACATCACTAATTATCAGAGAAATGCAAATCAAACCACAGTGAGAAACCAGCTCACATCAGTCAGAATGACTATCATTAAAATGTCAAAAACTCAATAGAGGTGGAGCGGCTTCAGAGAAAGGGAGATGCTTATACACTGTTGGTAGGAATGGAAATTTGTCCAGCTACTGTGGAAAGGAGTTTGAAGATTTCTTAAAGTACTTAAAACAGAACTACCATTTGACCCAGCAATCCCATTATTGGTATATACCACCTCCCAAAATAAATTATTCTACCAAAAAGACACATGCACTCATATGTTCATCACAGCACTATTAGCAATGGCAAAGACATGGAACCCACCTAGGTGCCCATCAATGGTAGACTAGATAAAGAAAATGTAGTATATGTCCACCACGGAATACTATGTAACCATAAAAACGAAATCATGTCCTTTACCATTATCCAATGTAAGCTAACACAGGAACAGAAAACTTAATATTGCATGTTCTCATTTATAAATGGGAGCTAAGCACTGGTTACACATGAACATAAAGATGAGAACAATAGACAATGAGGACTACTAACTAAATGGGGGAAAACAGGGAGGGAGAAAAGTACTGAAAAACTACCTATTGGGTACCATGCTTACTACCTGGGTGAGAATCATTCATACCCTAAACCTCAGCATCACACAATATGCCCATATAACAAACTTGTACATGTACCTGCTGAATCTAAAAGTTGAAATTATGTTTTAAATTAAAAACAAATTTACGAAAGTAATATCTCCATTGTTTAATTTTGCCATTGTTTTTGATTTAGCCTAATTTGTATTTATTTCTGATTGTCTTTTATATTTTATTTAGAGAAAGTGCATAGTTGATAATATAAGCTCTGGTGAACAGGCTTACATTCAAATCTAAGCCTTATCACTATGTAACTCTTATACTTTCTCAGCTATCAAATAGAGCACTTGGATATTTATCATCTTGAGCTACAATGTCTCAAATTCTATTTTTAATATGGCTGTCTAGATGTGAACTTGTCATTTTATTTATGTACTTATTTATTTTCTAGAGATAGGGCCTTGCTATTTTTTCCAGCCTGGTCTTGAACTCCTGGAATCCAAGAATCCTCCCACCTCAGTATCCCAAGAGGCTGGGATTACAGGTATGCACCACTGCACCCAGCTAAAGACTTCTAAAGAAACTTTTGTGTTCCTTTTCTTTTAAAAACAGGGTCTCACTTTGTCACCCAGGCTGGAATATAGTGGTGCTATCTTGGCTTACTGAACCCTAGCCCTCCTGGGGTCAAGCAAGCCTCCTACCTCAGCCTTCAAAGTAACTGGGACTACTGGTGCATGCCGCCAAGCCTGGCTAATTTCTACATTTTTTTGTAGAGACATGGTCTCACCATGTTGCCCAGGCTGGTCTCAAACTGCTGATCTCAGAGGATCCTCTTTCCTTGGCCTCTCAAAGTGCTGGGATTACAGGAGTGAGCCAATGTACCTGGCCTGCTTTCTTTAACTTTCTGACTTAATTGTCATGACGGCAGTTTGAAAAATGTTAAAGAAATACTCGCTTCCCAAATTAAATTTTAAAACCCAAGAAATCTTTTCTTTTCTTTTTCACTGATGTTGGTTATGAAACTATTGAACAAATGTTTATCAAAAGTGTTTTTTAGGTTTATCAGAACTATTCTCTCACTGAGGCTACCTCATATGTATACAGCCTTAAATATTTGAATGTAATCTAAGCATGAAACAAGTATCTCAAAACAACTTTAAAAGTATGTGTATAACAGTGGTAAATCTTGATATGACAGTTCTTTTATGATTAATTATAGGCAACTGAAACATAAAATAATATTGAAATATTGTATCTTGTGTTAGATGAAAGCTGACTTGTATTGTGTGTGATAGAATACAACAACATTCTGCATACCTGGTGTCCAATCCCAGCTTTGCTTCTTGTTGAAGATGCAACCTAATTCTTCTTACTTATTCTTGCTTGGCTTCAATTTTCTCATCCGAATTGGGATTAATGGAATTTCCCCACCTCCCCCAATCTGAATTTGAGATTGAATAAAATAATTAACATGAAGTATTGTTACAAAAACAAATGTTGTTAACATGAATTCATACACACAGTTTTTAAACTCACATATAGAAGATTTGATCTACGCTTAGGTTAAAGCAATACAGAGTAAATAAAACAGGTGGAAAACCGGCCTGCTCAGTGGAGAGCATTAATACACATGATTGCTATTTATTTTCTTTTCATAGAAAATGCTTCTTTTAGAGCATTATTTCTTAAATAATGGGAGTTTCTATATGTGACCATTAAAAATACTGTATAATTGTAGTCATAGTAGAATAGGCTGTAGGTTTCTAATTTCCTTCTTAAGAACAACTACACACAGATATTGAGATAACTACTAGTAACGCAATATACGAAATATTTTTTAAAGAAGGACTAAAAAGCTCATGAAAAAGGAGAGATATATTATACTCAGGTGGATTGCCTAGATATCTGACTTCTACTAAAGGTAATATTTCAATGATATACCAATAAAAATCTCTATGTGATTCTTTAGAGAGAGTAGTGAGTTAATTTTTAGGTAAAGGCACACAAACCTATGAAAACGCTAAAAAAGAATTGTGATGAGGATTTGCTCAGCAGATAGTAAAATGCTTTAGAGCTACTGTATGTTTGTGTCACTGTGTTGCTTGTACAAGAACAAACAAAAAAAAGCCTAAATACAAGACACACAGTTAATTAGGTACACGCAAACTTAAATTTTTATATCACAGCATGGAACAACATAAATTCCAAGTAAATTAAAGAGTTAAAAAAATCAAAGTAAAATACAAGAAGCAAATATAAGGTAATACCACAACAAACTAAATAAAAATGAGAAAATGAGACTATTGTGACATAAAAACAAACATCTTATATCAACATAATGGTAAAAAATGCTTAAGAAATTATAAATTAAAATACATGTTTGTGAAAAATTTGACTGTAAATTATCTTCAATAAAATATATTTATTTTTCCATATTTTTATAACCTTTTTAAAAATTAAATTTACTTTTAAAATTTTTATTTTGGTGAGAACATTTAACACAAAATCTACTTTCTTAACAAATGTTTAAGTGTACAACATAGTATTGTTAACTCTGGCCACAATCTTGTACATCAAATCTCTAGAATTTACTCATCTTGCATACCTAAAACTGTGCCTGTTAAACAGAAGTTCCTCATTTCTCTATCCTTCCAGGCCATGATAAGCACTATTCTACTATCTGCTTCCATGAGTTTGACTGTTTTAGATATCTAGTGTAAGTCAAATTATTCAATATTTGTACTTCTATGACTGGCTTAATGTCCTACAGATTCATTCATCTTGCCTCATACAGCAGAATTTCCTTCTTTTTCAAGGCTGAATTGTATTCAATTTTGTGTATATACCAAGCTTTCTCCATTCGCCTGTTGATAGACATTTAGGTTGTTTCCACATCTTGGTTATTTTGAATAATTCTGCAATGAACATGACAGTGCACATACCTCCTTGAGATGCTGATTTCAGCTCTTTTGGATAAATATCTAGAAAGAGAACTGCTGGATCATATTTCTAATTTTTCTAATTTTTTAATTACTGTTTTCCATAAAGGTTATATCATTTTACATTCCTGATACGTGCCAAAGGTTCCAATTTCCCCACATCCTTGCCAACACTTGCTACCTTTATATATATATATAATTATTCTGACTTGTGTGAGGTGATATTTTATTGAGGTTTTGATTTATACTTCTCCAATGATTAGTGATATTGTGTGTATCCTTTTATACAACTGTTGGCCATATTTATGTCTTTAAGATAACTGTCTACTTAAATTATTTGCCCATTTTGAAATCAGGTTACTGGTAGGTTGTTGTTAGTTTGTTTTTGTTTTTGTTATTCAGTTATAGAAGTTCCTTGTATAGCAGCTGAGATACTGATCCCTCATGAAAAATCTGGTAAATTTTCTTCAGCAAAAGTCAAGTTTCTTCAGCACAAGTCAATTCAGAGACAATATAAAAAGAAAATTTAATTTTTTAAGAGAGAAAATGGATAAAAAGGAAGATTAAGGGAAGAAGGCAAGTAGCCAAAGTCACGATAAAGATAAAAATTTATCTTGCTAATAAATAAAATGAATGCAAATTTTGAAAATGACATTCTATCTTTGTCAATTTAGCTAATTTTTAAAAATAATTATCTATATAAGAATAAGAGATAGCAATAAGCATTGTCATTTTCTGTTTGAGAGACTATATTACTACAAGGATTCAAAGAAAGATGCAATTTGGAAATGTGTGTAAATACATTTACAAGAGGTGAAAGTGACCCAGTAATTCTGATATAAATAATTTTAGTCTTCAGTTAATCAGAAATATATAATGAATTAATGCTCTATATGAGTATTTGTTCAGGTTTTGTTTGTAGCACATAAAAATAGAAAACAAACTAAATATTTAATGTGTAAGAAGTTGCATAACTCTTGATATAGCCATAGGTTGAAGATATATCAGAAAGAAATAATATTTATATATAAAAAAGTAAAATAATGTTGACAGAGAAAGTTGTAAGTAGGGGTGTCCGAGTCACTTATTAGAATATGTCACAGTAAAATTGACTTGCATTCTCTAAGACGGTAAGGGTAGAAAGACAATTTACATATAAGTAAATTGTAATGAACTGGTATGAATTAAAATTGTTGCTATATATTATTTATAAATCAACAATAGAAAATTAACTGTATTGTTCACATACAATTTAGTTAATGTAATATTTAACTAGAGATCCAATAATGTTTTTATTAACCCTTTATTTCTGTGGTGGGTTTTTCCATTTTGATTATTAAAACCCTTAGTATACATAGAATTTCATAATGTGACATGATTCACTAAAAGATATCCCAGGCAAGAGAAAAACAGCTGATGGAAATTTCATATCTAATTCATCCATCTGATATAAGTTACCATAGAAAAAATAAACCTAGCCTGTCTATCGTTGGTCTTGCAGTCTTGGAACCATTTATGGTTGCAACATTTCCCTTCACCAAATGAGGCTAATAGTGATCATTGACATGATTCATGCAGCTATGGCACTTTACAGACTTCAAGTAGACACAATAATTATCTACTGTTCTCACAAAAACTTCTGTGAGGCCGGCAAGTTGACAATGAAATCCATGAAGCTCAGATGCATAACCAACATCCTAACATCACACTGATAATAATTGGTAAAAATGGTACCCTCTTCCTTTTTCTAGCCCTGACTCCATTAACCACGCTTGTTGAAGATCAGTATATAAGAATTCCTATATACACCATGGAATACTATGCAGCCACAAAAAAGGATGAGTTTGTGTCCTTTGTAGGGACATGGATGCAGCTGAAAATGATCATTCTCAGCAAACTATCACAAGAACAGAAAAACAAACACCGCATGTTCTTACTCATAGGTGGGAATTGAACAATGAGATCACTTGGACACAGGAAGGGGAACTCACACACGGGGGCCCCTTGTGGGGAGGGGGGAGGGGGAGGGATAGCATTAGGAGATATACCTAATGTAAATGACGAGTTAATGGGTGCAGCACACCAACATGGCACATGTATACATATGTAACAAACCTGCATGTTGTGCACATGTACCCTAGAACTTAAAGTATAATAATAATTTTAAAAAAAGAATTCCTAATTTTATGCTGTATAAAACAAATGAATGAATAAAAATGGTTTTGTGCATGCTTGTGTGTGTGTTTGTGTATGTGTATATATATGTTGAGTTGCCATTACGTGGTTTTAATATAACTTAATTCACAAATTTTAATGACCATGGAAATCACCTGGGGATTATGTTACTATTAGGAATCCGCCCAGAGAATGGATGAAGTATGGGATTTCCATTTCTAACAAGATTTTTGCCTGTTCATGGACACACTTTGCAAAGCCGATCTTAATTCTAATATTTTTTTCTTTATTCAAGAACGTCAAAATAAGCAAGAAAAAATTTCTCAACATGACCATTTATGTATTGCTTTTTTTACTCATCTAGTACAAAGAAAGGTATATACCTTCATCATAATCAGAACACCTAAAAGGCACATTTAAATATTTGATTTCTTTCTACTTATAAGCAATGCCATATCTCAGAAAAAAAGATTAAAGAGATAGAAACCCTGCAGTAAAAATCAATGATTTAAAATGTAATTAAATTCAGATTTTCACACTATCACAGCCCTCCTAGTTTAACTGATGGTCTTTGCATGGCAATGTCACAGATTCTTCATTCTTTCCCTCTTGCCAACAAAAATAAAGATGATAGCAGGTCTGTAAAACCATTTTGTTACTAGAATTTATGCAAAATTTGTTGTTCCAGCCTTTAGGAGAAAGAATACTTTCACTTTTTTCTTGTCAAAGGAGAATGTAGTTTGGGATCCTGAATATTGTTTGCGTCATCTGACTTTCAAGCCCTTTATTAAAGATGGCAGCTAGTAATGCATGTAACATTTGTATATAGGAAACTTCCTCTGCAAGGCATTTGTATTTTACTGTGTGACTTCTGGACATAATTCTGTTTGGTTATTTTATTTTTAAAAAACGTTTTAATTTTAAGATATTTCTAGAAATGTGAAGATAGAATGGATAGCTATCACATACACCACACCGGGTTTTTCCCATTGCCAACATTAGTATATTTGTCACAATTAACAAAGCGCTATTGCTATATCATTATTCACTAAAGCTCAGACTTGCTCAGATTTCCTTAATTTTCACTATCTAAAGTCCTTTTTCTCTTCAAAGATTTCATTCAGGATACCAAATTACTTTGTGTCTTCATGCCTTCCTAGGCTCCTTTTAGCTGTAACTGTGCTTCAGATTTTCTTGTTTTGAATGACATTGAGAGTTTTGACGATTAGGGATCAGGTATTTATACCCAATCCGATGGGTCGAATTTATCTGTTTTTTTCATAATCAGACTGAAGTTATGGGTTACCATAGTATGTTTTCCTGAACATTGTAACATTAAAGCAAACTACAACTGAATTAAAAGTTTTGTATTTTGTAATAATGGTGTCTCTCTATAAGTATGACAGTGTTGCAATCTTTTGAATCAGTCACAACATTTTATTAGGACAAGTCAATAGTATAGATCACTATTTACCCATCCAGTAGTCAGCACTCACACATCCAGCAGACAGGCTTGGACTCTGCCTGAGTTTGGCTGCTACTAATACTACCATCTTATGTTAAATGGCTTAAACCAAATGTATTGTAAATATATTTTTTCAAATTTTATATGTATTATAATGTTTTGATACCTTAAAACTCCTTTCTGGCTGGGGAGAGATTGTCCCTTCCTGATAATTCTTAGAAATGACAAAGGGTCTAGCTAGGAATGTGCCTTTGCTATACAAACAAACCAATCCAGAGTCATGCCTGCTCTATCTGACCTGTACACACCAGGAGGCAATAGCCCTCTGCCGAAGCCATCCCAGGCCAGGTATCATGCAACTAAAATCTACTACTATAGGTTAGAGCCCACTGAAATTATTCAGGCAAGTCATACTAAACCGCTTCAGCTGACTTGCTCTGACTTGCTTTTCTTGTGGAAAAATCCCAGTAAAGGCCAAGGCCTAATCTTCTCCCTCCCCCTACCACCTGTTGACATGGTATGTCTTGCCTCTGGTCTGTAAAACCTGACAGTATAATAAACTCTGTTTTCCTCAGCCTTTCCTGTGTTTCCTCTTGTGGCTGTACCTCACTGATCATCACATAAAAGAACACAAAACATCAGTTGAAGTAGGTTTTGATGCCTACGGTGAACTTGTGAATAAAATATAATTCACCACCTTTCCATAAATATAAAACGTACAAAAGTTGCATTCTTTCTTCAAATCTTTTTTTTTTTTTTTTTTTTTTTAGTTTTTTTACTGAGTTAGAATTTCAAGCAGAAAAAGGCAAATATTCTTCTCATGTCAAAGGGTACATATTCCTATATTTTTAAATATGAATTAGTGGCAGGTTTCACCAGTCTCTGGTAGTTCCTGCCCTGCACTAATGAGGAATGCATGCCCACCTCTTTGTTAATTTAATCTTTTTTAGACTTTGAGTCAAATAAAGTGGGGCTTCATAGTATATTGCTGTTTTTACTTAACTATGAATAGGTATTACATTGGCTAACTGCTCCCAATATATCAGCATTAGCCTCTGTTCTTTGTGCTTTTATTGTTCTAATAGTCACCAGTCAGCTGAATTGGCATTTTTCGCAGGTTCTGGTTTCTGGATTATATCCCACCTGGAAACAAATGTAAGAAATTGTACACGGGGCAGCCTAGAAACCTGACCCCTTTGTTTTGTTTGCTTCTGCAGTTTTTCTATGAGTGGACCCTGTTTCTACATTCTTATGTCACACTACGCAGGATCTTCATAGATCACTGAAACTACTGTTATGTAGAAGCTCCACCTTTTCCATATTCTGTCATATCAGGGTGGAAATTTTCACTGTGGTGTCTAGACACACGGATGTGTCAAAAACAGGTGATATATATGACCAAGTCTTTTGTTTCTAGTAACATTAAATGTAATATATATGGCTAATATTTGAATTGACTACTTGAACACCTTATCCAACCTTTCTCCTGGTGTGCTTTGTAGCTAAAATTATATTTTCTAGACTCCTTTTTAGCTAGTGTTCCCAACGATATTGAAGATCCACCAATCATAACATTCATTTGACACTTGACCTTACAACTCAATTAAATGGTTAGAGAGAAGATATTGCAATGGCATTCATTTTGCTGGTGTAGATTTAGCAGTAATAGTTCAGGTGACATCATTCCCTAATGTGACTTCTGACAATGGATTAGCTAAAGCAGTATATATTTTTTTAATCTAATAGTTGTGGCTATTACTGACCTCTCTATGATGGCTAATGTGGTATGATATTTGAATAAGTAGTTCCTACAGCAACTGAGAAGTTATATCAGAAGGGCAGTTTCCCTGTGAAAAAGCCAGTTTAGTCCTGTCCAGTTTTTTTGTTTTGTTTTGTTTTGTTTTGTTTAGACGGAGTCTCACTCTATTACCCAGGCTGGAGGAGGGCAGTGGTGTGATCTTGACTCATGGCAACTTCTGCCTCCTGGGTTAAAGCAATTCTCTGCTTCAGCCTCCTGAGTAGCTGGGATTACATGCACTCACCACCACTCCCAGCTGCTTTTTTTTGTATTTTTAGTAGAGATGGGGTTCCACTATGTTGGCCAGGCTGGTCTTGAACTCCAAACCTCGTGATCCACCTGCCTCAGCTTCCCAAAATGCTGGGATTACAGGCCTGAGCCACTACGCCTGGCCTCTCAAGTCATTTTTAGAGGTTTTGTCTGAACCAGGTCTTCTGGCCCTTCAAAATAATTTGTAAGTACCTAACCCCCCATAACTTTCAATAAACTGTTGCTAAAACAATGCTGTATAACAACTAAACAAAAATTCTCAATAGCATTCAACAGTGAGCATTTATTTTTCATGTCTGTATGTCAGCCAGTGGTCTGCCAATTTGTCCTGGGCTCTTGCAAAGGCAACTCCCATCCTTTCTGGTGTGTCACCCTAGCTGGACATGGCAATGGCAGATGACTGAAAGACCAAATCTACTCACTCAAGCATAATTCAGTCCAATACCTATGTATATCTGTTAACATCCCACTGGCCAAGGAAAGTCACATGGTGAGCCCAACATCCATGAGTGGAGAATTACTGCAGTAAGTACCATGTCACAGGGTGAGACTGCACAATCCCATGATGAAGCAGAGAGTGAAGAGTGGAAACCATAATTCAGTCCATCATAAAATATAAATCTCTTTTTACCAAAATAGCTAAAGTGGTTTAAGTCATTTGCAACAGAACACTGAACGATAGTGTTTTATTACCTTATTTATGAGTTCAGTATATATTGAAGATCTCTATATTAATTCCATTCCCATTAATTTAAAGGTAATATAATAAACTTTCTTCAGTAAAAGAAAAAAAGTGGATTTAACACCAAGAACAGAGAAAATGAACTTGGAGATGTCTTTTACATGTGGAAAACACTTAGGAGGCCCTTAATCAGACCCTTAGGGTGACTTAGGGTGACTACTGGGAACAGGAACAGCATTGGCTACTAGGGATTTTTGCTTGATGATTTGAACCATTATCCCAATTGTCATCACCAAAATTTTGAGTTGCAAAGTTAGTTTTCTCCAGCCCTAACCCCATCTGGCTCTGGCTGTTTCCAATCTTCTTGCTGGAATGCTTGCAGCATATCATGCAATCAAGAACATAGTGATTAAGGCAGGCTAATTGAATACTAAAATGTCAAAGGCCATTTAAATGTCAGCCTTTATGCCTTTTAGAAGTTGAGGACTGCTACTATTGATACGGTTTCACGTGTGTCCTGGGGTGAGGGGTTGAGTGGAGGGGCAGGAGCAATTACTTCTAGGGAAAATGGTATTGCCTTTTCTGTCTGAAACTACATAAAATGATGTGAGCAGAGTAGCAAAAGGGAAATAACATAAAAGGGATAAACTTGATATAAGAATAGTGAGATTGTTTGTGTTTCGCTACCTAGAAGTATTCAGAGATGACATATATCACCATTCCCTCTCTCATCTTTGTTTCTAAGCTTTTTCTTTTCCAATTTTAAAAATACATTAGAAAGAATGATAAAACCTGCTGAACATCATGATACATAAATCTCTAAAGATTCCAGTCATTTATTTCTCTGCAGTTACTTATAACAAATTATATCTAGTAAAGGAACTGAAAATATTTATCGAAATATTTATTTTCTAAAATTATTGGTTCATTTAACTCATTGAAGTTTGATTTTGTGAGCTTGACTGTAGGTCTATGTATATATTTTTAAAATTATTTTTTATTACCTTAGAGGTTTAAACATTTTTTTCTTCAGAATCCCTTTTTACTCTTTGCTTTCTGTGTGTCTCCTCCAAATTCTTTTCCATGTGTTCTTGAGAAGCAGAAATGGATAGCATATCACGTGTCTCTCTTTCCTATGAACTATGAATTATTACACATTATTTGAATTGACAGTGTTTTGAGTTCTTTGCCTGTCTAATGTACAGGTCACTTTTGATGGACTTTTTAAAAATCATAAATATATTGCCAGGACGTATTGTTACCTCTTGGGCTAATGTCTCCAATAAAGTATTGAATCACAAATTTCAAAATATATTATTGCTTTTTTAGAAGTATCTGACATAACATCAGCTTTTAAACCTTAAAAAATAAGGTTTAGAATTTTTTTTTAAATTGTTGAACTAAAAATTCAGCAACGAGGCAGTAAGTTTTATCCCTTCCTTACAACTTACACAAAAATTAATTCAAGATGGATTAGAGACTTAAATGGTAGACCTAAAACCATAAAAACCCTAGAAGAAAACCTAGGCAATACCATTCAGGACATAGACATGGGCAAGGACTTCATGTCTAAAACACGAAAAGCTTTTGGCAACAAAAGCCAAAATTGACAAATGGGATCTAATTAAACTAAAGAGCTTCTGCTCAGCAAAAGAAACTACCATCAGAGTGAACAGACAGCCTACAGAATGGGAGAAAATTTTTGCAATCTACTCATCTGACGAAGGGCTAATATCCAGAATCTACAGAGAACTCAAACAAATTTACAAGAAAAAAACAAATGGCCGGGCGCAGTGGCTCAAGCCTGTAATCCCAGCACTTTGGGAGGCCGAGACGGGCGGATCACGAGGTCAGGAGATCGAGACCATCCTGGCTAACACGGTGAAACCCCGTCTCTACTAAAAAAAATACAAAAAACTAGCCGGGCGACGTGGCGGGCGCCTGTAGTCCCAGCTACTCCGGAGGCTGAGGCAGGAGAATGGCGTGAACCCGGGAGGCGGAGCTTGCAGTGAGCTGAGATCACGCCACTGCACTCCAGGCTGGGCGACAGAGCCAGACTCCGTCTCAAAAAAAAAAAAAAAAAAAAGAAAAAAACAAACAACCCCATCAAAAAGTGGGCAAAGGATATGAACAGACACTTCTCAAAAGAAAACATGGCCGGGCGCGGTGGCTCAAGCCTGTAATCCCAGCACTTTGGGAGGCCGAGACGGGTGGATCACGAGGTCAGGAGATCGAGACCATCCTGGTCTACACGGTGAAACCCCGTCTCTACTAAAAATACAAAAAACTAGTCGGGCGAGGTGGCGGGCGCCTGTAGTCCCAGCTACTCGGGAGGCTGAGGCAGGAGAATGGCGTAAACCCGGGAGGCGGAGCTTGCAGTGAGCTGAGATCTGGCCACTGCACTCCAGTCCGGGCGACAGAGCAAGACTCCACCTCAAAAAAAAAAAAAAAAAAAAGAAAACATTTATGCATCCAACAGACACATGAAAAAATGCTTATCATCATTAGTTATCAGAAAAATGCAAATCAAAACCACAATGAGATACCATCTCACACCAGTTAGAATGGTGATCATTAAAAAGTCAGGAAACAACAGGTGCTGGAGAGGATGTGGAGAAACAGGAACTTTTTACACTGGGTTAATTGGTGGGACCATAAACTAGTTCAACCATTGTGGAAAACAGTGTGGTGATTCCTCAAGCATCTAGACCTAGAAATACCATTTGACCCAGCCATCCCATTACTGGGTATATACCCAAAGGAATATAAATCATGCTACCATAAAGATACATGCACATGTATGCTTATTGTGGCACTATTCACAATAGCAAAGACTTGGAACCAACCCAAATCTCCATCAATGACAGACTGAATTAAGAAAATGCGGCACATATACACCATGGAATACTATGCAGCCATAAAAAAGGATGAGTTCATGTTCTCTGTAGGGACATGGATGAAGCTGGAAATCATTCTCAGCAAACTATGGCAAGAACAGAAAACCAAACACCACATGTTCTCATTCATAGGTGGGAACTGAACAATGAGAACACTTAGACACAAGAAGGGGAACATCACATACCAGGGCCTGTTGTGGGGTGGGGGGAGGGGGAGGGATAACATTAGGAGATATACCTAATTTAAATGAGTTAATGGGTGCAGCGTACCAGCATAGCACATGTATACATATGTAACAAACCTGCACGTTGTGCACATGTACCCTGGAACTTAAAGCATAATAATAATACAAAAGTTATATTCAATAAGAATAGGAAATTTTATTGAATAGAATGACTACAAGAAATGCCAATGTCAATTATCTTAGTTTGACCCTAACCTAAAGGACACATATTCAAATTACTATCACCCCAAAAAATTAATTTTAGCTTTTTACTTATTATTAGTTTTTTTCCTATTCTGATATTATCAAGGAGATGGGGCAGGGTCTTATTTATTAGGTAATTACTACTCTTCATAATTTTTGCATATTTGTATGTATGATTGTGTGTGACTTTTTGCTAAATTGTCTAATTCCCAGTCCAGTTAGTTCTCTCTCTTCCACCAAGACTACTAACATTGAACTATGTGTGAGTGATGTTGGTCATGACCCTGGGTAAACAGGAATCACACATGATCTTGGACATAATGAACTTTCTCTTTTGGACTGGTATGTTCATTCAAGATCAAATCCTCAAACTTTTTTCCAGGTTTTCCCCTGTGAACAGTTAGGAATTTAAACAAGACCTAGCCAAGGATTCAAGCACTTTGATTCTGTGAGTTCATTTAAATATAAAATCCATATCAGGAAATGTAAGACAAATTCCAATAAAAGAGAAGTAGTAATATGAAGATTGATATTAGAGAATAGATAGTAATAACACTAATAACAGTCACCATTTCCACCTTGTGTACTCTGTGCCAGATAAAATTCTCAAAATATGGTGATGATAATTATAATGATGTAATAATTATAATGATGTGATCATTATAACTGCCTCTTTTATAGAGGCGACATCATCTCTGCTTCACATTTGAGAAAATGGAGCTTAGGTGGTTCACACAGCTAGTAAGTAGCACATCAGGGGTGAAAATTTGGAAAACTTATTCCCAAATCATAAACTCTTAACCAGTATGTTAATATGCCTAGGTTGTACTTCCTCAACAGTAACTGTGGAACTTCTGGATTTATCCCTAAATTGCAATTTTTCTTCCATCCTTTCATATCTCTCCTTAGCTACAGTTACTCTGTCAGTATTCATGAGATACATGTGTATCTTTTCTATTTTCTTGGGGGCAAGGAGGGAGAAGTCAATATTTTTCTTAAAGCAACACTTTAGGAAGGAGTGTTATTTTTCTCAGGTTTTAATTATTCACACATTTTTTACATGCCAAGCCTAAGGGAAAGAATTAATAAATGGAAAGAGATTATAGTTTGTCTAATTAAAATCCCTCTCTGGTACTAAGAAGGCTTTATAGCAAATATGCATGGGCATTAGATCACTGTGTAAGCAATGCAATAGCTGAACTAATAAAGAGTATTTTATCCTGTCAGCTCAGCTTCAGGTTGGGAGTTGGGGTAAAGTGAGTATATCCTACTCAGGCCCTCCCATGATTTAATAAAAATGCCTGTCTTGTTCTCTAAGAACTTAACTAACCAGAGAATGAACTTTTGCTTTCCCTGCTGGGATCATGGATTGCAAATCAGGTTTCTCTGCCTAAAAGCAATCACCTAAGCCAGTGGTTATGTGAGACTAGGGTAAAAGAAAAAAGTCATAAAAATTAATGAGCCTACCTGATGCCCAGGCTTTCAAGATCATAACTCTGGGCATAGGAGAATTGAAGTCTTACTTGGTACTGGCTCGAGTGAGTGTAGACTGTACTATATGCTTGTGATTTTGAAACTTTTGCTGCCTGTGGATCACTTCTGAAAAATGCTTCTATTCAACCTCTTCCTGCCACTACAAAAACAAAATTTAATGAAGATGAAACAAAATACACCATTAGCAGAGTTAATGGTCTATAATGAGTGAGCAATCTGTTGGATATTTGTAGCAGAAGACTTTCTCAAACTGGCTGTGGCAATTTTATTGACTTGTGTAATGAAAACTTCCAGTTGTAGGAATTACTTTAAGATCTGATGTGGAGTTGATGCAAGGCTCAAGATGCCTCCACTCCTCTCTTGCCCCCTCATTCTCCCCACTCTCTCACCTCTTCCTTCACCCTCCTGCCCTGCCCTTTTCCAGGCCCTTCTCTGATTTTCATGCTATTTGCTTTACCAGAAATCTGGCTGGATCACCTTGTGAGGTATCTGCCAACAACTTCTGGAAGTTACAGGCTTACATACCTGCTTCTTCCTAGTAGTCCTTTCTGAATAACAAGAGAGTATTTCTTTTTATAAGATTATGCCAAACATTTATGAAAGTCCTGTCACTGGGCCAGATGGGCTGAACAGCAATCAAGTGGCTCTTTTCTTTTCTTTCTTTTCTTTTTTCCTTTTTTTTTTTTGAGACAGAGTCTCACTCTGTCACCCAGGCTGGAGTGCAGTGGCGTGATCTTGGCTCATTACAACCTCGGCCTCCCGGGTTCAAGCAATTCTCCTGCCTCAGCCTTCTGAGTAGCTGGGATCACAGGCACCCAACACCATGCCTGGCTAATTTTTGTATTTTTAGTAGAGACAGCATTTTACCAGGTTGGCCAGGTTGGTCTTGAACTCCTGACCTCAGACAGAAGGCCGTCCACCCTGGCCTCCAAAAGTGCTGCAATTACAGACATGAGCCACACCGCCCCCACCAGCATGTCTTCTCATGCCAATTACCATCCTCCTCAGATGGTGGACTGGGCATGGCATGTGGTCTTAATGACAGAGGCACACATTCCTAAAAGAGACCCAAATTATTAATATGAAGGTGAAGTGGGAATAGATGACAAGCGGTCAAAGATAGCCAATGTTCATTAGAAACTGGAAGACAAACTACTTTATAAATTAACTATCAATAAGTAGCAGTGCATTTGCATGATTTCTGTCAGACTCCATATGGCTTTGTCATTGTATTAATTGCCATCCTCTTGCTGACAAATGGCAGAAGCTCCCTTAAGTTACCATTTGTCCTTCTCTTGAAAATCAAGCAAATAACAAATATTTAATTGAATGTTCACTATAACATTTTTAAGCCATAAGGTAAATTTTTAAGTAATTTCTTATGTGCATAAAAAGTATTTACCAGAATTAGAAAATATGTGTAGCTTTTCTAAGGTGAACAGCCTTTTCATCACCTCATGCCAGGACAAATACATTTTTGCCTGAAGCCAAACATGCATCAGATTCCTACTCAACAGAGTTTTATTAGTTAATATCAATAATTTAAACTTAAATGCAAAAGAAAATCTATTGTACCAGAGACTTACCACACATACAATGTGGCAATAGCTGTGAGGGGCATCAACACGTGTAACTAAAATCATTAGAATATGTCCTTCAAGAGCACATATTTATTTAGGCAGACAACTTACTATTAATCTGGCACAATATATGGAAGACAAGCCTTGCAGAAGTCATAAATTATTTTTTGACAATTTAGTTCCATTGAGCAAAGCATGGGATAGATTGGGAAATGAGTATATTGGGTTATATGCATAAACCTGAATCCTCTTTAGGTATTGGCTTTGAGGGTTATAGTCTGAGGAAATGTCAATAGGATGATTATAACCGGCCCACTGTGGATAATTTTATAGTCTACTCGTATTTTCAATAACCCTTCTGTTTGGACGAACGGAGGCAAGATGGCACAGTTCCGGGTTCTTCACTGTCAGCTTTCCCACACCCGGGAAAGACACAGATCGACTGCCCAGGCGCAACCCGACCTCCGATGGAGAAAAACCGGAACCCGCCTAGCCACGCCCACTGCCTGGCCCCGACCAGCCTACGTCCAGCCCACTGCCCTCCCACTCCCAGGCCCAGGACATAAATGCCACTCCCGGGGCGGGGGCATGCTGGGCGCACTTCTTCAGCCCTCACTCCTGTCGGGACTGTGGGAACTCCGCCCGAGAGCTCCACCGGGTGACTCCCCCGGCCTCCCCTGCCGGAGACCGACGGACCTCACCCCTCCCTCACACCTTCTTTCCTGAAGCTGGGGGACCAAAAATAAATGTGCAGTTTTGCTCCTGGCCTTGCCTACTGGCTGGTCATTTAATACTCGCCCTGGTTTCCTGGAAAGCAAATCAGCTTCCTGGAAAGCAATTCAGCTTCCTAGAAGGCAAATCAGCTTCCTGGAAAGCAAATCAGCTTCCTAGAAAGCAAATCAGCTTCCTGGTGAGCCTAGAAAGCAAATCACCTTCTCCCTGCTTGGGTAATTTGTTTTGATTTCCTACCACTGGAGAAATATCTCACAAAACAATTAGATGAGTTCATATTCCATATTTTTATAACAGAAAGTCTAATTAATGGTAAATACCATAAAACACATCAAGCATGCATTAACTAGATACATATAGATCCTGAGAGTTATCTTCATTTATTCATGCTCCACATTTCCATAGGAAGATCTTAAGCAGCACTTGCTTGTATATTTAGCTTCCTACTTTCCCAGAACTCCACTTCGTGTACTGAATCTTAGAAGAGTCTAGAAATTGTTTATTGAGTTTACTTCAACTAAATTTCTGTCATATTTATTGTTTTCATCCTTCTAGATATTCTAGTGTTTTGTTTTATTTTGAGACAGAGTCTCGCTTGCTCTGTCCCCCAGGCAGAGCAAGTGGTGCGATCTCGGCTCACTGCAATTTCCGCCTCCCAGGTTCAAGCG
Source organism: Trachypithecus francoisi (assembly GCF_009764315.1). Classification (NCBI taxonomy): domain Eukaryota; kingdom Metazoa; phylum Chordata; class Mammalia; order Primates; family Cercopithecidae; genus Trachypithecus; species Trachypithecus francoisi. The sequence goes on from NW_022681462.1 coordinate 33,118,568, forward strand.
ATTCTCTTGCCTCAGCCTCCCGAGGAGCTGGGATTATAGGCGTGTGCCACCACGCCTGGCTAATTTTTCGTATTTTTAGTAGAGACAGGGTTTCACCGTGTTAGCCAGGATGGTCTGGATCTGCTGACCACGTGATCCACCCACCTTGGCCTCCCAAAATGTTGTGATTACAGGCATGGGCCACCACGCCCGGCCATGTTGTTTTTAAAAATATACATCATAATTAAATTGAGAGACATTTGTTTTTCTTTGCCTCTCTGTATATTCCCTCAACCTATCCACCCCTCCATTCCACAGAAACATTTCCTGTTTATAGAATCTTTTCCATTTATAAGGCAGGTGCTTTTGCCCTTTAGTTTTTTCAAGAAGCAGCTAATAAACATTTGTAGGAGTCACATGCTTGGCTTTTTAAATGTCATCAAATAACAAATTAATATTTCTTAAAACTTTTATTATTAAACACTAAGTTTAGGTTCCTCAAATATTTGTATTTAATCCATGTGATAACCAACTATTTTCAGCTATAACCTTCTGTTCATAGCTTATGTATCTATGTAAAAGGGATTGCAATTGCAAATTTGTCTGTTAGACGTTAGTAAATTATTTCTTTTGCCTTTCTGTCTATATAATTTTCCATAATTATCTTAATCTTCCTCATTTTGATCTTAAATAGCCAGTGGTTTGTAAATAGGAATAAACAGCAAAATCACCTAGAATTATTTTGTAATTTTGCAAATATTCAGTCCCATTCTGGAAATTCTCATGTAATATCTATGTCAGAAAGAGGCAAAATTAAGAAAGGTACCAACAAGTCTGATGAAGAATCACCGTTACTTTTTCTGTAGAGGGAGTGGGACTCTCCATATAATACAACATCTCTGGTTTCTTCTTACTTGGTCAGAAGCCATATTCCAAGCTTTCATCCTTGCAGGAAAATTCATCTTACTTTGAGCAATTTGGTCACTTAAGAGAGACATGACATGAATTTTATATGACTGCTCAAGACCAAAAGAAACCATGACTACAATACACCTATTGACAGCTTTTATATATCACTTGGTATTTGAATCAAAATGAAAATGAGTAAAAGAGATGTGAAGGGCACCAGGGAGCTTGGGAGACACATTTAGTTTCAGCTTTAAAATATTCACCCAGGTACACAGTGGGAGAGAAGCTTGTATTGAAAAATGGTATTTTTAGGTACATAATGCAAATTGTAATATCACTCTTGATATTGATAATTTCTGTGTTTTCCTCTTTATTGTTCTAGGTAGGAGATTTTTGTGCTGCTCAATTATAAAACGGTTTCTTGACTTTGCTATTTTTTTCTACTTTTTAAAAAAATTTCTCCATTATTCCTCTTTATTATTTCCTTTCTTTTACTTTACATTAATCATGTTCCTCTTTTCTTCAGCTTCTTAAGATAAAATCTTAGCTCATTGTATCTAAGTGTATTATCCTTTCTAACAAGTATTCAAATACATAGTTTCTCTCTACCCACTCTTTTAACTATACTGTATAGATTTTTATAGGTTATATTTTTATGTTTGTTCACATAAAATATTTTCCATTTTTTTGATAATGAATTATTTAGAAATGTGTTTAATTTACATATATTTTATGTTTTTTACATGTCTTAGTGTTATTGGTTTCAAGTATATTTTTGTTATATTTGGGAATATATTCTTTATTATTTTAATTGTTTTAGGTTTAATGAGGCTTTTATCATTATTCTTATGATTTTGGCTGATGCTGTCTTGGTGAATGATTTTCATGAAAAAAAAAGTTTTGGTTCTAGTTGTTGGCATAGTGCTTTCTAACTATCAATTAGATCAAGGTAATTGACAGTGTTCTAGTTATCTGTGCTAACTAGTTCTGTCTAGTTTTTTACTTCAATTAGTTCTATTAATTGCTTTATGTCTACTGTTATCATTTGTAGAAATGTTATAAGGATATTTGTTGTTTTGTTTTGTTTTGGAAACCAGGGTCTTCCTCTGTTGCCTAGACTGGAGTGCAGTGGTGCAGTCATAGCTCACTGTAGCCTCAACCTCCTGGACTCCAGCAATCCTTCCACTTCAGCTTCCCAAGTAACTGGGATGACATTAATAATTAGTTGGGCATGATATGTCATGCCCAGCTAAGTATATTTTGGTAGAGATGGTGTCTGTGTTGCCAAGGATGGTCTCGAACTCCTAGACTCAAGGGACTCTCTCACCTCAGCCTCCCAAAGCACTGAGATTATAGGCATGAGCCACCATACCTGGCCTAAAAACATGATTATTATGATTATATAATTATCTATTTTTCTAATTATGTCCATTTTTCTTCATGTGTTTTGTGGCTATGTCATAGGACAAATACAAATTTATGATTTATATAGTTCCCTAATGGATAGATAAAATATCTGTCTTATTTTCCATTTCCATTACTGCTTTATCATTATAATTTTTGCTCTTTATCTCTAATAATAGTATTTGTCTTAAAATCTATTTTATCTGACATTAACATATCCATTTTGTATTACTAGACTTGTTGTTTGTATGAAATATGTTTTTTTAAATCAATTTACATTTATCCATCTCCATCTGTGTATATGTAAGGTGTATTTCTCACAGAGAGCATTCCATTTGGGTCTTGCTGTTCCAATCACCTCTGCCTTCTGTTTGGAGTGTTTAGACCATTAATACTTAATGTAATTGTTGGCACAGTTGAATTTTGGTATGTTATTTTATAATTTCTCCTTTTGTCCTTTCTCTTCTTTTGTATCCTTTTTCTCTTTATCACTTTGTTTTTTATTATCTGGCAATTAATTTCTTTCTATCTACCTGTATTTCTTTGTTTAATCTTATTGTTTGCTCTGAGTGTACAACATGCAACCTTAGCTCTTCACAGTGTATTTATAGTTAATATTGTACCACTTTACAGAAAAAAAGTAGAAATCTGCAGCCATATATCCATTTATTTCCCATCTGCCATTATTTTTACTGTAACTACGTCATATTTACTGTATCTACATATAACACAGACACCTTAAGGTGTCACATTTTCCTATCTATAATCCTATATAAGGAATTTAAGAGAAAAAATATTTTATATCTACCTGTATATAAAACATTCGCAGTGTTCTACATTTCTACCTAAAGATACACATTTCCCTTTTGCACTAAGTTTTTTTAGCCTGAAGAACTTCTTTAACATTTATTGTAGTGGTGAGTCAACTGGTGATGAATTATTTTAGTTTTCTTTTATATGAAAGAATCTTTACTTTCATTTTGCAGGCATAATTTTTACCAAATACCATATAAAATACCAAAAGTTCTTGTTTGGTAATTTCCCTTTTTTTATCACCACAAAAATGCTGTCCCACTCTCTCTGGCATCAATTGTTTCTGATATAATGTACCCCTGTGTTTAATGTATTATTTTTCCTTTGCTACTGTAGTGGGGGAAAAGTACTATCTTTTCCTCACCCATTACAAGATTCAGAGCTTAAACCCATATAACAAACAGCAACAAACCATGTTAACCAAAAAACAAAAAAGCAAAACAAATTTATATAACCAAAATTTTACATGGTACAGAGTCTTCCAAAATGAAGACCCAAGGCTGGGCATGGTAACTTACAGCTATAATCCCACTGTTTTGGGAGGCTGAGGTGGGAGATTTACTTGAGGCCAGGAGTTCAAGACCAGCCTATGCAACATAGTGAGTCCTCCATCTCTACATAAAAAAATTAAAAATTAATTTTTAAAAATAAAGACTCAAAACCCATGAGAAAACTATGTGTTTTTATGGACAGTCATGCAAAAGTGTGATTGAGACAAAAGGGTATAATTTAATGGTAATAAACTGTGAAACACTTAGCAAAGCCTATGTGTTCAGATTCTTCTTGGCCTGTGGAACATTCCTTCCTTCCAGGTATAGGAAAGGACATCTGTCACATGCAGGTATTTAAGAGAGAGAGGGTAGGAGAAAGTCAAAGAGAACTTTTCAGCTTTTGTGGTTTATTCAGTTTCCTTTAACTTTGAATACTCAACATGCCAAGCTGCCATATTTTGGGGTACTGTTTTTTTGCATTTCATCACTGCTTTCAAGATATTCCATGTTTGGTTTTAAGTCATTTGGCTTAGACATAGCTTTCTTCATATTTATCCTCTTGGAGTTTACTGAGCTTCATTAATTGGAAAATTTGGTTTTTGTGCAATCTAGGAAGTTTTTGTCCATTATTTCGTCAATTTCCTTTTCTCTGTTTCACTGTCTCTTTTGTCTTTCCTTTTGGGACTCCTTGATATTTTCCCACATGTTCCTGATGTCCATGATGTGCTCTCAGTTTTTTGTCTTTGTTGTAAAATAATCTATTTTTTTCTTTGTTCTTTAGTTTGAATAATTTTTTATCTTTCTTCAAGTTTATGATAAGCTTTTAATATTTTTAATTATTCATACTACTCTGAAAGTAAACCTGAGGCTTCTGGTGCATGGACAGGTTAATTCTATCAGTTACGTCCAATTCTATCTAGTTCTTAGTCATTTATAGCACTTAACAGCAATAACCACATTATTAGCTTTACCCAGTCTCCACCTTCCGGGAAAATGTCATAAAAGCCAGATGAACAGGCCCACATGTATGGGAATATACTTTGGTAGGAAAATATGAATCTATAAACTTGTATACATGTTGTCCCCTTTTCCTGTGAGAGATGAAGAGACTAGAAAAGGGAGAATCCTGTTTTCTTGCCTTTTGTATTGTAAATAAACACTTGGTGTGTGGAGGGGTGAATAAGATAAGCTACTCTAGTTTCCAGCCTCTGGCATATCTTCTTGGTTCCATGCCTGACGTTTTCTTGAAATGTAAACATACGACTCCTGGATGGTCTCTCAGTATTTAAATCATCACTTTTATTCAAAAATATTTTCCAATGACCTAAATCCTAGTAAAAGTTTCCTAGCAAGTCCTAATCATGGAGAAATAAAAATGTTCATTTTGTGATAGTTTACTGTTTTTCTTTATTATGTTCATTTTTCCTAATATTCTGAGAATTTTTAATTATTTTCATTCAAACATTTTCATTATGTATTTAAACATATATATTCGATTATCTCAGGGTTAACTTCCTTTTTCTTTGTAAGAATAAATGATATTTTTCTGTTTCTTTATTGTTAGTACCTTTGAATTACATTCTGTAAACTGTAAATATTATATTGTGTGGTCTCAGGAAAACCTTGAATTTTTAAAAATAATGCTTTGGAAATCACCTTTGCAGAGATTATGGCAGTGAGAGAAATCTAACAAAATTGTCTCCACCTTGCTTCTAATCCCACAAGTTAACTGACCTTGCTTATTCCTAGCATAGCCCAAGCTAACTTGGGAGGAGTTTATAGTTTAACTTTAAATCTTTAAAGATGATAATAGCCCCTTCCCAAAATGAACTTCTTCCTGGTTTGGGGATGAAAACTGCCTTTTGTAAAACTAAAGAAAGGCCACAAGGTTTGAATTATGGTAGGAATCTGAATTCTGCTATGCTTTAAGCATAATTCAGCAATAATCAGCCACTATTCCCTAATGTGCTTACTGCTCAGGAGTCATGCAGCCCAGATGCCACAAGCTTTGTAACTTTCCCAGTTGTTCCTACAGATGACATTGCAATTGTCAAACTTAAGATATTTTCTAAACTTTTCCATCTGAAAAGGCCAGCTGATCCACCCAGACCCATGATCCATACCAAGAAAGTGACTCAACCAGTCCTGTGACACCTACCCCGAAGCTGACTCAGCATATAAAGGTAGTTTGAACAATGCTACGATTTCAACCTCAACCAATCAGCAGCACTCGTTCTCTAGCTCCTTGTCTACCAAATTATCTTTAAAAACCCTTGCCTCCAAGCTCTTAGGAGATAGATTTGAGAAATGTCTCTGATTCTCCCACTCATCTGCCTTACAATAATTAAACTATTTCTCTGTGGCAGAAACTACTCTCTCAAATGTATTGGTTTTTTCTATGCAGCAAGCAAGAACTCAGCTGGGTGATTACACTTTTGTTTTTGTTTTGGCAGATGATTAACTCAATTAGCTTGAAACTGCAAACTCTGCCTTATTTGAGATGAGTGGAATCTTGGATTCTAATTCAGTTTTTATTTATTTATTTTTCACTTTATAATTGTGCTGTTTGCACAGTTTTCTATGATTGTATAGTTCAGGGATCAGCAAGAGACTTTAAGTAGAGGTTACACACATAAACCAGGCTTTTTTTTTCTGGGATTCCCTTCACTTTCCTGTGAATGTAGCCTCTCCAGGCTCTGTGATCTTTCAACTAGAAAAATGAAATATTTCTACTGGAGTTTCAGCAAACCCACATCATACTTAGCTTCAGCCTGTCCTCAGACCAATGCTATGAACACAAGATTCAACTTCCCTTCAAATATGCTTGCAATTATTTATTCTCTAGATAATTTACACAGTGTTTTTGTTTTGTTTTGTTTTACTACTGAGTTTAAATTTGTATGTGTGGAAGAATCTGCTGGTGATTTTACCTTCAATACCAGAGATGAAGCCCACACTTGGTGATGTTTTACATATTTCTGTATAAATACTTTTCACAATTTTCATTAAATTTATTCCTAGATACTTGATAATTTTTTAAGCTATATTTTAAATAAATAACAATTTATATAGGTTGGGCTCAGTGGCTCATGCCTGTAATCCCAGCACTGTGGGAGGCCGAAGCAGGCAGATCACGAGGTCAGGAAATCGAGACCATCCTGGTTAACACAGTGAAACTCCGTCTCTACTAAAAATAAAAAATAAAAAATAAAAATAGCTGGGTGTGGTGGCGGGTGCCTGTATTCCCAGCTACTCGGGAGTATGAGGCAGGAGAATGGTGTGAACCTGGGAGGCGGAGCTTGCTGTGAGCCGAGATCCGGTCACTGCACTCCAGCTTGGGCAACAGAGTGAGACTCCGTCTCAAAAAAAATAATAATAATAATTTATATAAAGTGAAACAGCACTCACTGTCTATCTCCAAGAATGCTAGGTTGTTGGTAACCATGATATTTATTGTGTATTTTTCAGTACAGTCTCTGCCTTAATTTGAACTATGCGTCAACTGGCACATACTGTGTTATACTAAATATGTTTCTGTAACTAAAATGTATGCTGATTCTGATGTAATTAAGAGGTAGTTTTTTTCTCATGAGCTACCCATCTTTGGACCCAACTGAAACTAACTTTGAAATAAGGCACAGTATTCACAGATACTCACATAAATTGAGCGTCTTTTGCTCTATTTCAATAGTCTTGAACCTTTTCTGTATAATAGAATCACCTAAGTTAATAATACTGATGCCTCATTTTCACTCCACTAATGACTCTGGGGATAGAACTAAAGCATCAGTGTTTTATATTTTTTGTAGAGATGAGGTCTCTCCTTTTTGCCCAGGAACTCTTTGCCTCAGAGGATCCTCCCACCTGGGACTCCCAAAGTGTGGGGATTACAGGCATGAGAAGTATTTTTTTTTTTTTTAATTCCCAGGTATTTCTAATATGCACTCAGGTTATGTCCCAGTGTTCTATTCAAAGCCAAGTACACAGGTCTGGCTTGTTTACAACATTCTAAGGGTACTCATGTGACAAAATCACCAAAGAATTTAAAAAAGATCAATTTCCTAACTTCCAGAACGTTACAAAGCTTTTACTGTCATGGATATTATTCTATGCCTTCTGACTTATTCTTTAAAATGTAATTTGAAGGTCCCTTGAAATTTGACTTAATATTTAAGAGTAATAATGGGAAAAGGATATGGAAATGTAAGATAGAGTCAGCGTAGAGGGCTCCACATCCCAGGTCAGATTTTGAGACCAGACTCTACTGTGAAGTCACTAAAAGATTCTGATCAGGGTAGTCACACATGTGTGCGCACACACATCCCCCACAGAGATTTGGAGAAGAGTAAGTTGACATTGATTTGCAAGAAGATTTATCAGAGAAAGGTTATAGGTAGTGCTACTGCAAACAAACTTGGAATTCTGGGTCATTAGATTTATTAACAGTGATGAAGCTTATATCCAAATATGATTTTACACCAAAAACTTTCTAAGTTGCCCAGTAGATCAGAGTAAAGTGTGTGCTTCTGGAGTTTTATTATTCTGCCTCCTGGTTCTACAGTGTATCAACCTAGATAGCATCTTGACAGCACCCTTCTCCCTGGAGAGCAGCCTCTGACACCTCACTTCCTTATTTCAGGAGCTGAGAAGCAACTTAATCTCCTGGGGATGACTCTTAAGGGAAGATTTGACTGGTTATATTGAAGTATTATTGGAAAACATATCTACCTACTCTCTCTATTCTAAGTTTAAAACATTATTGAAAAAGGAATAATAAATTTAATTAGTCAGATTTAATGCTAAAAATCTGTTCTACAAAATTATAATTTTGGTTATGTCATCGAAGACATTCCCCACTTTGGGTTAAAGCCTATATGCCCAGGAGGTGTTAAACCTTATAAGCTTTTGCTTTAGTTTTGAGATAACATCCTATCTTGTAAAATATGGTAAGTTGATACCTTCCTTTAAAGTGTTCTATGGTTCCTAGGAGCTTTCAAGAAAAAGAAAGAAAATAAATAAATAAATAGGCCAGGTGTGGTGGCTCATGCCTGTAATCCCAGCACTTTGGGAGGCCAAGGCAGGTGGATCACTTGAGCCTAGGAGTTCATGATAAATCTGGGCAACATGGTGAAATCCTGCCTCTGCTAAAAATATAAAAATTAGCTGGGTATGGTGATGCACTCCTGTGGTCCCAGATACTCAGGAGGCTGAGGCAGGGGGATCACTGAATCCTGGGAAGTTGAGGCTGCAGTGAGCTGTGATTGTGCCACTGCACTTCAGCCTGGGTGACAGAGTAAGATCCTGTCTCAATAAATAAATAAATAGATAGATGATAGATAGATAGATAGATAGATAGATAGACAGACAGATAGATAGTTATAGGTAGATAGTTTCTTTGGTTAGCATGCATACAATTTTAACTTACTTCTTTTTGCCTAAAATCCTGCCAACTTCTCACCACCTTCCTACCTCGAATCCCAAAGCATGGGCAACTCCGCTTGTCTACCTGTGTCTTTGAACATGATGTTGTCTAGGCCTGGAATCAGTTTTCATGCTTTTTTTCCTTCTAGAATTCTATTTATTCTTCAAAACCCATTACAAATCGTCCCACCAATAGAAAGCATTTGTAAATTTTGATTTCTCTCCATTTTGCATCTATAATGTCCTTTGCTTGTACTGAGCATGGTAATGAATATTCAGTTCTCTAAGTATTTTGACACTTCATTTTCACTAGTCAACCATAAACTCCCTAAAAAATAGATGGTATCATTCTATTTTTTAATACCCGAACCTAGCAAAATGCTGCAATATAATAGTCACCTTTGAAAAAAAAGTTTAAATTAATTATTCAAAAGCACTTTATTATTTAATTAAGTTTAATTATTTAAACTTTTCTCAACAAATGAGGTCAATTTCTGTAGGAACTGAATATAAGAAAGGATGAGAAGGTAGCAAAGACAGGGCTGGGCAAGAATACCAATATCAGCCTTTACCTATTTTATAATTTTGCTGGGGGAAAACTGAGAGACAGCCACAGAATGAATGCCAGTTTTAGCTATTGTCTGGGCTCAGAAAGTGATACCCTAAAGACTAGTACTTCGACATGCTCAGAGGCCTTAGAAGCCGTCTCAGAATCAAGGTCACGCTAACCTTTTCTTTCCCCTGTCAATCTCCAAGCACAGGAAGGAACTTTCTTAATTTTCATATCTGACCCAGAAAGTTTATTTCTAAAAGAAATACAGTTGTCTTAAGAACTTCTCCTTAGGGATTTCATCAATTAATTAGGAAAGATCAACCACCAGAAAAGAGAAGAGACTGAGAGTCATCACCACACCCCTACAGACTTTCCATTTATTTTTCAGAGGGCAATATTAAGAGATTACCTGGGAGGCTTTATCTGTATAATAAGGCAACCTTTTGGTTCCTTGTGCTTCTCTTCCCATCAAATGTCTGCCTCTCACCACCTCCTCCCAGATCCATTCATTCTCCCCATCCCCATGAAAAAGGGTATATAGGCTTCTGTTCTGCTCTGGATTATTGAATAGTTATTCTGCGATTCTCTCCTGCTATGTACATTAAAATAAAATGTTGTATGATTTTTCTTCTATTAATCTGCCCTTTTTTTCAGTTGATTTTCAGCGAACTTTCAGAGGACAAAGGGGAGGTTTTCCCTTGGTCCCTACACCTCCTTGAGCCTATAGAGGAAGAAAATGATTAGACATGCTATGACTTGCCACAGGGTAAAATTAAGTTAGTGAAGTCATTAACATATCCTAAGACAACACAACCTGTGAATATATTTTCTTGTAACAATTAAATTTTGATAGGTCAGGCTCGCATTAAAAATATCATTTTTCCTTTTTCCAATTATTTCTGAATTTTCCAGTGGATGGAGTTTGTATTTTGGTGTATATATTTTCTTCAGTCACTTAGAGTGAGGATGATGCTTCCACATGGAGAGCTTAGAGAGACTCACAACAGTTTTTATGAGAGACTTATAGTTCAACTGAGTCTTCATGACAACAGCTCTTGGGCTCAGATGATAGGTACTGACTGTGGATAGAAGCCATTGTCACCGATTCTGTATAGAATCCAGAAACCCTCAGCACTCTTTAAGAAATAAATTCTCATAACTGTCAGTTACAACACTGAGACTCCACTCAGTAGAATTAAGGGCAGTCAAACACTGAGATGGACAGCAAGAATAGGATTGCTTGTCTTAGGTGATAGCTGCTGCTGGGATGTCATGGGGCCCATGTAATGCACATTGCTGGATGCACAAGACATAAGTGTTATGGGGGGTGGGGGAGCAGTGAACTATTTCAGCAATTATGTTGGGGTGTTAAAAGCTACAAAATGTTAGTAAAAATAAATTGTACAAAATTTCTAATTATCGCATGAATGATAATTCATTCATGATTATCTATTATCTATATCTATTATCGCATGACAAAAAAGTTGAATCCTCAGTTTTTCTGCCCTGGTTTTATACGGCTAATGCCGCAAAACATTGGTAGATTTTACTTTATATTTTGCTCTTTTAATATTTAAAAGTGTTTCAGTTAAAGTCAAAAAGTGTTTTTTAATCATGAACAAGTTTACTTCTGACATACTTATTTTATGTGTTCATTTAATAGAATATACACTGATTATCTTTGGTTCATATTATCATAGGAGATAATTTTAGTGTTATCTGTAAGTGATATCAATGTACCTGATATGGGACTTCATAGAGGCCATGTACAATTTTGAAAGGCTAATAACTTTTATTGTTACAAGAATAAAAACAGTTAATATATAGTATTAAATATACATTACAATGTAGAAGATTGTTATTACCAAACATGCATATTCTGGCATTGAATCCTATGATCTGGGCAATTGGTATTGGCAGTGAGCAGGTAAACTGTCTCCTGTGGTAAAGACATGTACATACTGTCAGAAAAATCTATAGGGGTCTAGGATGTTAGGCTCCTCACTCCCTGGGATGTGCAGTGGTTTTAGAAGGCATCTGTGATGGTGATAATGGCCTCACCATATAAAGAAATTCTGATGACTATACTATGTATATAGTCAATTCAAAACGGAAGACCTCTCCCCATGTCGTTATTTGGTATCTGGAAAACAGAGTGAAAATTTGGATAAGAAGTTATTTATACTAAGAGTTTAATAGGAGCTAAATACTCAAAAAGCAAGGTTTTTTTCAAGCAAGAATCAATCCACATCCCCCAAATCAAATTCCTCAACATCTCTGTTGTTTCTTCTTTCTGTTTCCCAAGCGACCACCTCTTATGATAGCAACCATGTTAATATATATTATTACCCTTGTTACAGGGGTACTTCATTGGATAAGGTACTGCTAAAACCAAGGGACTGGCTTCCTCATTTTTATGTTTTTATTTTTATTTTTATTTTTTTTTTTTGAGACGGAGTCTCGCTGTGTCACCCAGGCTAGAGTGCAGTGGCCGGATCTCAGCTCACTGCAAGCTCCACCTCCTGGGTTCACGCCATTCTCCTGCCTCAGCCTCCCCAGTAGCTGGGACTACAGGCGCCCGCCACTTCACCCAGCTAGTTTTTTTGCATTTTTTAGTAGAGACGGGGTTTCACTGTGTTAGCCAGGATGGTCTCGATCTCCTGACCTCGTGATCCGCCCATCTCGGCCTCCCAAAGTGCTGGGATTACAGGCTTGAGCCACCGCGCCCGGCCTGTTTTTATTATTTTATTGAATATTTACTTTATATTTTAAATGCTGAATGGAAATATGATCATAATAAATATCAAGAAAGTAGAGATAAATGACTGCATCAGATCTGGGTATAACTACTCCTACTTATTTTCATAACTTTGTGTATTTATGCATATGCCAGCATAGCAACTGTTTCCACAGTTTCAAATTTTGTATTCTGATACTTTTCATTTAAATATGTTTATACACACTCACACCCATGCCCATACCCACATGCCTAGACATAACTATTACATAACTTCTACACACACCTAATTATATGTATATATGTAGATAAATGTTTCCATAGTATTCATAATAAATGTAATTTTTTAACAGCAAAAACTTAGGTAACAAGATGATATACTATGACCTGGATGATTCAGCATCTCTTAAAACTAACAAATATGCTATGGCTTAGGTGAGAGTTCCCAGAAGTATAGTCTTGGGTTGAAATTATTTCCCAGTGATATATTGGGAATAGTCCTTGCAGAAGAAAGGGTGTAAGGTAAGCAAGAATAGGGATCACAAGAAAACCATGAAGCACAAATTGCACCATAATGTATATTTTATCCTCCTTTGCCAGGCAACCATTGGCCAGGGCTTGTGGGCACTGGGGCAGTGGTGAAGGTTTGTGGCATTTGTCTGAGAACAGTTCTTTAGAGAAGAGACATTTAGGAGTTATCAACCCAAATTCAGGGTACCTGGGGTAAGTTCATGAGTCTGGCCAGTAGTGGGCATCAGGATAGGACACAAGCATTTTGTTAAAACCTTTTACAGAATGGTTATGTAATCTACTCCATGCTCTCACCATCAAAGTTTTGCTAAACAGTTAAGCTTCAGGATCTTGTAAAGTGGTGGCCAGATACTTGGAATTAATTAAATTGGACACCTTAAAGCTCTTCACTCACACTCTTCACGGTTCTTATTAGTTTCTTGCCCCCATTGAGAACAGTTCAGTACACCAGCCGGAGAGGGGCTATTTTAATTAAAATAGGCTCGATACTGTGTTATTCTGTCATTGTTCCACTTGCCAAGGATGCTTTATTTTATGATCAACCATTTAATGCTTCCTTTCATGGTCAATTTCACTGACAGTGACACAATATGATAATAAATAACCAAGAAAACCAATTCAACCTCCCCCACCTTTTTTTAGGTTGTAGATGGAGGGGTGTAAAAATTAGAAATTTAATTATACCACAAATAAATAAATGCAGGCTGTAAAAGAAAAATCTAAATTAATTAAAATTTTGGCCTTCAAAGAATTTGATCTCACTTTACATTTTTTCAAAATTGGATTAACTGGTGAAAGAAAGGACTGCTCAATTTTCTGACATTCACTTACCAGAAATTATTTTGTAAGTTTGAATATACTTGAGGTTAAAATATATATATCTTTACTCTGTCTTAGAGCCTAGGGAAGCACACAGCAATTGAGAGAAACATAAAGCAGTCAGAGTTTCTCCAAGACTAAGCCCAAAATACTGTGCTTATGGACCACAGAGTAAAACATCTCACATAGCTAAAATATAAGGACAAAGAAAATTAAACAAATCTTTTATTTACATTCCTTGAGGATGTCCAGGACATGGTGGCTTGTAACTGTAAGTTTCTTCCTGATAATTGCTACAAATTGCTTAATTAGATAAATATTTCAACTGCGAAGTGCCAAGAAAAAACTAAGTAAAGAACAGTAATTTGAATTCTGGTCCTGATTATGGATATAGTTCATTCTTAGCTGGCTTGAAAGTCAAAATTCAATTCAGAATGACTTTAATATTAACAGATTTCCCATAAAGCAAGTGGTAGGGTAACAGTATTCCTAAGTATTGCAGGAAACCTCTTCATTTCTTGTCCAAAACTGGCACTACCTGAAATGGATGAGATGGCTGATCATACAGAATAATATTCTACATGACTATTTAAGTCTTCATCTGTCCCCCAAATCTATTTTTCTATAATGATAATTATCATAGCTAATATTTATTGGAATATTATTAAATGCAGGACACTGGACTAAGTGTTTTATAGATATTATCCTATTTAATTAAAAACTTCAGTGGAATAATGCTTGCCTTCTTTTACAGATGAGAGAACACAAGTTCAGAGTGATTAAATGGCCTGCATATAGTCATTCAGCTGACAAATGCCAAAGTCATAATTCAGAACTGAGTCTACAAACCTGAATTTTTATGCTATCCAGCTTCTCCAGTGCTGCTTGCTGCAGTACCTTTTCATCTACTTTAAGATTCCTTCTGTTAGAGATATTAATTGGGGCATTTCTGACACTGGGGCAGTGAACAGCATTCATTTGGTAAAGTAGAGTTTTCTATTGCAGCGATATATCTTGAGCCACTTTAAAAACATACTCATAAGAGTTGCACATCACTACCTAGGACATTCTACTATTGTCTTCAAAAACAATAGCTTAGAGCACTTATTAGCATATCCCCAGGGTCCCTAGATAGCTATAATGAAGATGGACATGTGACTTTATACATATGGTCTGCTCTTCTATTCACACAGTCACATGTTATCTTGTAAACTATTCTAGATACTTCCCCCTTTGGGTTCTAAAATAAGGAAAGACAAAGCTGACAAATATTCAGTGATAGGCAGATGTGTAGGGTGGGGACTATGTAAGAAAAATTCCTTTGAGATATTGCCTTGGGGGTCCATGATACTGGAATTGCATCGGGAGTCGGTGTAGAGGGCCTAAGTGTGATAGACATCTACCAACACTGACCTCCACTCTACTCTGGGGAACCAACTGTGGGACTCTATGGCTCTCTACCTGGTTACCTTCTTGTCTAAAGAGAGCCACCAGTATTGACTTATTGTGTCAACTAATAACAATGCTACCCAACGAAGCACATCCCAGGTGACTGATACAAACGTTAGTCAAAATTTTACAATTCATAGAAAGAAGAACCTACACAGCTACACATCAATTTGTGCTGCCGCTCTGCATCTCTCTCTGAAGTGTAAGGTTACAAGAATAAATCTCTCTTTCCATGTATTTGAAGTATTGACCCATTGAAGCATCAAGGATATTGCACTCCTTGCCAGCTGTGCTGCTCTCTCTGCTGTAGTCTTTTGGGTCAAGTGTCACTGTGTCTGTAGTGGCATTTTGTGTTAATGTCAGCACTGAAAAGAAGCAAGAGTCAGTGTCCTAGAGCACCTATTATAAATTCCTCTGAACTTTCATTTGACATTTGCTACCTTATATTGCTGTATGTTGTTTTATTCACTTATGCTGTCACTCTGATTCCATTCATACTTCTACAAAGAAAATGGTGTGGTCCTACATTGAGACATCAACATGCTTTATTCTGGTACATATTTTTCCCTATTATTTATGATACAGACAGCCAATGAACTGAATTTTGAGAAGAAAAAGTTTATTGGTCAATTTTTCACACCCTATGCTAAGTATGGTGCTACCAAACAAACAAACAACAAACAAACAAAAAAGAATGCATTTTTAACTGACAGTGATGACATCTGGCTCTCTATCCCTCTGTAACAATGACTCCTCCCATTAGTCTCAAGGTAGGCAATTCATTTTCAAATCTAAAACAGAATCAAATACTGCATCATAACATATAGATAAGTAGGTGTGGATATAATTTTACATTCCCGTTGGTTTTGTTATTCCTTAGTGTGAAGGAGATGGTTAATATACCTCTTGAGATGATATTCAATTTTGAATTCTGTGGTTCTAGGAATGTTATGCTAATTGATGAGAAACCTAGCAAATTGTGTGTTTATGAATGCCTGCTCAAATAGTGATCTTGTTTGCCCGTTTTTAAAAATTTTACCCGAGGCACATTTCAAGCTCTTATCAGAAATAATTTCACTGTGGGAGTATGTGTAGTTCGATGTCAAGTTTATGATGGGCCTGCTGCATAGGAGATAAGGAAATAATAATAGTAGTAATAATCATAATGCAACAGACGCTAAGTGATTACATGAATTCTTTTTTTTTTTTTTTTTTTTTTTTTTTTTTTCCTTTCACATTTTTTTTTTTTTTTTTTTTTTTTTTTTTTTTTATTATACTTTAAGTTCTAGGGTACATGTGCATGACGTTTATATCATGTATAACTCCCCAGTGCAATCCCTCCCTCCTCCCCCCTCCCCATGATAGGCCCCAGTGTGTGATGTTCCCCTTCCCGAGTCCAAGTGATCTCATTGTTCAGTTCCCACCTATGAGTGAGAACATGCGGTGTTTGGTTTCTCTTCTTGTGATAGTTTGCTAAGAATGATGGTTTCCAGCTGCATCCATGTCCCTACAAAGGACGCAAACTCATCCTTTTTTATGGCTGCATAGTATTCCATGGTGTATATGTGCCACATTTTCTTAATCCAGTATGTCACAGATGGACATTTGGGTTGATTCCAAGTCTTTGCTATTGTGAATAGTGCCGCAATAAACAAACGTGTGCATGTGTCTTTGTAGTAGAGTAATTTATAATCCTTTGGGTATATACCCAGTAGTGGGATGGCTGGGTCATATGGTACATCTAGTTCTAGATCCTTGAGGAATCGCCATACTGTTTTCCATAATGGTTGAACTAGTTTACAATCCCACCAACAGTGTAAAAGTGTTCCTATTTCTCCACATCCTCTCCAACACCTGTTGTTTCCTGACTTCTTAATGATTGCCATTCTAACTGGTGTGAGATGGTATCTCATTGTGGTTTTGATTTGCATTTCTCTGATGGCCAGTGATGATGAGCATTTTTTCATGTGTCTGTTGGCTGTATGGATGTCTTCTTTTGAGAAATGTCTGTTCATATCCTTTCCCCACTTTTTGATGGGGTTGTTTGCTTTTTTCTTGTATATTTGTTTGAGTTCTTGGTAGATTCTGGATATTAGCCCTTTGTCAGATGAGTAGGTTGCAAAAATTTTTTCCCATTCTGTAGGTTGCCTGTTCACTCTGATGGTAGTTTCTTTGGCTGTGCAAAAGCTCTTTAGTTTATTAGATCCCATGTGTCAATTTTTGCTTTTGCTGCCGTTGCTTTTGGTGTTTTAGACATGAAGTCCTTGCCCATGCCTATGTCCTGAATGGTACTACCTAGATTTTCTTCTAGGGTTTTTATGGTATTAGGTCTAACATTTAAGTCTCTAATCCATCTTGAATTAATTTTCGTATAAGGGGTAAGGAAAGGATCCAGTTTCAGCTTTCTACTTATGGCTAGCCAATTTTCCCAGCACCATTTATTAAATAGGGAATCCTTTCCCCATTTCTTGTTTCTCTCAGGTTTGTCAAAGATCAGATGGCTGTAGATGTGTGGTATTATTTCTGAGGACTCTGTTCTGTTCCATTGGTCTATATCTCTGTTGTGGTACCAGTACCATGCTGTTTTGGTTACTGTAGCCTTGTAGTATAGTTTGAAGTCAGGTAGCGTGACGCCTCCAGCTTTGTCCTTTTGACTTAGGATTGTCTTGGCAATGCGGGCTCTTTTTTGGTTCCATATGAACTTTAAAGCCGTTTTTTCCAATTCTGTGAAGAAAGTCATTGGTAGCTTGATGGGGATGGCATTGAATCTATAAATCACCTTGGGCAGTATGGCCATTTTCACGATATTGATTCTTCCTATCCATGAGCATGGTATGTTCTTCCATTTGTTTGTGTCCTCTTTGATTTCACTGAGCAGTGGTTTGTAGTTCTCCTTGAAGAGGTCCTTTACATCCCTTGTAAGCTGGATTCCTAGGTATTTGATTCTCTTTGAAGCAATTGTGAATGGAAGTTCATTCCTGATTTGGCTCTCTGCTTGTCTGTTACTGGTGTATAAGAATGCTTGTGATTTTTGCACATTAATTTTGTATCCTGAGACTTTGCTGAAGTTGCTTATCAGCTTAAGCAGATTTTGGGCTGAGACAATGGGGTTTTCTAAATATACAATCATGTCATCTGCAAACAGGGACAATTTGACTTCTTCTTTTCCTAACTGGATACCCTTGATTTCTTTCTCTTGCCTGATTGCCCTAGCCAGAACTTCCAACACTATGTTGAATAGGAGTGGTGAGAGAGGGCATCCCTGTCTTGTGCCAGTTTTCAAAGGGAATTTTTCCAGTTTTTGCCCATTCAGTATGATATTAGCTGTGGGTTTGTCATAAATAGCTCTTATTATTTGAGATACGTTCCATCAATACCAATTTATTGAGCGTTTTTAGCATAAAGGGCTGTTGAATTTTGTCAAAAGCCTTTTCTGCATCTATTGAGATAATCATGTGGTTCTTGTCTTTGGTTCTGTTTATATGCTGGATTACGTTTATTGATTTGCGAATGTTGAACCAGCCTTGCATCCCAGGATGAAGCCCACTTGATCATGGTGGATAAGCTTTTTGATGTGCTGCTGAATCCGGTTTGCCAGTATTTTATTGAGGATTTTTGCATCGATGTTCATCAGGGATATTGGTCTAAAATTCTCTCTTTTTGTTGTGTCTCTGCCAGGCTTTGGTATCAGGATGATGTTGGCCTCATAAAAAGAGTTAGGGAGGATTCCCTCTTTTTCTATTGATTGAAATAGTTTCAGAAGGAATGGTACCAGCTCCACCTTGTACCTCTGGTAGAATTCAGCTGTGAATCCATCTGGTCCTGGACTTTTTTTGGTGGGTAGGCTATTAATTGTTGCCTCATTTCAGAGCCTGCTATTGGTCTATTCAGGGATTCAACTTCTTCCTGGTTTAGTCTTGGGAGAGTGTAAGTGTCCAGGAAATTATCCATTTCTTCTAGATTTTCTAGTTGATTTGCGTAGAGGTGTTTATAGTATTCTCTGATGGTAGTTTGTATTTCTGTGGGGTCGGTGGTGATATCCCCTTTATCATTTTTTATTGCGTCTATTTGATTCCTCTCTCTTTTCTTCTTTATTAGTCTAGCTAGCGGTCTGTCAATTTTGTTGATCTTTTCAAAAAACCAACTCCTGGATTCATTGATTTTTTGGAGGGTTTTTTGTGTCTCTATCTCCTTCAGTTCTGCTCTGATCTTAGTTATTTCTTGCCTTCTGCTAGCTTTTGAATGTGTTTGCTCTTGCCTCTCTAGTTCTTTTAATTGTGATGTTAGAGTGTCCATTTTAGATCTCTCCTGCTTTCTCTTGTGGGCATTTAGTGCTATAAATTTCCCTCTACACACTGCTTTAAATGTGTCCCAGAGATTCTGGTATGTTGTATCTTTGTTCTCATTGGTTTCAAAGACATCTTTATTTCTGCTTTCATTTCGTTATGTACCCAGTAGTCATTCAGGAGCAGGTTGTTCAGTTTCCATGTAGTTGAGCGGTTTGGATTGAGTTTCTTAGTCCTGAGTTCTAGTTTGATTGCACTGTGGTCTGAGAGACAGTTTGTTATAATTTCTGTTCTTGTACATTTGCTGAGGAGTGCTTTACTTCCAATTATGTGGTCATTTTGGAATAAGTGCGATGTGGTGCTGAGAAGAATGTATATTCTGTTGATTTGGGGTGGAGAGTTCTATAGATGTCTATTAGGTCCGCTTGGTGCAGAGATGAGTTCAATTCCTGGATATCCTTGTTAACTTTCTGTCTCGTTGATCTGTCTAATGTTGACAGTGGAGTGTTGAAGTCTCCCATTATTATTGTATGGGAGTCTAAGTCTCTTTGTAGGTCTCTAAGGACTTGCTTTATGAATCTGGGTGCTCCTGTATTGGGTGCATAGATATTTAGGAGAGTTAGCTCTTCCTGTTGAATTGATCCCTTTACCATGATGTAATGGCCTTCTTTGTCTCTTTTGATCTTTGATGGTTTAAAGTCTGTTTTATCAGAGACTAGGATTGCAACCCCTGCTTTTTTTGTTCTCCATTTGCTTGGTAGATCTTCCTCCATCCCTTTATTTTGAGCCTATGTATGTCTCTGCATGTGAGATGGGTCTCCTGAATACAGCAGACTGATGGGTCTTGACTCTTGATCCAGTTTGCCAGTCTGTGTCTTTTAATTGGAGCATTTAGTCCATTGACATTTAAGGTTAATATTGTTATGTGTGAACTTGATCCTGTCATTATGATATTAACTGGTTATTTTGCTCGTTAGTTGATGCAGTTTCTTCCTAGCCTCGATGGTCTTTACATTTTGGCATGTTTTTGCAATGGCTGGTACCGGTTGTTCCTTTCCATGTTTAGGGCTTCCTTCAGGGTCTCTTGTAAGGCAGGCCTGGTGGTGACAAAATCTCTAAGCATTTGCTTATCTGTAAAGGATTTTATTTCTCCTTCACTGATGAAGCTTAGTTTGGCTGGATATGAAATTCTGGGTTGAAAATTCTTTTCTTTAAGAACGTTGAATATTGGCCCCCACTCTCTTCTGGCTTGTAGAGTTTCTGCCGAGAGGTCTGCTGTTATTCTGATGGGCTTCCCTTTGTGGGTAACCCGACCTTTCTCTCTGGCTGCCCTTAAGATTTTTTCCTTCATTTCAACTTTGGTGAATCTGGCAATTATGTGTCTTGGAGTTGCTCTTCTGGAGGAGTATCTTTGTGGCGTTCTCTGTATTTCCTGAATTTGAATGTTGGCCTGCCCTACTAGGTTGGGGAAGTTCTCCTGGATGATATCCTGAAGAGTGTTTTCCAACTTGGTTCCATTTTCCCCCTCACTTTCAGGCACCCCAATCAGACGTAGATTTGGTCTTTTTACATAATCCCATACTTCTTGCAGGCTTTGTTCATTTCTTTTTCTTCTTTTTTCTTTTGGTTTCTCTTCTCGCTTCATTTCATTCATTTGATCCTCAATCGCTGATACTCTTTCTTCCAGTTGATCGAGTCGGTTACTGAAGCTTGTGCATTTGTCACGTATTTCTCGTGTCATGGTTTTCATCTCTGTCATTTCGTTTATGATCTTCTCTGCATTAATTAATCTAGCTGTCAATTCTTCCACTTTTTTTTCAAGATTTTTAGTTTCTTTGCGCTGGGTACGTAATTCCTCCTTTAGCTCTGAGAGGTTTGATGGACTGGAGCCTTCTTCTCTCATCTCGTCAAAGTCATTCTCTGACCAGCTTTGATCCGTTGCTGGCGATGGGCTGCGCTCCTTTGCAGGGGGAGATGCGCTCTTATTTTTTGAATTTCCAGCTTTTCTGCCCTGCTTCTTCCCCATCTTTGTGGTTTTATCTGTCTCTGGACTTTGATGATGGTGACGTATGGATGGGGTTTTGGTATAGGTGTCCTTCCTGTTTGATAGTTTTCCGTCTGACAGTCAGAAGGACTGTCTGTTGGTCTGTTGGAGATTGCTTGAGGTCCACTCCAGACCCTGTTTGCCTGGGTATCAGCAGCAGAGGTTGCCGAAGATAGAATATTGCTGAACAGCGAGTGTACCTGTCTGATTCTTTCTTTGGAAGTTCCTCTCAGGGGTGACGCCACCCTGTGAGGTGTGGGGTGTCAGACTGCCCCTAGTGGGGGATGTCTCCCAGCTAGGCTACTCAGGGGTCAGGGACCCACCTGAGCAGGCAGTCTGTCCGTTCTCGGATCTCAACCTCCGCGTTAGGAGATCCACGGCTCTCCCCAAAGCTGTCAGACAGAGTCGTTCGCGTCTGCACCGCCCCCGCTCTTTCCCCTAATGGGCTGCAGCTGTGCGCTGTCCGCAGGGGTAGAGTCTACAGAGACAGGCAGGCTTCCTTGAGCTGCTGTGAGCTCCACCCAG
Source organism: Trachypithecus francoisi (assembly GCF_009764315.1). Lineage (NCBI taxonomy): Eukaryota > Metazoa > Chordata > Mammalia > Primates > Cercopithecidae > Trachypithecus > Trachypithecus francoisi. The sequence goes on from NW_022681462.1 coordinate 33,140,529, forward strand.
TTCGAGCTTCCCAGCGGCTTTGTTTACCTACTTAAGCCTCAGCAATGGCGAGCGCCCCTCCCCTAGCCTCGCTGCTGCCTTGCGGATAGATCACCACAGAGGGCTGTGTTAGCAGTGAGGGAGGCTCCGTGGGCGTGGGACCCTCCCGGCCAGGTGTGGGATATATTCTCCTGGTGTGCCTGTTCCTTAAAGCGCAGTATTGGGGTGGGAGTTACCCGATTTTCCAGGTGTTGTGTGTCTCAGTTCCCCTGGCTAGGAAAAAGGGATTCCTTTCCCCCTTGCGCTTCCAGGTGAGGCGATGCCTCGCCCTGCTTCAGCTCACGCTGGTCAGGCTGCAGCAGCTGACCAGCACCGATTGTCCGGCACTCCCTAGAGAGATGACCCCAGTACCTCAGTTGAAAACGCAGAAATCACCGGTCTTCTGTGTCGCCGCGCTGGGAGTTGGAGACTGGAGCTGCTCCTATTCGGCCATCTTGCTCCGCCCCCCCATGAATTTCTATATTTAAAATACTTCAAATATATGAGATTGATCATATTTACTATGTGCACTGATAAGTCACTATGTCACTGATTTCATTTCCCTGTCTTTAGGATTCGAAAAGCCAGGTAGGCTCCCCTTATTCACGGTTTCACTTTCTGTGATTTCAGAGGCAAGTAACCAACTGTAGTTCAAAAACATTTAATGGACAATTCCAAAAGTATGCAATTCGTAAGTTTGAAACTGTGCACCATTTTGAGTGACCTGATGAACTCTCAAGCTGTCCTGCTTCATTCAGCCAGGAATGAGAATCATGCTTTCCTGTACACAATATCTGCCCATTAGCCACTTAGTAGTCTTCTCATTTATCAGATCAAATGTCCAGTAGAATGTATATAAGATTAGGTACTATCTATAGCATCAGGCATCCACTGGGGGTCTTGGAATGTATCCCCGTGGATAAGCGGGGACAACAGTACCACTTTGTAGGGCTGCCGTGATGATTAAATGGCATCCTTTTTTTTTTTTTTTTTTCCTCGACGGACTCTTGCTCTATCACCAGGCTGGCGCGATCTCGGCTCACTGAAACCTCCACCTACTGGGTTCAAGCGATTCCCCTGCCTCAGCCTCCCGCGCAGCTGGGACTATAGGCGTGCGCCACCATGCCCTGCTAATTTTTTGTATTTTAACAGAGGTGGGGTTTTACCATGTGGGCCAGGATGTCTCAATCTCCTGACCTGTGATCCGCCCGCCTCGGCCTCCCAAAGTACTGGGATTACAGGTGTGAGACACCAAGCCTGGCCTAAATGACATGCTTGTAAATGATAAGTACCACCTCCAATACACAGATTAAACTCCATAGGTGTCAGCCAGTTCCTACCTTAAAGCAGATAAGTAACCTGACCAAGCCTATACAGTCACTAGCAAAGATTTTAAGCTGTAACCCAAAGCCAGGTATCCATCCCCATGTTTTACCATTGTGCTACACTTCTGTATAGGGACACTGCAAGCCATTTTAGGAAGGAATCTAGAACATCAACTTGTTCCCTTTCATCGGGCATCCTGTGGAACAAAAATACTATGCTTTCTTTGAAATACTGACTTGGAATACAAATGCCTTACAATGATCCATAAGTCCTTAAATAATTTGGCCCCAATAAGTCCCTGGCTAGCTCCTCCTCTGCCCTAATTCTCCTTCTGCTCTGCCTCAGTTGTGCTGATGTCTTCTTTGTTTCTCTTACAGATTGGCCCGCTCCCATCTCAGGCCCTTTATGTTTTCCTTTCCTTCTGGCTACGAGTATCTCCTTCCATCCTCTTACTTACTTCAGGCTATTCTCCAAACATCATCTTCTCAGTAAGGCTTTCTCTAATTTCCCTATATATTTTGTGAATCCCTCAGAACTATCTCCCACCAACACTTCAATTCTTCTATTCCAGTTTATTTTTTTCTCCTGAGCATGTCTCAATATTAAACTATTTATTTTTCTACCTATTTATCAATAAAATATAAACTTCATAAATACAAAGATTTTTGCCTCTGCTTCATTCATTGCTGAATTCCAATTTCTTATGATAGATCCTGTCATCTGTTATATGGTATGCAATCACACGATATTGCTGAATATATGAATACATGCAAAGGGTTATTTTTCCAAAAACTACACACACACACACACACACACACACACACATACATATAATGTTATGTTTCTGTCGTTTCCTCTAGACCAGTGCCAAGCTGGTAGAACCAAGTGTCATTGGTGAAACAAAGGCTCTCTATCTTCCCTGTCCAGTACAATAACTATAGAACACATGCGCCTTTTAAGCATTTGAATAGAGCTAGTGCCACTGAAAGACTGAACTTTTTATTGTATTAACTTAAATTTGAATAACCATATGTAGCTTGTTACCATGTTTTTTGGTGCTTGTAATTTTCAAATTGTGGGTAGCTGGATGGTTCTACAAACACTGATACGTAAGTTAAATAGCCATGAAAAAGTATTTCCAGCTGCTTATTAAAATACAGTGTTAAGTAAAGGCAGATGGGTATTATGCATGGACCATGTTCCTTACACAGGGCCAGCTGGATTCCTTTTCTATGTTACATCTTTGCTCTTCTCTCTGCCTGGAATTTTGTTTATCCCGCACTTGAATTGTCTCTTTCAACCTTCATCTTTCATCTCAATTGTGTTTTTCTCAAAGAAACATTTTCTCCCAACACTATTTAATACAGCCCTTCATACCCAGGAACATATTTCTTATTATCCTGCTTTATTTCATGTTTAGCATTTTGTAAAACAAAATTTGTTTATTTGCTCTATTTGTTTATACTGGTTCTAACCCAATAAGAGAGAAGTCCAAGAGAAAAAGGACTTTGTCTTTCATATGCATTGCTGTAAGCTCAGTACTGAGAATAATGCCTAACATTAGAAGCATCTCTACACATATGTGTGACGCACACATGTAAATAGCTTTGTAGCTTTGGGTTGTTAGGCAGTCTGCTTTCTGTGTTCAAATTTGCTAGTAACTTCCCGTGTTACTAGAGTCAAATCACGGCCCAGGGCTTTAATTTCTCCTCGGTCAAACGTAACAATGACACTGGGTAATGTTTAAAAATCTTTTAAGTATAAACTTTCTCACTACAGCTATTATCACGATAGTTCCCAATAAAAATTAGGTCTTGTGGTGAGTGCAAAGTGTAAGGAGCCAAGGAAGGATCCAGGCAATGTTCAAAGTCTCGCAAGTAAAATGAGACATTTGCCCAGGAGACAAAATTAAAGTGGCCCTCCTTACTCAGTAATTGAAATAAATAGTATTTTAATACAAGATTTATTTCATCTCATATTTCTTTTCTTTTCTTTTCTTTTCTTTCTTTTCTTTTCTTTCTTTTCTTTTTTTTTTTTTTTTTTTGAGATTGGGGTCTCATGATGTTGCCCAGGTGCATCCACTGCACCTGGCAATACCATATCTTTTTATTTTTTATTTTTCTTTTTTTTTTCTTTTTTTGAGGCGGAGTCTCGCTCTGTCACCCAGGCTGGAGTGCAGTGGCCGGATCTCGGCTCACTGCAAGCTCCGCCTCCCGGGTTCACGCCATTCTCCTGCCTCAGCCTCCTGAGTAGCTGGGACTACAGGCGCCCACCACCACGCCCGGCTAGTTTTTTTGTATTTCTTAGTAGAGACGGGGTTTCACCGTGTTAGCCAGGATGGTCTCGATCTCCTGACCTCGTAATCCGCCCACCTCGGCCTCCCAAAGTGCTGGGATTACAGGCTTGAGCCACCACGCCCGGCCCAGCAATACCATATTTTTAAAAGTTGGATAGAATCAGTTGCCATTCTGTACTGAGCCTATTCAAGTCTTAGGGAAAATTAAAAAATCAGTAAGACTTACCTTAGCTTTATTTAAAAAGTCATGTTATTTTCATCATGGATTTTTTTGCATTAATTTTAACTTTAAAAAAAAGTGCATAAAGTTAGAATTTCCACATTTAGCAAGTAAAAATATAGGACACACAGTTAAATTTGAATACTAGATAAATAGCAAGAAAGTTTTTGGTGTAAGCATGTCCCATGCAATATTTAAGTTTTAGATAAACTATTGTGTGAAGCATTCTTACAATAAAAAATTATCCATCTTTTATCTGAAAATCGTATTTAACTGCTTATCTTGTATTTTCTCTGGGAAACCTAATAAAAATACTATTTGTTTTCATTACAAATTATTTGGCACCCTGTTAATTTTGCAAACCCCTAAATTTTGCACCCAAAGAAAATACTTTTTCCTGTTCCTTTCCCAGGCGTAGGATGCTGTCCATAAAACAGTTACGAGTTGCGTAACAAAATAAGGGTTTATCAACAGCAGGGAAACACTAAGACCACCTACCTAGTTGCCAAAAGGCATATTCCACTTATTTGACAACAAGAAATGGGCAAATCAGTCCTTAGTTTCAGCTGATTAACCAAAGATCCATTAAATACTCTGATCTTGAAAAGAAGTATTTTTAAAATACAAAGATACAAAGAAAGTGAATATAATCTTTGCTATTTTGAGGATTAAACAAAAATATTTCTTACCTCATTGTCACACCAATCATTCTATTGAACAATTCAGATATTAAATGAATCCTTCATAATTTTGAATAAACCCTCTCACTGCTATTTAATGTATTCTGAGTGGAGTCAGCAATGTGATTGTCAGTTGTTCTCACATGAGACATTTTTAGCAAATGGGAAAGGGAAGCAACATTTCAAAATCCCAAGATCATCACTTATAGATAGGCATGCTTATTTACATATGTCTATTTATTCTTTTTTTTTTTTTTAACATTTGCTCCTGTTATTTTAAAAGCTTCTAGGCATGAATGCATTAACATATACCATTAAGTAACTTTTTGAGAGGGAAAATGTATGCTGTAGAGATGTTAATTGAACAACATTAAGGGAAACATCTGTAAACAGCTCACAGAAAAAGAAACATCAGTTGATCATTTAGCTACAAGCTGTAAAGAAAATGGACTTTTAGATGGAAAAAAAGAAACCCATTATAGATACCCAGTTACTTCTGTAGTAGCCATGAAAACAAATACAGTAGGTACAGAAAATGTTAGCAACAGCATTATGTTTTCTGAAAGTAACTAGAAACAGATGCCTATGAGAAAGATGATTGGTTTCACAGTTATTTACCGAGAAGGATAAATTTTAAGAAAAGCTGACAGGGATTCCACAACCAAGTTTTACAGTTAGAAAGGCCTATTTGTGTGTGTGTGTGTGTGTGTGTGTGATAGAGAGAGAGAGAGAGAGACAGAAACCCATCACTTTAGGCTTTGCATGTGTTTAAATGGGGGCGTGATAGCCACAACAAAAGCTAAAATTCCTATCTTCATGAACAAAGATCTCTCACCATGTCAAATTCTGGAATAAAAGAGTCATCATCATCTTATCTGCAATGGAAAAAAAAAAAAAAAAAAAGACTTACACCTTGGTTTTACATAGTTGTCATGAGTTAAATAATGCCCCCCACTCCCTCAATTTATGTCCACCTGGAACCTCAGAAAGTGACCGCATTTGGGTCTTTACAGATGTAATGAGTTCCAGATTTTAATATGAATTCAGCCTGGATTTAGGAATCTCTCTAAAAGGAATGACTGGTATCCTTATAAGAAGAGGTGAGGAAACAGAGACATAGAGATGAAGGCGATGTGAAAATAGAGGCAATGGTTAGAGAGATCTCCAAACCAAGGAATGCCAAGAATTGCCAGAAAACATCAGAAACTATCAGGGAGGCGTTGGATAGTTCTCTCTCAGAGCCTACAGAAGGAACCAACCTTGTAAACAACTTAAGACTTCAGCTCTACTGTGAAAGAACACATTTCTACTATTTTAAGCCACCAAGTTTATGATAATTTGTTATGGTAGTTGTAAGAATTTACTGTAACAGCTGATAAACTAGTAACCATTTAGTCAGCATTTACAGAGTCTGATACATGTTAGGACATTGCTTGAAATGATAATGTTCATTTGAATCACTGTTACACTGCAGATTCTGATTCACTGGTTCTTGGAGAGGTCTGAGATAGCTCATGTACAACAAATTACGAGATGATGCCCATGTAGCTGCTTCTAGAATGACATTTTTGGTACCAAAGCTATAATAGGGCACAACAAAAAACTCTAATCTATAAACTTTTTTGTTTTAGAGCTGCAATTTGGGTGAAAAGGCATATCTTACCAACTTGTAAAGTTATAAACAACGGAAGAATTATGTGATAATCAAAGATTAGAGAATAAATGTTATCCATGTGAGCTGGAATCATCAGGAGAAGGTTTGATATAAAAGGGACATTTTGGGGTGTTAAAGTTAAGGACAAACAGAATGAGCAACAGTAAGATTAGACCAATTAGTGCAAATTCATGATAGAACACACTAAGCATGATATTAGAAAGGAACAATGAAGTACATTAAAGAAACATAATTACTGTTTTTATTGTTAACTAACATATTTACCAAAGATAAGCATTTCTGGTAACCAAAAGTTAATAAAAATGCGGTATGTTTGCACATATTTATAGAGTACATTACTGTCTTCCAGTTTACAACACAAGTAACGAAAGGCAGAATATAATGTGCTATAAATAATATTATTGCCATAAAACAAAAATCCAAGTAGGTTGAGAGGCTGGATTTGTTAGGATGAGAACAATGTGAATTGTTTTGTTTTATTCCTTTTTTAAAATTTCTACTGTTATTTTTATTGTTCTCAATTTTTGTACTTCTATTCCAATAGGCAGAGGTTTTGAATCTTATACTAAGTATAGAATACAGACGCAAATTTAATTCATAGATTTATAGTGGATTTTCCAAATATTATCATACTTGCCATATAAGGTTAATGATGGTTCCAGAATGTTTCAAGGGATTCATTTGACCAACAGTTACATAATAAACACATTTATCAGTGAAATATTTCACAGTTCTTTACATTTTCTGCTCTTACCAGAAATGCCATGATAGACAGCAGGAGTATTATCAGTAGTGATGGGAAAAACAACTTTACTCCAAATTTAGTTTCAGAGATTTTGTCTTCTGGTGTATTTTCAGCATCCCGTGATACACTGACATTATCTATGAGATTTGAAAACATTTTCGATAAAGCTGAGCATTGCATTCTCCACTATGGTTAGCACCAATACTACCACCCATACATCACGTGGATGAAGACCAAGCGGCAAGTTCTGTATAAAAGTTAGGTATGACTGGTCAGGCATGGTGGCTCATGCCTGTAATCCCAGCACTTTGGGAAGCTGAGGCAGGTGGATCATCTGAGGTCAGGAGTTTGAGACCAGCCTGGCCAACATGGTAAAAGCCCGTCTCTACTGAAAATACAAATATTGGCTGGGCATCATGGCGGGTGCCTATAATCCCAGCTACTCGGGAGGCTGAGGCAGAAGACTCGCTTGAACCCGGGAGGTGGAGGTTAGAGTGCACCAAGATCATGCCATTGCACTCCAGCCTGGGCAACAAGAGGGAAACTGCATCTCACAAAAGAAAAAAATGTTATGTATGAGTTATTATTTTTAAAAAATGGTACACTTTAATAGGTAAAGATATGAAAGATTATAGAAGCTAGCAATAATGTCTAATCCTAGAAAAAACATAGATCATATTAATATTTCACTGTATGCTCTCCTTATTAAATAATGTTTTGTGTACATATATTTCACACTTTCAGCTGAAAATTTTCTCCTCCAGAAGTGACATTACTATTATCAATAGAAAATTTAAACTTAATAATTTCCAACTAGATAACATTATGCTTAACCAATGAGTTTGTAAACAAAATAATAAAGCACCGATAAAAATACGAGTTGCTTTTTGATGTAGCTATAGATATTTGAAAATATAGAATAATTTTCCAAGTTTATTAGATGCCAGTCAAGTCAAAAATCTATAGTCTAGCCATTGATCAGCACCACTAGCTATCTAAGACTGTGTGAACATTCATAGCATTATTAAATCTTTCCAGATTTATACAAATAGTTGTGGGTTTATTTTATGGCCCTATATATTACAAATATATAGTAAAATGATTATGTTTAAAATTACATAATGTCTAATATGTAATTTTCTTCAAAATAATACAGAAGTGAACGGAGGTTTGGATGAGATGTTGTACTCTTTCTACTTTTTATATATGTTTAAAATTCTCCATCATAAAAGGGAAAAATATTGTATTAAATATTCATCAATTTAGCTTCTCCTACTGGTACTCCAGTGCTTTGTGCTTCTATCAAAAAAAACTTATACCATTTTATTGTTGTTTGTCTTTCATGATAGGTTGTAGGTTCCACAATGAAACTAACTATGTAATTGTATTCCCCAATGCATCCACAGCAATTACCACAATTAGTATCCAGCATGAAGCAGGGATTTACTAAATATTTATGGAGTGAATAAAGTTATGAATAAATAAATATAAGCAAAACAACTGTCTTCTGATTTCCTGTAACGTTTAGAATTGAAAATACTTGGGCATGTATTGGTGAGATAATGGATGTTCATTGCCATGAGGCCAGCTTCACTTCTCTCCTAGGCTCACATTGTATTTGAGGCCACATCAAATAAGAATAATTGGAACTAAAATAAACCAGGAGATCATTGTGTTTGTACTGCACAGCAGAAGCTATTCCCAAATACTCTTATTTTCTGTCACTTTTTGTTGTATATTATAGTAAATACTGCATTTCCAGATGAGTGGCCTGCCTCCTTATACATCCTTTGTTTTACAGATGAAAAAACCTGATTAAATAGGCTAGGTTTTATATCTGAAAGCAGGTAACTTAAAGAAGAACTGGCCCCAGGAATAGGCAGACTAAGGCAGCTTTGAGGATTCTGAAATTCTGTGGACATCAGATAAATTAACATTTATTTTAAAAAGTTTTTGCTTTGATCTCAATACCTTGACAGAATTTCCTCCCTACTCTTCCAATTTTTCTTCCTTCCAGTAAAGCACAAGAGATACATTCCTGAAGTTAAATGGAAGCTATAACACATTGAAGCCTCACTGCTTATTCCTATCAAGGAATAATTCAAAGACCTAGAAAGAAGGCCTAGATTTATTCTCAGCTCTACCACTCCTAGATGAAGGACCTTATTAGGCAAATCATTCAATCTTTCTGAGCCTCCTATTGTTCACCAATGGGAGAACACGTCACAACAGTTTCAAAACTGCAGGTAAGAAAATACATAAAAATTATGCTATGTAAAATAAAATGTGCTACAAATTTATACACACACACCCCTAATTCAAAATTATGTATTTTACATTAAAATTCTAAAGGATTAGAACAAGTAATTTATACATTTTCATATGAAATGTCTCCAGGGTATGTGTTTACACATCCCTCCCTCCGTTCCTTCCACAAGTAGAGAGTTGGATTAAATCATACTCTGTTTCATGGTGCATTATAGACATGGGTTCTTGAAGAGCCCTTTCTTAATTTATCAATTTATTGATTTCCTTTATATTAATTCCACACTTCTGTTCCCTCTCTCCTTTATATACATCCATTAATGTGTTTAATGTGCATCTTTTGTTTGTATATTGTTGCAAAATGTACATTGTTGATTTATGTGCCTGCTTTGTATTTCAACTGATAGTGATTTCTAGGTCTCATTTTTTATTTAATTAAAATATATTTTCTACATTGTTAATAACTATGTGCGCATGTCTAGACCTGGGATTCTAACTGCATCATAGTTCTCTATCCTCTTCTAAGTCTCCAGTGTATTCTCCTGGTATTGTGACACTATGAATCTCAGGGTACTCCACATTTTACCTATTCATTAGCCCAGTGAATAACTCCAGATTCCACTAATTCCTGGCAACCTCAAACAACGTCACCTGGGCATTTTCACATAAGTCCACCCACATACCTATGTGAACATTTTGTGTGTGTGTGTGTGTGTGTGCGTGGCACTAAGAGAATATGTGGTCTAGTCATAGGGTATCCCTACAATAAACTGAAATAAGTAGCCCCAAATTGGTCTTCAGAATGGCTGCATTATTTTCTACTCTTGTGTCCAAATTTTCCACAACATTCTAATTCAGATTTTGGTGTTATTTAGTTTTCTAATATTTGCCAATAGAGTGGTTGTAAACTTATATCACATTGTTTTTTAATGGGTATTTAATTGATTACTTGTGGGTATCATAATCTCTCTATTAATTAGCCTTTTATAAATCTAGATCTGTTATTATCCCAACTTCTTTTTTTGCCTACTTTTTTGGTTAGGGTTGCAGTTTTTCTATGAAAGTTGTAGGATTGTGTGTGTGTGTGTGTGTGTGTGTGTGCGCGCGCGCGCGTGCGCGCTGTCTTTGATAGTAACTCCATATTAGTTTTAGGTTTTGCAAATACCTTCTCCCATTTTGTCATTAGTATGTTAAGTTTGTCCAGAGTTTTAGTTTTAACTGTTCAACAGAAGTCTTTACTTTTGTTTTGTTTTGTTTTGTTTTGTTTTGTTTTGTTTTGTTTTGAGACAGAGTCTCGCTCTGCCGCCCAAGCTGGAGTGCAGTGGCCGGATCTCAACTCACTGCAAGCTCCGCCTCCCGGGTTTATGCCATTCTCCTGCCTCAGCCTCCCAAGTAGCTGGGACTACAGGCACCTGCCACCTCGCCCAGCTAGTTTTTTATATTTTTTAGTAGAGACGGGGTTTCACCATGTTGGCCAGGATGGTCTCGATCTCCTGACCTCATGATCTGCCCGTCTCGGCCTCCCAAAGTGCTGGGATTACAGGCTTGAGCCACCGTGCCCGGCTTAACTTTTATATAACAAAGCTTATCCATTTTTTGTCATATGCTTCATGGTTTTAAAATTTTATTTAAGAAGCCCTTATCCAATCTTAAGTCACTATGCCTTTAATAGTCCTAATCCTGTTGAGTTACATTCTTATAGGTGGTTTTATGCAGAAATCCAGCTTCACTTATCTCCATATAGTAAATCAGTTTTTACAATGCCATTTATTAAATAATCTGCCCCATTCCAACTGAATTACAAGACTCTACTGTATATTACCTTCCCATATATATATATATGCAGAATTTTTCTAAATGAAATTGTGAAGAATTGACATTGTTACAATAGTCATGCATGAAGAAACATGAAGATATTATAATTTTTAGATTGTTTTCAATGCTCTTGACTAAAGGTTTAAAGTTTTCTTCAAAGGATTGCCATGACATGAATGTTTGTGTCCTCTTAAAATTCACGTGTTGAAATTCTAATCCCCAATGTGATGATATTAGGGTGGGGTCTTTGGGAGATGTTTAGGTCTTGGGGGTGGAGACCTTATGAATGAGATTTGTGTCTTTATAAAAGAATCTAGCAAGATACGCCTTTCTCTTCCACCATGTGAGGATATAACAACAATAATAAAAAATGACCTCTATGAATTAGAAAGCTAGTCCGCATCAGACAACTGAATTTGCCAGCTTTTTGACCTGGACTTCCCAGCCTCCAGAACCATGAGAAATAAATTTCTTTTGTTTATAAGAATACCAAATTTATCATGGTTTCTTACGGCAGCCCAAACAGACTAAGGTAGAAACCTTATAGGTTCATTGTTAATGTACTACTATACACTTTCTGTTTTTTGTTGCTATTTTTAATAGAGTCACATTTAATTTTATTTTTATTTTGTTATTGTTGGTTTAGGAAAATGCTATAAAATTTTCTTTCATGCAGAAACTTGCTGAACTCTTCTTTAGTTGTAATAATTTGTCAGTTGATTCTTTTAGATTTCTGACATAAATAACTATTTCATTTTAGGTCTCTTCTTCAACTTATCACATAAAAATCTCCCACTGGCTATCTGACATAGAACAATAAAGATGACTCCCAAATGTTAATTAGCAACTGAGACCTCTCTTCTAGCATCAGAACAGTATAAGCGATCCTCAAATTCCACATGAACTTACAATATTTTTACTTGAAAATTTATCTGTTTCTGCTATTTCTTACTTAATGACTAATACAACTCTCAATCCAGTTGCACAAAGTAGAAAAATAGAAGTCAACCTGAAGAGCATTCCTATATTTAATCCTCATATCTCATACATTATCAAGTTGTGGCAATGCTATCTTCTTGGCTTTTTAGTTCTTATTAATTTGAATTCTCCTCTTCTTTTTTCTCTTCTTTCTTGTTTACTACCATAAGTCTTTTAATTATTCTTCCTGTATCTCTACCCTTGGTTCTCTTCATATGGTAGTTAAGTAATAACTTTTTTTTGGAAAGCAAAGTTTACTAAGTATTTGCCTTTTTAAAATCTTTTTATCATATTCTCATTATTTTGGTGAGAAAAGTAAAAAGTCTTCAAAATGACTTACAAATTCCTTCACAGACTGGTGTTTCCTTAATTCTCTGCAATCTAATTAAGTACAATGATATTTCCGGTTTGTTTATCCACTTGCTAGGATTTCTGCTCTTCTTCCAACTTTTATAACTAATTACTACATTTCTAATGTTTATCTTTAGTAATATTGTCCTAAATGCACACACAAGGTCTTTGAATCAGTGACAGTTTTTTTTCTATACTTACTGTATTAGTCTGGTTTCTCTAGAAGGATAGGAATAATAGAATAAATGCATATATGAATGGGAGTTTATTAAGGATTTTGTTTGTTTGTTTATTTATTTTGAGACAGAGCCTCATTCTGTCACCCAGGCTGGAGTGCAATGGCGTGATCTCAGCTCACTGCAACCTCCGCCTCCCTGGTTCAAGTGATTCTCCTGCCTCAGTCCCCCAGGTAGCTGGGACTACAGGCACCCCCCATCATGCCCAGCTAATTTTTGTATTTTTAGAAGAGACAAGGTTTTACCATATTGGCAAGACTGGTCTTGAAATCTTGACCTCGTGATCCATCTGCCTCAGCCTCCCAAAGTGCTGGGATTACAGGTGTGAGCCACCACAACTGGCCTATTAAGGAGCATTGACTCACATAATCACAAGGTGAAGTCCCACAATAGACCTTCTGCAAGCTGAGGAGCAAGGAAGCCAGTCTGTGTTCCAAAACCTCAAAAGTAGGAAAGCCAACAGTGTAGTCTTTGTTCTGTGGCCAAAGGCCTGAGAGTCCCTGGCAAATCATTATCTAAGTCCAAGAGTCCAAAATCTGAAGAACTTGGAGTTCAATGTTGGAGGGCAGGGAGCATCCAGAACAATAGAGTGATGAAGAGAGGAAGACTCAGCAAGTCAAGTCTTTACACTTTCTTTTCTTTTTTTTTTCAGATGGAGTTTCGCTCTTGTTGCCCAGCCTAGAGTGTAATGGCACAATCTCGGCTCACCACAACCTCTGCCTTCTGAGTTCAAGTGATTCTCCTGCCTCAACCTCCCGAGTAGCTGGGATTATAGGAATGTGCCACCACACCTGGCTAATTTGGTATTTTTAGTAGAGATGGGGTTTCTCCATGTTGGCCAGGCTGTTCTCAAACTCCTGACCTCAGGTGATCCATCCGCCTTGGCCTCCCCAAGTACTGGGATTACAGGTGTGAGTCTCCACACCCAGCAAGTCTTTCTACTGTTTTCTACCTGCTTTATTCTAGCCTCGCTGGCAGGTGATTAGAGTATACTCACGCAGAAGGGGGGTGGGTCTACCTCCTCCAGTCCACAGACTCAAATATTAATCTCCTTTGGCAACACCCTCACAGACAAACCCAGGAACAATACTTTGCATCCTTCAATCCAATCTAGTCTACACTCAGTATTAACCATCACCGTCACCATTGGTTGTTTTATACAATTGACAGCCAGATTCACTTTGCAGTGTTGATTTCTCAATGCCCAGCTGCCTCCCAGAGTTACACAATGAGAGTCAGATAGAAAAATGTCCTATATCCACTCCTTGAGTGAGAGTGAGAAAATGAGAGAGAGAAAATATGAATTTTCTCTATAATTAAAGGAGAAGAGGAGGCTTTCCTTGCCTTACAAGAGGATTTACTTGGAGAGAATATTGAAAGACCTTACTCTACTTCTTTGGAATTTGAATACATCCCTCTAGGGAAAAGATAATCTGAGTGTCTCCAGTCGGGGGAAAAAATCTTCTAGGATTTAGTCTTCAGTACCACCTTTAAAAATTAAACATACATCTCCTAAGAAAATCTCACTATTACTTTTTCTCTCTAGTTGCATTTTTTATTAACTACATGTTAAGATATATTTTAAATACCATACAATTTATCAATTTAGAGTATATAAATCTATCATTTTAATATATTCACAGCTTGTTCAAACATCACCAAAACTGATTTTAGAACATTTTAATCACCCCCAAAACAAATCCCCTATCCATTTGCAATACTCTCTATTTTCCTCCCAACTTCCCAAACCCTAGGCAATCAGTAACTTACTCTCCACTGCTGGGTCTGACCCGCAGACCCTGGCTGAGTGACAGATGAAAAATTGTATGCAGACACAGGATTTTTTGCCTGGCTGCACAGCTAGGGGACTGGGCCACTACAGACACTGAGGAAGGTGCCATAAACTGTCCCAGCAGCTGTAGCCCAGACAAGCCCATACTGCAGGCATTTATTTAGTACCGATTTAATGACAAAAGCTTTGAGTCAACACACTTGTAATTAACATAGTCACCCCCCCAACCCCTAGAGAGAGCTGTCCTTTGTGCAGATGATTAAAGGCCAGGTTCAGAGGTCTAAGTAAACTAACTTATCTAGATCAATCCCTTTACATTTTTTTGTTATCTACCTTTTGCTCTCAGGCTCCAAATAAGAGAATTTGACTGCCTTCAGCCAAATTACCTTTCGGACGTTTTCCAAAACCTCCCAGCCTTCCAAGAAGGTTTGTGTTTTTCCTATGATTTCTCCCACCACCCTGACTGATCTCCTACACTCCCTCTCTATGAATTTGCCTATTCTGGATATTTTGTGTCATTTTATGAAATGAATAATTCAGTATGTGATCTTCTGTTGGCTTCTTGCAAGTAGAAGCATGTTTTCAAGATTTATCTATGTTGAAGCATGTATTGATGGTTCATGCTTTTTTATGGTAGAATAACTTTCCATTATTTGAATATACAATATTTTACTTATCCAATATCAGATAACAGTAAGTGTATTGTTACCACTTTTGGCTACTATAAATTCTGCTACTGTGAACATCCACGTACAAACCTTTGTATCAACATGTTTTCATTAAAATATACGTAGATACATATACACCTAGGACTGGGTATATGGAATGACTGGGTCATATGGTAATTTTTCGTTTGAGGAAATGCCAGATGAAAACTAGCTGCACCATTTGCCATTTTCATCAGCCATGCATGAGGAGTCAAATGTCTTCCTACCCTTACCGGTACCGGTATTTCTGTCTTTTTTACTACAATCATCCTAGCAGTTATGATGTGGTATTAAGAGGTGACAACATGCTAGCCCCCTTGCTCGCTCTTGGTGCCTCCTTGGCCTCAGTGTCCACTCTGGGGGCCGTGCTTGAGGAGCCCTTCAGCCCGCCGCTGCACTCTGGGAGCCCCTCCTTGGGCTGGCCGAGGCTGGAGCTCCCTCTGCTTGAGGGGAGGTGTGGAGGGAGAGGCCCGGGCAGGAACCAAGGCTGTACAAGGCGCTCACCGGCCAGCCAGAGTTCTGGGTGGGAGCAGGCTCGGCTGGTCCCACACTCAGAGCGGCCGGCACTGCTGGCCCCTGGCAGTGAGGGGCTTAGCACCCAGCCAGCAGCCTTGGAGGGTATGCTGGTTCCCCTAGCAGTGCCAGCCCTCCTGTACTGTGCTCGAATTCTCGCCAGGTCTCAGCCACCTTCCCCGCAGGGCAGGGCTCAGGACCTACAGCCCACCATGTCCGAACCCTGCCACCCCGCCCACCTTGGGCTCCCGCGAGATCTGAGCTTCCCTGATGGGTTCCGCCCCCTGCTCCACCCGTGCCCGGTGGCATCAACTTCCCAATGGTTGAGGAGTGCAGGTGTGCCACATTGGACTGGCAGGCAGCTCTGCATGCTGCTGGGCGAGGGATCCACTAGGTGAAGCCAGCTGAGCTCCTGAGTTGGGTGGGGACTTGGAGAACTTTAATGTCTAGCTCAAGGATTGTAAATGCACCAGTGAGCACTCTGTGTCTAGCTCAGGGATTATAAACACACCAATCAGCACTCTGTCAAAATGGACCAATCAGCTCTCCGTAAAATGGAACAATCAGCAGGATATGGGTGGGGTCAGATAAGGGAATAAAAGGAGGCTGCCAGAGCCAGCAGTGGCAACCTGCTGGGGTCACCTTCCACACTGTGGAAGCTTTGTTCTTTTGCTCTTTACAATAAATCTTGCTGCTGCTCACTCTTTGGGCCGGCACTGCCTTTATGAGCTGTAACACTGCAAAGGTCTGCAGCTTCACTCCTGAGGCCAGCAAGACAATGAACCCACTGGAAACAATGAACAACACCAGATGTGCCACCTTTAACAACTGTAACACTTGCCATGAAGGTCTGCAGCTTCACTCCTGAAGTTAGCAAGACCACGAACCCACCAGAAGGAAGAAACTCTGGACACATCTGAAGGAACAAACTTCGGACACACCATCTTTAAGAACTGTAACACTCACCACGAGGGTCCACAGCTTCATTCTTGAAGTCAGTGAGACTAAGAACCCACCAATTCTGGACGCAGTATCTCGTTGTAGTTTTGATTTGTACTTCTTGATAGTTGAGAAATTTAAACATCTTTGAATTATCATGGAACCTTAACAAAAATCAATTGTGCATGTGAGAAAAGTTTTTTGGACTCTCATCATTCTTCTTTTTATTTTTTAATTTTTTTATTTTAATTTTTTAATTTTGAGATCGAGTCTCACTCTGTCACCCAAGCTGGAGTGCAGGGGTGCCTGCAACCTCTGCCTCCCAGGGTCAAGTGATTCTCCTGCCTCAGCCTCCTGAGCAGCTGGGATTACAGGCACACACCACTACACCTGGCTAATTTTTGTATTTTTAGTAGAGACTGGATTCCACCATGTTGGTCAAGCAGGCTGGTCTTGAACTCCTGACCTTGTTATCTGCCCACCTCAGCCTCCCAAAGTGCTGGGATTACAGGTGTGAGCCACTGTGCCTGGCCTGAATTCTCATTCTAATCTATTGATATTTATGTCTCTGTTGGCTAGTACAATGCAGCCTTGATTACTGTAGTTTTATAGTAAGTTCTGAAATCAGTAAGTATAAAATGTCCAACTTTGTTCCATTTATTCAAGATTATGGATCCTTTACATTTCGATATGAATTCTAGAATCAGCTTGTCCATTTCTCAAAAATGTCAGCTGGGGTTAGATAAATGATAATTAGATAATTAGTAAAGATCAATCAATAGATAAAATTGGGAAGTATGCCTTCTTCATAGAAGTATCTTCTGATCCATAGTCTTTCTGTTTTAGTTGTTTTAACTTGCTCCCAGAATGTTTGTATTTCTTTTCTTATGTTTATTACTATTTCAGTTTTATAATAATATAAAATTTTTTCTTAATTCCATTTGAGGTTGTGTATTACTAGTGCATAATGTAGCATTCTTGCATATTGATCTTGTATCGTATACCTTTGGTAAACTCATTAAATTAGTTGTAATAGGTTTTTAGTGAATTTCTCTGGATTTTCTTTATATAAGAACATATCATCTGTCAATAGAGATAGCTTTACTCTCTTTTCAATTCAGATGCCCTTTGTTTTCTTTACTTGCCTAACTGCTCTGAGAAGAAATTCCAATATAATGTCAAACAGAAATGTCAAGGAAAAATATTTTTGCCTTAAAAAATTTTCTTGGGGGGGAAATCATATCTTTTTCACCATCAATGGTAGTGTTTCTGGATCTTTCACAGATGCTTTTATCAGGTTGAGAATGCTCCCTTTTATTCCTAGGGTGCTGAGTGATTTTTTTTCTTTTTCTTTTTTTTTTTTTTTTTACCATTAAACAATATTGAATTATAACAAATTCTTATTCTGTGTCCATTGAGAAGTTGAGTTTTTCCCCTTTATTTTATTGATGTGGTATACTATATTGATTTTCATAAGTCGAACCTATGTTACATTCCTGAGAGAGATCAAACTTGATATTGTATATAATCATTTTTATATGTTGTTGGTTTTGGTTTACTACTCTTTTGTGAGAATTTTTATATCTATATTCAAAAGAGATATTAGTAGTTTTATTATGTTGTCTTTATCTGGTTTTAGTTTTGGGATAAAATTGGCCTCATAGAAGGAGTTGAGATACTCACACTTCCCTTCTATTTTTTGGAAGAGAGGTGACAAGTTTCTATTAATTTCTCTTTAACATTTGGTGATATTCACTAGTGAAGCCATGTACTCCTGAATTTTCTTTGTGGGAAGTGTTTTAATTACAAATTGAATCCGTTTATTTGCTATAGGTATATTCATATTTTCTATTTCTGTAGATTTACAGATCTACATTTCTCTTGGAGTACTATTCTACTGCAACCCAGAAGTTTTGGAATGCTGTTGTCCTCATTTTCATTTATCTCAAAGAGTTTTTCTAATTTTCCTTGTGATTTGTCCTTTGATCCCTTTGGTATTTAGAATTAAATGGTTTGTTTTTCACATATTTGTTAATATACTATATATTGATTTATAATTTTATTATATTGTGACTGGAAAGCATACTTTGTATTATTGCAATCCTTTAAAATTTAGAGAATTTTTTTTATGGTCTATCATATACAGTATCCTGAAGAATGTTCCATGTGCACTTTAGAAAATGGTGTATTCTGCTGTTTTTAGTTGGAGTATTTTATAGATGTTATTACATCTAATTTATTTATTCTAATAGTCAAGTGTTCGATTTTCTTATTGATCTTCTGCCTATTTTGTCCATCCATTATTGAAATTGGCGTATCAAAATCTCCAATTATTGTTGGGTTGTCTGTTGCTCTCTTCAATTCTGCCAGTTTTTCCTTCACATAATTTTGGGGTCTGTTGTTAGCTACATATATGTTTATAATTGTTGCGAGTTTCTGCTGGATAAATTTTTTATTATTATAAAATGTCTCTCGATTTCTAGTAACTTTATTTGTTTTAAAGTAAATATTTTTTGATACTAACATAGTCATTGTAGCTTTCTTGTGTTTGCTAGACACATGATATTTTTTTCATTATCTTACTTTGAACTAATTTTATCTTTAAATCTAAAGTGTATCTCCTGTAGATAACATGAAGTAGGATTTTTTCATCCAGTTTGACAGTCTCTGCCTTTTGACTCAATTGTTTAGCTGTTTCACATTCAATTTTATTTTTACCATTTGAATTTACTCATTTTACATTTTCTCTACATCTCATCTTTTTTACTCCCTTATTTCTCCACTATTACTTTTCTATTAAGTGAATGAATACTTTCTAGTGTAACATATTTATTCTGTTACTAAATTTTTCATCTTTTTTTGCTGTTCAGTTGTGATGTTAGTGGCTTCTCTAGGGCTTACTATATATACAACTTATATTCTGATTCCGATTTATATTAACATAAATTCTGGAGAGATATAGAAGCATTATTTTCTTCTCTCCTATTTTTGAATTATTAGTATTATTATAAGTGTTACAAACCCAACAATAAATTGCTTTAACTGTTACTGTCTATAATTTGGTATCTTTTTAAGATGCTAAGGGAAGAAAAAATAACTACATACTTACAGGGTTTGGTGTATTAACATTCTTGTTTACTACTTCTAATTCTCTTCACTTCATTATATTAATTTGGGTTCCCAACTAATGTTAATTTTTTTTTTCAATAGATCTGTGCTCCCACCTACAACTTTTGAGCTCTTATGCCAAACATATTATATTAGTATATATCATAGTACTAACTCTACAACTATATAGATATTGACTAATAAAAATGCTTTTAAATCAATTAAATCAATTCTTTTCTTAAATCAATTAAGAAAAGAAATGAGAAGAAATATACACATACATGTCCATTAGTCATTACAAAACCATATTTACCCATGCTTCCTGTCTGTATACGTGGATTTGAATTACTGTCTTAGATCACTTGCTTTCAGCTTAAAGAACTTTCCTTAGTATATCTTGCAAGGAAGGTCTACTAGCAATGAATTCTTTCACGTTTTGTTTATCTATAAGAGTATTTATTTTACCTACATTTTAAAATATACCATTGTAGAATTGAAGATTCTTGTTTGACAGTTGTTTTTCTGTGGGGCTGGTGGAAGGGGAGGCTCATTTTTGGTACTTTTCAATATGTCCTTTCACTTCCTTCTGACTTCTCCTATTTCTTTTAAATTTACTGGAGTTCCTTTTTATATGATAAATCATTTTTTTCTTGCTGTTTTCAAGAGTTTTTTTTTTTTTTTCCTTTGGTTTTCAGCATAGTTACTATGATGTTTTTATTTGGAACTTTTTGAGTTTATGTTCCTTAGAGTTTGTTGAGCTTCTTGGATATGTAAATGAAATTTTGTCTTTAAATTTGTGTATTTTTCAGCTATTATTCCTTGGAATCATTTTTCTGCTTCTTATTTTGTCTCCTCTCTCCTGATACTCCCAGTATATGTATATTTGAGAACTTAATGTTGTCCTCTGCCTAGCTCTATTGGTATCATACCAACTCTTGCACTTTGCTAATTGATAACAAATTGATTTACTGTTATGACCTGGGGTATAAATTGCTCCACAGCCTAACTTAATTAAAAATCTGAAGGGGTAGATTTTCAGGCTCATAGCTGACAAAACCATAGCTAACATTACACCTTGCAGAAATATAACTGAAAATTTTTCAGATTTAGAACAAGACAAAGATGTCTACTTTCATAATTTTTATTACATATATTGCTGGGCTGTCCTATATAGACAGCAATTAGACAAGAGAAAGAAATAAAGGGCATCCAAATTTGAAAGGAAGAAGTTAAATTATTCTTGTCCACAAAAGACATGCCATGCTATTATATTTTGAAAAACCATTAAAAAAAATTCCACCAAAGAAAACTGTTAGAATAAAAAACAAATTCAGTTAACTTGTGGGATACAAAGTCAACATATAAAAATTAGTAGCATTTATATATGCAAACAACAAATATCTGAAAAGGAAATCAATAAAACAATTCCATTTACAATAGCCACTATGCACACACACACACACACACACACACACATATATATATATAGAGAGAGAGAGAGAGCGCTTAGGAATAACTATAACCAAAGAAATGAAAGATCTATACATGAAAACCATAAGACAGTGATGAAAAAAATTGAAAAAGTCACCAAAAAATGGATAGATAGCTCATGCTCATGATTTAGAAGAATTAATATAATTAAGGCCAGGCATGGTGACCCACACCTGCAATCTCAGAACTTTGGGAGGCTGAGGTGGGTGAATCGTTTGAGGTCAGGAGTTCAAGATCAGTTTGGCCAACATGGCAAAACCATGTCTCTACTAATAATACAAAAACTGGCCAGGTGTTGTGGTATGCACCTGTAATCCCAGCTACTTGGAAAACTGAGGCACAAGAATCACTTGAAACTGGGAGCTGGAGGTTGCAGTGACCCAAGGTAGAGTCTCTGCACTCCAACCAGGGCAACAAAGTGAAACTGTCTCAAAAAAAAAAAAAAAAAAAAGAAAGAAAAGAAAGAAAAAAAGAAAAGAAAGAAAGAAAGAAAAGAAAGAATTCATATAATTAAAATCCCAATTCTACTCAAAACAATTT
Organism: Trachypithecus francoisi; assembly: GCF_009764315.1. NCBI lineage: Eukaryota > Metazoa > Chordata > Mammalia > Primates > Cercopithecidae > Trachypithecus > Trachypithecus francoisi. The sequence goes on from NW_022681462.1 coordinate 33,162,224, forward strand.
ACAGATAATTAAAATCCCAATTCTCCTCAAAACAATTTACAGATTCAATGCAATCTCTATAAAAACACAATTGACATTATTTCAAAAACAGAAAAAAAAATCTAAAATGTGTATGGAACCATAAAAAACCCTGAATAGCCAAAGCAATCCTGAGGGGGAGGGAGAAATCTGGAGGCATCTTACTACCTGATTTCAGAATATACAAGAAATCCATAGTAACCAAACAATATGATTCTACCATTAAAAAGACACATTGACCAATGGAACATAATAGAGAACACAGAAATAAATTCGTGTATTTACAGCCAACTCATTTTTAACACATCTGAAAAACATCCATTGGGAAAGGAAAGTTTCCTCAGTAAATGGTTCTGAGAAAACTGGATAACCAAATGCAGAAGGATTAATCTAGAGCCATAAATCTCATTATATGCAACAATTAAATAAAAATGTATTAAATATAAGACATGAGACTTAAAACTGCTAAAATACAGTATTAGGGAAATGCTTTGGGATACTGGTTTGCATAAACATTTTTGGGGTAAGAACACAAAATTCAGTCAATAAAACTACAAATAGACAAATGGGATCACATTAAGCTAAAAAGCTGCAAAACAAAGGAAACCATCAACAAAGTGAAGAGAGAATCTCCAGAATGGGAGAAAATATTTGCAAACTATTCACACCAAAAGGTATTAATAACCACAATACAGGAGGATCTCAAAAAACTCAACAGCAACAAACAAACAAAAACATCTGAACTGTTAAGGGGTAAAATATCTCAATAGACATTTCTCAAATAAGACATACAAACGGCCATGAAGTGTATTTTAAAAATTTCAACATCACTAATCATCAGGAAAATGCAAATCAAACCACAATAAGATAAGATCCCATCACTGTCAAAATTATTTTTATTAAAGAGAAAAATTAACATATGCTAGTGAGGATGTGGCAAAAGGAGAATTTTCATACACTGTTGATGGGAATGCAAATTAGCCAATATGAAAAACAACAAGCAGGATTCCTGAAAAAATTAAAAATAGAACTATCATTTGACCTAGTACTCCTACTACTGGCTATATAGCCAAAGAAAATAAAATCAGCATGTCAAAAAGATATCTGCACTCTCCTGTTTATTACAGCACTATTCACAATAGCAAATATATCGAGTCAACCTATATGTTCAATGGATGAAAGGATAACTAAAAAGTGTTACATATACACTATGGAACATTTTTCATCCATAAAAAGAATGAAATCCTCTCATTTCCAGAAACATGGATGAAACAGGAGGTCATTATATTAAGTTAATAAGCCAGGCAGAGAAAGACAAATATTCCATGTACTCACTGATATGTGTGTTAGTTTGACTCATGTTGCTGATAAAGACATACTCCAGACTGGGCAATTTACAAAAAAGAAAAATGTTTAATAGACTTACAGTTCCATGTGGTTTGGGAGGCCTCATAATCATGGTGGAAGGTGAAAGGTAAGTCACGCCATGCATAGACTGCAGCAGAAAAAGAGAGAGCTCATGCAAGGAAATTTCCGTTTTTACAATAATCAGATCTTGTGAGATTTATTCACTATCGCAAGAACACCAAAGGAAAGATCCAACCCCATGATTCAATCACCTCACACCCGGTTCCTCCTATGACACATGGGAATGTGGGATTACAATTCAAGATGAGATTTGGGTAGGGACACAGCCAAACCATATTATTCTACCTTTGTCTCCTCCTAAATTTCATGTTTTCACATTTCAAAACCAATCAAGCTTTCCCAACAGTCCTCCAAAGTCTTAACTCATTTCAGCATTAACTCAGAAGTCCATAGTCCAAAGTCTCATCTGAGACAAAGCAAGCCCCTTCTACCTATGAGTCTATAAAATCAAAAGCAAGTTAGTTACTTCCTAGATAAAATGAGGGTACAGGTATTGGGTAAATATAGCTATTACAAATGGGAGAGATTGGCCAAAACAAAAGGGTTACAGGCCTCATGCTAGTCTGAAATCCAGTGGGGCAGTCAAATCTTAAAGCTCCAAAATGATCTCCTTTGATTCCATGTCTCACATTTAGGTCATGCTGATGCATAGTCTTGGGCAGCTCTGTCCATGTGACTTTGCAGGGTACAGCCTCCTTCCTGGCTGCTTCCACAGACTGGTATTGAGTGTCTGTGGCTTTTCCAGGCACACAGTGCAAGTTGTCAATGGATCTATCATTCTGGAGTCTGAAGAAGAGCAACTCTCTTCTCACAGCTTCACTAGGTGCTGCCCCAGTAGGGACTCTGTTTTGGGGCTCCCACCACACATTTCCCTTCTGCACTGTCCTAGCAGAGGTTCTCCATGAGGACCCTGCACCTACAGCAAGTTTCTGCCTAGATATCCAGGCCTTTCCATATATCTTCTGAAATCTAGGCAGAGGTTCCCAAACCTCAATTCTTGACTTCTGTGCACTCACAGGCTCAACACCACATGGAAGCTGCCAAGACTTGAGGCTTGCATGCTTTCAAGCCATGGCCCAAGCCCTATGTTGGCCCCTTTCAGCCATGGCTGGAGTGGCTGGAACACAGGGCACCAAGTCCCTAGGCTGTGCACAGCATGGGGACCCTAGTTCCAGCTCATGAAACCACTTTTTTTTTCTTTCTAGGCCTGCTGTGAAGACCTCTGACATTTCCTGGAGACACTTTCCCCATCGTCTTGGTGATTGGTATTCAGCTCCACATTACTGTGGGAAAGAGAGTTTCTGGGGTGCCAGGTAAATTGGTTTCCCCTGTGTGAGACACTCATGGGAATCCATGGGCAGCCTCTGGGAAGAAAATTCTCCTTATTGCCTTCATGTCTTTATGCCCTGGGAGCATAACCACTCAGCGGCATTCCACAGGTTGCTCAGGGAGATAACATTCTCTTGAAGCAGTGGAGCACAATCCAACATCTTGGCTTCTCCTGAAATCTACGCCCACCTGTTTCAGTCCTGATAAGTTAAATATCTTAAATAGTTTACAAACACACCTTTGCTCAAGGAAATTTACAGAAATCGCCACTACTATACATCTTATCAAATGACTCACGAGTTCTCCCTCACTGATTAATCCTTTTTCTCATCCTTTCTCCCCCTCCCATCTTCCCTAAGAACAAAGAGCTTATAAACCAATATATTGGGCAGAGCCCGAGAGCTCTGGGCTGTGAGCAAGCCTCCAATGCTCCAGTCCCCTGGACCCACCTTTTAAACGCTTCTTCTGTCTCTTTCTAACTCCTTTGTCTCTGCCGGACTGGGTGGTGTGGGGCTGGTTTCCCCAACATGTGGCGCCCAGTGTGGGGCTCCCCATAATCTGTACAAATAATCCAGTGAAGAAATGCCAGAGTGTGGAAAGTAGAGGACAACTGATGAAGGACACCCAAGTACTTTCACTTCAGTCTCTACAGGTAAGTAGGGTGCTCGGAGAATTCCAGGGTAACCTCGGGAAAATATGGGTCAGGTTGAAAGTAAGTTTGCTAATTACTTAAGTCTGGTATGGCAGTTAGTACACCACATGGGTGTAATTTTGAGTACCCCAAATCTCACATCTTTGTTCCATCTTGTAGAAAAGTATTCTCCTTGGTTCCCGAAATACCGAACCATGAATGTAAAAGATTTGGACAAGGTCGGATCAGACTTACAATGAGAACAACAAGAGGGCCACAATATTCTCTTGTCTGCTTGGTCTGTGTGGTTGGCAATTAAAACAGCACTGGAGCCTCTCCACACTGAGGAGAAGGAGGAGGAGTTTCAGGATGACATAGAAAAGTTTAATAATCAAGAGTTTGATGATCAGCCAAGTGAATCTCACAGTCTAGTTTAAAAAAGGGAGAGAAAGGGGAAGTTATATATGCTAACCTCCAAAAACTTATGAAAGAAACAGTTTCACCTACTGCAGAAACAGTGCCATCTACTGTGCCTTTAGGGGAAAGTCCAGAACGGCCTCTCCCACCTCAGCCTGATGAATTTTTGGAATGGAAGCCTGAGATGCAGCTTGCCGCTCCCATTATTGCATGCTCCGCCATTAACTATGGCGAAGGGAAGCTTCAGGCTTGTCCAAGAGCCTTTTATGGTGAGGGAATGATCCAGGCTTGTCCACCTGTTAATTATGGTGGAGGAATGCTGTGAGCAGGCCCAAATACAAATTATCATACAGGGACAATCCAGGCATCCGTTCACCAGGCACAAGAAATGGGGGATTTGGATGCTTGGCAGTTTCCAGTAATTATTTTGCCAGTTGAGGAGCCCAGAGAACATACTCAAGCATGCTGGGAGGCATTTCCGTTTAAAATATTAATAGATTTAAAGCCAGCAATTGGACAATATGGGCCAAATTCTCCTTATGTTGTTCATTCCTTGTTACAATCTTTGGCTTGTAACTGGCATTTAATACCTATGGATTGGGAGTCATTAGCCCAATCCACCCTGTCCCCCTTTCAATTTCTCCAATTTAAAACCTGGTGGACACATGAAGCAACAAATCAGGCACGCAGACATGCTCAAGCCCAACCTCCCATTAATATCACATCTGATCAATTGCTTGGAATTGGACAGGCAGGGGGTATTGTAAATCAACAGATGGTAATGGGTGATGAGGCTGTTGATCAGTTCAGAACTATATGCCTAAGAGCCTGGGAAAAATTCATGACCCTGGTACTACTTATCCTTCTTTTAACTCAGTTCAACGGGGTTCAAGGGAGCCTTATCCAGATGTTATCACCCATTTACAAGACATGGCTCAAAAGGCTATTTCGGATTCTCATGCCAGGAAAGCGATCATTCAGCTGCTTGCTTATGAAAATGCTAATATAGAATGTCAGGCAGCAATTAGACCTATTAAGGGAAAGGCAAATCTAAGTGAGAAAACACTTTAAGTGAATACATTAAAGCCTGTGATGGCATTGGGGGACACTTACATAAGGCCAGCCTCCTTGTTCAGGCAATGGCTGGACTAAGGGTAACGAAAAACATATGAGTATTCCATGGATCTTGCTATAATTGTGAACAGATAGGACAAACAAAAAGAGAGTGTACAAAGAGCCAAAAAAGGTAAAACTCAGGAGGAAAAAGCAGGGAACCAGGTACATGTCCTAGATGTAAAAAAGGAAAACACTGGGCTAATCAATGTCATTCGAAGTTTGATAACAACGGACAGCCCTTGCTGGGAAACAGGCAAAAGGGCCAGACCCAGGCCCCAATTCAAAATGGGGCCTTCCCAATTCAGGACGGGACATCCCCAACTCCAAACGGAGTGTTTCTGGCCCAGTCTCTCCCTGCACAAATATGCAGCAATTGTCCCCTCCACAACTAAAAGTGGGGCAGTAGATTTATATTGTACTGAAGCCATATCCCTCCTTCTTGGGGAGCATCCTAGGAAGGTCCCAATGGGAGTTTACGGCCCATTGCCAAACAGCACAGTGGGACTTATACTGGGAAGGTCCAACTTAAACTTAAAGGGAATTCAAGTACATACTGGAGTAGTGGACTCTGATTGCAAGGGAGAAATTCAAATTGTTATCTCCTCCACTGCTCCCTGGAGTGCTAATCCAGGTGACAGAATAGCTTAACTATTGCTTTTACCATATGTTAAGTTAGAAGAAAGCTCAGAAAAAAAGAACAGGAGGATTTGGAAGCACAAGTTCAGCAGGCAAGGCTGCCTATTGGGTAAATCAAGTCTCTGACAATAGACCTATTTGTATGGTCACTATTCAAGGAAAACAATTTGAGGGTCTGGTCTACACAGGAGCAGATGTGTTGATCATAGCTCTTTATAAATGGCCAAAAATATAGCCTAAACAAAAAGCCCCAGTGGGTCTTTTTGGTGTCAGAACTGCTTCAGAAGTTTTCCAAGGTACATTTATCTTACCATGTCTTGGTCCACAAGAACAGGAAGGCACAATAAAACCTCTAATTATGCCCATTCTTGTTAACTTATTGGGGAGAGATCTGCTTCAGCAATGGGGCACAGAAATTTCAACCCCTTCTCCCTGGTACGGTCAAGCTAGTCAAAGAATAATGTCAAATATGGGCTATGTTCCTGGAAAAGGCCTAGGAACACAGGAGATCAGCATTTTTAAACCCATACAGGTTACTGTGAAAAATGACCTAAAAGGATTAGGTTACTATTTTTGGGGGCGGTCACTGTTGAGCCTCCAAGTCCTATTCTCTTAAAATGGAAGGCCCAAAATTTTGTTTGGGTCAAGCAGTGGCCACTTTCTCAAGAAAAATTGGGGGCCTCACAGGAATTAGTCAAAGAGCAATTAAAGGAAACATTGAGCCCACATGTTCTCCATGGAATTTGCCAGTGTTTGTAATAAAGAAAAAATCTGGCAGATGGCTATCCGACTTATTATTAGCAGATGCTAACCGACTTATGAGCGGTCAGTGTAGTCATCCAACTGAAGAGGGCCCTGAAGCCAGGGCTTCCAACCCCCACCATGATTCCTAGAGACTGGCCATTAATAATTACAGATTTGAAGGATTCCTTTTCTTAACATTCCTCCAGCAGAGTCTGATTTTGAGAAATTTGCTATTACTATTCTTGCTATGAACAACAAGGAACAAGAAGCCAGATAACATTGGAAAGTCCTGGTGCAGGGTATGTTGAATAGTTCTACTATTTGTCAAACTTTTGTGGGGAAAGCTATTCAACTTATGAGAGATTAGTTTCCCAATTCGTATGCTATTCATTATAAGGATGACATATTGTATGCAGCCAAAAATTGAGACCAACTTATCCAGTATTATTCATATTTACAGGAGGTGGTAGCCAATGCTGGATTGCTCATAGCAACAGATAAAATTCAAATGACCACTCCTTTCCAATATTTGGAAATGCAGGTTCAGGAAAGGGCAATTAAACCCCAACATGTTCAAATTCGAAAAGACTCTCTGAAAACTTTAAATGATTTTCAAAAATTATTAGGGGATATCAATTGGATTTGACCTACTTTGGGAATCCCTACCTATGCTATGTCTAATCTGTTCTCTATTTTAATAGGAGACCCTTCTCTCAATAGTAAATGAGAACTGACTCCTGAAGCTGCCAAAGAATTACAAATAATTGAAGAAAAAAACAACAGGCCCAGGTTAATAGAATACACTCAAGTTTGCCATTACAGTTCATTGTGCTCCCTACTCTCCATTCTCCTACAGGGGTTATAGTTCAGAGTGAGAACTTAGTTGAATGGTCTTTTCTGCCTCACAATACCGTTAGAACACTCACAGTATACTTGCATCAGATGGCAATCTTGATTGGGCAAGCTCACCTTAGAGTTGTTAAACTTTGTCACTCAGATCCAGATAAGATTATAGTTCCAATGAATAAAAATCAGATTTGGCAAGCCTTTGTTAATTCGGTCAATTGGCAAATAAATTTAGCTGGCTTCATTGAAGTGTTTGACGATCATTATCCAGAAAACACAATGTTTCAGTTTTTAAAGCTAACAACATGAGTCTTTCCAAAAATTACCTGTAGTGCTCCATTGGAAGGAGCAGTGACTGTGTTTACAGATGGCTCTAGCAATGGAAAAGCAGCTTATGCAGGACCTAAAAACAGAATTATTCAAACTGCCTTTCAATCAGCACAGAGGGTTGAATTACAGGCAGTTACAGCTGTGTCAGAAGACTTTAAGGAACCTGTAAATATTGTCTCTGATTCAGCTTGTTTTTCAACCCACTCAATACATAGAAACTGTACTCATTAAATATCTTGTGGATGAAAAACTCTTATCACTTGTTTTCTTCTTTACAAAAGGCAGTGCTTGATCGCTGTTTTCCTTTCTATATTATGCATATTTGAGCACACACTAATCTTCCTGGGACCCTTGTAAGAGCTAACGAACAAGCTGATTTACTAGTTTCCACTGTGTTTTCTAATGCCCAAGATTTTCACTCCCTAACACATGTTAGCACAGCCCGACTTAAACAAAAATATAAGATTACTTGAAGACAGGGAAAGAACGTTTTGTAACATTGCCTTCAGTGCCAGGTACTACAACTGCCACATGAAGGGACTGGTGTTAATCCATGGGGATCAACCCCCAATATATTGTGGCAAATGTATGTAACCCATGTACCTTCATTTGGGAAACTTTCATACGTCCATGTTATTATAGATACCTTTTCTCATTTTGTATTAGCAACTTGCCAAACAGGTGAGGCAGCTGCTCATATTAAAAGACATTTACTTTCCTGTTTTGCTGCCATGGGCATCCCACAAAAGATTAAAACAGACAATGACCCAGGCTACTGTAGTAAATCTTTACAAGCGTTCCTTTAATGATGGCACATTGAGCACAGTACTGGAATCCCCTATAATTCTCAAGGCCAAGCCATTGTTGGACAGGCTAATCAAACCTTAAAAATCTCAATTACAAAAACAAAACACAGAGGGAGGAACCAGAGAATACTCTACTTCTACTTCCCATATGCAGCTACAATTGGCTCATATCACTTTAAATTTTTTGAATTTGTCTAGAGATCAGGCTACAATGGAAGCAGAGTGGCATCTGACAGGACAAAAAATAAATCCTCATGAAGGAAAACAGGTGTGGTGGAAGGACGTCAGAAGCAAAACCTGGGAAAAGGGCTAAATCATTACATGGGGTCAAGAGTTTGCTTGTATCTCACCAGTAGGTAATCAGCTTCCTTTCTGGGTACCCACAAGACATCTTAAGCTGTGACATGAGCCAGAATCCAAGGAAGAGGAAAAGACCTTTGAACGTCCCTGCACCCCGTTTGCCGGATGGCTCAGATGAACATCTCTGTTGAGCAGATGGAAACCAGTAAAACTTCCCAAGCAACTCCACCAACCTGGGGGCAGATGAAGAGACTAGCTCACATTGCAAAAGAGAACCTGAGGTCTCACCAGTAATCTAATGGTAGCTATGATGGTGGTAATCTCCTGGCGGTGAGTCTCCCCATAGCTGAGGCAGATCAAAATTATACTTATTGGGCCTACACTCCATTCCCACCACTGATTAGGCCTGTTACATGGATAGACCCCCTGGTGGAGGTTTTTGTTAATGATAATGTCTGGAGACCTGGACCAACACATAACTGAGGTCCTACACATCCAGAGGAGAAAGGAATGTTAATGAATGTTTCCATTGGTTATCGCTTTCCTCCCATCTGCCTGGGGCTGGATGCAGGATGTTTAAATTATGATAAACAAAGTTGGATGGTTTATGTCCCTGCACATAATGGATCAAAAGCCTCTATTCATGCAATCAGTGGAAGAATGTTTCAATCTTTGGCCACTATTAAGTACCTTGAGCATGGCTATGTTATGACACATTGCTAGATTAATAAATTTAAACCTAATAAGAAGCTTTGCCCTAGGCAGGCCACTAAATGGTCTTGAAAGCTAGAGGTGCTAACCTGGGAAGATTGTATTGTAAACAGCGCTGCTGTACTGGAAAATAATTCCTATGGAATCATCATTGATTGGGCCCCTTGGGGATGCTTTGCAATAAATTGTACTGGACAGCATGAAGATTGTAGAGAGACTCCCTTTGCAAATGATTACCCAGATAGTATAGAAGAGTTGAAACAAATTACCCTATTAAATGGGAGGATAATGATATGGCTCCTCCAAGCCCAAAAGTGATTGATCCCATTATAAGTCCAGGACACCCAGAATTGTGGAAATTAATGATGACTCAAACCCTGATTCAGATTTGGAAAGGAGAATATAAAACAGAGACCCAAAACTTCGATTTGTTGTAGCCATGACCTCTAATTGGATGGGTCCCATCGTAGAGTTGTGTTAAACCTCCTTTTATGTTGGCAATGGGAAAAATTAATATCCTACCTGACTCTCAAACCATATCATGCCTCAACTGTTGTCTTTTTACCTACATTAATTCTACCTTTAATAAAAATAATAGCATTTTACTGGTTAGGACCTGAGAAGGAGTTTGGATACCTTTTCCCTCAATAGACTTTGGGAGGCCTCTCCCTCCATACATATTATCACTGAAGTACTAAAAGGAATACTTAATAGATCAAAGAGATTCATATTTATGTTAATAGCTGTGATCTTGGGTCTTATAGCTGTCACAGCTACTGCTGCTACTGCTGTTGTTGCTTTGCACTCTTCTATTCAAACTGCAGGCCTTGTGGATACTTGGCAGAAAAATTCTTCTAAGCTTTGGAATTCCCAAAACCAAACAGATCAAAAATTGGCAAATCAAATTAATGACCTCTGTCAAACAGTAATTTGGATGGGAGATGAGATTAGGAGTTTGGAGCCTAGAATTCAAATGCAATGTGATTTGAATACTTCGAATTTTTGTATTACTCCTAGCTCTTATAATACTACTGAACACCACTGGGAGATAATTAGACTTCACCTACAAAGAAAAGAAGATAATTTAACACTAGATATTGCTAAACTGAAAAAACAAGTTTTTGAAGCATCTCAGGCTCATCTCACCCTTCTGCCTGGAGCTGATATTCTTGCTGGAACCACTGATGGGCCTTCTAATACCAATCCTTTAAAGTGGACAAAAACCATAGGTGGATCAACAATTGCAAATTTTATTTCAGTTTGTGTCTGTTTATGCTGTTTGTTTTTAGTCTACAGATGCAGATGGTGACTTGGGAGAGAAGCCAGACACCATGAATGAGCCATGATAGCAATGGCGGTTATTATTAATAATAATAATAATAATAATAAAGACAAAAAAGGGGGTCATGTGGGAAAGAGAGTTTCTGGGGTGCCAGTTGAGTTGGTCTCCCCTGTGTGAGACACCTATATGAAGCCATAGGCCCCCTCTGAGGATAAAAATCTCCTTATTGTCTTCATGTCTTTATGCCCCGAGAGCATAATCACTCAGTGGCATTCCACAGGTTGCTCAGGGAGATAACACTCCCTTGAAGCCGTGGAGTACAATCAAACATCTTGGCTCCTCCTGAAATCCACTCCCACCCGTTTCAGTCCTGATAAGTTAAATATCTTAAGTAGTTTAGACACACACCTTTGCTCAAGGAAATACACAGAAACCACCACTCCTATACATCTTATAGAATGACTCAGTAGTTCTCCTTCACTGATTCTTTTCCTCATCCCTTCCTCCCCCTCCCATCTGCCCTAAGAACAAAGAGCTTGTAAATCAATAAATTGAGTGGAGCCCAGGAGCTCTAGGCTGTGAGCAAGCCTCCAATGCTCCAGTCCCCTAGACCCACCTTTTAAATGTTTATTCTGTCTGTTTCTAACTCCTTTGTCTCCACCGGACTTAGGGTACCCGCTAGGTGGGGTGGGGCTGGTTTCCCCAACATTATTTATGCAAATTTCTGCAGCTGGCTTGAATTTCTCCTCAGAAAATGGGGTTTTATTTTCTATGGCATCGTTAGGCTGCAGATTTTTCAAACTTTTATGCTCTGTTTCCCTTTTGAAACTGAATGCCTTTAACAGCACCCAAATCACCTCTTGAATACTTTACTGCTTAGAGATTTCTTTAACCAGGTGCCCTAAATCTCATTCAAGTTCAAAATTCCACAAATCTCTAGGGCTGGGGCAAAATGTTTCCAGGCTCCTTGCTAAAACAACATGAGTCAACTTTGCTCCAGTTTCCAAAAAAGTTCCTTATTTCCATCCACAGGTCTTTCATCAGCATGGATTTCATTGACAACCTCAGAATGGATTTCATTGTCAATATAATTATCAGTATTTTGGAAAGCCATTCAACATATCTCTAGGGAGTTATAAACTTTCCCACATTTTCCTGTCTTCTTTTGAGCCCTCCAAACTGTTCCAACCTCTGCCTGTTGCCCAGTTCCAAATCACTTCCGCAGTTTTCTGTATCTTTTCAGCAGTGCCCCACTCTACTGGTACCAATTTACTTGTATTAGTTTATTTTCATGCTGCTGGTAAAGACATAACTGAGACTGGGCAATTTACTACAAAAAAAAAAAAAATGTTGAATGGATTTACAGTTCCATGTGAGGCCTCACAATCATGGTGGAAAATGAAAGGCAGCAAAGAGAGTTTGTGCAAGGAAACTCCCATTTTTTCAAACCATCAGATTTCTTGAGGTTTATTCACTATCATGAGAATACCACAGGAAAGACCTGCCCCCATGATTCAATCACCTCCCACTGGGTTCCTCCCACAACACATGTGAATTGTGGGAGTTATAATTCAAGATGAGATTTTTGTGGGGACACAGCCAAATCATATAAATGTGGATGCTGAAAAATTAGATCTTATGGAGGTAGAAAGTTAATTGATGGTTACCAGAGGCTGGGAAAGATACAGGGGAGAGGGTGAGAATTTAGTTAGTGGGTACAAAAATTCAGTTAGATAGAAGGAATAAGAGCTAATGTTTGGTAGTAAATTAGAGCAACCCTAGTTCCCAATAATCTGTGTGGTTCAAAACTGCTGAAGGAGAGAAAATGGAATGTTCCCAGTATAAAAAAGGTATGAATGTTTGGCAGTAATGGATGGCTCAATTGCCCTGGTTTGATCTTTACACATTATATGTGTATGCACAAAATACCACATGTACACCAAAAATTTGTACACTTATTTATCAATAACAAAAATTAAAATATATTTTCATTATAATAGATACCCAAACCTGTAACATAGTTTACAATCATTATCAAGTATTATATATTGTACATAACTGTAGGTGATAGATTTTCATAGGACTGGTAGCACAGATTTGTTTATATCAGCATCACCACAAACTTATGAGTAATATATTGTTCTATAATATTACAAGGGCTATGATATCACTGGGAAATAGGAATTTTTCAGCTACATCATAATCTTATGGCACTATGGTCATATATGCAGTTCATCATTGACTAAAAACATTATAATGTGGCACCTGACCATACATATTTTAATATTTTCACCTGTTATTTTTGGGGGGAATGGTTCTATTGAGCTCCTTACACTGCCATATTCTTGTAGTGAATTTCCAATCAATAGTGAATTGCATTCTCATGCTTGATTTTATCCTAGTAATGTAATTTTATTAAAATTAGTACATAAGACCTAAATGTTCAGAAACATAAGAATGATTTTTTTCTATACACTTCCAAATTAGTTAACACTATTTATTAAATCTAAAATAAAGTGTCACTGTTACCACAGAAGATTTTCCTGACACTCCAGGATTGGTAAAATTACTATATGTACTTTTAGCACTTATGACAAGAATAATTTTCAGTATTTAGGTCATTAATATTTAATGTATCCATCCTCAACTAAATTAAATATTTTATAAAGTTAGGATCTACAGAGTTATCATTGGTTTGGTTTTCATGTCTTCTGTGATTTTTATTGTTGTCACCAGCACAGAGAACAATGTCTGGTGTCTAAAAAGCTCTTAATATGTATTGAAACAATGAATGAAGAAAAGGAACTGACCAAGTTTCTTATTTGACACAGTTCTTTTGAAGTAGCCCCATAGAAGTTGACTTAGCCCCATAAATATTTACTGTGAGGCAGTTGTTTCTTTCCATTTTTAAAGCATGTTTAACCAGTCCTAATATCCCAATAGCCAAATCCAATCATGTGATTATAAAAAGGGTGTGTTTATGAGTGAGAATGAGTGTGAGAGAGACAGAGTATGTGCGTGTGTGTCTGCATGTGTAATGTTAAAGAAAATGGAAACTTAGCAAGAATTTGGCTTCCTCTAAGACATAAAAACACAAAGTTATTTGAATCAAGTCAAAACTAGACCTTTTAAAAATGACTAGTATTTTCAAAGAATATAGAGACTTGTTTTCTCTTGCTCGTATCTGTCATCTTCAATTTGGAGTGAGAAGGATCTGTACTATATGTGTGAAACTGCAAGTGTGAAGGAGGATGAGTGCATGGCAAGGTTTTCTCAGAATGTACAGTTCTTGGTCTCTGACTTCCCATCTACAGATTATTGAAATAGTACATGTGACGTAGCTTTCAGATGTGCTGGAAATTAAAGAAAACACACATTGAAAAAATATAGTTAAGAACTGTCAAACAGGATTGCTGAGACCAGCTCAGTGGTGGAGACCCTAACCCAGCAGTGCTAGAGGAATTACAGACCCACACACAGAAATACAGAGTGTGGAGTGGGAATCAGGGGGTTGACAGCCTTCAGAGCTGAGAGCTAAGAACAGAGTTTTACCCAAATATTTATTGATAGCAAGCCAGTGATAAGCATTGTTTCTATAGATTATAGATTAACTAATATGGGAAACAAGGGGATGGGCTATGGCTAGTTTTCTGCAGCAGGAACATTTCACTAAGGCACAGATCGCTCATGCTATTGTTTGTGGTTCAGGAATGCCTTAAGCTATTTTCTGACCTGGGTGGTCCAGGTGATCCTTGCCCTCATTCTGGTAAACCAACATCCTTCAGTGTAGATGTTATAGCCATCACTAGCATGTCACAGTGCTGCAGAGATTTTGTTTATGGCCGGTTTTGGGGCCTGGTTATGGCCAGATTTGGGGGCCTGCTCCCAGCAGGATAGTGATCATGAGAGGGATTGTATTTTGTAAAATTCATGTGAGGTATATGTGAATTTGAGAGGCTAAGTATATATTATTTGGGTATGCTAATGTTTGTGAACAATTTGCACAATATCCCAAGTTAGAAAAGAGTTAGTTTTAGTTTTTTATTCACAAAGCGATGCTCGATGTTAAAATTTATTTCAATCCTTTTTATATGCTCACTATAAATGTTTTAGTGTTTTTTACACATAGATCCAGTAATTTATTAAACACCATAGTTGTTCATTTGTTTTCTTTTGATTTTACTTAAAAAAAATTAAATATCTTGCCAAGAATGTGCTTATTTAATATTTTTTTCATTCTGATTTTTTGCTTTGCAATATCCATTGACTGAAACTTTTTTGGGGGTGAGAGGGTAGAGAAGAGTGATCTATTATTTTAAAAGAGGTAGGTTTTATGAATGTAAATTTACTAACTGTTATCACTTTGAATAGCACAGAAAATCAATAGAGATGAGAAATGGGGTGTTAGCCTCTGAATTTCTATGCTGTGATTCTGTGTCTCCCCAGTTAAGAAAATCACACTGAGGAAAAGAATAAAAAGTTACAAGCAGGTTGTTATTTCTTTTTCTGAATTGAAACCCTTCCTTTTTTCTTTTCATTTTTTAAGAGGGCAATCATTTCTACCTCTTCCAAAAGATTCTTTTGTTGAGAAAAAAAGTAATTGATTTTTCTTTTATTCACAATGAAATGGAGAAGCAAGCAGAATAAAAGCACCATTATAGTAAGTATAATCTTGAATTCTTTCAGAGTAATCATAAAACCTAGAATTGTTATTAATCAAGAACAAAGTATGTTGAGATATGTTTCCATGTTACTTTTAGCATCTTCAACTGAGCTGAAACTCACCAGATTAGACCACAGAAATTTCTGATGGAGAAAAACTACACAGCATTGATTATTATCTCTACTACATGCATGTTAATTTACCATTTATAGTCAAGAGAGAATATCCTCACATTAGTATACCAAAAAAGCCATAGTTAAATATTAAGTCTCTCTTGTTAATTTAAATCTGAACATCGATCATTCTCTTCTCTTTTTCAGCCATAATGTAATGAAACTAACCTAAGAGAAACATCTTATCACCAATCCTTAGCTGCTTTGAAATTTATAGGGAATCATTTAGAAATAGCTAGATATAAAGATTTAATAAATTCCTGAGAATAACATAATTACTCTTGGTAAATTTCTTTCCTTTCAAAGCTATGGCACACACTGCAAAGGGCACATGTAAGCCAAATATGCATTAAAATATAAATAATAGTTAAATAATTTAGGTTAAATAAACATGCCATGTTTAGTAATTATCTGTGTTAAAAGTTGCAGTTTATGTGTACAATCTGCTTATCTCCTAATCAGAATCACCAAGAGGATTTTTCTAGGTATTTAGACTTTTAAGCTCTACCCAAACATTGTAATTCAATACAATGATTACAAACCTTCATATTTACATTTTCAGGAAGAAATACACAAGGGGCTTCTGGTTCAGAAGAGATGACATATAATAATTTTCTCTGCTCTTCCCCATTATATACATCTTTAAACTTTGAAAATTGTGTAAGAATTAACTAAAGGAGAATCTTGAAACATAATAAAAGAAGGATAGCCAGTTTGGGACCTCAACACTGGAGGAAGAGTATAGCAGCAAAATGTATTACCCCGCCCCCCAGCCAATGAATAGAAGATGGCTTCTCATGCCTTGTATCCACTGACCTCCAATCTAGCAAAAGAAGAAAGCCCAGATATGATTATTTTTGCCCTGAATGGAAGGACTTAGACAACATCAGATAAGCCTTAGAACACGTAAGAGAGATCATTGGATGGCTTTCCAAAAATAAGCAGACAGAGGAAGCACTGCTTCTCTGCTGGGCATAACACTATCCTTTCTACCAAGAGAGTTCAGGTGGCTAGGCAAAGCCAGCAAGAGAGAACCATCTATACCACTTAACGTGGTACAGGTCATATCCATGGACCTAAGATTCTGCCCCTCAGAGACACAAAACTGGCACAGATAACTAGAAAAAGGGAGTTGATTACAGTAAGCAGGTTGAGTAAAATGCAAAATGACACAACCAGCTTAAGTGGCCCAGTCTAGGAAGCCTTTTTTTTCCCACTGTTCCACAGGCTGAATCCCACACTCAAAGATACTGTATCATTGAGGGAAACTCTTGTAAATCCGTTATACCCTTGGTAGGAAATTCACCAAGAGTTACCTGGCCTTGGGAAACCTCTTCCACCTCATATGCAATCTATCTGTCACCCATCATACCAGGAACCAGAAGAATCACAACTTGAATGAGAAATGACAATTAACTGATACAAACACGAAGGTAAACATGATATTAGAATTACATGAAAATAATTTCAAGTAAGCTGTCATAAAAATTATTTAACAGTCAAATAAAAATTTAATTACAGAAAATAAAATATGAAAAAGAAAGACTATAAAAAATGAATATTATAGAATGGAAAAACACAACAATAAAAAAATTAAAAACTTATCAGGAAACTTTTTACTGGTAAGGAAAAATTACTGAATTCGGTAATAAAGCAGAGATGACACAGGATAGAATCACTGACTTTAAGGACATAACTACAGAATTAACCTGATCTGGAGAACAGAGAAAATAAGTTGAAAAAAAAAGACCACCACCTCAAGAACCTGTAAGACAATATCAAAGTGTTAACATTCATATAATTGTATTTCCAAAAGGAAGAGACAAAAGAAAATGGGGAAAAAATGTATTAAAAAATAATGGCTGAAAACTTCTCAATTTTGCTAGACATTAAACTATAGGTCAAGAAGCTGAACCAATTTCAGATATGATAAATGTAAAGAAATTTATAACCAAACACATTATAGGTAAACTATTAAGAAGTAAAGATAGAGAAAATATTCTGTCAACAGCCAGAGTAAAAAGATGAAATACCTATAGGGAAATACCAATAAGAATGATGGTAGATTTCTCATCTGCAACCATGAAGCATAAAGGAAGCACCTTTCTTGTACTTAAAATTAAAAAATAACTACTATCTATAAATTCTATAACTGCCAGGTTTATTCTTCTGGATTTTAAGAAAAATAAAGACATTCTCAGATGAAGAAAGGCTAAAAATAGTCACAAATATACCTACATTTAAAGATTAGCTAAAGTAATTTATTCAATCATCAAGGGTGATAATAAAAGAATTTTATCTGGGAGCATCAGGATGAAAGAAGAAACAATAGAAAGAGATAGGCCTGCGATGGGTTGAGAAGAGCGGCAACAAAGGTCTCTGAAATGCCCTAGAGGCATTTTCTCCCTTTTCTTGGCTATTAACATTTGGCTCCTCTTTACCTATGCAAATTTCTTCAGCCTTGAATACCTTCCCAGAAAATGGGTTTTTGTTTTTTACTACACGGTTGACCTACAAATTTTCCAAAATTGTACACTCTGCTTCCCTTTTAAATATAAATTCTAGATTCAGATAATTTTTTTGTTTATGCAATTGAGCATAGGCTTTTAGAAGCAGCAAGGACACATTTTGAATACTTTGCTGCTTGGAAATTTCTTTCACCAGATACCCTAAGTCATCTCTCTCAAGTTCAAAGTTCCATGGATCTCTAGATCAGGGACACAATGCTGCCAATCTCTTTGCTAAAGCATAGCAAGAGTGACCTTTATTTCAGTTTCCCATAAGTTTCTCATCTCTATCTGAGACAACCTCAGCCTGGACTTCGTTATCTATATCACTATCAGCATTTTGGTTACAACAATTTAACAAGTCTCTAGAAAGTCCTAAACTTTTTTCCCTCATCTTCCTGTTTTCTGAGCCCTCCAAACTGTTCCAACCTCTGCCCGCTACCCAGTTCCAAAGCCACGTTCACATTTTCAGGTATTTTCATAGCAATGCCCCACTCCCAGTACCAATTTTCAATATTTGTCCATTTTCACACTGCTATAAAAAATTACCTGAGACTGGGTAACTTATGAAGAGTAGAGGTTAAATTGAGTCACAGTTCTGCTGGCTGTACAGGAAGCATGGCTGTGAGACTTCAGGGAAGGTACAATCATGGCAGAAGGGCAAAGGGGAAGCAAGCATGGCTTCACACGGGGGCAGGAGAGAGAGAGCAAAGGAGGAAGTGCCACACACTTTTTAAACAATCAGATCTTGTGAGAACTCACTCAGTATCATGAGAACATCCAGGGAGAAATCTGCCCTCATGATATAATCACCTCCCACCAGGTCCCTCCTCCAACATTGGGGATTTCTATTCAAATAAGATTTGGGTGAGGAAACAGAGCCAAACCATATTACTAGGAAGGTAAGATCACAAACTCTGCCAGGTGCGGTGGCTCACACCTACAATCCCAGCATTTTGGGAGGCCAAGGCGGGCATATCAGGAGGTCAGGAGTTTGAGACCATCCTGGCTAACATGGTAAAACCCTGTCTCTACTAAAAATAAAAAAAAAATAAATAAAAAAAAAAAAATTAGCCGAGCGTGGTGGCAGGCACCTGTAGTCCCAGCTATTCAGGGGACTGAGGCAGGAGAATGTCTTGAATCTGGGAGGTGGAGCTTGCAGTGAGCTGAGATCGTGCCACTACACTCCACGCCGGGTGACAGAGTGACACTCCGTCTCAAAAAAAAAAAAAAAAAAGGAACAAGCCACAAACTCAAAGCAAACAGAAGGAAGGAAATAATAAAGATCGGAGAAGCAATCAGTGAAAATAAAAACAATAAAACAATACAACAAATCAATGAAATACAACTTTTTTTGAAAATTAATAGGCATGATAAAACTCTGATAAAAATTCCTTGTAAATCACAAATGATGAAAACTCAGCCAAGATGAAATATACAATATAATATCCATATATCTATGAAATAAATAATATTTATAATTAGAAACCTCCCATTAATAGAAATCTCCAGAGCCAGAATATTTCAATGAAGAATACTACAAGCACATAATAGATAATTATTCATTTTACATAATAAATTCCAGGAAATAGAAGAGCAGAAAATATTTTCCAACTCATTTTATGATGCCAGCATTATAAAAAACAAAAAGGATAGTGAGAAAAAGAAAACAGCATATCAACATCTCCTATAAGCTTAGACACAAAATATTCAGTAAAAGATTAGTAAATCTAATTCAATATTATGTTAAAATGATTATGTAACATGCAAATATCAGATTTATTCCAGGTATGCCAAGCTGGTTCACCATTCAAAAATCAATCAATGTAAACCTCGATATCAATAAGATAAAGAAGAAAAAGCATATGGTTATATCAATTTGCATCATAAAATGATCTGACAAAATCCAGGATGCATTCATATAAAAACACTCAGAAATAAATTTAGGAATTGTGGGAATTACCTCAATTTTATAAAAACATTACAAAAAACTGCCTTCAGCTAACATCTAATATCTTACTTAATGATGAAAAATTGAATATTTTTCCCCTAAGATCAGGGACAAGGCCAGATGTCTGCATTCACCATTGTTATTAAATATAGTATTGGAAAGTCTAACCACTGCAATAACTCAAGAAAAGAAATAAAAGTCATTTATATTTGAAAGTGAGAAGTAAAAATATCCCTATTCACAGATAACCTGAACATCTTCACAGGAAATGTATGAAAAAATTCACAGAACACAGAACTAAAAGGTAAGTCATGAAGGATAGCAGGATATAAGATCAATAAATAAAAGTGGTGTTTAAATGTCATAGAAATTCAGAAAAATTTTAATCAAGGGATTAAATATGATATGATTGAGGTTTGGAAAGATTTTTCTGGTTCTTATTTTTTTCTCTTCGGCTAATTTTCATGCCAAATGGACACTGAAATCTTTTACTCTGGATCTTTCAATCAAACATGAATCTTTATGTGCTCCTATCCCACAACCACCCCTGGAGAAAAATATATACAAATTAATATTGATTATGTGAAGAAAATGGCACTTTTTACATTTCCTTGTATCAAATTTGTCAAAGTCTTTTCATCTGTCAACAAGCTATCTAATTTAGTTGACTCACAAATTCCTGATAGCAAGCAAAATGTGCCTATCTACTGCATAGCACCTATCAGTATATATTCAAAGAGAATATAGAGAGGACATTAACCAGTCAAATATGCCTAATTACTAATGACTGATGATGCAAAAGTCTGGTAATCTTGAAACAACACCTACCTTTTGTGATTTAAATTGAAGATGACATATCTAAATTTTAATTACAATCAAAGTCAAACCTAAAAGATAGCAAGTAAAGCTGGAACGTCCCTTAGGTGATTAAAGAATGCCATCCAATTTATTAAATTTAGTTAATAAGTTAGACAAAGCATTTTGTTGTCTTGTCTTTTCCATTACTTACAGTTCCTGTTATCAAGAGTGGTAAGTTTCTATTAACTCCTGTAACACTCTAGCAATAAGGGAAAAATGCAAAATTGTGGATCGTTACAGAGGTTTGAAAATTGGTTTCTCTGATTTTCTAAAAGATGACTGGGAGTTTGATTTATGCTCATCATATCCCCACAGAAACAGCAGTTTGAACAACTACTTACACAAAAAAAATACCTTTAAAGCACTAAGGAAACCAGATGAGAGATCACAGCACCTGGTTATAGCATAACAACAAGAAAAGATGCATTGGAGAGAGTGGAAAGAAAAGTTTTACATTACCCACATCACCACTCTCTCAACCACAGGCAGTACAGTGCAGAATAAGATACTAACTTGTTGGAGGAAATGGAGAGATGTAAGACTAAGACTCTTATTTGAATCCCAATATGAGGCCTACCATAGCAAAACTCAAAACTGGGCTAACCCCTGTAGCCCTTGACTCTGGGCTGGTACCTGCAAACTGAGCTTCTGGACCTGCCCTAGCACCACATGGAAACCTGTAGCTCTTTCAAGTCAGATTCAAATTCTGGCCCACATCACAGCCAGTCAAATACAGCAATATTAGGCTCCAAATAACCTACAGTGATAGGCAGTCCTCAGGGTTTGTGAGCTTCAGGTGTGCTTTAATGCTGCATTAGCCTTGGTGGCCACGATTTTTGAACCCAGTGCTGCTCCAGCCATGACAGTTGGGTTTAGGGTACCTCCTAGTACTTCCAGAGCTGCAACAGTCACTGGCTTAGGGACCACACCAGACAACAGGCTCAGGATCTCTGTGCAGGCTTACTGTTGAGTGATATGCCCCCCAAAAAGTCAGACTGCAAATATTGAGGTGAGTACATACTCCCTTAATATGCAGACATCAATGGTTACAACCACAATAACCAAGAAAAATCAGGGAAATATAATTCCTTAAATTGGACGATAAAAAGGTGCCAGTGACTGACTCTAAGAAGATGGGAAGGTATAACCTTTCTAGAAAAGAATTCAAAATAGCTGTTTTAAAGATTCTCAAAAAACTTCAAGAATACATAGGAAAACAGTAAAAGAAGGAAAGCAATAATTTGCCAGAATAAGAAACTTAACAGAGATATTAAAATATTTTTTAAAAATTGAACAGAAACTCTGGAGCTGAAAAATAAAATGAATAAAGTGAAAAGACCAAATAGCATAAACAGTGTGGTGTGTTTCTTGAAAAGATAAACAAAATCAACAAACCTTAAGTTAGAGTAACTGAAAAAAAAAGAGAAGATCCAAATAAAATCAGAGAAGAGAGGAGATCACACTGATGGCAGCAGCAACCCATCTGAAGCAGCTGCTGCAAGGACACCAGCTGCAGCAGGGGAGGTGTAGCTGGGGCTGTGCACTCCCCGGACCTGGCGGGGACTAAAAGCAGGTGGAAGCCATGCACAGGGACTAAGAGCAGGTGGGAACCATGCACCCAACCAAGTTGGTGGGGCAGGAGCCCCACACTTCCAGGCACAGCTGCAGCCATCCAGCAGCAGCTTCATACCTGAGCATCCCTGTGCTGTCAGGGGCCCGGGAAGCCCCCTGCCCATGCAGACTCGAAAGTGCCTGTTCCTGATTTCTGGCCTCTCCCTACTCTCATCCCCCACTCTGGTGAGGAGCAAAGTTGTGGCTGAGCCTGAGCGCTGTAGCATCCTGGCCAGGTGTGCACATGCTCAGGGCAGCACTGACATGCCAGTCCCCTGCTGCCTATACTCCCTCCAAACATTGGATGCTGATAAGTCTGGGAGGGGGCCCAGGGCCTGAGCATGGTTCGGCATGTGGGTGCCCTTGAACACATATAGCCTGAGAGCCGTGGGTGGCATGCTGATAGCACAGGGATGCAGGCAGGTTCCTAGGCAGGAAGTGGCAAATCTCCAGTGAAACCCCACCTTCAAGTCAAAGAGGGCCTGAAGCCTGGGGGCTGGACTGCCATTTACAGGTGAAGCCCAGAGTGAAAACTTCATTGATGACCATTTGGCCAATCAGATGGTGCTTTTTCCAGGTCCACCCGTGACTGCCCATGGACCAATCAACACATACTTCCTCCATTCTGAGTACATAAAAACCCCAGACACACACACTCCACAGGACAACCTGCCTGCTACCCACTCTGAGTCTTCTCTCTGCTAAGAGACACACTCAGCAGGATAACCTACCTGCAGATAGCAGCTACTCAATCCAGGCCTTTTCTCTACTGAGAGCCACAATTGGTGGGACTATCTGCCTGTGGATAGGAGCTGCCCCCTCTGGGTCTCTTCTTCACTGAGAGCCACACTTACCAGGATAACCTGCCTGTAGAAAGGAGCTACCCACTTTGGGTCTCCTGCGAGATGTTCTAATACTTGATGAAGCTCCCATCCATCTTGCTCACCCTCTAGTTGTCCACATAACCTCATTCTTCTGGACAAAGGACAAGAACTAGGGGCCTGCAGAACTGCAGGAATGAAATGAACTGTAATGCTTTCTGGCCAGTCCCCGAAACTGAAGGCAGTGACATGCCCCTGGAATGCAAATTGAAAAGTGGTGACCCTTCTTGGCAGGAAGCAGACGTCGGGATTCCCTATCCAGAGCTATAGCACTATAACCTCCTGCCTTCTGCTGGTGCCAGGCGGCTGCCCCCTGCTTTCTGCCAGCAACCCGTGGCTGCCCCATGCAACAGGAAACAGCGGTGGGGCTGGGCCAGCCCAGGCACCACAGGCTGAAGTGAGGTGTTGGGACTGAAAGAGTTGTAACACAAATGGGCTGAAACATGCCCCTCTCTCCTCAATGCCTAGAGAAGAGCTGCAGCCCTTCTGGGATCCCAGGCCTAGGGGCTCCCAAAGGCAGGGCTGTGACATGCTATAACGCCCCTTTGAAGCTTTGGGGTCGCTGGTGTCTCCAAGGTTTTAGGTACCACCACCTTCCCCTCATCCAAACACTTGCCCAGCCACAAGCTGAGCATGGTTATCACGGTGAGGACAGGATCCAGGCCAAAGTGCAAGCCAAGTGCAGCCCCACTGGGGGCTGCAGGGTACCTTCTGCAGTGAGCCCAGGGCAAAGTGAGGCCCTGGGCAGGGTTGTCACCAGCTGCAGACATCTCCGACTGGCAAAGCAGCACAAAAAATCCTGCATCATTTTAACTGATAGCAAACAAAACAAAACAAAACAAAACCATAAAATACTATTATGAACAATTAGATACCAAATCATATAACCTAGAAGAAATTGAAAAGGTCCTGAGCACATACAACATACCAAAATTGAATTATCAAGAAATAAAACGTCTGAACAAATCAATAATGAGAAAGGAGATTAAATCAGTAATAAAAAGTCTCCCATCAAAGCATAACTCAGGAACCAATAGCTTCACTGATGAACTCTCCCAAACATTTAAAGAAAACACTAATATCAATTATTTTCAAACTATTTCAGAAAATTGAGTAGGAGAGGATACTTCCAAACTCATTCTGCGAGGCCAGCATTACCTGATAACAAAACCAGACTAAAGTCAAAACAGAAAAAGAAAACAGCAGGCCAATATCCCTGATGAACAAAAATGTAAAAATCCTTGACAAAGTATTAGCAAATCAAATTTGATGGCATATTTAAAAATATTCAGCATGATTAAGTGGGAGTCATCCCAGAGATACAGGGATGATTCAAAATATGCAAATTGATAAATGTAATATATCACATTAAAATAATCAAATACAAAAAACTTATGATCATCTTCAAAGATGCAGAAAAGGCATTTGACAACATTCAACATCCCTTTATAATAAAAACTTTCAAACATTAGGTATAGAAAATATGAACCTAAACATAATAAATGCTATACACAGCAAACCCACAGATAAAGTCATACTGACTGAGTAAAAGTTGAAAGCTTTTCGTCTAAGATCAGGAACAAAATAAGGATGCCCATGTTTACCACTTCTATTCAACATATTATTAGATGTTTTACCCAGAGCAATTTTGCAAGAGAAAAAGTAAAAGGCATCCAAATAGGAAAGGAAGAAGTTAAATTGCTCCTGTTGTTAACAACACAATGTTATATACAGAGGACCATAAATACTCTATCAAAAAAAAAAAAAAGATTAGAACAAATGAACAAATTCAATAGAGTTATCAAATACAAAATCAACATACAAAAATCAGCAGGGTTTCTATACACTCACAGTAAAGTATCTGAAAAACAACTCAAGAGACAATCCCATTTATCACAGCTACAAAACAAACAAGAAAATAAAATACTTAATAAATTTAACCAAATAAGTGATTGATGTCTACACTGAAAACCAAAAAACGTTGATAAAAGATGTTAAAGAAGACACATCAAAGGCAAGATAACTCTTGTTCATAAATTAAAAGAATTATTATTGTTAAAATGTTCAGACTACCCAAAGTGATTTACAGATTCAATGTAATCCCTATGAATATAAGAAGACATTTTTTCACAGAAATAGAAAAATTCCAGAATTCATATGAAATCACAAGTTTCTCTGAATAGCCAAAACAATGGTGATTAAAAAGAACAAAGTTATAGTCATGTCACTATCTGACTTCAAAGTATACCGTAAAGCTATAGTAATCAAAACAGCATGATACTGGCATAAAAACAGACACATAGTCCAATGGAAGACACTAGAGAGCCCAGAAATAAATCTGCACATTTACAGCCAATTGATTTTTGTCAAAGGTTTTTAGATCATACATGGGGGAAAAGATACTGTCTTCAATAAATGTTGTCTAGAAAACTGGATACCACTGCTCAAGAAAATAAGAGAGGACACAAACTAATGGAAAAAGATTCCATCCTCATGGATAGGAAGAATCAGTATCATGAAAATGGCTATACTGCCCAAAGTAATTTATAAATTTAATGCTATTCAATTCAAAATACCATTGACATTCTTCACAAAATTAGAAAAAAAAAATCTACTTTACATTTTATATGGAACAACAACAAAAAGAGTCTTTATAGCCAAGAAAATCCTGAGCAAAGAGAACAGAGCTGGAGACCTCACACTACCTGACTTCAAAATATACTACAAGGCTACAGTAGCCAAAACATAATGGTACTGGTACTGAAACAGACATATAGACTGATGGAACAGAACAGATATCTCATAAATAACACCACACATCTACAACCATCTGACCTTCCACAAACCTGACAAAAACAAGCAATGGGGAAAGGATTCCCTATTTAATACATGGTGCTGCAAAAACTGCTTAGCCATATGCAGAAAACTAAAACGGGACCCCTTCCTTACACCTTATACAAAAATTAACTCAAGATGGATTAAAAACTTAAATGTAAAACCCAAAACCATAAAACCCTAGATGAAAACCTAGGCAATAATAATTCAGGATATAGTCATGTGCAAAGACTTCATGATGAAAATGCCAAAAGCAATTGGAACAAAAGCTAGAATTCCCAAATGGATCTAATTAAACAAAAGAGTTCAGCACAGCAAAAGAAACTAGCATCAGAATGAACAGGCAACCTACAGAATGGGAGACAATTTTTGTAGTCTACCCACTTGACAAAGGTCTAATATCCAGGATCTACAAGGAACTTAAAAAAATTTACAAGAATAAAAGCCAACAATCCCATCAAACAGTGGGCAAAGAACCACAGACAGTTATCAAAAGAAGACATTTATGTGGCCAACAAACATATGAAAAAAGGCTCATCACTGATCATTAGAGAAATGCAAGTCAAAATTGCAATGAGATACCATCTCACGCCACCCAGAATGGCAATTATTAAAAAGTCAAGAAACAATAAATATGGGTGAGGCTGTGGAGAAATAGGAACACTTTTACACTGTTGGTGGAAATATAAATTAGTTCAACCATTACGGAAGACAGTGTGGCAATTCCTCAAGGATCTAGAACCAGAAATATCATTTGACTCAGCAATCCTATTACTGGGTATATACCCAAAGGAATATAAATCATTTTACTATAAAAACACATGCACACATATGTTTATTGCAGCACTATTCACAATAGCAAAGACATGAAATCAACCCAAATGCCCATCAATGATAGACTGGATAAAGAAAATATGGTACATATATGTCGTGGAATACTATGAAGCCATAACAAAGAATGAGATTATGTCATTTGTAGGGACATTGATGAAGCTGAAAGCCATCATCTTCAGCAAACTAATGCAGGAACAGAAAATCAAACCCTGCATGGTCTCAGTCATAAGTGGGAGTTAGACAATGAGAACACATGGACACAGGGAGAGAAGCAACACACACTGGGACCTGTTGGTGGATGGGGTGGAAGGAGAGGGAGAGCATTATGACAAATACCTAATGCATGTGGGGCTTAAAGCCTAGATGACAGGTCAACAGGTGCGGTAAACCACCATGGCACATGTATATCTATGTAACAAACCTGCACATTCTACAAATGTATTCTGAAACTTAAAGTAAAATAAAATAAATATACTAAAAGGTATATTATTATATAGTAATATATGCTTTTTATTTTAACTGTTTATATGAATTTCAGTCTTTCAATAATAAACATGTTATATAGTTGGATGCATTATATAAATTTCATCTCTATGAAATAAATAGACATGTTAAACTTAAAAAAAAACAAAACTGAATACATGCAGGAGAATGAAATTAGATCCTTATTTTTCAACATATCAAATACTATCTCAAAATGGATTAAACACTTATATTTCAGACATGAAACTATGAAACTACTAGAAGAAAACAGAGAAGAAGCTCCATGACATGGGACTGGGCAATGGTTTCTTTGGATATAATATTTAAAGCATAGAAAACAAAATAAAAAATAGACAAATGGAATTAATGAAACTGAAATTCTTCTGCACAGCAAAGGAAATAATAAGAGACAACCTACAGAATGGAAGAAAGTCTTTGCAAATCATACATCTGATAAGTGGTTAATATCTAACAGTTCAATTCAACACAAACAATTCAATAGCAAGAACACAAATAACTCAATTTAAAAAATGGGCAGAAGACCTGAATAGACATTGCTTAAAAGAATACATACTAGTGGCAGGCAGGTATATTAGTTAAAATCCTTAGTATCACTAATCATCTTGAAAATGTAAACCAAAACCACATTGAGATATTTCCTCACTCTTGGTTAAAATGGCTATCATCAAAAAGACAAAAGATAAAAAATGACGGCAAGGATGTGGAGAAAAGGGAACACTTACACACTGTTGGTGGAAATTTAAATTAGTACAGCCATTGTGGGAAACATTATGGAGGTTCCTAAAAAAATTAAAAAATAGAACCACCACAATGAGATCACTTGGACACAGGAAGGGGAACATCACACACGGGGGCCTATTGTGGGGAGGAAGGAGGGGGGAGGGATAGCATTAGGAGATATACCTAATGTAAGTGACGAGTTAATGGATGCAGCACACCAATATGGCACATGTATACATATGTAACAAACCTGCACGTTGTGCACATGTACCCTAGAACTTTAAGTATAATAATAAAAATAAAATAGAACCACCGTATGACACAGCAATTCCACTGCTTGGTATGTATCCTACAGAAATGAAATCAGTATGTCAAAGAGATATTTATACTCTCATGTTTCTTGTAGCCTTATTCACAATAGCCAAGACATGGAATTAACCTAAGTGTCCATCAGCAAATTCGTGGATACAGAAAATGTGGTATATACAGACACCCTTTGTATCTGTAAATTCTGCATTTGTGGACTCAGCCAAATGTGAAAATATTCTATAGAAAATAGTTGAAGAAAAATAATAAAACAGAAAAAAGCCAAAAAATTATAACAAGCATTTACATAGTATTTATATCTTATTACATATCACAAATAATCTAGAGATGACTTAAAATACATAGGAGGATATGCATAAATTATATAAAAATACTACTTTACTTAATACATGGGACTTTGTATATCAAAGCTCCATGAGCACTGGCTCATTTTGATATCCACAGGGGTCCTGGAACTAATTGCCCATGGATATGGAAGGATGACTATGTATACAATGGAATACTATTCAGCAATTTTTAAAAATTCTGTCATTTATGAATGTCGCATGGATGAATGTGGAGGGCATTCTGTCACGTGAAATAATCCAGGCACAGAAAGACAAATACCACATGATCTCACACATATGTGAAATCTAATAAAGTTGATCTCACAGAGGTAGAGAGCAGAATAGTGTTTACCAGAGGCTAGGGTGGTTAGTGGAGAGTAGAGGTCATGGA
Organism: Trachypithecus francoisi; assembly: GCF_009764315.1. Classification (NCBI taxonomy): domain Eukaryota; kingdom Metazoa; phylum Chordata; class Mammalia; order Primates; family Cercopithecidae; genus Trachypithecus; species Trachypithecus francoisi. The sequence goes on from NW_022681462.1 coordinate 33,191,399, forward strand.
GATGTTAGTCAAAGGATACATAATTATAATTAGGAAGAATAAGTTTAAGAGATCTATTGTATAGCATAATGACAAGAATTAATTATGATCCTTGTATTGTTGAAAAATCCAAAGAGAGTAGACATTAAGTATTTTAACTACAAAATGATAACTATGTGAGGTAATACATTTGTTAATTCACTTGATTTAACCATCCTACAATGAATATATTCTTCAAAACATCATGTTATATATAATAAATACATACAATTTTATCTGTCAATTAAAAAAATAAAGAACTCAACTTGAACATGTTTTACCATTGATTTAGTTGCTATTGTGATTGTAACAGTTGTTTCCTATATTATACTTACATACTGTGAATGAATGGAATTAAATATAAGAGTTAGAATAGAAATTAAGGCTTCTTCATACACTGAATTTCATGGTTAAGCCTAGTAATAGAAAACAATCATGTTTTCTGCCTTTGTACTGCAATTATCAAGGAACACTACAAGTACCTGACATTCACATTGAAAATAGATGCTAAATATTTATGAAGGAGCTTTGATTTGCATAGAGACTTTCCCCTAAAGAACTGAATACATTTATTTTTCTAAATTCAGTTCTGCACAAATTTACTGCATGTAGTTTCGTTGTTCCAGGTGCCACATAAAATAAAGAAAGTGTTTTTGCCTTCACAGAGCTTACAATGTAATTGTGGAGAAAATATATATACATATGAAACAGTTATCCACCCAAGACAACATCAGATTAAGTATCCTATTTGATCATAACAGTATGCAGGGTTGATAGGAACATGATGGAGAAGTAAGATCAGGAAGGTTGAAGAAGTCAGAAGTAGTTACTAGGAGGTAGTGAGAAAAGGAAAAACCCTTTATTATCTCTGCTTAGAGGCAACATTGTAGAGTATAAAGATGACTGGCTTTCCATTCCTGATTTTACCACTTGTAAGGTAAGTGACAGTCTTTCTGCAACTCAATTTCACCATTTAAAAAATTGAATGTGATATACCTATTCATCAGACTTATAAAAAAAAGAAAAGCAAAAATGTAGGTAAAGGACCTAGCATTGTCGTAGCAAATAATATGTACCCCAAGAGCCACTATTTTCCTGGAAAGAAGTTGAAGTACAAGTTCAACTTATATGACTGTCTATTCTTTTATAAAAGACACTGCAGATAAATTCAATTTTTTCTCATTCACCCATTTTTATATCTTAGGACACAAAAGATCCTGAAAAGTGCTAGGACTTAAAAGGATACAAATTTAAGTAAGGTAAGCACCAAGACTACAGATTCTATGGCAATTTTCTGTAAAGATTCTAGTTTATCAGTTGAAAAACCTAAGCAACTTTGCTGTTCCAAGAAAGTAGTAGGCATCCAGGAGGTTTTGAATTGTGGTATCGCACCTGTCTTTATGCAAAAAGGAGCTACGAAAGGAATGTAAGAACAGTTAAGACCGTATATATTAGGTAAGCTTGTCACTATGTTGTGTATGTCAGTGCATTGTGTTTCCTGAAAAGGAATAGCTAGTAAAAAAAATAGAGCTTCAACTTCATAGAAACTAGTATATTGGTCCAATGTAAAGGAAAAAAGTCCTAGTATAAGCTCTCTCTCTATATGTATATAACTATATAAATATATGTAGTTATATATTTGCTTAAGCCAGGCTTCAAAGATAATTCCAGATCTCTAGGGAAATGCATAAATCTCATAAGTAAAAAATAGAGCCTAATTCAGACTTGCAGTGAGCATGATTTAATGTTTGGATTCTGCTATTGATATTACAGCCTTTAGGAATCAAAGGGGATGTTATTAGTAACTGCACCATGATCATGGGCACACAATGGGATTTTTCCCATGAACTAATATGTATGGTACTCCCTACCTAAGTCACAATTGATCAGGTCCTAGGGCTGTAAAGCTGGAGGTGGGGGGAGGAACTATATTTGTTCCATGTGAGATAAGGCCTTAAGGACTGTCTGAATATTCAGAGACTGATTATTAGGAAGATACACATTAACACAAGTGAATACAGTAGACAGGTTGACAGAGTTATGGGGTTTTTACAATAAACATACATATACATTAAAATATGGCAATCTTATTTTAATAAAACAAAGTTCTAGCTTTGTAGTATAACTGAGGGCCACACAGTTACAGAACTTAGATAAAAATACATTTCTGCTCTTTCTCCTGTGTAATATTATGCTTGTCTGTATCAAAACAAACATCTAATTTTCATGTTGAAAAAAATAATTTTTTCATTTGCAACAGACACGGATCACTTTAATAACTAATAAATCCTTTTTCTCTTTCTAATCTCTAAAAGTTAAATGCCAACATACTGTGAGCAGTGGTCTTTAGGAGGTATTTGATTTTACAATCCTGAAGTACTCTCATAGCATGTTAAATGCATTTGGGAATCACACTATAATTTTTATCATAGAGGGCCAAAAAGCACAAGGAAACCATTTAAAATGACGAAATGTGAATCAAGAAGGAAGCATAAAAATTTTAGATGATTTTTTGTCTTGATAATGTTCCTGCAAATTCACAATAGTTTTAAGTGATATTTAAATTCTCAGAATGTTTCCCTAGAGCCAATATATCATAGACTTACACTGTGACAATTACCAAAATGTATTTGTTTTCAAACTGCAAAGATTTATTCAGGTATGAAAGGAAAGAAGAAAGGGACAAATTAGTATGTTCTTCAATATTTCACATTTAATTGAATATTTTAATCTTTGTTCAAAAAGTGTAAATATGTGGTGAATCCCATGTGTTGATTTGCCTATGTTGAACCAGCCTTGCATTCCAGAAAGAAAGCCTACTCGATCCTGGTGTTTTAACTTTTTTATGTGCAGTTAGATTCAATTTGCTGGTATCTTATTGAGGATTTTTGCATCTCTCTCTCTCTCTCTCTGCCTGTGTGTGTGTGTGTGTGTGTGTGTGTGTGTGTGGTGTGTGTGTGTGTGTGTGTGAGAGAGAGAGAGAGAGAGAGAGAGAGAGAGAGAGACAGCTTTGGATATCAGGCTGATGTTAGCATAGAATGTGTTAGGGTGGAACCCCTCTTCCTCAATTTTTTTTGAAGGGTTTCAGTAAGATTGATGTCAGCTCTTCTTTGCATAACTGGTAGAATTTGGGAATGCGTCTGGTTCAGGGTTTCTTTTGGTTAGTAGGGTTTTTATTATTATTACTGATTCAATTTCTGAAGTTAATATTCGTCTGTTGAGGGTTTCAATCTCTTCCTGATTCAATCTTGAGAGATTGTATGCTTCCAGGAATTTATCCCTTTCCTTTAGTTTTTAAATGTATGTGCATGGAGCTGTTCACAATAATTTCAGGACCTTTTGTGTTTCTGTGGGATCCACTGTAATATCACCTTTGTCCTTTCTAATTCCACTTATTTGGATCTTGTTTTTTTTTTTGTTAATCTAACCAGAGGTTTATCCATTGTATTTATTATTTCAAATAATAAACTCCCATTTTCATTTACCATTACCATACAATTTGTATGGATTTTTATATCTCCATTTTATTAAGTTCTTCTCTAATTTTAGTTACTTCTTGTTTTCTGTTAGTTTATGGTTTTGTTGTTGTTGTTCAGTTAGGTTCAAAGATACGTTAAATTGAGACCTTTGTAACTTATTGATGAAGATATTTAGGGGTAAAAACGTTCCTCTTAACACTGCTTTGGCTGAATCTCAGCGATTTTGGTAAGTTGTATCCATATGTTCATTAATTTCTAAGCATTTATTTTATTTCTGTCTTAATTTTGATGTTTACCCAGGAGTAAGATGTTGAATTTCCATGAATTTGTGTAATTTTGAGACATTTTATTGGTATTGATTTCTATTTTATTGCACTGTGGTCTAAGAATTTGCTAGAATGATTTCAGACTTTTTAATTCATTGAGGCTTGCTTTATGACTAAGCATGTGGTTATTTTAGAATATGTTTCATGTGCAGATGAGAAAAATACATATGTTGTGGTTGTTGGGTGAAGCATTGTGTAGTTGTCTATTAAGTTCAACGAATCAAGTGTCAAATGTAAGTTAGAGTTTTTTTGTTAGCTTTTTGCCTCAACAATCTAATGCTGTGAGTGCAGTGTTTAAGTTTTCTGCTATTACTGTGTGATTTTCTACATGTGTTTGTAGGTCAACAAGTTTTATGAATGTGGGTGCTCCAAAGTTTGCTGTGTATTTATTTAGGATAGTTAAGGATTCTTGATGAATTTTACTCTTTATAATTATGTAATTCCTTTCATTGCCCTTCCAAATTTTTATTGGTTTAAAGCCTGTTTTATCTGATGTAAGAATAGTGACTCCTCTCCTTTTTTATATATATTTTTTATTTACGTGGTATCTTACTCCACTCATTTGATTTAAGCCTGTTCATGTCATTTTTGTGAGATGGGTCTCTTGGAAACAACAGATGATTGGGCTTTGGCTTTTTATTCAGACTCCTGTGTCATTCAAAGAAAAAACATATGATTATCTCAACATATTCAGAATTTTTTAAAATAAAATCCAACGTTCCTTTATGATAAAAACCTTCAACACACTAGTAATCGAAGGAACAAACCTCCAAATAATAAGAGTCATCTATAACAAACCCACAGCCAACATCATACTTAATAAAATAAAGCCCAAATCATTTCTTTTGAGAACTGGAACAAGGATGCCCACACTCACCAGTCCTCATCAGCATAGTATTGCAAGTTCTAACCAGAGCAGTCAGGAAAGAGAAACAAATAAAAGATATCCAAACAGGAAAAGAAGCGAAACTATCTCTTTGCTGATGATATGATTATATACTTAGAAAATCATAACTACTCTGCCAAAATGATCCTAGAATTGATAAACAGCTTTAGTAAAGTTTCAGGATACAAAATCAAGGTAAAAAAATCAGTAACATTTTTATACACCTGCAATGTCAAGGCTGAGAATGAAATCAAGAACACAATCCCACTTACAATAACCACAAAGAAAATGACATACTTAGAAATGCAACTAACCAAGGAGGTGAGAGAGCTCTACAAGGAGAATTATAAAACACTGCTGAAAGAAATCAGAGATGACACAAAGAAATGTAAAAATATTCCATGTTCATGAATTGGAAAAATAAATATTGTAAAAATGTGATTTCTATCAAGTTACCAAGGTCATTCTTCATAGAGTTAGAAAAAAATATATATTCTAAAATTCATATGGAATAAAAAAGAGCCTGAATAACCACATCACTTCTACACACACATGCATACACACATACACAAACACACAGTTGGGGGCATCATACTACCTGACTTCAAACTATGTCATAAAGCCACAATAACCAAAACAACTTGGTACTGTTACAAAAACAGGCATGTAGATCAGTGGAATACATTATTTTCGAAAGAACATAAATGAAAAACTCAGAAGTAAAGCTGCACAACTACAACCACCTGATCTTCAACAAGGCCAACAAAAACAAGCAACAGGAAAAAAGACTCCCTATTCAATAAATGGTACTGGGATAACTGGCTAGCCATATGCAGATGATAGAAGCTGGTCCCTAACTTGCACCATACACAAAAAGTAATGCAAAGTGAATTGAAGATTTACATGTAAGACCTCAAACTATAAAAATCCTGGAAGAAAACCTAGGAAATACTTTTCTTGACATTAGTTTGGCAAAGAATTTTTGGCTAAGTCCCGAAAAGCAATTGCAACAAAAATAAAAATAGACAAATGAGACCTAATTAAACTAAAGAGCTTCTATACAGCAAAATAAACCATCAACAGAGCAAGAGAAAAATTCAGAATGGGAGAATATATTCACAAACTATGGATCTGACAAAGGACTCCCTATTCAATGAATTACGCTGGAATAGGTGGCTGACCATGCACAGAGAAATAGAACTGGACCCTTACCATTCACTATATACAGAAGTTAACTCAAGACAGACTGAAGATTTAAATGTATGATCTCAAACTACAAGAATCATAGAAGAACACCTAGGAAACACCATTTGAAATCAGCCTTGGGAAATAACTTATGTCCTCAAAAGCAATTGCAACAAAGACAAAAGTTGACAAGTGGGATATAATTGAAACAGAGTTTTTGTTTAACAAAAGGAACTATCAACAGAGTAAACGGACAACCTACCGAATGAGAGAAAACATTTGTAAACTGTGCATCCAACAAGGTCTAATATTGAGAATCTAAAAGGAACTTAACAAGCAAAAAAAAAAAAAAAAAAAAAAAAAACCCATAAAAAATGGGCAAAGGACATAAACAGACACTTCTCAAAAGAAGACATACAAGTGACCAACAAACATATGAAAAATATTTAGCATCACTAATCATCAGAGAAATGCATAAGATACCATCTCACACCAGTTAGAATGCCTAGTAAAAAAGTGAAAATAAAACAGATGTTGGCAAGGCTGCAGAGATAATGGAATGCTTATATACCCTTGGCGGTAATGTAAATTAGTCCAGTCACTGTGAAAAGCCATCTAGAAATTTCTCAAAGAACTAAAAACAGAACTAATATTTGACCCAGCAATCTCATTATTGGGTATATACTCGAGAGAAATAAATTATTTTACCAAAAAGACATATACACAACTATGTTCACTGCTGTACTATTTATACTAGCAAAGACATGGAATCAGTCCAGATGCCCATCAATACTTAATTAGATAAATAAAATGTGGTCCATAACAACCACGGCATACCATGCCACCATAAGAGAGAATGAAATCGTGTTTTGCATCAACATGGATGCAGCTAGACGCCATAATCCTAAACAAATTAATGCAGGAACCGAAAATCAAATACTTGATAAGTGGGATACCATTTATAAGTGGGAGCTAAGCATTGAACACATATGGACGTAGATATGGGAACAGTAGACACTGTGGACTGAATCACTGTGTGATTCAGGCTACTGGAGGTTGGAAGAAGGTTAGTGAGTATCAGATACCATACTCACCACCGAGGTGACAGGATCTGTACTCCAAACCTCAGCAACATGCAATATTTCCATGTAACAAATTTGCAAATATACCCCCATGTATCTGAAATAAAAATTGAAATAAAAATAAAATAAAATATGAAAAATTGTGTAAAATATATGAAACGATGAATAAGGTTTATTTAGCCAGATCACAAATTTAAGGATAGGTAAAGACAAAATAAAACAATGCCAGAAAATACTCATTATTTCATGTCCTTTTTGTAAAACAAATCTTGTTTTTAATTATGTCTCTGAATTTGAAATGACAATATTGTTCTGATCCTACAATTTGTGCATGATTATATTAGTACTAGTCTGTATTTTAGACTTTGTAAAGGAATAGTTGTCAATCACATAATCTATTTGGAGTTGTAGAAATGAAAATCCAACTGGATAAATGCTCTCTAATTTATGTTGCCATCTTTAAATGTTGCCATCTTTAAATGTTTCAACAATGTTTCAATGTTGTTGAAAACAGTCAAAACATTGATAGCACAGTACAATGTTTTGATAGCAATTAGACTATCCCTGGCATATCCCTCTGTGTGTTTAAGTTCTACAATTATTTTGAAGAACGGTTAATGTGAAACAAAGTATAACATTTGTGTTATTTATTTTTGTAATATTAAGTAATTCATGGTGACCGTAAAAGGTCAAAAATACTAGAAAATGTAGAATGAAAAAAAATGAATAAATAAAGTTGAAAAAAGCCACAAGAAAGGGGAAGGATGGAAAAGCCGAAGGAAAAGAGAGAAATAAAGAGAAAGGAACAAATAAAAAGGTAGCAGAGTAAAGGAAGAAAGAAAAGGAAGAGAAGAAGAAAGAAGAAAAGTGATGGAGAGAGGAGTATCCTCTCAGCTTGAATCACACATTTAAAGTTAAAATTTGGGTACATATATATCAGACTTTGTGTGTATGGTGTGAGGTTAGATGTATCCATATAATTATCTAGTTAATTCAGCACTATTTGTAAAAGAGCTTCATATGCACTTTGAGTTATTTTGGGATCTACCTCAAAAGTCAGTTGACTTATAAAGTGTCATTCTATTTATGCACCCTCTACTGGTCCTGCTGATTTATTTTTCTACCTCAATCAAGAACACATCTTAATTTAGTATTAATGTAAATCATAAAATTAGGACATTTAAAACCTTGACATTGTCCTTTTTTTCAGAATATTTTGGCTGTTCTTTGTATTCCCATGTAAGCTTTAGAATCCAGCACATATATGTGTATATATGTCTATATATGTCTGCGATGATGTGTGTGTATGGTGTTCATTAATACACACACATACACTCATAGGGTATGCGTTCAGTATTTTGATAAATACACATCAATTTGAGGATAATGGATTTTTCAAGGTTGATTATTTCAATTCATGAAAATTTCCTATCCTATGTTTTGTTTCTCTCAGTAATATTTCATACTTTTCACTGTAGATTTCTTACTTATCTATTATTGAGCATCTTTATAATTTTTATTCTAATGTAAGTTATATTTCTATTGCAGTATTTCTGGTTGTTCATTGCTAGAATACATTTTAATTTATTGTATTGAACTTGCAGTCAATTTTTAAATTTACTTAACAAAGTTCTATTTTTCCCTCTTATACTTTCTTTGGATTTTCAACATAAAATATAATTAGAATAATTTTTAAAAAGTGGTATGTATGCAAAATAGAATACTATGAACACTTTTAAAAGAGGGAAAGGCTGTCATTTTCAACAACATGGATGAATCTGATGGAAATTATGAAGTGAAATAAGCCGACATAGAAAGACAAATATTATGTGGCCTTACACCTGAAATACAAAAAATAATCTGAAGTTACAGAAATAGAGAGTAGAATGGTATTTGCTAGGGGCTGGCTGATGCAGGTGTAGGGAAGGTTGGTCAAAGAACAGAAAATTTTAGTTAGGAAAAATTAGGTCAAGAGATTTATTGTACAACATGGTGACTCTTGTTAATAACAATGTATTGTATTCTTGAAAATCAGTAAAAGAGTCAATTTTAAGTATTATCACAAATCAGTAATAAGTATATGATGGAGTGTTTATGTTAATCAGTTCAATTTAACAATTCCACAATAAACGTATCTTTCAAAACGACATTTTTTGCACAATAAATATATAAAATTTATGCAATTTTACTTGTCAATTCAAATATTTTTTAAAATAAAGAAAAACAATGAGTTCATAAAAGTATACATATCTTAATATTTAAAATGTGTATCTTGTATAGATACATGGTTGAGTCTTGTTTTTTTTTAAACCCATCTGACAAGCTCTGATTTTTAATTGCTATTTAACTTATATGAGTGCTTAAATGTGCTGTTTGATTATTTTCTTCGATTTGATTCATCTATTTTTATCTTTTTCTTTTACTGCTTTCCTTTCAATTAAATGAATGTTTATAAGTATTACATTTTCTCTTTTCTGGCTATTCCTCTTTGTTTATTTTTGTGTGTTGCATTTAAGCATTCCTAACTTATCATAGTGTATTTTGAATATTAATTCACATATACTAAAAATCACATAACAGTGTATTCAATTTACCACTCTCTTGTTCTTGCTATTTTCAACAAATATTTTACTTTTATGTGCTACAAGCATGATTATTTTTGCTTTATGCAGTTGTACTAATAATTCGATTATCAAATCACACTGGATCTAATTTAAGAACTGTATCAGTATCAAGCTTTTCTAATGATTTCAAGTATAGTCCATCCTTGATTCAGACAAAGCAGAATTTTGCTAAGACATCTCATGTGACCTCCCACTACCACCTACCCACTTTTCATTCCCGTGTTGCACACATTGGACATTTTTTTTTTTTTTTTTTTTTTTTTGAGGCAAGGTCTTGTTCTGTTGCCCAGTCTGCAGTGGCATGATATGGGTTCACTGCAATCTCTACCTCCCAGGTTCAAGCGATTCTCCTGCCTCAGTCCTATGAGTAGCTGGGATTACAGGCACGTGCCACCACACCCGGCTAATATTTTGTATTCTTAGTACAGACAGGGTTTCACCATGTTGGCCAGGCTGGCCTCCGACACCTGGCCTCAAGTGATCCACCCACCAGCCTCCCCGAGTCCTGGGATTTCAGGTGGGAGGCAGATAAGATAGTAGGAGACTTGACTATCTTACGAAACATTCTCCAAGACTAAATTCCTTCCTTGCTTCCTTCCTCTTTCCCTCTCTCCGCCTTATTTCTTACAAAAGAAATTCTTAAAGACATCTAACGCTATCTAATAAGTAAGGAGTCATCTAGAGAATATCCTTAGCCTCTTTACCCAGCAGACCAATTGACAGGTAGATTTTAATAAGTTACCTGACATCTATTTCTCTCTCAGTGTATCCCTCAGTTAAAGTGAGCAAACAGAGGGCAGCTCAGCTGCTTTAAATCATTCCCTGACAGTCAGTTGTCTCATACAGAAATTAAGAGGAAAAAAATCTTTTGTAATTAGCTACATAGCTACCATGTATTCTATTCTTTGCAGATCTGAGTTTTAAAGGAGTATCATTTACTTTTGACCTATATAGAATGCCTTCAAGAATATCTCTGAGAAAATATGCATCATCAACAGAACCACACATCTTTTACTTTGTTAAAAAGTCTTCTACTTGCCTTCATTTTTAAAGGATGGTTCTAAATTAATATCAATTTTTTCTATCTGCATCTTGTAGATGTTCATTTATTGTCTTCTGCATTCTATTTGTTTTTGCACAAACACAGCTATATTTAATATTGTTTCCCTGGCCGGGCGCGGTGGCTCAAGCCTGTAATCCCAGTACTTTGGGAGGCCGAGACAGGTGGATCACGAGGTCAGGAGATCGAGACTATCCTGGCTAACATGGTGAAACCCCGTCTCTACTAAACACACACACACACACACACACACACACACACACACACAAAATACTAGCAGGGCAAGGCAGTGGGTGCCTGTAGTCCCAGCTACTTGGGAGGTTGAGGCAGGAGAATGGTGTAAACCCGGGAGGCAGAGCTTGCAGTGAGCTGAGATCCAGCCACTGCACTCCAGCCTGGGCAACAGAGCGAGATTCCATCTCAAAAACAAACAAACAAAAATATTGTTTCCCTGTATGAAATATGTCAATATGATATTTATTTTTCCCCTAGTCACCTTCTTCTCTTGATTATTGACTACCAGAAATTTTGATGTGCTTAGGCATGGGTTCTCTTTCTAGTTCTCCCTCTTGCTCCCTCACTCAAAAAAATTTGAGTTTTATTGTTCCTGCTTGAGGACTTTCAATATTCTTCACTCTGTAGGTTAAGAGTCTCACCACATTTGGCCATTAATCTCCCATGTCATTTCCCCATTCTCACTCTCTTTTCTGTTTCTATGGAAACACTTATTTTAGAACATATGGTATTTACTTAAGTGATTTTTCTCTTTTTATTCAAAATATTTCTCTTACATTTAATTTAGATAGTTTTATTTACCTATTTTCCAGTTTAGTCTTTTATTCTTTTCTGTAATGTCCAATCTGCTAGTAAGCCTAATTAATTCTTGCAGAAATTTAATTTTAATTTCTGAAATTTCCAATCATTATTTTTATTTTTAGGATTCACATTTTTTTCTGCTAATATCTCCTGCTTCTTTTTGTGTCTTGTAATTTTTTCTTAGAGTATTAGAGAACATTGAGGACTAATATAAAAACATTTGCTTCGCTTAGTTTAATTGACATCATTTTCTGTGCTTAGTAGTTAGGGTGAGGGGTTGTCCATTTAGATTACTCTAGAATTAAGTTAGCCTAAGGCTGGGTTACACTTTATTACATTATTAAATTAACCTGAGGCTGGGTCAACTTTATTTGATTAAATTTTCCTGTGATTAACCCAACCCTCAAGTGATTTAGTTGATGCCTTAGTGATTCTGTCAGTATTTGAGCCATAAGTGCAATGTGTTTGGTACAATTACAGATACTTTTGAATTCTCTAACACATCTCCCTTTGCATTTTAAAAAAATCTGAGGCAGCTAGGAAACCCAAGGTGAATCTGTTCCTGTTTTAGGGACTTTTCACACACCAAACTGTCATGCCAGCAACTTTCATCAGAAACTTGGGTGGTTTTCCCTTATTTTGTGTGCAGTCTCCCAGTATTAGGACTCCAGTCTCCAGAGGAGGAGCTTGTTCCTAATGATAGCTATTGTCAAGGCTATCTACTCAAATATACAGGGCAAAATTTCTGTGTGGGATTTAGTTCATAAGGCTTCCTTTCACCCAGTACTTTAGGCTAGCTTCATTTTTAAAAGTATGAATTTTATTTTGTCTCAGCCTGAGTCAGTGAAAACCCAAACTAAGAAAAAAATTGTTTATTCTCTCACTGAACGACAAACACACAAGACTTCTGTGACTCCACATATGGGGGAAATTCTCTCCACCAGCAAGCAACCAGTTCTGTAGCGAGACTCAGCTGGGTGTCCACCAATTCAGTTCTGGTACCACGTACCTGAAGATAGTGTCACATCTCACAGGTTGAGGGCTCAGTCCTACAAGACCGACCCCCCCACTTAGGATGCCAATAGCGAACCCCAGGTTGTTTTTTCTGTGCTTATGACCAACCAGCTATAAATCAGGGTTTCTACGACTCCCTCCTTGTGTTTAATTAGCGAGAGTGGCTCAAAGAACTCAGGGAAACGTGTTTATTGGTTTATTATATTAGATAAAGAGATGCATACAGGAAGGTATGGAGGAAGGAGAGCGGAGCTTTCTTGCCCTCTTTGGGCACACCACCCTCCAGGAACCTCCATGTATTCAGCTATCTGTAAGTTCTAAGAACTCTGTTTTTCAGGTTTTTGGAGCTTCAGTATGCAAGCATGATTGATTAAATCATAAGCCACTGGAGATTAACTTAACCTTCCCTCTCCCTCACCTGTAGGTTGCGAGTGAGGGTGGAAGTCTCAATCCTCTTATCATGCCTTGGTCTTTCTGATGACCAGCTCCCATCGTGAAGCTGCGTGGGGGCTGCTGGCCATCAGTCAACTCATTAACATACAAAAGACATCATTTTGGAGATTCTAAAGATTTTAGAAGTCATATGCGAGGAAATAGGTCATAAACAAAATATATATTTTAGAGTATCACACTCAGTGTTTCTTATTGCCACTACAGGGACTAAGTGGTAAATTTTACCAGGAAGCAGAAATATCCCTTAATATTTTCTTAATTGTTAGTTACATCATGCCAAGTCTGGCTTCCAAAAGCTACAGCTCAGCCTTGAGATGACTCTATCCCTAGAGGACACCAACATCTTTGATGTAGTTTTGTGAACCACGCTGAGTCAGGTGCACCCAGCTAGGTGTGCCTGAACTCCTGACCCACAGAAATTGAAATAATAAACGTTATTGTTTAAAGCTGCTAGCTTTGGGGTAATTTGTGTATTAGGAGTATATGACTACTGCAGACTCTATTGATTGTAGCTAAAAAAACTGCAATTTAAACTAGTTTCTGCAAATAGTTGTGAGTTTTTATTTATTTATTTTTTTGGTGTACAGAATTCAAAGTGTTTTAGGGGCTTGTGAGCAGCTGAAACAGATGATTGCAAGGCTGTCGAATATTTGGGTAATCTTTTTGGAAAAAGTATGCTTATCATGCTCCTATTCTTTATGGTACAAATTTTGACAGTTCTCACACATTTATTATTATTCCAAGGAAACTTACAATCAATCTGATAATGTCTCCAGTGTAAATTCTCTACCACTTCATTCTGAAAAGAATGAAGTGAATATATGAGTTAAATTGGAGAATATTGACAGAGTTAGAATAAATACTACTATCCATGAAAATGAAATGTGATAGCTTTTATACTAAGTATCCTCTTGGGTACATCTGTAGAAAAGTACATATTTTTTCAAGAGTTCTTCACATTTGTAATTAATAGTATTTCAAGAGTTAATATGTCACTTGATTTTGTTACTCTCTGTATATACAAATTTACAATGCATAAGTGTTTTTTATTGATTAAAATTGGAAACTTTCTCCTTTAGCATTTTTATAATAGAATAATAATTATTGAATATAAAAGTTTCTTGTTAAAATGTGTTTGGGAATTTTAAATAAAGTATAGTTAAATATTTAGTAAGTATATAATTTAGATGTCATAACCCTTAATACACAAAAGTACATTAAAAATATCTTAAAGACTGGATATAGTTTTGAGTGTGTTAAATTTATTTAAACAACAACAAAAAACATTTACTTTTGTTTTGTCTTCAGGAATTTTTTGTCCATGCAACACACTGTGGAAGATGTTGCCCAAGACACTCACCATTCAATCTACTATTTGCAGATTATATTTTTTCTTTTCTATTTCTAAATTATAAATGGTTTAATGATTCAAATGTGTGTTTAATTTTTATAAATTTATTATTGACTGAGGTAGTCAGAATTACTTTTTAAGTTACTCACCATACATTGTATGCTTCTTATGAATCTTTAAAGAGGAAACATTCTCTTTTATTCTTCAGTCATTTTGTCTTGTTGCATAAAGTTGGAACTTCCCAATAATCAAATTCTTTAATTCTATGCAACTGAAAAACATAGTGAGTTATAGAATGTCTAAGATTGCAGGAAAGTACTGCGCAGGTTCATTCACAAGTAGGTACGTTATCTGAGTCTTCACGAGTTAAGTTTTTCAGGGCAAACTTGTTCCCGACTACCAGGGTAGAGGTGGTAGAGTGATTTTGCAAGTGAGAAGCAAGGGCTCTACAGTTTGGGGAGAATAATTTAACTCTGATTTTGGTCATAACACTTACTGTAATCCATAACATCAGTATTAAATCTAATATTCCGATAGCTAGAATGAAGGAAAGAGTTGTGGCAATTTCTCATCAATAACCAAGGGATTAGACATGTTTGCATTTATGCATCCTATTTTTGTCAAAGTCTTTTTCTAAAAAATACAATATAGGATTTGATGTGTTAATATATTATTTGATATTTGTAAATACTCAATTCCACATTAAATATACCTGTATTACACTTAGAATACTTACAAATACCCAATAATAGGCAAGTTTTTTCAATAAAAGCCCAAACATTATATATTTTAGACTTTGCAAGTCATAACCTCTCAGTTGTAACTACTCAACTGTTATAGCATGTGAGTTGCTGCAGCAACTATTCAACCAAACTTTATTTACTAAAACAAGCAATAGGCTGGACTGGACTTGTAGGCTGCAATTTGCTCATCCTGGTCTATCAATCTCTTGTGTGTTTGTACACATGTATGTGCCTCCATCCTTAAAAAATATGTTTCTATCTTAAAATATATACTGAATAATATAATAATTATCTATTCACTGAAGTCTTCACAGATCTTACCAATAAATCCATTTTGCCCAGGACATTTTTAAAGTTTAAATTTTCACCGTATTTTGCTTTCTCGTGTTTATTAATCAGTAAATTATTTCTGCTACTGAGTCTATTGCTTATTTATATTTTTCCCTAAGAAGTAATTTTCATGGGGATTTCTTTTGGAATACCATTGTAATTATTTAGTAATTTTTAAATATTCATTATCATCTAATAATAATTAAATATTCATCCTTTTAATAGTTTTGAGGGTGCAGTTTTTTTTTGTTTGTTTTGCTATACACATGGCCCTCAAAATGGTTTCACTTACAATTTTTTGACTTTAGGATGGGTTTATCAGAACATAAATCTAGGATAAGTTGAGGAGCATCTGTATGCATGAATAATTTCTAGTATTAATACATCATGACCAGAGATTAGCTAAGATTTACATTTCATTTGTTTTATTGTGCCTAGTACCTGACGATATTTCTTAACAATTTGAGAGACTGAATATACAAACAGACATGGTCATACCGCACATAAAAATGGAACTCTCACACACATTTGTAGCAAGCCGACCAGAAAGTCTGTAGCACAATTTATGTAGCAATTGTAGCAAATAGGCAGGATTTGATCAATAACTGAGAATTTCCACAATCTTTTCATCCCATATCCACTTCCAACTAGGACCAATCAGACAAAGTCAAAAATGCTTTTGTGTTCTATCACTATCACAAATAATGTTCCACGTCTAATTGGCCCACTCCAGCTTCCCCATGCCAACAACCTCTATTCAAGACAACTATTTGACTGAAGTATTCTTTTTTCCACTGTAAAGCTTTCCCACTCTTCTGTTTGCTTTTCAGTCTGCCATACACAAGAGATAGTAGCTGACTTCCTTGCTGTAGCAAGCTCTGAATAAATAGCCTTTGCTTGTTTTCATTTGGGTGGTCTTCACTTATTGCCACAAATTTCATGGGTATTTGTCAGAGTTTAGAATTCTGTCAATTTCAATGTTCATACTCTACAACCACACATTCATTTCTATTAATTCATATAAATACACACAAACCAATCATATATATATGTAAATGTTAATGTGTATTCATACATGTAATGTTTTAACTATGTGAGAAAAGAAGAGACCAACTGATATCTTTCTGTCCTGTAGGATCGTTAGATTGCTCCAAATCTTAATTCCATGGGCTTAGGAAGCATTGTTTCTTCTCTCGACTTCTAGAATTTTCCAGGGGAAATTGCAAGAAGTCAGCTACTATCTCTTGTGTATTCTCCTATGGAATACTTAGGCAAAGTCTCTTGTGCTTTATTTGAAGCTACTCACATAAAAAGCATTAATGAGAGATGGAGATTTTACCAAAGATTTTGTAGATCTTGTAGAGAAATACAGGGAGGAATGTGTATAACATACTGATAAGTACGAGAATTTAAAACTTCATATTTCTCTTTGACCTTTTAAAAAATTAAATTGCCTGTTCAAATATGACCTTAGTGTTTCTTCTTTCCTTTCCCTCTGTTTTTTTTTTTTTTTTTTTTTTTTGTTTGTTTGTTTGTTTGTTTGTTTTCTGAGACAGGATCTGGCTCTGTCACCAAGGCTGGAGTGCAGTGGTGCAACCTTGACTCACTGCAACCTCTACCTCTTGAGCTCAATCTATCCTCCCTCCTTAGCCTCCAAGTTGCTGGGATTATAGGCACATACCATCATGCCCAACGGTCCCCCTCATTTTCACTCCTCACCTGGATCCTTTATTTAAGAAATATCCCCTTACCTGTCATTCCGCTTTGTCTGACACCTCCTCTTAAATCTGAACACAAATAAAACCCCAAAAAAATCTCTTCAAGAAAAAGATCATTGAGTTAATGTCACCTACCCTAAACAGTTGGTGTTGAGAGAGAGGGGAAGGCACAAATTCACATATGTTTCACAAAGTCAAATAATTGTGTTACTGAAGTTTTGTATTTGATCTGTCATATTCTAAGAGGATTTCCCACTGGACTACAGTTCTGTCAAATTATACTTGTAGTGAACATTTTTGTTTGTTTATTATGTCATTTCATACAAAAAAGCAGAGGACTGCTATATGTTAATAAATTGCACTTTTCTCAGCAGTGTAAAATAGTCATATTTAAACCATATTATACATTTTGGTTTAAAATTATGCTTTATTGTTCCTTCTCTTGCATTGTTCTTGTTTGTTTGGAGACCATTGACATTTTAAAGTATGCTACACTATCTAATTTTTTCTTATTAATGTAGTCTCTTTGGATTTTGTTTCTAAGTTTTGATGTTTTACTCTAATATTATAATAGTTTGGAATATTTATTTCCTATTTAGGAACCAATATACAGAAGTGAATAAGAGCACAAACACTAAAAATTCTCTCTGAGTTTATCCCGGTTGTGCCATTTATTGAATCTAAATCTAAGTTACTTAAACTCTGTCTCAGCTCCCTTGGCTATGAAATCGGCATATAATAAATACCTTTTAGAATTTTGGAGGCAATTAAGTAAATTAAATATTCATACCACTGTTTGTTATTTGGTAAGTGGAATATTAAGTCTTATCTATTATTTCTGTCCCATAAGTTTTTATTATCAAATTTTTAGCAAGAACATTTGAAGCTTTATGGTATGAGGATGGGTACAAAATAGAAGTAAATTAAGTATGAGGAGAGCTTTCATTCTTCAAATTATAATTAATCTTTTAATAGGAAATATCAAAATAAAGAGAGACAAACTGGTGTCTACACATAACTACACACACCAATTATATCCATATGTGTTAATTATTAATTGGTTTTGTTAGTTGGTTTATTTAGAAATAAATCTCATCTGCGTCTTAATGATTTGGCTAGTTAATGGCTGTTGACATGACTCCACAGGATTCATCCAAGAGTCTCAGCTCTCAGCGAGACGTCCACGCTACCATTGTAGGGGAGCACCATGCAGCACAATCAAGCAGAGAAAGGAGCCATTTAATGCTATACTCAATCTATTCCTGAAATAATTATGTTTTTAGGTATTTAATGTTTCATGATAGAAAATTCAACAAATAAAAAATAATTCTTAAAAATTCCATGAGTCTATCAAGCTTCTTCAACAAATAATATTAAATCGTGGCTAATCTTGTTTCTTGATTACTTTACTTAGTTCTCCCTTTGTTTATGAAGATCAGTCAAATCCCAGGCATCATATAATTTTATTTGAAGATTTTAGAATACAATTCTAAGAACTATTTCTTTAAACATCCATTATGTAATAAAAATTATTTTTAAATATAATCAAATATCCAATCTGTGCTATTCAATCAAATATCTGTTCAGAGATATCCAATTATTCATTTTTTAATGTTTCTTTGAGAATTCAGCAATTGTGAACTAGCTATATGTGATTTAAGTCTTACTTTAATCTATAGGTCACTTTCTCTTGCTATCTTCTAACTTTTTATTTTAAAATAATTTAAAAGTTAGAGAAAAGTTACAAAAATAGTAGAATTTTCTGTGTTCTTCACCCAGCTTCCCTAATATTCACCTCTTACATCACCATTGTGTTATTATCAAAACCAGGAAATTATCATGGGTACAATACCATCAACAAAACTCCAGATTTTCCATCCAATATTTATTTCAGATCCCACTTGTAGGGAGTCATCATTTCACCACAGTTTCTTCCAATTTGTAACAGCTTCTTATTCCCTCTTTGTATTTTATGACTCAGAAAATGCTCCTCAGTTTGTACTTGCCTGATGTTTTCTTATAGTTAGATGAAGGTTATGATTTTTTGCTAACATTATTGCAGAAATTATGTGCTCCTCTTAAAACAGATATCAAGGGGTAGATGGTATTGATATGTCTTATTACTGGTAATCTTAATTTTCACCATTCAAATGAGTGTATGCCAGTTTCCTCCACTGTAAAATTATGGTATTTTCACTTTTTCTAATTTATCAATATTGTGAGCTGATACTTTGAGAGACTATGTAAATATTTTGTTTCTCCTCATACTTTAATCCATGAAAAATTATAAGTGAATATGAATGTTACCTACCATAATAATAACCTGTTATTTGCCCGATAAAATATTTATATTTCCCTTTTTTTTTTTTTTTTTTGAGACAAAGTCTCACTCTGCCACCTAGGCTGTGCAGTGGCCCGATCTTGGCTCACTGCAACCTCCACCTCTCTGGCTCAAGTGATCCTCCCACCTCAGCCTCCCAAGTAGCTGGGACCACAGGTGTGTGACACCAAGTCTGGCTAATTTTGTATTTTTGGTAGAGACAAGGTTTCATCTTGTTGCCCAGGCTGGTATCAAAATCTTGAGCTCAAGTTATCTGCCTGCCTCAACCTCCCCAAATGCTGGGATGACAGGCATGAGTCACCACACCCAGTTTTCCTCATTCTTTCTATTTGTATTATTGAATCACTGCCCTTTATTCAGTTTTTATTCAATTAGATGTATTAGATGAGAAATAATTTTGTGATTTATTTATATAAATATTAACTTTTAGGCATTTATTTTATTCTAGGGGTTACAGCCCCATAGTTCATTAACTATTTAATTCTCCAATTATTCGAGCTTTGGCTTTTTAGAACTCTTTCAGGTTTTCATCTGTGTTCTTTAACTCACCATAATCCATTTTCCAGTACTTCTTTACTTTCTGGCCTAGAAAGGTATTTTTGATTCATATATATTTTTCTTACCTCAATTCTCTGAGGAGTCCTGTTCCTTTTATTTGAAGAAGAGTACAGAGAAATCAGGATCTGGGCTCCAGGTATGTTCATTGTCTCTGGAGTGACATGCCTTTTTCTGCCTTTCCGTGGACAGAGGTAGAATATACACACACACACAGTTCCATTAACAGAGATAGAAAATATATACACACACAGACATACACACATACATAATATGTATGTACATATATATACAGACAAAGTCACACATGCATATATCTATATTTTAATGTATATATTAAAACCATAAGTTCATACTGGTACCTCTAATTTAAATACAAAACCACAGGTTTGATTCCAACATTTTATCTTTTCTTGTCATTACTGTCTTCTGTCCAAATCTGAGAAAATTGGGTCTTATTACATTGTATTTACTTATTTTTCCGGTATTACTAAACATATAAATCAATTTTGGAATTGCTACACTGGGAGAAAAACATTTACTACATAGAGAACAGAGTTTGTTACAGTTTATTTTGTCTAGCTTTATAACATTGAGTCAAATTGTATTTTCCAAGTTACCTAAGTTAATTCCTTGATCTCCCATTCACTTCAGTGTGGTTTTACTAGTCATACACGGTAGTTAGGTTCATTTGTTATTGTTTAAATTTTAGTGTGTTTCCACACATCCTGGTTCATTATAATGGTTCATTTATTTTTTGAGAGTATAAAGAATTACTATGGTCTAATAGCTAGAGCCATATACAAAATATTGATTCAGAGAAATGTCACTTCCCTCGGTCCCTATGATGCTGTTTCCATTCCCCCTTTTATTCTACCTTTTCCTTATCCATTTCCTGTAGATAACCAATTTCATTAGTATCTGCTTTGTCATTCCTGTTTACTTTTTCCTTTCAATATTCTGGAACAATTTATATATCATTGATACCATCAGGTCTTTATTCCTACTTGTTACAACATATAATATTTAAATATCAATGTTTCATTGCTCTATTCATCTTCCACTTTTTCCATTTTAGTTTTAGTCTTAGGTGTATATTTTGAATTTTAAATAGCTCTCTCTCAGTCCATTTACTAAAAGTTTTCCCAGTTGTTACTTTGGTAGATGAAGCTCATCATCTAACAGTAGATTGCTTAAGGAAGGCTTATAGGTGTAGGATCTATCTCCTTCCCTGTCCCCTCTTACCTTCCTTCCCCTCCACTCCTTTTCCTCTCCTCCTCTCTTTCCCTTCTGTCTTCTCTCCTCTTCGCTTCTGAGTTCAATTAGTATGATCTCACGGACAGAGAGGTTAAATAACTGACCATAATAATGAGATCGGTTAAAAAAAAAAAAATTTAAAGCAAGCCAGCTTTTTGCTAGATTCCATGCATTTAATCACTATGGTATACACGCTGTTTATATTTCACAGTTATTAACATAATATTCTTATCACACTTAATAAGTTTGCTATTCTAGTTACTCTCTATCCAATTTGTAGGATATGAAATGTAGAAAACAATACATATATACATAGTATTAGATGAGAAATAATTTTGTGATTTCCAAAATCTAAGGCGTTAGTAGCTGCCTTCTTCCCAGATGAAAGTAATGCCCCCCCCGCTCCCCGCCCCCCCCTCACATTTTAGGGAAAATTTATTAAGAAACAAACATAAAAAAACAACAACACCCCCCTTTCCCCCAACTCATTTAAAGTTTCTTATATCTCAAAATCAGTCATAGGCATGATAGTGGAATGTAGGTTAGAATGGAAGTAGACTCTTGAGAGTCAATTTTCTTTGTTTTTGTTTTGAGACAGGGTCCCTTTCCCAGGCTAAAGTACAGTGGTGTATTCACAACTTACTGTAGCCTCAAACTCTTTTGGTCAAGCAATATTAACTTTATGCCTTAGCCTCCCACATAGCTGGGACTGCAGGTCTGCATCACCATGCCTGGCTAATTTTTATGTTTACTTTTGTAGAAACGAGGTTTCACTATATTGCCCAGGCTGGTCGCCCGCTCCTGAAGCTCCTGCCTTTAACAGGAGGATCCCAAAGTACTGGGATTACATGCATGAGCCACTGTGACTGGCCAGGAGTCAGATATTTAAAACCAAGTCTTAAGAGAAATACAGCATATTTAATTTAATGTATTTCTTTGTAGTCTAAGAAATCATCTAATCCTTAAGCCAGAAGAATGCACTTCTATCACTGACTTTAAGGGAGAATAAATAAGAGAAAAATGTCCTTGAGATTTAGAAACTGATAATATCTAAATGGTAGTGCAGGTTCAATCAGGTGACTGGAGGATGAAGCAGGATTTATCTTCTAGTGACAAGGCCCTGACAAGGGGAAGACCTGAATATGCATAACAACAAAGGAGAAAGTTACACTGGGACTCTCATAAGAATATTCATGAGAGATGGCAAACCCAAAAGCAGTTTGCATGCACCAGACATTTCTATGTTTAGACATGGTCAGTTCAGATGATTGTTAATCTTCTACCTATTCAGTGGCTACAAAAAAGAAGAGATTTCTTTTGACACTGAGAAACATGGGCTGATGTGGAAACTGGTGTAAATTTTGTATCATTTTTTAAAAAGTAAATATTCATAGGAATGAACGACAAAGTCACTAATTCGCAGAAGCATCCTGCCCATTGATGAAGACTGTCTCTTTAGTCTGTTTGCAATGGCATTGTAATCCTGAGTCTTCTAGGATGCAGAAAAACTGGATTCTTCTACTTTTCTAGGAGTTCAGTTGTGGGCTTTGAATCATACGTTTTGCATGTGAGATAAACTGTGGGAAATTTATTTTATATTTATATTTAATTACAACCACAAAAACCAACAAAACCGAAGATGCTTTCCTGATTGTAACCAGTTTCAGAAAATATCCTAAAACCGATTTGAGTTCTGCTTTGGTGAAGTAATTAAAAAGAAAACAAAAGCATCAGCATCACTGAGTTCCAGAGAAGTTGAGTGCCCATAGTGTAGAGGAGACTATTTTCTTTGATGCATTTACGTATTTCTTTTCTGCAGCTACGATGTATGTTTACGGTATGAGTAGAAAACAGAACTGTTCTTGACAAAATGTGGGGTAAATTGTTAAGCCTTCTAAAACTTTATTGTCCAAGCCACCAAGAGTTTAGTGAGTTACACTTAAAAAAAGTAGACAGCAAAAAAAAAAAAAAAATTAGAAAACTGTTTTGTGAGGATCTGATTTGCTTCTTACTTTTTCATCTCTTAAAGAGCCAGTATAAGAAATTCCTTGTAATTTTACCTTTTTGAGACAAATTATTATGCTTTCATTTCACATAGTGGAATTTGAAGCGTTACAAGAAATTTTGCATTTTTTTTTTTTTTTTGCAAATGTCATGTGATATAGGACAGCGGCCCCCAACCTTTTTGGCACCCGAGACTGGTTTCATGGGAGACAATTTTTCCACGGACTGTGTGGTGGGGTGGGGTGGGGTGGGGAATGGTTTTGGAGTGAAACTATTCCACCTCAGATCATAAGGCATTAGATTCTCATAAGGAGTTTGCAACTTCGATCACATGTGTGCAGTTTACAATATGTTTCACACTCCTATGAGAATATAATGCCATGCCTGATCTGACAGGAGGCAGAGCTCAGGTGGTAATGCTTGCTCACCTGCTGCTCACCTCCTGCTGTGCAGCACTGGTCTGTGGCCTGGGGTTGGGGACCCCCAGTATGGGAGAATTTGTTTCAAGGTCAAGGTATAGGGCTCTAAATGATCTTGAGATTTTGTGACATTGCGTCACAAAATGTTTCCACGTAAATCACATGTTTCCAAAACATCACAGGATAAAATAAGAGTAAATGATGATATGATCAAATGAAAATGTCTTAGTCCATTTAGAATTACTATAAAAGAATAGCAAAGTCTGGCTAATTAACAAAGAAAATAGTTTTTTTTGACTCATGGTTCTGGAGTTTGTACAAGAAGCATGGTACCAACATCTGCTTCTGGTGAGGGCTTCAGGCTGCTTCCACTCCTGGCAGAAAGTGAAGGGGAGCTGGCATGTGCAGAAATCACATGCCGAGAGAGAAAGAAAGATACCAGGCTCTTTTTAACAACCAGGTCTCTGGGGAATGAAGAGATTAAGAACTCATTACCATGAGGATGTCACCAAGCTATTCATGAGAGATCTGCCCCAAGACCCAGACATGTCCCTTTAGGTTCCACCTCTAACACTGAGTATCAAACTTCAACAGGAGATTTGGAAGGGTCAAACAAGCCAAACTATAGTACTGGGTAAAGAACCCATTTAAAAAGAATCAATATACCAAAACAAATGTTAGTTAAACTATGTAGTTGCTATCTCTGACCATCACAATTGATATGGCCAAAGGAGCAACAAATGTTGAAAAGCAGTGAAAATTAAAATAAATAAACACATCAAAATATCATACTAGAAGAAAATAGGTTTTATTTATAGAAAAGTAGTAAAGCAGAAGAATGATTTAATATCAAATATAGCCCCTTTTATTTTGTTCTAATTTTTTCCTACTCTCGTTTTATTACTATGCAATCATTCAACTTTGTAATTTAGATACTATACATTGCTTATCCAAGTCCCCCAACTCCAAATTTTAGTTAAATTATACTTAGTTTGATTGAATATTGGCTGCTAAGAAAATAGATACAAATGTGATACCCACTCTGACTCTAATTATGAAATTCATATATTTATCAGATATTGAGATTCCTTATCTATCTTTAAGTAGTGTTCTTGAAATTAAATTCATTCTTAGACCTTCCTAAGTGCTTCTGTTCTGTTATAATGGTTCTCTTCCCTTTAAGTCTTCAGTAGCCCTATTATTGACACAAAAATTCTGTAACCCCTGGATATCGATCACCATTATTTTGCATTGCATTGCATTGCATTTTTTAATTTATTTAGGGAGACAGAGTCTCACTCTGTCACCCAGGCTGGAGTGCAATGGCACGATCGATCTCCACTCACTGCAACCTCCACCTCCTGGGTTCAAGCGATTCTCCTGCCTCAGCCTCCTGAGTAGCTGGGAGTATAGGTGTCTGCCACCAAGCCCAGCTAATTTTTGTATTTTTAGTAGAGATGGTGTTTCGTCATGTTGGTCAGGCTGGTCTTGAACTCCTAACTTCAGGTAATCCACATGCCTCGGCCTCCCAAAGTGCTGGGATTATAGTCATGAGCCACCGTGCCCGGCTTTGCATTGCTTTTATATTTCACTCACCCTTTCCTGGTTAGATATTTTTGACGCTTTAGTTTTTTCTTGTTTTTGTTTTTTTTTTTTCCTTCTTAGGTTTTACACTTGGGACATCATGAGCCTCAGGCCTACAACATAGTGGGCTATGACTATACTGGCCATTATTATTTTTAAGGCTTTGAAGTCTCCGATGGATAAAAAAAGGCTTGCAACCTGTTTGGTTTGGGGTTTTATTCTGTATCTTTGTTTTTGTTGGATCAGATCTTGTGGCTCCCTTAAATGTCTAATTTTGTATCATCAACTGAATTATTTCATAAAGTAATGTGACTCTACCATTAGAAATGTAGATATAATTTAATCTCCTTTCTTGTATTAAAATAATAATAAAACTACCACTTTACATTCATATCACATATTGCAAATTACGGTATCTTCTATGTACCATATTATCTTTTATTTTAGTTTCAAAAAATGCCATGAAGCAAGAGCGGGGGTTATTGTTAGCCATTCTTTGTCTAATTTCATTGGTAAAAACACTACAACCCAGAGATGTAAATTGATATGCTCAAAGTCAGCCAGCCAAGAAGCAGCAGAGACAGAACTTCAGCTCAAGAGTTTTAGCCTGCGGCCTCGTGCTCTTTTTCTACAACATTCGTGCTCCTGGATATCAGCCCTATAATCCTTTGAGAAACACTTGCCTATGATACCCTCAGTTTCTACCCATATTACTCTGGCTTAGATTTTTACAATTGAGAAATAGAAAGAATTGAAAAATATGATGATTGAACCAGCCTGAGTTCATCAGCTGGGATTTTGGCATTTGAATAAATCAAAGCCTTTTGTCAGGGGATTAGGGAAACTTGAACAGCCTCAAGTTTCTCAGAGAAAAGAGAATAAACAAGTTAAACAAACACTCTCATCATGCAAAATCCCTTTTGATAATGTTCCACATTATTCAATTGTTTTATTTAAATACTTAGAATCCTGTATTCAAACCATACTTATTCAAATCCGATATTCTTTGTCAAGTTATCTGAGAGGTATGGCTGGAAGGAACATGTGAGGCCAAATAAATTAATGAAAACTACCCACTGTGAGGCATTTTCAAAATGCCATTTGGCAGTAACTGTAGATTTTAAAGTTAGTTAATTATTTAATCCATTTGTAGCCATAATAGGAATCGTAGAACTGGAAAAGTGTGTGCATTGTGGGGTGGGAGGATGTCGAGGATATGAGCCTTAAATCAAGAAATCAAGAGTTACACTTGCAGCTGGCACCACTCCAGAGACATTATAAAATTATCCTTTAAGATTGCTCATTCTAAGATTTGCATTGCACTTAAAACCAAGACCGCAGAGGTAAAAGTCTAAAGAGAAAAATTGAAGGCATGCCACTGAGAGAATTAAGACTGGAATTCAGGTCTTCCGACTTCCATTCCTTACTTTTCCTGTATGATACTGCCTCGACATGTTATGCCTTCAGAAAATTCTCCAAAAACAATAGAACACATACAACTGCTAACCTATAGCACCCAGTGGATAAATAAACTCAAAAAATCATATATTGAGCGACATGTAAATAGATGGGAAGACTACTCAAATGGAAAGAAGCAAAAGCTATTTATTCAGAGCTTGCTATACCAAGGAAGTCAGCCTTCATCACTTGCATTTTGGTAGAGACTCAAAGACAGGCAAAGGAGTGAGAAAGCTTTAGAGTGAAAAAATGAAGAGGTTTTTAGGTGTGTTTGGCTGCTATTGACATGGGGAATCTGTAGACAGTCTAACTAGAAGTAAGGACATACTATGTTATTAGTTAGGCATGCACATTTCCCTTTCTCCAATTGGTCCTAACTTGGAAGAGGGGCAATTATTGGAGAAATTGTCAGTTATTAATCAAATACTGGCCATTTGGGGCTAATTGCTGTATGGGTTTTTTTTTTTTTTTTTTTTTTTTGGCTTCATGAACTGGTTGCTACAGATAGTATTCTGACTTTCTGGTATGGTTACTCTAAACAATAGTTTGGTTTCTTGGATTGATTGCTACAGGTCATGAGTCAGATTTCCATTTCATACACAGTCTGACAATTGACCATTTGTATATTTAGTCTCTCAGCCCACTTTTTAAATCAATCTCTCCCTTGTGAGAGGTTGACCATTTCTGAGAATGCTGCAGATCCATATCTTCACCACTCAGAGATTGTTTAGTAATCTTCATAGTCAATTGCATTGTAAGATTGTTTGACCTTTTTCTTGTTGTATGATGACGGTGAGTATCTCATGAAACAGTGGTTGTGTATAAGCATTTAATTATATGGATAGAATTCTAAGCACCAGCATCACAAACACTGTATCAGAACCAAAAACAATTAATGGTCCTTGTAAGGTGTTTTGAACTCTATTTGCCCAACACAGGCCAAACAAACAAATGCCATGGGTCATAGTATCAAACTTTAAAAGCAAAATGGCTTTTTTTTTTTCCTTAAGAAATGTTCACCCTATTTCATCTTGCATATTTCATTGATTTAAGTACAACAAGAAGTAAGGCAATGGAACAAATACCGTGATGATAAGCCAATAAGAATTTTAGAGCAATGCACTTGTCCATCCCTATTTGGGCCAATGAGTTGAGACTAAACTATATACCATCTAGGGTAGAGTTGGTGTTACTAATAACTTTTGCCAGAATTAGTTCTATGTTTCTTACAGTCTTTTGTGATTCCCACCAATTGGAATACTACTCTGATTGTTTGCATAAATAATGAGTCATTAGGTCCACCAGGTAGTGTGTTTGAATAATCAAAAATAGCAGCATTTGGATTACTATTAATTTACGGAATTAAAATTAGAGTCTCTGTATACAGAAATATCTCAGGATACTCCTATGTATTCCTAAAATATATGAGCTATTAGTCTGATGAAAGCAGGATCAGGCACCCTGGTCATAAAGAAAACAGTGTTCAGCTGGGGCACGTGGAGATCCAGAAAAAAAATAAGTTGTTTATACCACGGGGTCAGCATCTTAGCTTTACATTATTTTGGTTATATATTTGGACGTCTATTAGTCTCTTCTAGGTGTTGTTAGGCCCAACACAATATGAAGGTTGATGAATTGAAGCTTAGAACATAGAGTCTGATGAATAGATTGTAATAATTTATTCTTTTCCTAGAGGAGAAGGACACTATTAAAGTTCTAGACTGGTTTATTTAAGGACAGTTGCCGGCCGGGCGCGGTGGCTCAAGCCTGTAATCCCAGCACTTTAGGAGGCCGAGACGGGCGGATCACGAGGTCAGGAGATCGAGACCATCCTGGCTAACACGGTGAAACCCCGTCTCTACTAAAAAAATACAAAAAAATTAGCCGGGCGAGGTGGCGGGCGCCTGTAGTCCCAGCTGCTCGGGAGGCTGAGACAGGAGAATGGCGTAAACCCGGGAGACGGAGCTTGCAGTGAGCTGAGATCCGGCCACAGCACTCCAGCCTGGGCGGCAGAGCGAGACTCTGTCTCAAAAAAAAAAAAAAAAAAAAAAAAAGGACAGTTGCCCACATATGTACAAATGGAAATGCCATCAGCTACGATTCTCTGTGATTTCAATTGATAAGACTGGATTTGTTCAAGGGTTTGTATTATAGCGATCCAGTGACAGATGCTATGTCTAGCAGTCCATAGACTGAAAAAAGTGACAATTGTTTAGGACAACATAAAGAGGCATTAGAATGAGTATGTTCTGACCTAATAGGTTTAATAAGGAGGGAAAGAATGCCATTATGGGTGGGCAATAGCAAAGGATCTACAGAAAGTGAGAAGAATAATTGTTACAAGCAAACAGATGAAAAATAAAATAAATAACCAGGAATTAGATAGGGGTCTTGGTCTGACATATTGGGTGGAAGCTCAGATCAGATGCTTCTGGGAGATCCCTGAGAATCTTCGGTGTGAAGTTCTCTACTTGAATAGCCTTGCAATTGTGTGGAATTCTAAATTGTTTCATTAAGTTGTAAAACGTGAATCCAAGGGTTGACTCCTCAGAGTTTCAGTGTTGTATGTGTTATTAATAATACCTGATAAAGTTCCTTCCAATGCAGTTCAAGAGCAGTTTTCTGTAATATCTCTTCCATGAGACAAAGTTGAATATCACAAAGAAACTGTTTAGAAATATGTTGTAGGAAGGTGATTTTAACCTGGCAAAATTTTGCTATCTCTCCATGAAGTAGGGCACAGTTTAGGGCCAGAGTTTAAATTTCTAGACACGTGAACCTATGAAATATTACCATTTCATAGAGGAATAACTAGTTTGTCCTCAAGAGAATAAACCAAATGCCCATAGGACCAGTGAGGGGAGCTTTGGCCAAGTGAGCTCAAGGCTTCCTGAAAATTTTGCTAATTTTAATTTAAGAATTCAATTGGTCCTTTGAAACTTTCAAGGATTAGAGTATAAGGAAAGTGTAGTTTTTGACTAAGGGATAACACCTGACAGAATTCTTTTATAATGGTCATTTTAAAGAGTGAAACTCAAGCACTTACTGTAAAAGTGGAGGTGTCCTAGGTTGCAAACACAAAGCCAGACAGCTTTTTAGTGTCTATATGTGTTGTGGCTTTTTTCCAATACAGTATTTTGACCCATCCTGAAAATAGATATACAATAACTAAAAAATATTCAAATCCAATGGAGGGTGGATATAATGATTAATTTCACGTGTAAACGTGATTGGGATAAGAGGTGCCCAGATAGGCAGTAAATCATTTTAGGGTGTATCTACGATGGTATTTTTAGAAAATATGAACACTTAAATCAATAGACTGAAGAAAGAAGATCTGCCCTGACAATGTGGGTGGGCATCATCCAATCTGTTAAGGACATGACCAAAGACAACGAAGAGGCAGAGAAGAATATACACTTGCTTTCTTTTCTTGAGTTGGGACATCCATCTCCTCCTGCCTTTGGACAACAAGGCTTCTGGTTCTTGGGCCGTTGAACTTCAGGACTTTCACCAGCAGACCTCCTGATTCTCAGCCCTTTGGCCTGGAAATTACAACATCAGCTGCCTTGGTTCTCAGGTCTTCAGACATGGGCTGAATTATGCAAGTGACTTCCTTGGTTCTGCAGCTTGCAGACCACATATCATGGGACATTTTGGTCCACATAATTGAAGGTAATAATATCACAGATATTTCAGCTTTGTTCTAAAGAATTTTTTAAAGTGCTTAGTGTGTAGCATGCATTAAGTAATCGTTAAATGTTTACTACTGGATATGAAAGGTCCTGGAGACTTGTCAAAAAGTCAGAAATAAAGGGAACTGGGACACATATTGATCACACATTACTCCTGGTTTATCAATTCTCAAAAAATATTAAAAGAGAAAAACAAGATCAAAAATGAAATAGTGAGCAACTGGTCTGTATCCTACACTGACTGTAACATTGATTCCTTTCATTCTAATCATCTAGGTAAGAAAAAGTTATTTTGGAGAATACTCACATGGTCCTATCCTGATAATCGTGTGAGCCAATTCACATTAAAAATGTCCTACTGTATATCAATAAATATCCTGTTGATGCTGTTTTCTCTGGTGAACCCTGACTAACACAGTGGGTGTTTAATAAAATTAATATGATGGATTTCAAAGGGTTCTTGAGCCCCAGTTCCTGGCCATGTTCCACTTTCATTTTATTCAAAATTATGTTCTAGACAGGTGACACATGGCCCAAAAATAATCTTAGCTATCTTTTTTAAAATTTCCCTATCAAATTTGATTTAAGATGTTAATCAAGTTGTCTATTCCACAATGCGTAATTTCATGGAGAAACTTAACTCATATTGACTTGCAATCATATTGTGCCACGAAGCAGATATTTTGAGCAACGGGTTCAGCCTCTTCAAAACTAAATATTGATGCTTAAGAATGGCCTCTTTGAGTCCCTCCAGAGATTTATCCTTGAGGGCTTATATTGGATTATAATTCTGGTTAAAGTGACTTTTTGGCGTAATGATATGTTGCAGAATGTCCTTTAGTTTCCATGCTGTCTCTTTTCACATGAACCTCAACCTTTATAATAGCTGCTTCCCTAAAAGCAGCAGTGCATTAAAATGTTCCTTGTCTTCTCCATTTTAATGGGGGTTTCAACAGAAGTGAAAAATCCCCTCTGCTTCCAAAAAAAAAATCCCTAAGTTATGTACTACTCAAAAATCACAACTGCTATCTGTGTATATGTTTACTTTCCAGTTTTTGGCTAGTTGACAAGATCTAGTGAATGTAATAACCTCTGCCACTTTGAGTAATTTTACTGTAGGTAGATTATTGTAAAAGAGAGCTCAGGTTTGTCATAGCATAACCTGCTTGATTATCTCCAGTTTCAGGTTCAAAATATGATCTATCAACAATATTAGATCAGGGTTTCATTAGGAGCCTTTAACAAGGGAGAGTAAGGCACAGAGAGTTCCCCAACTAAGACAATCATGAGACTTTCCTTATTCTGGCATGGGCAGGAGAGTGGCAGGATTCAGGATTTTGAATGGTGAATAGTAATGTGAGAGGAGGTGAGTAATAGAATCTCCTAAGAGATTAATTGGCTGGCTGAAAATATTTGTGTTTTCTAAATCAATGGTAATGTCTGAACTGCATGAGAAATCATGAGGTCAAGTGGGAAGCCTAGAAATAGGTCATCAGGATTATTAATAAATTTTGCAGAGGCAGCTGTTGCCCTAAGACAAGAGGACTAATCCTTTGCAACTGGATCAGAGGAAGGCTATATTAAGTGATGGATTCTTGACGATTCCCATAAAGCTGGGTGAAAGTCTCAAGGGCTTGTGTAGGTCACTTATGCACTAATAGACAGAAGAGCTCTTTGTAGTTAGGGATGCTGTGATGGTTAATTTCATGTGTCAAATTAAAAACGTATGTGCCATGAGGTACCCAGGTATTTGATCAAATATTGTTCTGGGTATTTCTGTGAGGGTGTGCATTAGTCTGTTCTCGTGCTGCTAATAAAGACATAGCCAAGACTGGGTAATTTATAAAGAAAAAAGGTTTAACTGACTCACAATTCCACTTGCTAGGGAGGCCTCACAATAATGGCAAGAGACAAATGAGGAGAAAAGTCATATCTTACATGGTGATAGGCAGGCAGCTTGTGCAGGGAGATTCCCATTGAAAAAACCACCAGTTCTCATGAGACTTATTCAATACCATGAGAACAATATGGGGAAAACCACCCTCATGATTCAATTGTCTCCAACTGACCCCACCCTTGGCACTTGGGGATTATTACAATTTAAGGTGAGATGTGGGTTGGAACACAGCCAAACCATATCATTTCACCCATTGCTCCTCCCAAATCTCATGTCCTCCCATTTAAAAATGAATCATGCCTTCCCCATAGTCCGTCAAAGTCTTATTTCAGCATTAACTCAAAAGTCCACAGTCCAAAGTCTCATCTTTGACAAGGCAAGCCCCTTCCTCCTATAAGTCTGTAAAATCAAAACAAGTTAATTACTTCCTAGATACAATGGTGGTGCAGGCATTGGGTGAATACCCCTGTTCCAAATGGGAGAGAGTGGCTAAAAAAAAGGGGGCCACAGGCTTCATGCAAGTCCAAGGTCCAACGGGGCAGTCAAATTTTAAAGCTCTGAAATGATCTCCTTTGACTCTGTCTCACATGAGGTCATTCTGATGCTAGAGGTGGATTCCCATGGTCTTAGGCAGCTTTACCCCTATGGCTTTGCAGGGTAAAGCCTTCCTTCTGGCTGCTTTCATGGGCTTGCACTGAGTGCAGCTTTTCCAGGTGCATGGTACAAGCTGTTGGTAGATATACCATTCTGGGGAATGGAGGACAGTGGCCCTCTTCTCACAGCTACACCAGGCAGTACCTCAGTAGGGATTCCTTGTGGGGCCTCCCACCACACATTTCTCTTCTGCACTGCCTTAGCAGAGGTTCTCCATGAGGGCTCCACCCTGCAGCACACCTATGCCTGAACATCCAGGCGTTTTCATACATCCTCTGAAATCTAGGTGGACGTTCCCAAACATCGATTCTTGACTTCTGTACACACACAGTCCCGACACCACATATAAGCCACCAAGGTTGGGGCGTGCATCCTCTGAAGCAACAGTCTGAACTGTACATTGGCCCCTTTTAGCCATAACTATAATTCAGTGCACCAAGTCCCAAGATTGTACAAAGCAGCAAGGCCCTGGATCTGGCCCATGAAACCATTTTTTCCTTTCTAGGCTGCAAGGCCTGTGATTGGAGGGGCTGTCGTGAAGGTCTCTGACATGCCACAGAGACATTTTCACCATTGTCTTTGTGACTAACATTTGGCTCTTCATTATTTATGCAAACTTCTACAGTCAGTGTGAATTTCTTCCCAGAAAATATGGTTTTCTCTTCTATCACACTGTCAGGTTACAGATTTTCCAAACTTTAATGCTCTGCTTCTTCTTGAACACTACACTTCGCCACTTAGGAATTTTTTCTCCCAGATACCCTAAATCATCTCTCTCAAGTTCAAAGTTCCACAGATCTCTAGGGAAGGGGCAATATGTTTCCAGTCTCTTTACATAGCAAGAGTGACCTTTATTCCAGTTCCCAACAAGTTCCTCATCTCTATCTGAGACCACCTCAGCTTGGACCTCATTGTCCATATTTTGGTATTTTGGTCAAAGCCAGTCAACAAGTCTCTAGGAAGTCCCAAACCTTCCCACATTTTCCTGTCTTCTTCTGAGCCCTCCACACTTCAAACCTCTGCTTGTTACCCAGTTCCAAAATTGCTTCCATATTTTCAGGTATCTTTACAGCAGCATCCCACAACCCAGTACAAATGTATTGTATTAGTCTGTTCTCATGTTTCTAAGAAAGAGAACAATCTGGGGGAAACTGCCTCCATGATTTGATTATCTCCACCTGGCCCTGCCTTTGACACATGAGGATTATTATAATTCAAGGTAAGATTTGAGTAGGGACACAGACAAACCATATCAGAGTGCTTTTGGATATGACTGACATTTAAATTAGTAGAGTGAGTAAAGCAGATTATTCTCCATAATGTGGGTAAGCTTCATCCAATCACTTGAAGTCCTGAACAAAGCAAAAGAGTGACCCTCCCCCAGGTAAGATAGAATTATCCTGTAAGACATTCTTCAATCTGGAACATCACCTCTTCCTGCCTGGTAGCCTTCAAAGTGGGACATTAGCTCTTCCTTATTCTGCAACAGTTTCAGTCTTTGGACTCACAATTGGATATCAGCTCTATAGATGTTAGGCTTGCCAGACCTCCTCCATAATCATATAAGTTAATTCCTTATAATAAATTAGTCTCTCTCCCTCTCTTCCATATATAGGCCACATATACTATTAGTTCTATTTTTCTGGAGAATCCTAACTAAAACAGATGCCTAAGGAAGGGAGGCTATTGAATTCCTACTTTAGATTACAGAGGCATGTTCATGTTTGGTATCCCAGAGCAGGGGGTATCTTTCTGAGGACTTGCTCAATTCATAAAGAAGTGCTGTAATAGAAAAAATTTGGTTGCCATGGTCTGCAGTATCCAGTTAAACCTAGGAGTCTTCTTAATTATCATTTCATATGGGGTGTAAAATAAGTTTGGGTAGGCTTTAATCTATCAGAAGAGGTCATTTTCCCTCTTAGATACATCATATACCAAATAATATGTTCTCGCAGTTGCAATTTATCTTTGAAATTATTTGTCTTTTTTTTTTTTTCTGCTACTGCTGAGGGCCAGTAAATGGAATCATTTTGCAGGCTTCCTTGTTCTCTAAGTAAAGGAGGAGATAATATACATATTGTAGCAGAACTAAATCACAATAA
This sequence comes from Trachypithecus francoisi, assembly GCF_009764315.1. Taxonomy (NCBI): domain Eukaryota; kingdom Metazoa; phylum Chordata; class Mammalia; order Primates; family Cercopithecidae; genus Trachypithecus; species Trachypithecus francoisi. The sequence goes on from NW_022681462.1 coordinate 33,226,450, forward strand.
AAATATATTTATTGTCTTTTATTCACACTCCAACATTATTATCCCAACAATAGAAATTTAGAACTTTAAGAATTGATTGAGGGTCTAGGAAATATAGAGGAGGCTTCAGTGAACCTCTGTGGCATGATTATTTGGGTATACTGTTGTCCTTCCCAAGTGATAGCAAAAGATATTGCTTCTGTAGTCTAGACACATACTGAAAAAGACAAAGCAGAGACCCATGAGAGTGAAGCCAGTGGCTTCAGGAGGAATTGATGACAGGGTGGCATTTGGGTTAGTTACTACCAGGAAGTGAATTTGTTGATGGCCCTTAGGTCTTAAACAAATCTATTTTGTTTCTTTAGTGGCAGGATTGGAATGCTATGAGTACTAGTGAAGGCTATAAGATGACCCTTGGATATAAGTTCTTCACCTATAGGTTTGAGTGTCTCCTTTTCTTCAGGTTTCAAAGCATATTGAACATTTTGGGTAAAAGTTTGGAAGGAGCTATCGACAGATTTTGCTCCAAACATTTTACCTAGGTCAGTGGAGTTTTTAGTCCCTAGAGCATCATGTATAGTGCCAAGATCCTTATCTGGGGTTTGCATCTAATATGGTGGAGAGGGCAAAGTCAAATCCTGAGCAGACATGACTTAATTATGAACAGAGTAGTTTTCTGGAACCTCAGAAAGTAGTCCCTCAGGTGTACATTTAAAATTACAGATCCATTTTTCAAGTGAGTGTCTCTGTTGAATTTGAAGAAGTGGTATTGCAGAGCAGAAAATAATGTGTTTCAGTAAGGAACGAAAGGGCTATGTCTAAGAAATGGAAGACAGAGAAAAAATCCATGTATTATATTAAATACAGACAAACTGTGTGGTAAATTTACAACAAGAAAGAAGTTGAGCAAAGTTGGCAAGATTCAATATAGAAAGAATAGCACTTATATCTGCCAGGAACTTATAAGGGTAAACATCCATATTTAACATTAATTCACCTTGATTATTTAAGGGTATGGCAGAATATTGGATGTCTTTTCCCTCCTTGGAAAATACTCTTTGAGTTGAATTAAGATATTTTTATATATTTATTTTTATTTCATAACATGGAATAAATTTTGTCCGTATGCCTCATTTAAAATATCAACAAGTATCTTTTTTGGTAAGTAGTTGGTTGGGAAGTAGCCCACTCAGCTGGTTGATCAGCAAAGGCACAGCTTTACTTTGGGTTCTGTCTCCTTTTCTTTTTCCTTTTTCAGTTTCTTTTATGGATACCTAAGTGTTATACATATTTTGGGAGAATGTGTGATATTTTGATATTATAAAGTCCATCCAAAATGCTCTGACAGGGTTGCAGTTCAGCTAACGGGGCTATTCCTGATTGTAATTTGTTTTATAATTAGGTCTCCAATTTTAGGCTTAACTCCATTTTTAGTAGGAGATAAAATGACTGCTGATACTTTAACACTTTCTTTAACTTCCAACTGTTTTCAGAAGTTATTCTAGTCTATTCAAAAAATCTACAGTTTCATATTTTTGTTTGTATTATTGAATTATGATCCACTTAATTTTTATTGGAAATGTTTCAGGTATAGTTTTTAGGAAACTTTGATCTATTTTTGTGTGCTTTTAATTTTTACCCTAAAATTCACTGTAGAAAGCAAAATATTATAGTCCATTTTCTAGGTCAGTCCAATCAGATCTTGCCATTGAGAATTTAAGCATCTGCTGTTCTAACCAACATTTGTACAAGTTGATATAGGTTCATATATTTAGAATTCTCAAAATAATTCTAAATTATTCTGTGAATATTTGCTGGACTTGTTTGGGTTAAGATCAATCTTTCATTACAGCTTTTAATTTAGCTCAGGTCTACAGCTTACATTCGATAGTTGCCTATATACATGGCTCATGGGAGGGATACATTTATAGAGGAAGCTGTCAATTTGGGGTTTTAAGATAGTTTTTTGAAAAATGGCCTTTGGCCTGGACAAGGGAAAGAGGAGAAAGGGACAGATAAACTTATGGAAGGAGAGATATCAGAAGAACACAAGAAAAGAGGGAGAGGCTCAATATAGGGAAACACTTGGAGGCAAGGAGAGGAAGGATTTACTAGGTGAATGAATCTAGTTTGTTCTTGTTTAATTTTATCAAGTTGCTCATTTATTTGACAAAATAAACTTTTAGTGAAGAAATTTTGATTCAGGATTTTGTCTGAAGTCCTCTGCATGCCAAACAAAAAATTATCATGTAATCATGGGTTCCATAAGCTGTGAGGAGCAAGGCACGAGGCACCTCTGTGACTACTGCATCTGGTCAAAGACCAAGACCCATGATGGGCAGTGCAGACTGGGTCTCAGTGGGATCTCCATAATGACTGTGGAAACACATGAAGAGCAACCAAATGATAACAAGCAAAGGATATTAATTCAGAGGTTGCTATAACAACAGGTCAGCCACCATCATCTGCATTTTTGCAGAAACCTAAAGTTTGACAGAGTGGGAGCTATGTAGTACAAAAAAGGGAAGATTTCAGATATGCCCCAATTGAAGGTTGTTGGTATGGAGAAGCTGTGGGCCCTTGTTTATGAAGGGTCTCTGGAAAAACTGTTTCTATGCCTAAATATATTAGATATGCCTTACTACATGCTCCTTTTGAGATTCATAATGAGACTAATGTATTCAAATATTATAGCCTTTTGGAAGCCCTGCACTAAAGAAATATTAATCCGCATGTTCCCTAACTGTATTTCTGGTAGCCTGATCCTTATCTAAACTTTACTAATGTTCTGCAGAAATGGTTTTAAGAAACCCTTTTCCAAGTAATTCTGTTTGGTCCCTGTAACCCAAAAATAGTCAGCATCCTCCATGAAAGGCAGAAGACCTACCAGCTGACTAAAGGAAAACATGCTGTGGTAAGGGAAGATTACACACCCTGCTTAAATAGTCACCATTCCCAAAGAACTATGTATCCACAATAGGAAAGTATATTAAATAGAAGATATATCTCACAGTTTTCTATCTGCTTCCTTTTACTTTCCTTTCTTCTCGCATCGCCAAGCCATGATGTCTGCTCATCACCTCACTATTGTCCTTATACAGTCTTTGGAATATCCAGGGCTTCCGATCTCAACAGCTTATATATTTCATAGGCCTTGACAGGACTAGAAAGAGTCAGATTCTAGAGAATTTTCCTGAAGTATTAAATATAGGTTATCAGGTAATCCTTCCCTAGGCAGCTGAAATAATGTCTGCCCCTTTTTGAATATCTGGGGAAAGAGGTTTCTAGGGAAGGTTTCCTTTTGCTTTCCAAGTTGGAATTTGTCCTGTGGGTTCTTAAAGGTGTAAAACTTCTTTGAATAGCACTACTATGGGGAAGTGCATTTCAGTCCTTTCTCTTCTACCCCTACTTACTAGAATACAGCAAAACAAAACAACAAAACAAACAACTGATGATAAAACATCCTGAGTCCACCCATTTCTTAGAGGCATAAAATTTGATTGCCTAGATGCAAGCTTTTTGGGGGTATTAGTGGCAGCTAAAGAGTTAATAGAGTTCCTTATTCCATACTTGTTGACATTTTAATAGGAGACACTTGAATAAATGTTGTTTTGGGAGAAAACTAATCTGTAATACAGACCTTTGAAATACAGATGATTCAACTTAAGGAGTGTTTGACTTTATAACTGTACAAAAGTGATAGGCATTCAGTAAGCTACTCTACTTATGATAGGGCTATGCCTAGATACACTCATTTTACATTGACAATATTGCTAAGTGAAAAACACACTTTTCATTTACAATATTTTCAACTTACAATGGGTTTATCAGGACATAGTCTCATGGTAAGTCAAGGAACATTGATGCTAAGGGGAAACTGGCTATTTGTTGTGATCAGTGGGAAATTATTCCAGTGACCACTGTCTGTGGCAATTTGGCAGCTGCTCATCATACAATTGTGAGAGTATTCTACAAGGGTTGTGAAACAATTTATAAGTTTTAACATAATAGTGTAGTATTTACGGCATAGTTGATATTTATGGTATATATACTAAAATAACGTAGTATAGTATTATGGTATAGTTATATTTCTAGCTGTTATTCATTGCTATTCAAGAAATAATCCTGTTCATTCATTTCTTCCTATGGATTAGAGTCACCATTACTATGGTGTGATTATTCGTGCCCCCCCTACTAAAATTCATATTTTGAAACCTAATAACAAATGTGATTGCATTAAGAGGTGAAACCCTTGGGAGGGCGGAGCCCTCATGAATGGTGTTAGTAGCCTTAAAAAAGAGGCCCCAGATATTGCCTTGCCCTTTCCACTGCATGAGCAAAGAGTGAGAAGGTGCCATCTTTCAACTGGGAAACAAGCCTCACCAGACATCAGACCTGCTGGCATCTTGATATTAGACTGCTCTGCCTCCAGAGGTGTGAGAAACAAATTTTTGTTGTTTGCAAGTCACAAGTCATAGGCTGCATAACAACATTTCAGCCAACCATAAACCACATATACAAGATATAGATTATATAGATATAATCTTACATAACTAAGATCATGAAATTGTATCTTTACTATACCTTTTCTATATTTCAATATATTTAGATACATAAATACCACTGTATTACAACTGTCTATAATATTCAATATGGTAACACGTAGTACAGGTTTGTAGCCTAGAAGCAATGGGCTACACCTATCTGTGTTTGAATCAGTACACTCTGTAATATTTGCAGAAGACAAAATCACCTAACAGTACATTTCTCAGAATGTATTGTTTTCTTGAAGGATGCATGACTGTACAGACATAAGCCATGTACAGGCTATAAAAAAATTGACTTGACATACAGCATAAAGGCTAATGACATAAAATGTTAGTTTCTAATAATGGAAGAGTACCTAGTTTTGTTTGTAAGACTACTTCAAGCACATTGAACTATTTCCTAGCTCCATGACCAGTAGGTAAAATTACTGATCTGAAAAAATCTCCCACTAGGTTCCCAATGGGGAAATATTTTTACTAACCTTTGTGAAAAAGATGAGGAGTTAAAATGAACAGACCTATGATGTCCTCAAGATGTTGTCCAACAATTGTGCTCCCTGGTAAAAAGTAATTTGAAATTAATCAGATACCCAAAAAAGAAAAAAAAAATTAAACTAATCACAAGGAAAACAAGAGGAACCTCTCCCTAATTGTGTTGGCTGTGGTTATGTGTAAAAATAGTCTAATATGTGGATATTTGGCAATATCACATTTATGTTTGTACATCTCATTCATTATCTGCTAAATATTTCATATATAAAGTTATTGCACAACGTAAGTCAGTCAAGGCATTGACCCCATTTGATATGTTGAAAGACAGACCCAAGAGTTAAGTTATCTTCTCCAGGTGCCGTAACAAATAAGTGAGTTTCTAAACCAAAATATAGTCATGTGCCACATAAGGACATTGTGATCAATGAGAGACTGCATATATTATGATGGTCCCATAAAATTATAATACCATACTTTTCTTGTGTTCTTTCTATGTTTAGATACACAAATACTTCCCATTGTGTTACAATTCCCTACCCTAATCAGTACAGTAACTTGATGTACACAGTTGTGGTCTAGGAGCGATAGGCTGTGTCATATGAAGTACAGATGTAGGAGGCTATATATACAATCTAGATTTGTGTAAGTACACTCTATGCTGTTGTACAACAAGAAGATTGCCTGAAAATGCATTTCTAAGTACTTCACGATATCCCTGATGTTATGGGATGCATGACTGGAAATGTTACTTCATTCCTGATAAAATGGGCTCCTTCTTACCACTTTACTGTGTAGAAAATGAATAGCTCAACACTGAAACTGTTGTTGATTTTATTGTCTTAGACAATGAATAATGATGTACTTTCAGTTCGGCACTGAAGCTGCTAAGGGTAAATATTTAAAAACAACCCAAATCTGGTATATTTCTGAGTTTATATAGTTTTCTTTATTAACAAAGATATGTGTCTCCAAAGATTGTGTAATATTTAATAATTCACCGGAATTTCCTCTCATATTGAGCTCTATGAGTTCCTAAGGCAGAAGATGACCCATTGTCTCATCACTTCAGGGAATATGTATGGGCAGAAAATTAGGACTCTGCTTCCCTGAAACAAAATGCCATGGGCAGAGAAGTAGGGATTGGGCGCCAAGCCCCTACAGGCCACAATAGTTTCTTAGGTCATTGTGGTTTTGTTTATTCTTCACCATGGAGTGAAAACATTGCATTCTTTTTTGAGATTACTTCTAGAATTCCAAAGTATGTTTCTTTAAATATCTCTTCTGCTTAAAAATTTTTATGTTTAATACAGCATCCTCTTATGATCTTGCCATGACTTTCTCAGCTGGTTTCATATCCCAAGCTTCTCCCAGTGACAAGCTTTGGTATTTATATGGAGGAGTTCATTGATTGTGCTCATGGCTTTCCAATCCCATTTTTTTTTCAATAATTGTATCCACCTTTGCCTTTTCTTCAGATGGTTCATTCATCCAGTTTGTGAAGAGTTTCTCCTTTCGTAGTTCTCTATATAGTCTGCTGCTGCAGTTTTGCTCACTGATTCCTTTTTCTGAGTACTTCACAATATCCCCAGACACAGCAAAATTTTTCTCTTAGTAGTTCGATTAATTTTACCTCAATAAGACTCTAAGCCTTTGAGCAGTAAGTTTGTGCTTTATTTGCCTTTTTCTTTCAAGGTCGTGAAATAGGGTCTGAACTTAGAAAATAGAAAGTATGCATTGATTGAGCAGACTAACTGAATTTCCTGGTTTGTAACAGACGGTAGTATAACATCTTCAAGTGAAAGTACTTGGCACCCTCCGTGGCTGGTATAGCATGTGGTACAAAAGTTAAGACATGGGCTTTAGAGCCAGACTTCCTAAGTTTAAAACCTGACTCTGCTGCTGCTAGCTGGGTTTTGAATTAATTATTTTATACCTTAGTTTCCTCATTGCAGATTGGTTAATATTAATATTTGTTTCACAGGGTACTTGTAAAGGGAAAATTAGTACGTTATAAAATTTTAACAAAGTTTGGTGTTATTACAGTTTCTTTTAAAGGAATGAATGAATAAAAAAAATTGAAAGTGTCAGGCACGGTGACTCATGCTGGTAATCCCAGCACTCTGAAAGGCCCTGGTGGGCGGATCACTACATTAGGAGTTCAAGACCAGCCTGGCCAACATAGTGAAAGCCCGTCTCGACTAAAAATACAAAAGTTAGCCACTCATGGTGGTGCATGCTTGTAATCCCAGCTACTTGGGAGGGTGAGGGAGGAGGATGGCTTAAACCCAGGACGTGGAGGTTGCAGTGAGCTGAGATCATGCCTCTGCACTCCAGCTTGGGCAATAAAGTGAGCTTTGTGTCAAAATAAATAAATAAGTAAATAAAAGTCTACTGTTCTCTTTCTGGAGTGTATCTCACCTTGTTAAATTATGACCTGCTTAGGAAATACTTCACTCATTCATAAAGGCTGAAAATCATGAATCCTTTGCTCCTCCAAGACATTGTCTTCCCTGAGCTGTCCAACACAGTAGCCACAAAGTATACATGACTATATACATTTAAATTAATAAAAATTAAATTTCATAAAATATTCAGTTCCTCAGTTACTTTAGTCCCATTTCAAGTATTCCACAGCTCCATGAGACCAGTGACTGTCCTATTATATATTGACAATTACAGAATATTATAGAACATTTCCATAAATATAGAAAGTCCTATTGGACAGGGCTTTACATAGACAGTTTGGAAAATCATTTCAGTGATTTTATGAAAACTTTAATAATATCATACATCATTTAGTACTACACTATATATGTGCATATATATTTACATATTTATTTACTTATATGCATATATGTGTTTGAAAGATATGTACACATACATATTTATATTTCACATGTATAGTTACATATGTATACACACATATTTATGCAAGGAATATATATGTACATATGTATCTCTTACACAAGATTTTATGTTTCTCACAGTGAGCAAAAAGTATTTTATTAATTTTGTATTTCAGTATCCAGTAAGGTTCATGATACATAGAGATAACCTCAAAATAACTGTGAAATAAGTAAAATATCTGGTAAATAAATACACTTTAAACTAAATTAGTAAGGTTTTCTTTGGATTTTTGAAATGATGTATATACACCTGCTAATGAATGAAAAACCAAATGCAGAATGTACAACACTAGATACCATGCCATGGCATTGAAGTATTCTTTTTAGTGATATAACCTGAAGTGTATATAAAAAGTTTTAAAGTGATGAATTGTCTCGATCATGTAATAAATACTATATTGCTAATTTCTGCTTTACATACATCCAAGTAGAACTTATCTCACAGAAACAGCTCTTTCTATATGGTTCACTTCTTGCCGCTATAATTTCCTTTAAAGCCCTCACCTGTATATTCCATGTTCATGCACCCCGATAGAGTTTACATAGCTTTAATGTTGGTACAGTGGCATCTTGATGCCTGACCCACACATATAGTCTCTAATCAGTCACTGACATGCCGGCTCACAAGCGAGAGCCAGAAAGGAAGTAATCTATGCATGTAGGTAGGTCCAGAATGCACATTATAATTATAGGGGGAAGTGTTCATGAATATTTGGAGTCTTCATTAAGCATGTAACATTCTTCTGTACATGGAAGCAAAGACTCCCTGCCTAAAACAGCCATGTAATAAGCTCTCACAGCCTAACTTCCCAATGGCCCAACCTATTTGCTGGACAGTATTTTTTTTCTCTGTTTAAAAATGTATTGACTTCAAAGAAGCAAAAGCAGAAATTTATTTAGCAAATTATAAGCACAGGTCTAACTTCCAGCCATTATTTAAGGAGTGATCTTGGAAAAAAATACACAGAGTTAGAAAATATATCTTTGAATATGTCCTAGAATAGAACATATTCAAGAATGCTTGAATGCTTGAAAAGAATGCTTCTGCTAAACACATCTCTTCAGTATACTGCCACATATGTTCAGATGGCATGGTATACTCCAGTTTCCAAATTCTAAATATCTAAAACAGAATATATTTTTATATCTTATATTACATTTTTAGATATATTATTTGGAATTTTGGGTGCATAACAAATACTTCTGAGTGATTACCCCCAAAACATATTTGTATTTCATGCACTGAGGTATCTCTAACTTATGTTACACTCTTAATAAACTAATACTAACTAATCATTTTCAAATTTTCTTTAATCTTTCCCTTCTCCTTATTGAAAATATAACTATACAACAAAATCCTTCACAACGAATTTGGCATAGGACATGTAAAAATCTTACCTTCCAATTGCTTTCCCTTCAAAGAAAATTGAAGCTATAGAATTCTGCTCTAGAGTAATCTAGATAGTATATAATTCATTTTGTTTTAGAGACTAAAGGAATCAGTGCAACATTTATCAGGATCAGACTCAGGAGGCAGAATAAAATGTAGCTTTTATGTTCACAAAAGATACAGGTGCATTTGCTATATACTTTTAGGAAAATAAATTACATGTCAGTATAAACCAATTAGTAAATTTATGTGGTAGGTGATTCAAGTTTAACTCTTCCTTTACCATACAATGGTTTGATATAAAGCTTCCCTTTAAACTACACATGCAAAAATTCCGCATCTCCCCAGACCAGCATCACGTAGGTACCCCAGAGCTCAATCTGCCACACAGACAATTCTTGGCATCTCCCAGGCAGCCCTTTTTTTGGTGATGCCCCATGCCCTGCACCTATTTGCTACCTTCTTTTGCCAAGTAACAAGTATCCTTCTGGTAAACTGTCATGTTGGGAGTCTGCTCCTTGATTTCAATTTATATTGATTCAATTAGATTCATCTCAATGTGCCAATTTGTTACTGATAATTTATCTGACAATATAATTAATGCTAACATTTAAAAGGAAGGCAATAATGTATGTGGAATTTCAAAGTCTCCAAATATTTAAAAAATTGATACATCTTTGATGATGGGAATTTCAAGTTTTTTACAGGTTAGGATAGTAAGAGAACTAGAAACATTTTAAGAGAGCAAAGGAAAAAAAAAGCTTGTTAAAGAGGGTAGTAGTTTAACGATATAAATGTTAATTTAATTATCATAATCCACCTACAGTCTCTAGAAGTTATTTTTTTCTGAAGTCACTTCTGATTAATGGGATGTTAACCTAGAAATCTTATTTTTGTTTATTTTCTGGTTACCTTAGAGACGCTTTTTCTCTCTTGCTATTGCCATGGAGATGGCGGCTGGTAGCAGTGCTTCTTCTCACAACACTCCACATGCAGTGGCAGTTCATACATTTGTATTTCAGGAAAAAGAAAGCTGGGTGAAGCTCTTCGCTTTCATTTGTTATCCTATTTCCAAACTTGGCAAAACCCATACAAGATTCCCTAAGGACACAGGAGACAAATAACTTTGTATTGGTCTCTTTCCAAATCATTTGGGAAGGTCTACTGGGAAGGAAGCTAAACATCTGACTTGGGGACTGTTAATTCCTATTCTTATTTTTTTATTTTTTTGGAGACGGAGTCTCGCTCTGTCGCCCGGGCTGGAGTGCAGTGGCCGGATCTCAGCTCACTGTAAGCTCCGCCTTGGGGTTTACGCCATTCTCCCGCCTCAGCCTCCCGAGTAGCTGGGACTACAGGCGCCCACCACCTCGCCCGGCTAGTTTTTTGTGTTTTTAGTAGAGATGGGGTTTCACCGTGTTAGCCAGGATGGACTCGATCTCCTGACCTCGAGATCCGCCCGTCTCGGCCTCCCAAAGTGCTGGGATTACCGGCTTGAGCCACCGCGCCCGGCAATTCCTATTCTTTAAGCACCACAGGCTTTACCAGTTATAAAGGGTAAAAACATTCTGCGTTAAATATACACTCAGCAAATAAATCAATAAATAAAACCTTTCTTTCCTCCTTATTCTCAACTCTCCCATACAGAATGTATCTAATACTATTTTGTGATTCTAATTGGTATATTTGCATATTGACAGTTTAACTCAGTGTTATGATCTCCTTGTAACAGAAGGCACGAGTTCTATTTTCATTGATCTAATTAGCAAATTTACATATTGCCAGACCTAAGAAGATTGTACCTGGAGCATTTCCTTTTTAATGTATTTAAATATTGTTCCAAATCTCCAGAGTCTGCCCTTTTGGGTGTGAACTAGTTTCCTGACAAAGTCACAGACCACTTAAGGACAAGATTAAAAGCAACAATGGACCACATATACAATGACGGACCCATAAGATTATAATAACTCAGTTTTACTTTACCTTTTCTATGTTCAGATATGTTTATATACACAAATACTTACCACTGTGTTAGTTTCCCACAATACTAAGTAATGTGCTGTACACATTTGTAGCCTAGGAGAAACAGGCTTGACCCCGTAGCCTAAATATGTAGTAGATTATACCATCGAGGTTTGTGTAAGTACACTCTATGGTGCTCCAACTTCAAACAAAAATGAAATCACTTAAGGACACACTTCTCAGAATAAATCCCTGTCAATAAGTGACTCCTACGGTATTTAGCTTGCCCTGGTGCCCTCCGAAGATGTTTCAAGCCCTGTTTTCAGGAATTAGTCATTTGATTTATCTCCCTTTGTGAATAATGTATAATAAAGCATTGATATTTGGTTTATCTAATGAACTGGTGCACAACTGATGCTGCTTTCACAAGCCACTTAAAGAAAAGCACATTTTCTGTATGCAGAAAGCCCATTTCAAACAATATGTATTTAGGTTGTATTTTATAGAAAATTGCGTGAACAATGAGAGAGTGCTAAGCAGAAGTGAATAAGATTCTTTCATTACAAGTTTCATATAAGTTCTATTCTAAGAATGCCAGCTAAACAAAAGTAGAAAGCAACTCACGTTTATTTTTCTTTTACATGAGCCTAAGTACAGTCAGGGCAGGAGTTCACAAGATGTTTCTTTGCAAACAAAAGAACAGATGTAATAAAATATGCTGTTGCTTTTGCTCCTGTGCTAACAAAGTTTGATAATCTTGGATATGAAGAATCTTATTTATCTGTGAGTTATTACATAAAAAAGAATAAATTTTCAAATCTATAATTGAGAGTTCAAAAGAACTAGATAAATGGCCAACAGAGAAAAGAGAACATTGAATGAGAATGCAATAATAAGAAATTAAACCTAAGGTCAGGCGCAGTGGCTTATGCCTATAATCCCAACACTTTGGGAGGCTGAGGTGGGAGGATTACTTGAGGCCAGGTGTTTTTAGACCAGCCTGGGCAACATAGCAAGATCCCATCTCTACAAATTATATATTTTAGACCAGGTGTGGTAGTGTGTGCACCTGTAGTCCCAGCTATTACATGGGCTGAGGCAGGAGGATATCTTGAGCCCAGGAGTTTCAGTCTGTGGTGAACCATGATAGTGCCACTGAATTTCAGTCTTCTGGGTCACATAGTAAGATCCCATCTCTTAAAAAAAGTATATTAGATCACGACCATGATTCTATGAGTCTATAAATCAGTTTCTGATGTGGGATGAGACTATCAATCTCCATTGTTTTTTTCCCTGTACAGCAAAGGTATTTCATTTTGGAGCCCACAGAGAAGATAGTGTCTTTGTACCTGCTTTTGTCCACGTGGTCTACTCAGGTGGTGAGAGTGAGCAACTGCTTCACCCTGAGGAAAGGACTCCTTTTAATTTCTTTCTCTTGTTCTCTCTCTCACATTCTTTATTCTCTAGGTTACTTTGTTTGTTTTTTGCCTCTTTGCTCTCATCTTTATTAGGTATCCAGGAGGAGTTTCTGATTGTTGGGTTTTTTTGTGTGATTTCTTTTCCCCATCCTGTCAATTATTTTGAAAATCTAATAGTATAAGAGTGAAGCCTGGGGAACAAAAAGCCCTAAGATTCTGTATACTGCTCATCCCTATACGTTTTTTTGCAGTTTACTTGATCTAGAGTTCAAAGCTTTAGCTAGCTTAGGATTTGAGTGAAAGGCTTAGCTAGTAATTTAACTTGTACTAATGGCACATATTTTGTCACGAATCTCACAGAGGTATTAAATAAAGCCAGAAAGCTGTATTGCATTGTTACTACATCTTACTTACTCAAATCCCTTCTTTCAGTGTCTTTGCAAGTCCATAAATCAAAATGTTTCACTGAGTTTTCAATCCCTGTTATTAAATTTAGAGGAAGAATTTACATTTACCTAAAAGTTAATCATTCCAATTTATGCTTAGCTTTTCTATAATAGAGAAAGTTAGAAAATCATTTTTATAAATACTTAACTCAATTCTTGGGCAATTCTACTTGCCCTACACTTTTCTGCCTAACATTTTCTTCCATCATTCTGATTATTCAGAGATCATAGACACAAAGTATATTCCATGTTTAAAAACATCATAATTTTGCCCAAAGATAAAATAATACTTCAATACATAAAGGCTATATACTGGCTATATTGGCTCAATTGTAATATGATCTAATGTTTATTCAGAGAGAAACAATTAAGATGACAAAAATGATAGCCCCACCTAATTTTGATTAGAGATATATAAGTGTAGCCTAAAATCATGTTTGTAAAATTATAAAATTTTGACTTATTTCTTTTTGCATGCTTTCTTCTAAGATTTCGAAACTCTATTAAAAATTATGCTGTGGTTGATGGCTTTCTTGTTGAATACATTTCATTTGGGAGGTGATATTTTTCTCATTTTAAACATTCTGCTATCTTTTAGATAGAACCATTCACAAAGTCTTCTGTGTAAATGAATCATGAAGAGAAAAAATAAATCCCTCACTCAATATGCAGGGGTATAAACACTCAAAAGAAGAAAATAAATGAAAATTATTTTTTATTTAGGTTTCACAAACAATTCCAAGAAACTTGGTATTTTATGCCTTAACCTACCATGCTTCTAATTTTTGAACCTAATAAACAAAAATTAAAATACTATGCCTTTAAGTTTTTAAGAAGCATATAGATATGGATATGTTTGAAATATTATCCTACATTAAACATTTCATATATAAGAAAGAATAAAGCTACCTAATGACATTTGTAGGTTTATTTCACTGATAAATTTCAGGGCAAGAAATTTTTACCACTACTCTAATTCTTCTTTACAAATCATTTATCACTTATGCAAAGCAGTCAAAGTAGTCAAGTAGCTGAGGAAATGAAGAATAATTGTAACTCAATTCCAGAAATTTCTTCTCTTATCTTCACCATATTTGATGAAGCTGTTAAGAATAATTTGTTGAATCTCATTATATGAAAAGTGTTTGTTCTCACTAAATAAGCAACATGCGATACCATTAAAGCATGAACCAAGAAAGTGTTTTCTGAATAAATACATGAATCAAATAGATCTCTTAGAAGCATGGAAATGAAAGAAAATGAGTTCTAAGGTAAAAATGTTCAAAAAAGTAAATGCTGACTTTATAGGAAGAAAATAATATGTGTAGACAGAAGATGATACAAATATAAAAGTATACTCTATTGGTATTAAAGAAAAACAAAATATTTCTCTCAAAAATATTGAGAATTGCTACATTAAAGACTATGAAAACACAGGGGAACGCTCTACTTGCCTGATGCCAGGACATCCATCCTTTACTGAAGACAACACTTGCTTCTCAGCCCGGAGAATGTACCAGCAGAATGTGGGAACAGATTTCACTACTTTCCCATGTTTTCTTCCGTTTTAAAAGACTGGAACTACTCTCACCTATGTCTTGTCACTATGTTAGCATTTATTGCTCTTTGCTAAAATACTTTTTCTTTTTCTTTTTTTTTTTGAGACAGAGTTTTGCTTTTGTTACCTAGGCTGGAGTGCAATGGCACTATCTCGGCTCACTACAACCTCTGCTCCTGGGTTCAAGAAATTTTCCTGCCTCAGCCTCCTGAGTAACTGAGATTATAGGCACCCACCACCATGCCCAGCTTATTTTTTATATTTTTAGTAGAGACAGGGTTTCACCATATTGGTCAGGCTGGTCTCGAACTCCTGATCTCGTGTGATCTGCCCGCCTTGGCCTCCCAGAGTGCTAGGATTACAAGCATGAGCCATCACAGCTGGCCTGTTAAAATACTTTCAAGGAAGGCTCCAAGTCCTAAGAGAAAGATACTTTTGAGCTGAGGTCTTTTCCCAATGACAGGTACAGCATGGGTCGATAAAATTCTACCGGTTTTACCCTTGTCAACCTAGTTTTTGTTTTCAGAAGAGTGTTTCAACTAAGAACTTTTAAGGTTTAAACAAGATAAATTATATTTTTGCCACATCAGTATTTAATAGAACTGTTTGATTTCTAAGCCTGACATGCTTGTGAATGTAGATAATATGTTCTGTTTCTCCAAGCAGAATTCCCTTGCCATGCACAAACACGAAGTTTACTGGCTACTCTCTGGCAACTTAGAAGATACCAATAGAAAACTGGAGAATTACATCACATTGCATATATGACATCCTACTTTTCAGGATTCTGCACACTCCTACAAAACAAAACCAAACCAAAAGAAACAACAATTCCAATACAACCACACCACCACTAACAAAAACATACTATAGACATGTCAACAGGCTATTACCAGATTACATGCTTAGGTAATGACTGAACATAGCAGTGTCTAGCTAATTTAAAACCTACTAAATCAGGTGAGAATATATAAAACAAAGGAAATTTACTGTCATCTCCAAATATCTTGCTAGGATTTTCCATACATAGGCTATACTATTCTACTAGGAAACCAGATAAAGAAAAACAACAACAAAAAAAATCTGTGGATTAGATTTTAGAGAGCATTAGAGAATATTTTAAATGCTCTCCTGAGACATATTTATTTTCTATAGTGTGAAATAGGATTTTTTTCTTATTTCAAATGCTCAGGAGAGCATTTAAAATGTTCAGATTTAAAATATATACTATTTAGTAAAGGAAGTAGAGATTCCCAGACTTCTGAAACCAATACGCCTTTCTATTTCCAAAATTAAAAATTCTGATATGATGCATATTATTCCATTCTTGCAATACATAATTTAGAGCAAAGTCAAAAATAATGCATTCACTTGCTCCAGGGGATACTTGCTAATGGAAGATGAGACTATAAACCAAATAAATAGGCTAATTATCATGAATAAAAGTTTGCTTATCAAGACTGCCCTTGAAACCCTCATCTCTCTGTGCCCACCAACTCAAATGTATTATGTCATAAAATTGGCCCAATTCCAGCCAGTTTCCCACCATGCAATATCTGCCTTAAACTTACCCAGCCCTGTGTCTAAAAATACTGTAAGAACTTCTCTGACTTTCCCCTTCTGAGATCTCCTAAGATGCTGTCAAGATCTAATAAATTTAGCTGTGCTTAAGAAAAAAAAAAAAGATTTTCTGATGAAATTTAGGCAAGTAGATGCTTGAAATTTTGACACTCAAGGTTGTATCAACATCCTTTTAAGACAATCTTGCTGCTACAGTGAAGACTCTTGATTTATAAGAGTTCATGGCTGTGTTCTAGAGCCTCCCTCAGAAAGTTCTATCCAAACATAAGAGTGAGGCAGGTTCTGCGTTGGATCAGAGCTCCAATTTCACTTCAGGCTGCCAAATGATAAGATAATTTTGTCTCCTAGAAACTGATTATTTGGCTCGGGTAAGGACTTCTTAAGAACTTTTGAGTTCTGAATTTACTTTAGAAGTTTTCTTATCCAAAAAAAAAGAGCAGACTATTGGAGATTTGGAAACTTGAATTTTTACTCCCTTTTCATTCTAATGAGCTCCTTAAATGAACAAGTTAGGAAATATCAAAATTTCCTCAATAGCTACTGCAATTCTAATTATCCTTTGTGAAATCATGGCATAAAGAGAGATAAGCATATTAATTATAATTTTAGTACAAAAGCATGTAAGTCACAGAGTTCTGACCCAATTTGAGCACACATGTAGACCAAGACAAAACTAAGAGCATTGACAATAGCCTTTTAAAAGTTATGTATGAGCCTCTAAATTAACAGCCAAAATCCAACTGCATGCACATAAAACAAACAGTTCATATTAGTGGGAAAGTTTGGAAGGATCTATCTGAAAAAGACTCTTCTGAACAAAATGAGACAAGACTGAGGAAAGTTCTCAGGAAATTTTGATAGGTGACTCAAGACTAAATTGTCCAATAATGACACCAATCTGATGAAAACTTCTGACCTTATCTGTCCACAGGGCCAGCTTTTATGGACTGATCAGACCTGTGTTTATTCCCTTTATTAAGAAATTTATCTTATATACTCTACTTACAACAAAAAGAACCAGGAAAGAGAGAGAAATAAACAGTAGTGCTGTTAGTACTACTAGGAGACAAAAAAAAAAAAAAAAAAACCTCTCTTAGCTTCTGATGTTTTGTGGCAATGCTCGGCTTGTAGAAACATAAAGTCCAAGCTCTGCTTTCAGCTTAACATGTCCTTCTTCCATATTCATCCAAGTCTCCTCATTTCTCTTATACAGACACCAGCCATTGTATTAGGGCCCATTCCAAATCATGGATAATTTCATCTTCAGATTTTTAATTACATCTGCAAGGTATTAATTTTTTGGCACATATTTTTTTGGATTTATATTAGGTATTATTTAATTTACCACAAGCTGAAAGGGTTTTGTGAACACAATTGTCCAGTATTAGCTAAAGAACTAAAGGAAAAATGGAACAATATTCAACAGAGCTGTTCTCAGATAAAATATAGCATTCTATTTTCATGTATCCTTAAACTCACATGAAGAAAATGTCTTTAAATATTATGAGACAACTTTACAAATGTTTAATCCATGCTTTATAATATCAACCTATAAATTCCTTCATTATTGCATAACCTCTTCTGCAAAGTCAACAGACAACGCCATCATCATCATCTCTAAAAATCTTGATCTCTCCAGGTCTCAGTATACAATTGTGAATCAAACTTTAATTAAGGGGCATTCTTTCCTGCTTTGTGATGTTCTCTCACTAACTTAATAGAGAAAAATTTGCAGTGCCAGTGGAATTATCCAATTAAATGCTCTCCTGATACCCTTTTCCTGAAAATTTATGAAGTACCCACTATTTATAATCAAGCCATAACTCATTTAGATAATGACTTTTTCTTTGATTTTAAACCTAGCTCAAATCTGAAGTTCAATATGCTGTGTCAGTCTCATATTAGGTCAAAAATGTTATTGATATGTACAGAGTTATTGAGCTTGAAATTCTTAAGAATCAGATTGACAAAATCAAGAACTTAGCCAAGTTTGCACAATAACATCAAAAACTGGAAGCTGAATCCTAATAGAGTCAGTACTCATATTATCACTTTGTACTAGTCCTTGTAATGTTCTTATACTTTCACTCAAGAAATCCAGTGGGAGAGAATATAGACATTTTGTGACTTGAGGGCCATAAATGAAATAGTCAAGCTCTTCTATTTTGGAAAACTAAACCTGAGTAATATTTATCTTTAGTACTAAATGAGGCTACATAGTTTACAGTGGTAGTCTGTGTTTGGCCTTATTTGCCTTTTTCTAGAAAAAGATCATTAATACCAATTTCCCTTCCTATTCAAATTACATACATATATCTGGACAATTATTTATCTTGGGTTTATTTGAATATTCATCTTTTTTTAGTAAGTCCTTAATCTGGCCCTTAGGAACTTAAATTTTCCTGTGATTCTACTCTGGTCTAATACATGGATTAATTATTGCTATGTTCCAAAAATGAGATATACTCTAATACTATTAAATAAATGAGATATACTCTAACACTATTAAGTAAGTTTAACTATTTTCTCTTCAACTCAGTAAAGGAATTAAGTTTCTTTAAAAATGTTATATTCATTAAGATAAATTTCATGACCTAGAGAATAATTTATCTGAAGAAGGCAAATTCCTCACTTCTTACAGATTACGGATAATCCAAGACCTTCCTATCTATTCATACTCAATAAATCTATGCAAGTCCTAGCTGTTCCTATTCACCTGCATAGAAATCATCAGAGACCAGTAGTTTATCATCACTTTTCTTTCTATCTGAATTCAAAATTCACCTTTTCTTAAGGCAATAGGTCACCTTTCTTAGGTCTCTCTTTAGAGACCTTAGCCAACTTGGTTTTAGTGTATCTGTTAAATTTAATGGTCCCCCATGCTGTTCAAGTCTTGTTGCTCAATGAGAAGACATAACATTCTTTGGTAAGTGAGCATTTGTCCTATGCAGTTCTGTTAATACATACACTTAGATTTATTGGTGGCTTATTCTAAATATTGCTACTTTTCTATTAACAGAAGGAACAACTCATAATTGCCTAGTCTTTTTTCTTTGAGAACTATTTATGCCCCGAACATTTTTTAATAGAACTTCACTAGAAAAGTTACATTTAATCTTCTTTAGAACTTCACTAGAAAAGTTACATTTAATCTTCTTTTTTGATGTTTATGAAACAAGAAAATATCAGGAATAATATTATATAAGGGATATCAACTATGCCTCTATGTGGACACCAGCCACAGACATAAATCAGCCTGAATGCAAGAACTCATTGCATTTAGCTGAACTTGTGATTACTTGGGGGGTATACACACACACACACACACACACACACACACACACACACACACTACTGGCCAATCACCTCTAAGGTAGTTCATCTTTTTTTTTTTTTTTTTTTTTTCTCAGCAGGACATTATCTGAATGATTATTAAGCAATTGAGTACTAAAAAGTGTTTTTTTATCCCAGAGCAAGATGGCAAAATAGGAGCAGCTCCAGCCTCCAGCTCCCAGCATGAGCAACACAGAGGACAGGTGATTTCTGCATTTTCAACTGAGGTACCGGGTTCATTTCACTGAGGGTGCCGGACAATTGGTGCTTGTCAGCTGGTGCAGCCCGACCAGCGAGAGCTGAAGCAGGGCGAGCCATCGCCTCACCTGGAAAGTGCAAGGGGGAAGGGAATACCTTTTCCTAGCCAAGGGAAACTGAGACACACAACATCTGGAAAATTGGGTAACTCCCACCCTAATACTGCACTTTACCAAAGGTCTTAGCAAACGGCACACTAGGAGATTATATCCCACACCTGGACAGGAGGGTCCCATGCCCACGGAGCCTCCCTCATTGCTAGCACAGCAGTCTGAGATCTAAATGAAAAGCAGCAATGAGGTTGGGAGAGGGGCACCCACGATTGCTGAGGCTTAAGTAGGTGAACAAAGCTGCCGGGAAGCTCAAACTGGGTGGAATCCACCCCAGCTCAAGGGGGCCTGCCTGTCTCTGTAGGCTCCATCTCTGGGGACAGGGCATAACCAAACAAAAAGCAGCAGAAACTTTGGCAGAGGTAAATGACCCTGTCTGACAGCTTTGAGGAGAGCAGTGGATATGGAGGTTGAGATCTGAGAACGGACAGACTGCCTGCTCAAGTGGGTCCCTGACCCCTGAATAACCTAACTGGGAGACATCTCCCACAAGGTGCAGACCGACAGCTCACACCTCACACGGTGGGGTACATCCCTGAGATAAAGCTTCCAGAGCAAGAATCAGACAGCAACACTCGCTGTTCAGCAATATTGCATCTTCTGCAGCCTCCACTGCTGATACCCAGGCAAACAGGGTCTGGAGTGGACCTCAGGCAATCTCCAACAGACCTACAGCTGAGGGTGCTGACTGCTAGAAGGAAAACTAGGAAACATAAAGGACACCCACACCAAAACCCCATCAATTCGTTACCATCATCAAAGATCAAAGGCAGATAAAAATACAAAGATGGGAAAAAAGCAGGCAGAAAAGGTGGAAATTCAAAAAATCAGAGTGCATCTGCCCCTCCAAAGGAACGCAGCACATTGCCAACAATGGATCAAAGCTGGAAGGAGAATGACTTTGATGAGTTGAGAGAAGAAGGCTTCAGTCGATCAAACTTCTCAGCGCTGAAGGAGGAACTACGTAACCAGCGCAAAGAAACTAAAAATCTTGAAAAAAGAATGGAAGAATGGATAACTAGAATAATCAATGCAGAGAAGGCCATAAAAGAACTGACAGAGATAAAAACCATGCCATGGAGAAATACATGACAAATACACAAGCTTCAGTAACCGACTCGATCAACTGGAAGAAAGAGTATCAATGACTGAAGATCAAATGAATGAAATGAAGCGAGAAGAGAAATCTAGAGAAAAAAGAGTAAAAGGAAATGAACAAAGCCTCCAAGAAATATAGGATTATGTGAAAAGACCAAATCTACGTCTGATTGGGGTGCCTGAAAGTGAGGGGGAAAATGGAACCAAGTTGGAAAACACTCTTCAGGATATCATCCAGGAGAACTTCCCCAACCTAATAAGGCAGGCCAACATTCAAATTCAGGAAATACAGAGAATGCCACAAAGATACTCCTTGAGAAGAGCAACTCCAAGACACATAATTGTCAGATTCACCACAGTTGAAATGAAGGAAAAAATGTTAAGGGCAGCCAGAGAGAAAGGTCGGGTTACCCACAAAGGGGAGCCCATCAGACTAACAGAAGATCTCTCAGCAGAAACTCTCTAAGCCTGAAGAGAGTGGGGGCCAATATTCAACATTCTTAAAGAAAATAATTTTCAACCCAGAATTTCATATCCAGCCAAACTAAGTTACATAAGTGAAGGAGAAATAAAATTCTTTACAGAGAAGCAAATGTTTAGAGATTTTGTAACCACCAGGCCTGCTCTACAAGAGACCCTTAAGGAAGCAAGAAACATGGAAAGGAACAACCAGTACCAGCCATTGCAAAAACGTGCCAAAATGTAAAGACCATAGATACTAGGAAAAACATACATCAACTATTGAGCAAAATATTCAGCTAATATCACAGTGCAGGATCAAGTTCACACAAAACAATATTAACCTTAAATGTAAATGGACTAAATGGTCCAAATAAAAGACACAGACTGGCAAATTCGATAAAGAGTCAAGACCCATCAGTTTGCTGTATTCAGGAGACCCATCTAACGTGCAGAGACACACATAAGCTCAAAATAAAGGGATGGAGGAAGATCTACCAAGTAAATGGAAAACAAAAAGAAGCAGGGGTTGCAATCGTAGTCTCTGATAAAACAGACTTTAAACCATCAAAGATCAAAAGAGACAAAGAAGGCCATTACATAATGATAAAGGGATCAATTTAACAGGGAGAGCTAACTCTCCTAAATATATATGCACCCAATACAGAAGCACCCAGATTCATAAAGCAAGTCCTTAGAGACTTACAAAGAGACTTAGACTCCCATACAGTAATAATGGGAGACTTCAACACTTCACTGTCAACATTAGACAGATCAATGAGGCAGAAAGTTAATAAGGATATCCAGGAATTGAACTCAGCTCTGCACCAAGAGGACCTAATAGACATCTACAGAACTCTCCACCCCAAATCAACAGAATATACATTCTTCTCAGCACCACATCACACTTATTCCAAAATTGACCACATAGTTGGAAGTAAAGCACACCTCAGCAAATGTAAAAAACAGAAATTATAACAAAATGTCTGTCAGACCACTGTGCAATTAAATTAGAGCTCAGGTCTAAGAAACTCACTCAAAACCACTCAACTACATGGAAACTGAACAACCTGCTCCTGAATGACTACTGGGTACATAAGAAAATGAAAGCAGAGGCCGGGCGCGGTGGCTCAAGCCTGTAATCCCAGCACTTTGGGAGGCCGAGACGGGCGGATCACGAGGTCAGGAGATCGAGACCATCCTGGCTAACACTGTGAAACCCCGTCTCTACTAAAAATAAAATACAAAAAACTAGCCGGGCGAGGTGGCGGCGCCTGTAGTCCCAGCTACTCGGAGGCTGAGGCAGGAGAATGGCGGGAACCCGGGAGGCGGAGCTTGCAGTGAGCTGAGATCCGGCCACTGCACTCCAGTCCGGGTGACAGAGCGAGACTCCGTCTCAAAAAAAAAAAAAAAAAAAAAAAAGAAAATGAAAGCAGAAATAAAGATGTTCTTTGAAACCAATGAGGACAAAAATACAACGTACCAGAATCTATGGGACACATTTAAAGCAGTATGTAGAGGGAAATTTATAGCACTAAATGCCCACAAGAGAAAGCAGGAAAGATCTAAAATTGACACCATTACTTCACAATTAAAAGAACTAGAGAAGCAAGAGCAAATACATTCAAAAGCTAGCAGAAGTCAAGAAATAACTAAGATCAGAGCAGAACTAAAGGAGATAGAGACACAAGCTCTCCAAAAAATCATTGAATCCAGGAGTTGGTTTTTGGAAAAGATCAACAAAATTGATAGACAGCTAGCAAGACTAATAAAGAAGAAAAGAGAGAAGAATCAAATAGAAGCAATAAAAAATGATAAAGGGGATATCACCACCGACCCCACAGAAATACAAACTACCATCAGAGAATACTATAAACACCTCTACGCAAATAAACTAGAAAACCTAGAAGAAATGGATAATTTCCTGGACACCTACACTCTCCCAAGACTAAACCAGGAAGAAGTTGAATCTCTGATTGACCAATAGTAGGCTCTGAAATTGAAGCAAGAATTAATAGCCTACCAACAAAAAATGTCCAGGACCAGATGCATTCACAGCCAAATTCTACCAGAGGTACAAGGAGGAGCTGGTACCATTCCTTCTGAAATTGTTCCAATCAATAGAAAAAGAGAGAATCCTCCCTAAGTCATTTCATGAGGCCAACATCATCCTGATACCAAAGCCGGGCAGAGACACAATAAAAAAAGAGAATTTTAGACCAATATCCCTGATGAACATCGATGCAAAAATCCTCAATAAAATACTGGCAAACTGAATCTAGCAGCACATCAAAAAACTTATCCAACATGATCAAGTGGGCCTCATCCCTGGGATGCAAAGCTGGTTCAATGTACACAAATTAATAAACATAAACCAGCATATAAACAGAACCAAAGACAAAAATCACATGATTATCTCAAGAGATGCAGTAAAGGCCTTTGTCAAAATTCAACAACACTTCATGCTAAAAATTCTTAATAAATTTCGTATTGATGGAACATATCTTAAAATAATACGAGCTACTTATGACAAACCCACAGCCAATATCCTACTGAATGGGCAAAAACTGGAAGCATTCCCTTTGAAAACTGGCACAAGACAGGGATGTCCTCTCTCACCACTCCTATTCAACATAGTGTTAGAAGTTCCGGCTAGGGCAATCAGGCAAGAGAAAGAAATAAAGGGTGGTCAGTTAGGAAAAGAAGAAGTCAAATTGTCCCTGTTTGCAGATGACATGATTGTCTATTTAGAAAACCCCATCTTCTCAGCCCAAAATCTCCTTAAGCTGATAAGAAACTTGAGCAAAGTCTCAGGACACAAAATTAATGTGCAAAAATCACAAGCATTCTTATACACCAGTAACAGACAGAGAGCCAAATCATGAATGAACTTCCATTCACAATTGCTTCAAAGAGAATAAAATACTTAGGAATCCAACTTACAAGGGATGTAAAGGACTTCCTCAAGGAGAACTACAAACCACTACTCAGTGAAATAAAAGAGGACACAAACAAATGGAAGAATATACCAGGCTCATGGATAGGAATAATCAATGTTGTGAAAATGGCCATACTGCCCAAGGTAAATTTATAGATTTAATGCCATTCCCATCAAGCTACCAATGGCTTTCTTCAAAGAATTGAAAAAAACTGCTCTAAAGTTCATATGGAATCAAAAAAGAGCCCACATTGCCAAGACAATCCTAAGTCAAAAGAACACACCTGGAGGCATCATGCTAACTGTCTTCAAACTATACTACAAGGCTCCAGTAACCAAAACAGCATGGTACTGGTACCAAAACAGAGATATAGACCAATGGAACAGAAAAGAGCCCTCAGAAATAATACCACACATCTACAGCCATCTGATCTTTGACAAACCTGAGAAAAACAAGAAATGGGGAAAGGATTCCCTATTTAGTAAATGGTGCTGGGAAAATTGGCTAGCCATAAGTAGAAAGCTGAAGCTGGATCCTTTCCTTACTCCTTATACAAAAAATAATTCAAGATGGATTAGAGACTTAAATGTTATACCTAATACCGTAAAAACCCTAGAAGAAAACCTAGGTAATACCATCCAGGACATAGGCATGGGTAAGGACTTCATGTCTAAAACACCAAAAGCAACGGCAACAAAAGCCAAAATTGACAAATGGGATCTAATAAAACTAAAGAGCTTCTGCACAGCTAGAGAAACTACCATCAGAGTGAACAGACAACCTGCAGAACGGGAGAAAATTTTTGCAATCTACTCATATGACAAAGGGCTAATATCCAGAACTCACAAAGAACTCAAACAAATTTACAAGAAAAAAAAAAAAAAAAAACGATCGAAAAGTGGGCAAAGGATATGAACAGATATTTCTCAAAAGAAGACATTCATACAGCCAACAGACACATGAAAAAATGCTCATCATCACTGGCAATCAGAGAAATGCAAATCAAAACCACAATGAGGTACCATATCACACCAGTTAAAATGGCAATCATTAAAAAGTCAGGAAACAACAGGTGCTGGAGAGGATGTGGATAATAGGAACACTTTTACGCTGTTGGTGGGCTTGTAAACTAGTTCAACCATTATGGAAAACAGTATGGCAATTCCTCAAGGATCTAGAACTAGAAATACCATTTCACCCAGCCATCACACTACTGGGTATATACCCAAAAGATTATAAATCAGGCTGCTATAAAGACACATGCATACGTATGTTTATTGCGGCACTATTCACAATAGCAAAGACTTGGAATCAACCCAAATGTCCATCACTGACATACTGGATTAAGAAAATGTGGCACATATACACCATGGGATACTATGCAGCCGTAAAAAAGGATGAGTTCGTGTCCTTTGTAGGGACGTGGATGTAGCTGGAAACCATCATTCTCAGCAAACTTTCCCAAGAACAGAAAACCAAACACGGCATGTTCACACTCATAGGTGGGAATTGAACAGTGAGATCACTTGGACATGGGAAGGGGAACATCACACACTGGGGCCTATTATGGGGAGGGGGGAAGGGGAAGGGATGGCATTGGGAGTTATAACTGATGTAAATGACGAGTTGATGGGTGCTGATGAGTTGATGGGTGCAGCACACCAATATGGCACATGTATACATATGTAACAAACCTGCAAGTTGTGCACATGTACCCTCGAACTTAAAGTATGAAATAAATAAATAAATAAATAAATAAAAGTCCTTTTTTTTCATTTTTTAAAAATTATACTTTATGTTCTAGGGTACATGTGTGCAACCTGCAGGTTTTTTACATATGTATACATGTGCCATGTTGGTGTGCTGCACCCATTAATTCGTCATTTACATTAGGTATACCTCCCCCATCCACCCACCCCGTAACAGGCCCTGGTGTGTGATGTTACCCTTCCCGTTTCCAAGTGATCTTATTGTTCAATTGCCTCCTATGAGTGAGAATATGAGTAAGAATATGTGCCACATTTTCTTTAAAAAGTCTTTTTTAAACTTAAAAGACTCTTAAGTACTCAATTACTTTCTACAAACTGACTATTATAAATACTGAAGTACGATAGATAACATGGATACTTAAGAACATGTTCTGATTGATGATTACATGAGACAGTCTCTAAAATGCTAGTGCCATGATAAACTCAAATGTCCAAATACTTGGTGAGATTTAAAGAGGTTACTATATAATATTAGCCATTAGATTCATAATCAGAGAAGAGATAGAGTTGGGCCGAAAATTACGTGAGGATTATCCTTCGTGTTTTCATGGTGATTGCATTTGAGTTTCAAAGAAAATCAAACGGGACCTTGCAAGGATGTTACATGAAATCACCCACCACAAAAAGAAAAGAAGAGCTACTTTACTGAGTCGAGATAGAGAGTGAAAAAACTGACTAAAATTAATGAGGGTTTTCTGTGTTTGTTTTACCCATCATCAGTTTTATCCTGGAAACACTGTACGTAGCATGGACTAAAGTCTACCCCTCAGAGTTCATTTGAACACCTCTAATTACATTTAAAAAAATTTATCTCCTACAATGGGTTCTGAATATTTTTTATCATTGCTTATTTGGGGGATAACTTGAAGCATTTCATTTCCAGAAAAATACAGCTCTGAGAATAGCAAATTTACATTTACCCCTTTATTCTCAACCAGATATTTGCTAACCAAACTCTTCAAGGACAGGAGGAGCCCTGTTACTGAAACTACATCAAAGAGCTTTGTAAAATCTTGCTGTTTACTCAGAAACATTTTTTCATATTATAATGGGTATTATATATAATGAGTATTATATGTAATGAATATTATAATGAGTATTATACACAATGAATACTCATTAAAATATATACATATTATATAAACATATATATAGCATACTCATAGATATGTGTATAAAACTCTAATACTAAACTTAGCAAAGCTCTCAGATCTTCAAACTTTCATGGTCTAAAGTTTTGCTATTGGTTTTACTTACAAGATCAATTTCTACTGGGATTCGCCAACTCTCCCCTTATGATTTAGTAACAAACTGGCCAAATCAGATTTGACACCTGATTTTAGTAACTGCGTTACTGCAAATAGACAAAGCTCAATGCCACAAAGGACTCATGTAATACAGGCAATCTCATCAGTACAACAAATTTGACTCAACATCTTTCTAAACAAAACTCTTACTTCCATGATCTAAAACCCGAAGACCCAGATTTTTCCAAAAGACAACAGATTCTGTTGATGGCTATGAAATCTCATAGAAAAAGACATAATAAGGCACTATTAACAACTATTATGGAAATTGAAGGTTTAGAGCTGAGATTCTTTTTTTTTATTGAGACAGAGTCTCACTCTGTCCTCTCAGGCTGGAGTGCAATGGCATGATCTTGGCTCACTGCAACCTCTGCCTCCCGGGTTCAAGTGACTCTCCTGCCTTAGCCTCCTAAGTAGTTGGGATTACAGGTGCGTGCCACCACACCCAGCTAATTTTTTTTATTTTTAGTAGAGACAGTGTTTTACCATGTTGGCCCGACTGGTCTGGAACTCCTGACCTCAAGTGATCCCCTCGCCTTGGCCTTCCAAAGTGTTAGAATTACTGGCATGAGCCACCATGCCTGGCTGAAAGCTGAGATTCTTAGAGCCCTTCTAGAGTGATGTTCAGTCCATTTTCAGACTTCTATAACGATACTACCAGAGACTGGGTAATTTATAAAGAGGTTTAATGACTCACAGTTTCACATGGCTGGGGAGGCCTCAGGGAACTTATAATCATGACAGAAGGTGAAGGGGAAGCAAGGCATGTCTTACATAGTGGCAGGAGAGAGGGAGGATGAAGGGAGAATTGCCAAACACTTTTAAATTCATCAGTTCTTGTGAGAACTTACTCACTATCACAGAACAGCAGGGAGGAAACTGTCCCCATAATCTGATCTCCTCCTACCGTGTCCCTCCCCTGATACATGGGGATTAGAATATGAGATGAGATTTGCATGGGGACAAAGAGCCAAACCATGCAAAATGACAAGATGGCTTTTATCCAGGACCTCCAGATGACAGCATGAAGTAGACATCATCCTTCAAATATACTTGAAGCAAGAGCCAGCTAACCAGGCCATACATTGTATGTTCTGTATGTTCTTAGTTCTGTATGTTCTGTTTCTCTCTATCATACCATCTGTTTTCTTTCCTCTTTAATAGTTTAAGGTACTGGATTATTATCAGGCACTTTTAATTCTTAAAAATGCTGTCAATGCAGTCTCTATCCTTAACATTTTTATTTGTTGTTCTTTCTCAGTTCTTATGTTTCCCAATACTTAGCTAGAATTTGATACAATCAAACTTTTGGGTTTGTATTCACCTTCTGTTGTGTGTCATTCAGTTTTGTTTTTGATACTCATTTCTGTATTAAATCAGTTGATCTGGGAAAACAGATTCATTTATCAAGTGAGGTTTTAGATAGAAATAAATACAACAAGCTAGGCATCCAGAAAACTATCACAACCTCTATCACAACCTTCCTAAAGAGTGCTTTTTGTTACCACAGGAATAACATTTGAAAATCTGTCTTGGAAGTAATCTATTTTACCTAAGCATTCACAGAAATAAACCTGAAAAATATTTAAACCATTTAAATCCAGATGGCATGTATTAAGAGTCCATCAGATTTTATAGATCTTACAAGGAAGATACATTGCTTAGGCACAAAAAAAGCTCCCTTATTTAAGTCTCCTTGATGGTCTCTATACCAAAAATTTTATTTCCTGCTGTGAGACCAATCTTGGAAAGAGTGCCAAAGTATTTCATTGCTATTCAGCAAACTCATATGGGTACTTTTATCAAAAACCTATATTTAAATGATTCTAACAACTAGTATTACTTTTGTGGCCCACAATCCTATTGACTACTCCCCATAAATTGTGTAATATCTTGATAAACTGATGCCAACATTCAAGAAATGCTCTGATATTATTAAAAAAGGTCAGTTTCAGGCTCAACAATTTCTCTTCTCAGAATATATTAAGAAATTTAATTTAAAAGAAAAGAAAAGCCTCAATATGAATTTGATTATTTTTCTAAAAATTTTAGCAACCAGGGAGCAGTTTTTGAATTACTTGCATCTGCCCCAAGCCTCTTTTTTTAATGTAGTATAATTGACTTTAAAAGTAGGAATAATATACACATTATGATGCAGAGAATATTATGAAAACTGGATAGTGTAATTAAGGCCATAGAATTTTTTGCATGAGAAGTTTTTAAAAAATTGTGCAGATTGTGGTCCCAAATAGATCCAATTTTTACATAATAGGGTCTTCTTGAAGTAGAATACAGTAGGCAAAGAATGCTGTATGAATATCCCTACAGATCTACTTCTCTTGGATCTTTTTCTATTATGAAAAATGTTTTAAAAGATGCAATAATTAGACTAATACCAACATATTTCATCTGTGAGCTCTTTGGATTTGCAATAGGTTATTGTATAAGTTATTCTTCCCTTTTTACAAGTTACCACAAACTTGATAATATAAAACAATACAGATGTATTAGCTTAAAATATGGCAGACTGCTTCCTCAAAGCCAGCAAAAGAGAGAGTTTGCTGCAAAAGGAAATTTACAATCTCTTGTAATCTTGTCATGAAGTGTCATCCCCTCAGGGATGATAATTAGAAGGAAATTATTCAAGGGAAGAAGATTACTCAGAGATGTGAACATCAAGAGGCAGGTTTATTTGGGAGTCCTTTTCAAAGCTATTGATGTTAGATATTTTTGTGTCTTTATTTAATGGAGATACTCTTGGCTTCTGGCTTAGAAGTAGTCTATATATTATGACTATTATCCTTTTTATAGTATTTGTGTTGCATTCCTCAAATGTGTAATTTCTAAGGCTTAATTTATGTACCCTCCCAACAAATGCTCAACCAACCAATCAATAAGAAATCTGAGGCCGGGTGCGGTGGCTCAAGCCTGTAATCCCAGCACTTTGGGAGGCCGAGGCGGGTGGATCACGAGGTCAGGAGATCAAGACCATCCTGGCTAACCCGGTGAAACCCCATCTTTACTAAAAAATACAAACAACTAGCCGGGCGAGGTGGCGGCGCCTGTAGTCCCAGCTGCTTGGGAGGCTGAGGCAGGAGAATGGCGTGAACCCGGGAGGCGGAGCTTGCAGTGAGCTGAGATCTGGCCACTGCACTCCAGCCTGGGCGACAGAGTGAGACTCCACCTCAAAAAAAAAAAAAACAAAAAAAAAGAAATCTGACACTACTTTCAGATATTAGAACAGCAATCATTAGAAACTCTACTGACTACCATAACACAGAAAACAGTGGTAACATTTGTATTGATTATGACCCCAGGCAATAATCATCTATCATTATCAGCTTAAGGTAGACCAAAAATGTGAAGAGGAGACTTGAGAACTAAAGTGAACATGATTGTTTCTTACTGAGATAAAAGATACTGGGACAAAACTTGTCTGTCCTGGGTTAAACTATTTTGGGACTGAAACTCATTACTATGCGTGGTTTTGGGTGAAGGAAGAAAGACTGACATATATAAGAACTAAAACTGACATGGACAGGAGGCAAGGAAATACTGGGTAGAAGAGGGAAGTTTCCGGGCAAAGGCCCCATCCTCAAGCCTGGAAAACTGCTGGCCTAAATGCGAACAGGAATTCCTGATTTGTGCCCAAATGTTGCCTTTTCCAAGATCACTTTGGCCCAACACACCCCTATCCTGTGCCTATTTAAACCCCAAGCTCCATGAACAAAGGAACAGAAGAGCAGCAGAGCAGAAGAGTGGCAGAGTGGCACAGCAGAGAAGGAGCATATGAACATCGAGAGGCATTCAGCTGGGGACAGTCAGAGAGGAGATCAGCCATGGGATGGCCAAACTCCAGGGACAATCATCTTCCTACTTCATCCCCTTTCCAGCTCCCCATCCATCCCACTGAGAGCCATCTTCATCACTCAGTAAAATCCCTGCACTCACCATCCTTCAAGTTCATGTGACCCAATTCTTCCTGGACACCAGACAAGAACCCAGCTACCAAGAGTGCAGGGTGTAAAAGCTGTCACCCTGACTTTCCAGTGAGCTGGTTTAACATTTAGTTGTCCTAGATGCTACCATGGGGCCAGAGCCCAAAAGCCCTCACCCCAGCTCCTGCACCTGCCCATCTGCATGCTCCCCCTCCTGTAAGGGGTTTGAGTGTGTGGTTGCTGAGTAAAAACAAGCCACACCCCTGCTGCAAGTCCCACAACAGGGTCAGGGAACTCTCCCCTTTCCAAATCAAAATATGCTTCAGTAACTGTATTAATAATTTTGTGGCCATGAATACTTTCCTGTTTCTATGCTAAATAAGACTGGAAGCAAGCAAAAATAACATAGGTACTTAATGTAGCAATTTTGATCCAGGAAGTTAAGGCTGGGAACCAACTAAACACTTTCCTTTTCAACATTAATAGATTGCTCATCAAAGCTCACTTCAAGATGCTCAGTTTACTCTGTCCACTAATCCAGAAATATCAAGATATAAATTGTGCTTAATCTCAGCCAGTTTTCTACTTTCACAAACTACATTAACAGTTCTCAGCTCAGGCTCTAAAACTCTGTTAATAGACTAGCTTCACAGTGCATGTGACCTGTATAGCCATGTGTGGCTTAATGTTCTGCTGTCACCATTTTAAAATTCTTAATCATATTTTAACAGTTTTTAAATAAATGTTATCTGAGCCCTATAAACTATTGTCAGTTCTGTCTATTAAAATCTTCCACTAATTTTTTTTTACTTTTGAGACACTACTAAGAGTTTGTTAAGATGGTATTCTCATTTTCTGCAGAAAATCTAACACTATTAGCTTTGCTTGATTAATAGTGGTTTTCTTGCCCTGATACTCTTTTGGGGAGTTTACACTTGATATGTCTGCTAGGATATGCAGCCTTATTTTCTCTCTTACTAAGCTTTGTTTCACATAACAAGATAAAAGAGTTAAATTCTTCCAATAAGAAAGAATTCATGTTCACTATAATTATGTGAGCTTCAGAGTGGAAACACCAATAGGGAGTAACATTGGGAATTTAACAAGATGAAAAATAGAATCCACCTTTTGTACAGAGAAGTGGTGTAAAATGTTGTTAAAAGAGTTAAGTATTGTATTTGATGATATTAGTGCAGAATCTATTTTCTTGGCTGGCACTGCATATTCACCTCACTTTCTTCATTTTCACCTTTGAGAAATTATTGAAACCGTCATACCTTCCTAGCTAGTCTTCCATATGGTTGTACAGCTGGTGTTCTGGAGACCGTGCTCTGACTAAAGAGCTAAATGGGGGTTAAAATCTGTCTTACATTCTGCTAATTAATGTGTCTTCCCTGGAGTGGAGGTGCTTCTCTGAGTAATGGGCATATTTTTCCTAATTTCACAAAGGCATTTTATACATTAGCAATGTCATTGTTCACAATGGCAGATGTCGAAGTAGCATCTATTTGTGGGACCAAATACATGAGCTGAGGAGCAATAGGTTCTACATACCAGTACCTCTTTCTTTTCTCCTCCATGCTTAATTAAAACTGTTTAAGTGGAGTATGCAATTGGTATAGATTAGGGAAAATCAGAAAATTATGTTTTTCCTTGCCTGTGTTCCTCTAGCTAACTCAGGTTTTAGGCAGAAAAGAGGCTAATGGTTGCCATACCCTGGACAGTGATTTGCTACTGCCATTCCTTCTTGGACACGTCAAAAATGCTCAAGTCTTTCTCAGCTTGGAAGAAACACAAACAAATGAATTAACTCCTCAATCCTGGATTCCAAATGTGTTATTATCCTATTCTAATTTTTCCTGTCTCATTATCCAAGAAATTGAAATACTATTCTATGTCTATTAACTCAATTTCTTTAGCTGTGCATTCTCAGCACAATGCAGTACAGCCTGAATTGCAACTATTTGGCAGGGCTGCTAGGCAATACACACCTCATTTCCAGGCACGGTGATGTCATGAAGGGACGGGAAGGAAAGGAACACTCAGAGTGGGTCATGTTCAGTCCTTTGGGACTGTACAGGAAAGCTTATGCTGGAGAAGAATATATTAACTGTAATATATTCAGATTGCACTTCAATTGTGTACACATATAGGAGAAAGGAATTATATTTAAAATGAACTCAATAATTTGCCTCCTGTTCACTTCAAGAGAATGCAGAAATTGATTTTTTTTTCAAAGATGTCTATGTGAATATTTTATTTAATCCACATAAGCCACAGACCAGGTTTGCCCGGGTGAATATTTTAGAAATTGCTGGAGCTTCAGGACAGGCCCTGGCATAGTCTCATCTGCTCCTCTTTCTTTGAAAGTCTTAAGAACACTGTGGATAAAAATGATATCTGTTACTCATTTTAATAAACTGTCAATCATTCAATTTTACCCATATTTTGCTTATCATTTTGAGCTTTACTATTAATCAATTAATGCAGTGTTAACTGAGAACCAACCATACCTGAGAACTAGGGAAAAAACCATTGTGAAGATACAGAATGATGGATAAGGTTGAGAGGGAAGTACTCATAATTTTACATGAACTCTGCAATACCCAGATGGGAAACAAACAGTAGTGCCCAAGCCAAGGCATGAGAATAGCAAGCATTCGTTATTTTTTCTTTCTATCACTAGGGAAGAAGAAATGATGCTAGATTAGGCCAAAGGGGAAAAACGCTATCTAACCTGAATTGTTTTCCCTGCTGCCCAACACACCCTCTCATGGCTAAATACTTTGTCTGAAAAGATCTGTATGTGGACATCTCATTAGGTTTTTAGGTATGGAAACCTTCCTCCATATGGCATCTCCCATGATGGTGATAAAAACTGACCACAATGGAAGCTAAAAAGCAAGGTGGTTCAAGATGTAGAAAATGAATGGGCTATGTGGCATTGACTAGAGGTAGAGGATAGCTCAGCCCATTCTTAGGATGGAAACTCCTAGCTTCAGAAGCAGACTTACACTAAAATGGTATTGCTGTAATGAACCTGTTTGGGAATTAATCTAGAGAATGTTACTATCCTTGTGTATCCCATATATACATATAATTCACAGTCTGTTATTCTCTAAAACAGCTTTACATGAACAAGACTTTTGCTAAAGAAACAGAATCTAGTTGAGAACGCAAATGATTCAAATTTGGAAAAAAAAATTGCTCAACCATAAATTGCTAATTATTTGTTAAAGCGATTAAACTCCACATTAATAATGAACTTCAAAACTTTATCTAAATTCCTAGTAAAACATAAAGAGTTCAGTGGAGAAATCTTATAGCAGAGTTCACAGAAAAGTACTCTAAAGTTACTAGCCATCATGAAATGCTTCATGGAAGATTGAGGAGCTATGAAAGCATAAGTAGGATTTAGATATGTTGAGAACAGAAGCAGGGCACTTTGGACAGCTCAGGCAGAAAAATCTTCAAAATAGTATTTGTTGTGAAAATGTCACTGTAAATTGATAGAACAATTAGTTTCTTTCTTTGCAATGAAACATTTGTGGCACTCATCTCTTCAATATCTGTCAGGTGGAATCAGAAAAGTTAAGATTATAGACAAGCTATGTCGTTGGCAGGTTAAATTATGTTCCTTTAGATAGAAAGCAAAACAAAACAAAATGGAAAGCTAGATTGATTTCTATATAGTTGGATCTCTGAAGCTTTTAAGTAATCAGGAGATTGCTCGATTAGCTATGATCTTTTTTTATTTTCTCTTTAAAAGTTTTAGAATTGTATTCGTTTGATGGAAGCAAAAAAGATTCTGTAGTATTGAATCTTGTTTTACTGTTTTTAAAAGCTACAACTTGGAGAGCAGAAAGATAATTTATTAAACATGTTGGAAGTGTTAAAATATTAAACAATATGTACTTTTTTGTGTGTATATTGCTATATACTAACAATCATCCATTACAGCAGAGTACAATGCTATACTACAAAAGCCAGACTCTCACCTAAGCATTTCTTAAACAATTCTTAAATATCTACTACCAAAAAATAGCATCACTGTGGTTAATGGCTTAGACTCTAGAGCAATGTCACCAACTAGCTAGGAAGTTTGGCCAAGTTACTTAACAATTCTGTGTCTTAATTTTTTTTAATCTCCAAAATTGTGATAATAATTATACTTAATTTGTTGGATTCTTTTGAGGACTAAATAGCCTAATATGTAAAAAAACATTTAGAGTAATAACTGGGGCGTAAGACTTCAATATATATTTCCTTTTATATTGTCAGTTACCTGCAATATGGAAAAATAGTATTTGAGGAATTTTCAGTGACATGAGAATGATAGTCCCTGCACCCAAGTAGTTGAAACATCACATTGAAGAAACATCTATTGAGTTCAGACTTTTTAGAAAAAGTTTGATTACAGGAAAAAAAAATATTGGAATTTAGAGTATCATTGTAACCGTCAATGTCATCATGATCATAATTACCAACAATATCAATACCATTCTCATTAGTTACTATAATTATAATTACTATTATCATGGTAATAATGGAATTTACTAAATCTTTGCATTGTACCAGGCATTCTACTAAGAATTTAACATATATTAACTTATTTAAGTTTTCCACAAATCAATATTAATATTCTCATTTTGTAGTTGAGAAAACTGGAATATATCGACGAAGGACATTCAGTTAGTAAACAAAGATTTAGGTTTTAAACTCAGGAATTTTGTCACCAGATCTCATACTCTTAGATTAAATTGTGTATGTCGTTATTGCAGTAAGAACAGCTTAAACATTAAAAAAGAGAATGTCACACTGATAAAATAATGTCACATATATGGGAAAACTCTAATGCAATTAATAGAAAAGATGATTTTAGAAATGAATAAATATTCAAAGCCCAAGATAAAATGGAGGAAGGGTCTGAAGATAGAACTACTAAGGGAGGTGTACAAATCATTAATAAGATAAAAAGTTAAATATCCTTCAAAAAGACAAATCTTTGCCTGAGTGGTAGAATCACAGAAAACATTTAAATCCTTTATGTTTTCTCTCATTTTCTGAGTATACTTAACTGAGAAAATAATCAAGACATTACATTTTACAAAAATATATGTAGATTCTGAAATACAAGCTGCTATCTGGAAACTATGAGTTTTTCAAGAATAATGATTAGATATCAATTTGTATGATTTGACATTTTATCACACTGAGTATGGAGAGTCGTTAAAGAATAAGGGGTCAATCAAGATTTTAAAAGTTTAATTTCAAAGTGGTGTGCTAGAGAAAGGAGGTCTTCTCTGCTTTCTGGAGAAGCAGAGAAGACCATCTTGTGGTATCCACGGTATTGTTTATTGAGGATCTCAGCCACTAAAATGGCAATGGGAGACTGGAAGGAACAAGGGATTCATTCAGGGGCGATTTTTAAGCAATGATGGTAAAAGCTTAGCAATTGGTTCTAGCAGCAGGGCAAAGAAACTAAACATGTTATTGCGTATTGCTACGGCATCCACTGAAATTTCTCACAGAGTTAAGCTGGGCTCTTGGTGAAGTACCTCTCATAAATCATCGTGGTCAGCCTCTTTCATTGGAATATTAAAGTTCTGTTTGACAGTACACATAGAGAAGTGCATTACCAACTGACATTACTGTTGTGTAACATGAATGAGAATTTGTTAATCTGAAATTACAAACAATTTTAGAGAGGATACATTTAATCTCTCTAAATATCAAAGTCTCTTATGGCTGAGAAATTCATGTAGGAAAATACAATATAATTAAAACTTGCTAGATGAACACAGAATCAAAGCAAGGGGGTTATATGATTTGAATGATTAATGGCATGAGGCTAAAATGTAGTGACAAATCTTTAAAATTATCCTTATATTCAGACAAGTGGATTTTTGTGTCAGTAGAACATTCTTTTGGGAAAAATAATACATTTAGAAAAGGCAATTCTAAGTAATCTCTCTAACTCTTCTGATTCTCTGACTTCATGTTTAGGTTATGGACATTACTCATAACTTTTCTGCTGATTAATACAACTTCATATTTGCTAATATATCCACATTTTACAGTTAAGAGTATCTGGCCCATAGGTTCCTTGGATATTTAACATTATTTTCCATTTCTTAGCTGTGATCCACTCTGAGTTGTTTTAGTTTCCTTCTCAGGGGAAGTAATGGAAGCTACCCTATTGCCTTATTGTGAGGATTAAATGAGTTAATATACATAAAAATGCTTAAAAGAGTGTCTGCTAATGGTGAGCACTGTTAAGTGTTTGCTGTTTTTCTATTACTATTATTATGAATTTATTTTATTTTTCCTAAATCTTCAGGGATGCATCACTATAGAACATTACTACCAACATAGATCCAAGATCACATGCCTCTTTGATTGGGGAATGACTCCACTATTCAAAGAAGGCATAGAAATTACGGTCAGATTGATGTTTGACTTTTGGCTGTGTTACATACTAAATGTGAGGACTTGAACAACGTATTTAACCTCTCTGAATCTAATTTCATAGGCCTTGAAATGTGCTCTGACTGCCCATCTATATTGTTTTGCAGATTGAATACATATTTAATGGTTACTTGTCCATTTCTGGATATAGTCAATTTATTAATATAATGCTATTTATTAAATATAACATTTTTAAAATAATTAAAAATACAAGTATGAACCACTGGCTGTCAATTTTGTGTATTTTCCAAATTTCTAGTGCATATATTAAAGATAAGTGGAGAATAATTTCCACAGTAAATAATTTAAATCATTGCTCTCTTTTCCAAAGATAACACAATATACTAGGCATGTTGCCAATTTTTCCTCTAATCAAAATCCCATATGTAGAGATTTTTTGGTTGTTGTTTTTTACCTTCTCACCAACAGAAAAAGGGAGTTAACCCAAGCAGATTCTCCCCTGGGAATTCTTGGAACTGGAACCCTGAGAGCCCTAGAAGGTGAATAGGTACTGGGTCTCAAAGTTATTTTAGACTCAGGAGTTGTTGACACTATTGTAGGCCTTTTGAAACCAAAATAAGCAGCAGGAAAAAAAAAAATGTCATTCTGCAGGCACGGGAAAAAGAAGAACTGAGTGAAAAATAAGCTCTGATGAATTTCATTTATACTTTTTTTCCCTCAGGGTTGTAATACACTATTACATCCTGGAAATAAGTCACCCTTATCTGAGATCACCTTGATTGAGCTTTTGTTTGTTTTGTTTGCTTGTTTGCAAACAAATTATTTCTGACTAAGGCAGAGTTTATTCTGCATCATTATGTTACAACAGTTGCACATATTTGAAAAGTCAAAGGGTGTTGTAGGCAAAGGAAATGGCTTGAGATAAAGCACTGAGGCATGAAATGTTTGTTCTGTT
Source organism: Trachypithecus francoisi (assembly GCF_009764315.1). Lineage (NCBI taxonomy): Eukaryota > Metazoa > Chordata > Mammalia > Primates > Cercopithecidae > Trachypithecus > Trachypithecus francoisi. The sequence continues at coordinate 33,265,321 of NW_022681462.1, forward strand.
CAATGTTATTAGGGCATAAAGTGCAAAGCAGGAAGCCCCAGGAGTGAAAAGAAAGTAGGGCCTGGCTCATGAACTGGCCTATTTCCTATGCCATGTTTGAGTTTTTTTCCTCTGTACTTTCAGGCAGGAAGAGTGATGTGGATGAATTTGCAGTTTAGCCAAATTACTGTTAGCACCATAGAGAACAGTGTGTAAGATTGGCAAATGCAGATAAGGGGCAGGAAACATAATATTTTAAGCAGACCTTTCCAAGAAGCGATGCTTAGGACACTAGATACCACAAAAGGGAGGCAGGTAGGATTTCCATAAGGGGGGAAACTAATGTAGAAGGAAACAAACAGAACTTAACTATTAATAACAGCATTTTGCTTCAGACTGAATCTGGACAGTAATAAAAGTCCACTCATAAAACATACAGATTTTTAACTAACTAAATGTATGCCGAATGTGTCTGCTGTTGACTGGTTTATGTAAATTGTCTGGTTATTTCTGCGAGTCACTGGGTGTGGTGACATAGCATTTATTGGAAAATATGTTTGCTCTGTAAAGCCAAAGATGATCTGAACTCTAGGAAAAAAAGAAAAAACAAGGAGGAAAAAACAAGAAGGAACAGTGAGAAACTGGCAGACTTTATTTGCAATTATATTGAAAACTATTCAGGGCAGCATTGTCAACTAGAAATATTTAATAATTAAATAATAAGTATTAGGAAATATCAAAAAACAAATATAATTTTACGTTTTCTAGTAACCACATTAAAAAAGGCAAAGAGAAACAGGTGAGATTGTTATAAGTAACATCTTGTTGAACACAATGTATCCAAAATACCATCAGTGTAACATGTAATCAATATGGCAATTTTAATGAAATAATTCTCTTAGAACACATCTCAATCAAGATACCAAATTTTAACTGGAAATGCTAATCAAATATCATGAAATTTACAATTACAAGTGTAGATTCACATACCCAAGTCATTCCAAAGATGTTTAAATTTTTTTCCAAAAATTCAGTCTATTATATTTTAAAATTAAATTAATTAAAATTAAGCAATATTAAAAAGAGTTCCCCAGTCACATCAGCCACATTTCAAGTACTCAGTTGGCTCTTATGGTAGTGACTGTATTGAACAGCAAGGTTTCATGGCTAGAATGTCTGTAGATATTTCCTGAGTGAGAATGATCAAGGAATTGGGAATTCTGGGTAATTAAAATTATTTGATACCAGAGGATATGAAGAAAAAAATATTTGATACCACAGGATATGAAGAAAAAAATAATTAAAATTATTTGATATCACAGGATATGAAGAAAAAAACTGTAGTTTTTTATTTGCTTACTGCCAGAAAAAATTTACATTTTCTGAACTCTATTTTCTGCCTTGATTTATCCAAAGTATCAGGAGTTTCAAGACCAAAATTCATTCATCTATTCTCATTTAAGATAGTAGCTGAAGAAGCAAGATACATAGGAGACTGGAGAGAATAAAACGTGAAATCAGAAAAGGTTACATATACCTTTATGTGCTTGTTTACTCTGGTTTGCTTTAGTGAATCTTGGAACTTAATTTGTTTCTTTATCTTTTTATTTTTTCTCCAAGAAACAAATGATGGCAAAGCACTCTGCCAAATGGTCATATACAATATTTTGAGGATTCTATTTTAAAAGATTTTTCTCCGTAAGTAAAATAATATTTACTCTGAATCTATATAGTTCTCTGAATTTTAATGCATTGCTAGCTAACACGTTTCTTCCCTTCTCCTTGGAGGGTGTCATTTGCTACAGAATCATTGCAAAAATTAAACATGAGGCTTAAATTGGCAGATGGGAGTATACTATTCCTTCTACTTCTGTATACATTTGAAATTCTCTGCCGGGCGCAGTGGCTTACGCCTGTAATCCCAGCACTTTGGGAGGCCGAGGCAGGTGGATCACCTGAGGTCGGGAGTTCAAGACCAGCCTGACCAATATGGAGAAACCCCATCTCTATTAAAAATACAAAATTAGCCGGGGTGGTGGCACATGCCTGTAATCCCAGCTACTCAGGAGGCTGAGGCAGGAGAATTGCTTGAACCCAGGCGGCGGAGGTTGCGGTGAGGCGAGATCACGCCATTGCCCTCCAGCCTGGGCAACAAGAGCGAAACTGTCTCAAAAAAAAAAAAAAATTAAAAATTTAAAAAAAAAAAATTCTCCACAAATTATTTCCTTGGGTAAACACCACTATCAGAGCTGATGTTTGAACCCATTCTGCCTGATTTGTGCTTTTACACTAACTACTTTGTACTGGTAATTGCTATAAAAGTAAGGGCACAAATGCAAGGTTCATATAACCTCCTTCCCAGAATTCTTGATTCTCAGGGTTGGTTGCTCTTTTATTTATGTAGATACTTGCAGAGCATACACACACACACACACACACACACACACACATACACACACACATACATATATACACACACATATATATACATATATATATTATCTCTGTGTTCAATGACAGTGATTACCTCATTTAAAGGTAAAGTAATATTGACAAAAATCAATATTTAATAATAATAGCCGACATTTAGACTTCCTATCTTACATGCCAAGCACTATTTAAATGTTTATCTGGAATAACTTATGTAATCTTTATAAAAAGAAAATGAGGGAGGTTTCATTATATTCACTGTGCAGATGAAAAACAGAGATTAATACCTCCATCTAAAGCATTGTGGAGCCTTGACTTGCTGCTTGAGTCCTGTAATAGACAAAGTCATTCTCTAAATCAGTTGAAGATCTAACTGAGGAAAAACCTCCAACCTATTTGAAATGAACAACTCAAAGACAGATGCAATTAAATAGCATTATGTGGAAACAATAACAAATAAGGACTATCATAAGATTAAAATTATTATAAGGAAAAGCTTTGTATAAAGTTTAGTCTGCAGTTGAGCCTTGAAGATTTGATTGTAGGAGAGGGCAGACATGAGATTTCAAGAAAAGGTAAAAGATTAATAAAAGTATAGAAATATATGCCTTTTGTAGAATAATGTGAGACAACACCTACTTATAGCAGAGGTACAATTTGGGAAAATTGTAATTTTAGAACAATAATTACACCCCAGGTTCCCACAGAACACGTCTTCCTACAGATACAGAGGTAGAGTTCATCATGGTTTCACTGGATTTTCTTTCTACCTAAGAAACTGGAGCTGAACTCCCAGCAAACAGTCAGCATTCACTTCTGGGAATTTACAAAGTTCTTGTGCTTATGAACAATTGGTGGTCTGAACTCGCAAGGTGCTTTCCATCTCCTTTCATGCTCAAGACAATTCCACTCCCTCCATTGAATATGAGAATATTTTACTTTGATTATTCTACCTCTCAAGTAACAAACAATGACAAATTTTATAACAAACCAATAGAAGCAAATTCTAGCTCCTTGTGAGCCTAGAAAAACATGACATCTGTTGCTAGCACACCAGTTAGGGGACAGCCTGAGCCACAGTTAGACTTGCTGTGTGTGAGGAAATAACCTCTGAGGGTCCTGCTGCTTACAGAGGAAATTACTCATTCAGACCTAACTAATGGCACTCTGGTTTATAAAAGGCAGAAAATCAAAGGTTGTAGAAAGTTGTGAGTATTCAGAGTAGGATGGTTCGGCGTGAGTTATGATAAGAAATTAAGTTTATAAATGTGTCAAAAACAAATTAGTAGGTAATTAATTCTGAGGATTAGTTAGTCATTGTTTAGGCACACTATAGAAATTATGAACATGATCAAAGCTGTGTTTTAGCAAATTTAATTTGATGGCAGTGTAAAAATATAATAATACATAATTTAGTGGGTGTGAAGAGACATTAGGTAATCAGGATAATTTATTCCAATAATGGTCAGAATACAGCCCACCTTGTTTGTGTATAGAGTTGACTATGATACTGTACAGGTCTGACAGTTCAGCATGGTGACACTCTTCCATGTAATTGTTCAAAGTCAAAAGTTCAAGCTTGATGAGTTCAATTTCTGCAACAGTAATTTTGTCATACTTTTGTGTAGAATAACTGTTGGATTGATTATTTCAACTTTTATCTTTCTCTTGTCTATGGAGATATATAGTCCAAGAAAGTCTAGTTAAAATTAATGAAACAGGTATTTGTCAGTCAAGTTGTGGGCCAGAAGCTTATAATTTCAAATGATTACATAATATTTCAAAATCTACTAAAACATACAGCTATTATTTAACCAGGAGATTGACCTGATGTTTCTTAAATTTGGGGAGGACACATTTTGAATGACACGGTTTAATTTTCTCAGATCAGACTGGTTATCAAAGTGACACATGTTTGCAAAGCTATCTCAGATATAGGAAATGACCTGAGTGCTTTGGGCCAGTGATTTTCATACAACTTTATCAATGAACACTATCAATGAAATTCATCACACATTTTCAATGTAACTACAAATAAAAACAATAACAAATATTTACTGATTTCAATATGTAACATATTGCCTGTGACAAAGGGAGAATTATATAAAGATATTTATGACAAGCCCATAGCAAGATATTTTACTACCTTACTATAATCTTACTGAGAGAAGAAAATTCACACTTATAGGACAATGAAGACACTAAATTCAGTTTATAATTAAGAATTGGGTAAGTTCTAGGAAATATTTTTCAAATGGTAGATAGCTTTGATTATCAAGACAGACTTTGTGAAAGATAAGAGACTCAAAATTCTCAAAAGTTGAAGAATTGCCAGGCGCCATGACTAATCCCTATAATGTCAGCACTGCTCCCAGGTGGGGCAGATGACTTGAGCCTAGGAGTTCGAGAAGAGCCTGGCCAATATAGTGAAACCATCTCTCTACTAAAAAGACATAAAAATTAGCCAGGCATGGTGGCACAAATCTGTAATCCAGCTACATAGGAGGGTGAGACACAAGCTCTATCTCAAAAAAAAAAAAAGAGAAAAGAAAAAAGATGGATAAGAAAGAATGTAAGAGGAACTAAGTTGTTTAAGCACTGACTGCACTATAACATCAAGTATCCAAAGTAGACAATTTCAGGGTTTGGTAGGTTAGATAAATTGTCAGAAGTTACACTGAAAGCAGAATTCGAGCCAAGGTTACTAAACCATTTTTAATAATTATACTCAGGTGCAAAGACGAATAGGATTTCAAGTGAATATGAACAAAGTATATTTTAAGCCCTCATAGTATTATTACTCAAAATAATATAAATAACCCAACACGTGAATGGTTGCAATATGAACTCAACATGTTTGTACCCGTTTTATAACAAATACATAGACAAAGATATAGAGATGATAGATCAAGAAATGAAACTAGTATGCTAAAAAGTAAAATCATTGCATATATCAACCATATAAATGTGTACGAAGGAAAAGCATTAAAGGACACAACTACAACAATGGTAATTTAATTTTTTTAGTATACGAAAGGCAATCTGCAGGGCAATAAATTTGTACTGGTTATGTTAGAGTTTTCCAGCAAAACAGAACCAGTAGGATATATTGGGAGATATAGACAAAAAATTGATGATGGGGATTGACTCACATTATTATAGAGGTTGAGAAGTTTCACAATATGTCATCTACAAGCTGGAGAGTCAGGGGAGGTGGTGATGTAATTCACAGAGTCTGAAGACCAGAAAACTAGTGGAGTTAATGGTATAATTCTCAGTCTGAGGCCCAATGCCTGAAAACCAGGTTGGGGGGGGGCGGTGCTGGGGGGCTTATATCCAGCTCAAAAGGAAAGTCCAAATTCACCCTTCCACTGCCTTTTTTTTTTTTTTTTATCTGAGTCCTCAGTGGTTTGGATGTCTGCCCACGTTGGTGAGAGGAGATATTTTTAATCATTCCATTGATTCTTATACTAATCTTCCAGAAAGACCCTTATAGATACACCCAGAGATAATGTTTTACCAGCTATCTGTTTATCTCCTAACACAATCAAGTTAACACATAAAATTAACCATGATGCTGAGAGAATATTCCCCTTGACCCCTTCGCGGGAATCGTGAAAGGGTGGCTGATTTACTCAGCCTGCAGCTCTGAACCCCTCACGGGATGAGGAGCACTTAGGTGAGTGGGTGCAGGAAGCAGGGCAAACAATTGCTGGAACTGGCCTGTTACTCCTCCCTGGAGGGAGCAGGCTCTGTGCAGGCCCTGCAGCAGGGTCCAAGCGTGTTGCAATAATCTTTTAGCTCTGCTGTTCCAGAGCTAAAAGGTTATCTAGGACCCCCAGATCCCAAGAGGGCACAAGTTATAATCAGCGCTTATTTGGCATTTGCTGTCCGCGGATGGCTAAGTGTTAAACCAACTCACTAGAGGTCTAGGTGACAGCCTCTTACACCCTGCCCTCTTGGTACCCGAGTTCTTGTCTGGCATCCGGGAAGAATCAGGTTACAGGAATAAATCGAAGGGTAGTGTATGTGGAGGATTTTACTGAGTGGTGGAAGAAGCTCTAAGCAGGAAAAGGGATGGAGTGGGAAAATAATCTTCCCCTGGAGTTCGGCCATCCCCTGCCAAATTCTTCTTTGAAGTCTCACCATCAAGCCGTCCCACTGAAGTCAAGCTGCTTCTCTCCGACGTTCAGCTGCTTCTTTTCTTCTCTCCTCTGCCCCTCCGCTCTGCTCTTCTGCCAGTGGAGCTTGGGATTTTGGGGGTTCAGGGTGGGGGGCGGGGTGAGCCAGGGTGGTTTTTGAAAATGGCAACATTTGGGTGTAAAAACAGAGATGTGAAGTTCTCATTTTGAGCCCCAGGTCCAACATTGAGGGTGGAACCCTCGCCAGGCACCCACTGTCTTCTGTCCAGTATTTCACTGTCTCCTGTCCATATCAATACTAGTTCAATAATTTTATAAAGAAAAGTTATTTATGATTGAGACATTATAAAAATCATAAGTTAACTTATAACAACAAACAGACAAGAGAAAAACAAACAAATATTTGTAGTAAGATGGTTCAAATCTATTGTCATCTAAACATTCTGAACTTGATTTTACATCCTTAAAGAGCCTTTCTGGTGATTTTATGAAATGAGTAAGGCCAGTTCTTTTGACTAGCTCTACGAAACACACAAATCTTTATACTTGGAGGTCACTTTTTGAATATTGAGACTACTCAGAGCAAGAAAATAGAGTATGGAAAAAAATGAGTATTTTATTTTTCAAATAGGTAACAAATTTTGAGATGTAAAGGACAAAGATTAAAACTAGTATTACCAGTCTTGTACATAGATCACAAGATTAATAAATATTTGGGGTAACAAAGTTAATTAAAGGCTACTTATACTCACAGCTCATTAAAGTCTCATCAACTTCCTTCAAGCACACTACACACACATACCTTGTTGTTAGTGTGCTTTTGAGGGACTATGATACAAATCTTGGCCCAGACACTAGAAATGAAACTCAAGTGAAAATGAGAGGTGAGCAAGAAGAGCTAAATAAATACAGAGACTATAAGCCTCTGGGAATTCACAGAAATCTAGGGAATGGCTTTGGGTTTCCCAGTAGATATGGAAGGGAAACTAAAGGAAATTATATGTATGTCTTAGAACTAGTCTTTAAGCTGCCACCCCATTTACATCTGAATAGAGGGAACCAATGTATGTGTGTATATATAAAAATATATATATATAAATATATATAAAAATATATATATACGTGTGTGTATTTTTTAAATCTATCTATATATTCTTTTTTAATATCTATGTATCTATCTTGGGTTATTCAAGAAGAAGTTAGCTCCAAATACTGTTTAAAAAGAATGATGACTTCTCTCCCTTTAGATTATTCAGGCAACTACAATTACAGTTATCATTTGCACTTTTTATTAGAAACTAGCATTTGTTAAAGGATTTTCCATATGTGCTGTTCCATTTAACTTACTTTCTCACCTGTAAGTTAGATTTGACTATCTTCATTTTTCTGAACTTCTGAAATGAAGTTTAGAATGGCTAAATATCATGACTAACATAAATGATAAATTTGGTAATTAGATCCATGAGAACTAAATTCTGACCTTTTTTCTCTCTTGCCCAAATTCCTATCTAAGGGACCTGGGAAGTCACACCCTACAAATCATAATATCTTATCAGGCAGGTTTTATTTAACCCTATATAATTTGGCTTACTTTCCAACCTGACTCTGGCATAATATCACATGACAGATAAACAAGGAAGTCAAAACACTTTACCCTAAAATATGTTTCTCTGCCATATTTTGAAATGGACCTGCAAAGAAATCTTTTGTTGAGGAAAATTTGCATCCGTAAAGAATCTCTATTAACATAACTAGTTATTTTCCCTTCCAGACCTTCCCAATCCTACAGAGATGAACTGAGAGTCTAGCAACTTTTAAAGATTTGCGTAGGAAACATTTACCATTCTATTGTCATTAAGAGCAACCAACTATGAGACTTTATCTGTATAATAAAAATTTTGGTCTCCACAAACCCTTAGCTTAATCCTACACTCCTTTCTATTGGTTCCAGGTTTTTACATAACTGTTTCAACCAATTGCCAATCAGAAAATCTTTGAATCCACCTATGACCCGTGAGTACCTCATCCTACTTCTAGTTGTCCCACCTTTCTGGACCATACCAATGTATACCTCACATGTATTGATTGATGCCTTACATCTCCCAAAAACATATAAAATCAAGCAACAACCAAATCATCTTGGGCATAAGTTCTCAAGACCCTTTGAGACTGTGCCTTAGGCTGTGGTCACTCATATTTGTTTCAGAATAAATCTCTTTAAATATTGTACAGAGTTTAGCTCTTTTTGTGAACACCCAGATCCTCTGATACTAAAACTGAAGTTTTTTTACACACATATTACAGTCTCTACTTGGGTATCTACTTGAACTCTCTTTGCTTTATTTAACATAGAACGAGATCTGATACATCTTAGAAAATATGGCACAGAAACCCCTTTTCCCCCTACCATAAGGCATGTGTCCCTTTTGTGATGCAGTCCAGCTGTTACCTAACTGTCTTGGTCTCCCCGAATAATTCCTTAACCACGTCTACCTTTCTTTAAAATTGCCAGTCTCTTGACTTTCCTCATCAGGACAACCTGCTCCTCAAAGTAAACCACCTCCTATCCAAGTGATGGTCTGTTCATTAAATAGAGTATTAGCCCCCAATACATTCTTTATTAATGAGATGGATCATAAATTAAGCAGAAGGTGCTGAAATCCCTCCATGATCTTTCTTTCCCATATAATATGTATTTATTTAACATTGGCCTTCAGATATCTTAAAAAAAATCCAAGGTGTTAAGAACACATACAATGAGGCATATCTTAGTCTTCAAGTCCTAGAAACCATATAATAGATCATCCAGCAAATAATACCTTCTATTGTCTGAGGTTTGTAAACCAGAGCAACTCTATCTTGAATAGGAGCTAGGTAAAATGATGGTGAGACTACTGGGCTGCACTCCCAGACATTTAAGGCATTCTAAGTCACTGCATGAGATAGGAAGTTGGCACAAGATACAGGTCATAAGACCTTGTTAATAAAGCAGGTTGCAGTAAAGAAGCCTGCCCAAACCCACTAAAACCAACATGGTGATGAGAGTGACCTCTGGTCATTCTCACTGCTACACTCCCACCAGCACCATGACAGTTTACAAATGCTATGGCAACATCAGGAAGTTAACCTACATGGTCTAAAAAGGTGAAGCATGAATAATCCACCCCTTGTTTAGCATATCATCAAGAAATAACCATAAAAATTGGCAACCAGCAGCCCTCAGGGCTGCTCTGTCTATGGAGTAGTCATTCCTTTATTCCTTTACTTTCCTAATAAACTTGTTTTTGCTTTGCACTGTGAACTCAACCTGAATTCTTTCTTGTGTGAGATCCAAGAACTCTCTCTTGGGGTCTGGATTGGGGCCCCTTTCCTGTAGCATCTATCTGGCCACCACAGAAGAACTCCCTATCCAATGGGAAACTCGCTATCCAATGGCTAACTTTGGGTAAGTGGTGGGGTCCAGTAACATCTTTCTGTGAACCACAGAAGAGATGATACTGCCTGTAACGTCTATCTGGCCACCACGGAAGAGAATAGAGAGTGGAAACTCCCTACCCAATGGCTAACTTTGGGTAATTGGTGGGGTCCAGTAACATCTTTCTGTGAACCACAGAAGAGATGATACTGAGGAGACCCCTCTCCAAAACCAAAGGAAATAGACTGCAGCACTGATCGGCCAACTTTGGATAAGTGAGGGTTACTGAGTTAGGAATGGGATTGGGTTATAGGCCCAACTTACAGGAGTTAGAGTCTCTCCTAAGACAGAGTGGGTTAGAGGCCCCTCTTAATAAAATGGAAGGACACCTGATCAGCCTTGGGTTAGAGGCCTAACTTAGGAGGGTCTAAAAGCATATAAAATTTAGGGGGTTAAAAAAATCAAACAGGAAACTTTATCAAATATGAAATAGTGTTTGGCTTTCTTTGTGCTATATTTGTATAAATGTGTCATTGGTATATGTTCCAAAATAATGGGAAACTCCTATAATTCTGATATGACTTAGTGTATACTATTAATAGTTATAATTGTTACGTAAAATTGTTATATGCCACAGAAGTAACCAAATTTTCTTTTCAATTGTGACTTTAACAGTGGCTGTCCAAAGACTTTTCGTTGTCCACAGACACTTGTCTTGTTTTGGTCCTCTTTAGAAGGCTGGTTTTTAGTCAGCTGTAGAACTCTTAACAGATGTACCTAAATGCAGATTTTCTGATAATTTTGGAGATTGTAACATCAGAATAGAGGGAAAACTTTCAAGACTCTCATAGAGAGTTGAAATGTTGATGAATATCAAGCAAGTTAATTGCACAGAGTAAACTAATAGAAGTCTAACTGCTTAAAACGTTGCTAATCCTATGTTGTTTTTTAGAGTTAAGGAAACTTTTCTTTTGAGCTCTTTACAGCTTGTAGCAATTAAGTAAGTTATACTCATGTGAAAAAAATTTGGAGCTTTTGTTTCTCTCTACCTGATTTCTCCAGAATTTGGAAAGTATTTGTGAGCATTCTTAACTAATGGCAATACAGTTATGTGCATAAGTGCAATAAGAATCTCTTTTGAAACAGGACACAATTGGAGAAACTGGTTATTTTACCAAGGCTTTAACTGTAATGGCATGCTTATCTTTAAGGAATCAAATTTGACTTGTAAAGCTAATAAAGCCCCTTGGGAACTGGCCTCATATCTTGCCTGTACAGTCCCTGTACAGGGTTTCTGACCTATGGTAAGTAAAGAATGTCACTTTCTAACAGGTCCTGGAGCCCTAAATTACCTTGGAACCCCAAAAGGAGAGGAATTAACTCAACTAATAGGCATTTAAGGGTACAAACCCATGGCTGATCTTGGCTTTAAAAAAGTCCTTATCTGAGATTCCTTCTATGGATCAGAGTTTCATCAAAGCTAACTTAAAAAGAACTTATGTGAAATAATTATTCTTGCTGCACTTTATAAAAATAATCAAAAAATGGGAAACTGGAGAGAGAAATATTATGTTTCAAGAACTATGGTACACTTTTTATTAAATTCTAGTCTCAAGAGTTGTTTTAGGTTGTTTCTGCAATTTAGGCTAACCCTGATAATTCCTATGAACCAGTGATCTCTGGCTGCCACTTAGAAGAAACAAGAGGGATGGGTGATATAAAAATCTGCATCAGTATTCTAATTCTGGGCACACTGGGATTGGCTAGCAACTCCATATCAACTTGGTTCCAACAGTTGCCCAATTCATGGAAAGTCTTCTTACTTAGTTTACTTGGGACAATTTTACTTATTTTGCTTTACTGTTGTGAAATATATTGCTGTTGTATTCTTTATGGAGCAATGCAGGACAAGCTTATTAAATGTTTTCTTAAACTGAACACTTACTAATCTTCCAGATGTCACCTCTTGTCAGAAGTCACGGGTCATGAATGGCTCTCTCCATACTAATGCTTTCAAACTGAGCTCTTCTCTATCCTGAACACAAGAGACCCTCATAGTTAGGCAGGAATATCATTACCCCTATTCAGCCTGAAGAACTTACAGAAGATGAATCTTCATCTCTCTGCAACCCTTAGATTGCAGAGGGGGGATGTGTCAGAGGTGTGTAAACAAGATCAACTCCATCTTGAATAGGAGCTAGGTAAAAGGAGGCTGAGAACTACTGGGTTGCATTTCCAGATGATTAAGGCATTCTAAGTCACGGGATGAGATAGGAGGTTGGCACAAGATACAGGTCATAGAGACCTTGCTGATAAAACAGTTTGCAGTAAAGAAGCCAGCCCAAACCCACGAAAACAAAGATAGCAATGAAAATGATCTCTGGTCATCCTCACTACTACACTTCCACCAGTTCCATGACAATTAACAAATGTCATGGCAACATCAGAAAGTTACTTTAAGGCTCTAAAAACGGGAGGCATGGATAATTCATCCCTCGTTTAGCATATGATCAAGAAATAACCATAAAAATGAGCAACCAGCAGCTCTTGAGTCTCTCTATCTATGGAACAGCCATTCTTTTATTGCTTTACTTTCCTAATAAACTTGCTTTTGCTTTGCACTGTGGACTTGCCTTGAATTATTTCCTGTGTGAGATCCAAAAATCCTCTCTTGTGGTCTGGATCAGGACCCTTTTCCTGTAACAACATCACTTTGAGATCTTCTGGGCAGCTAACAGTTACATCTCTCTGAAGTTTTTAGAGCAAGTGAATCCAAAACAAACAGTAAACAGTGCTCTCAGACTGCAATGACATGTTCATTAAATATGACAGACTTTTTTGATGATCTCTTTTTCATTAAAAACAATGTTAGGTACATTTAAAAATCATTTTGAAAAAATTACATATTTTATGGATATCACAGGTAAGGAAGTATATATGAGGCAGATTTTTATAAAACTCTGATGATATGACCTGTCTGGAAATTAGCACTTTATATACCTGATGTTCTAATACTTGAAATACAGTTTAAAAAAGAGCCCAGTGAAATGAATAATTGTGAGCAACAAGCATGTCTCATCTGTTTAATATAGTAATTATCCTAACTCAGTTTTCCTCAATACAAATCCAAATAGTAAAAGAATTATAGATCATTTCATAAATGTGACCTTTAGTAAACACGTTCCTTGAAATTTGATTTCCACAAGTTAATTTGAAAGGACTTACTTTGGATCATGTCGTAAAAGAGAGAAAAAAGGCTTGCCAGGCTACAGAAAAAGACTAGAGGGCAATGAATAAACCAATCAGAGTGATAAAATGTCAAAGAATATGAGACAGAATCAGTGCTGCCAGGGTTTCTATGAATTCGGGTGCTATTTAACATCTTCATTAAAGCCTTAGAAAAGAGAATTGATTGACACTGGAAATTGTATTTGGTTGTTCTGCACAAAACTAACTAAATAACACAAAATTTGTGTTGACTTAAAATAAGCCCGTTTATTTTTAAAAGAATAAGTATATTGATACACCTCTTTTATAAGGTATAATCCAGACCTAAGTAGCTGGATTTAAGAGCAACTTATGAAAATTTACATTTGATATACACATTTTTATTTGTTTGAATTCCCCAAACATATTAAAATGATTCTAAGTTGGGGTTCCCCCACATTCCAAATATATTTTATTTGATGATAGAAAAGAGGACAATGTCATGACTTCCATTTGTTTCATGCAAATTTCAATATGCATTTTCCTCCTCACACATTTGTTGTATTTATACCTATCCTGATCTAAATTCAAGGATGGTAAAATGGTGAATTTACATGAAGTAATTGCAAGCACACACACGTTTACTTAAAAATGCAAACTCTACAAAAACAAAAGATGAATTCAGCTAAATTGTTCCATTTGATATGTGTGTATTTAGTATCTACTAAATACCTGGCCCAGTATTAAGCACTGAGAATAAAAAAAAAATAATTCTTAGATAAAAATAACTTCAGACCAGTAGGAAAAAAAATTCTGAAAGAGTTAATTAGAGGGACTAAAACTATTGTCTTGCCGTGTTGCTCACTCACTTTCTTTCCAATGAATCTCTTCTTTGGTCCCATAGAATCTTTCTGGAAACAGGAACAGGCTACCTTGACTGCTCTTTGTGTGGTTTGAAAAGGTTTTCTCTGTGGTGCTGTATAAGATCTATTTACCCTTCTCAGAAACTTACATTCAAGTCAAGGAGAGAACTACCTTTCGAATGTGAATGAACCGAATCTACTTGGAATTTTACCAAATTCCACAGTTTTTATCTCAATTAATATCCAGAGAAAATTATATGTAAACTTTAATAAGTTACAAAAAGCTACATAGTTGTACACATTGTTAAGGACATTAGAACATAAAAACTACACCTGAGGTAGTTCTTTAAGGGAAGAGAGGTTAAATGGAAGTGGCTTGTTCTTTATTCTGGAGGATACGTCCTCTCCTGCTTCACACACATGCATGCACACACACAAACACAATCGTGAGTGGCCATCAGATTTTGAGAGATGCTTTTCACATCTACATAATTCTGTTTGCACATATGATCACTGAACACATTAGGCACAAGCAAATCACATACAGAGTTGTTAAAAATGTTAAAAAAATGTTTTTGAAACATTATTTTTATAAAATTAAAATAGCTATTTATTCTTGATTGTATAAATGATACAAGTTATTCACTGCAAAAGCTCAAGGCAACAGAGAAAATTAAGGAAGAAAGTCAAAGTTCACTGGAAATTCTGGCATTCAAGGATAAGTATGGACGTCATTTCTTTAAAAACCACTCCTTAATGCCTATGTATGAGCATAGATATATAGCTAAATACATATCTTTATACCAATAGGATTATATTGTGCATGATGTTTCTATTTTTAGAACTATTTTATTTATTAGTGTGAATTTCATAGTGCCTCTATCCCTGTTTCCTCTCTTCCATCTTGTGACCTCCCACATCCCATCCATACATTCTGCATATCCAAAGTTAAAGCATCTTTTTTCAGAGTAGTCTTGTTATAATTTATTTTAATAATATCAGATAACAAATGCACAATTATTATTCTGGCTTAACATGATTCTAGAAATTCCTTTAGTTTAAGTAATCAAGCTCTAACTCATTATTTTTTATGACTATATAATAATCTATGGTTGGCTATAAAATAATTTACTAAGTGGTTTGTTCCCCTGTTAATAATTCAGATTTCTTACTGTTTGCTCCCACCCTACAAGATGATGCTGCAATCTATATTCTAACATTCTTATTTCTATTCCTCAAAGTGGAAATGTTTAAAAGTAGTCTAGAGAGTTTATAAAATATATTTTACTAGCAGTGAATAAAAATGCCTGTTTTAATCCCTGAATTTCCAGAAACAATGGAGGTATCTCCTTTCCTCCCTCCCTCCCTTCTCTCCCTCCCTTCTTCCCTCCCTCTCCTTCCTTCCTTCCTTTCTCCTTCCCTCCCTCCCTTTCTTCCTTCCTTTCCTTCCCCTCATTCTCCCTCCCTTCCTTCCTTCTTTCTTCCTTTCTTTCCTCCTTTCTCTTTCGTACTCAGATGATGAAAAATGGTATCTCATTTTAAATTCTATTTTCTTTCTTTCTTTTTTTTTTTTTTGAGACGGAGTCTCACTCTGTCGCCCAGGCTGGAGTGCAGTGGCCGGATCTCAGCTCACTGCAAGCTCCGCCTCCCGGGTTTAGGCCATTCTCCTGCCTCAGTCTCTCGAGTAGCTGGGACTATAGGCGCCCGCCACCGTGCCCGGCTAGTTTTTTGTATTTTTTTAGTAGAGACGGGGTTTCACCGTGTTAGCCAGGATGGTCTCGATCTCCTGACCTCGTGATCCGCCCGTCTCGGCCTCCCAAAGTGCTGGGATTACAGGCTTGAGCCCCCGCGCTGGGCCTTAAATTCTATTTTCATTTCCTTGCCTTCTAGAGAAGTTGAAGAGCTTTTACTAGCTATTTTCTCTCCATTTCTGTAATTGCCTATTTATGTTTTTCCTCCAATTTTCTATTGTGTGCTTTTCTGTCCTTTTTTTCTAATTAGTTTTTCAGATTTGCTAGAATTATAGTTATTTACTCGTTATTTTCCACATCCCTTGCAATTATTTTTACAATCTATTATCTGCATTTTTATTTTCAGATGGTAGAAATTTTTTTGCATCAAAAGATTATATGTTTAATAGTCCCATATTATTATCTCCTTGAAGCAACATTGTTCTCTTAGAGAAATAACACCAACAAATGACTGCTCTGTACCAATATAGAAATGAGTTAGCATAATTCTGACATTGAGAAAGCATTATCAGAGTTGCATTCGTGTAAAATAGCACAAAGTGACTACAAAGTCTAAACAGAATATCACAAAAACTTATAGAGAAAAGTAGAAGAGAGAAGAATGAAAATTTTTCTGATGTACCTTGAGATTGTCTTATGAATAGCTTGAGAGATACCTTTAAGCTAATTCCTGTGGGCTCTAAGTGTCAGAACAGAAAACACATTAACTTGTGTTATAAAATAAAAAATAAAAAGTCAGACTTCTTTCTAATTGTATCTATTGTGTTCCTAAAGAGACACCTTACTTATCATTTTATCCTAAGAGTTTTAAAGATTTTTTTTTTTTTTTTTTTGAGACAGAGTTTCACTCTTGTTGCCCAGGCTGGAGTACAATGGCACAATCTCAGCTCACTGCCACCTCTGCCTGCCAGGTTCAAGCGATTCTCCTGCCTCAGCCTCCCAAGTAGCTGGGATTACAGGCATGCACCACCATGCCCAGTTAATTTTGTATTTTTAGTAGAGATGGAGTTTCTCCATGTTGGTCAGGCTAATCTTGAGCTTCCGACCTCAGGTGATCTGCCCACCTCGGCCTCCCAAAGTGCTGGGATTACAGGTGTGAGTCACCATGCCCTGCCAAATGTTTTCTAAATTACTGATTGTTTGATACAATATATTACTCATCCTTTTTTTTTTTTTATCATTTATTCATTCTAAAACTGTGGCTTATGAGGGCATGAATTTGTTAATTAAAGGTTATTGTTAACAATTTCATTTCTTGCTGAGTCACATAAGGAGAAAAGAAAGCTACTTTAACAATTGTAACTATTCGTTAAAATAAGCAAATATTGTTTGTGAAATGATTATTCTAAATTAAAAATATATTGTTCAATAAAATAATAATGAGAGGGGAGGAAAGCTGGTGTCTTGAATGTTGCCATTCTGTGATAAGCAAACATGTGAGATTTAATGTAGTTATAGTCACAAATTACCCTTCTAAACGTGGGCAAGAGATTTATGCATTTAAGGAATTATGAATTATTGAAAAGTGCTTAGGGCTAAATTGGCTAAGAGTGCATGGCTAAGTGAGCAATCAGGGGCTCTGTCACACAAAATAGCTCACGGCCAAAAGTGAATGATTTTCAAAAATTAAATTGAAGAGTCAGTTGAATTGCAGACCATTGTACATCTTCTGCCAATGCATTCTTTTCATGACTAAGAACCTCGTGTTGGGAAATGAATGGGTTGCTTTAGGACAATCTTAGAAACTCTTTTAACATTAGTATTATGAGCCACAAAGTGAACACGGTCTTTCTAATTATGTTTTTTTTCCTGTGATTAAAATTGATCATAAAATAATTCATCTTCTAATTTTAAAAGCTATTACAAAAAGTTTTAGAATTTTTGAACATGAAAGCTTATGACTATGAATCATATTTCCAGTTTAATGTAGTTTAGGCCATTTGGAATCTTCAGCCCTATGAACAATTATGGGAGTAAAATAAATAGCCAGTTAAATAAACAATGCATTGATCTAATTTTTTTTTTTTGAAAATAATGTTTTCCCTCTATGTTTTTTTTTTTTTTTTGAGACGGAGTCTCGCTCTGCCGCCCAGGCTGGAGTGCAATGGCCGGATCTCAGCTCACTGCAAGCTCCGCCTCCCGGGTTTACGCCATTCTCCTGCCTCAGCCTCCCAAGTAG
Organism: Trachypithecus francoisi; assembly: GCF_009764315.1. Classification (NCBI taxonomy): domain Eukaryota; kingdom Metazoa; phylum Chordata; class Mammalia; order Primates; family Cercopithecidae; genus Trachypithecus; species Trachypithecus francoisi. The sequence continues at coordinate 33,283,287 of NW_022681462.1, forward strand.
CTGGGACTACAGGCGCCCGCCACGTCGCCCGGCTAGTTTTTTGTAGTTTTTAGTAGAGACGGGGTTTCACCGTGTTAGCCAGGATGGTCTCGATCTCCTGACCTCGTGATCCACCCGTCTCGGCCTCCCAAAGTCCTCTATTTTTACAGAACTGACATGCTACAAAAAATCTACATTATTATTTCAGTTTTCTGTGTATTTACTTTTTTTCACTTTGTCTCATCATCGATAAGAGGCAAATTAATACTACATTTCTATGTTTATTGACATGTCCCATATTTTTATATGTTGATGCTATAGTACTGGTGCATGGAAAATTATAACAATTATATCTTTATTGCAAATTTTATCTTTTTTATTATTATACTTTAAGTTCTAGGGTACATGTGCACAACGTGCAGGTTTGTTACATATGTATACATGTGCCATGTTGGTATGCTGCACCCATTAACTTGTCATTTACATTAGGTATATCTCCTAATGCTATCCCTCCCCCTTACCCCATACCCACAATAGGACCCGGTGTGTGATGCTCCCCTTCCTGTGTCCCAGTGATCTCATTGTTCAATTCCCACCTATGAGTGAGAACATGCGGTGTTTGGTTTTCTGTCCTTGTGAAAGTTTGCTCAGAATGATGGTTTCCAGCTGCATCCATGTCCCTACAAAGGACACGAACTCATCCTTTTTAATGGCTGCATAGTACTCCATGGTGTTAATGCACCACATTTTATTAATCCAGTCTGTCACTGATGGACATTTGGGTTGATTCCAAGTCTTTGTTACTGTGAATAGTGCCACAAAAAACATACGTGTGCGTGTTTCTTTATAGCAGCATGATTTATCATCCTTTGGGTATATACCCAGTAATGGAATGGCTGGGTCAAATCGTATTTCTAGTTCTAGATCCTTGAGGAATCGTCACACTGTTTTCCACAATGGTTGAACTAGTTTACAGTCCCACCAACAGTGTAAAAGTATTCCTATTATCCACACCCTCTCCAGCATCTATTGTTTCCTGATTTTTTAATGATTGCCATTCTAACTGGTGTGAGATGGTATCTCATTGTGGTTTTGATAAAACCCTATTTAATGTGTTTAAATGTAATATACATTCTTGTTGGAATAGATTGCTAGGAAATATTGAAGTGGGATCATAACCAAAAGACATATTTAGAAAGATATAACAAAAGCTAAAATGAAGCAATCATCACAATTTTTGTACCAAAACATTCTGAGGACCAGCCCATGCCTTATCAGTATAGTCTGTGAGAGTGTATAGTGTGTGTGTATGTGTGTGTGTGTGTGTGTGCGTGCCTGTGTACAAAATGAGATAAAAATGGGGGCTTTTACTTATCACTAGGCCAATTTATTACCATATTATCAAAGTAATACTGGTCTGGGGTTAGTGGGGGCAGGCAATGAACTATTTGAAGAAAATTGAAAGCCAGGAGAGCATATCAAACAGTGAGTCAAACTGAAGAAACTAAAGAGGAGAAGATTTATAAAATAAACATATTACAGTAAGAGCAGTGGACCTGAAAGTTGTGAACATGTAACAATTCTTCTAATATTACCCTTCAACTGGAATCACTTTTGTGCAAGAGAATCACAATTTCTTAAAGTGACTTAATGACTCTGGGAAAATTTGGCCTATGGAATTACACAAACCTTTTCAAGAGTAGATACTTATAGAGCTTATGACAGTTTTGCTTCTCTGCTGCAAATGTATATCTATGAGGCTGAAATATCCATTATTAAATTCTTACATTAAAATGGTAAACTCTAACATTTTTATTAAATTTTATATAATGAATTCTTATGTGTACCTCCTGAAGCTATAAACATATAATTTTGTGTCATTAAAAGTCTTAAATTCTTAATTTATATAACACAAACCTAACTTCTAAAAAAAATTGCCATTTACTAAGAACCTTTTATGTTTTAGAAGTTTTATGTGCTTTTCTTCATTCTCATAGGAAAAGAAATTAAAAAGTGAGGTAATTACAGTTCTGTTAGATAGACTCTCTTGCCTAGAGTTGTATAAGCCAAAAAGGGCTCTTACACAAGATTCATTTTCAGATTTGTCTGTCTCCAAAGCCTAGACTCTTGACTTTGTTGGCTTATGTTGTCCTGATACATCATGTGGTTGGCAGAGGTCCAGATTAAAAATTGAGATTCAGAAAGTTTGTTGTAAATCCTTAGAGAAAAATCAAGAGCAAGCTAGTAGAGATACAAGAAATCATGATAAAACTTCTGAAATTGATTGTCTTGCTACTGAGTCATTTTGTTTCCCCACGAAATCAATTTCAGGAGTTTGGGCAGAGTTAGAGAGTAGCCTAGGGTAGAAAAGCTTGCATTACTGTTCTTTTCCTTTACTCTTCTCTTTGAGTGGTCTTTAAAACTAATAGGCTAACCCTGTGTTCAGATATATAATTCTAAGCACAATATTCAAGGTACAAATACATGCTTTAAGGAAAATTGGGGTAACCAATTAGTCCCAGTTTTCTTAGGACATTCTCTCTTTGCCTGAATTTTGTTTCTGTTTTAGCACTGAGGTCCCATGTTCGCAGAACACCCTCAGAAATTGGGATGATGGACCACCCTATCTGAGGTAGAATCTGAGGCAGGAGAATGTGGGGACATATCAGCATCTAAATGGAAGACATCCTAAAGAGAGACTTCTTGGCACATTGAAGTTCGCATGGTTCAAATTTGTTGCAATTTATAAAATAACACGCAATTGTGGCAGGCCAGATCGCCACAAGCAGCCAAGTCTCCATAAAACCTTTGTTGTAATGATGAATGTACAAGTCAAACATTAAAGAACTGGAGAAACTGATTCCTGAGTACCAGGGCTGGAACACAAAAACAAACCATTAAAACCGCACCTAGACTTTCTCACCCTCATTCATCAAGGAATAAATCCTAAGAAACTTTCCTACCCTAGACACATAGTTTAGATTAGATAAGATTAGATTCACACAGGCATAAAGCTTGAATTGTATATGCAAGCTAAGGAAAAAACTTGCAGCTTTGAGTTGGTCTGTTGAGTTACTCCTTCTCCCTGTAACCAGCTGTAGCAATAAACTCCCTTATTTCTCGATCTGTCTGCATCTCACTGTTGGACCACAAGAACACGCAGTCAGACTTCATTTGTCTGGGAACACAATGACTAAGACTTAGCTTATTCTGCAATGGAGGAAATACATTGAAACATTAGATAAAAAACATTTTAATTCTGTTTTTAAAATATTTTTAATTTTTTAAAATTAATTTTTTTAATACTTTAAGTTCTAGGGTACATGTGCACAATGTGCAGGTTTGTTACATATGTATACATGTGCCATCTTGGTGTGCTGCACCCATTAACTCGTCATTTACATTAGGTATATCTCCTAATGCTATCCCTCACCACTACCCCCTCCCCACAATAGGACCAGGTGTGTGATGCTCCCCTTCCTGTGTCCCAGTGATCTCAGTGTTCAATTCCCACCTATGAGTGAGAACATGTGGTATTTGGTTTTCTGTCCTTGTGATAGTTTGCTCAGAATGATGGTTTCTAGCTGCATCCATGTCCCTACAAAGGACACAAACTCATCCTTTTTTATAGCTGCATAGTATTCCATGGTGTTAATGCACCACATTTTCTTAATCCAGTCTGTCACTGATGGACATTTGGGTTGATTCCAAGTCTTTGTTATTGTGAATAGTGCCTCAATAAACATACGTATGCATGTGTCTTTAGAGTAGCATGATTTATAATCCTTTGGGTATATACCCAGTAATGGAATGGCTGGGTCAAATGGTATTTCTAGTTCTAGATCCTTGAGGAATCGTCACACTGTTTTCCAAAATGGTTGAACAAGTTTACAGTCTCAACAACAGTGTAAAAGTGTTCCTATTTCTCTTCATCCTCTCCAGCACCTGTTGTTTCCTGACTTCTTAATGATTGCCATTCTAACTGGTGTGAGATGGTATCACATTGTGATTTTGACTTGCATTTCTCTGATGGCAGGTGATGATGAGCATTTTTTCATGTGTCTGTTGGCTGTATGAATGTCTTCTTTTGAGAAGTGTCTGTTCATATCCTTTGCCCACTTTTTGATGGGGCTGTTTTTTTTTTTTTTTTCTTGTAAATTTGATTGAGTTCTTTATAGGTTCTGGATATTAGCCCTTTGTCTGATGAGTAGATTGCAAGAATTTTCTCCCATTCTGTACGTTGCCTGTTCACTCTGATGGTAGTTTCTTTTGCTGTCCAAAAGTTCTTTAGTTTAATTAGATCCCATTTGTCAATTTTGGTTTTTGTTGTCGTTGCTTTTGGTGTTTTAGACATGAAGTCCTTACCCATGCCTATGTTCTGAATGGTATTACCTAGGTTTTCTTCTTGGGTTTTTATGGTATTAGGTCGAACATTTAAGTCTCTAATCCATCTTGAATTAACTTTTGTATAAGGAGTAAGGAAAGGATCCAGCTTCACCTTTCTGCTTATGGCTAGCCAATTTTCCCAGCACCATTTATTAAATAGGGAATCCTTTCCCCATTTCTTGTTTTTCTCAGGTTTGGCAAAGATGAGATGGCTGTAGATGTGTGGTATTATTTCTGAGGGTTCTATTATGTTCCATTGGTCTATATCTCTGTTTTGGTACCAGTACCATGCTGTTTTGGTTACTGTAGCCACGTAGTATAGTTTGAAGTCAGGTAGCATGATGCCTCCAGCTTTGTTCTTTGGACTTAGGATTGTCTTGGCAATGTGGGCTCTTTTTTGGTTCCATATGAACTTTAAAGCAAATTTTTCAAATTCTGTGAAGAATGTCATTGGTAGCTTGATGGGGATGGCATTGAATCTATAAATTACCTTGGGCAGTATGGTCATTTTCACAATATTGATTCTTCCTATCCATGAGCATGGTATGTTCTTCCATTTATTTGTGTCCTCTTTGATTTCATTGAGCAGTGGTTTGTAGTTCTCCTTGAAGAGGTCCTTTACATCCCTTGTAAGTTGGATTCCTAGGTATTTTATTCTCTTTGAAGCAATTGTGAGTGGGAGTTCATTCATGATTTGGCTCTCTGTCTGTTACTGGTGTATAAGAATGCTTGTGATTTTTGCACATTGATTTTGTATCCTGAGACTTTGCTGAAGTTTCTTATCAGCTTAAGGAGATTTTGGGCTGAGAAGATGGGGTTTTCTAAATAGACAATCATGTCATCTGCAAACAGGGACAATTTGACTTCTTCTTTTCCTAACTGAATACCCTTGATTTCTTTCTCTTGCCTGATTGCCCTAGCCAGAACTTCCAACACTATGTTGAATAGGAGTGGTGAGAGAGGGCATCCCTCTCTTGTGCCAGTTTTCAAAGGGAATGCTTCCAGTTTTTTCCAATTCAGTATAATATTGGCTGTGGGTCTGTCATAAATAGCTCTTATTATTTTGAGATACGTTCCATCAATACCAAATTTATTGAGAGTTTTTAGCATGAAGGGGTGTTGAATTTTGTCAAAGGCCTTTTCTGCATCAATTGAGATAATCATGTGGTTTTTATCTCTGGTTCTCTTTATATGCTGAATTACATTTATTGATTTGCATATGTTGTACCAGCCTTGCATCACAGGGATGAAGCCCACTTGATCATGGTGGATAAGCTTTTTGATGTGCTGCTGGATTCAGTTTGCCAGTATTTTTATTGAGGAATTTTGCATCAATGTTCATCAGGAATATTGGTCTAAAATTCTTTTTTTGTTGTGTCTCTGCCCAGCTTTGGTATCAGGATGATGTTGGCCTCATGAAATGACTTAGGGAGGATTCCCTCTTTTTCTATTGATTGGAATAGTTTCAGAAAGAATGGTATCAACTCCTCCTTGTACCTCTCATATAATTCGCCTTTGAATCCATCTGGTCCTGGACTTTTTTTGGTTAGTAGGCTACTAATTATTGCCTCAATTTCAGAGCCTGCTATTGGTCTATTCAGGGATTCAATTTCTTCCCGGTTTAGTCTTGGGAGAGTGTAGGTGTCCAGGAAATTATCCATTTCTTCTAAGTTTTCTAGTTTATTTGCATAGAGGTGTTTATAGTATTCTCTGATGGTAGTTTGTATTTCTGTGGGGTCAGTGGTGATATCCCCTTTATCATTTTTTATTGCATCTATTTGATTCTTCTCTCTTTTCTTTTTTATTAGCCTTGCTAGTGGTCTATCAATTTTGTTGATCTTTTCAAAAAAACAGCTCCTGGATTCATTGATTTTTTGGAGGGATTTTTATGTCTCTATCTCCTTCAGTTCTGCTCTGATCTTAGTTATTTCTTGCCTTCTGCTAGCTTTTGAATGTGTTTGCTTTTGCTTCTCTAGTTCTTTTAATTGTGTTGTTAGGGTGTCAATTTTCGATCTTTCCTGCTTTTTCTTGTGGGCATTTAGTGCTATAAATTTCCCTCTACACACTGCTTTAAATGTGTCCCAGAGATTCTGGTATGTTGTATCTTTGTTCTCATTGGTTTCAAAGAACATCTTTATTTCTGCCTTCATTTCATTATGTACCCAGTAGTCATTCAGGAGCAGGTTGTTCAGTTTCCATGTAGTTGAGCAGTTTTGATTGAGTTTCTTAGTCTTGAGTTCTAGTTTGATTGCACTGTGGTCTGAGAGACAGTTTGTTCTAATTTCTGTTCTTTTACATTTGCTGAGGAGTGCTTTACTTCCAACTATGTGGTCAATTTTGGAATAAGTGTGATGTGGTGCTAAGAAGAATGTATATTCTGTTGATTTGAGGTGGAGAGTTCTGTAGATGTCTATTAGGTCCTCTTGGTGCAGAGCTGAGTTCAATTCCTGGATATCCTTGTTAACATTCTGCCTCATTGATCTGTCTAATGTTGACAGTGGAGTGTTGAAGTATCCCATTATTATTGTTTGGGAGTCTAAGTCTCTTTGTAAGTCTCTGAGGACTTGCTTTATGAATCTGGGTGCTCCTGTATTGGGTGCATATTTACTTAGGATAGTTAGTTCTTCCTGAAGAATTGATCCCTTTACCATTATGTAATGGCCTTCTTTGTCTCTTTTGATCTTTGATTGTTTCAAGTCTGTTTTATCAGAGACTAGGATTGCAACTCCTGCTTATTTTTGTTTTCCATTTGCTTGGTAGATCTTCCTCCATCCCTTTATTTTGAGCTTATGTGTGTCTCTGCACATGAGATGGGTCTCCTGAGTACAGCAAACTGATGGGTCTTGACTCTTTATCGAATTTGCCAGTCTGTGTCTTTTAATTGGACCATTTAGTCCATTTACATTTAAGGTTAATACTGTTTTGTGTGAACTTGATCCTGTCATTATGATATTAGCTGGTTATTTTGCTTGCTAGTTGATGCAGTTTCTTTCTAGCATCGATGGACTTTACATTTTGACATGTTTTTGCAATGGCTGGTACCTGTTTTTCCTTTCCTCATTTAGTGTTTCCCTCAGGATCTCTTGTAGGGCAGGCCTGTTGGTGATGAAATCACCAAGCATTTGCTTGTCTGTAAAGGATTTTATTTCTCCTTCACTTATGAAACTTAGTTTGCTGGATATGAAATTCTGGGTTTAAAATTCTTTTCTTAAGAATGTTGAATATTGGTCTCAATGCTCTTCTGGTTTGGAGAGTTTCTTGTGAGAGATCTGCTGTTAGTCTGATGGGCTTCCATTTGTGTGTAACCCGACCTTTCTCTCTGGCTGCCCTTAACATTTTTTCCTTCATTTCAACTTTGGTGAATCTGACAATTATATGTCTTGGAGTTGCTCTTCTCCAGGAGCATCTTTGTGGCATTCTCTGCACTTCCTGAATTTGGATGTTGGCCTGCCTTACTAGGTTGGGTAAGTTCTCCTGGATGATATCCTGAAGAGTGTTTTCCAACTTGGTTCCATTTTCCCCGTCACTTTCAAGCACACAAATCAGACGTAGATTTGGTCTTTTCACATAATCCCATACTTCTTGGAGGCGTTGTTCATTTATTTTTACTCTTTTTTCTCCACGCTTCTCTTCTCGCTTCATTTCATTCATTTGATCTTCAATCACTGATACTCTCTTCCAGTTGATCAAGTTGGTTACTGAAGCTTGTGCATTTGTCACATAGTTGTCATGTTATGGTTTTCATCTCTATCAGTTCTTTTAAGGTCTTCTCTGCATTGATTATTCTAGTTATCCATTCATCCATTCTTTTTTCAAGGTTTGTCGTTTCTTTGCGCTGGTTTCATAATTCCTCCTTCAGGTCTGAGAAGTTTGATCGACTGAAGCCTTCTTCTCTCAACTCGTCAAAGTCATTCTCCATCCAGCTTTGTTCCATTGCCGGCAATGAGCTGCGTTCCTTTGAAGGGGGAGATGCACTCTGATTTTTTGAATTTCCAGCTTTTCTGCACTGCTTTTTCCCCATCTTTGTGGTGAGGTGACGTACTCATGGGATTTTGGTGTGGGTGTCCTTTCTGTTTCCTAGTTTTCCTTCTAACAGCCAGGACCCTCAGCTGTAGGTCTGTTGGAGTTTGCTTGAAGTCCACTCCAGACCCTGTTTGCAGGGATATCAGCTGTGGAGACTGCAGAAGATAGAATATTGCTGCATAGCGAGTGTTGCTGTCTGATTCTTGCTCTGGAAGCTTCTTCCCAGGGGTGTACCCAGCTGTGTGATGTGTGAGTTGTCGGTCTGCACCTAGTGGTGGTTTTCTCCCAGTTAGGCTACTCAGGGGTCAGGGACCCACTTGAGCAGGCAGTCTGTCCGTTCTCAGGTCTCAACCTCCGTGGTGGGAGATCCACTGCTCTCTTCAAAGCTATCATACAGGGGCATTTACCTCTGCCGAGGTTTCTGCTGCTTTTTGTTTTGCTATGCCCCATCCCCAGAGGAGGAGTCTACAGAGGCAGGCTGGCCTCCTTGAGGTGCTGTGGGTTCCATGCAATTCGAGCTTTGTGGTGACTTTGTTTACCCACTTACCCCTCAGCAATGGTGGGCGCCCCTCCCCCAGCCTCGCTGTCACCTTGCAGTTAGATCTCAGACTGCTGTGCTAGCAATGAGGGAGGTCTCCTGGGTATGGGACCCTCCAGGCCAGGTGTGGGATATAGTCTCCTGGTGTGCTGTTTGCTAAGACCCTTAGTAAAGTGCAGTATTAGGGTGGGAGTTACCCGACTTTCCAGGTGTTGTGTGTCTCAGTTTCCCTTGGCTAGGAAAAGGGATTCCCTTCCCCCTTGCGCCTCCCAGGTGAGGTGATGGCTCACCCTGCTTCAGCTCTTGCTGGTCGGAATGCATCAGCTGACCAGCACCGATTGTCCGGCACTCCCCAGTGAGATGAACCCGATACCTCAGTTGAAAATGCAGAATCACCCTTCTTCTGTGTCACTCACTCTGGGAGCTGGGGCCTAGAGTTGTTCCCATTCGGCCATCTTGGGTGTGTCCCTCTTAAAATTAATTTTATCTTAAATTTTTTATAGATTTTCTGTAAATCTCAGACCTATGTGAGAAAATATTTTAATTCTGGATTATGGAACACATGTTTCTTACTCTCTTGTCTATATCAAGAGGCAAACTGATCCAACCGTCAACTTACATGTGAAAGCCAAAGCTTTGTCTCCTAAGTGCCTGAAATTTCAAGAATTTCTTCTATTTTAGAGTTTTTTTAATCCATAAATTTTTAAGAATTCAACATTTCTGAAACACATAAAACTATCACTCCAACATTTTAGTGTGTGTGAAGGTAATAAATTGCTTTCTTCAAGGCAGGTAATCTAAACCAAAAGCAACAAGAAGTATTTCAGAATGTTGGGTGTCTATAGAGGAGAGGGGGTAGAAAGAAAACAAAATCAAGACATTCAGTGTAAGTCTATGAAAAAAATTGAAGGAATGTGATATGGTTTTGCTCTGTGTCCCCACCCAAATCTCTTGTTGAATTGTAATTTCCCGATTGTTGGAGGAGGGGCCTGTTGGAGGTGATTGAAATGTGGGGGCAACCTCTTGCTGTTCTTGAGATAGAGTTCCCACAAGATCTGGCTGTTGGACGTGTGTAGCACCTCCTCCTTCTCTCTCTCTTCTACATCCTCTGGCCATGTAGGATGTGCCATCTTCCTCTTTGTCTTATGTCATGATTGTAAGTTTCCCATGATCTCCCTAGCCATGCTTCCTGTACAGCCTGTGGAATTGTGACTCAATTAAACCTCTTTTTTTTTTTTTTTTAAATAACTTAACCAGTCTCAGATAGTTCCTTAGAATAATTCAAAAACAAACAAATACAGAATGTTCCACAAGAAAATTATTCTTCCTTATTGCATATGAACATATTTCTAGATCTTGATGCTTATCCAGGATTTAAAGATCTAGGGACAAATACAAAGAAAACTCTAGGGCTAATTTAAAGTCCTAAGGAGGGGATTAAGAGCCTATTATCTGAAGGCATCTCTTTTATCCTGTTGGTACATATTCCCTATTGCATTTTGCAGACCAGGGAATCATTAAATATCTAAAATCCTAATCCTGGTAGGCAAGAACCTATTTCATTGTAGAGGGTAGAGCTGGGATCCATGTTGTAATTAACTGAGGGTTTTCTTTTTTTTTTTTTTTTTTTTTCATATGTTATTTTACTGTGGGAGTGTCATTGATGAACTTTTTTAACTGAGGGTTTTCATAGAATCTCAGAGACACAAGTTGATACTTCGTAAATAGCCCATGTAGAGTTTGTGTATCCTTTTACTAGGTAAAGGATTTGTAATATTTTCTGCAATTTTTATTTTTTTCCCCAAGCCATTCATTCACTGAGAGCAATAATCTTTGTGTGACTTTATTTAACTCTGTATATTCTATTGTCAGTAGCTTGAGGTATTTCGGTACATTCTTTTAGATGCACACATTTGAATGAAAATTTTATTAACCACTAGTCATTGTGCACATTTGAAATAAAATGAAACTCAAAAAGGCAAAAAATAAAATGACTTTATTTCTTATATGGAGGAAAATGGCATCCTATAAAATGTTTATTTGGTTTTGTGGCCTTCTTTCTAGCTATAAGAACATACTATAATTTACTTCTCAAGCAAGTAGTACACACCTGTATATATTTTAGCATAAGAAAGTGAATGAATTAAGTATATAAAGTATGAATGCATGTTAACATTAAAGCATCACCTGTGGTCTGTGGTCTTGAATTTAAAGTGAGACCAATCAATGTGGTTGTTGTTTTCCCAATGTACTGAAGTTGTCTGGGTTCAAGAGTGAAAAATAAAACTTAGATTTAATCAGGATTGTGGTTTTGTTGAGAAAGATAAATTGATTGTCTGGGGAGGAGTTCCAGACACATAATGGAGTGACTAATATTGATTTTGAGCTTGGATTTTGAGCTGAATAAGGAAGAAATTGAAGACAGCAAGGATCTGAGGGATTACGAACACAGTTCAGATACAGTCTTGGATTATTGGTTTTGAGATCCTAGAAGGGGAAAACTGAAAAGCCAGAGATACTAGTCATATCATAGAATGCATAAAATGAAAATAATGACTGGATTGGTAATACTGGCAATAACAATGCAGGCTATGTTGTAGGTAGGATGAAGGGTACAATCATTGCAAGAGACAAGTTTAAGGATATGTGAAACAGGAACATTTGAAGAATTATTAACATATAAATTAAAATTGCCAAGAATTCAGAAGATAATAGTATTGTGAGCTATTGGATATGTGCTTAAATAAAGCAAAATGTCCTGGTTGCAATTATTAACATTGTTTGATAGTAATCTTGAGGAGGGTGTGGCATCTAAGAAGCCAATTAAATGAGTCTCTTGTGAAATGGAGAGTAAAAGTTTATGCCAAACACTGTTTGGTAAGATAAAGACCAAAAGTGTTCTTCCACCTAGCGTGTGAATGGTTTGATCTTTCTCCTTCCTAATATCAGGGTTTAAATATGTCATCCTCAGACATCTTCCCTAATCACCCTGTTTAAAAAGAACCCCTCTTAATTTATCTCATTTTTATCCATCATCGTTGTGATAAAAATTCATTACTTTTTCATTGACTTACTTAAGTGACTTCTTGTTCATTAGACTATTGCAAAAAAGAAAGAAATATTCCTGTTGTGTTTTGTAAAGCAGCATTTTTCATGTAGTTGATGAGGTACATAAAATAGCAACCAAATATTTGTTGAGGAAATGAATGATGATTGCTTTTTCAGATTCTTCAAAATGTCCTTAGTTTTGAAGCAGATTAAATGTTTATCCTTATAGAGATATAAGTTATTAAATCTTGCAACTGGAATAATAGAAAATCACATTTTAGTTGTCTCCATTTTACGTATCAGCTTTCTGTTTTACCCTAGCACTAATCTCCTAAATTCTTACTCTGAAGAGAAGACAGTTGTATGAATACCAAAACAAGGCATTCCTTGGATAATGGACTTCTAATTCAATATTATGGCCATAAATTGTGAGACTATCAATATTGCTAACATAGTGCCATGGAAGATTTTATTTTAGATACAAGGAGAAAACTGGAGTTGACAAAATCCAGAAATGATAAAAACATATGCCAAACATTGTAGGAGAATTTTAATGAATATGTATAGTCTTTTATCTGGATTTTATAAATGGAGAAGCCAAGGTTCTGAGAATTAGATTAAGAGACTTAGCCATTGGCACTCATTAAATCATAGGTTGAATATTTGAATAAAAAGTGTCTTGTTCATCTCTCCCTCACCTCTTACCCACCCCCAAGGAACACAACTGGTCTATCTTCACACAGAAGATGAAGATCTGTTATGTCAAGTAGCTAGAACACAGTATTTAAGGATTATGGTGGCAGATGGCTGGTAACATTGCAGGTGAGTGGTTAATGTGAATGTAGCACAGAAAGTTGCATATTTGCACATCCTGAAAAAGCAACTAAACAAAAGCATATGCTTAAGCATGTACTTTACTTTAACTCCTGTATAGATAAAAGGGCTCCATCAGTGACGCCTGATACCAGAAAGCAGGGTTTCAGTCAGTCATAGCCTGGAGATCAAGAACAAGACTTTGATCTCTCTAGGATAGAGTATAAAGGAGGAACAAAAATAATGTGTCTCCATTTCTAGAGCAGCTTGTAAAAGAGGTCAGGAGCATCAGATAAGGAACAAGGCAAGCATAAAGCTTTCAAAACAGAAGTAGGTACTCAATATGAAAGAACTGGCACCAAAAGTCAGCGTGTAGAGTGAGCCCCTTATTCTCCAATATGGTCTCTGCTTTAAAATCAGTATTACAGGCATGATGAGGTGGCTCACAACTGTAATCCCATCACTTTAGGAGGCCAAGGCAGGCAGGTCACATGAGGCCAGGAGTTCTAGACCAGCCTGGACCACATGTAAAACCCAACTGCTATTGAAAACACAAGAAAATTAGCCAGGTGTGGTGTCTGGCTAATTCTCGGGTGGCTGAGGCATGAGAATTGCTTGAACCCAGAAGGTGGAGGCTTCAGTGAGCTGACATCTCTCAGCCTGGATGACAGAGAGAGACTCTGTCTCTAAATAAATAAATAAATCAGTATAGCAGTTGAAGAGCATGTACTATGGAGGAAGACTTTTTGAATTTGAATCCTAGCTTCAGCATTTTCGAGGTGTGACACCTTAGTCAAGCTATTTTGTTATTTAACTTAATATCAGGCTGGGTGTGGTGGCTCACACCTATCACCCCAGCACTTTAGGAGGCCGAGGAGGGCTGATCACTTGAGGTCAGGAGTTTGAGACCAGACTGGCCAACATGGTGAAACCCCAACTCTACTAAAAATACAAAAATTAGCCAGGTGTGGTGGGAGGCACTTGTAGTACTAGGTAATCAGGAGGATGAAGTAGGAGAATAGCTTGAACCTGGGAGGTGGAGGTTGCAGTGAGCTGAGACTGCGCCATAGCACTCCATCCTGGACGACAAAGCAAGACTCTGTCTCAAACAAAAAACAAACAAACAAAAAATTTAATATAATTTGCATCCTTGTTTATGACATGTAAGTCATCAAAGCAGCTACCTTATAGCTTTGTTAGGGAGATTAAATTAGTTAATTTATGAAGTCCCTAGGTGAGAACCTGGCATAAATGTGCTTTATAAGTATTGATAAATTAAATAAATAAATAACTCGATCATGTTGGTCAAAGGCAAAAATGGTTTCACAGCTTAGGAAGAGTTTGAAACTCAAAGCACTGCATAGATGAGCTTTGATACTGTATTTAACTCCTGTATTGAAATTTGCTGTTTCAGTGCTCCCAGAGCAAGTTCACTGGTTTAAACAATTTGGAGTAAAAAAAGAAAAAAAAGAAAGAATTATTTGACATATTTAATGTTACCACCAAAATAATTATGTGATTATCTGCGCCACTTGGCTACCACGAAGCAGTGAAATGGCCTCCAAGAATGTAAAATATTTAATGAAGAGACTACCCAGGAAAACTCAAGTGACTAAAAAGTCAGAGAAAAAAATCTTGCTTTGAGCATAAGGGAATTGAGGTTCTAAAGGCAGTTCAATTTATCCAGACTAGTGTTGATACGTTCATTTAAAGCTCTCTACATGTTATAAACATGCATGTGGAGACTGCTAATTAAATGAAAAGATAAATAGATGCTGTGGCCATGCATAAAAAGCTCAGATTACTTGAATAAGAAGGGAACAACATTATGTTAATTCTATTAAGAGAGGCAAAATTTTAAAAGAAACTACTAAGAATTAGATGAAGGCATGCTGTGTAAATGGGAAGTAAATGAACAGCTGCAAATTTTTCAATAAAAGAGGAAAGAATAAATGTCCCTTTTTGTATGGGAATTTGTCTGATTACAAGCCTAAGCAACCATATCAAAGTAACACCCATGCTTGGATAAAAGATAACTATGTCAAATCAAACTCAAAACAGAAGTCAGAGAGGGTCTGAAGTTCTTTCAAATAGCCTGCATTTCTTAAATTTATAGATTCGTTATGGTTGCAAGCCTCCTTCTGACCTCATTTTTCAGCTTCCCTTTGTCAATTTTAGCTTCTGTTGTCATTGCTTTTGGTGTTTTCGACATGAAGTCTTTGCCCATGCCTATGTCCTGAATGGTACTACCTAGGTTTTCTTCTAGGGTTTTTATGGTTTTAGGTCTAACGTTTAAGTCTTTAATCCATCTTGAATTAATTTTTGTATAAGGTGTAAGGAAGGGATCCAGTTTCAGCTTTCTACATATAGCCAGCCAGTTTTTGCAGCACCATTTATTAAATAGGGAATCTCATGGGAGGTAATTGAATCATGGGGGTGGGTTTTTCCCATGTTCTTCTAGTGATAGTGAGTAAGTGTCACAAGTTCTGGTGGTTTTATAAATGGGAGCTCCCCTGCACAAACTCTCTTGCCTGTTGCCATTTAAGATGTGCCTTTGCTGTTCCTTCACCTTCTGCCATGATTGTGAGACCTCTACAGCCATGTGGAACTGAGTCCATTAAATCTCTTTTTCTTTATAAATTACCCAGTCTCAAGTATGTCTTTATTAGCAGTGTGAGAGTGAACTAATACAAACTACTTACAAGATACTTGCACAACAGGTAAAAAATTTTGTTTGTATAGGAATATCCATATCTCTGTTATCATTCCAGTTCAACTTAAAACTTTGTCTCAGAGTTTTTCCATTATCACACAGATGTTTAACAATGAATCACAAGGAGAGGAATTGAATCAATTAAGGATGTTATTCTAAGTTATGCTCTTGGCTAACTGAACACATCTCAGCCCATTAGATACAAATGCAATACATACACTAGACCTCTGATTCTACAGAGTGTAGCTCTGTATTTAGATGAGGCCAAAATATATATGAGTAATATAATATGTCTATGACATTTGTGAGTTCAGAGAGAGGCTTTCCCATTTACAAATGCCTAACTGGATTCCATCTAAATATAAAGAACAATTCAATTTATTAATTTTGACTTAAGATACATAGATGGAAAAAAATCAACCTATCTTTGACTTTCAAAAACATCAACTAATGGTAAAAATAATCAAGCTGATACATATTGAAGGTGTATGTTGATGAGATATTTCACTGAAGCTTGTTCAAGTATTTTAAACTTGACATTACTAATGACCACTTTTTTTTTTTTTTTTTTTTTTTGAGACAGAGTTTCCCTCTGCTGCCCAGGTTGGAGGCAGTGGCGCGATTTTGGCTCACTGCAACCTCTGCCTCTAGGGTTCTAGCAATTCTCCTGCCTCAGCCTCCCAAGTAGCTGGGATTACAGATGCCTGCCACCACACCCGGGTAATTTTTGTAGTTTGTAGTAGAGACAGGGTTTCACAATGTTGGCCAGGCTGGTTTTGAACTTCTGACCTCAGGTGATCCACCTACCTTGGTCTCCCACAGTGCTGGGATTACAGGCATGAGCCACCATGCCCGGCCATGACCACTTCTAAAGCATATAAAAGTGAGTTTATACAAAAATCCAGTAATGATTTCTTCGAGTTTTGCTAAACTCACATGTCTATTTGTTCAAGTTCTTCCCTTCCTTTCTTCCTTCTTTTGTTTTTTTCCTTTTTTCTCCCTCCCTTCCTCTTTCCATCCTTTCCTCTCTTCCTTCTTGCCTTCCTTCCATTTTGCTTTCCTTATATAGGTAATTAAGTGAATTACCTATGGTGTTGATATGTAAAATTTACTCTGCTAATAATTTCATACCTTTAAAGAAATCCTTTTTACCAGACTTGCAACACATTCAATGACATAAAGAAGTCATTGCAGCTGGTGAAAGACACAGGTAGGGGCCAAGGACATGGAATAGAAATCTAGACTGTTTGTTTGTGTTCACTGAACAACTTGAAACAGTTTTAAAATAAGCGTGAAGTTGCCTTTTGTGCAATCAAATGATAATATTCAAATACATCCCACAGACTTGTTCAGTCTATGATTTTACATTATTTCTGTTATGTCTGGTGCCTACAATGAATCAAAAGAAGCCAAAGACACAGATTTCTTCATGGAAAGAAAGATGTAAGACCTTCTTTGTGTAGATTTAAAGTAGACTCACAAGATATTGAACCTCAAAGGAACCATTGTCACCATTCAAACAACCTTTTTATTTTTCAGATAGGGAAACTTAGACTTAGTGAGTGACATTAAAAAATTGATTTGGTGGGAGTTGTAAATGAAATATAACATAGCTGATAAGGATTCTGTATAACAGCTGTCCACAAAACTAAAGTGAAAGCCATTTAGCAAAGATTGTCCCAACTATTCTGCTTAGGGATTTCTACTAGAATACTCCCATAGGATTATATTTTCTTCCATATATACAACACATGATGAGATAGATAGAACTTTAATATTCTTAATATGAAGAGAAACTTTTAAACAAGTATAACTTAGGAGAGTTTTTTTTTTAATACATTCTACTTATTTTGCCTCAAACACTCTCTTGCAATTCTAAGTTCCAGCTATAGTGTCAACCTTCCCACTTTTCCACAGACTTTCTTCTAGTCGCCACTAAAACGTGTACACATCTCTAGTGCACTTCTCCTCATCTTCCATTGTATTTTCTTTTCTCAATTGATAGACAGTAAATTCTTTGTGATAGTGACTAACAAGTTCGTATCCCAAGCACTTTGCACAGGTATATAGCCATCTAACAGATTCTCAGCAAGTATTTCTTTAATAGATAGCTGGATGGATAGATGGATAATTCAGTCCTGTAAATATGGACTGTCTTTCCTTCACTATTGGTATTTAAAAGCACAGAAAAGATAAAAAGCACAAAATTTATTTAGAGAAGCATCAAATGGTGATGCTTTTAGAGGGTATCATTTAGAGTTCTTTATTATTTATAGATAGATAGATAGATAGATATTATATATATATCCTATGATTGATTCTAAGCAACTTACCCAAGACTTATTCATTGACTTAGTTGCAGACAATTATGCAAAACATTATTTGAAAGGACTCTCCTTCATTTCTTAACTTGGTCATTCCTTTTCCCTTCTCACTTTTTATTATGTCCTTCCAAAGAGATGTCCATTATGATCATAGTCATTCTCCTTACAGAGAGACATAACAGATGTTTCTATTTATAAACATAAGTGACTTAATGTGCTGCTATTTTGGCAGCCATATTTCAAAGGAGAAACAAAGTGAGAGGGGATATTTCCTGGAGGTATTTTAGGCTTCAGCTACAAAGCAGAGGAGCAGCATTCATTCCCAGATATTTGTTTATGTTGTTTTGCAAAGATATGTGTAGTGGGTTCTGTGATGTGCTGCCCAGGTCCTTCTTCAGGATGGAAGAACTTATTCTTCCTGTTGCTGGGATTGCTGCTGGCTCTCAGGTCTTAGCTATATCAATGTTCTGAATTGTCTTAGCTGATATGAGCTGCCCTTTCCAAGGTCATACCCACTTCCTGAGCAGCCTACATTAAATATTGATTGGCATGGGGTTTCTTGCCCAAATTCATGAAAAGTCTGCAGGGTCATTCCAACTTCAGAGACCACCACAGGCCCTTCACTGAGGTTATCAGAGTTCAACTTCTTCCTATATCAAACTCTGCTTCTTTTCTTTCTGCTCACCAATATCGAGCCCAAGTGTATTCCCTAATACCTCTCAGGTATGTGAATCTCATTTCAGATTCAGTTTTCTATCAATTTTAAATGTTTTTAGAATACTTTGTATTTTTAAAAACAAATAACAAATGAACATGAGTAGATTTTATTTTCTTCCTTTTCAGTCTTTCATTTAAGCTAGTTTCCCTTTGACACTTGCTCCATCAGCTAATAATCTGTAGAAAGAAATTACAGTAAAGAAATAAACAGTTAGGACTTTGAGGCTAAATTATAGTAGGTCACTAAATCTGTTAGAGAAGACAGTTGAGGGTAGGGTGTCACAAACCATTGGATAAACCAAACCTTGTGGACATCCATTCACTTGATGAGACAGAGAATTTCTGAGCCCTCAGAATAAGAATGGAAAATGCTCAAGTGATGAAAACTATATATTAAAATTTCTCAGATGTTGAGAGAGCTGATTTTTCTTTCAATATAACAATCAGTCTATCAGGTACAGCAGCACACTACAAATGTTGATACCTAAGTGATCAATAATATAAACTCATAATTTAGGTGTTGGCGTAATAATTAAAGACTCACCGGGTAATTTTCTAGTGTGTTGTGAAACTTATTACCTGATGTGCCTATACTAAAGTCCGCTGTACAAAATGATATAATCTGCCTTCTTTGCTTAATTTATGTCTTTCTTACTTTTTTATTTAAAAATACCTGGCCATGTCACAAATGGTTATTAATTATAACTCAAAGATGGGATTTGGCTTTAGTCAGAGAAAAGCTTGGCTGAGGACAGAGCTTGTGTATTCTGTAAGTATCTGCTGGCATGCAGACTGAACCATTCAGCCAAGGATTCTGGTAGAGCTGGGAAGTGAAGCAAGGAAGGCTTAAGGGACTAATCCAGGTAACACAGGTAATGTGGGACTCTGTAAAGAATTAAAGGTGAACCTAGTTAAAGATTACAAAATTTAATTGGGTGGAAGGATAAAACTGAGAAGTATCTAGCTCCTTTTCATCAATTTTAAATGTTTTTTAGAATAATTTATATTTTTAAAAACAAATAACATATAAACACATCAGTAGATTTTATTTTCTTCCTTTTCAGTCTTTCACTTAAGCTAGTTTCCCTGTGACACTTGCTCCATCAGCTAATAATCTGTGGAAAGAAATTACAGTAAATAAATCGTTAGGAATTTGAGGCTAAATTCCAGCAGGTCACCAAATCTGTTAGAGAAACCAGTTGAGGGTAGGGTGTCACAAACCATTGGAATGCAGATTCATTGGTATAGATTTCAGTTTCTATGACAGAACACTTACAAATAAAGTTTATGATAGCTATTAGAGATGATCTAGATTTATCTTTGGACAAGAATTTACACACACATGTATTAACCAGTCAAATGAGTGAAGACATAGACAGGATTAGGCAGGAAGAAATGTGCCATAAATTCCTACTTTACAAGAATATCTGCTTCCTAAAATGCTTAGCTTTGCTGTGCTGTTTCTTTCTTCTGGGGAGACCAAATCTTATATAAACATGGGCTGAAAAATGGGCAGAAGTATTTAAAACTATGTCTTGAAGTAAAGTTTTATGAAATAAAGAGAGAAGTAGGGATTATGAGGTTGGTGGCAAAGGGCACAGAAACCAATCAGTAAATAAAGTAGTGAGAAAATTATACAAGACGTGATCCCTACCCGAAGAGAACCTACATTCTGACAAAATCACAGGTTATTTACTTTCAAACTACAAAAGTTTCATTCTACATGTCCTAATTAAAATGCCAATAGAATCTCACAAACTACCTGAAATTTAGTTACATACATGTCGTTTTTAACAAAATCTTTCGGTTCAAAAATGTTCTCTATTTGAGGCTTAAGTAATTGTTTCACGTCATCATCAGTATATATTTTTAACCTAAAAGAGCAGAAATTGGTCATGTTTGACAAAGAAGTGACAACATTTTAAAGCTATGAAAGAGGCCACAGACATGACCTAATCCAACTTCTTTCATTTATATGAAAGACTTTCATTTGAAAAATGTTTGAAGTCCCACACAAAGTCACATAGTGAGAGACAGTACTTGAATTCAGACTCAGTCACACTTATTGACAAAGCAATATTATTTTTCCCCCCAAATCAACCTTTTATGTCTAAACCTATCAGAAATTAATTACTAATGGATTTAGGAAATTCAAATTATGATTTACATCTGTTGTTTGTTCGCTTTCCTCTTTACATTATACGTGTTATGTTTAAGAGGATTGGCATATGCAAACAGCATTAGCACCAAAAACAGCTAACTATGAATCAAAGAAACACTTGCTCCATTACCACTTTTTTCCTTATTGAATTCATGTACATATACATACATATATAATCTGAGTACATTATGATAAGACCTTAAGACCTAGTAGTTCATCTGACATAAAACAAAGTTTGTTGAAAAGATCAAAGTGCTACTGCTTCTGGTGGTTTAATATAATAGTGTGCAGCATGTTGCTGTAATTACTCAGAGCTGACAAGATAAATACAAAAAAGATTTCTTCAAGTGACGGTAGGATGTTTGAAATGTAAAAAACCCTAGATTTCAAATCTTTATTTTATCTTATGATATCTTTAATTTAATAATGAGTGCACAACAATACATCAAGGAGTGCTTTAATTAAATTACTTCTTTTTGTCTTAAAAACAAAATATTCATATTGGTAATAAAATTTTTCTCAACTTATAAAGGACATGAAACATTTATAAATTTTTAAAATATTCCAATTTGATTTGGGGAAATTTTATTTTTGAAAAAATATTTACATCTTTAGATGACTTTAAATTTTTAATTGTAATGCCAGAGAGAGTTGCTTAGAGACAAGATGCAATCCAAATCTCTAGAAATATTTATCTATAAGACCTAAGAGAACGGTGATTTTTTTTTTTTTTTTTTTTGAGATAGTCTTGTTTTGTCACCCAGGCTGGATTGCAGTAGCATGATCTCAGCTCACTGCATGCCCACCTCCCGGGTTCAAGTTATTCTCCTGTCTCAACCTCCCAAGTAGCTGGGACTACAGGTGCCTGGCATCACACCCAGCTAAATTTTGTATTTTTAGTAGAGACAGGGATTCAACATGTTGGCCAGGCTGGTCTCGAACTCCTGGCCTCAAATGATCTGCTCGCCTTGGCCTCCCAAAGTGCTGGGATTACAGGTGTGAGCCAACACGCCGGCTGAGAATGGTCATTTTTCATGATTAATTAAACTCACCTTTTAAAAACATACAAGAGTCCAAGTTAAAAAGCAAATGTTGACAAAATATTGTAAACATCTTGTCTTAGAAAGCTACCTCATCAGCCAACTCAGATATTAAAATCAAAAGTATCACATATGAAAATGCAAAGTTACATAACTACTAGAAACAAATGGTCTAGGCTACATTACCCCTTACATGATTGACTCATTTCAGATGATTAATCTACTCTCATTCCTAAATGTTAATATTTGCTCCCTACTTCACTTCACCTCATCCCTGCTCCCCATATGGATGGCATATGTTCGCTGTACTTTGTTCTTATATATATGTGGCTTCCAATAAAGACTAGTAGAACTTTCAAGAGCAGAGTGATTTGCCACAGCTGAGTTCAGTGGATGAGAAACCTGAAAACAAAGTAGTCTTCCACTGTAATTTACACTTTTGTGTAAGTGTGATTATATAACATTTATTTGGCCGGGCGCGGTGGCTCAAGCCTGTAATCCCAGCACTTTGGGAGACCGAGACGGGCGGATCAAGAGGTCAGGAGATCGAGACCATCCTGGCTAACACGGTGAAACCCCGTCTCTACTAAAAATACAAAAAACTAGCCGGGCGTGGTGGCGGGCGCCTGTAGTCCCAGCTACTCCGGAGGCTGAGGCAGGAGAATGGCGTCAATCCGGAGGCCGAGCTTGCAGTGAGCTGAGATCCGGCCACTGCACTCCAGCCCGGGCGACAGAGCGAGACTCCGCCTCAAAAAAAAAAAAAAAAAAAAAAAACATTTATTTTTCACTATCATCCATCTGCAATTACAATAATTTCTTCTGTATGTTTTCTGAGTTATTTTTAATTAAATGTATACTCTAAGTATCATGAAAAGAGATGCTTGTCTTGAAAGCAGGAGGAAAATCAGTTTGGGAAATAGGATGCTGAAGTTTAATCAGTTGGATGTGTTGACTTATTATTCAGTGTGGTATAATAATACTGGATTCTCAAGTATGCCAATTTCCTAATCTCCAAAACTCGTTAATGTTATCTTATATGAGCAAAAGAGACTTTGCAGATGTGTTTAATCTAAAGATCTTGATATAGGGGAAAGTATCCTGTATTATCATAGCGGGCCCAATGTAATAATAAAGGTCCTTTTAAAAGGAATGCAGAAGGAGCCAGAGTCAGCGAAAAAGGCAATGTGATGACAAAACAGAGTTTGGAATGATTCAGCCACAATCCCAGAAATGGGAGCATCCTTTAAAAGCTGCAAGATTCAAGAAAGATTTTCCCTGGAACATCCAGAAGGAAACAGCTTTGGAAACCTCTTGATTATAGCCTCATGAAACTCATTTCAGACTTCTGACTTTGGGAATATAAGAGAATAAGTTGATGTTTTAAGCCACTAAAAGTGTAGTAATTTGTTTCAGTAGCAAACTATAACTAATAAACTCAGTAATTAAATTCTTGATTCCATTGACTTTCAATCTAAAATCTGAGCCCCCTTGTGTGAGGTGGTAGTACTTCTGTGGGCTTCCATTGTTCTATAGATCATTCCCACTGACATCCCAAGATAATCATGACTGGTCAGCCTCCCTCTTCCTCCATAACTCACCACATTCCTTAAATATACCCAAGAACACCGCTTTCTAAGATCATCATCTAGCTCAGGCATAAATAGGTTGGATTTCCACAAAGTGAAAGGCATGACTACTCCCAAGATAAGAATGATGTTTCAGAGCCTTCATCCTGTTCAGATGGCAAACAACTAACTGGTATCAAAACACTTCCTCAGACACATATGCACACACACACACACACACACCCCAACACATACAGTAACACTAGAGGATCTTTTCGTAAAAGGTTTTTATTTTTCCTATTTTACCAATGGTTTGATTTCAGAGATATAAACTACTGTGGACAATAAAATCTGATTACCAAATAGCTGCACCTCCTGAACTTATCCAAACCATAGCCCTTCTTTGTCTGCCACTTCACACACTTACCATGGATTCAGGATTCATAGTTCCAAATGTGAGACCTGAAGCCTAAAGCTCTGCTGCTACTTAGACCGGAGTGTAAAAAATTTCTTGGTACATTATATGGTCTTTTCTTTAAACAGAGCAATCTAAAGAATATTGAAATACATAGAAATTTGAAAGAAACATTAAACTAAATCTTTTTTACTAAGAATGGCATTTGGACAATTATCCAGCCCAGGATTTTCTAAATACACATCTACATACCAGCTGTATTAGAATAACATTGATATGTGTGTATATATGTACATTCCCAGAATCCAGAACTGCACACATTATTATGTAAGCCATTAAAATTATTTGTGTTAAATCACATTTGGCAACGTAGAAATTCAGCTATGTTTGAAAAAATCAATCCTCTGGATCATAACGTACACTATGGGGCAACGTTTATGAGACTTTTGTATAAATACCCTTTATGTCTGTTTGATGTAACCAAGAATAGATAAAAATAGGCTCAAATTTTTAAATCTGTTCTTGAAAATTGTTTTTATTCACTTTGGTTTATTGATCCATGTTTTCATCAGTTCATTTTTTAATGATTTCTCTGTGGAATTAATTATATAAAATATTTTCTGCCAGAACTTCTAGAATTTCTGATTATCCTAAATAAGTATAATTAACAAGAAGAAATCATACACACATGAAGATTGGTGAATATATAATTCACATTTTGATTTTGAATTGATTTTGAAAGTCAGTGAGTGCTGTCCATATTTGAAATCCATTTTCACTTTGGGGGCTGAAGCAGGAGAATTTCTTGAACCCAGCAGGCTGAGGTTGCAGTGAGCCGAGACCACGTGTCACTGCACCCCAGCCTGGGTGACAGAGTGAGACTCCATCTCAAAAAAAAAAAAATCAGTTTTCTCTCTCTACTGACATGGATAGCAGCTCCCTTAGACAATCATGTAAAATATTGAGACACACTTGTTTCTCTTGAGGTCACAAAAAAAAAAAAAAAAAAAATGAAAGAGTGCTTAGTTTTCTTGGGATTCCCACTGCTTTCATGACGTTTCATCCTATCCCAAAAGACTTTAGGCACATTTTCCCCAACACTATCCCTTAGTCATAGGATGTATAGTGTCTTGGAAGCAAAGAGAAAAATTATTAAGCAGAACTTTCATCTTCCCTCTCTTCCATTTTCTTTTCTCTTCAGGCAGCATTTTAAGCATTTTCTCCTAATCGTTTCTTCATCTAAGAAATGTAATTACATTCAAATGCAATAATAGCTATCTCTAATATTTCTTCCTGTAGCAATCTAATGCATTCAAAGTTATTTGATAACTATAACGTGTAAGTATCATACTCTTTTCCCCTTCACAAAATATTCATTTAACCAAAAGGCCTCATTCATTCTACATGGAGGTAATTTTGTGCAACTTCCTAAGTTTATAAATGAGAAAAGAGAAATGGCTTGCTGAAAGTCACACACATTTTTTTTTAACAGTTAAAGCCATAATTAAGCCACATGCCTCGCAATTGAGGTCAATGCTGTTTTCTTCTTGCTCCCAAAGGGCTGATGCATTTCTTTTCTCACATCATGACCTTAACACCTCTCCTCTGCATTCAAGACAATGGCACTGCTCTTCCTCCCAAAAGTTCCCTGATTGAGAGTTTAAACATTAGTTTACAGCTTATCAATGAGAAGTCAGAATTTTAACTCCTGCCTGCATGTCTATCAATTGTAAATTTTTGACAAATTTAAGGGATAAATAAATGCATTATCTGAAAAGGCAATGGTTCAGTTCTCCAGCCAATGCAATCTTGTTCCTCTTCCCTGACTCTTTTCCTCTCATATCTATTGCTCATCTGGAATTCTGGCCTGATGTTCCCTCAGTACATTGTAATATAATAAAATGCATATTATAATACACCTTTAATAGTTTAGAGGAAATAAGACTTTCCAAATATTGGTTTCTCATGTGAAGCTAAGTGTTTGTTTCTAGGAAAATATATCCTATGACATTAAGACAGTTCTGCCCTGACTTTCTGAATATCACACTGCTAGGTGATCTCCCTACTAGTTCTAGGCAAACCTCCAACTCATGAACTTTTTTGTCTTACCTAGGCAAAATTATAAGACAGATTATTGAAAAATAAATACAAGAATATTAAGGCTTGCATTTTGTTAACTGCATTCTATCAAGCCAAAACAGAAGTAAAATATATATTTTCTAAATACCAAAGTTTCTGTCACCTCCCATACTATTGAGAAAAAATATTTCAATGGAAATTTCTATGTGCTTTCCTTTGATGCCCTGTTTTATCATTCAAAGGCTGAATGATAGAGGTTTCCGAGATTTGGAGCAAGTGGCTCACCTTGGATCATGACTAAGGGAAACTGCATTATCTAAGGAGCCAAACCCTTTTTACCCAGATCAGAAACATGTAGAGCAGCTTACATTCTGTCAGTTTTGTGGTGGTGGCTGTTGTTTTGGGAAGCAGAGAAGTACTCTCCTGGCTGAAATACAAGAAAAAGAAGAGTAGAGAAAATGTTTTATTCTCTCCCTCCTTGCCTCGGTGTGTGCTATATTCAACTGAAAACATCAATATAAGAGGGAAGAACCCTGTGCAAAATCACTGCAGATATAAGCCTACCATCTTCTATTGACTATACTAAGGTTGATGTCCTAGTTGGTTCATATAAATGCCACAGGAATTATGCAACATGGTTCTGACAGAGAGCAATTTCACCCTGAATTAAATTTAGCTGCAGTCTCACATTCCACTGTGTATCAGAGCAGACATCTTGTGAGTGTGGAGATCTGGATTTTTAACAATTGCCAACAAGAAGTTCCGTTACAGGTAGTATGTGTTGAAAAATAATGTTCTAAGAAATAAACATCACAAGGCCAGCAAAGTAATACACAAATTTAGATTTCTAATGTTGCCCATACGAGTTAGGATAACAACATCTAATATTACGTAGCATTTATTATGTGCTGGGCACTGTTCTAATTGCATGGTATATGAAATCATTTATTCTTCAGAAAAATCTCAGGGGATAGGTACTATTATTACCATTGCTATCATAGAGGAAAGATTATCAAGTTATTAGGATTAAAGTAATTTATCTGAGGTCAAATGGTTAGTCCAGGCTGAAATTTTATCCAAGACAAGATGGCACTAGAGATCATTCTTTTGTTGATGATATTATACTGTCACTTACATGCCATTCACTGAACCTAGCTGTATGAACCTTTACTATTCTCCAACTGGTTACCTTCTTTGTAACTGCTCTGTCCCATATACTTTGAATAGTTTCTTAACTTGCAGTATCTTTTCAGAAATAGCTTTCAAATCCTTACTACTTTTAACCTTGCTTTGGTGCTTTGTGTGATTTATTCTTTCACACAGACAGGACAGGCACAAAGAAGGCCTGAGCTGCGATGTAACACATCAGTCTGTGGAGGTGGGTCAGGCGTTCTCCCAAGCAACAAGTAATGACACTGTGGTGGGAGGTTTATTTACATCATCTATGAGTAAATCTGAAACTAAAAGTCAGTCATCCTTTCTGTTTGAACTCTCAGTTGCAAGGGACAGACTGACTCTATCAGGATAGAGAATAATAACACCCATGTAAGAGTGAGGTGATTCCAGCTGGGCGCGGTGGCTCACGCCTGTAATCCCAGTACTCTGGGAGGCCGAAGTGGGAGGATCACCAGGTCAGGAGATGGAGACCAACCTGCCTAACACGGTGAAACCCTGCCTCTACTAAAAATACAAAAAAAAATTAGCCAGGCGTGGTGGCGGCCCTTGTAGTCCCAGCTACTCGGGAGGCTGAAAAAAAAAAAAAAAGAAAAGAAAAAATGAGGTGATTTCGGCAAAAGAAGAATGGTAAATTTAGAGTCATTAAAAATGATCAAGGGCCCCAGCAAGGTATTAAGAATATCTGTAGCACAATCTCCAGAGAACATAAACATTTGAAATTAAAATATTAATTAAAAGGTAAGACAAAGGCAAATATGTAATAGCTGTTGAAATTTTTTAAAGTTATTTTTTTCATGTCCTTAAAAAGTAAAGTGAGAGAGGAAAAGGTTTAGTTTGTGCCAATATCAGTCAAAGGGTATGACAGAAAACCAAAGCAGTCACTTTCCCAATATTACTGCCTTCATATTTATGATAGTGTGAGTCATTTATTATCTGTCTCAGTGCTGCACAAGACACTGGATCACGTTTATTAAAATGTTTACTATCACATTACTTACAGTAAATCTATGTTTTTTAGATAGAGAATTTTCTGAAGAAGGGATAGAAATATTTGAGTGGTGAATTGCTATATATGAAGATTGTTTGTCAAATCTTAATAAAAATAGAGAAAAGCATATTACAAATAACACATGGTCTCATAATTTAAGAAATTACATGAGTAATGACATTTACATGATAATAAATCAGTGATTATGCAATTAAATCCAATATATCTTTTTCTTAATTTTATTTTTTATTGATATGTAATAGGTGTACATATTTTAAGGGTATATGTGATAATTCAATACATTCATAAATTTGGAAAAATCAAATCAGTGTACCTGGGATATCCATTATCTTATGTATGTCTTTATGCTGGAGACATTCACATTGGAATTATTCTCTTCTAGCTATTCTGAAATGCACAATGGATTATTATAAACTGCTGCTCCATCAAGCTGCTGCTGATCACCCTGCTACTCTATCAAACAGTAGGTCTTATTTCTTCTATCAAACTGTATATTTGTACCCATTTATCAACTTCTCTTAATGCAAACCTTCAAGACCTTTTGGGTTTTACTCAAACTAGAACATTGGATCCTTTGATTGGGTGATCATTTTGGCAAGCAGAGTAAGCTACTTAACGTAGAAGCTTAAGACTTAGTGGGCATGTGATCAGATTTCAGTAACATGTGAACAAAACATTGCCATTCTAAGGTGGCTGGAAGGGACATAATTGCAGACAGTGAAAGAACAGTTCAGGCTGATACCTGGAGAGATGGCAGCAGTTAATAGCTGGCATCTAATTCGGCAGTTGAGATATAGAATGATCAGAAGTTTGAGCACTTATTTTGGGAGTCTGAGAGGGGGATCTATAATTAGAATAAGTCAGATAGAATGAAAATAAGAATAAAGCAGACAATTAACCTGATTGATGTTTTCCACTGGGGTATATTGACTGGTTTTTCACAGACAACGTAGAGACAGGTTACCTTTAACAAAACTCTCCTGTCCTGCTATTATACCTTACTGGTCATTAGGCCCTTTATAAAGTGAAGTGTGGACACAACAGTTTGCCACTGAACTAACTTCGTTTCTCCTCACAAATGGATGGATCGTAATAATGACCAATTTGTTTAGTTGACCAAGGGAACAAAAATGTCAGCAAACACGTTACTCATGTGGCAAAATATTTTTTACTTTTTAGGAAAGGTTTTCCTATTCCCATGATAATAGCTGTTATCTCATTCTCAGTCACAAAATTAGAAAAACAAAGGGCGACTAAGGAGACTTTGTCTCATAGGTTTTGCTGTCTTATTTAAAGTATCAATGTCTTGGGGATGCCATCTCCTTAAGATTATACTAACATAGTTTATAGGTGTTCTATAAGGTCATATTACAATGCCAAAGCAAAGCCCTAGAATGAATGTTGATCTACAAATAGCTGATCCAGTTAGAGGAACACTTAACTCCTCGAAATTAATTGACTATTAAATCAGTTTACTCACTTTACTTATTTTTCTTTTAATTTCATTAAGTAGAAATAAGTGTTTAAATTTACCAAATTTTATTCATAACATGAGGGAAAATACCAATTGGTCTGAGGATCACCCTAAATCAGTTTCTACAAATCCTCCTATAGACACGTTAGGGTTTGGTTGGCTGAGAAAAAGGTTGCCTGCAATTTTGAGAGCCCTTTGATGCTCTTGTCTCCTAGGCATCTTTGACAAATGTGGCTGCTCCCATGTTCCAGCTTGTCCAGTGTCATTTGAGGATTCTATGAGACCTGTGAACATGAATAGGTAATCCTCAGAAGTAGGAAAATAAACAAAATAAAATGTTTGTAACTATCTTTTATGATTGGCATGTACAAATTAAATAATGAGTTTCTTTCTTCAGTCAAATTGGCAATATGCTTGTGTATTTTAACTTTTACTTAATATCCAGTAACAGATACATGGAAAAATATCTAAATGTTAATAAGTTTGAAAGTGCTTAAATAATTTATAGCTCAGTCATCCTGTGAAGCTAGGCAGGCTTCAAAAAGAATGATTTTGAGTTATAAGGCCCTAAGAAGACGTGTAAGGTATAATAATTTTTAAAACCTTAACAATAGACACCACAATGTATGGGAAATTGTGAGTCATCTTTAATGTTAATGTTAGAAAATTATGAACAAATGACAGACATACATTCTTAATGGCAAAATCATATCCAGAAGGATTTATACAACTGTAATAGGAGTGACTATCTAGGAGTGGCAATAAATGAGAAATTTAGAGTAGGATTCTTGTGTGTGTGTGTGTGTGTGTGTTTGAGAGAGATAATTATACTTTTATATAATTATTACAAGTTTATATAATAAACCTAGATATTATATATATATATATATATATATATATATATATAAACATATATATATACGTGACAATCTTTTGGTTTTGGGTGTGTCTTGTATGTGACTTCTATCATTTCTACTGAGGCTTTGACTCAAAGTAGGAGAAAAATAAGTCATTTTTGTTTCTGAACCTAGGAAAACACTAAAGTCTCATAAGGGATGTAAGTCATATTTTAAATGAATGCCAGTTAGCACGTTTTACAAAAAGGATTTGATATATATGTCTCTGCTGTCAAGTCTGCCAATAGTTACAATGTGGATTCTTTACATCATGGAGCTTTTTGTGTCCTGGTGGTTTTGCAGATACCTCTGAAATCTCTGGTGGCATGTTGAGTTCCATTAGGCACTCTAATTCCTTAAATAAGCTTCCCTTTGTGGTTTTAGCTGATTAGAGTAGAAATCAAACACTTGCATACAAATAATTGCTAATGAAGAATTTTATTACTTGGTCTTTCCCTGTGACACAAACCTAGACATATATATATATATATATATATTTTTTTTTTTATGGCAGATGTTGTAAACTAAAGAGGTTTTCCTGCAAAGACTGCCTGATGCAAAATTATAATAATAGCTATCGTTTGTTAAATATTAAATACACTTCAAGCTTCTTACCATTGTTGTCACTAATTTTCTTAACAATCCTGTGACTACGGTCTTTTCCTTCCTCTCTCATTCGCTTCCCTCCACTCCGCTCCTTCTCCCATTCTTCCTCCCTCTTTCCCTTCCTTCCTTCCAAATACTTCCTGTTAAATTAGCATTACTTTACCATCTCAGATCATATTTGTTTCTTGGACTACAGCCTCCAATGATCCTAGTTATCGATACCACACACTTGACAATAAACATGCACTGGCTGTCTTATGACACTTCTTCAACTGTTTTATTGAACCATTCTACTCTGCGTATCCTGGCACATAACTTCAAGTGTTGTGGTATGGCTTGTTTTTTTTAAATTTCATACTTTATTGCTTAACCTATAAAATTTTACCTTTCATTTTAAGTATTATATAAATTTGAAAATGCCTTGCCATATATTAGTATGTTGCACCTTCACAACAAATCCATAAAATAGTGTTGGATGTATGTCATTCTCCCCTTTTGGGAGGGTTTGAAAATAAAATAGATAATTCAGACCCACACAGAAGAGTATGAAATAATATCTATAATTATTGCCTTAGCATGACCTTTAACATCATAACATTAAATTTTAACTGTGCAGTATTTTTGGAATTTTAAACAGTGAAATGTACATGTTCACCTTCGTTTTCTCTTTGAATAAATGCATATGTATTATGCAAGGATTACTAGCCCTTTTTTCCTAATAGTGTGTATAATATTATAATATCATGGATAATTATCAATAATTATAATAATGATTACCATAATTTATCTATGCAGTGGTTATCAACATGGATAGAACTATTTTAAGTATAATTGCTCTCCTTTGTAA
The DNA here is from genome assembly GCF_009764315.1 of Trachypithecus francoisi. Classification (NCBI taxonomy): domain Eukaryota; kingdom Metazoa; phylum Chordata; class Mammalia; order Primates; family Cercopithecidae; genus Trachypithecus; species Trachypithecus francoisi. Next base: position 33,315,096 of record NW_022681462.1, read on the forward strand.
TCCTACATATTTTATTTTGTGCATTTAAGAATATTATTCTGAGATGAGGTCTCTAGGCTTCACTACTGCCAATCAGCCTATGACACAGATGGTGGGAGCCAGTGTTCTGTATAATTGGTAGTACTGAACACAGTTTCTGCAATTTTCAAATAACTAAATGCATGCACAAATGCACAGATAAACTTTATATACTAAGTCAAATTACTTATTTTACAAAAAAATTACTTAACAATAGCCTTTGAGATTTGATTAGAGCCAATTTATATCTTAATACACAATTTACACTTTTCTATTGTATGTACCGTTTGAACAAGGTGAGCTCACATTCAAAGGGAGGTCATATTCATGGTGAAGAGAAAGAAGGTTTTCTCAGAAAACTAAAGTCCTAGCTTCAGTGTCTGTCTCCTTGAGTAAAACAGTTAACTCCTTTAAGTTCACCTTCCTCATAACTGGCATAGTAATCCATTCATTCACTCCAACAACAAATATTTATTAATAATTGCCTATTATATGTCATAAACTGTGCTAATGGGACATAATAATGCTTTGCCTTTCATGAGGTCGTCGTGAGAATCAAATGAAAATGTATGTGAAAAGTAACATAAAATTTAATAGGCTACAAATATAAGAAACATATCTAATGCCCTACACAATTTTAAATTGCTTTCTGAAATAGAGAGGATGAAACTATATTCAGCTGAGCTTTAATATTCAGGGAATTTTATTGAATTATAATTCTTGGAAATTGCTTTTATATTGTAACTTTCTTTAAAATGTATTATCCATTTTACATTTTACCAGATTACTATATAATCAAGAATTATTTATCAGAAGTTTTTTATACACTGTGTGTGTATGTGCGTGTCTGTGCGTGTGTGTATGTGCATGTCCGTGTGTGTATGTCTGTGTCAGTGCATGTGTGCATGTGTGTGTGTGTCTGTCTTTGGGATGAGGATGTTCAAGTTATCTTATTAGCATTTTCAATTGTGAGAAACTTTACTTAGAAGCTTGTTATTGCATCTCTAAATATATACAAGTTTTTATGATACCATTATTATTTAAATGTCCTCTCTTATCCCCCAATTGAAAATTACTGCCCTTCACATAGTTACTTTGTGCTTGATAGTCATAATTAACCTGTCTGTGGCCTTGCAGCTATGTCTATAGAAGACATTCATAAAACAGGCATCTGCTTTATGGTATCCATATTGTTTTTTCCATTCTGTCTAATATGAAGACACCATGGACTTATTTCTAAGTCAAGCCTCACCAGAGTCCAAGAGGTTTATTTTATAGCATTTAACCTTTTTGGAAAAAATATATACGTTTATATATGTTTAATATGTATATATTTATATATATTTAATTCAACACTAAACAAGCATTTATCGGTACTCATTTTTATGTCCAGAACCATTTTAAGTGTTGCCAGAATAACGAAATATGATCAGCATATGGTTCTATTAGATTAAAAAAAGAAAAGCATACTGTGGTTAAACTATCAAGTTTTGATGAGGTGATCAATGTGAATTATCTCCATTTTTCATGGAGAAAACTAGAACTGAATTAATCTTTAAAGATATTAGAGTTGGAGTAGTAGTGTGATGGATTATACATGTGTTTTGTTTGTTTTTCACAAATACTAGCTACACATCCTTAGGAGATAATCATAATTTCTTGTTCCACCGGCTCCAAGTATGGCAATTAGATTTGCTCTGAATAATGAAATGTGAGCAAAAGTAACATGTGTTACCTATGGAAAAGTTTTTAGGGCTAGTACAAGGGTACTCATGATTCCTCTTTTTTTTTTTTGTCATGAGAGTGGCAAGGCAGTAGAAAGAGGCTACTTCTGGATTTTGACTTGCAAATCAGTTTGCAGTTTAGGTTGGAGAATGTATGAAGCAGAGTCAAAGCTGACCCATGTTATTCATGTGTCACTGGCGAAAAATAAAAATTTACTATTGTTAGCCATTGAAATGTTGAGGTGATGTATGACTTCAGCATAACGTGTCTCTTCCAAGTGATGCTAACAAATTGACTTCTTGGGGGCTTTTAATTGCATTTCAAACCCCTTTGTTAGTACTAGCCCATAGATGGTGCTCACTTACTGTTGAATAAATTAAAAATATGTAATTATTTTATTTTATTTTTTTTTTTTGAGACGGAGTCTCGCTCTGTCGCCCAGGCTGGAGTGCAGTGGCCGGATCTCAGCTCACTACAAGCTCGGTCTCCCGGGTTTACACCATTCTCCTGCCTCAGCCTCCGGAGTAGCTGGGACTACAGGCGCCCGCCACCTCGCCCGGCTAGTTTTTTTGTATTTTTTAGTAGAGACGGGGTTTCACCGTGTTAGCCAGGATGGTCTCGATCTCCTGACCTCGTGATCCGCCCGTCTCGGCCTCCCAAAGTGCTGGGATTACAGGCTTGAGCCACCGCGCCCGGCCTATGTAATAATTTTAAGTGAAACGTACTAAACGTTGCGAATGCAACTTAAGAAGAAAAAATAATAATACTGCTGGTTATTAAATTACTAATTATCTCATTGACAATCAGACATATGTATCTCCATCTGTAGCATCGTGTAATAACTGGAGTGACAGAGGCATGTACAAAGAATATAAGTTTCTAAGAAAGGAGTGCTTAATTCAGAATGGAGCAGGTGTTGCTTTATTCCCCTCTGCCCATCCATTACCAATACCCCTCTCTGCTTTACCCACTTGTTTCCAAGGAAAGGGTTGCTGACAGTTTAATTGGCATATTAGTTTTCATTGTTTCTGTAATCGATTACCATAAACTTAGTGGCTAAAATAACAAAAATATACTCTACTACAGTTCTTTATAATGGAAGTCCAACACAGGTCTTGATTAGTTAAAATCAAGGTGTTGGTAGGGTTACGGTTTTTTTTGTTTGTTCTGTTTTGTTTTCTGTAGGATCTGGGAAATAATTCATTTTCTTGTCTTCTCCAGCTCCTAGAGGTTACCCACATTCCTTGCCTCATGGATGCTTCCCGCATCTTCAAAGTCAGCTATGGCAGGTCAAGTCACTTACACATGGTATCAGAACTTTGAGCTTTCCTTCTTCCTCCTTCTTCTACTTTTAAGAACACTAATGATCACATTGAGCCTACCCACATAATCCAGAATAATGTCTCTATTTTGACCTTAGCTGATTAGCAGCCTTAATTCTATATGCAGCTCATTTTTCTTTGCCAAGTAAGGTAACAAATGCACAGGTTCCAGAAATTAGGACTTGGATATCTTTGCAGGGAGCTATTATTCTGCCTACGACAATTACCACCCAATGAGGTTCATTGGACTAGATGTGGTTAACAGGCTAAACTTAAATGTCTTAAAATATAAATATGCCCTCTCTGATTCCTGGTTCAGACTTGGGTCAGGACAGCTTGCCAAGGCAGCCAAGTCATTCTCTAGACTTTGCACCATTGCAAGTGTCCAAGGAAATGAATTCACTTGGAGCCCTCTCTTTGTGCTCTCTGTTCTCCCTGTAGGCATACATACCCCAGCAGTTCTCATGAGGTAGACCGTGAGAGAGAAATTAGAACCATAACTCTAGACTAACCTCTAAGTTACATCTATCAATTACATATTTATCAAAAAGTCCTGATTCAGACATGAGACTCTAACCTAGTTGTTTATAAAATGGTAATCTGTGTCTCATTCTTCCATTGCTTCTCGAAAGTGCATTCTTTGAGAACCCAGGTGTCATGGAATTCTGGCAGTAAAATTAGATTAAGAAGAATGGAACATTAACTTATGCTACTGTTATTCCTGGGAAAAATTTATTATTTTCTGATCACCCTAAGAGGATACTTGGAAGTTAGTTGATTTTAGTGCTAACATCAGGTGAGAAAGAATCCATTTCCAGATTACTACTATGGTCCAAAATGAAAGCCACTGGAGACTCAGTGGTTTCATAACATCAACTAGAACTGAGGTGAGGATATTTAAGGCATCAGATAGTGTATAATAATTAGGACCAAATTAATTATGGAGACTGCATTTTCTCTGTACATCTCATTGTAGTGAGAATAAATGTACAATATAAATACGTTATGTTAGCTGCACATGTATGCTGCCTTTCCCAAACTTAACCAAAATAACCTTTACTAAGACAGATTTGAGTTTTGGAAAATGGCAATTTTCTAGGGCCTTAGTAATGTCCCAGAGTGGGACACTAAAGTTAAGTATATTTACTGAGATTTTACATGTGGTTTAAGGCAGTTCTCTCAGTGCAAGGCCTTGGTTAGGATTGAAGAAAGGCCATAATATAATAACTTAACATATATGAACAGAGTAAGGCAAGGATTATGGGGTAATGATTTCAAAGATTCTTTGGCATAAATCATAGTTTGAGACTTTCTCTTGTAGATTTGATGAGTATTTTAAGAGATTTCTTAAATGTACAATAAAGATGCATGCAGCTCTAACTTCCTAGGCAAGAATCTCCTGAGATAAATAATAAAGAATAAATACATACTGATAAATAACAATGCCAGGTTAAATAAATAAAAAGTAAACTGTGGGGACGATCTCTGTTCTCATGATAAAGAAACATGGCAGGGACAATATAACTCAGCATATGTAAAGTCACTCAATAAATCATTGAATCAGGACAACATCTCAATATTATTCAACATACAAGATGATTTCCAAAGACTGCAAAATCCTTTGTGTTTCATTCAGCACCTAATTCCTCAAGTTATATCCCAGATGTGAGAAACGTTACTGCAGATTTCTAAGATATTAAATGAGATAGCATATTGGAGTGAAATGAGCGTGTGATACATACCACTCAACTATTTTCCAACATCGTTGACAAACTTGTCTCAAGTTTCTAGAAAGAAGCAGCTACCAAGAAAGAGTGATATCATCCTTTGGGGACCTTAATGATGAAATATTAACTTTGATGGAGAGGGAATTTTCCAACTCACGGGAGTAGTGTGTGATCTAATGATTATAAGTCAATTCTCCATGATAAATAGTACATGTGGGGCTTAATACTTATGTGATGAGTTGATAGGTGCAACAAACCACCAAGGCACACGTTTACCTATGTAACAAACCTGCACACCCTGCACATTTATCCCAGAACTTTAAATTTAATTCAATTTAATTTTAAAAAAGAAACACACACCCACACACAAAAAGACTAAGATCAGCAATTACTACTGATTGAGTTCTTCAGGAACCAAAATCAGGAGCTGCACCAAACCATACATGAAGGAAATGTTAATGTACTATGTAAAGACGTTCATAAGGCACTTAGGATCCAGTTGAAGGTGAGAGATTTTTTAAGGGTATAGGGATTCCAGATTCTGATGAATGTAGACTTGGTCTCTCTGGAATTACGTTCCTATCTACCTCGTTCTTCTGGGAATTTATATTTCTCCTTTCTTTCTCATAGCCCACAGGATTGCAGTGAGAAAAGCTATGGTAAATATAAACTACTATCTGTTGGCCACAGTTGAATAATCCAGGGACAGAAACAGGGCACACTTTTGATCATTTAAGACATGTCCCTGAAAATGTTGGGTTTGGAATCAAGAAAATCAGGTAAAACTTTATTCATTCACTAAAGTTTACAGATTTAAATAATATTCCTTATAAAGTTTGGGGAAGCAAAATATATCTTGAAGTTAAAGGAGGGAAGTTGAAGAAAGAGATAGGAGTAAAGAGATACAGTAATACTATATATCTCCTTATTCTTTTTTTTTTTTTTTTTTTTGAGATGGAGTATCACTGTCTCACCCAGGCTACAATTCAGTAGCATGATTATGGCTCACTATAGCCTCCACTGCCCTTCCAAGTGACCCTTCCACCTCAGCCTTCCAAGTACTTAGGACCATAGGTGCCCACCACCATGCCCAGCTAATACACACACACACACACGTGTGTATATTATATATGTGTATTTTATATATATGTGTATTATATTTATAACATGTATGTATTATACATATGTATACATATAACTATTTGCAGAGATGGTCTATGTTGTATTACATAACATGTATATTATGTCTATAAAATATATGTAATAGATATATAAAATTATTTGCAGAGACAAGGTCTCTGTATGTTGCCCATGCTGGTCTTGAACTAGTGGGCTCAAGCCATTCTCCTGCCTCAGTCTCCTAAAGTGCTGGGACACAGTTCTGAGCCACCACACCTGGCCAGTGTTACACATCTAAATCAGTGGTTCTCAAACTTGTTAAAACACAAATTACTGGGCCCCACCTCCAGACCTTCTTATTTAGTAGATCTGTGAGAGGACTGAAGATTTGCATTTCTAACCAATTCTCAGGTGATGTAGACGCAGCTGGTACAAAAACAACAATGGACTGGAATCGCTGGTCTAGAGCAGTGGGGAAAAGATCAGACGTCACACGTAAAATAATTTCTTAGAAATAGGGCAAAAATGCATTTGCTATCAATCATGCACACTAGTGTGATTTTCTTCCTATTTTCAGATATTTAAATAGATTCAGTGTAACCAATAGTCAGGAAGAGTGATTTGGAGATAAAGAAATTTCCAAGGTGGAAGGCTAGTGTGATTATCAAAAGAGGGAGGAGTTTTAAATCAGGTGGAAATTCAGTATTTTTTCAACATGAGGGATGGGAAGTTCAGCATCTCCAGCTGCCACTAATTAAACCCCTAAGATAACTGCCAAATCTATACTTGGCTTGTCACCCCGATTTAAAGGAAATGTCAATATGCTGCATATGGCAAAAGGGACATAGTTGCTGAAGTTCCCTAGTAACAATGTATTTGACAGTTATGAAACAGTTCAACTGACAGTTTCCAGTAATAGAGCTTTTGTGTTTGGAAGAATTGGAGGCCAGAGCTAAATGTGGCACACATGTAACATGTTATATTTTTGACAAAACAGTTGTAATTTAGTAGGTATTTAAAAGAAATTACAATCTCCATGTCTTAGCTGAACTAGAAATAAAAAGCATCCACATGAAGGACATCGACAAGATAGACAGCAATTTCCACAAAAATAATTGACCCCTATGATTCAGATATTTAAAATGAAATCCTAACAATGTCTTCTTCCATTATGGAAGATTGATTTGAATAATGGGATTTGAGTAATTCCATTTGGATCAGTTGAAATAACTGCAGTGCTGAAAAAAAGTTACACACCCACACAAATGAATTTGAGATCTGAGGGATCTGCAGTTTTCAGTAAAGAAAGATCTACATTTTTTAAAAGGCTTTTTTTAAAGAATCACTGATGGAAGATCTCCAATAATGAAATTCCATGGTTGCATGCAAAACTTAACATACCTTAAAACTAAGTTCTTCTTTCCATATTATATAAATCTTTACTAATGAATTTTAAGGCTTTCTTCCCTGGGTTTTTTTTTTTTTTTTTTTACTGCACATGGCATGGTATAATTGAGAAACAAACGCAGTCATTAACTTAGACAACAGATAACCCCAGTATCTGTCTACCTTAAACTGAAAACAGATAAATTGGGAATACTAATAATTAATTAGACCAATCTCAATGGATTTTTTTTTGTAATTGGAGAGTATGACAGTGGCAGTCTATTCCATCTACATAGAATGTTCTAATTATTCACTGATTTTTCACTCTGAACTTAACATCTTATTATGATAGTTGGAATGAAAAACATTCACACACTGTGGAACATTTTATGAAACAATATTAGGAAACAGATTCAAAATAATTAACAACATAAAATACCACAAATTAAGAATAAACAGATGAAAATATAGAACTTTAGTATCACTGATATTCCATATATTTAAAATTATAACAAAATTATTTCACTTATCCAGCAAAACTATTTTTGAGGTATAATTTACACAAAAAATGCTGTGTAGATTTTAGTTCAGAATTTGATAGGATTTGAGAAATCTGAATACCCATGTACTTACGGTCCTAATCTAGATATGGGGCACTCAGAACACTCAGAAAGTTTGTTACTTTCATTAAAACAGTCAATTATCTTTTATAGATTTTTAAAAGACAAGAGGATTTTTTTTATTTACCTACATTTTACCATTTCCATTGCACCTAATAATTTGCATAGATCCAGATGTCCATTGGGTATTTTCTTTCTGATTGAAAAAAAAAAATATGCTTTTACATTCTTTGGAGTAGAGGTCTGCCTTGATTAATTCTTCCAGCTGTTGTATTTCAGAAAGGTACTCATTTCACCTTTATTTTTGAAAGGTATTTTTTCTAGGCATAAAATTCTAAGTTGGCAGTTTTATCCTCTGGTACCTTAAAAATCGTGCTCCACTGTTTTGTGGGCTGCATCTTTTTTTTGACCAGAAGTCTTCTGCTATTGTTATATTTTTTTCCCGCGTATGTAATGTGTCCTTTCCTATTGCCTTTAAAATTGTCTCATTCTCAATGGTTTTGAGAAATTTGACTATGATGTATCTTTTTTTTTTTTTTTTTTTTTGAGACGGAGTCTGGCTGTGTCGCCCAGGCTGGAGTGCAGTGGCGCGATCTCGGCTCACTGCAAGCTCTGCCTCCCGGGTTCATGCCATTCTCCCGCCTCAGCCTCCGAGTAGCTGGGACTACAGGCGCCCGCCACCACGCCCGGCAAATTTTTTTTTTTTTTTTTGTATTTTTAGTAGAGACGGGGTTTCACCGTGTTAGCCAGGAAGGTCTCGATCTCCTGACCTCTTGATCCTCCCGCCTCGGCCTCCCAAAGTGCTGGGATTACAGGCTTGAGCCACCGCGCCCGGCCGACTATGATGTATCTTAATGTAGTTTTCTTCATACTGTTTTGTAATTGAGATTTGGATTGTTGAGCTCCTTGGGTCTGTACGTCTATATATTTCAGCAAATTAGAACAATTTTGGTCATTATTTCTCAAAGACTAGGCCACTCCCATCATTTCTATCCTTTGGGGTCTCCAATTACTATAAACATATATTAAGCCATTGAAAGTTGTCTCGTAGTTCACTGATGCACTGTTAATTTACTACGGTGTTATCTATTTTTATTTTTCTCCCCTTTGTATGTTTTATTTTGGGTCATTTCTATTGCTGTCAGTACAGGCGCACTTCTGCAATATGTGTGTTGTTAATTCCATATGGAGTATTTTTCATATCGGACTTTTTTGTTGTTGTTTATTCTAGATATTTAATTTTGCTTTTTAAATGTTTTACTTCTCCCTTTAACATGCTCATATATTGGCTATCTGATAGAATATATAGAGTTACAATAAGTTTTTTATTATACTTGTGTACTAATTCTAACATCTATGTTATTTCTGAAACTAAATCTTTTTGTGGATTTATTTATAATAATTCATATTTTTATGCTTCTTTGTATGCCTGGTAATTTTTCTAAGATGTTGAATATTGTATTTATCATGCTTAGTGCTAGATACTTAAGTGTTCTGTAAATATTTCTTAGCTTTGTTTTAGGACACAGTTAAGTCAATGGAAAGGTTTGGTATTTCCAAGTCTTGTTTCTAAGCTTATTTTCAGAGAGCTATTAGTGTAGAGCTAATTTTTCCAAACTCATGAGGCCATACTTTTCTGAATATCCTGTCTAATGTTCAATCCACTATAAGTTTGTTTTTTTTTCCATTTTGGCAGGTAGAAATACAAACTATTTGTAGCTCTGTTTGAGCTCTGAGAATTTTTTTTTTTTTTTTTTTTTTTTTTGCGTGGGGTGACAGAGTGAGGCTGGAGAGCAGTGGCATGATGTTGGCTCACTGCAACCTCTGCCGCCTGACTTCAAGTCATTCTCCTGCCTTAGCCTCCTGAGTAGCTGGGATTATAGGCCCCTGCCACCGTGCCTGGCTAATTTTTGTAGTTTTTTAGTAGAGATGGGGTTTCACCATCTTGTCCAGGCTAGTCTCGAACTCCTGACGTTGTGATCCACCTGCCTCGGGGAAATTTTCTTTTTTATTATATATATTTAAAGTTTAAAATGTGATATGTTGATGTACTTATCTTGATATAAATATACACAATGAAGTGATTGCTGTAGTCAAGCAAATTAAATACCCCTCGTATCTCATATAGTTACCTTTTTATCTTTTTCTTCTTGTGGTTAGTTTTTGATGAGTCTGTCTTCAACCTTGGGTACTTTCTTTATATATATTTTTATCTGATTGGTCATCTGCTGAGGACTTGAAGGAAAGCTGGTGTGATTTTCTGTATACAACTCTCTGCTCTCCATGCAGCCTCTCTTCTCTCCCATAATTTGCCCTGGAAATTCTAACTGGCCTCCCAAATTCACAATTCTGTCTCTTCAACATAAGACTGGGTTTAAGTATCCCCTTCATGCATTGTGGCTTAGAAATTCTTGACAAGTAAAACACTGGGGCAATTATAGGGCTATTTTGTTTGTCTGTTTTTCTCTGTGTTAACTTTCCTGTGCTGGCTGTTGTCCAATATCCGTAAACTGTTGTTTCACATATTATGTCTGGGTCACTCGTTGTTTAAGGCAGGAGTACAAAATCCGTTCATTTTACTCCATCTTGGTCAAAAGCTAAGGGTGCAATAGATCAGTCAATAAAGTAAAAATATCTAACTTAGCAACTCAAAATATTCGATGTCATCAATGGAACATTTAAACAGAGACCTCATTGTTAAATTCTTTTGCATGAGTTTTCTCTGCAGTTGAGATCAAATTGTGAAAATTTACCTGTTTCCCTGTTATATAGTTAGTGCCCATAAAGAAACCTAATTTTCAATAATCACTGAATGATCAATTTTTGTATAAAATAGATTGATGTTACAACAGTAATGGCAAGCCTTTACATTATATGCAAACATATATGCATTTTCATCTTGATATCTCAATTTGCTTCTTGAAATATAGAGAAAGACATGGAAGACAAAATGCTGTGAATAGAGTAAAAGTTAAAAGAGAAAACACACTTCAATGTAAGATGAAAAGTGTTATTTCTGCTGAATCTAACACATTGAGGTTACTTAGGAATATATTTCGAAAAGAGACATAAATAAAGATAACTATTTAAGGAGAATATCTATGACAATTGTTTCTGAAAATATATTATTTCATACAATGGCAACTTTAATTCATATCAGAAACAATGATTTGTTGCAAAACTTCAACAAAGCTAGACTGAAGATATTTCTGACCCTGTGGTTCATAAAACAATAGCATCTATTAAATATACTAATTTAGATTTGGGTTCTAATGCAGATTTCAAAGTTTCTAAGAAAATGTATGTACGAACTCTTTCTGAGAGACTGAATGGATTTATTTGAAGGTAAATTAGAAAATGTAGTAAAATATGTTTTCCCATGTATGTTTTGGTGTTTAATTTATAAAACCAATTAATTACTTTGAGAATATTCAAAACTAAATTTAAAAAGTAGATACATGCTTTGAAAACTGACAATGTTAAAATCACCATCCTAGACTAGCTTTGTTTCAAAAGCAAACTAGTTTCCCAGGTTATACCAGCCTGGAGTTAAATATGGGAATGATATTCCCAATCAAATTGATTTTCTATGGTTCTGTTTTTAATTATTAATTTCCTCACTTCACCTTACAGTTTTGGTATTAGGCTTCGTTAGTGTATTATCATTTCCAGTATTTGATTTGCACTGGCCATGGGTTAATCAAAGAAAATACACTACTACTAAAATTAAATATACCACAACATCTGTGGTCTCTTCCATAACTGACTTGAAGGTGCATGTTACTGAAGGTATCTAAACACCTAATGAAGTGAAAGGAAGGAGGAGAGAAAGGAAGGAACAAAGGAAGAGGAAAAAGAAAAGAGAAAAATTTGAACTGGGAAGCAATCAAAAGCTGGCAATTTTCTTTGACATCTTCCTGTGTCTATTTTCACATCTATTTCAATCTTTTCTCTTTTTTTCTTTCTTTCTTTTTTTTTTTTTTTTGAGACGGAGTCTAGCTGTGTCGCCCAGGCTGGAGTGCAGTGGCCGGATCTCGGCTCACTGCAAGCTCCGCCTCCCGGGTTTACGCCATTCTCCTGCCTCAGCCTCCCGAGTAGCTGGGACTACAGGCGCCCGCCACCGCGCCCGGCTAGTTTTTTGTATTTTTTAGTAGAGACGGGGTTTCACCGTGTAGACCAGGATGGTCTTGATCTCCTGACCTCGTGATCCTCCCGTCTCGGCCCCCCAAAGTGCTGGGATTACAGGCTTGAGCCACCGCGCCCGGCCCAATCTTTTCTTTCATCAAAACAATTTTCTAAGGTCTCTCTGTCCACATAGTATAACTCCCCAAAACTTACATATTTTAAATGTCCTTCAGTTTCACTAGCAAACAGAAGTTTACTAGTTGTCTCTGATCCCCAATTTTATAATCCCTTTAATAAATCTGGATCATATGTCTACTCCTGGTGTAAGCAAGTAGACAGAGTTGAGGAAACAGTAGTACTTCGTGAACAGAGTGATTGGCAACCCTAAGGGAGGAGAAAGATATTCTCACAGAAAGAGTTATGATAAGCTGGACAGAACTGCCAAAATACATCTACAGCACAGAAATGTCAATGAGAATCAGACTGGTCAACCTGTAAAACTTATAGAAAATAGCCATGCAAAATTCTGATTAAGAAGGAAAAACGTAACAACCCAAAAACATCACACTGGATCCTTATTACTTAATCTATTCTCACTACTGTCCAGTGTAAACCCTCTGCTCAACCTCATATTTTAACTTCAATTCTTGCTTGCTTTAATATTTCTATTTTCTCCACATTCCTTTGTACTCAGCTATACAAATGATCTGTCATTTAATATTAATCTAAAGCTACTAAATTCCCATGAAGGCTTCCAAAAATTACAATCTGTATTGCACTTTGTCGATTATATATTATGCTATTTTCTTCTCCAGTAAAAAGTCTTGCTTCTCTTATTTTCTTGAGAGCAGAGATTATAATCTATACATTATTTTCTTCCCTCAAATGTTCAAATATAGTGAACACTCCTTATAAAAATGATTTTCCCAAATTGAGGCAAATTAGCTTCCAGAAATATTTATTAAACTTTCTTATATGTAAGGATATATGATAAACCTCATGAAAATCAGGTCCCAGAAAGTGTCTAAAGTGTCCTTCCCCCAGATTATTACCCCTCCTACTTTAAATATCTACCTGCATAAGGGGAATGGCAATGTAATATAAAGTAAAACTCACTTTCTAAAGTCAATTTGATTAAAAGCTACACTTGGACAATTAAACAGAGGTCATAATTTACAAAGAGGAAAATGTAAATTTAGAATCCTACCTTGAAATTATTTCCTTCATCCAAAAACCCAGGCATCACACTTTGAATTAGTCACAATTTATTTTTTTCTCTTTGTACCAAGTTCAAATATAAAGTCATTCCTAATTTTAGTTAATAATTTATGCATCCACATAATTCAAGAATTTAAAAAAGATTAATTCCAGGACAATAAAGGAAATTGGAGATTTAATGTTAAACCTTGCCAGCTCAGACTTTTAAATGAGGGGAGAAAATATGCTGACGACATTTACCAAAGCTTGGTCTATGTAAAGAAATGAAGTTAACCTTTCTATCTTACTGCAAGACCAAAGGTTGGTTGGTTCATTGTATCAAGATTCTGTCCTTACCCCTGATTTTTGCAACTGTCAAAGACTCAACAGTGCTATTGTGGATTTCAATTACAGAGCTAGTTACTGATAACTACAACATGTATGAAATTGTTATAATTCCGTAGAGTTAACACATCTATAAAATAAGGGTCCATTTCTTATGACCTACTTTAAAACTGCTATGGACTGAATTGTGCCTCCTCCCTAAAACTCATATGTTGAAGCACTAACCTGAAATGTGACAGTACTTGGAGATGGCATTTGTGGAGGTAATTAAGACTAAATGAGGTGATAAGTGAGTAGTCTTCATCCTATGGAATCGGTGGCATTATAAGAAGAGAGGGAGAGAAATGTCTCTCTCCTGTATGTTATGAATACAGCTGGAAGGCAGCCATCTGCAAGCCAGGAAGAGGGTGCTCACCAAAACCCTACAATGCTAACAACTTGATCTGGGACTTCCAGCCTCTAGATATTTAAGAAATAAGTTTCTGTTTTTCAAGCTTCCCAGCCTTGGGTATTTTGTTATGGCAGACCAAGTTAATACAATAACTAATCTTGATTATTTGAAACAAGTGCACTATAATAAAACCACAACAATTTGCAATATATTTATGTGTATGTGTTTGTGGGATACCAAATGGCATAAACACAATAAAAAGTTGTTGAGGAAAATAATTAAAGTGGGAAAAGTATGTAGCAAAAGTGAAGAATACTTACAATATTTAATGAAAATGAGGTGGTATTAAGCTGTCTATGGTATTAATGTAAATGAGATGAATTTAATATGTCCATGGGCTATTTTTGCAATAATCACAAAAGAAAAAGTAAATTCTAACATAATGTTATTTTGTCTTAAGTAAAGTTAGATACTCCATTTCTTATCTTTCATACTACCAAAGAACTATAAAGCTTTCCTCAAAATAACTTTATTTTTTAAAATTAAGTATGTCATGCTGCAGAATGCCATTTTTTTTTTAAGGCTGAAGAGTATTCCATTTTATGTCTATATCACATATTTCCTTCATGCACTTGTCTGTAGATAGACACCTCTTTTACGTCTGGGCTATCGTGAATAATGCCGCAATGAACATAGACGTGCCAATGTACCTTCCAGACTCTGATTTCAGTTCTCTTGAATATATATTCAGACACTGGATTGCTGGATCAAAGGGTGTGATAGTTTTATATTTTTAAGTTTTTAAGGAGCCTCCATATGGTTTTCTATAGCAGCTGTACCATCTGCACTTCCAACAGTGTGTGAGGGTTCAGATTTCTCCATGGCCAACACTTGTTTTTTGTTTTATTTTCTTAATTGCCATCTTGACAGGAGTGAGGGGATAGATCCTTGTGGAGGGTTTGTTTGGATTTCTCTGAAGATTAGTGATATTTCACAAAAGAAAGAGTCCGAAAATAAATTCATGCACATATGGCCAACTGATCTTTGACAATGGTGCCAAATATACACAATGGAGAAAAGATGTCTCTTCAATAAATTGTGCTGAGAAACTGGATCTCTACATACGAAAGAATGAAATCGGGCCCTTATATATTACACGAAAGTCAAATCAAAATAGGTTAAAGACTTAAATGTAATTCCTGAGATTCTAAATCTCCTAAAAGTAAACACAGGGTAGTAAATGATGCTTTGATATATGTATATATTGTGCAATGGTTAAATCAGGCTAATTAGCATACATATTACCTCACATACTTATTTTTGTGGTAAGAATATTTAACATCTATTCTCTTAGCAATTTTAAAGTATACAGTTTTATTATTGACTATAGTCACCACATTGAACTACAGACCTCTTGAATTTATTTTTCCTATTTAACTGAAATTTTGTATCCTTTGACAAACATATCTCAAATCCTTCCCCAGTCATAAATATATATGATTTTGTCAATATAAAAAGAAATAAAAGTTCAAGTTGGGGGCAAAATATCCAAAGTTTAAAATAAAAAGAAAAGAAAATAGGAAAAGCTTCATGACACTGGATTTGGCAGTGATTTTATGAATATGAGACAAATGAAAAGGGAACAAAACAAAATAGACAAATGAGACTGTATCAAATTAGAAAGTGTTTATGCAACAAAGGAAATAATCAACAGAGTGAAAGGCAATCTATAGAATGGGAGGAAATATTTGAAAACTATATACACACAGTCCTGAATTATAATACATTTGAATTATAATGCTTTTATTTTACAATAGTATAAAAATTATGCCCATTCATAGAAACTATTTTTGAGCACCCATACAAACATTGTATTTTCCACATCCAGTATAGTATTTAACAAATTATATGAGATACTCAAAATTTTATTGTAACATAGGCTACGTGTTAGATGATTTGGCCTAACTGTAGGCTAATGTAAGTGTTCTGATCTCATTTAAGGTAGGGGAGGCTAAGCTATGATGTTCTGTAGGTTCAGCGATTAAATGCATTTTTGACTTACATTATCTTCAACTTATGATGAGTTTATCTGGATGTAACCCTGTCATTAGTCCATGAGCATCTATATTTAATAAGGAGTTAATCTGCAAAATAAATAAGAAACACCCAAAACTCAATGTTCAAAAATAAAAAGTTTAATAACCTTATTGAAAAATAGGCTAAGTACTTGAACAGATATGTCACCAAAGACAACATACAAATGATCAACAGGGGTAGAAGCCTTCAGTTTTGAAGCTAGGAAATAAAATATTTAACAATGAGGTTTTTCTGATGAAGAAATGGCCTCGACTCAGAATGAGTTTTAGAACAATGATTACTTAAGTACTTTATGGGGACTATGCTCTTCAGATAGAGCCACATCTGGACAAATTATTTTGATCTAGTCCTGATTTTGAGAGTTGCAGGAAAGGTTGGAAAAGCTTGAGTTTAGAAATAGTAATATCAAATATTGATCATTGGCATCAATTCTTAACTGGGATATAATTGTATGTAATATTTGAGACTAAAAAAAATATAAGATTTATAATCTCAGAACTGTGGAAGAGAAGAATTACTTAGTGGCCACAATGAGAGAATAACCCAGAGGTAAGCACATAAAGAGTGCTGATTATGAGTTATTGTTCAGAAAGTTATCCTTGCAATAATAACTGTTCAAATATGGTCTGAACTACTCAGAAAAGTAGTCGGGTGTGATTAGCAGAGCCCATATTTTGGCTAATGGGACTTAAAACTCAAGGAATATTTATTAAATGACATATTATTGACTGGATTAGTGACTGAGTGATGAGGATTTTACATAGGAAGGTGACAGTTTAGACAGTAGGATGACTATAGGCCAAGACAATACTTTAAATTCCCATTTTAACATGGTCTACAATTCAACCAGTTCTAAAACACCTTGTTGGACACACACAGATTTGCCTGCTAGTGATATCATTACACAACCCTGTAACCTGCACAATTTTTTCAGCAATATGGAGTGTGGTTTCTAATTTCTCAAAGTGAATGGAATAAATCCATTTAGTAGCTATTGGGAAAGTAAATGATGTATGTATGTGTCAGTGTCCCCAAGACCCTGAATCTAGGAGATTCAATGGAAGGATTCATGGGACTTAGCATATAATAATACTCATGACAAGATTTGTGAATGTGATTTAGTAAGGATACATGGCCAGAAAATAAGGGCGAAATCAGAGGTGGAGCCTTGAAGAAATCATGTGCAGCTTTCCTTATGCTGACTCCTTCCCATGACAGAACACACAGAGGATACTGTTCCCCAGCAACAGAAATGCAGTAACATGCTTTTGATGTTCCTAACCAGGGAAGTTCATTAGAAACTAGTTTCCAGAGTTTTTCTTGGGGTGAAATAGTTGCCCTCTACCTAGGGCATATCAAAATTCCAGACTCTCAAAAGGAAAGCAGGTATGAAGCAAAGAACACATTATATGCACAAACAGTTGGTGCACAGCAGGTTACTTTGTCAGTTTGTGAATGATGAGAATACTCCTAAAATCCAAGTTTCTAGATGTCAGTCAATGGCTAGCTAGCAGGCCTTTTAAAGGATACCAGTTTGGGGCCTGCTACCTGTTATGTTAACTCTTTTCTATACAATGAATAAGGCAGATCTCAGGATTTTGGACAGAGTAAACATCTAATAAGTTTTGTCCTACCTCGTCAACTTCCCATCCATTCCTGCTCAGCTCAGTCAGGACCGCGGCTCAGCCAGTCCACACTGCCACTACCCTTCCCTGGACACCAATACTGCACCTCTGTTGGTACCATACAACATCAATACTGCTACATCTCTTGCCATCAAAATATTTTCCCCTTGGGTATTCCTTATATAATTGCTCCTAAATCAAAATTTCGGGTTTGGTTTTTCTGTGTCCTAATTTCAAGAGAGGCTATAGAAGTATCTGCATTTTCTTATTTTGTAGGGAGAGTTGGGTAAAGTTTACTGACACGGTTAATTATTATCCAAATACAGCAAACATCTCTGATTTGCAATACATACACCACACGTGTTCCTTGCAATCACTTTCTGATCCTAGACTATTTGATTTTCTTAAATGCAAGAGCCCCTGTATTACTTGAGTTTGTAAGGTAGAACTTCTAACTGTAGTTGGGGTGTGTTCTCATAAGAAATTTTAGTGTGGGGTTGGCCTTGTAATCTATTTACTTGAAAGAACTATAAGGTTCTGGAGGAGTTCAAGATTCTATCAAAGCTTTACAAATACAATGCTTCACGTTTAGAAAATCCAGTTGAACCATGTTAGACTCCCAATCCATGCAAACTCTAACACAGTAAATTGCAGCAGTTAGATTCTTGTCTCAGGACTCACACTCCAAGGGTTGGTTGACTGCCTACTTATCTGATGCTTCTCATCTGATCCTACTTATCTAAGAAAGAATCTGCTTCCAGCCTCATTAGAGTGGTTGTCAGAAATCTTTTCTTGTAGTTTTAAGAACTATCTTGCTGCTGCCTTTTGAGCTGCCATCCAGAAGACACTGTCATCTTTTAAGCTGCTCAAATTTCCATGCCATGGTCCTCATTTGCTCTGTTACAATATCACAATTTAGTCCTTCAAGGCCAGCAAGAGGATTCCTCTGATTAAATCCTCCTCACACTGTGAGTGTGTCAGAATTACTCTTTTGCAGTCAACCACAGAAACCTCTCTACTTTTAAGGATTCATGTCAGTTGCACTCACTCAGCCAAGTTCCCCATTTTAAGGCCAACTGATTAGTAAATTTAACTGCATTTACAATATACTTTTGCCTCATAACTTATAATCACAAGTAAAATACCAGGTGGCAATGGTCATGGGAATCATCTTAGAATTCTGCCTAGCATCATCACTAATCAATGTTTTAGCATACCTATATCCCTAAATAATAATGTCCATGTTAAAGTTTGATGGTGTTATATCTCTAAATACTAAATATAAGCTTGTGTGTCAATCTGTAATACTTATTCATGATTCCATCCTAAAAGTGCCTTAATATTTTCTCTCTACTCCATGTTCCTGTATTACATTATCGCAAATATAGACATGTTATTGCAGTTATAGACTTAACTAGGAGTCATTTACTGAAAATACTTCACAATGTATACTCAAGCTAAACAGTGAAAAGAAAACTTCCAAATGTATTCTAAGCCCGGGATGCAAAAGACAAGGTTTAGTGATGACTAATTACTCACAGCAGATGAATCCATCATAAAAACAGATAAATGTGCCCATCAAAGTAACTGTGTAAACTAAATTATTATTTATTTTCCATCTTTATAACGTGATATATATACAGAAATAAACACACACACATATATATATACACATATATACTCATTTTTAAGTCAAGATATGTTAACCTTTTCATGCAACACAACAATCTACTAATATTTTTTAGCACAATGTCTTCAGAAAATGACTTACTAGGAGAAAACAGTACAAAGTAGTTGGGTGAGAATTGATCTGAACACTTCAAGCATGTGAATATTCGAGACACGCTTACATATCAAAATAGAAAGTGAATGATGAAGGTGATTAAGGAAAGTCATTATATTTTCTGTTAGGAAGCAATTTTTAGATGTTGAAATATTAGAAAGCTGTGTTTTTTTCTCAAAGGAAATAAAGCAATTTTATTGATTTCCTTAAAATAAGATAGAAAAAGGCTGGATGTGGTGGCTCCCTCCTGTAATCTCAGAACTTTCGGAGGCCGAGGTGGGCGGATTACAAGGTCAAGAGATGGAGACCATTCTGGCCAACATGGTGAAATCCCGTCTCTACTAAAAATACAAAAAATTAGCCGGGCATGGTGGCAGGTGCCTGTAATCCCAGCTACTTGGGAGGCTGGGCAAAAAGAGTGAAACTCCATCTCAAAAATAATAATAAAATAAAATAAGATATAAAATATCCCTTATGTATATTTTAACATGCAGGAAATTCTCAAGTCTACATGAGGAGCAACAGCATTAAAACCTATCAAAGACAAATATAATTTTTAGAATTTGATTGGTGTTTTTCTTGTTCAGTACTTTGTAGATCTTCATTATTATTTATCTTTATTTGTGCTAGAGGAAAGACAGAGTATAATTCTTTCAAAACGAACATACTCATATACCTTCTCTTTACCAATAGCAATTTGGATAAGAAAGTAAAAGCAATTTTGCTTTGAATTTAGTTAGAAGGTGACACTTAATTATCAGCAATAATCCCTTCCTATTCTCAGATTTTGGTTTCAAAATGGCTTCTCTACTAAAAGGAACCAGCACCCCTTGGAGAAATGACTGATTCCAGATCTGGGGGCAAAGAAAGCAAAGTAGTCTAGAACAGCATTGTGTTCCAGAAAGTAAGGAATGCATTCTCTCTCTTTCTCTCTCTCTCTCTCTCTATATATAATGTATGTATATATGCATTTATTTATAAATGAGAAGTGTGCATATGTATGCATTTATTTATATGTATGTATGTTTAAATATATGTGCATTTACTATTTATTTCTCTCCCTCTTTTATATATATATACACACACACACATATATACACATATATATACATGAAGGAAGGAAGAGGAAGGAAGGAAGGCAGAAAGAAAAAAGGGAGGAAGGAAGGGAGGAAGGAAGGTGGAGGAAGGTGGAAAGAAGGAAGGAAGGAAGGTAGGGAGGGAGAAAGGGAGGAAGGGAGGGAGAAAGGAAGGGAGGAAGTGAGGAAGGGAGGAAGAAAGGAAGGGAGGGAGGGAGGGAGGACGGGAGGGAGGAAGGAAAGAAAGGCAACATCCTTAGAATAGAAGAAATTATGGAGTTCAAAAAATCATTTTGCTATTATCATAGTAACAATGGATTTAGGCAAGAGTCATGATGAATACTAATATCAGTGGTTGGAGGTTTAGTAAGAGTTTCAAAGCATCTCCTATGAATTACTTATCAATTACAAAAGAGAAAGTAATTTTATAGTGGAGAAATATGAAGAGCATTATCCTAATCCTCTAATCAGAGTTAACATCCCCTATAAAGGGACAAATTAATATAATGGGACAAATTAATTCATGACTTTAGATACATGTACTGACAGAAACAGGGAGTCATGTCTGTGGTAGTGCTGACAAAAATGCATAACTTAAATATAATCATGGGGAATCATCAGGCAAATAAAAAACATGTGGCCTTCTACAAAATAACTGTCCTATGTCCTTCAAAAATGTAGTAAAATATAAGAAAAGCTGAGGAACTCTTACAGACTTAAACCATAAAAACTAAATGTAATGCATGACCCTGGCCTGGGCTCTGGACCAGTATAAAGAAAAAGCTAAAAAAAATTAAAAAATTTAAAAATCTAATGATGAAATTTAAATTATGGAATATAGATTAGGTAATATAAACATGTTAAATTTTATGATTCTCTAAGATAATCTTCTATGGTTCTCTAAGATAATCTTCTCATTCTTAGGAAATAAAACACTGAAAAATTTACCAATTAAGGGCCATAATTCCTGCAACCTAATTTCTTTTTTTTTTTTTTTTCCTTTTTTATTTTTTATTATACTTTAAGTTCTAGGGTACATGTGCATAACGTTTATATCATGTATAACTCCCCAATGCAATCCCTCCCTCCTCCCCCCTCCCCATGATAGGCCCCAGTGTGTGATGTTCCCCTTCCCGAGTCCAAGTGATCTCATTGTTCAGTTCCCACCTATGAGTGAGAACATGCGGTGTTTGGTTTTCTCTTCTTGTGATAGTTTGCTAAGAATGATGGTTCCAGATGCATCCATGTCCCTACAAAGGACGCAAACTCATCCTTTTTGATGGCTGCATAGTATTCCATGGTGTATATGTGCCACATTTTCTTAATCCAGTCTGTCACAGATGGACATTTGGTTGATTCCAAGTCTTTGCTATTGTGAATAGTGCCGCAATAAACATACGTGTGCATGTGTCTTTGTAGTAGAGTAATTTATAATCCTTTGGGTATATACCCAGTAGTGGGATGGCTGGGTCATATGGTACATCTAGTTCTAGATCCTTGAGGAATCGCCATACTGTTTTCCATAATGGTTGAACTAGTTTACAATCCCACCAACAGTGTAAAAGTGTTCCTATTTCTCCACATCCTCTCCAACATCTATTGTTTCCTGACTTCTTAATGATTGCCATTCTAACTGGTGTGAGATGGTATCTCATTGTGGTTTTGATTTGCATTTCTCTGATGGCGAGTGATGACGAGCATTTTTTCATGTGTCTGTTGGCTGTATGGATGTCTTCTTTTGAGAAATGTCTGTTCATATCCTTTCCCCACTTTTTGATGGGGTTGTTGTTTTTTTCTTGTATATTTGTTTGAGTTCTTGGTAGATTCTGGATATTAGCCCTTTGTCAGATGAGTAGGTTGCAAAAATTTTCTCCCATTCTGTAGGTTGCCTGTTCACTCTGATGGTAGTTTCTTTTGCTGTGCAAAAGCTCTTTAGTTTAATGAGATCCCATTTGTCAATTTTGGCTTTTGCTGCCATTGCTTTTGGTGTTTTAGACATGAAGTCCTTGCCCATGCCTATGTCCTGAATGGTACTACCTAGATTTTCTTCTAGGGTTTTTATGGTATTAGGTCTAACATTTAAGTCTCTAATCCATCTTGAATTAATTTTCGTATAAGGGGTAAGGAAAGGATCCAGTTTCAGCTTTCTACTTGTGGCTAGCCAATTTTCCCAGCACATTTATTAAATAGGGAATCCTTTCCCCATTTCTTGTTTTTGTCAGGTTTGTCAAAGATCAGATGGCTGTAGATGTGTGGTATTATTTCTGAGGACTCTGTTCTGTTCCACTGGTCTATTTCTCTGTTGTGGTACCAGTACCATGCTGTTTTGGTTACTGTAGCCTTGTAGTATAGTTTGAAGTCAGGTAGCATGACGCCTCCAGCTTTGTCCTTTTGACCTAGGATTGTCTTGGCAATGCGGGCTCTTTTTTGGTTCCATATGAACTTTAAAGCAGTTTTTTCCAATTCTGTGAAGAAACTCATTGGTAGCTTGATGGGGATGGCATTGAATCTATAAATAACCTTGGGCAGTATGGCCATTTTCACGATATTGATTCTTCCTATCCATGAGCATGGTATGTTCTTCCATTTGTTTGTGTCCTCTTTGATTTCACTGAGCAGTGGTTTGTAGTTCTCCTTGAAGAGGTCCTTTACATCCCTTGTAAGCTGAATTCCTAGGTATTTTATTCTCTTTGAAGCAATTGTGAATGGAAGTTCATTCCTGACTTGGCTCTCTGCTTGTCTGTTACTGGTGTATAAGAATGCTTGTGATTTTTGCACATTAATTTTGTATCCTGAGACTTTGCTGAAGTTGCTTATCAGCTTAAGGAGATTTTGGGCTGAGACGATGGGTTTTTCTAAATATACAATCATGTCATCTGCAAACAGGGACAATTTGACTTCTTCTTTTCCTAACTGGATACCCTTGATTTCTTTCTCTTGCCTGATTGCCCTAGCCAGAACTTCCAACACTATGTTGAATAGGAGTGGTGAGAGAGGGCATCCCTGTCTTGTGCCAGTTTTCAAAGGGAATTTTTCCAGTTTTTGCCCATTCAGTATGATATTAGCTGTGGGTTTGTCGTAAATAGCTCTTATTATTTTGAGGTACGTTCCATCAATACCGAATTTATTGAGCGTTTTTAGCATAAAGGGCTGTTGAATTTTGTCAAAAGCCTTTTCTGCATCTATTGAGATAATCATGTGGTTCTTGTCTTTGGTTTTGTTTATATGCTGGATTACGTTTATTGATTTGCGAATGTTGAACCAGCCTTGCATCCCAGGGATGAAGCCCACTTGATCATGGTGGATAAGCTTTTTGATGTGCTGCTGAATCCGGTTTGCCAGTATTTTATTGAGAATTTTTGCATCGATGTTCATCAGGGATATTGGTCTAAAACAAAGATACAACATACCAGAATCTCTGGGACACATTTAAAGCAGTGTGTAGAGGGAAATTTATAGCACTAAATGCCCACAAGAGAAAGCAGGAAAGATCTAAAATTGACACTTTAACATCACAATTAAAAGAACTAGAGAGGCAAGAGCAAACACATTCAAAAGCTAGCAGAAGGCAAGAAATAACTAAGATCAGAGCAGAACTGAAGGAGATAGAGTCACAAAAAACCCTCCAAAAAATCAATGAATCCAGGAGTTGGTTTTTTGAAAAGATCAACAAAATTGATAGACCGCTAGCAAGACTAATAAAGAAGAAAAGAGAGAGGAATCAAATAGACGCAATAAAAAATGATAAAGGGGATATCACCACCGACCCCACAGAAATACAAACAACCATCAGAGAATACTATAAATGCCTCTACGCAAATCGACTAGAAAATCTAGAAGAAATGGATAATTTCCTGGACACTTACACTCTCCCAAGACTGAACCAGGAAGAAGTTGAATCCCTGAATAGACCAATAACAGGCTCTGAAATTGAGGCAACAATTAATAGCCTACCCACGAAAAAAAGTCCAGGACCAGATGGATTCACAGCTGAATTCTACCAGAGGTACAAGGAGGAGCTGGTACCATTCCTTCTGAAACTATTCCAATCAATAGAAAAAGAGGGAATCCTCCCTAACTCATTTTATGAGGTCAACATCATCCTGATACCAAAGCCTGGCAGAGACACAACAAAAAAAGAGAATTTTAGACCTAATTTCATATGATATAGAACAAATTATATCACAGACACACCCACCCACCCACACACATAAACACAGACAGAGACAGAAATTTCTTTCAAATTTTCTGTAAGTTTGAGATTATTCCAAAGTATATATATATATATGTGAAGTTCAACCAACAATTATGGTAATAAGAATCAGTAGCAAAAGATTCAAAATTTTTGTAGATAAAATAGTAAAGGTTTATTTCCCACTCTAATTACACATTCACTTTGGATTTGTTTCATGTAATTACCCCCATGTCATTTGAACTAGATTGAAGTCACCACTGCAAACGGATCAGAAGATGTGTCGGAACACGGATTCAATCTTAAAGCTTCTATTTGGAAATGATACATGTAAACAGCTGTTCACAATTCGTTGGCCAAAGTATACAGGAAAGTGTTATTCTACAATGTGTACCTTTTTAGATGGATTTTAATTTTTCAATTTCATTTTTAATGTGTTTAAAGTTATATGATTTTAGAGCAAAACAATCAAACATAATTAACATGTGTTCAGCTTATTTGTAAAATATTAGAAAATTAACTATGTTAAAGTCTGAAAAAGGCAAATGAAAGAAATTTTATGTGAATGAATGTATTTTAGCCAATTGGGTAGTTACACTAAATATGTCTTTGATTTGAATTATATCAAAATTATTTTTACTTCTATTTTTATTGGTGAGTCATCAAAATGAGAGTAATTAATATGTGTTCTAAAAGCATTTAAGATGAATTCTCAAATCTCAACTAGATTCACATTTTAAAATACACAGACTTGATTCATGAACTCCACAGGAGTCAATGTAGTGAAATAATTATAATCAAAGACTTTAGACCTCTCAGTTTAAACATGAATTCCATAACTCAGTAGCAGTATTACCTTGGGTTAGCTCCTTAAACTATTAAAACCTGTGCCTCTGTTTTGTAATTTATATTATTATTTATGTAAATGATATTATTGTTCTTACCTTAGAGATGTGTTATGAGCACAAAGTGAGTTAACTTTTTTTTTTTTTTTTTTTTGAGACAGTGTCTCCGTTGTCAGACTGGAGTGCAGGGGCATGATCTCGGCTCACTGCAACTTCCGCCTCCCGAGTTCAAGCGATTCTCCCGCCTCAGCCTCCCGAGTAGCTGGGACTTCAGGCGCCCGCCACCATGCCCAGCTAAATTTTGTATTTTTAGTAGAGACAGGGTTTCACCATGTTGGCCAGGATGGTCTTGATCTCTTGACCTCATGATCTGCCCGTGTTGGCCTCCCAAAGTGTGAATTAACATTTATGCAAGGCCTGGAATATGGCAAGCTTTCAATAAGTATTTATTGAATAGAAATGTTTTCGTAAGCCATTATGAAGGTCAGTAATATACTGATACAGTGTTAGTCTCATGATGTCATGGTGATGTAGACTGAAAATTTGGAGGTCTGCATGGTGATACTTGTGACATTTATTGGCAACTGACTTTTCTGATCTGTGTAATGAAGAGACTCATCATTGACCTTATTTCATACAGTGATTATGGAACTGGAGACAAAGTTTGTGAGAGTTTTAAGTAAAAAATAAAAGCACTCTACAAATTTATGCTTTTCAATATAATATTTGGAAAAATTAGGTAAGTACTCTATGTGTAGAACACATTGACATATGAATACATGCTTCAGATGTTTAGATGGACTAATTGGACAGAAAATATAGCACATTCGTTTAAAGCAGCCATTAACAAACATTTTCAGGCTGAGCACGGTGGCTCATGCCTGTAATCCCAGCACTTTGGGAGGCCGAGGAGGCGAATCACGAGGTTAGGAGTTCGAGACCATCCCAGCCAACATGGTGAAACCCTGTCTCTACTGAAAATACAAAAATTAGCAGAGCATGGTGGCATGTGCCTGTAATCCCACCACTCAGGAGGCTGAGCCAGGAAAATCACTTGACCCCAGGAGGCAGAGGTTGCAGTGAGCTGAGATCACACCACTGCACTCCAGCCTGGGAGACAGAGTGAGACTCTGTCTCAAAAAAAAAAAAAAAAAAAAAAAAAAAAAATTCTTTACAGAGCTAGATAATAAATATTTCTGACTTTGCCCACATACAATGGGCTTAACCATTGTAGTGAGGAAAGGCGTCCCATAGACTATTTAATCAAATGGGTATAGCTGTGTACTTTTAAAAATTATGCCTACCCCTGGTTTAAAGGAAGAACTCTGAGGATTGACTGATTTTTTTTTTAAATCCTAGCATTGCCATTTAATGAACAGATGAACCTGGGAGAGTTGCCAGTCTGTGCCTGCACTTTTTCCTCCAAGAAAGATAAAAAGAAAGAAAGAAAGAAAGAGAGAGACAGAGAAAGAGAAAGAGAGAGAGAGAAAGAGAGAAAGAAAGAGAAAGAAAGAAAGAAAGAAAGAAAGAAAGAGAAGAAAGAAAGAAAGAAAGAAAGAAAGAAAGAAGGAAAGAAAGAAAGGAAGGAAGGAAGGAAGGAAGGAAGGAAGGAAGGGAAAAGAAAGAAAAGAAAAGAAAAGAGAAAAGAAAAGAAAAGAGAGAAAAGAAAAAGAGAAAGAAAGAAAAAAGTGAAGAAAGAAAGGAATTTAATTGGGCTGTTGTGAGCATTAAAATGACTTAAACGGGTAAAGTACTTATTTCAGTTCTGGCATATATTAATTCCTATACAAGGGTATATTATTGCTATTGGGTGATGCAGAGTTAAAGGAGAGTTAGAATTCTGGATGACTCTATATTTTATCTGACATCCATGCCAACGTTATAAATATCATATTGTTCCAAACGTTGTCTTTGGAGTTCCTGGCATGACTACTTGTCTATTATAATGTCCAGACTGATTAATTCAAATAAATTATTTGGCTGAAGTTGGTTATCAAGTTAATCATAGATTGTTGCCAATTTTAAGTGAGTCATTGCATGTGAAAGTAATCTGGTTGCTAAGAAAACAGAAAGCATACTCAGTATTGTTTTTTGTATGATATAAAAACGATGAAGTCTTGTGAGAAATATACACACAGTGTTTAGAATCAAAGGACTAGTGTCTGATCTTGGCTCTAGCATGTATTACCCTTGTTCAAAAAAATTACCTCTTCTCGGGAGGCGGAGCTTGCAGTGAGCTGAGATCCGGCCACTGCACTACAGCCTGGGCGACAGAGCGAGACTCCATCTCAAAAAAAAAAAAAAAAAAAAAAAAAAAAAAAAAAAAAAAAATTACCTCCTCTTTCTCTTAAGTGATATATGTATTGAAAACCACATAATGTACAAGGATGCTATAAAACAAAACAAAAGTGAAAATGTGTGAAAGTACTTTCTAAACTGTTTTTCAAATATTATTTATTATTAATTGACCATGAAGCATTTCCTTTTTTGCAAATTTAAACTCAATCTGTGTGTTTAAACACTGTATTTACCCTAAAGGTAACTGAGTCCTTGCATTCACAGAAAAAGTGTATTATTAAGGATACAAAGTTAACACATTGAAAATATGTAGTGAATTTATAAAAGTTAAAATACATCTTATGACTTTGACTTGAAGGTGCTATAGATTATCAGGAAAGTGGGAGGAGGGAGAGGAATGGAATTGACAGGAAGTTTATTAAGGAGAGGCTTACAGAACAGAAAAAGTGGCTGGGGTTTTGAGGGATTATTGAAATGTGGATGCTAGTGATTTCCAACCCTGGCAGTTGATTAGCATCTCCTTAGAAGTTTTAAAAATATACCAAAGCTTGGCACCTGCCTTAGATTCCAACTGCTTTTTTTTGAAGATCTCCAGTTATTGCAAGCATTCAGCTGAGTAGAGAACCACTGGGTAACAAGCTACAAATTGATGCTGTTGTTGCAATACTTGAGCGTGTGTTAAAAAATGAACAATCTTAGTCTCATTTCAAGACTCGCTGAGCCTAAATCTCCCCTTTAAAATGTTAGAATTAACCTGAACAAAATCACAGATGAGAATAAAAAGCCAAGTCATCATCAAGCAGAAACATGCAGCTTCGCTGCAAATCCCCTACCAACAATGGATATCTCAAAAGGGCATTTGGTCTTTTTTCTGTTCTACATTCTGATACTTCAAGTAGTTTCTTGATTGAAAGTACACAGATTCAGTAAAACTTTAACACTAAATTAATGAATTATCTATTTAATATAGTTTCACAGGAATTTTTACATCATTTTCATCTATAAAGATAATAAGCTAAATAAATTTAAATGTAGCATGAAGGTGGAAGATGGGTGATACTTGTGACATTTATTGGGTTGGGTTGATCTCATGGAGGTAGTTAGAGAGAAGAATGACAGAATGACAGACATCAGAGGCCAGGAAGAGGGCTATGTGACAACAAAGTAGCATCTGAGAGTTCAGGTCGTCTGTCCTACAACTTTAAGATCCCGAAATTTACCACAATCACACGGGCCTGGAAGAATATTAGGTAAAATTATAGCCCAGCAAGAACATTTATTTCAGGTGAGTGAGATTATAAGCAGAGGATCCAGTTAAACTGTGCCTTGAATTCTGATCTAGAAAGTCTGTGAAACAATAAATAGGTGACATCTGAAGGCACTACATTTGTGGTAGTTTCTTTTTTAACGTAGAAAACTATCAGCAGTTTTCACTTTTGGGCCAAATGAGAAGAAGTATGGCTGAGTTCCTTCCCATCTCTGAAGTGCCCTGATCCCATAAGTCTTTGGTTCCATAATCAAGATACATTTTACTTTGGAAAGGCTCTCTATATCACAGCCTACAGGTGAACCTCAACATTTGCAGGGCACATTCATGTAAAAGGAGAGTCTAAAAATTCATGCAGCCTCATGCTTAAAAATTGGAGGACTTAGAATTGTTAAAATGTCTATACTACCCAAAACAACCCACAGATTCAATGCAATTCTTATCAAAATTCCAGAGATTGTTTTTCTAGAAATAGGAAAAAGTTCTAAAATGTATAATATAATTTTAAAATAACTCAAATAGCAAAAATAATCTGAAAAAGAAGACCAAAGTTGGAAGCCTCACATTTTCTGATTTCAAAACATACTTTAAAGTAATAGTAATCAAGACAGTATGATGTTGGCATAAAGACACACATATAGCCGATGGAACAGAAGAGAGAAGCCAGAAATAAAACCTTGCGTATGTGTCCAAATGGTTTTCAACAAGGGTGTCAAAGGCTACACCATGGGGAAAGAACGGTCTCTTCAACAAATGGTACTGGGAAAACTGGATATCCATGTATGATAGAATGAAATTGGACTCCTACTCTATATTATATAAAAGTAATGCAAAATGAATTGTAGGCCTAAACCTAAGAACTAAACTATAAAACTTCTAGATAAAATCCTAGAAGAAATACTTCAAGACATTGGATTTGGCAATGATTTCTTTAATGTGGCACCAAAAACAGGCAACAAAAGAAAACAGAAACAAATGGGATATCAAACTCAAAAACTGTGTATCAAAAGAAATAATCAGCAAAGTGAAAAGGCAACATATAGAATGCGAGAAAATATTTGAAAATCATATATCTGATAAGGGGTCACTATTCATAATATATAAGGGAACTCTATAACAAAAACAAACAAAACCAATTTTTAATAAATGGGCAGAGGACTTCAGTAGCAATTCTCCAAAGAAGATATACCAATGATCAACAAGAATATATAACAATGTTGGACATCACTAATCATAAGATAATTCCAAATCAAAACCAAAATGAGATATTACCTTATACCAGTTAGGGTGGCCACTATCCAAAGAAGAGAAAATAAAAAGTGCTGACAATGATTCATAGAAATTGGAACCTTTGTGCTTTGCTAATGAAAATAAAAATTGGTGCAGCCATTATGAAAAACAGTAGGAATGTTACTAAAAAATTAACGATAAAATTACCATGTGATGTCACAGTCTCACTTCTGGGTATATATCCAAAATAATTTAAGCAGAATCTTGAAGATATATTTGCACAAGTATATTAATTGCAGGATTATTAACCTTGTCTATGCAGTGGAAGCAATACAAATGCTCATAGATAGATGAATGGATAAAGAAAATACAGTGGAATATTATGCACCCTTAACAAGGACATCCTGACACATGCAACAACATGGGTGTATCTAGAGGACATTATGCTAATGGAAATAAACCAGTTATAAAAGGATAAAATGCTGTATGGTTTAACTCATATAAAGTACCTAAAATACTCAGAATGATGGAAACAGAAGGTTGAAATAGGTAGCTGTCAAGGACTAGAGGAAGGAGAGGGAAATCAGTGTTTAGTGGGCATAGAGCTTCAGTTTTATAAGATGAAAAATTCTAGACATCTTTTGCACAACAATATAAATGTACCCAACACTTCGTAACTACATGCTTCAAAATGATCAAATGGTAAATTTGTTATACGTTTCTTATCACAGTAAAAAAGGTAACAATAGTCCAAGTGAGACCTTTTAGAAATAAGCACACCAATACCTAGGTCAGTTTTTAAAAAATACATGTGACAAATCAACTCTGTGTTTTCTTTAGCAGAGCTTAAGATACTGCTGTATCAAACACTCAGTATGTCAAAGATATAAAAGGATCAAAAAATGACAGAATGTATACATTTTAGAAAACTGACACAGTGGGATCATTTGGAAACAAAAGTTTTTAGATGCATTGTAAATGAATGATTTCTGCATTTCTTTTGAAAGTATTTCTTGATCTTAACGAAAATCAATATAATTCTTCCATTATAGATTCAGAATACAATTATATAATTGTCTCCTGTTCTTCATATGATTAACACTTGATCAAACAGCAACATGGAAAGTTGCTTAGGTCACTTGCTAGTCAACAATCTAGTTTTCTTTATATATCTAAGATGCCAACATACACTTGCTGAAACCACAAGTTTACAACTACTTATATATGGTAATGTGGAGGACAATTTTTGTTTGCATTCCTTGAGAACATCATTTGTCAACTATATTAAGATAATAAGATAATTAAGAAGACCAATAATATTCAAAGCTAGTGGAATTGAACCACTGGTTGTAGAGACTCCTTACCCTGGACAGGTTTTTAATGCTCTTCCAGGCACACTGTAAAGGATTTAATCAATCTAGCCTACACATGTGGATAGCCTTTCATAAGAAAAAATGGGGTTTCACAAGAGAATGGGTTTTTCATAAGAAAAATGAGGTTTCCTAAAAAAAGTTTTTTTCCATTAAAAAAAAAAAAAAGCCATAAGGGCTAACCATTATTTATAAAACTGCTGCTTTTAACTTTTATCTGCAAAAAGTCTTTGTGACAATTAGACAAGATAATACATAGGAAAAATAGTTATCAAACTATAAAAGCCCATAATAATGTAAACCATAATTGCAATTTAGAACTAACCATACTCTTATTTAGCCCTAGGATTTGGTTCTACTTAGAGCCTCATGAACCATTTCCTTCAAATGTTTAGATTTGCCAATAATTGTCTAATTAGACCATATTCTGATTTGCTTCTTTGACTTAATCATTGTGACACTTTGGACACAATTCAAAAAATAAACGTATTCAAATCACACAAAGTGAGAAATTATTATACAGTTGGCGAGTATATATTTATTTTTATTTTATTTCTTCCTAATGGTCGAGGATGTTTTAATTAAAAAAATATTTATCAGTAGTTGCCTGATTTCTCATCTTAATTAGTTGTTACACTGTATGGCAAAACTAGTCTGACTTCAATGCCCTGTAATCATTTTACTTTTTATTTTTAAAATATTTTTTATATTGACAGATAAAACATGTATATGTTTATGGTGTATAACATGATATTTTGAAATATATACACATTGTGGAATGTCTCACTTGAGCTAATTAACATATGCATTAACTCATTTTTTGTGGTAAGAACACAAAATCTACTCTCTTAGTGATTTTCATGAATATAATACATTGTGATTAAATGTGGTCACCAAGTTGTACAACACAGCTCTGAAACTAATTCTTTCTAACTGAAGTTTTGTGTCCTTTGGTCAACATCTTTCCACTTACCCTCCACAGACCGAGCCTCTGGTATCTACTATTTTACTTTCCAAATTTTTTTCTATAACTTCAACTTTTTTAGATTCTACATATAAGCATATCATGTGGAATTTGTCTTTCTTCTCTGGCTTTTAGTGAGAAAAGTTCTTCCTCAAAATTCATGAGCATGTTGTCCTGTCATTACCACTAAGGAAGGCACAAGAGGAGATAGCTATCCTCTAGTGTAGCAAAGCCATTCTTAGGAGCGTGCAACCACCACTCCAATGAGGCCTGCTGCATTTCATTTTCCTCTGCCACCACCACCCATATTGAATCTGTGAGCTCTTTGGAAGCAGGGATTACATCTTGTTCACCATTACATTCTCAGCATCTGATTCTGTATCAGGTATTGAAGTCTCCTGTGCCCAAATCTTGTTGAACTCCAAATCATCAGGAAAAGGAAACCAGAAAGAGGAAAACCAGTGGTTTGTTTTTGTTTTTCTCTTCTAGAAACATTTACCAAATAGGCTTGCTGTTTGTGAAATAGGCTTCCTGAATTAAATTTAAGGATTCTTGTGCCATATTCTGGTCGTTAATCATGCTGCTTATTTGAGCATTACTTCCTGGTTTTGTCTTTTCACATGGTTTAATCTACTCATACATCCTAGTTGCATGTTAAATAACTCTCCTAATTATTGATTACTTTGTTTTCTTATATTCATTAATTTCACAAATATTTTTTGAGTGACTATATCATGTGTAGGTCATTTAAACAGTGTTGAAGTCCCTCATCTCAGGGACACCTAGTAGAGGGGTAGACACAGTAAAAAAATAAACACATAAAAAGCCAGGTTGTAAATATTTGGTCAACAGTGACAAGGATGGGAGAACGAACTTACATAGAATAGTTTGGAAAGCCCTCTCTGATAAGATGGTATTTGAGAAGATGTCTGGAGTAAGAGAAATCAATGAAGTCTTTTTTATTTATTTATTTATTTATTTTTTTGGCGGGGGGGAGGTGGTGGTGTGGGGAAGACTGTTTTAATCAGTGGCAATAGGATGGCCAAAGGCCCCAAGCTAGAGATAACATGTTTGTGTGATTGAAGACCATTAAGAAGAACCATGGGAACACACACGGACGTAAACGTGGGAAAAATAGATACTGCAGACTACTAGAGGGGGAAGGGAAGGAGGAAGACATGGGTAAAAAACTACCCTTTGAGTACTAACCCACTACCTGGGTGACTAGATCCATACCCCAAACCTGGACATTATACAATATATCCACATAAAAAATCTGCACATGTATTGAAATTAAAAAAGAAAAAAAACACCCGTGAAACTAGAGCTGAATGAGAAAGAGGCAGAGGAGTAGAGTATGAGGTCTCTGAGTTATTGGATAGGCAATGTACGTCATATTTTATAGGTCATGGTGGATTTGCATTTTATTAATTGTATAGGAAGCCACTGAGAATCTTTGAGCAGATAATCTGATTTTAATTATTTTTGGAATAACTCTGAGTTCCATGTAAAGAAACTAATGGGCACAAGAATAGAGGGCATTGTGATAGTCCAGGGTAGAGATAAGTGCCAGAACCTAGAGAGATAAGGGTGACAATATCTAGAAAATTCAGATTCTCAATATATTTTGAATGTAGAATAAATAAGATTCAAATTTACCAGTAATTGGACACAGGGTGTGAAATAAAGAAGGAATCAACTACAATTACAGTATTTTTAGAATGAACAGATTTTATAATGTAATTTTCATGTATTAGATTTGAAGACTATTCAGGGAAGGGTAAATCTGAAGAAATCAATCGAGGGTTTAGTTTTGGATGTGTCTTTTTTGGGCTGCCTGTTAATGAAAGGTGATGTTAGTTGAGAGATCAGGACTGAAGACATAACATTGAAAGGCATAAGTGAATAAATATTATTTAAAGCACGTGCATATCGTGGCTTAAGTCATGAGTGGCCTCTGTCCTCTGGCCCGGATTAGACTCTCAAACTCTCTGTCACATGTGCTGTCTACACAGTTGCACCCAGTCCAAATAATCCATCTCATCTCTTAGATTAGGTTTTATTAACTCGAGAAAGAAATCCGAGGATCATTACAATCCTCATGCCAAATAAGTTCCTCTCTTTTTCAGTCTTAAATCACATTAGTGTTGGCAGTGATATCACACTATCAAAGAGAATTCAGTCGTTCTCAGTTAAACCCTTGACTCTTTGAAAAATGGCATTTATTGACCACCCCATCCTATTAGATTTTTTAAAATATCTAAGTGTGGAAGCACATATTTATTTATATCATATTTTCTATTGATAAAATCAACAACTTGTTATTCGAAAAAACAACAAAGGGTGAGCTTCTATCTGTGATTTTGCTTTTGTAAACCAAAAATACAATTCTAAGCCACCAATTGACTGAATGGACCCGCTCTTGACCAAGGGGATCCCAAAGAAACCTGAAAAACAAGTTTGGACCATGATGGCAAGCGAAGGTTGAGCCTCATCATACCTCCTCCCTTTGGAATTTAAACACAACTGACCAGCATTAACATAAAAACAGAGACCTTAGATGGACAAAAGAGTAGCAATAAGATATCAATTTCCAAACTGACTCAGGTATAGTCAAATAGCAGACCCTGAAAGAAATCAAAGTATATTTTACCCCCAAATATATTTTTGATATATTTTGAAATGGCCCTGGTAAGCTGTCTCCTGTGGGAGAAATTTGCATTCTGTAAAGAATCTCCTTTCCCTACTAGGTTTCTTCTGGAGAGTCTGACACTTTTTAAAGTTCCATAAGGGACATTCACTATCTAATCTCCCTGAAACCTGCAACCTGGAGGCTTCAGCTACATGACAAGAACATTGGATTCCAAAACCCCCTGATCTTATTAACTCAAGCTGACTTCAACTCTTCAAGCAGAGCTTAACTTTTTCTACCTATTGCCAATTAGGAAATCTTTGAATCCATCTATGACCCGGAAGCCCCCACTTCAAGATGTTCTGCCTTTCTGGGCCAAACCAATGTATACCTTACATGTATTGATTTATGTCTTTGCCTGTAAAGACATAAATGCATAAAATCAAGTTGCAACCTGACTACCTTGGGCACATGTTCTCAGGACTTCCTGAGACTATGTCATAGACCATGGTAGTTTACACTTTCTATATGTGCCCAAATCTGAGAAGTTAAAATATCTTGTTTGCCATTTTTATTACTTGCTAAGTATATTTCTTTCTTCTGCTTCTCATATTAGTTGGTTCATTTAAAGAGCTTTGGATTTTTATTTCTACTATTAAAAGCTCCCTTTATACACTGTTATATAATGTGCACATATTTCAGATCTTGTTTCAACTCATTCTGTATAAACAGTAAGGGTATCAAAAAATTATTCTCATAAAATTCTTAAAGCTTTAAGATCAACTTGGAGAGAAAGGTCTTCTATTTGTAACTCTCTGATTTGGGTAAATCATTCAGATTTGTAAAGAAAGATTCAACTAATAGTTAAGTCCTGCATGCTTGTTTTCTGTTTGTCTTCCAACTGAAGAAAAGTTTTTACAGCAATTATGTGTATAACTGTTACTTTACTACATGTAGGTACAAATATGTTTTACTAAACATGTAGGTTTCAGTTTTAGAAAATAGCATTCTGCTCTTAGCATTCAGAAATTTCAACTAAAAACTGGAGTGCTTAAAAATTAAATGGCTAGGGCAATGGTTTTCAGATGGACCTTCAGGAATGGGTCCCAGAAAAAGATTATCAAACAGGTCCACCAGGATCACACCTTCCATTCCATAGTCAAAAAAGTGGAAAACAAAGAGGCAGGCATGTGGTCTACATGGGTTCAAAAGTCACAAAGAGATCAGAGAACCAAAAAGCCACTGTTGCTTCCACCTCAACATTCTCTGGATAAACATGAAAATAATGAATGGACTTTCAAAATCTCTACTCATTTTCTACATATCTAAGTGCAATTATCTACTGCGTACAGATTTTTCTTTAGAAATCTTAACAACAATCTGAAATGTTGATCCTGAAAATTTTCAATATTGGTATAACCACAGCATCAAGAAGAAGGAATTCCTACTTTCCTTCTGTCTCTCATATACCACACAAATTAAGAAAGCCAACTTTGATGTAGAACTTTCATATATGGGTCATGTAGATTCTGTAGAAGAGAGACATCTTTTAGCAAGAGTTTGGAATGGTTATGTACCAATTGACAGTTATCCAACATCCTTGCTTTTATCTTACAGCTTCCTTACTAACCTTCTATATATATTCAAACTTCCAAGCAACATGCTTCCATGCAACATAACTCTGCCACACAAGCAAAAACATGCTTACCTTTTCCATTAATGGTAGTCCTTCAATGGGCATGACATTCATCTCTAGATGATGCCATTCCTCTGCTTATTTCTAATTCTACCTTAACAGAGTGAAAAAACCTATGGTTGACTATGACTGTAAACTAGTAAAGAAAGTAGTAGGTAAATTGTAAACAGAAGAATGAAACTTAACATGCATTTAAGAAAGTAAATAGAGGCAGTTACTAAAATTCATATCTGCAAATATACATAAGATGTAGTTGTTATGTCTAATCTCCTCTTATGCTTATTCAGTGCTCCCTATTTTTCAGTAAGCAAGTAATCACATTGGGGCAATTTATCTGCTAGGAAGACCAAAACTTTTAATAATGAGGTCTCTGGCTCTTCAGTAGTTCTGCTACTATTTGGCTGCCATGGGCTTTCTTTTTTTCTTTTTCTCTTTTTCTCTTTCTTTTTTTTTTTTTTTTTTAACTTTAACTACTGGATAACTGGATATAGAATTTATTGGGAGGCAGCCAATATATATTCTCCCATCTTTGCCCCCCATTATTAAAATAGCAATTCAATTTTTCATTGATAATCAAAATCAAGTACATCAGCCAAAATAGTAATGTCACCTTTTCTTACTTTTTCAGTGACAGGTAACCATCAACATAGCGAGATAACATTGAATCTTCTTGTTCAATAGAAATATTGTTGTGAATGCTGGTGGAATGCATACTCTCTTTGAAGGAAAATGCCACTAAACAACACATTTTTAGAAATAATATATAATAAAATTATTAAAAATAAAGCTAAAGGATGATACGAAATCCATGTATCAGAAGTTTAGTGAGAAAGGCAGGAGAATGGATGGTGAAACAGCACCAGGTGCAGGCAGCAGTGTTGGTAACAATCAGTTGTGTTCATGGAAGTCTACTTTATGGTTTATACCTCGCATATAAATTATATACCTTTTTTGTCATACACTAAATATTATGCAATACAACTTAAAAATGCCATGTAATTTAGGATAGACCTAATATTCATGGTATGTACATTTGATAAAATAGGTTGTTGTTTTTTTTTTCTTTTTAAGCAACTGGGTATAATGGTATTTATTATCTACACTGTATTATGCATAAGAAATACAATATTTAAATATATTTAAAGTTTTATATTTTTTGTTTTCAAGTGCTAAATCTAAATTTTGTTTCTAATAGCTTTGCAAAACTTAGAATCTACATGTATGCCAAAAAATTTGATACTTTAAATAAAATAAACTGTCAAACATTTGCAAAACATCTTACAGGTACAAAAACATAATTCAATTTCAAGGATATATTGATTTATTTTACCTCTTGGCAAGCGGTACGCACTCTGGTACATCAATCTATAGCTACTTTTTACTTTCATTAATTTTGAATCGTGATATTGAATAGAACATATACAAGTTTAAGTTTGCAAATGTTATCATTTTATGAACTTTAGAATTATTTCAACACAATAAGCTCCACTCATTTAAAATTTCCTTAAGTTGGTCATTTGTGGTCACATTTATAGAAAAAGATTAACTTCATGGGAGCTACATATATCATAACACAGCATAACTTATAGCAAATGTAATCTTAAGAAACCTAATGCTTTTTCTATTATCAAATATGTGTCTACACAATCCTGATGTGACATGCTTTTGTATTACAGAAAGTAAAATATTTTTCTTTATTAAAAGTATTAGGAAGACATGTACAACTTACGAATATCATCCCTACCCATTTAAGTAATATGGGCTAACTTGGCGGATCTCTTGATGCTGTTTTTATAAAGTATTATTTTTTCATAAAATTTGATTCTACAGAGGAAGGGGAAAGAGCCAACTTCCATTTCTTAATCCCTTGTGCCACTTAACTCAGAGTCTGTTGCACCAGCTATTGTGATAGGTACTGGGAGATGAGAAGATGAAAAAGTTACAGGTAGTCTGCAAGATTCAGTAACTTTATAATAGCAAACATAGGGCTAGCATTTGTGAAGTGCTTACAATGTGTTAGGTAATTTTATAAGTGCTTTTCTCTACTAACTAATTTAATCCTCCAAGCAACTTTTTGAGTCTGACTTTTATTTAACTCAACATAAAAGTGGACTAGAAAGATTAATTTTCTTACCCAAGGGCAAGGAATTTAGAGGTTTAAATCTAGACAGTCTGGTTTAAATCTTTTATGTCAACTTCCTTGGAGACAAACAAATATATGTAATGAGAATAATGTTAATGGTAGTATTAGTAGTTGGCATTTTTAAAAGATGCTTCTCCACTAAGATTAGAAGCAAGGCAAGGATACCCTGTCTTATCTCTTCTTTTTAACATCATATGGAAGTCTTAGATACTGCAATAAGACAAGAAAAGGAAATAAAACATATACAGACTGAGAAGGAAGAAATAAAACTATTCACAGAGGACATGATTATGCATGGAAAAAATCTGAAAGTATTGACAAAAAAATAGTGTGATAGCTTATTCCCATAATCTCAGCTACTTGGGAGGTCAAGACTGAAGTATTGCTTGAAGCAAGCAGTTCATGACCAGTAGTCAACATGGTAAGATCTAGTCTTTAAAGAAGAAAACCATTATTACATGTGGGAAAGACACATATTTAGGGAAGTAGGTAAGAAAAGATTACTGAAAATTGTGGGAACATATATTGAAACATCAGCCATCAAATCACAAGAGTAACAAATTTTATAACCAGGATGAAATGGACCCATTCGTTAAAGACACAAGCTAACAAAACCCACAGCAAAAAAAAAAAAAAAAAAATAGTCCATCTTTTAAATAGGCTTACTTGTATTAAGGAATTTGTATTAATTAATAACCTTCCAAAATGAAAACACCAGGCTCAGATGGGTCCAACGGTGAATTCTACCAATCATTTAAAGAAGAAATGATACCAATTCTCTATAAACTCTTTCATATGTTAGAAACAGAGGGTTTACTTTCTAATCAATTCTAAGAGGCCAGAATTACCCTAATATCAAAATTAGACAAAGACACTATAAGAAAATTAGAGATCAATATCTCTCATGAACAGAAATGCAAAAATCCTCAACAAAATAGTAAATCAAATATAATAATGTGTGAAAAGATACATCATAAGCAAGTGAAATTTATCCTAAGTATGCAAGCCTGGATGAATGTTTTAAAATCAATTAATGCAATCTTATCACATCAATAGACTATAGAAAAAATACATAATCATGTTGATAGTTACAGAAAAGTTGACTGACAAAATCCAAGACATGTTCAACACTCTCAGCAAACCAGAAATAGATGAAAAATTACTCAACTGGAAAAGGACTTCTGTGAAAAACCTGCATCTAGCAGCATACTTAATTTTAAGAAACAACACACTTCTCCACTAAGATTAGAAGCAAGGCAAGGATACCCTGTCTTA
This sequence comes from Trachypithecus francoisi, assembly GCF_009764315.1. NCBI lineage: Eukaryota > Metazoa > Chordata > Mammalia > Primates > Cercopithecidae > Trachypithecus > Trachypithecus francoisi. The sequence continues at coordinate 33,355,564 of NW_022681462.1, forward strand.
TCACTTCTTTTCAACAAACAGGACTTCATATGGAAGTCCTAGATAATGCAATAAGACAAGAAGAGGAAATAAAACATACAGACTGAGAAGGAAGAAACAAAACAATTCACAGAGGACATAATTATGCATGCAAAAAAATATGAAAGTATTGACAAAAAAATCTCAGAGTGGTGGCTTATTCCCATAATCCCAGCTACTTGGGAGGCCAAGACTGAAGTATTGCTTGAGGCAAGGAGTTCATGACCAGCAGTCAACACGGTAAGATCTAGTCTCTAAAAAACTGTAAATTAATTAATTAATTCATTAATAACTTAGTCAGTCATGGTGGCATACACCTGTATTCTCAGATATTCAGGAGGTTGAAGCAGGAGGGATATTGTGCCACACACAAGCCTGAGAGGTGGAGTGAGACATCAAGACATTGTTTCTTAAAAAAAAGAAAAAAAGAAAAGAAAGAATTGATAGAAAAAAATCATGTAACTTATATGTCATTATAACAAGGTTGAAGGATAAAAGGTTAATATACAAAAGTCAATTGCTATACTAGAAATAAACAAGTAGAATTTGAAATTAAAAAGGCATTACCATTTACATTAGCATTGCCCCCAAATATAATACATAGGTATAAATCTCACAAAATATGTATAAGACCTTTATGAGAAAGATTAAAAATTGATTAAAGAAATTAAAGAAGTAAATAAATGAAAAGATATTCCATGTTCATAGAGAGGAAGACTCAAATCTTTTTTTCTGTTTCAGTTATGACAGTCTCTGTTTTTTTAAAGATAATAAATACAGTTACTTTTTTTTAATACTCTTGCCTGAAAATTCTCATGGCTTTGTTAATTGTGGGTCAGTTTTGACTGTTTGGGTTTTCTTCTCATTATGGTTGTATTTTCTTGCTTATTTGCATACATAATTAATTGAATAAATACTAGGCATTGTAAATTGTACTTGATGGATACTGAGTATCTCTGAATTCCTATAAATTTTCTGAGGTAGTGTTCTGAAACACTTAAAATACTTTTAAGCTTTATGATCCCTTCAGAAATAGCTTTTTAAAAAATAATTGAGATAAATATTTTATATACCAAAAAATATTCAATTTTAAAGCATACAACTTGGCAGATTTTAACCATATTCTAAAAGCTTGCTATCATTCGACTAATTCCAAAACATGTTTATCATCCCACACGCACACACATAAAAAAAATCCCAAGTACCCATTAGGAATAATTCCTGATATCTACACTCACCAAGGTAACCAACACCATTAATTTCGTATACATTCATTCATTCTTGCTATTTCATATAAATGGAAACCCATTATATGTGGTCTTCTATGTCTGGGTTTTTTTTTTTTTTACATAATAGTTTCAAGATCCATCAATATTGGACCAGAAAGCAATACTTCATTTTTTATGGCTGAATAACATTTTATTTCATGAATTATACCTTTTTAAATTAATTCATCAGTTGATGGACATTTGAGTTGTTTCTAAATTTTGGCTGCTATGAATAATGCTACTATGAACATGGTATACAGGTTTTTGTGTGAACATAAATTTTCAATTCTTTTTGCTATATATATAGGAGTGGGATTTGTGGGTTATATGGAAACTGTCAAAATATGGAAACTGCCAAAATATGTTTAAAAGAAAGCTGTACCATTTTGCATTGTTCTCAGCAAAGTGTGAGGCCCCTAATTTCTCTTCATCATCATTGATGCTTGCAAGTTTCTTTCTTCCTATTTTAAAAGCCATCCTAGTAGGCATAAAGTGTTATTGCATTGTGTTCTTGGTTTGCATTTTTTTTTTTTTTTTTTTTTTTTTTTTTGAGACAGAGCCTCACTTTGTTGCCCAGACTGGAGTGCAGTGGCACAGTCTTGGCTCACTGCAACCTCCGCTTCCCAGGTTCAAGCGATTCTCCTGCCTCAGCATCCTGAGTAGCTGGGACTACAGGCATGCATCACTGCACCCAGCTAATTTTGTATTTTTTTAAGAGGCGAGTTTTCGCCATGTTGCCAGGTTGGTCTCAAACTCCTGACCTCATGATCCGCTTGCCTCGGCCTTCCAAAGTGCTGGGATTACAGGTGTGAGCCACCTCATCCTACAGTTTGCATATTCTTAATTAGATTAACTAATAAGGTTTTTATATGGTAATTGGCCATTTGTATATCACCTTGGAAAAGATGTGTAGTCAAATCCTTGGTTGATTAAAAAAATGGAATATTTGTCTTTTTGTTGTTGATTTATAGTAGTTATTTTAATATATTATGAATACTGAAGCTTACCAGATATATAGATTGCAAATATTTTTTCCCATTCTGCGTGTTGTGTTTTACATTCTCAATAGTGTACTTTGAAGCACAAATGGTTTTAATTTCTATTGTCAAATTTATTTATTTAAATATATTATGGCTTTACAGTTAATTTTTTTACATGATAGAAGGTAAAAGTTCAAATCATTATTATTATTTGCATATGCATATCCAATTGTCCTAGCAACATTGTAGAAAATACTGTTTTTTTTCCAAAATAAATTGTCTTGAAACTGTTGTCAAAAAAAAACTGACTATAAATGTATTTCAGTATTCTCATTTCTATTTAATATATTTATATTTATTATTATGCAAGTACCACACTGCCTTGATTACTGGAGCTTTCTTGTTGTAAGTTCTGAAATTGAAAAGTGGGAATCTTTCCATGTATTTTTTCAAAAAATTATCTTACCTAATATGGGTTTTTTGCTTTAACATATATAATTTTAGATCAGCTTGTCAATTTCTTCCAAAAAAACAAACAAAAACAACAACCAAAAGCAAAACCAAACAAACCAAAAACAAGCAAACAAAAGAAGCTGCACATCTTATAGGGAATTCATTAAATGTTTATATCAATTTTAGGGGGATTGATATCTTAACGTATTAAATCTTCTGATTAATGAACATGTGATAACTTTCTATTTACTTGTCTTACTTAATTTATTTTATATTATACTGTTGTACTATACAAGTCTTGTATTTTTTACATATACTTACACCTAAGTGCTTTGTTGTGTTTGATGTTGTAATAATAAATGGGATTTTTAAACAATTTTATCCTTGGATTATGCATTGATAGTGTGCAAAAATACAGTTGATTTTTCCATATTGATCTTGTGTTCTGAAACCTTGCTGAACTAATTTATTAGCTCTAATTGTTTCATTGGAAATTCTGTATAATTATATGCAGGATAATGTGATCAGTAAATAAGAGACTTTAACTTGTTTCTTTCCAACCTGAATAATTTTATTTCTGTTTTAATTTTATTTTTTTATTTTATTTCATTTTTTTTTATCTCATTACCCTGAATAGAACCTCTAGTACAATGATGAGTAGAAGTAAGGAGGACAGACATCCTTGGTTCAATATTAGAAGGAAATCTTTGACCATTAAGTGTAATGTTAGATGTGGCTTATTTATTGGATTGAAGTTCTTTTGTATTTCTACTTGTTGATGTTCCTTTTGTCATAAAAGGGTGTCAGATTTTGTTAATTGTTTTTCACATATCTATTGAAATGGTCATGTGGGTTTTTAAAATTTTTTCATTTCAATCGGTTTTTGGGGGAACAGATGGCATTTGGTTAGATGAATAAGTCCTTCAGCGGTGATTTCTGAGATTTTGCTGCACCCATCACCCATACGCTGTACACAATGTGTAGTCTTTTATGCCTCACCACCCCCAACCCTTTTCCCTTTCTTCTGCCTCTGCATGCTCATAGCCTAGCTCCCACATATAAGTGAAAACATACAATGTTTGGTTTTCACTTCCTGAGTTACTTCACTTACAATGATAGTCTCCAATTCCATGCACCTTGCTGCAAATGCCTTTATTTCATTCCTTTTTATGGCTGAATAGTATTCCATGACGTGTGTGTGTGTGTGTGTGTGTGTGTGTGTGTGTGTGTTTGTATGTGTATGTGTATATAAATATGTACATATAACATTTTCTTTTTACATTCATTGATGGATGGGCAGTTGGGCTGGTTCTGTATTTTTGCAATTGCAAATTGCGCTGTTATAAATATGCATGTGCAGGTATCAGTACCTTTTAGATATAATGACTTCCTCTGGGTAGACACCGAGGAGTGTATTGCTGGATCAAATGACAGATCTACTTATAGTTCTTCAGGAATTCTCCACACTGTTTTCCACAGTGGTTCTAGTAGTTTACATTCCCACCATCTGTATAAGAGTGTTCCTTTTTCACCACACCCATGCCAACATATTTTTTTAAAATTATTTTTTGATTATGGCTATTCTTGCAGGAGTAAGGTGGTATCACATTGTGGTTTTTCTTTGCATTTCCCTGATCATCAGTGATATTGAGCATTTTTTCATTTGCTTGTTGGTTATTTGTATATCTTCTTTTGAGAATTGTATATTCATGTCCTTAGCACAGTTTTTTGATAGGATTATTGGTTTTGTTTTTGGTGATTTGTTTGAGTTCTGTGTAGTTTTTAATATTTATTAGTCCTTTGTTGGATGCATAGTTTTCAAAGATGTTCTCCCATCCTATGTGTTGTCTGTTTACTCTGCTGATTATCTCTTTTGCTGTGCAAAAGTGTTTTAGTTAATTAAGTCCCATTAACTTATCTTTGTTTTTGCTGCATTTGCTTTTGGGTTCCTGAGCATGAAGTCTTTGCCTAAGTCAATGTCTAAAATGGTTTTTCAGATGTTATCTTCTAGAATTTCTGTGGTTTCAGGTCATATATTTAAGTCTTTGATCCATCTTGAGTTGATTTTTGTATAAGGTGAGAGATAAAGATCAAGTTTCATTCTTCTACATGTGAATTGCCAATTATCCCAGCACCATTTATTGAGTAGGGTGCCTTTCCCCACTTTGTTTTTGTTTGCTTTATGGAAGATCAGTCAGCTGTTAGTATTTGACTTTATTTGTGGGTTTTCTATTCTGTTCCATTGGTCTATGTATCAGTTTTTCTACAAACACTATGCTGTTTTGGTGACTATGGCCTTGTAGTATAGTTTGAAGTCAGGTAATGTGATCTCACCAGATTTGTGCTTTTTGCTTAATCTTACTTTGGCTATGTGGTCTCTTTTTTGGTTCTATATGAATTTTAGAATTTTTTTCTAGTTCTGTGACAAATGATGGTGGTATTTTTGATGGGGATTGCATTGCATTTGTAGACTGCTTTTGGCAGTCTGGAGCAGCACTGATGGCCAGGTTCTGGGTGGCACAACTGCCTCCTAGCCGCTCGCTCCTTCACGGCTTTGCAGGTCTTCATGTGGTTTTGTCCATTCTTCAATCAAATGTAGCTTAGCAACAGGAATACATTCTGAGAAATGCAACATATGGCGATTTCATCATTTTCCAAACATCACAGAGTGTACACAAACCTAGATGGCAGAGCCTATTAGACACCTAGGCTGTATAGTACAGCCTGTTTTTCCTAGGCTACAAACCTGTTATACCATGATACTGTACTGAATACTTTGGACAACTGGAACACAACAAGACATATTTGTGTACCTAAACATAGAAAAGAGACAATAAAAATACAGCATAAAAGATGTTAAAATAGTAGACTTATATAGGGCACATATTTTGGATGGAGCTTGTGGGACTAGAAATTGCACTGGAATTGTCAGTGAGTGAGTGGTGAGTGAATGTGAAGGCCTAAAACATTACTGTACACTACCATAGACTTTATAAACACTGTACACTTAGGGGAAACTAAGTTCATAAAAAAATTTTATTCAATAATTAATATTGACTTACTGTAACTATTTTACTTTGTGAAATTTTTAATTTTTAAAGTATTTGTTCCTTTTTTATAACACATAGCTTAAAACACAAACATACAGTTGTACAAAAATACTTTATGTCCTTTTTTTTTTTTTTTTTTTTTGAGACGGAGTCTCGCTCTGTCGCCCAGGCTGGAGTCCAGTGGCCGGATCTCAGCTCACTGCAAGCTCCGCCTCCCGGGTTTACGCCATTCTCCTGCCTCAGCCTCCGGAGTAGCTGGGACTACAGGCGCCCGCCACCTGGCCCGGCTAGTTTTTTGTATTTTTTAATAGAGACGGGGTTTCACCGTGTTAGCCAGGAGGGTCTCGATCTCCTGACCTCGTGATCCGCCCGCCTCGGCCTCCCAAAGTGCTGGGATTACAGGCTTGAGCCACCGCGCCCGGCCTATGTCCTTATTCTATATGCTTTTTTCTATTTTTAATTTTTTTAAACTTTTCTGTTAAAAACTAAGACAAATACACACATTAGCTTAGGCCTACACAGGATCAGGATAATCAATATCACTGTCTTTCACATCCTTATCTTGCCCCACTAGAAGGTTTTCAGGGGCAATACCATTCATGCAGCTGTCATCTCCTACCATAACAGTGCCTTCATCTGGAATACCTCTTGAAGAACCTGCCTGAGGCTCTCTTATGGTTAACAATTTTTTAATAAATAGAAGTACATTCTAAAATACAAAAAAAAAGTCTAATAAACACAAAAATCAGTAACAGTCATTTACTATCAAGCACCATGTACTATATATAGTTGTATGTACTATACTTTCATATGATTTGCAGCATTGTAGGTTTGTTCAAACCGCATCACCACAAGTACATAAATAATGCATTGCACTACAATTATGATAACTATGATGTCACTACCCAATAGAAAATTTTCAGCTTCATTATGATCTTATGGGACCACCATTGTCTATGTGGTTTGAAATGTCCTTATATGGCACTTGACTGTATTAATATGGTATATTACATTGATTATTTTGTCTGTTGAACCAACCTTGAATTCCTAGGATGAACTCCATTTGGCCATGGTATATAAAATCCTTTTGTACAGTGCACAGTTCTGTTAGTATTTTGTTGACTTTTTGCATTATTTTCATAAGATATATTTGTCTCTAGTTCTTTTTCTTTATTATGACATTTTCATTTGGTTATGCTAACAGGGTAATACTTATATTATAGGATGTGTTAGAAAGTTTACCCTTCTTGGCCGGATGTGGTGGCTCATGCCTGTAATCCTAGCAGTTTGGGAGGCTGAGGCAGGTGGATCACAAGGTCAGAAGATCAAGACCATCCTGGCTAATGTGGTGAAACTCTGTCTCTACTAAAAATACAAAAAAATTAGCCAGGCATGGTGACATGTGCCTATAGTTCCAGCTACTCAGGAGGCTGAGACAGGAGAATTGCTTTAACTGAGGGGGCGGAGGTTGCAGTGAGCCAAGATTTCACCACTGCATTCAAGCCTGGGCAACAGAGCAAGACTCCATCTAAAAAAAAAAAAAAAAAAAGTGTACCCTTCTCTTTCAATTTTTGGATGAGTTTGTAAAGAACTGGTATTCATTCTCCCAATGTTTGATAGAATCAGAACTAAAATCTTCTGAGATTGAGATTTTTTTAATAGTATATATTTACTTTATTTTTTATATATTTACAATTTATATTCCTTCTTGAGTCAGTTTTAGTAAATTGTAGCTTTTTAGAAATGTCTCAATTTTATTTTAAATCTAATTTGTTGACAATTCTTTATAGTACTTATAATCATCTTTTTTCTATGTCGATAGTAATATACATTATTTAATTTCTAATTTTAGTAATTTGAAACTTTTTCCTTTTTTCTGGAAAACCTCTGCTAGAGGTTTTATAAGTTTTGTTGATCTTTCAAATAACAAATGTGGTTTTCTATCATTTTATAGTTTCTATTTAAATTTTTTTATGCTCAACCATTATTTTCTTCCTTCCACATGACTTGGGTTAATTCATACTTTTTAAAAGTTTTTTACTTTTTTTTTTTTTTTTTTGAGATGGAGTCTCGCTCTGTCGCCCAGGCTGGAGTGCAGTGGCCGGATCTCAGCTCACTGCAAGCTCCGCCTCCAGGGTTTACGCCATTCTCATAACTCAGCCTCCCGAGTAGCTGGGACTGCAGGCGCCCACCACCTCGCCCGGCTAGTTTTTTGTATTTTTTAGTAGAGACGGGGTTTCACCGTGTTAGCCAGGATGGTCTCGATCTCCTGACCTCGTGATTCTCCCGTCTCGGCCTCCCAAAGTGCTGAGATTACAGGCTTGAGCCACCGCGCCCGGCCAAAAGTTTTCTACTTTTTCAAGGTAGATAGTTGTTAGTTTGGGATCTTTCATCATATTGACTACTAGTTTCATTCCATTTTGATCATGCTAAATCTTTGAAATTTAGTATGTGTTTTACACTTATCTCCTATTGTATTTCAGTTCAAACCACCTATGTTTCAAGGGCTCAATACACAAATGTCATCAGTGTCCACTGTACTGATAACAAAATTGTAGCAGCTTAAACTACTTATTGAATCTCTAATACTCAATTAATTTCAATAATCAATTTTGTCACTTTTCCTCTATATCAATGCCACCTATTTTTGGCAAAACATTGTCAGCTCTCTGACAGAAGAGAAAAAATGAGAGAGGTACTCTGTAAACAAATGACATGAAGAGAAATGAAAATATTCAAGTCCTTTGACTTATCTGCCAAATTCTGACTCCTGCTAAAATTACAATACAAGGTGGGTGCAAGAGTGGGAACAATTTTAGATCCTTCAATCCTGCCAATAGCCTTGTGCTGAGCTGCCAAGAATAGACAAGGACTGCCAGTACTGATGCTGATTCCCCTTACTTAATTCTTCCAAGGATAGGTGTTCCCATCACTTTTTCAAAAGCCTAAGTGATGCTGAAAGAAGTCTTTAACAACCCTTCAACTGTGGTCAGAGAATGGCCATGGGGGAAGAGAAGCAGAAAATTGTTACCCTGTTTCATAGTCAAAATGTGTGTCTCAACCTCTTGAATCACATTTCAATTTAAAACTTGCCTCTTTTCATAGACTTCTGAGGCATTCAGATTTTCTTCCACACAGATTCATCAAATCATCATTATTATTATTAATTTTTCTATCTAGTTATTTTTGTTTGATTCCTTTTTTCTTTTTATTATTTTAGATATAATCTATTTAGAAATGTTTTTCTGTTTTGAAGAAAGCTCTATAAATATGTTGATGCTGTTTTCAGGGAATGCTTCACAGACAGAAAACCAAAAGGTTGACTATGCAGGATTCCCAGAAGTATACAAAAGCAATAATATATAATATATAATATAATTCTGTTTGCAAACGATGTTTTTAATGACTACCTAGGATAGTCTGAGATAAGTGGCATCTGCATCATCTGGGAGCTTGTTCAAAATGCAAAGTCTCTCGTTCAACCTCAGATGTACTAAATCAGAATCTATAGTTTAACCAGATCCTCTTATTATTTAGATGCACATTAAGTGGAAAAACTCTGGATTACAACAATGGCAGTCATTAGTACCACTATTAGAATCACCTGGAAAGATTTTTAATCAATTCCAATACTCAGATAACACCCAAAATCCATTGAATCAAATTCTCTGAAGTGACTCGGGTATCCTTATTAGTTAGATTCCCATGTGATTCCAAGGTTCAAACAATATTGTTAACTACACGCAGGAGGGGGTTATTTTCTACATATTTAATTCTTACCCCATTTAGTCTCATTGTATAAAATGGTTTTCAAGATGAGTATGTGTCGTTAACATTTACAGTGATTCTGATGTTACATAGTTCAAGGACCACACCTGGAGAAACATTATACTATTTATCTTATTTGGTTCTTTGTACTTGATGTGAGAGAATCTCTTAATAAAAGGAATAAATGGGGGAAAAACATAAAAACATAAATAGTGCAGTCCTCCCAACCCACAAATGAAAACTTAAGCCTAGGATTTTTCCATGATTTAGACAAAGGCATTCTGCAATTTCTGAGGGAGACCTACAACTAGATAATTGTACTCAGTGCCTCTGGGATAGGTGGTGCTAATTCATCTTACTCAGTGCAGTAGAATGACTTAAGTGTGTTTCTGTACTGACATTTTATGCTTTACATATATGCACAGTCTTGCTATTTTACAACAATATTATTTGTCTAATAGATTGAATATTTTATTCAAATATCTTATTTAAAAGCTACGTGAAAATGGATTCGAAATGACAATACAGATTACCTCCAAGTTTTTTTTTTTTTTTTCTTAAGAAGTTGTAGGTGCCTGTGGTGATTATTGTTGAATAGCCAGTGGTTTTCAGCTAAATCATACTATGGTTCAAGTTTTTTCAAATATCTAGACAATGGTAAACAAACCTTTTTCAGTTGTTACTCTGAAACTCTAGATGAACTGTGCAGGTTTGAGCCTCTGGCTAATATCCTATCTTGTGTGTATGAGAGAGAGAGAAAAGAGAGAAAGAGACAGGCTTTACATGCACCATTTCATGTCATCCTAACACAATTATTGGATACAGCTAGTAAGAGACTGAGCTGGCATTTGAATCCTAGACTACACAATTCAAAAGGCTGTACAATTTCAAGTAGTTTTTACACACACCAAATGTTCTTATATTGCTTTTAAGTATGAGACCATAGACTCTGACTCTTAATCCTAAAACATTTGAGCTGAGGGAAAACTCAGAGATAACTGTTAGACAGTTGACCTGAGGTGTGGAACATGGGAGGGAATTGGCCATGATCAACTATCTAACCTTCTGTTAGAAATATGAATCATTTACTGATTAATTGGCTAAAGAGTATTTAGCCAAGATTTAACACCATTGCTTTCACATTTAGATTTTCATGATTTCTGAATGATGAGCATGACAGATATGGAATTACTGCTGGGGATAACAGAGCCTTGAAAGCAAAATATTAAATTACATAAGACAATTACAGTTTTACCCAATTTTTTATTTAAAAAGAACTTTACAGAGAACATCTAGAAAACTGCTATCTAAAATAATATTTTATTATACTTGCTCTCTCATATCTCTATTCCTCTACATAACTATTAACTAATCTTACTTTTGGTATGCTTTAAGGTAATTTTTATAATTACCACAGCATACATATCACAAATACATTAGCAGTTTCTTTTCAATGTAAAATGTACATATGATGAAATGTACATAAGTATACATTCAATGAGTCTAGAAAAATGCATAACCCTATGTAACCTGAAACCCCAGCCAGTTATAGTACTTTACCATCAGTCAGAAATCTCCTTATGCCCCATCCCAGTAATTACCTGCTCTGTCACCAGGAAGCAACAATTCTGTGCTAATTTTTTTCTAATGTAGAATAATTTTTGTCATTCTAGAATGTCACATAAATACAAGCCTATATTATGTATTTTTGGAACTTTTTTCTTAATATGAACAACATTTTTGAGATTCATAAATGTTATTTATTATCAATGTATTCATTTTTTAAAACACTTTGGTCCAGGCATGGATTACACTCCTATAATCCCAGCACTTTAGGAGGCTGAGGCGGGTGGATCACCTGAGGACAGGAGTTTGAAACCAGCCTGACCGACATGGAGACAACCCATCTCTACTAAAAATGCAAAATTAGCCATGTGTGGCAGTGCATCCCTGTAATGCCAGCTACTCTGGAGGCTGAGGCAAGAGAATCGCTTGAACCTGGAAGGCGGAGGTTGCGGTGAGCTGAGATCACGCCGTTTCACTCCAGCCTGGGCAACATGGGCGAAACTCCATCACAAAAATAAATAAATAAATACTTTGGTATTTTCTTGCATAAATGTGCTACAGTTTATCTACTCTCCTATTAATAAACACATAGGTTTTATCTAGTTTTGGGTTATGATAAATAAAGTTTCCATGAACATTCTTGTACAACTTTAAAAAATATATTTTTATTTATTATGGGTAAAGACATAGGAGAAGTATGGCTGGGTCATAAGGTAGGAATATATTGAATTTTATAATGAATTACCAGATTTTTAAAAAAATAATTGTACCATTTTTCCTTCCACTCACAGTGAAATTTCTAGACCCAGAAACTTACCAATATTTGGTGCTGTCTTTCCATCTCTTTCAAATTTTTGTATTAACCATTTTGGTGAACACAGTGGTATCTCACATTATTTTAATTCATAGTTCTCTAATTCTTAATTATGTTAAGGACTATGGGCTGCTATTAGCCATTTAGAAAACTTTATTACATTGAGTATAGAAATTACATATAGTGAATACCATTTTTTAAAAAATATGTGCTTGTGCTGGGCATGGTGGCTCATCCCTATAATCCTGCACTTTGGGAAGCTGAGGCAGGTGGAACACTTGAAGTCAGGAGTTTGAGACCAGCCTGGCAAACATGATAAAACCCCCATCTCGACTAAAACTAGAATAATCAGCCAGGCTTGGTGGTGTGTGCCTGTAATCCCAGCTACTCAGGAGGCTGAGGCAGGTGAATTGCTTGAAACCAGGAGAAGGAGGTTGCAGTGACCTGAGATCCTGCCACTGCACTCCAGCCTGGGTGACAGAACGAGACTCCATCTCAAAAAAACAAACAAAAAAAGAAATTCCCTTGTGAATATTTTTCCTTGTCTGCAGTTTCACTATTCACTGACTATTTCTTTTGATGATAAGACATTTACATTTTGATGAAGTCTAATTTTATTTTTATTTTTATTTTTTTTGAGACACAGTCTCCTTCTGTCACCTGGGCCGGAGTGCAGTGGTGTGATCTTGGCTCACTGCAAGCTCTGCCTCCCGGGTTCACACCATTCTCCTGCCTCAGCCTCCCAAGTAGCTAGGACTACAGGCACCCTGCCACCCTGCTTGCCTTTTTTTTTTTTTTTTTTTTTTTTGTTATTTTTAGTAGAGATGGGGTTTCACCATGTTAGCCAGGATGCTCTTGATCTCCTGACCTTGTAATTCACCCGCCTTGGCCTCCCAAAGTGCTGGGATTACAGGTGTGAGCCACCATGCCTGGCCAATGCAGTCTAATTTTTTAGCATTAAAAAATTATTGCTTGATGCGGCCTAAGAGTTATGTGCTTTATATGCCCACCACTGTATCATGAAGATTTTCTTGTAGTTTTTCACTAAAATATTTCCTTTTTTGTATTGTACGTTTAGAACTATTATAAGTATGAATTAATAAGTCTATATGATGTGAGGTAGAAATCCAGGTTTCATTTTGATATGTAGCTTCTATCACCATTTTGGGAAAATATTTTACTTTGTCTATTAGATTGTGTTATCATCTTTGTAATTAAAGAAAAGCAATCACAAAATGTGGGTCTATTTCTGAGCTTTCTTGTATTTATGCATTGATGCTTATGCCAGTAACATACTGTCTTAAAATTAGGTAAAGTAGTTCTCCCAATTTTATTTTTACTATTCAAGATCGCTTTGGATATTCTACGTCCTTGCATTTTCATGTAAATTTTAGATTCAGCTTGGCAATTTCAACAAAGGAAAATTTTGTTTTGAATACAGTTGCGATTATATAGAATCTAAAGATCAAATGGGACAATTGGGATCTTAACAGCATTGGGTAGACTATATAAATATAGTATATTTTGACCTTTGTTTGGTCTTTCCTAATTTCATTTAGTTATATTATATAATTTCCAGTGTAGAGGTCTTGGAAAAGTTTTGGTAAATTTATTCCTAAGTATATTTTTAACACTACCTAACACTACAGTAAATGGAACTGATTTCTGTTGTTTCCATTTTTTTGTTACTAGTACCTGAAATACAATTTTTAATAAAATAAACCTTAAGCACTGTGACCTTAATACATTTAATTTTAGGTTTTCTGTATATTTCTTGGATTTCTACAACACAGTCATATCATATTCGAATATAATTATTTTCTTTTTTTTCTTGTCTTATTGCATTGGCAGTACTCCATCAACTTTGAATCTGTATAAAGAAACTGAATATATAGAGTTAGCTTTCTTATTTACTAAGATAATTATATATTTTAAAGCATATTATCCTTTTGTGACTAAGTATCATATTTTCATTTTGGACAATTTTTCTTTGGCATATCTTATAGGGCAGGTTTATTCAACAAAACTGTGTCATTGTTCTTTGTTTTAAAAGGCTTTTTTTCCTTCTCAGATAACATTTACATTGAATTTCAAAGTTTGATCTGGCAACTTATTTTCCTCATTGCATTTAATTTATGCACTACCTTCTAGTTTCAACACTTTCAGATGAGAATTCAGTGCTGATCTGAACCATTATTCCCCACGTAAACTTTGTTTTGTCTTAATTGCTTTAAAGATCTTCTTTTCAATCTTTAGTTTTCAGTAGTTTTACTATAATGTGCATGAGTGAAATTTTATTCTGCTTTGATTTGTAGAGCTGCTTAAATCTATATATTTTTGTATTCACCAAATTTGAGAGATTTCACACATTATTTCTTCAAATATTTTGTTATGCCCTATTCTCTCCCTCCTTTCCAATTAAACACACACTATCACCTTTTGATATTATTGCACAAATCGCTAAGACCCTGATTTTTTCCCAATAACTTCTCAACTTCCATGGACACTAATTTAGCAAAGAAGAAACTAAAATACATGAAGCTAAAGATGGCTACAACTATTATACGAATAAGAATGAAATAAGTGAATATCATGGAATGTCTATATTATCGACAATATTTGCTCTTGTATTTGTTTTATTTTTAGTTTGTTGTTTTGTTGTTGTGAAAACATGTGCCATTTTTTAATGCATTTCCAGGAGAGCAGGCATAAGCAATCTTATCATGGGACAGGGACTATTTCAAGCACAATCTTTTAATTTTTCTGCATTTTCAGGTGGTTTTTACATCACCCACAAACCCCTTATTTTTTTTTTTTACTAATTTTTATTTATATATTTATATTTATATAGTAAAAATTATTTTTACTAATTTTATCCCACAAAAATTGCATTGTGTCAATTAAAAACATGGAATTATTCAAAATAATATATTGTTGTTTTGACCTTATCCTGCCATACAAATCATGCTAGTAGGCTTTCCATCTGTAGTTCACAGGCTAATATACACATTCAAATTAAAGTGGGTCTTTTGTAACAACTATTAGGGCACTTTTGGGATATTAAATTATTCCAGAAATAGTGTTTTCATCACTGCATATTAGCTTGTGCATGGGCTGAGAGCAAGTTTTTCTCATTTAAAAATATTTTATTCATGAACAAGGCTACTTCTTAATCGAATGGTGTTATCAGTACAAGGCTAGCATGAAGAGGTATTGGCTAATTTTAGGGAAAATGTCATACTCATGGTATAAGTTTACACAGCTGTGTTTAGGTTCATCAAACATCTCACAATAAACATCTGAGGTTTGCTAAATTTCCAAATGTGTTTTGCCACATGCATTTCCCTTTCTTTTTAAAGCATGGAGAGGGTTTCAAAAATTGCCACTTCATCTGTTTATCAAAATAGAAGCATAAATACGCTTTGCTGTCAATAAATTATGTTGAGTGGGTTTATGGCTTGTTTTTCTCTCTTTCATATAGCGAGAGAGCTCAGAAGTAAACAATCCAAAGCCAGAGGATTCAGGCATCATTGCCAGGATTTTCAAAT
This sequence comes from Trachypithecus francoisi, assembly GCF_009764315.1. Taxonomy (NCBI): domain Eukaryota; kingdom Metazoa; phylum Chordata; class Mammalia; order Primates; family Cercopithecidae; genus Trachypithecus; species Trachypithecus francoisi. The sequence continues at coordinate 33,371,029 of NW_022681462.1, forward strand.
ATCTTAGAATACATGCTTCTATTTGCTAAATGCTGGCAAATTTGCTTGGGCAAAAAATCAAATCAGTCTCCTAGTTATGTTACGTGACTGCAGCTTTTTGCTATTTAGTTAACATAATTTTTTGGAACCAGAATTTACAAAAAGAAAACAAATTGTTTCTAGAGGTCTATTTTCTAAAATATTAAATTGAACTATTATGGGTGATTGATATAATATCTTACCTAATCTTCTGGGTCATTGATACAATATCTTACCTAATCTTCAGTCATGACCATAATTGGTCCCATTTATAATTGAAGAGTATGTGACTTTCGATGCATTACCTATTCTCCATTGTCTTTCATTTTTCTCCTAATTTACTCAGAATCCTTGGCTAAAGTTTAATATTCTACTAATTATTTAGAAGTTGCTCTTTTGGCTGAGTTTGCATCAATGTAAACATTTGACTAGCTTGTGGGATGCTATACTATAAATGGCCTAGAATTCTGAGTTACACACTTGTGGATTTAAACTCTACTTTTTTTTTCTCTCATATACCTAGTTCCTCATCTGTAAAATTGGCTACAAAGAACTATTCTTCAAAAATATTATGAAAACTGAATACACTAGAATAAAACTCAGTAGAGTTGGAATGAATTGGAGATAATATTAGAATATTAGCTTTCCTCAGCTTTTCCTGTAAACTTCAAGTAAATTAAATAGAAAAATCACTTTAAATGGAAGAGAAATCATGAAAATGAGAATGCTGAAAGGCTAATAAGAAATATCAAATCAGTTACAGAAGCACATGGGAAAAAAGAAAAAAAATCAATAATTGTAACTGTTCACCCAAATATATGTGGCTGTTCCTGTCACACAAGCAGCATATATTTACTGCCAGAAGAAGAAATCTTCAAACTTACAGAGATGCTTCTCATTTTATCACAAAGTACATCTCATTATTTTGATTTCTGTATTAATTTTGAAGTTAAATTAAAAAATAAAAAATAATGGAATGTAGCCAAATCTTGAGTCATAGGAAAAGGCACAGGATGATTTTACTAATTAACAAAATGTATGCAACAAATACAAATTCTACTAAATATTGTACAATATAGAAAACTAAAAGTAAGTCAAAATGTTGGAATTATATTAGCAGCAAAACTGTAATGTATTATGTAATTTGGAAAAATAATAATTTACAAATATACCCAAAACATTCTCTTTGAAAATGTTAAAAAAAAAAAAAAAAAACGGCTAAGGGAAAGATACTTGGAAAAGCTATTAAACTACATGCCTCTGTACAGGAGACCTAGATAGAGCTTTTTTACTTTAGTTCCTTCAACCCATGTGGAAAATAATAATTCCTAAGCATTTAAGCTTTTCCTGAATTTAGAAGGAAACAAAAGATTGGTTTGCTACCTCATTTTAGTAACTGAAATTAAAATCTGATGCACAGTGCAGAAGAATGTACTCAGAACAACTTCGCTTTCAATTTACATACCACAATTTTAAATAGTAGTAGTAAAACAATGTGATAAGATAAGCATTCATTCAGAACAAGAAGGCCATTAGAAATTAAGATCTCATTGACTGTTAGAAAATATATTATTATAATTTAAAGCAACAGGTTGAAAACATTTAAAACTGTAAAATGTTAGCTTTTATTTAAATGTCTGTCTTAATGATATATTCTTAGATGAAAATTTTGTCATAGTAGAATGAGACAAGGTTTAACATCTATTTGATTCCTTTAACGAATGTGATTTCCTACAGAAAAACCTTGTTTACATTAATAAGTAGAAGAACTTTTGTAACAGATAGGCACTCATATTTGAACTTCTTCCAGGACATGTGATGAGTATTGCATAAGTCATTAAACATAATTTTGGATGGTAAATAACTAGCTGAAAACTTGAGTAGGAAAATTGAGCTTTATCAAAAGAAATATGTCACACATGCAAAATTATTTGTCTCTCAGTTCTAAGAAGCTCATGTTCTTAATTGTTGGGAAGAGCAACAGTAATGCTTCATTAAGATTTATCCAAGTAAGGCCTATTAATTTCAACTATTACTCTTTTGATTTGCAGTACTGCTGTACCTTAGTTACACATTAAAATCACCTAGGAAGTTTATAAAACACTGTGATCTATGTCCCACTCCAAAGGATTCTGATTAGCTAATTATTCCAGTAAACAACATAGCAGTTAGTTGACAATTTTAAAAACTCCCCCAGTGATTCTAACATACAGCTAAGGTTGAAAAACACTAATATTAAAAGTAACTGTTTATTTGTATTGTTATTGTTTTTGGAGATAGGGCTTCGCTCTGTCACCCAGTCTGGAGTGTAGTAATGTAATCTCAGCTCACTGCAACCTCCACTTCCTGTACTCAAGCAATCCTCCCACCTGAGCCTCTTGAATACCTAGGACTACAGGCTCATGCCACCTTGCTCAGCTAATTTTTAAAAAAGTTTTGTAGTGACGATATGTCACTATTTGCCCAGGCTGGTCTCGAATTCCTGGGCTCAAACAATCCCCCTGCCTCAGCCTCCCAAAGTACTGGGATTACAGGATTACAGCTACCATGCCCAGCTAAAATATCCATTTTTAAATGATAGGCACAGAAAAAGTTGAAAAAATGGAAATCTTGATTAATTCAACATATCTATGCAAATACTATACTTGGTGATCAAAATGTTTACTTTAATATTTTTACAAATACTTTTATATGGAGAAATGTCAAATAAAGCATGTCATCTACTCATACAGATTGTCATTGTACAGACATTGCAAATGCAAGCATATGATTGCAACTAAAATAAATGAAAAGAGGCCAGGTGCTGTGGCACTTTAGGAGGCCAAGGCAGGCGGGTTACAAGGTCAGGAGATTGAGATGATCCTGGCTAACACGGTGAAACCCAGTCTCTACTGAAAATAACAAGAAATTAGCTGGGCATAGTAGCATGCACCTGTAATCCCAGATACTTTGAAAGCTGAAGCAGGAGAATCTCTTGAACCTGGGAGGCGGAAGTTGCAGTGAGCCAAGATCGTGCCAATACACTCCAGCCTGCACAACTGAGTGAGACTCCATCTCAAAAATAACTAAATAAATAATAAATGAAAAATATAATTTAAAACATTAAAAATATTTGCCTTTAGCCATAGTATTTTTAATAATTTGGGGGGGAAGGTAATTACAAAGATAATTCCATACTTTCCCAATTTTTCCTTTTTACTAATAAGAAGGTAAAGTTTGTATCACAAAAATCATTAATTTGAATAAAAATAAAATATTAATCATTAATTTGAATAAAAATAAAATTTTATAAAATGTGAGGATTGACTTTATGGATTCAAAAAATCAGAAAAAAAGTATCATGATGTGCATTCATTAGGAGTAAATTAAACCTAAAAGGATTAGCCTATTTTTTTAAAAAAGTTACTTGGCGGCCGGGCGCGGTGGCTCAAGCCTGTAATCCCAGCACTTTGGGAGGCCGAGGCGGGCGGATCATGAGGTCAGGAGATCGAGACCCTCCTGGCTAACACGGTGAAACCCCGTCTCTACTAAAAAATACAAAAAACTAGCCGGGTGCAGTGGCGGGCGCCTGTAGTCCCAGCTACTCGGAGGCTGAGGTGGGAGAATGGCGGGAACCCGGGAGGCGGAGCTTGCAGTGAGCCGAGATCGCGCCACTGCACTCCAGCCTGGGCGACACAGCAAGACTCCGTCTCAAAAAAAAAAAAAAAAAAAAAGTTACTTGGCAGAATATAATCCCTGATTAGTTTGAAACTCCTAAAATACCTTAACTAAAGAAATCCAGCCTTCTTCCAAATTTCAAGGTTTTTTTTTCTTAATTACAAAGGCATTACTCTAGGAAAATAGTAGTTTTAATCTGTCTTTAAAAATTACTGTAAAGTATAAAGTATAAATGAAAATTAAAATGAATAAAATGTCATTCGATGTTTTATGTCAAATTTTTCATTGAATTTTTAATTTTATAAAATAAAATTCTTATAGCTTAAAATTTTTAAATATGATTAGTTGGAACTTAAAATAACCCAAAGCCTTTAATTATAAATATTATTTTAGCTCTAATTTATTTTTATAAACAAAACACAAGTGGCATGAAAAAACCTTACTGTTAATAATTTTTTTTTTTTTTTTGAGACGGAGTCTCGCTCTGTCCCCGAGGCTGGAGTGCAGTGGTGTGATCTCAGCTGACTGCAACGTCTGCCTCCCGGATTCAAGCAGTTCTCTGCCTCAGCCTCCCGAGTAGCTGGGATTACAGGCGCCTGCCACCACGTCAAGCTAATTTTTGTATTTTTAGTAGAGAGGGGGTTTTACCATCTTGGCCAGGCTGGTCTTGAACTTCTGACCTCGTGATCCTCCTTTGCAAGTTTGGGCCCACATTAAGCAATAATCCTTGTTGTTTACATGTCACACAACTCTAGACAACTCAATCTATTAAAAAAAGCAAGTTGTATGTCTTTGTTTGCTCACCCAGTATGGATACATTCACTACATGTAAACTGCTGTCACCAGGTACTGCAGCTATGTCCCTGTCCATAGAAGTCGAGTGAAAAGCAGACACACCCTCTGGTGAACAAACTATGCAAATTATTACAAGTGCATTCTTTATCACCTTAGTAAATATTTCAATAAACACTAGTCAGCATCTTTATTATGATGCACAATTTATTTCCCTCTGGGTTCTACTACAAAGGTAATTCCACTCGATTTTTAGATGAGTAAACATAGGCCCAGACAGTTCAACTGGCTTCCTCAATGTCAAACAGAGAAAGACACAAGAATAAAATAAAGGTTTCTTGATTGTCCTTAAAAACAAACAAACAAACAAACAAACAAAAAACCCACTAAGAAAGAACAGATAGGACTGATAGGACTTAGGTGATATATGAAAGAAAACATGTTCTTTTTAGAGTCTCTAAATTCATATCAATTATGCACCCACTATTTTTTCATCTCAGAGGCTTTTTTAGCCTTTTTCCCCCCACAACTCATTTCTTTGAAATATTCACAGTAGTTAAGACAAACTGCAGACAGAAGAGTATATTGCCCTCAGGCATTTGTTTCATGTCTCACTTTGTTCCTCCACAAACAGGCCACCACTTTCAAGTATTTTACAGTTCTTGTATTTAATGTCTCTATACAATAACACGTCTCAATAATTATCAACACTATAAAATGTCTTAATAAACAAGGAAAAAATAAGCATTACAATACTTCAAAACCCTGTTTCAATATCCTATAAATTACTTGCATGGCTATTGGTATGTTTTGATACTGGTTCCAACTGTCATTTCTGCTGAGGGAAAGTTATATTATCTTTTGATCAAACTCTCCACTTTTCTAAATAATGCAGTGAAGCAGATAGTTCTACAATATTCAATAATTTCAGTCTTTTAGAAGATATATTAACTTTATTAGATTGACCTGTGAATACAAAGGATACAATATCTGGAAAAAATAGTATAAAGTACTTTTAAAGGTTTTATAGTTGTATTTATAAATTGTTAAAAATAGATACCCAATATTATCTTTGTATTCAGCTAGGTACTATAGGAAACATAGAGATAAGTAATAAGTGATCACTCTCCTCAAGCCACTTACATTTTAATGGGTTTATTTAAACATGCAATCAAATGATAATAGCGCACCAATGAAAGTGATGAAGAAGGCTTGCATTTCTACTATTATTGACTACTTATTTAGATCAATTCTTTCCACTGACTGGATTCAGAAGTAATGGGAAAGATAATATTCTAAATATTTTCTCCAAAGAAATACTCCAAAGAAAATATTTGAGGGAAGAATTATGAGACAATATAGAACTGATGAGATATTAATGAAAGAACGGATGAAAGAGATTTAAGAAACCCAACATGCACAAGAATTATAGGCAGGATAAGTGAAACATTATTAACATTATGTAAATAACTGTAAATGTAAACATATACACATAAGATCAAACTTTACACAGTTGATTGTATTTGGCTTCTTATGTACAATATTATGTTTTTGAGATTCACCCATGCTGTTATCTGTAGATTTAGTTAATGCATTCTTGTTTCTGTACAGCATTGCTTTGTGTGGCTATAAACAATGTGTTTGTGCACTCCATGAATCTACATCGTGGTGATAATGAAGAACACCAAAGGCAAGGCACGGATTTTTATATAATTCCAGAAAAAAAGTTTACCTTCAAAAGATAACAATTGACAGATGATTTCTCTCACAGTGGATGCTAGAAGACAGAAATATGACAATGTTAATATGCTGGGAGACCAATCCCTGTCAGCCTCCATCATTATAACAATGAAGTAGTATTTCAAAATGAAAGTAATATAAAGATATTTGTTGACAAAAATTGACATGACATGTCACCTGCAGATACTTTCTAGAGAAAATTTTAAATGTTGTGTTGATGGAAGATTTGCATTTCAAAAAAAGAAATGCACACAATCTGTTAAATATTTAGATAACCAAATAGATCACTTGCAGAAAATAATAATAGATTGTGGAGTTTCATTTTAAAAGAAAATCATTGATAAATACAATAATTAGTATGTAATTTTTGATGTGGAAGAACGGAGTTTACGTGTTTTACAATCTTTGCAATTTGGAAGACAAACTAAAATGTATTGATTACCCTCAGAGATTGATAAATCAAGTGTGTATTTTGTAATGGCTAGGGCTCATAATACAGAATAGAAGAACTTAATATTTACTAAATAAAAATTAATATAGAATATGGAGGAGAAGATCAAGAAAATTAAATTTGGATTTTTGAGAGACTAATAAAATTAAAAGTCTCTGGCAAGACTCAAAACAGATGGAGGGTAGGGAAGAGGAAGTGTCTACCCTCACACATCAGAAGTGAGAAAGTTTCTAGTTATATAAGCTAAGGATATTAAAGAACAGCTCCAAAATTTTAGAGATAACTCAAGTCGAAAATTGGACTTTGAAAAGGATGTAAGAAAAACATCAAAAAATCTTAATTGCTTGATAGTTAATACGGACTCTGAATAGTCAAAATCTTCTAAGAAAACTTCAAACTTAGATGTTTTCCGTTAGCAAGTATTACTACATTTTCAAGGTACAAAAATACCATACTTATTTATTCTACTTCAAAGCATAGTGTATGAGAAAAACTCAGCAGTTCGTGTTAAGAAGACAGCAGACTTAACATTAAATTGGAAAAGAAGAGGCCAAGAATAATTACATGTGAGTATAAGTCAAAAAAGAATGTGAAATCCAAAAACTTATTAGAATAATTCATCATGTTCTAAATGATATGTATTATAAAGATGAGTGTCATTTAAATATTGTGATGAAGAATAAAATACATATAGAAAAATACACAAAATCATAAGTATACTGCTTGAAAATCATTTCATAAAATAAATACATCTATTTAATGAGTGCTGTGAACAAAACACAAAATATTACAAGCACAGCAGACGCTTCCTTATTCCTTCTCCTAATGACTGTTACTCTTGTAAGACTGATCATTATTCCGGTTAGGTTAGGTTTGATTCAGGTTAGGTTTGCCTGCCTATAAAGTATTATAAAAATAAGATCAAAATGTATGCACTTGATTGTGTTTGGCTTCTTTTGTTCAATATTATGTTTGAGAGATTCACTCATGCTGTTACATGTAGATTTAGTTAATGCATTCTGATTTCTGCACAGCATTCCTTTGTGTGGCTATATACAATATGTTTACCTGTTCCACCATACATGAATATTTTGAGTTATTTCCTTTTTTTCTAATAAGAATATTGTTGGTATAAACAATCTTCTATGCATTTTTCTCGGTTACATGCCAACAGAAATGAAGTGGATTGTTAGGTTACATACTATATTTATAATCAAATTTATAGAACCAAAGAAATTGAAAACTACTGAGGAAAGAAGTAGTAAGAGGGGAAATTTTGGAAATGTAAATCCTTTAAGATAATTTCAAAACACTTGAAAGAAAAACTAAAATTTAAAACTGGAATCTAATAATATTCTATAACTAACAGAAGACCTGAATCCTTTCATTGTGAGGGCCTACCAGGTATTAGGGAAAATCCACTTCCATGGTAAACTCAGAGACTTATTCAGATAAATCTATTGCGGTGTAAATATTAAACAAGCAACTCATCAGGGCTTTCAAGCAAGAAGTTTAAATATCTTAAAAAGATAAAAGAATTGGATTGTTATTAGACTTCTTAAAAACAATATACAAATTAGGGCAAGTAGAATATCATTTTCAAAAAATCTAAGTAAAGAAAGAACAAAGCAAGGATATGTCCAGCTAAAAATGCCTTCTCAAATACTATTCAAAAGGAAGTAATTTGAAATGCCTATATTGATGTCAAGCAAAAGAAAATTCAGAATAAGGTATATAAACAGGAATAAAGATAAATATTAATAACAATAAATAGTAAATTTTCTAACATAACATGTCTTTTATTTGTATATTTATAAACAGAGTTTTATAATGCACGAAGCAAAATATTTAAAAATAAAAGGAAAAATAAGCAAGTCTGAAATTATATTGAAATCCTGCATCCCATTTTTAATAAATAATAGAAAAAATACATGGAAAATGTCTAAGGACATAGAAGATCTAAGCAAGTACATCTATTAAATTGACAAAATGAACATTTTAAAACATTCTACCCAACAGTATCATAATACATATTCTTTTCAAATATGCAGGGAGTACTTAACAAGATAGACCATATTAACAAGGTATATTTGATTATAATATAATAAATAACTTAATAAACTATAAAAGTTCTGAAAGATTATGAAATGTGTTATCTTACAAAAACTGAATAAAATAGACATCATTATCAAATTATATATGAAAAACCCTGTATAGTTGAAAATTAACAATATTTTTAAATAGCCTATAGATAAAATTGCAAGTCAGAAAGGATATTAGATGGTATTTTGAATTGGATTAAAATAAACATGATACAATATGTCTGAAATTGTCAAGGAACTAAAATTACAAAACAATTTTGGCAAAGAAGAATAAAGCAGAAGGGCTCACACTTCCTGATCACGCTTATTGTAAAACTACAGTAATCAACACAAATGAACTTCCTATGCTTTATTCTGTGTCAAACCACACTCTGAAGGACATAAAGGAATATTTGAAGGTAGTAGAATTGTTCTAAATCTTGATTTTAGTGGTTGCTACCTAAAGAGACTTATCTGCCTAAACCCACAGAGTGTGTTTTAGTTAGGGTTAATTTTACTATATGTAAATTTTATCTAAAAAAACTAGAAAGTTTACGTACAAATTATTCAATATTCAAAAATCTCTGAACCATAACAGCAAAAGATATATTGCTTAGGGAAAACATGTATTGTTAGATTATGATAAAATGTTTATTTAATAAAAGGAATGAGGCAGATATAGTTACAGAGGTTTCTGCAAAGGAACTGGTAAGGTTTTATTTCTTAATCTTCATCTGGTTTCCATAGAAACATATATATTATTATTTTTAATCTGTGCATATGTATATATGCATACATATATGCATATATATTCTGAATCTATATTTCTTAAATTAAAAAATAATGTGTATGAAGAGAAAGCTGTGTACTGTGAGAGAGATAGAGAATATTTTCTGACAGTTCAGTGGATGGAATGAGTCATGAAGGACACAAAGGAATATTTTGGTGTCCAGTGAAAGAGACCTAACTCAAATTGGCTAAAATTATAAACATAATTTATCTTGAAAATTAACCAAATAAAACCATGAACTCACTTTTTACACACCTGGATTGAGAGACCTGAAAATATTTCTAGAGATCCATTCTTCTCCATGCTCTTTTTCCACTGTGCTGGCTTAATTCTCAAGCCAACTCTGTTTTGGCAGACCTAGGGTCATTATCTCTCGGCTTCTGTCCTGCTGATATGGATAGTCCAGCAGAAAAGCCAGAGTTTCTTATGCAACGGTTAAAGAAAAAATTCAACACCTGATTTTCATTTATCTAAATTGGGTCATTTTGTAATTAGAGCAAATTAGAACCTGGACCAGATTGAAACAAATGAGTCCTAATGCACAAAATTTAAAGTGAAACTCACTCACAGTCATGTAAGCACAGGGTCAGCCCTGCAGAGGAGCACGTGCTTTAATTTTGCCCCAGGTGCCTCGATTTCCAGTTTCAAGTCCTAAGTAGCAGGACTCCAATTGGCCAATTATAGGTTGCAATGCCCATCTCCTGAAACATGAGTAGTTTCTGATCCTTCTACACCTTTAGAATACAGGAGGAGTGGTTCCTACAGAAAAAGCAGTGTCCTGTTACTGGAAGATGGGAAAATAGATTACCTACTGATGTTCACACCATAGAAAGCTTAGTCATATCTCAGAGTGCCTATGATAAATCTGGTAAATGTTGACCTCTCCTATCTAATGATTGATTGTTACATCTTTCTCCTTGTTAGTCTTAGAAATAAATAAAATATCTTTCTTCATGTGCAGAAAGGCAAGGAGTCATGATACCAGTTTCTCTAAGAGGTCATTGTGCCAAATTTGTCAAAATTTTAACTGTATTAAATTTCAATTATTTTTCCCAGAGAAATAGAATTGTGAGCTTTTCAATGGGACTGCAGTCCAGGATGGATATGCCAAAAGAGCTAATAAAATGTTTCAAAAATGAGTGGGGTAAAATTGTGATCCATAGACACAATTAGAAATACTTAGAAAGTTGCTTCAATTTTGATTAAATGGTTACTAGGTATATTAATCGCTAAGCTATTTGACTTTAGGTGGTACAACTTGATGTGAAATGACATTTACATTGTAAGTAGAGTAATTAGGTGGTGCGGGTATTTCCGAGTAACTAAGAAACTGAAGTTCGATAAAACAGCTTGTTTTTTTATTATTTATTTATTTTGAGACAGAGTCTCACTCTGTCACCCAGGCTGGAGTGCAGTGGCATGATCTGGGCTCACTGCAAGCTCCTCCTCCTGTGTTCACGCCATTCTACTGCCTCAGCCTCCCAAGTAGCTGGGACTACAGGAGCCCACCACCATGCCCGGCTAATTTGTTGTATTTTTAGTAGAGATGGGGTTTCACCGTGTTAGCTAGAGGGGTCTTGATCTCCTGACCTCGTGATCTGCCCACCTCGGCCTCCCAAAGTTCTGGGATTACAGGCTTGAGCCACCGCACCCAGCCCGTCTTGGTTTCTATGTAAATGGATTGATGGACTCCAAGAGTACAACGTGGATTTGTTATTTTTACCAATGATTTGGATGAAAACAATAACAGTTATGATAATGAAGGCTCTGAAACTTTTGTCATTACGTCAGAAATTGTGTTAAGTACTTTACATAATTAATTTTAATTCTCACACAAATTCCGTGAGTCAAGTGATTCTTTACCCATTTTACAGGTAAAGAAGTTGGATCTCAGAGGCTGGGCAGCTTGGGTAAATGAGCTAGATCATCAAAGTCTTAATTTAATGAGCAAAAATAAACTGCCCTGTATTTATTAAATAAGATAATTGCATAATATTACTTAATGCCACCATGTGTCAAAAATATACATGCAGTTTTAGATGTCTGGAAATACAATTTGAGTAAACAATATAATGTGGCAATTCCAGAGTCCAATAAAATCACAGGCTACCTGAAGGGAAATGTTGCATCTTAAGTAAGGATAAAAATAAAAAATTGTATTTTTTTGTTATTCTGTACCCCTATTATTGAATTTAGCTCTAGACATCACATTTCAAATGGTGACATTGACAGACTGGAGTGTGTCCAGGGAGAGTAATCAGCATAGAAAATAAATCAATATCATACAAATGAAAAAAAGTTTTCATTGATCAAAAAAGATTTGTGGGGAAATTTATTTTTACATAATCTAACTTATGTTATTTAGAAGAAAGATTGCACTTCACCTATATGGCCCTAGACTTTCTGAACTGATGGTTTAGAGATAAATGTCAGTTTGCTATAACAAAGAAATTTCTAATAATCAAATATTCCAGATAAAAACTAGAGGACAGTTAGATACCAGGATTTTTCTTTACTTGACATTTTAATCGGAGAAAAGATATTCTGTTTTAGGGAAATGTGTATAGGGATGTGAATACTGGGGAATTTTCTAATTCTCTTTTTCCTTGATCTTACATTTTCAGGATTTACCGATGAAACATAATAATATGATCCAGAACCTTCTAGAAACAAACAACCTTCATCTCTTACTCTTCCTTCATTTTTTTAATGAAGCAGGAATTCAAGACCATGTAATTGAAGGTTTTATTATTGCCTGATATTCCAGAGAGATTTAAATTATGGTTATTTAGTACAGATGAAAATAAATGGAACATTAGGAAAGTTGTTGAATTGATCAAGGTCATATTGTGCTTTATAAATATTTTACCCAATACTTATTCTTTGATTTGACATGTTTCTGATTCTCAAACATCCTGGACATTTTCTCTTCAGTCTCCCCAACTACTGAAATCAGATCTTAGGTGACTTATGCATATCCCTTTTAAGTTCCTTTTACATATTCTAGAATCTAAATAACTTAGGAAGTCTGATTAACTCAAGAATGCCAACATGTTATTGAGTCATTGGTTAATATATGATCACTTCTATATTTACATGTGTATCTTCAAAAGGCAACTTTTAATCATTTACATTTTGTGCCAAAAGAATAATGGCAATTAAAATTTAGACCCAGTGCCAGATCTTGGTTAATTGATTGACAGAATCTTTTGTCTTTCTAAAATTTGAAATTATCTATTCCAACCTCCAGACAATTATGATTCAAATGACTCTTACCAGTTGATATTACCTTCTTCTGAGCACAAGAAAGGGAAAAATATATATTATTTTGTTTCGTATTCAGTCTCTTTTCCTCTATCATTTTTACGGCTACCTGAGCAACTTAAAAGACCAACTAGGAACTAGAGGCCAAAATTCTTATCAAGGTCATAGTGCTGAACTGAAGAACCTGTCCTCAGCCAGCATTTCAGGATTTGTGTCTACTCTATTTCTTCCCAGGAAATTATATTTACAAATATAATTTGAGTTTTGAATTAGACTTTTTCTTGATTCACAGGCTGTAACTCTTCCAACCATCTGGCCTAACTTAGAGCTAACAACAGGGAACCATTGAGAGCAGAAATAAAGCAAAGGAGGAAAGATGTATCTGTCTTCTCTATACAACTAAAAAAGGAAGTGTCTGCAGATTTTCAGGAGCCCAGTCTCTGAATGCTCAGCCGGAAATGCCAGCTCCTTGTCTTCTCTGAAAACCAAGGTCTGTTTTAGTTCTGTGACCCTGTCATTTTAAGAACTTTAATTAGTATTGAATGCAGCCTGGCAGAATCCTAACTATCTGTGAGGCCACATTAGTTCTATGATTCCTTTGAATCAGGAACTATAAATTAAGGACAATATCAAATTCCAGGTTCTTGTTGCAACTTCTAACTTTTCAAGAAAGTCATTAGCTAGATTAATATATTTTCTTAATTGCTATCTCTGTCTTTTTCTCTTAAGCCATGTCTCTCAAAGTTTTTGTTTGTTTGTTTTTTATCTTGCCTGAATAGGGAAAGAATGTTTCTTTTCTAAAAATATTCATAATTTATCTATGCTTAATTTAATTTACTTTAATAATGTACTCCTTCATGGTCCTTCTTAGCACTGTACTGTAACTCTGCCTCATTATTATGTTTGTGTTTCTTTAATAATGTTTTTAACTTAGCAAAATATCTTTTTGCAATCCACAGAGGATAGAACACAATACATTAAATAAATTTCATATTAATATTGCTGGAGAGCTCATCTATGGCCAAACAACATTTCACCCTAATCACAATGCTTATGGGAATGATTTGAAATACTGTATAAGATATAATTCTTTAATAATATTCCAATAAAAGGTTATAATTATGTGGTTTCACAAATGTCTTTCCTCTCAATAAAAGCTTTATTTATGTGAACACTATGTCTTTTAAATGACTTAAGAATAAAACATTTCTACCTTGACTTATGCATTAAAATAAGTAGTAGGGGGGTGGTGGTGCAAAAATCTATTTTTCAAAACATGACCCAGCCACCTAATGACTTGTTTAGCTGAGCATCAATCTTTGTAGCTGCCAGAACTTCTCTCTTTCCTTCAGATGAACTGGCATAATGCTTACTTGGCTTACATGTAGAAACAAATGTCCTCTTTCCTAGGGGAATGATTATTAGCATTTCTTCACAGTAATGTGGAGAGTACCTCTTATCTTAGAGACAGCTCTTTTTTTTTCAGAAAAAAAAAAAAAAAAAAAAAAAAAATTCTGTTCTGCCCCCATCTGGGGAGTGATGAAAAAGAAAGGAAATTATTATTAGGAAAGAAATCATCCAAAAGTGTCCCTATATGTTTCAGTGAAAAAGACAGGTTGGATTCCAAGGGACAATTTTAAGTAAATGTGTTCTAGTGTAGGATACTTCTTGGTGCTATACATCGCTATTTAGCAAATATTTATATTGGATAACTCAGGAGCCTAGCCCTACCTTGTACAATCTTGAGCAGCAAAACTCTTTACCTCTGAGTCAGTCCCAACACATATAATATATACTTATACTTCATATATATATACTTCTTATAATATGATATATTATTAAGTATATAAATATACTTCATTACCATCACCAACACCACATCAAATTTTATTCTTCCCATGTTACTTCATGAAACACATTTTAACATTTTCTCCAAGCTGCATTCCATCACCAAAGTAAATTTACTGATTTCTTTAAAATTATAAAATAATCCAGACTATAAAAACATGGAGATCAATACAGCATAAATCCTACTATAAAAAGGTAAAAATCTACTGAAAAACATGTGTGAGTCCTTAAATAACACAAAGTGGTATTCAGCTTAAATTGTGTTTCATTCTGGCTTTGTCATTTACTAATTGTTTTATCTGAAAAGTTGTTTAAACTTGACAAAACTTAGTGCTTTTATCTGTGAAATAAGCATAATAAAACTTAATTCTGTAGTGTTGTTATGAAACTTAAAATACATATGGTAATTCTTGAAAAGTGTTTCACATAGTGCTTTGCAAATGATTACCACATGATAAAATGTTTCATGTGAAAAAAGAAAGGCTAAAATATAAGATTGCAATGATAGAGAAAAACACAGAGGCCTACATACATTTCCTGGAAGGTCCCAGGAAACACTATAAAAAGAAGATTACATTTTAGCTTAAAGAGGAGCTGGAGAAAGGAGAATGAGATTCCAGGTAACAGGGCAAATGTTCTCAATAGAAATGAAGGAGAAAATCAAATGAAATGTTGAGAAATGGCAAGTAATTCCGTGAAATTGTATAATAGTGCCTGAGTGGACATTAACTGATCTGATTATAGATGAAAACAAGATGGCTGACTCCTAAGTCCATGTGTGCATTTCCAGTGAATGTCTACAGGAAGAGACTTCATTTTGGTTTAATTCATCAGTAGTTCTAAATGATCGTTGTAATCATAAGGTGAGAAAAAACTGAGGTGACAAAAACTGGGTGCCTTATTTGCAAGAGGGAAGCAAAGGAACTTTTAAGATCATGTTGTATAAATAGAATGACCTCAGATGAATTGGCAGACTGTTTTAATTTTCTAAGGGAGTATTTATGAATAAATTTTCTGCAAATAGGGCCTCGTACTTGCTCTTGTCTGCAAATGTGTGGGTACAAACACCACTGCACTTCTGGCTTCCTCACAATTACAGATACTTGATTTCTTCTCCTATATCTTTTTAGTACAATCACCTACATGGAGTTTAGGGGTCATGTCATGGACAAATACTTTTACTTAGCTGAGATAATTATAAGGACACATCTTACAACCTTAATCTCACATTATCTCCTAGAAAGTTTAATGGGAATGTAACCCACTCTCGCTGTAGCCTTTCTAATTGACACAGTTGTCAGGATCACAGAGCACTGGCTTATTATTTTGCAAATAAGTGTGGACTTCTTGCAGAGGAGAATGCATGAAACTTGGAATCTTAAAATGTTGATGGTAAGCCTGTGTTGTCATTGTCTCCCTCTGAATCTCACGGAACGATTGAAACCTTAAGGATTCAGTTTCCTCAAATATTGTATGGGAAAACCACCTCAGCCTACATATCAGTGTGGTTGTAATAAATATCATAAGTATAAATGTGTTTAGAACATTTTAAAAACACTACAATTTTATGTTATGTTTTTATTGTAGTATTATTATAAATATAATATTTTATTTTCAAATTGATCTCTTACTATGGTTGTCTAAATTTAGGATGTGGTCTTTAAACTATATAACATTCTTGGGGAAGTGGGCTCGTTTAACCTCAAAGTCAGTTCACACAATTTGAGCACTGATTCCTCAGAAGGTGTGTCAAAATAATCCAATGTTTCTTTTAGGTTAAAAAATGTTGAAATTCCTGCAAACATTAACCTGAGACTAAGGTAAAACAGAGTTCATGGTCCAGTTGTATTTAAAAAAATAACAAAGGTGAAATAAGATAATATGATCTCTAAAGTCTTCCTACTCCATAATGTAATTTAGAGAAAGTTAGACCAAATGTAGAATCTACTTTTCTTTTCCTAATCATTCCATCCAATCAAACAAAGCTAAACAAATAAACAATACATATACACAAAAATACAGTACTCTTCCTTTTCCTATCAATGGGGAAATTGAACCCGTGCATTAAAAAACAAAAACAAAAATAAGATTTCTGTCTTGTCATGAATCCCATTAGCACCACTTCAAATTTGCCAAATTTGATGATCAGCTTCTTGCCACTGGAAATATGCTGTAGGTTTTCCCTCCACTGCCCAAAAACTGAGTCATGGGCCAAGTTTCACCAAAGCTTTTGGCAGTGATGGCCTAGAACTCACTCAAACAGTTATAATTTTTTTAAGAAATCCAAACATGCATTATTTCTAACCCAATAATATCACTGGACACTTTCACTAGGGATTATTATTAGCTCATTATTACTTGTAGAAATGGTGAATAGTTTAAATTTCTTCAAAGCAAGGAAGTCAGCTAAGATTTCAGTCCTATTGTCAGCCTGTCTGAAGAGATTTAGATTGGTAAGATTACCTCCAACAAGAAGCTACAAAATACAATCATTTCAGATCCATTTTTGAATTATAAACTCAAAATGATTTCATAAATTTCTATAAAAGGGTTGCTTTAGGATGTTAGTACTTATGCAATTTCTGGGAGTTAAAACAAAAAAGCATGTTTTATGGGTGAGATAAAGAGCTTAGAGCTGGCTTAAAGTAACTCTTTTTCACAACGATTTCAAATAAAGAGTATGAAGGTTGCAGGGGGAAAAGCTATACTAACTTGTATCATTCCCCAGATAGAAATTCATGTCTGCTTAAGTAAATGCCATCAACGTTGGCAACTATCTTTACTTCCCTCCAAAAAATATGCCTATGCCATCAACATAGACACCTATCTTTACCTCCCTCCATGTTTCAATAATTGTAGGATGCAAATATGTCCATATACTCATACACTGACATACACGATATATGTTTCCAACACAATGACTTAAAGCAAATTTTTAATTTACAGAAAAAATTAGAGTTAGGTTAGTTATAACCAGTGGTGCTCACATTTTTTGTGTTATTTTTAATCAATTTCATAACTTCTCACAATTTCTATTTTTTTCTTTCGTTCTTAAATAATGATAAACTTTCTAAGTTCTCTCTTACTTTGTTCACAGTGTTGTTATCAGGGGTCAAATAATAAAACATATTTCTCAATTCTCCAGAGACTGAAATATGTTCTATATATGTTATTATGAAATCCATATGAAAGATTCTCCCTACTAATTGCAAATGACATTCTAAATGCAACTTGATTGAAATTTATTTTATCCTCCCAAGCACTTTTATGCTATTACTTTGCAAAACAAACATGCTCCTGATTTGCTTCCAGTTTACAATAGCATGTTCCCAGTTTGCAGTTCCACTTTGGACTTGTGTCTTACTTGAAGGTTTGACTGCATTTGATTTAGCCATCAGCTGCTAAGGAATATATTAGTAGTCTGGTATTTCCAGTAGTCTTTTACACCAGCTCATTGCTTAATGTCAGCTGTTCTTTTTTATATATGCAGTAAGAGGCAGATCCCTTATTGAGTGAGGAGATATCTCAAGCCTAGGGTATCTCCACTATTTCCTCATACTGGAAAGCTCAGATCTTTATCTTACATATTTGTTTCTCTATTTCTTTTTTTAATATAGTTCTGAGCCCTTGGCAGGAAATGTTACTCAGCTGTTGATGAGTTGCAGTTCCACATAGCAAAATTACATCCTGAGGCAACTGTCAGTTAGTAGATTAGCCAGGGCTACAATTATATTGTGACATTTGACTAATTATCATTCAGGGCTAAAAGACAAACATGCTGACTCTTAAGTTCCAGAGCTGAGCTTTTAAGAATGAGCTAATTGGAGGGGTTCCCTTCCTTCTCAGGAACCTCCTATTTAGCATCTTTAAATAATAGATGGAAGCATTTATCAATATTAAGATACATAATACAGTCACTTCCACTTAGCCTGATCCCTTAGTCATATTACATTTATCAATTGGATTAAAGCATTAAAACCTTATCAGCCTTCTTTCCTAATCAATAGTAATTATTTCAAGCATATTTTAATGGATAATGAAATTATAATACCTCCAGAGACCAGCAACTTTTACAGACAATAAAAAATTAGAAAAAATAAATTAAACACAGGGTATATAAAAATAACCTGTCAAAAGCCTGATCTGAGGCAGGACTATAAAGAGCGTAAGGCAAAATTTTAAAACTTTTCTTATCATTATTAACCTGATAGGTGCTTTGTGTTTTATTTTCACTTAGAACTCAGAGGTACAATTTTCTTGGTTATATTTCATATACATTTAGGTCTTCAAACTGAAAACTCCAGTTTAAACTTCAGTTCAGCAAATATTTCCCGATTTGGTTACAATGGCTGCATAAGATAATAAAATATATGTAAAAATGAAAATTCAAGTCATAACAGGTCTAAATTTGCAGACCTTTAAGATAAAGAAGAAAAGTCACAATATAGAATTGAAAAAGCAGTATAGTCTTAACCATCAAAAGCAATACAACATAAAGAATAAATTGGTTATCTATTGCTGCATTCTAAATTCTGACACATGTATCTTCTCAAAACAACCTTAATTATCTTACAGGTTTTTTGGGTTAGGGACCCTGTCATGTCTTCTTTGGGTTGTCTGACTCAAGGTCTCCCATAAGGTTGCAATCAAGGTGTCAGCTGGGGCTGCAGTCATTCTGCAAGTTCCAGTGGGGGAAGATCCACCTCTAACTTAATTCACAAGGTGTTTGATGTGATTGCATTCCTTGTGGGCTGTTAGAATTAGAACCTCAGGCTGTCGTCAGTTTCTTGTCACATGTGGCCTCTCCATTGGGTAGCTCACAACATGGCAGCTTGCTTTATCAAAGCAAGTGAGTATGAAGGTGAGAGACGGAGAGAGTGAAGGGGATGTGGGGAGAAAGAGAGGAGAAGGAGAGAATGAGATAGTGTAAGATGGCAAGGGAAGGAGTTCAAAAAAGGAGGAAGTCATAGATCTAATCTTGAAAGTGACATTCTATTATTTTTACCGCATTCTATTGGTTAGAAGCAAATCACTAGGTCTGGCTCACACTCAAGGAAAGAGGACTGCACAAGTGGAGGATTACTGAGATTATTTAAGAATTTGGATTCTTTTAGAAGGCTTCATACAACAATGAAAAATTATCGTTTTGTTTACCTTAGCCCCCAAGATACAGGCATTTTTCATGCTAGAATGGAGGCCCATACCATCAAATTATCAACTTTCCTTCTGGTGACTGACTTTAACACATAGTATGTAAAGATATATTTATAATATATGTAGGATTTTTATATTTTGTATATAAATATATTTATATATAAATTTTTATTTATAAAATACATTTTAAAATATAAAAATCTTATATATATTATATATAAAGATTGATATATTTATATGTGTGCATGTAGTGTATATGTATGACTATCCACTCTTACACTGGGTAAAGCAGCAAAACTGAATATTCAATTTACAGTAACATTTAATATATTTGGCATATCATGTCTCTTAAAATGACCTCTCAATATTTAATTACCTATGAAAGCATACACTCTCTAGTTTCTTACTATGACTGAAATCGGTGACTTGTCACTATCAGCTACGACATTATACCTGGGTCGGAGTGCATGCAGGAATCTTGTTTATTAATAAGTAAAAACTCCAAATCATTCTTATGCAGAAAGTTCCTGCAGTGCACTTTTAGAAATGTCCATGCTTTGTGTTTGCTTGACATTTTTTAATAAACAAAATAAATGAAACTTGAGAGCATAACTGAACGTACATGTTGAAGTTCTCCAGCTAGTTAGTCATAGACCTTAGGCTAGAATCAACTCATTTGACTCCCAATTTAGTGCTTGTTAAAAAACTATATGTTATACTAATATATTATGAGCCATAGAGTACAACTAAAAGACTATTTGGTATAGGACATCTGCTAATTTTTCTTCTCACTCCCTTCATTCACTGAGTGCATGAATAAACAAGATTGACATGGATAAGCTTTAGATAAATGAATTCAATATATTTTAAGAACTCTTGAACATTTTAGAAAAGCATGTGTTTAAAAGAAACATACCATAACTGTAAGTTGTCACAGGTAGTAACTAAGGTTTGATGTCACAGGTGGTAAATGTATTTACCAAGATAGTCATTAGTGAAGAAAGGTGAATTTATTAGAGATGGTGTTAAAATATGTTGCAAAGACGCAATGGGCAGCGTAGCAGAGACAGGCCTGTCTACAAAGAGGCAGGGGCTGGAGGGAAATTTTATAGGTTCATGCTGGAGGGGACTACATGAAGAACAAGGTCTTGCTGCTGGAACCACCATGGAATGAGGTCATTGTGCCCCCAGGTTGTTTGTGATTAGCTGTGTCTCAGAACAATTGTTCATTTTTCTCCCCACTTGGGATCTTCCTCCAGAGCCCCTTCCTCATTGTTGCTTTCTCATAAGGACTCTGCAGTACCCTTACACAGAACAATGGCAAATCTTTGGCATTGGGGCAGAGGTCTCATCTTCCAACTACTTCCTGCTGGTCTGTGGCATACAGTTGACCCTACCTGTGGTTGTTGGTCTGTCAGTAAACCCTGTGGTCATTGTCCCAGATTGTGGGGCGTAGGATATTGGATCTTGCTGGAGGAAGGGACTCATTAGAAAAAGGGTGCATATCAAGTGAAACTGATATCCAGCTGAATCCAGGGGAGACTTGTAAATGGAGCAGAAATCATTAGGGAGAGACTGATATTGTGTTAATAGCATCATTTGAAGGTGAAAATACTGAATTCTGAAAGATAAAAGATCATTTCTTAAGCCAGTTACTGAAAGGCAAAGAAAAACCTTCTGCAGTGTGACTATTTTTCCTTAATGGAAGCCCATTTAGATAACCTGGAAGTTAAACTTGATGAAGAAGTATTTGAATTTAATTAGACACAGGAAAACTGTGTTTAGGGTTATGAATACAGGAGAGGAATACATGACTCTTAAGAACAGCATGAGGGCCGGGCGCGGTGGCTCAAGCCTGTAATCCCAGCACTTTGGGAGGCCGAGACGGGCGGATCACGAGGTCAGGAGATCGAGACCATCCTGGCTAACACGGTGAAACCCCGTCTCTACTAAAAAAAGCTACAAAAAACTAGCCGGGTGAGGTGGCGGGTGCCTGTAGTCCCAGCAACCCGGTAGGCTGAGGCAGGAGAATGGCGTGAACCCGGGAGGCGGAGCTTGCAGTGAGCTGAGATCCGGCCACAGCACTCCAGCCTGGGTGACAGAGCGAGACTCTGTCTCAAAAAAAAAAAAAAAGAACAGCATGAGAAGGACTTTTGTTTCTGTTTTTGTTTGTTTGTTTTACAATGAGGATTTAGACATATTAAGAAAAGTCAAGGTTACAAAATCATGTTAGAGGAAAACATTGCTTAATTTTTTGACCTTCAAGATGAAACATTTTAGCATTATGCCATAGTAATACTTAGAACTAGAAAAGAAAGTTATAGGAACCGACAAAAACTGAATGGGAGAGTTGTTATCTCAGACATGCTACAGGGAAGAAAAAGCAGGAAGCAGTGACACACTGCAAAAATTTAAATTTCTGAGATATGATACTGAGAAGTTTGTTGCTGTTGTTATCTGTTTTAGCAACAGAGTTTTGCTCTGTTGTCCAAGCTGCATTACAGTGGTGCAAACTCACCTCTCTGCAACCTTCACCTCACAGATTCAAGTGATTTTCCTGCCTCAGCCTTCCGAGTAGCTGGGATTATGGAGGTATGCAAACACATCCAGCTGATTTTTGTATTTTTAGTAGTGATAGGGTTTCACTATGTTTTCAATGCTGGTCTTGAATGGCTAGCCTCATGTCATCTGCCCATCTCGACCTCCCAAGTGTTGGGATGACAGGCATTAGCCACCATGCCTGGTCTCTGAAAAGTTTATAAAAAAAACATTAAAAGTAAAACCTCTTGCAGTTTTATTAAGATCACATTAATACCCTAAGAAAACATTTGTTAACACAGGAGACCAATGTTTGAAAGACTGTCCCAAATAATTCCCTTTCAATTATAACCAACTTAATCACATACAAAATTTGTTTTAGAAATTCCCCTTCATGAACATTTTCATGACTTACACAGACCATCTATGTCATTCTTGGACTTTCTTTCTTGTCCTAAACATCCCTCTTTCTTTCTGTTTTCTTTTCTTTTCTTTTTTCCTTTTTTTTTTTAATGGAGTCTTGCTCTGTTGCCCAGGCTGGAGTGCAGTCGTGTGATCTTGGCTCACTGTAAGCTCTGCCTCCCAGGTTCACACCATTCTCCTGCCTCAGCCTCCTGAGTAGCTGGGACTACAGGTCCCTGCCACCACACCCGGCTAATTTTTTGTATTTTTTTAGTAGAGATGGATTTTCACCATGTTAGCCAGGATGGACTCGATTTCCTGATCTTGTGATCCACCCACCTCGGCCTTCCTAAGTGCTGGGATTACAGGTGTGAGCCACTGTGCCTGGCCTAAACATCCCTCTTTCTTAAATCACCAGTAATTTCATTTTAGGACAAGAATTTATGATACAAGATCCTCATACACAAATCTCTTTCTTTATATTCTTCTTTACCAAAACCATCTCTTGAACTTTATAACCTTTTTTATGTCTCTGTTATATCCTGGTTCTTTTCACCTTATTTCATACATAATCTTTAAATATCCTTTGAATTAAACAAAAACATTTTCATTTTGTTAGGAAGTTAAGGTTTATACTGAATGTTGCTGTGTGAGCTCTGTGAAGGGTATACAAATGAGGAAGTTATCTACATACTGTAGATGTTGCCCCTCTTGAAGAGATTACTGAGTTAGATTTCTTGCTAGGGCTTTTCTGAATAAGTGTGGACTATTTTAAACCCCTGAGTTAGGACAAGCTAGGGTGAAGTTATTAGTTAAAGATTTAGGTAGTTTTCCTGGAAGAAATAAGGTAATTAGAGGGAAAGATGAATTCTGAGACTGAGTAAATATTTAGCATGAACCTGTCTTGAAACGTGTATTTTTTGTCCCAAAGTGATGTGAGGTATTTAGACATTACCAGGGACTTTTGGGAGAATGGTAATTGGTCCCTTAAGTAATATAAAGAAGTGTGAATTTTTCTTTTGGAGGGAGGATGCACTGTGCATTCCATTTATTCAACAAGATTTGGAAGAGAGTTGCTCAGAAAAGGAGATTAGTACAGAATCACTCTAAGTCATTTATTTAGCCAAAAATTAACTTCAAAATGTTTAAAATACAAAAATGTTTACTAGCTAATAGAAGGGAGACCAAACTTTCCAAACAAGACGCAATAAAGACAGCATGAGGCTGAGTCTGTCGCCTCTCCTCTCCTTTTTCTGTTATTTACTAGAAAGGTAAAAAAAAAAAAAATTTATTATTTTTTAATATTACACAAAAATCTTATTTAAAAGAAACAACCAAATTTCACCTTTGTGTTAGTGTATTGTTAATGTTAAATCAAAGTCTTTTTTTTTTTTTTTTTTTTTGAGATGGAGTCTCGCTCTGTCACCCAGGCTGGAGTGCAGTGGCCGAATCTCAGCTCACTGCAAGCTCTGCCTCCCGTGTTCACGCCCTTCTCCTGCCTCAGCCTCCTGAGTAGCTGGGACTACAGGCACCCACCACCTCGCTCGGCTAGTTTTTTGTATTTTTTAGTAGAGACGGGGTTTCACCGGGTTAGCCAGGATGATCTCGATCTCCTGACCTCGTGATCCACCCGTCTCAGCCTCCCAAAGTGCTGGGATTACAGGCTTGAGCCACCGCGCCCAGCCCAAATTCTTAATAAAACCTTATAAACAAATGTATCCAATCTTCCCCCTAACTCAACCTTTATGTTAAATTCAAGGGTACACGCCAGGATGTGCAAGTTGGTTACATGGGTAAACGTGTGCCAAGGTGGTTTGCTCTACAGATCATCCTATCACAAAAGTATTAAGACCAGCATCTATCAACTGTTCTTTCTGATAGTCTCTCTCCCAACCCTACCCCCCTCCATAGGCCCCAGTGTGTGTTGTTTTCCCACATATGTCAATGTGTTCTCATCATTCAGCTCCTACTTACAAGTGAGAACATTCAGTGTTTGGTTTTGTGTGTCTGCATTAGTTTCCTGAGGATAATGGCTTCCAACTCCATTCATGTGCCTGCAAAGAACATGATTTTGTTCCTTTTAATGACTGCATAGTATTACATTTAGTATATGTACCATGTTTCTTTATCCAGTTTATCACTTATGAATCTTTAGGTTGATTCCATGTCTTTACTACTGTGCTATTGTGAATAGTGCTTCAGTGAACATATGCATGCATGTATGTTTGTAATAAAATAATTTATATTTCTTTGGGTACATACCCAGTGGGACTGCAGCATCTAATCATATAGGTCTTTGAGGAATCACCACACTGTCTTCCACAATGGTTGAACTAATTTACACTCCTACCAACAGTGTAAAAGTGTTTCTTTTTTTTTTTTCGCTAACCTCACTAGTATCTGTTGTTTTTTGACTTTTATTTTGAGTGGTGAGAGATGGTATCTCATTGTGGTTTTGATTTGCTATTTTTAATCATTAGTAATGGTGAGCTTTTTTCATATGTTTGTTGGCCACATGTATGTCTTCTTCTGAAAAGTGTCTGTTTGTGTTCTTTTCTCACTGTTTAATGTGGTTCTTTGTTCATTTTTTTTCTTCTAAATGTGTTTAAGCTCCTTGTGGACTCACATATTAGTCCTTTGTAAAATGGATAGTTTGTAAATTTTTTCTCTTATTCTGTAGGTTGTCTGTTCATGCTGATGATAGTTTCTTCTGCTGTGCAGACCTCTTAGGTTTAATTAAATCCCATTTGTCAATTTTTTATTTTGTTGCAATTGCTTTTGGTGTTTCCATCATAAAATCTTTGCTCATGACTGTGTCCTGAATGGTATTGCTTAGGTTTTCTTCCAGAGTTTTAAAGTTTAGTTTTTACATCTTTGTCTTTCATCTATCTTGAGTTTATTTTTATAAGGTCTAAGGAAGCAGTCCAGTTTCAATTTTCTGCAAATGGCAAGCCAGTTCTCCCAGTACCATTTATTAAATAGGGAATCCTTTCCCCACTGCTTTTTTTTTTTTTGTCTGGTTTGTCAAAGACCAGCTGGTTGCAGGTGTATGTTGTTATTTCTGATTTCTCTGCTCTAGTCAATTGGTTTATGTGTGTTTTATTTTGTGTGTTTTTGTTTTGTTTTGTTTTGTTTTTTTAACCAGTACCATGCTGTTTTGGTTACCATAGATTTGTAGTATGGTTGAGGTCAGACAGCATGATGCCTCCAGCTTTGTTCTTTTTGATTAGGATTGTCTTGGCTCTACGGGCTCTTTTGTGATTCCAAATGAATTTTAAAATACTTTATTCTAATTATATGAAAAATATCAATGATAGTTTAATGGGAATAACATTGAATCCATCAATTACTTTGGGCAGTGTGGACATTTTCACAGTATTGATTTTTCCCATCCATGAGCATGGAATGTTTTTCCATTTGTTGTGTCTTCTCTGATATGTTTGAACAGTGGTTTGTAGCTCTCCTTGAAGAGGTCCTTAACTTCCCTTGTTAGTTGTATTCCTAGATATTTGTGTAGTAATTGTGAAAGGGAGTTTATTCATAATTTGGCTCTCTGCTTGATGTTTGTGAGTGTACAGTTGTGCTAGCTATTTTTGCACATTGATTTTACATCCTGAGATTTTGCTGAGGTTGCTTATCAGCTTGAAAAGCTTTTGGGTTGAGATGATGGGTTTTCAAGATATAGGATCATGACATCAGCAAAGAAAGATAGTTTGACTTCCTCTCTTTCTATTTGAATAATTTTTATTTCTTTCTCTGGCCTGGCTAGAACTTCCAATATTATGTTGAATAGGAGTGGTGAACAGGGAATCCTTGTCTTGTTCCGGTTTTCAAGGGGAATGTTTACAGCTTTTGCCCATTCAGTATGACATTGGCTATGTTTTGGCATATAAGGCTCTTATTATTTTGAGATATGTTCTGTCAATACATAGTTAATTGAGAGATTTTTAACATAAAGGAATGCTGAATTTTATTGAAGGCCTTTAATGTGACTATTGAGATAATCATACGGATTTTGTCTTTAGTTCTGTTTATGTGATGAATTACATTTTTTGAGTTGTATACGTCAAACCACCCTTGCATCCAAGGGATGAAGCCAGCTTGATTGTGGTAAATAAGCTTTTTGATTTGCTGCTAGTTATAGTTTGCCAGTGTTTTATTGAGGATTTTGACATTGACATTTATCAGGTATATTGTCCTGAATTTTTGTTTTTGGTTTTATCACTGCCGAGTTTAGATATTCGGAGGATTCTGGCCTCATAGAATGAGTTAGAGATGAATCCCTCCTTTTCAGTAATTTGGAATAGTTTCACTAGAATGGTACTAGCTCTTCTTTGTACCTCAGCTGTGAATCTGTCTGGCCATGGCTTTTTGCTGTTGTTGTTGCTGTTGTTGTTGATAGGCTATTTATTAGTGCCTAAATTTTAGAACTCATTATTGGTCTAGTCAGGGGTTCAAGTTCTTCCTCGTTCAGTCTTTGGAGGGTGTATGTGTCCAGGAATGTATCCATTTCTTCTGCTTTATGTACACAAAGGTGTTTCTAATAGTCTCAGATGATTGCATTCCTGTGGGGTCAGTGGTAATATCCCCCTTGTCATTTCTGTTTGTATAACACAAACAGAATTTTCTCTCTTTTCTTATTAGTCTAACTTCCAGTCTATCTTTTTATTATTTTTTTTTCAAATAAAACAGCTCCTGGATTCATTGATTTTCTTGAAGGAATTTTTGTGCCTCTTTTTTCTTCAGTTCTGCTCTGATCTTGGTTAATTTTGTCTTCTGCTAGCTTTGGAGTTTGTTTGTTCTTGGTTCTCTAATTATTTTAGTTGCGATGCTAGGTTGTTAATTTGAGATTTTTCTAGCATTTTGATGTGAACATTTTAGTACTATAAATTTCCCTTCTAACACTGCTTTAGCTGCATCCCAAAAATCCTGGTATGTTGTCTCTTCTCATTAGTTTCAAAGAACTTCTTGATTTCTGCCTTAATTTCATTATTCACCCAGGGGTCATTCAGGAGCAGGTTGTTCAATTTCCACATAGTTTTGTGGTTCTGAGTGAATTTCTTAATCTTGAGTTTTAATTTAATTGTGCTGTAGTCTGAGAGACTGTTATAATTTCAGCTCTTTTGCATTTGCTGAGGAGTGTTTTACTTCCAATTATGTGATCAATTTTAGAGTAAGTTCCATGTAGTGATTAGTAGAATGTATACTTTTTTAATTTGTTGAGTGCAAAGTTCTGTATATATCTATCAGGTCTGTTGGATCTCAACTGAGTTCACATCCCGAATAACCTTGTTAATTTTCTGTCTCAATGATCTGTCTAATATTGTCAGTAGGGTGTTACAGTCTCCCACTATCCACTATTCTTGTGCGGGAGTCTAAGTCTCTTTATAGTCCTCTAAGAACTTGCTTTATGAATCTGGGTGCTCCTGTATTGGTATATATTATATTAATAATATTATAAAAATTAGTATTTAATTTATATAATTTATATAATAAATTAAAAATCATCAATATAAATATATATTATAAATATTTAAGATATTAAGTTCTTGTCAAATTGAAACCTTTATCATGATGTAAGGACTTTCATTGTATTTTTTTACCTTTGTTGGTTTAAAGTAGGTTTTGTCAGAAACTATAATTGTTACATTTTGTTTTTTTCTGTTTTCCATTTGCTTGGTAAATTTTCCTCCTTTTTTTTTCTGTTTTCCATTTGCTTGGTAAATTTTCCTCCTTTTTATTTTTCTTTTTTCGAGCCTATGTGAGTCCTTGCACATGATATGGGTCTCTTGAAGACAGTATACCAATGGGTCTTGGCTCTTTATCCAGCTTGCTATTCTGTGTATTTTAATTGGAGCATTTAGCCCATTTGCATTTCAGGTTAGTATTGTTACGTGTGAATTTAATCCCATCATCATGATACTAGCTGGTATCTTGCAGATTTGTTTATGTGGTTGCTTCACAGTTCTGTGTACTGTAGTGTCTGTTTGCAGTGACTGGTAACTTTTTTTTCTTTCCATATTTAGTGCTTCCTTCAGGAGTTCTTGCAAAGAAGCACTAAATTTTGGGAAAAGGGGTGATGAATTCCCTCAGCATTTGCTTGTCTGAAATGTTTCATATTTCTCCTTTGCTTACGAAGCTTAGTTTGGCTGGATATGAAATTATAGGTTGAAATTATTTTCTTTAAGTATGTTGAATATTGGCCCCCGATCTCGTCTGGATCATAGGCTTTCCACTGAGATGTCTGCTGTTAACCTGATGGGCTTCTTTTTGTAGGTGACCTGGCTTTTCTCCCTGACTACTCTTAAAAGTTTTCCCATCATTTCATCCTTGGAGAATCTGATTCTTATGCTATTTTGGGTTGATCTGCTCACAGAAAGTCTTACTGGGCTTCTCTGAATTTTTCTGAATTTGAATGTGGGCCTGTCTTGTTAGGTTGGGGAAGTTCTCCTGACTCATATCCTGAAGTATGTTTTCCAACTTCGTTCCATTTTCCCTGTCACTTTCAGGTGCCCCAGTCAATCATAGGTTTGCTCTTTTTACATAATCTCATATTTCTTAGAGGTTTTATTCATTACTTCTTTTTCTCCTCTATTCTTGTCTACCTGTCTTATTTCAGAATAATAGTCTTCAAGCTGTGAGATTCTTTCCTTTGCTTGGCATACTGTGCTACTGATACTTGTGACTGCATTGTGAAGTTCTTGTATTGTGTTTTTTAGCTCCATCAGTCAATTTTGTTTCTCTCTAAAGTGTCTATTCTGGCTATCAGCTTCTGTATTGTTACATCGTAATTCTTAGCTTCCTTGCACTGGGTTACAACATGACCCTTTAGCTCAGCGAAGTTTGTTATTACCCATCTACTCAAGTATAGTCTTATAAATTTAGCCATATCAGCCTCAGCCCAGTTCTGTGCCTTTGCTGGAGAGGTGATGCAGTCATATGGAAGAGAAGAGGCACTCTGGCCTTTTGAGTTTTCAGCATTTTTGCATTGATTCTTTCTCATCTTTGTGGGCTTATTTACCTTTAATCTTTGAGGTTGCTAACCTTTAAATAGTGTTTTTGTGAGGCCTTTTTGTTGATGTTTTGGTTTGTTTTTCTTTTAACAGTCAGGCCACTCTTCTGTAGGGTGGCTGTGGTTTGCTGGGGGTCCACTCCAGACCTTACTTGCC
Source organism: Trachypithecus francoisi (assembly GCF_009764315.1). Classification (NCBI taxonomy): domain Eukaryota; kingdom Metazoa; phylum Chordata; class Mammalia; order Primates; family Cercopithecidae; genus Trachypithecus; species Trachypithecus francoisi. The sequence goes on from NW_022681462.1 coordinate 33,400,933, forward strand.
TTGGGTTTTTCCATGATTGGTGGTATCAACGGTGAAGACTGTAAAACAGCAAAGATAGAAGCCTACTTCTTCTTCTGGAAGCTCCATCCTAAGGGGGTAGTGACCTGTGACCAGCCCAAACGTTCTCTGGCAGGTGTCTGTAGACACCTGTTGGAGGTCTCACCCAGTCAGGAGGAATGGGATCAGAGAGCCACAGAAAGAAGTAGTCTAGCTGCTTTTTGGTGGAGAAGCTGTTCTGCATTGGGGGGACCCCTCCTCCTCCCAAATGCCTGGACTCTCCAGAGCCAACAGGCTAGAATGGCTGAGTCAAATGAACTGCAGAGATGGCATCTGCTCCTCCCGGCTGGGGGCTTCAACACAGGGAGAGATAGGAGTTCTGTTCATATAACCCTAACTGGAGTGGCTGAAATTCCACAGGAAGGCCCCATCTAGTGAAGAGGAATGGATTAGGGTCCCAATTAAAGAAGGAGTCTAGTCACAATCTTGTACAGCAGCTGTGCTGTGTTGTGTGAGACTCCTCTTTGGACTGTCTGGATTCTTCAGAGCAAGCAGGCTAGAACAGCTGAGTCCACTGAACCGCAGAGATGGCAGCTGCCCTACCTCCCAGAACTCGGTCCTGTCACAGGCAGTCTCCAACCTTTTGCAGCTGGCTGGCTGGAATTCCAAGTGAGTGGGTTTTAACTTGTGAGGTGCCAGAAATGTGGCCTGCAGAATGAGGCTGCTTGGCTTCCCAGATTCAACCTCCTTCCTAGGGGAAAGTACAAATGGATCTCCTGCCTTGCCAGGATTCCCTGGGCTGGAGTATGTAAAACTCCTGGGTCTCTGGGTGTGCCTTTGCAGTTGTGCTGCCAAGATTCGACACAGCTCTGTGTATTGGCCTCAGGGCCCCGGTGGCATGGGCTCAGGAGGGGATCTCCTGATACGCAGGTTGCAAAGATCTGTCGGAGAAGCCTAGTATCCCACGTGGGGGGTCACACAATCAGTCGCCGCTTCCCTTGACTTGTGGTGGGCGTTCCTTTGGCTCCATGCAGATCCCTGGTTGGCCATCACCCCACCCTGCTTTTCTTCATTCTCCATGGGTCGAGTTGTCCACCTAGTCAGTCCCAAGGCGAGAACCTGGATATTTCCGTTGAAGGTGCTGAATTCACTGGCAATTTTTACTTCACTCTGTGAGAGCCATGACCCCAGCTGCTTCTTATCAGTTATCTTGGCCCCTCCATCCTGTTATTAAAATTTAACTCAATCTGTCCAATCTTTATTAGATTCACCATAAGGTAAAATTTCCATAAACCTCTTATAACCCTTTACAGTTTTCTGTTAAACAGGGGACTAATTCTCTAAGAAAACCCTGTTCTTTAGACACATAAGCCTAGATTCTGGCCCTGCATTAGTGTGCTTTTATTTCAATGTTCATCCTACAGAAAACTCAATAATCCCCTTTAAATCTTAGCCAACTTGCTCATACTCAGAACTTTTTATGAGATTAACGCTTCACAAACCCTTTTCAACTTGCTTAAGCTTTTAGTTTTGTCCCATTACTCTTTTAGGTTAGGCCAATCCTTAAAACCCTCTGAGTTAGACAAGATTACATTCCCTTTAAAAAAAAATCTCATACCTTCTATAACTGCTTGCAAAAGCACATTCTACTTTCCTTCTACACTTTGTATGTAAACTGTTTCTACAGTAGTCTCAAGTATACGTTACAATGTTAACTCAGCAATGTTTATTTTTGGTGAAAAACGTGGTGAGTAATTTTAATCATGTATAAGATGAGCTGCAGATAATGTCCAATTCTTCCCAGCCCAGCCAGGGGACCAGGCTAATTCCACTTGTCCCTGGGTCTTTACCTATAATCTAATGACTATAACACAGACAAGTCAAACAACTATGAAAAGTAATAGAAGGAAGTTATGGCCTTAAAGCATCGGGAAAACAGTATCTGACTTGTCTAATTCAGTTCAAATGTGTGGCCTCTGAAGTCATTTCTATTTTACTTCACCAATAAGCTTCAAACTGTCTTAATTTTTAAGACTATTAAATAGAGTCATATGACCTAAAATGCATTAAAGTTTCTGTTTTTCTAGCAATATGCTTAAGTGCTTATTTTTCTTGAAGCCAATTAATTAGAGCTCTTTTATAAAAATATCATACACACAACACATATAAATGCAGAGAAAGACAGAGAATCTAGACAAAATTTTATCAACTAAGAAATTTCTAAAGGGAGAGAAGGAGCTTTATAAACAATATCTGGACCCATACAATCCAAATACCAGATTTTTTTTTTTTTTTTGAGACAGAGTCTCGTTCTCTCGCCCAGGTTGGAGTGCAGTGGCGCAATTTCAGCTCACTGCAAGCTCCACCTCCTGGGTTCACGCCATTCATGCCATTCTCCTGCCTCAGCCTCCGGTTGTAGCTGGGACTACAGGTGCCCACCACCACGCCCGGCTAATTTTTTATATTTTTAGTAGAGACGGGTTTTGCTGTGTTAGCCAGGATGGTCTTGATCTCCTGACCTTGTGATCTACCTGCCTTAGCCTCCCAAAGTGCTGGGATTACAGGCATGAGCCACTGCGCCTAGCCTACTACCAGATTTTAATCAGTACAAATGACCCATATTTATGGCTTTTAAATATTTTACTAATAGTAATCTCCTACGTGAAGTGAATAAGACTTAACTAAGGGAATAACTTAAACACAAACACACAAAGTGTCTCCAAAGAGGTGGTAAGCAATTTGCAAGATCTAGAATTGCCCCAGAGGTAACTCAGAGAAAAGAAAATTTCAGGACAGGAAATCTGAAGCTGTTCATGGAGAAGAAAATAATTAATACATGGCAAAAGTACCACAACTGTTAAACCACAAAGGACTCATTTTCAAAGCCAGAAATTGAACCCAGATGTCATTGTGACAGTCCAAGTCCTTAGCAACTGACCTACAGCACAAAGTGACTGTTGTTGGTTATTTCTAGTCAGAGTTTAGAGCATTTTCAAGCTTGCAAAAAAATTTTTAACTGCTAAAGAGAATTTTCTAACTAGCCAAGTTATTATTATGTATCCTTCTTTTAATTTAATCTATTTATTTTAATGTTCTCAGTTCCAACAGTGACTCAGTCTAAAATCCTGTTGCAGCCCAGAGAGTAGTTTTCCAGGTTTTTATCATATAAGCAAAAGATATTTCCACAAAGGAGTAGGGGAGACAGCTTCATAATAGGCAGCTTCTGAACTCAAAAGGAACATGTATAATTTTACTTGCCTCCAGAATTGCCTTTGGCTTTGGTTTGTTAGCTATGATATTTGATTTGGAAGCCAGCTGGAGCAGTGAGTACTCTTCAGCTTATTGCCATCAGGGGCTGAGATTCTGTCCCGGGGGACTTTCAGCCCTCGGGGCAGCGCTGCTTCCAGCGGTGGGACCTGTGACAGAGGAGGTAAGCCATGTGGAGCTTTTTCCCTCTTATTTTAGTGGCATGGTTTGCCTTTCAGTGGCCTGGCCTTTTGCACTAATGGCAATTACCTGGAGGAGTAACTTAGGGCAAACTAGATGGGGCTGGAGGCTTGTAAATTAGCCAATAGTTGAGTCTGCCTCTTGTCCCTGAGTTTTTCTTTCTCCTTAGCCCTGATCCTCCTTATTCTTCTCTTGGCTATAAAAGGGTGAGGAGGCTAATTTGAGGATTTTCTGTATAGGGGCCATTCTATGTTACACACAAAAAATTTTCTTTTTGAGAGTCTTTTTCTTTTTGAGAGACGTTTCTTTTTGAGAGTCTGTAGGTTATATTTGTCTCAGTGTTTTAGGGTGCAACCCAGAGTGGAGCCTGAAGAAATAGGACAGGTTTGTCCCATGATGTGACTGGAAAATGAAAAGCCACAGAGGACCACTGTCTGCTGGGGACACCAAGCGCACATTCCCTCAGGGCATCCCTCTGAGGACTACAGTTCCACTCATGTCCGCAGAGGGACTTGGGTGCACTTTCTAACAGGGTGGCCCAAATATCAGAAAGAACCCTTCAATGTAGGGCCCTGACGCTGGGTGACCAGCCCAGTTATGAAGAAAATGAGTAAAGGGAAAACTCAGCCCAGTACCAGCCCAGATAAGGAGATGGGAATGGGGAGACTCCCCGCTGAGGCTGCTTGGGATCACCTGATTTGAGAATGTCTGCAGGAGCCCTCGTTGTCTTCACGGGATATTTTAGAGTGAGAAAGAGGGGATCTGAGTTCCCTAAAGCGTGTGTGCCAACTGAGACACCAGGAGGGATTGGGGACCTTCGACCAGAAAGGATGGGAGCGGGCCTTTCTCCCTTCCATGCAAGGCAGCCAAACTTGTTCACTTCATGGCCTTCAGGCTACACCAGGGACCAGCCCTGGCTAGTTGCTGTCAATCACTACAGGGATACTAGAGTTCATCCACTGAAAGACTGAAAGGAAAAGCAAACTCTGACCTCTCACCTGATCGGGCAGCAGCAGTCAAATGCTTCAACGTAGACACTTTCAGTCTCAGCAGAGTGCAGCCATGGCCAGAGACCTTAAGTTGTGTTCATGCTGAGACACAGCCCACCAAGGTTCCCGAGTTGGGAAAGAGAGAGGGGAGGGAGGGTTGCCCTGAAAAACAGAGCCCCCATGGGAGCCAACAAAATGAGATGGATAACAACTAGCTAGCACTGGTGTTGTGGACCGCAAAGGTATTTAGTAAGACGGTCATAAAGAAAGGCAAATGTGTTAGAGAAGATTTGAAAACACATTGTAAGGATGCAGCGGGCAGCACAGCAGAGATAGAACTTTCTGCAAAGAGGCACGGACTGGAGAGAAATTTTATAGGGTCATGATAGAGGGGCCTACGTGTGGAAAGAGGTTGTGCTGCTGGGGCCACAACAGAATGAGGTTATTGTGCCTGTGTAGGTCGTTGTGTCCTCAGATTGTTTATAATAAGCAGTCTCTCAGAACAATTGTTCATTGTTCTCGCCACTTGGGGAACTCCCATACCTGGATCCCCTTCCTCGAATTTGTTTTCTTAACAGAACTTCACATAAATATATTTAATTCAGTAAAATAAGTTCCCAAATTATAGGGGACAAAGAGCTTTTAAAATAAATGACTGAATAATAGACCTCATTTGAATTTCTCTGTTTTTTCACGAAAATTAAAATATTGCATTTCTCCACCATCACGCAGAGTGGTGTCACTGTTTCACTTACAACTTCCTCTTAATTGTGAGCTCTCAGATACTGGCACTTGGGCCGTTGGTGCTGTGGAGACAGGAGTAGATTGCTGCCATTACGGCCACTCCCAAAATGATTCTCCATTTCCCCTACTTCTCCATAATTGATTGTTCCGGTATATACACACCTGCTCTTTAAGAAGGACAAGTTGGAAAATTGAGTATCTATACTTTTATCTGTGAAAGGAAAATGAAAACTTCAGTCACCAATTCACTAGGCCAAAAGGAAAAAATTAAACTGGAAGCTGAGTCACGCAAGAAACTGCCTTTCCTTTTGTTCCTAAGCAGATAGCTATAGACAAAAGGTAAAACATCTATACAGATAGCTACGCTGTGTTCACTCATCTTATGTAAAGTGCTGATTTACTAAGCACCAGATGAAAACATAATTAATTATTCCCCTACGTACTCCTTTCGTCTTGCAACATGTGGATTGCCGTACCCTTCATCTTTCCCCTCCAGTCCACTTTTTCTGTTTAAATATTAAAGCCTTCAAAGTCATCTTTGAAGAGAAAGGCACAGACCACAGACTGTTTCTGTAATTCCGTGTATTTTTTTCTCCCAGGCATGTCCTTAACCTTGGTAAAGTAAACTATTAAATTGATTGAGACCTGTCTCAGATACATTTTGGTTTACATATCCTAGATACAGGTTTTTCTTCTTAATGATACTTATCAAGTAGGAAATTCTCTAAGTGTTTAGATACTTCATCATAATATATAAATTAATAAATAAGGGAAAGGATCTTTATAGTGAGCCCACTATAATACCAGGAAATACTATGAAATTAAAGCATATTTTCTTATTAATAGTTACATAGGTCCTATGAGAAATTATTCTTTCCATTTTACTTATAGAATACACAAAGATTAAGAAAGTTAAGTAACTTGCTAAAGTTGATGGAAGCAGCGCCGATTAATTCAAGGTGTTCACTGAGCTATTTTGGCCTCCAAAGTCAATATTTCTTTCCGTTGTCTACACTTAATCAAAAGCAGTTGATAATGGAGGGAAAAAAATGACTCAGGGAGAAAGGGAATTTCTAATATAAGGCAATGTTTATACTATGATTTGAAGCAAAAAGAGATAAAACAAATACCAAGCAGTACCACGTGGTCTTTCACATTTTTCAGTGGGCACAGTGTCAGAGATTATGATTTCTAAGGTCCTTCACCATTTGAAAACTCCAGGAAACCATAATATAATACAGTTCTGAGCACCTGGAAAATAAGAGGAGCCAATACCTCAGTGGTTCATGGCAGGAACGTGGCAAGAACGCTGATTTTCTGAGTTCAAGTCCAGTTTTATTAAGTCATAACTACCTTCACATTATTCCTTGGTACTTTGTTCGTGATCTCATTACACTCTCTCCCGAGATGTTACTTAGCTGATCAGGATCTTCTCAAAGTGAAGATTCATTCGAAAACACCCTAGACCTTAAACATTCTGCCTCTTCTTTTCTATTTTGTTCAAACAGGCCAATTGAGATATGCTTACTCTCAAGACTTGATGCTGACGATGTAAATGACTTATAAGAATTATCTTATTGAAGAGGTATTGATGAGTTCCTCTGTAATCTCTTTACCAAGGAAAACAATGTCATAGCACATGCATAGAGGCCTAAAAGTTAATCCTTTGAAGAATTGGTTTTCAAGGCCATTTTCAATGCACTGTCCATCAAATCATACTGAAACGGGAGAGTTCCCTTACCCCCCTTCAGACGACATGTGTGTGGCTCTTCTGTTCTGCCAGGCACATTCAAACCCCTTACAGGAATGACAGCATGCAGATGGGCAGGTGCAGGAGCTGGGGTGAGTGTCCCTGGACTCTGGCTCCTTGGCAGTGTCCAGGGGTGGGAGTCTGAGACTCCTGAAGCCCTAGTGGGCGTGTGTTACAGTGCACTCTTTTAGCCTTGCCATCTGTGGATGGCTTAAGTGTTAAACAGCTCAGTGCTCTCTTGGTACCCAGGTCTTTGTCTGGCATCCAGGAAGAATCAGGTCACACACAGATTTGAAGGATGAATGCAAGGGTTTTATTGAGTGATGGAGGTGGCTCTCAGTGGGATGGATGGAGAACTGGAAGGGGCATGGAGGGGAAAGATGATCTTCCTCTGGTATTTGGACATGCAGTGGCCAATCTCCTCTCTCACCTTCCTCAGCCAAACTCCTTTCGGCACACAAACATTCCTTCTCTTCCCTCTGCTGCTCCGTTCTGTTGTTCTGCTCTTCTGTTTGTTCCCTTTCTGCTTCTGGAGCCTGGAGTTTGGGGTTTATATGGGTGTAGGATAGGCAGCATGGCAAGCCAATAGGCACATTTGGGCATGAAAACAAGAATGCCTGTTCTCATGTAGGACTGCGAGTTTCCAGGTTTGAGGGTGGGCCTTTGCTAAGGAACCATCCTCTTCTACCCAGTATTTCCCTGTCTCCTGTCCAAATAAATACCTCACAGAGCCATGCTTTGTAAACTGTAGGAATCAGTCTAGTGATAGCTCATGGAATCATTTTGTTGGATAACAATGCTTATTTTAAGAATAAGGTGATAGAATAGAATAAGATAGAAAATATGTGTAGATCGTACCTAGTTAATGCGTGTGTTCTCTCCCATTTTTTTCTTTCAAATTATATATATTTCTTGTGAGTGTGTGTGAGATAATAGATACTGTTTACTAAGATAAAATAAATCACTCTTTTGGACACAAGTTCGAATAAATCAAAGGTTCTGAATTAAAGTCTGACCTCCCTTCTTACCACTTATCCATACATATTCTGTGCTGAAACCACTGAAAAATTAAATATCAATTTAAAGATTAGTATTTTTTATATATATGCTGTGGTTTACCTTGTGTAATCTAATACATATTAATGTATTAGATATTCAGGAGAAACCTACAAGCTAAAAATTATTGTTATTTGAAGGTCAAGGAAGCCAGTAGTCTCCAGATGCAGAGCAGGTATAAAACCCAGGTTTTCTGTCTCAAATATCCTTTACCTTATGCTACACTGCTTCTTAGAATCTCAGAATGAGAGAGAAGGTTACATTATTTTTCTGCAGAACACAGTTTTGTGGAACCCTTGACCTTACAGATTATGTACTGATTATGTATTCTTAATAGCAGTGTTTTTCACGTGGGGTTACTGAATCAGGCTCCTTGGTGTTTAAGCCTTTGAGAAAGTGGTCCTAGTGATTTTGCCTTGCACTTCTAATTAATAAACATGAGTTCCTTTTACCATAACATGATAGTCATTGCAAATAAACAAGGGTTTTCTTCCCATGTGTTTACTCAATGTCTTGTCAATAATGCTTGAGAATTATGTAAAATATGTATTCTGGATCCAATGGGTATAATTAGAACAAATCATAGTGTTGACCCTTGGTCAGTCATTCAATTCAGCCAGTACATCAGCTTTGGTCCTGTTACCTGCAAGGAAAGTAAATCTGATTCAAATCTAGCATACTTACCAGGATGAATTAACACATTAAACAAACAACAGACAAGATAACAGTTTATCAGTGGCATGTCACATTTATTAAATGATTCATACTGATTAATTACCTATTCTTCTGAACCTTTTTCTTGATTGTTGCTAGGGCTTAACCTCTTACTTCCTAAAGAGACTGTAAGCTTTCCAAGACATTAATTACACTATTTTTGTTTTATTGTCCACAAAGTGTCACAAAGGGCTCTGCACTTTTAACTGAAACCATGAATATTACAGGAAATGATATCCACCTTCTGTTTCAGGAAAAACTCTAGAAGTGTAATAAAACTGAGAATTATTGGAAATGTACTGTTCCATATCATAAATATTGTTTAGCTCTTGGAGTCTTGCTATTATTACTTTTATGCTAGTATATAATGCCCAGAGGTATTTGATTTAGAAAACACAAATTTAGCTCTTATCTATTTCTACACAGATATTTTGTGGTGTTTCACCAAGTGGTCTGTAATTGTCCAGTGACTTCCACCTGAACAAATGATGAACAGTTTTGAGATGACTGCCTATGGTAAAGTATGTAGTTGCTGTCATTTATGAAAACCCCAAATCAGTTGGCTTATCAAGCATGCACTCAGCTTAATTTTGCTTTTCATAGACACACAAGCACACACACACACAAACTCAAATACACACACATTACTTACCATTTATGAAAGGCTTTCTCTGTACCACGCATTGTAATAAACGTGTGGCAGAGTTGATCTTATCTCATTTTCTTTCACGCAGAAGAAGTGTAAGACTTTTTTGCCATTTCAAAGATAAGTAAAATAAGGTTGATAAAATCATACATCTAATAAGTATCACTACTGACTTAAGTCTCTTAATTATAGCATGATGTTCCTCCACATTGAAAGAACATATCAAAATTTGAATAGTTTTTCAGTCTTTCCACCTTTCCATCAAAGTTTTTTTTTTTCCTATTGAGGATTATTATTATGTTTTTCTACATTCAAGTACCAGGTTATTTATGATTCAATAAAAATTTTAATGATTGGCTTTTATCACAAGTTATTGACTACAGAAATATAATGTATGAGAGAGTCAGAGACAATGGAAGAAGAGAGGGAAAGTGTGATGGGGAGGAGGAGAGAACACATTAAAAAATATTTATTCATGTAGTCCTGCCAACAGACATGAGAATGCAATTTATGTTTTCAGTTTGTAACACTCATTACTTCTCAAGACAATATTTTCCATAAATTTACTTTCAAAGTACAGTGGAATCGTTTTATTTACCTTGAAATAACCTGTTTCAAGATTTTAATGGTGAAAATGCTGTATTTTGAGAGTTCTGGGATGTGGAAAAATATTCAGTATTCCAAACTCTTTACTTCTTTTCTGACTTTTGTAGACCTGGATTACAACACTTTTAGTTTTACTATTTCTAGAGTGAAGGACATCTTTGTTATTTGTCTACTATATTTACTGTACTTAAAATTATTCTAGATCTCTGGCCATGATATTACTGTAGAAATAAGGCTATATTTTACACATATAGGATGTGATCAGCATGTCTAATACATCTTTTAAAGCAGAGGACTGTGTAAAGTTAGAACTTAAATAGTATTGTTTATGTGATGCTTCCTGCAAGCAAGTGCCTTTAACACAATCAGTTATCTTTTCTATGGTAATAGCTCAACAACTGTATCTGAAGAGCACAGAAACTTCCTTCTTTCTTTCACTCTCCCAACTCTGCTTTTGCACTACTCATGCTAAATATCTCTAAGATAATATCTTATGCTTGAACTCTACTAAGCTGTTGATTTTTCCTACAACAAAGAAGGTATCGGATTGCTCCTCAATTCTATATGTTGACAGAGTTTTGGATAACCCACTTCAGTGACATATATATCTGGAAAAGACTTCAGATTAATTTGCTCAGTTAACTGAAGGCAGATGACATGGTTTGACAAAGTACATGGAGAAGAATTGAACTAGCAAGCTCTTTGTTGTGGATGGACAGAGAAAGAGAAGCTAACAAACCAAAAAAATGTTGCTAGAAAGACATTCCCTGGAGAAAGAGTATGAATAATAATAATAATAAATCTTAGATCCCTGCAAATCCAATGGATATCTAAAAAATATAGAGGCAAAAATTATTCTGGAAAAAGAAAGGATTATAGGGAAGATTGAGAGTATAGTTAGAGTTATCCTATTTTAACCTACTTTTTATGTGACATTATGCTAAATTCATTGCTTATACTTTCTCATTTACCTTAGCAACAACCTGAGTTCTACATTTTTATTTCCATTTTGCAGATGAGAATCTGAAATGTAGAGAGGTTAAGAAATGTCTCAAAATCTCATAACTTTTAAGTGGCAAATCTGGGATGTGAATCGTTTATTTCTATTTTTATTTTTTACTTTAAAATGTTTTGCTCTTCAACTGTGTATAATAGAATTAAGAGGCAAGAACAGATGAAGTTACTTCACATGTGACCTCTAAACATTTACAAACAACATAATCGGCAATTGTCAGATCCCTACAACTGACCATTATGACCAAGAAACTTATCTTTTTAAAACCCACTTAGCTTTCTGCAGGATTAATTAACACTCCTATTCAGCTGTGAAACTTACTAACTGCTGCCCAAAGCTTGATAATGCATGCAGCTGGTTGTTTACTCTCTAAGAAGCTTATAAATATTTGCTCCCACAGGCTGAGTATTATTCTCTTCAAAATTGATTTTTGCTTTTTCAGCCCTTTCATTTCAGGTATATCAATTATTATATTTACATAGTTTAATTAAATATTGCAACAATCCAATTATGATTGTCCTAAAAGAGTTATTTTCATAAAAATAAGCTGAATTATTTCAAATACAAGCAAGGTAAGTCACTTAAATTGTGTTAAGTGAGGGCTGGAAAGCTGAAAAATATTGGGAATATGGCACAAAAATAATTTGCATTAAGATAACTTTAGAAACATCTTTAATTTCGTTCTTTATTTTAAAGAACGTGATGGTTAAATCCTGCAGTATTCATTTTGGGATGTGGTTTATGCAGTTAAGTTGATGGAGGTTTCTGATAAATGGACAGGTACTTAAACCAAAAAGTGGACTCCGCATCAAAAGCAGCCCAATGTATGTGCATGTGTTTGTGTGTGTATGTGTGTGCATGTGTGCATATGCTTCTGTTTGGAAAAGAATATGGTTTTCATTAAAATTATGCAAAAATATTTACTTTTAATTAAAAGTACAACTATGGAAAACATTTTCCATAAATAGTTACAATATTTGTGAGTTGCTATGATTCATTACTTGTTTTGTAAACAACACTGAAAGGTAGAAGCAAACAAGAGAATGAATTTATTTTTGAAATATAAAAATGTTTGCTCAAAATCTTGACTTTGTTCTTTCATACCTTCAAGATTGGGTTTTTAATAGTTTTCTTCTTTATCTTTTTTGAGACAGGATCTTGTTCTGTTGCCCTGGCTGGAGTGCAGTGGCTCCATCGTGGTTCATAGCAGCCTCATCCTCCCAGGCTAAAGCAATCCCCCCACCTCAGCCTCCCAAGTAGACCACAGGCATACACCACCATGCCCGGATATTTTTTTTTTTTTCATTTTTTGTAGAGACAGTGTCTCACTATGTTGCCCAGGCTGGTCTTGAACTCCTGGGCTCAAGTGATCCTCCTGCCTCGGCTTCCTGAAGTGTTGAGATTATAGGCATGAGCCACCCTGCCCAATTTTCTTATTTCTCCTCTGATTTGTGTTATTTATTTGTCACCACATAATACTGAGCTAAAACAATTTTCTTAGCTCTTTGATTGCTATTTAATTGTCTGATTCTTGTTTCAAAACTGCTTTAAAAGTTATTTTCTGGCCGGGCGCGGTGGCTCAAGCCTGTAATCCCAGCACTTTGGGAGGCCGAGACGGGCGGATCACGAGGTCAGGAGATCGAGACCATCCTGGCTAGCATGGTGAAACCCCGTCTCTACTAAAAATACAAAAAAAAACTAGCCGGGCGAGGTGGCGGGCGCCTGTAGTCCCAGCTACTTGGGAGGCTGAGGCAGGAGAATGGCGTAAACCCGGGAGGTGGAGCTTGCAGTGAGCTGAGATCCGCCACTGCACTCCAGTCCGGGCGACAAAGCGAGACTCCGCCTCAAAAAAAAAAAAAAAAAAAAAAAAAAGTTATTTTCCAGTTGGATGTAACTTTTGCACAATCTTTTCTTCTTAGTATGTGTCTGTTTCAACTTCAAAATGCCTCAGTTTTCTGACAGCTGTTGTTGCCTCTGTTGTTGCCTCTCCCCAACTAGTGTCTTCCTCAGGCCCCTGGGGCAGGCTTATCCTGGCTCCTCCTCTTGTTTGCTTTCCCTTATCAGTCCTTGCTCTTGGGGGCTTCTTTGTCTTCAGCTTCACAATCAACCTCCTGTAATTTTTGCACTTTTCAGGCTACTAACTTACTGAATTTTATTTGCAATTTTCTAATTTTAGTTTATTTCTCTTATTTTCTTCCATTCATCTGCCTCTCTCCCTTTCTTTCTCTTGTATTCCTCTTCACCTCTGCTTGCTCTTTTGTGCTTTCATTTGCTTTAGAGGACTGAGCCTTGGCAGATATTTCTGCCTGTGGCATTTGCAGTTGTTGGAGTGACTGCTTACCTTACCCCATGCTGACCAATTTTCTTTCCTTGCAGAATAAGGAAATCGTCTCTGAAAGCCCATTTAGTTTAATCCTTCACATACATGAAGGCACAGAAGCTCCATTACTGGAAGTTTCAGAGAAGATATTCCACACTTTCTTCAGAATAGACTCCTTATACATTTTTAAGCTTTCTTTATACTAATCTTAAAACATTGCCTTTTTCCTTGGAACATTGTCAAACCATTAATTTGCTATGAATGTTCTCTCACTTTGCAGCTGACATTTTGTCTTTTTATTCATTAATTCTCTTAATCCATGCTTTCTGGTTAAACTCGCCTGCCTGGGTTTTACGTACATAACCCTTGTTACCAGACTGCTGATCTTCAGTTAAGTATTTCAAGTGAAGTCATAGCTCCCCACAGTCCCAACAACTTCTCAGTGTAAGTGACTTCTTCCAGGACCAGAAGGAGGAGTTTCATTTCCACAGTCACCTGTAACTTTCTAGGCAGAACCTAGTCTCTTCAACAGGGCATCCCTTGCATCAGTAATGTTTACCTCAGGCAACAGAGACATGTTCAATTTCTTCAAAGAGCTTCATGCTTTTTTCCACTTACACGTTGTTCTGCTGACTTTCTACACATACTGCATGGAAAAAAATAGCTTTTGTAGCTAAGCTATTAAGTGCTTTATATTAATAAATATTAATATTTAAACATTAAGTATGATTCTCTCAGCCAGGACCTTTCAATGGTTTCAACTCACTGCAGTGAGCACATACATTGGCTGTGCCTGCCCTATGTAGCCACCACCTCCCTCTTGGGATTCCCAGGGCAGATGCATGCATTTGGGTTTCAAATTAAAATTTAAGGTAAATGTGAATCAGAATCTGATTTGTAATTTAGAATTTTAAGCCAAACAAATGCAAAACTGAACATGCTGGATTGGGAAGGTTTAGTGACTATATAGTTTTGAGTTGAGTTAGAATTACATGTTAGTTGTATGTATCAAATGTAGATTTATGCTTCCTTGTATATTTAGAAGAGAGTTGCAAATGTAGGTAATACTCTGTCTTTCATCCACTCTATGTCATTTATTCTTCAACAAACATTTTTGTGTATCAAGAAATGTACTTAGCATTTAAGACCACTGACTTTGGGTCCTAATTGCGTTGACAAAGTTTATAGTTTTGTGAAAGATATACTTTCACAAAGAAAGATATACTTTCTCTGTCACTCAGTTCCTCATCTCTAGAAAGAAGAAAGTGAGTTATATAACTTGAGGGGGTTGTTTTAAATATCAAATAAATTCCATACAAGTTAGATTTTATGAATAATATAATATGAAAAGTAATATACATTCTGAGGACACACAAGCACATAGTTAGTCGTGTTTCCATTCTTGTCTGATCATATTTCACATAAAACTAAGAAATATGTAATCTCAGAACTTTGGGAGGCCCAAACAGATGGATCATTTGAGGTCAGGAGTTTGAGAGCATCCTGGCCAACATGGCGAAACCCCGTCTCTACTAAAAATACAAAAAAATTACTCAGGCATGGTGACTCACACCTATAATCCCAGCTACTCAGGAGGCTGAGATGGGATGATTGCTGGAAACCAGGAGGTGGAGGTTGTAGTGAGCTGGATGGTGCCACTGCACTCCAGCCTGAGTGAGAGTGAGACTCTGTCTCAAAACAAAACAAAACAAAATAAAACAAACTAGTATGAATAAGATCCAAGAGATAATGGGATATTGTCTCTAAACCTAAAATTAGAATATGTGTCAGGGAAGACCTCTCTTGGTTGATGATGTGGAATTTATATAACATTATATACGGAACCAGACATATGGACATCTATAAATGAATATTTCAAGCAAAGGAGCTAGCAAGAGAAAGGGTCCTGGGGTTAAAATAGTGTCTTCTTATGTAAGAAATGGAAAGCAGGCCAGTGTAGCTGGAACGTAGGAAGCAATGTGCAGATTGGTGGGTAATGATGGAAGAGAAATAGGCGTCTTGTGAAATAAGTGAATGAACATAGATCAATTGGAGCCATAAGGCCATCACAGTCTTGCTATATATCTCAAGTAATCCTATGTGACAAGTTAAAATTTTTGAAAAGCAAATTTATCCCAATTTGGCCAGAGACTAGCTCCAAGTTAAGTATTTTTCACTTTGAAGGAGGCCTTTCTTCTTGGTATATGTCTTCTTCAGCGAAATTCTTTACCAAAGGAAGACTGTCAGTATCTATGCATGGAACTCTACTCTATGGAGTCCCCAAACAGAAAGAGCCTCAATTTCTACACACATTCTTACACTGCATCCTTGAATCTAGATCTTTTTCTGTCCTTGAAAAAGTAAGGCTCATCACTAGGCCAACAAAATTTCTGAAATTCATTCACCAATCACAAGGAAGGTATAAATTTTCCACCCTTCCAGTTTTAATTGTTAACAAGTACAAATGTCATTATAGCTTACTCAAATTACCAAACACACCTCTTCCTTGACTTGTCTGTCCTGAAGAAAACAGTTTTAGTTTTCAGGAAGCAGTGAAGAGTATATAACACTTTTAAAATTCAAGGTATGGGTATATATTTTTGGAAGACTCATAGAAATGATACGCTTTATGATTATCATCCACGTTTTGGAAAACAGTTAAAATTTCTGACAGTATAAGTATGTACAGATGCTATTTTCTGCAAGGTGTTGGAGGTTTCAGGAAACAAAGGGTTAATAGGTATAAAAGTGAGCCCATAAGTAACGTAAGTGAGAAAAAATTTAAATAATGAGACACATAAACAAATTTTGACCCACGCTTTTCAAAAAGAAATCATACTTTTCTGATTTGGTTATAGAAAATTCTGAATGTTTAGTCAATTCTCATACTTTTTAAAAAATTATACTTCAAGTAATCTAAAATGATATTTTCTGTATAATGAAAAAAGACTCTAAATAAGAAACTATACACAAGTACTAGCTGAAGCTTTTATTGGTGTGTTTAAATTCATCAAACATTTATGAAGCCTCTACTATAGCAAAGCATTGTGGGACATAAAGAGGCAAATGTGAAATTGATTCTGTCCTCAGAGCCTGTTAGAATGTTATAATGAGGATCATAAAACCAGCATCTTTCTTTTTGCGAAGATGAGTATTGAGACTCTCATACCTGTGATAGATAAGTCAGTTGATTTGTACAAGTGTCCAAATATATGTATGTTTCATAGATACATTTAGGCCTGTATAATGCCAAGCATGGAAATTGAGGCCCCAAATACAAATATTTAAATGCAATTTAACCCACATATCCATCACAGATTTTCATTTTGTAAAATTACCCTAATATCCTTTTGATGTTAACTCTGCCCCAAAGAATTTACTGTAATGAGGTTCTCTCTTAGCCTAGCTAAGAAGTAAATGTGTAATCAAAGTTAGACAATTAAATCTTCTTTTCCTGAAATATGAATTATGAAGAGATGAATAAATGTTCAGAGCTCATTCTATTCTTGCACCTAAATCCACAAGAGGATGTTCCTGTTATATGACTCTATCTGTTCCAAGAACATCTGAACTGCATTGATAACTGCCAATTTCCAAGTCTGATTTCTAGTTCTGGTGTGTCCAAATATATCTCCAACAATTCCCGTTCTGCTTATGTTAACTATCCTAAGACCATCTTGATGGCATCTAAAGAATTCTAACAAATAGAAAACATCAATCTAGAGGACTGCATCTATTCAATAGATCCTCAAAGAAATCCATTTGCAGTAGGGAGGAAAACACTGTTCATAATCTGGCATGGGACTTCAGAGTCTGTGAGATGTAAGGATAAAACGAGTAAGTTACTCTATGGAAGATTTTGCTCTTGGTTATTGCCATAAATTATTGTGAAGAGCAAGAGGAGGGAAAGGGCCACATAGTAGGGTGGTCATACTTGAATGACTGGAGAAATTCAGAGAAAAATAATCACCTAGCTCAAATATTTAAATTTTCTCCTCAAGTTGCACACTGAAACTCAAGGAGTGTGCGTGATTTTATTAAAACAGCAACCTTCTTACAACTGGGTAGTTGAAATGGCCAAATACCAAAATTTGTAAGTGTTTCTGCAGACTGTTGAATTGCAAGTCATCTGTATTCTCAGCCTTGCCTGGTTTCTCAAGTCAGGAAATATTCATGCAAATAACACAAATAAGAAAATAATACAACCTGGAATGTTCGAATAGTGTTATCTGGGGACATCTGGATTTCTCTGATACCTGAAAAATTATCTTCTGCCATTGCCTTCCCGTTAGAAGAAATTGACCCTTCCTTCGTTGCTCATTTTCTGTTGAAGATGTTGTACCCTCCTCACCTGAGGAAATGCCCTAGGCAGAGGTACCTTGATTTCCCTGTTATTTATCACAACTATTTTTATAAATGGTCTTGGATCCTATTTTTCCAACACTCTTAAATGGATAATATAACCAACAAAAGGAACATAGGTCAGTTGGAGCCATAAGTTGAGCAAGAAAGGATTGCTCAAGAAAGTGATTGTAACAATTCATTAAAACTGGGAATGTGTATGTAGAATTGATTTTAGGGAGTTTTCTGATGAAAGAAGAAGTATACATTTTGGCTCAGATTGAATGGGAAGTTATCTGTGTGTATATACCAGAGTCCCTGTTTAATGCACTAATTCATTCGGGTGGGAGAGATTCTATCATTATAAAGGATAAGCTAATGAAAATCCAAATAAAATTGTGGCCTATTAAAACATATTTAGTAGAACGACAAATTATGAATCTACTATGTCAATATTCCTACCTTGCTCTCCAAAATGTCTGCAAATTTATTTTAGGAACTAAGATTTTTGATATAAACTGGTAATGTAGGCACTGCAATCCCTTAAAAATGGGTTTAAAAAAGTTTCTGAAGCTTGGAATGTTGGTAAGCTTACACTGAATTTTCTATTACCAGTTGACCAAGGTAGAAAAAAAAAAACTGAACCTACGTCTGAGATGTCATTGAATAATGTGTTCAAACCAGACTCAAGTTGATCCAAGGGGCATTAGAATCTCAAAAATAACTTCTCATCCTGTCTGCTGGGTGTAAGATATGTTCTATGATGTGGATTTACTGTGATACAAGGGTAGTATCTAACACTTTGTCTAAATGGTCAAGGAAGGAAAGGAACAACAACAAAAAAGAAAATCGGACATAAGACAATTTGAGTATTTGAGGAAGACATATGTAGATAAACATCTTGCTATGACAGAGATTATGATACTATGCATAGCCCACATGAAATGCTTATTAAAAGCCTGACTCTGTAGACAAGGATTTAAAGATGTCATGGATTTCTCTGAGCCACTCTTTTCAGCATTTCCAGTCTTATTGAATTAGTTTATGAGCAAAGTAGCTGTGGGAGCAACAGTGGAGGTTATACCTTGTCTCCCTAAAGCTGACTAGGCTACTACCTTTCATTATGTGTTTGAATTTCTGGTGGTGCTGATTACCATTGGGTCTCTGATATCATACCCTGGGATAACCAATTATTTCTAAAGGAAAAGATGATCACCTGACTTCTCTTTCCATCAAATAAGTAAAAGATATTTGTCTTTACTAATTTAGATTGTCTTTATCTTGGCAACATTCTGAGACTCACAGATAATATAACTTGCAGTCTCAGTGAAGATTTAGTGAGATGATATATTTGCCAAGGCACTTGGCACCTTGCCTGCTATATGGCAACCACTGCTCAAATTTAGTTTTTGTTTATTTTGCCTGATATTTAATTAAGCATA
Source organism: Trachypithecus francoisi (assembly GCF_009764315.1). Taxonomy (NCBI): domain Eukaryota; kingdom Metazoa; phylum Chordata; class Mammalia; order Primates; family Cercopithecidae; genus Trachypithecus; species Trachypithecus francoisi. The sequence goes on from NW_022681462.1 coordinate 33,420,000, forward strand.
ATGACATAATTATTGAATGAAGAAAGAATAGGTGAAGGAGAGACTGAAATAATGAATGTGATCCAGAGAAAAATAGGTATATGTGGCATTTTAGAGTCTTTTCCTAGTTATCTATATTAAATTATTTCTTTGTTAATTTTCTGCTTCGATGATGTGTCTGATACTCTCAGTGGAGTGCTGAAGTCTCCTACTATTATTGTATCGGTTTCTAAGTCTCTTTGTAGGTCTCTAAGAATTTGCTTTATGGATCTGGGTGCTCCTGTGTTGGGTGCATATATATTTTGAACAGTTAGGTCTTCTTGTTGAATTGAATCCTTTACCGATATGTAAGGCTCTTCTTTGTCTTTTTTGATCTCTGTTGGCTTAAAGTCTGTTTTGTTTGAAGTTAAGATTACAACCCCTGCTTTTTTGCTGATTTCCATTTGCTTTGTATATATTCCTTTATCTGTTTATTTTGAGCCTATGGGTGTCATTACACGTGAGATGAATCTCAGAGACAGCATACCATTTGGTCATGCCTTTTTATCCAGCTTGCCACTCTGACTTTTATGTGAGGGATTTAACCTGTTTACATTTAAGTTTAGTATTGATAGGTGTGAATTTGATCCTTGCATTACATTACTAGCTAGTTATTATACCAGTTATTGTTCCTGTGGTTGCTTTATAGTGTCACTGGTCTGGGTGTTTAAGTGTGTTTTTGTATTGGCTGATAAACAGGTTTTCTTTTCTATATGTAGTGCTCCACTCAAGATCTCTTATAAGGCAGGTCTTGTGGTAACAAACTCCCTCACATTTGCTTACTGAAATGGATCTTATTTCTCCTTCACCTAGGAAGCTTAGTTTGACTGGGTATGAAATTATGGGTTGAAAAGTTTTTTCTTTAAAAATGTTGAATATAGATCCTCAATCTCTTCTGGCTTGTAGGGTTTCTGCTGAGAGGTTCACTGTCAGCCTGATGGGTTTCCCTTTGTAGGTGACCTGCCCCTTCTCTCTAGCTGCCTTTAGTACTCTTTCTTTGGTATTGATTTTGGAAAGATCTGTTGATTGTGTGTCATAGGGATGATCTTCTTGTGTAGACTTCTGCAGCAATTCTCTGTATTTTCCAAATTTGGCTGTTAATGTCTCTAGCAAGGCTGGGGAAGTTTCCATGGACAATATCCTGAAATATGTTTTCCAAGTTATTTGCTTTCTGACCCTCCCTTTCATGGATACTGATGATTCATAGACTTGGTGTCTTTACATACTTCCATATTTCTCAGAGGTTTGGTTTATTCATTTTCATTATTTTTTCTGCATTTTGTCTGATTATCACATTTCAGAGAGCCAGTCTTCTAATTCTGAGATTCTTTCCTCATCTTGGTTTATCCTGCTGTTAATACTTGTTATTTCATTGTAAAATTCTTTTTTTTTTTTTTTTTTGAGACAGAGTTTTGCTCTTTTTGCCCAGGCTGGAGTGCAATGGCACGATCTCAGCTCACCACATCCTCCTCCTCCCAGGTTCAAGTGATTGTCCTGCCTCAGCCTCCCAAGTAGCTGTGATTATAGGCACGTACCACTATACTGGCTAATTTTGTATTTTTAGTAGAGATGGGGGTTTCTCCATGTTGGTCAAACTGATCTCGAACTCCTGACCTCAGGTGATCTGCCCACCTCGGCCTCCCAAAGTGCTGGGATTACAGACTGAGCCAATGTGCCCAGCGATTAAATTCTTGCAGTGTGTTTTTCAGACTTATCTGATCCATTAGGTTCTTTATATATTGGTTATTTTGTCTTTCAGCTCTTGTATCATTTTATTGTGATTCTTAGTTTCCTTGGATTGTGTTTTATCGTTCTGAATCTCAATGATCTTCGTACTTATTTATATTCTGAATTATATTTCTGTCATTTCAGCCAACTCAGCCTGGTTAAGAACTTTTGTTGGAAAATTAGTGTGGTTGTTTGGAGGACACAAGGCACTGATTATTTGAGTTACCGGAGTTCTTGCATTAGCTCTTTCTCACCTCTGCATATGGATGATCTATTAACTGCCATGTAGATTGAGTACAGACAATAGACTTCTTTTCTAGATGTTTCCACAGGGCTGAGGCTTTGTGCATGGTCTTTATTTATAGCTCATTTCTTGTCTTTGGTTTCACAGGGAAATATGTTAGCAAGATATTTTTGGTATTGAAGCATTGGGGTATGATCGAATAGGTGGTGCTTAGGGTGTAATGGGTAAGTTGGTAGGCACTTGCTTGATTGTGTGGCTTCCCTATATTTCCTCACAGTTGTAGCCATGCTCCTTCTCAATGCTCTGAAAGTGTAGGCTCCTCTCCCATTTGATTGTGTGGCTTGGCACTCCTGGGCTGCCCACTGCAGCTCTGAGGAAATCTCATGGAATGGGGAAGAGCTGGAAGAATTACTCTTTAAAACTGGCACAAGACAAGGATGCTCTCTCTCACCACTCCTATTCAACATAGTATTGGACATCTTGGCCAGATTAATCAGGCAAGAGAAAGGAACAAAGGTATCCAAATAGAAAGAAAACAGTTTAAACAATCCTTGTTTGCAGAAGACACAATTCTATCTCTAGAAATCCCCACAGTCTCAGTCCAAATCCTCCTTCGCTGATAAACAACTTCCACAAACTCTCAGGGTACAAAATCAATGTACAGAAATCACTAGCACTCATATACACCAGCAAAAGCCAAACCAATAACAAAATCAGGAAAAGAACTAGAAAAACCATTTTAAAATTCACGTGAAACCAAAAAACAACCTGAATAGCCAAGACAATTCTCACCAAAAAGAACAAAGTTGGAGGCAGCACATTACCTCAAACCATAATACAGGGCTACAGTAAACCAAACAACATGGTACTGATACAAAACATGAACAACAGACCAATGGAACAGAATAGAAAGTTGAGAAATAGGGCTGTGCAACTACAACCATCTGATCTTTGACAAAGCTGACAAAAACAAGGAATGAGGGAAAGACTTCCTATTCAATAAATGGTGCTGGTATAACTGTGTAACCACATGCAGAAGATTGAAACTAGAACCTTCCTTATACCATATACAAAAATCTACTCAAGATACATTAAAGACTTAAATGTAAAACCCAAAAGTATAAAGCCCTGGAAGATAGCCTAGGTAATACAATTCTGGATATAGGAATGGGCAAGAATTTCATAACAGAATGCCAAAAGCAATTGCAACAAAAACAAAAATTGACAAATGGGCTCTAATTAAACTTAAGAGCTTCTCCACAACAAAATAAACTATTAACAGAATACACAGACAACTTACAGAATGGGAAAAATACTTGAAAACTATACATCAGACAAAGGTCTAATATCCACCATCTATACAGAACTAAAACAAATTTACAAGAAAAAAAAACAAATAATCCCAATAAAAAGTGGGTAAAGGGCATGGACAGACATTTTTCTTTTCTTTTTTTTTTTTGAGACGGAGTCTTGCTCTGTCGCCCGAGCTGGAGTGCAGTGGCCGGATCTCAGCTCACTGCAAGCTCCGCCTCCCGGGTTTACGACATTCTCCTGCCTCAGCCTCCGGACTAGCTGGGACTATAGGTGCCCGCCACCTCGCCCGGCTAGTTTTTTGTATTTTTTTTAGTAGAGACGCGGTTTCACCGTGTTAGCCAGGATGGTCTCGAGCTCCTGACCTCGTGATCCGCTGGTCTCGGCCTCCCAAAGTGCTGGGATTACAGGCTTAAGCCACCGCTCCCGGCCGAACAGACACTTTTCAAAAGAAGGCATACATGCAGCCAACGGCCACATAAAAATAACTCCAAATCACTGTTATTTAGAGAAATTCAAATCAAAACCACAATGAGATACCATCTCACACCACACAGAATGGCTATTAAAGAAAAGTCAGAAAAAAAAAAAGAAAAAAAAGAAGCTGGTGAGTTTTCAGGTAAAAAAGAACACATACACTGTTGGGTGGGAGTGCAAATTAGTTTTACCTTTGCGGAAAGCAGTGTGGTGATTTCTCAAAGAGCTACCATTTGACCTAACAATCCTATTATCAGAATAATGGAATAATGGAATAAAGGAATGTAAATCATTCTATCATAAAGACACATGCATATATATGTTCATTGTAGCATTACTTACAATAGAGAAGACATGCAATCAACTTAAACGCTCATCAATGATAGATGGGATAAAGAAAATGTGATACATATACACCATGGAATACTATGCAGTCATAAAAAGAATGAGATTGTGTCTTTTGCAGGAACATGGGTGGAGCTGGAGGCCATTTTTCTTAGCAGACAAATATCACGTGTTCTCATTTACAAGAGAGGGCTAAATGATGAGAACACATGGGCATAAAGAAGGGAACAACAGACACTGGGGTCTACAGGAGGGTAAAGAGTGGGAGGGAGAGGAGCACAAAAAATAGCTATTGGGTACTAGCCTTAGTACCTGAGTGATGAAATAATCTGCACAACCAACCCCTGTGCTATGAGTTTACCTGCATAACAAAATTGAACCTGTATCCTTGAACCTATAATAAAAGTTTTAAAAAATTATGTTTAATGCAAAAATCTTTCTATCTTTCCTATCTCTTTTTCTGTTTGTTTTCTGAAAACTTTTGATTTCTATTTTTTGAGCATTGAATTCATTAAATATATGACTGCTCCATCCAGGTCAATTCTTTGTTATTGATATTAAACACTGAACGATTATGACTTTGATGCAAAACAGAGTTGATTGAACATCTAGCATTTCTCTTCCCATGTACTGTGATATTTGTTAGATGCTCTAAATGACCTCAGCCCTTTTCCTCATCTGTAAACACTCTTACCTCATCAGTCTTGTGGATGAATCACAGCATGAACTATGTTTGGGTAGCATGAGTAGTCCTGTTTAAACGCTCATTCTTATTTTCTCAGTTCTTGCCTGTCTCCTTGTTTGTTCTAACTGGAACTGATACATTTTTATGATGATTGCCCTCGCTGGTCTTCAGCATTTGCTCCAGTTTTCTGTACGTGATCATTGATGGATTTTTCTTAGTATCCTTTGCTTTTGTTTAAAATTTAGCTTACAAAGAAGCCATTCAATGTATGTATTGATTGAATTAATATAAGATCTTACATATCGGACATAGTGTCTTGTTGTAAAAACAATATTGTGATAGAAGTGAAATAAAAACAGGAATCAGTTGAATTTGGTTCTAGTCCTCGTCTCTTTCACTAATTAGTTATTGATCTTGAGTAAGTCACTTATAGTGTTTGAGGAATTCTGTCATTTGTGTAAACTATATACACACATATGTGAATATTTTTGGAAATATAAATAATATGGAAAATGTAATCTATTTCATATTTTCACATACCAAATTTCTGTTTTCACATAGCTAGTATAGTCTATAATAGTCACCGATATGTCCAGGACAACATTTAAGTGCAATATGTAGTTCAAACCAAAGTTTGTTCCGATAGCATGGCTTGAAAGCCATTGAAATAATATTCGACGCCACATGCAGTGTGGTAATGTCCTTGTACTATAATCAAAAATAAAAATCAAATTACATTTCAGTTCAAGTACTTTTGGAATTCTAACTTATTAAAGTAAACTATATATGGTGTATCTTCATTTAAACTACTTTTATGTGAACTTAAAAATTAAGTGGTTATGAATTAGGTTTATTTCATAATTTAATGATTTTAAATGTTAGATTAAGTGCTCAGTGAGCCAATTATAATTTGGTTATGGGTTCACAGGTTCATCTGAGTCCTTTGTATATAGAGCAACTCAATCTTTCATCCCACATTTAGTTTATTCCTGGTGTTCATTTGTGATAACATCTTCTGCCTCAAGGTGAACCATCTGCTCTGGTTAAGAACTGTCTTTAGATTTCTTTCAGCATTTAAAAAATATTAAAATGACATTTAAAAATCAATTTTCTTTAATCTAAACATACAAAGAATTGCCTTAAGTGGAAAAATCATAATCACTTACGGTCTGAAATGATCTGGGGAATGGAGGTCGAAAGTTCCTCCTCTCTGGCCTCAAATAGAAAACCATTATGAATTCCAAAGGCAAGGTTTTTGGAGGTTGCCTGTGTGTGTTCTGTTTGTTGAGTTACCCAGAAATAAGCTAGTAAAAAGAATAGCGGAGGTCAGAATTCACTCTGATATCAGTATGGGGTGGATGAGAGCAATTAGGAAACTTTTGCTGCATTGATAAGATTTCCATAGGCTGTGAGACAAACACATAAAGAGAAAAGAGGGACTAAAATAAGAGGAAATAATAAGTGGTTTTCTAGGTTAGATAATGACAGGCACTATTGTGTGGGGGCATGAGAAACAGTGTGATCACTTTCATTTGCAAATTGCAGCTAATGACTTTACTATTGGTGAAAGAGAAGTTCTAAGAACTAATTAAAAATAATTGATACATTAATGCTAATAAATGCACTTGCTGACCAGCACAAATAGACTTGTAATTTGAGGGCATGTTCTGTACTCACAGCAGCCTAGATGAAGCTATAATTTAAAGATCATTGTTCCAAAAAAAGTGTCAAAGAGTCTTGGGAAGCAAAGAAAAAAAAAAAGAGCCGATTAGGCCTCCTACTAAAACGAAGTCCAGATACTTCTTTTGAGTTCCCAGGTGAGTTAACAGGAGACCCAGGGTATGATTAAAGCTTCGGCTTGTCTGAAATCCTCCTTGGTGTTAGCAGAACAATATGGATAACATTTATTTGGGAGCAGAGAGTATGAGCAGCACATTTCATGCTTATTGGGATATATTAAGAGTTTCTCAACCATTTAGACATTTACACAATGCAAGATAAGAAGAGGCACACTAGCAGGATGTGCACACAAAACACTGCCAAGAAACTTATCTAAGAGTTGGAGGATAAACCAAAGTCCCAAATAAATTTAATAAGAAAGCTCTGAAAGAGGTACTATGGAAATCAGGATGGGCAACAGAATAGCATGATTTTAAGAAATATTTTAAAGATTCATAAGATTCAAAAATCAGCAAGGGGAACGCAAATAACTATCAGCATAATCAAAAGCATGCACATAAGGTATGTGTTGTGTTTAAGGAAAAGAGGAAAAACACCTTTACAAAAATAGCGTATGTTTGTAGTTGCAGAAAGAGCAGGAGGTAGGAAGTTAGATACGTGGATGTTCAAACAGGCATAGAAGACCTTGAATGTCAGGCTGAGCAGACCATATTTAATATAGTAGATAACAATACATGTATTTACGTATCGTTTCTAAAGCAAAGTGAATTATGAGACTCTTAGATCATAGCACATATAGTATTCTTTTATAAATGAATGAGGAAAAAAAATCCTAAAAATAAGTCAATAAAAATAGTCCCAGTTAACAACAGTGTTTAGAGAATTCTTTAAATCACATTGAAACGGGAAAAGTTCACTTGTCCCCCTCGCAGAATGTGTGACAGCAGGAGTGACTCGTTCTTCAGTGCCCCGCTGCTCAAACCTCTAGGGGGAGCAAGCAGGTGGACAGGCTGTGGGGCTCCAACCCCATGGCAACATCTAGGGTTGAGAGTTTACGACTCCTGAAGCCCCAGTAAGTGTGTGTTACAATGCACTCTTTCAGCTTTGCTGACTGCCGGCAGCTCATGTTAACCAGCTCAGTTATACCCTCTGCCTTATCGCAAGGACAGAGGGCTTTCTGTATCCCAGGGATTCTTGCCTTAGGATACGAAAAAATAGGATCATCTGTGGATTTGGAGAATGAGTGCAAGATTTTGTTGAGTGGAAGTAGCTCTCAGCAGATGGATAGAGAAGCCAGAAAGGGGATGGAGTAGGAAGGTTGTTTTCCGCTAGAGTCAGGCAGCCCAGAAGCCAAGCTCTCCTCCAACCGCCCCAGCCAAACACCGCGTCTTCCCCTGGTCAATGGCCTGCCAGCGTCTGCCGGTGCTTGTCGGTGCTCTCTTCTGCCAGTGTGTTCCTCTCGAAGACCAAACGGTTGTGTTAGGGTCTCGGGGTTTTTATAGGCATAAGATGGGGGCACAGTGGGCCAGGATGGTCTTGGAAAATGCAACAGCTGGGCATGAAAACAGAAATACCTGTCTTCACCTAGGTCTGCGGGTACAGGCCTGGGCACGAAAACAGAAATGCCTGTCCTCACCTAGGTTTGTGGGCACAGACCACCTAGGGGTGGAACCCTCGCCAGGGACCACGCTATTCTGGCAGCACTTCCCTGCCTCTTCCCGTATCAACATCACAACTAAATATATGCTAATATGTTCTTAAAGGTGCTTTGGCCCCCAAATATTGTGCTGAGAATTTCTATGAAAAGCTATAGGTATGTGCTTCCATGTCATATCTTGTGGATTATTCTGGTGCATATGTGCTGGTGACCCAGAAAGCAGTACTTTACAACTCTGATTGGCATGCGAAAGAATGATCTCCATAGTCAGATAACAGCAATTACTGCTGAGTCATTGTAGTAACCTAGCAAAGTGGTAATACATATTTGAAGACGATAGTGTTGATTAAATATTAGACTAAGTGAAAAGACTCAACGATCATGGCAGATGGAGACCTTAGACGGTTATAGGAATGGAGAAAAGAAAATCAAAGAGAAGGATGAGTCAAAAATGCCTCAAAGTTATAAATCACAATCTATCTACAAATTCTATCCCAGATTCTTTTTGTTTCTATTATTTATTTATTTTAAAATCAGATTTCTTGATTCATCAGTAATCCATCCATTTCATTGAGTGCCTACTTCTGAGTTTCCTAGATATATTACAGGGCCTAATTAATTAGACTTCCTAGATATGTGTAATATGTCTTGCATATATAATTTCATTGCAGTGACTCCAGTCTAATTATTTAAAACCAGCCAGTGTGTTTTCATACTGACTGCCAGTGTTATAGTTCATATTCCATAGCTTAATGTATTTTGCATCAGATTATAAGGCCTCAGTGTTGGATGGATAGAAATTGATGTTGGGTTACACACTTCTGTGATAACAGACACAGCAGGGTGTCCTTAGATGTGAGCAGTAACTAAGAAAAAGAGACCTCATTGACAGATCACAACCACTTAACAAATGGAATCCAGTAAAGTTAAATTAGGCAGAGCATTCTGACTGATTCTTTGTTGAGGTACAGAACTACCAAGGAAGTTATTATTTTCCTATTTCTCATCTGAGGTTTGTAATTGGTCTTGGATTATGAGGCTAAATATAAATACATCTGTGTGTATATATATGTATGTATGTATAAAATTGTCGTGAAATAGTTTATTAGGAAAGATCAAGAGGTTGAAAATGAAGAGAGATAGTTACTACATTTATGCTTACATGCTGGATAACACACGCAAGCAAAAAACTTAAGTAAGCGTGGTATTAAAAGAAAGGCTTTTGAATCAAATTGCCTCTGTTTCAGTTGCTGTTCTAATATCTAACTTTGAAAAATTACTTGAACTCTCTAAGATTCAACATCTTCATCAAAATAATAGAATATAGAAGTATCTACCTCATACATAGATACACATTAGAAAAGTAACTTTGAAAAATGGGTAATTGAAGTAATTATTCAGAATATTAAAGCAGATTCTGTAATATCCATCATCCTCTTAATCTTAGGGCACTTGGATCTAGGAAATGAAATAAATTATTCAAAAAGCTCTTTATATTTTACTTCATATTTAATATAACAGTATGCCAGAGAAATAAAGATATATGAAATAATCATTGCTTACTGGCAAAACTGGATTTGGGTATTTCTGATGAATTATTTTACCAGCATGAGGGATAACTATTACAGAGAATAATGACACCGTAAGTGTGTTTGAAGCAATTTCCTTAGTTTATATTTCCTACTATATAAAGATAGCATAAAAAATATGGTAATTTTATGAAAAAAAGGAAGTTTGAAAAATCTGAGTTTTAATGGCTCTGCTGTGTGAATTTGGAGAAGTCAATTAATATATACTAATCAGTGAAAGGATAATGTCTGCCCTCTGTTGTGGAGCTGTTAACATCAAATGACATTATTTAGAAATGTACTTGGAAAAGTTGCAAGTGTCATGCAAATAGGATTAATTAATTATAAATAGTAAGTGATTGTCATTTAATGTTCTACAGGTGTGTACCTTATTGCATCAACCAAATTTCCATGGGATTTGACATTTGTTTTTGGAGCATCTACTATGTGCTGAACTGTGATAGGTTAGGGAGATAATGGTGAGCACACAGTTTCCCTAGCCTTTTATCATGTAGTCAAAAAGCTCCATGCTTATTTGTGACCTCCATAGTTCCCAATACATTTTACGCCTGTGTTCTGCAGAAACTATTTCTTTAATAAGTGACTGAAGAAATGAGTTAAGAAAGTTGCTTTATACTCATCATAGAAATAGGCTCCTATTTTGTGTGTTTAATATTGACAATGGACTCAGGAAAACTTTGAAAAGTACATCCTGTGTATGTGTGTGAGCTTAATGGGTTTATTGACCTTTCTTAGGTGTTAATACACAAAATGCTGTAGTATTTTTATTCTGACATTCCTTGAACAAGCTGCAGAAAACTTACTTTTAAGTGAACATCGGACATTTTTTAATTAGCATGACTGTGAGGCAAAATAAAAGTGTTTGCTGTTGTTTCTAATTAATATAATTGAAGAACAAGGTGACATTTTAAACATTTTAATGAGCATTACTTTATAAGGTTGCAAAATTTAAAGTACCCCTTTTAATGAGAGAATTTATTTTCATAGTAGTTTCAGGTTTTTGGTTAGACAATCTGATGTAATTTAACCCAGTGTGGTTTAAAGTCTTTTTAGAAAATTCAAATTATTTTCTAACAATATGTCTAGGATTAAATTAAAATGTCTCGTGGCTATAAAAAGTTTTGCAACATATGCTTAATTTTCTCTTTCACTGTAAAGTACGTTCCATTTCCCCTTCCCCTTCCCCTTCCACATCACCGCCCCACCAAAAATGTTTTGCCCAATATTCACTCTGGTTACTTATTTTTACCTGAGAGAACCGTGTACATTTCTGATTTTAGGGTTTTTCTAACGGCTCTTCAAATTTATTTATCCTTCTTCATTTATTCACAGAATATTCATCAAGTGAATAAGTGATACTATATGACAAGCACTGTTGCAGGCTCTTGAGTTATGCCAGTGAAAAAAGCAAGTAGAAGTGCTAAGAATGGGTAACATTGTAGATATTGTGATGGCATGTAGGGTATTTTTTAAAAAAGAGTAGAGTCACGGATAACTTCAAGTTTTTCAGCCTAAGCAACTAGAAGGATGGATTTTCTGTCAACTAAGCTAAGGGACTAGGTAAAGAAGATTGGGGGAATATGTTGGCAATGGTGGGAAGGGCAGAAATTTAATTTTGGCGAAATATGTTTTATCTGTCTATTGGACATAGAAGTGGAGAAAAATTTAGACCATGAGACCAAATAAAAGCAGCATGAATTAGTGTTGAAAAGAAGAAAATGGAAAACTGAACCCTGAAGAACTACAGCATTAAGAGCTTGGTTAAAAGATGTTTAAGGAAAGGATACAGAGAGGGAGATTTCAACGGTAGGGGGAAGATTAGAAAGGAGCATACATTTGTTTTGAGGTTTTTTTGCAGGGAGTAGATGCATCCTTTGTGAAAGACAATATTGTGTGCTTTATGGTCTACAAATTATTGACTAAACTAATTGAAGTCTCCTTTCCCAGTTTATGTCTTTACATTCCCTTTTGAAATATGTATAAGAGTAGAAATCACTTAGAAGCCCTCTATTCATCTATCATCTATCTATGTATCATCATTGTCTATCAATAGTCCTCATATATGAATTAGTACAGATTGTGTAAGATCCCACTTTAACTAAATTTATATTACTTTTTATAGATTAATATTTTGAAGTGTCATCTTTTTAACACTGGAGTTTTCTTGACTATGTGATTCTACTAATTTCTTCATTTTTATCATTATACCAGTTTACTATTGTGTAGAAATGACTGTTAAAATAACATTTTATGGCTTATTTTCATTTGACAAATTTATTCATAATTTATTTTTAAGGAAAAAGTAAATTTTAGCGTATTTGCATGAAAATAGAAGCAGCATATTATGTTTCGGATGACAGAGTTTATGTTATTTATTTACTCCTTCATTTATGTATTTACTTACTTTACCTTCATTCATCTCCATTGACCAAATGACTATATGAAGCAGAATGAATGTAGCACAACCATTGAGACATCAACAGACTAATGAATGTAAAGATTATACAACTATTTTTAAAAATATTTATTGAATTTTAGAAAGTATAATTTAAATGGAAAATAAAGCACTGAATTTTGTTCCATACCTGTGAAATGATACAACATATCAGACTTCCATTTTGGTGAAAGATAATTTCTGTTTAATTATATAAAACAATTGAAGCCTCTTTGAGAGAAGTGTATGTGAAATAGACATAATTGCCTAATTTCTTATCCAAAATGACCATATCTTTGTATGGCCACCGTGTCTTCATGATTGAAAATACTGTGTGATGAAGATATGGGTTATCTGGCATAAGCTAGTTTCTCACTCCCTCCTCCTCCTCACTGACACTATTTAGATTCCTATTGTCATTCTTTTTCATTTGCACCTCATTCTAAACATGTCACCTGATAATTCCATCTCTTTCCCACGTTGCTTATATGCCCATCTCCGGTCACCTGTCCATTCTGTTTGCCACTGTAGCTCATTCAAATGTGCCTTCTTTGCTCTTTCTACTTACGTTGAAAATACAGACAGAATGCTCAGAAACTCAGGGATCAGAAAGACTGCTCTGAACTGTGCTTTTGTTGTTCACTAACCATGTGACTTTGTGAGACTTACATATTATCTCTGAAATATGATCTATAGGTGTTATTGGGTGGTTGTGAGAGTTAAGTAGTTCCTGGCAACATAGTAAATGTTAACTAAATGCAAATATCGTATTTCTAATAATGTCGCTTAAGAAAATATTATTTGATCCTGAAATTTTTATTGTCTTTTTTTTTTTTTTAATTTTCAAATGTCCTTGCATGATATCATTCTTGGCAACTATCTCTCTAAATCTGATGATAAAGTGGTATGGATACTCTTTTTCTCCTTCCTTACCCATACAGTATAATATTGTGCTTGTTCTTTGTGTCTCCTGATCATCACTTGTTCAATGATACATTTTTCTTCTCTGTTCCCCAAATATGGAAACTAACCATAACTTTATCACAAATTTCTCTGCTCTTTCCATTCCAGTTTCTCTTCCTCAAGCTATTTATTTTCTTTTACAATAAATAACCATGATATCCTAAGAAATGAATAGCCACATTTCAAGCAGTAGAAAAACATAAATAACAGCCAAAGCAAATAAAACATGAGCAGGTCTACTTTCCTTTGGAATTATGGAGATTCAGGTTGGTAAAACTAGCCTAAATCTTTAAATCTGAATGGGTGCATGGAAAATCACTTGTTTCTACTTTAAGCAGTTTACATGACTTAACTCAAGGACCTACCACCTGGATCAGATAAATATAAAATAGCTTTAATTCCTATTATTCAGAAAAGTAGTACCTAGGTTCCCCATTCCTACCCTTTGAGAATCCCTTTCTTCTAATTTTTCTGAGGTATTGGATGTTTGCCACATACCATGCTAGGTTTCCGGGGCTTGATTGGATTTTAACTGCTAATTCCACTTCAGATTGAAGCCCTCCACACTTTGGACAATGTCATTCGTGTGTGTGTGTGTGTTTGAGTGTGTACATGTGTGCATGTCATTTATATATTTCAAAGGAAAAGGAAAGTATGCATATACACACATGCATATCCATATTTGTATACTGACAGGATATATGTTGCACAGTTGACCCTCAAGCAACATGGGTTTGAACTGTGTGGGTCACTTATATGTGTATTTTAAAAATAAATACGTTAGAAAAGTTTTTGGAGATTTGCAGCATTTTAAAATATCTCACAGATAACTGTATAGCCTAGAAATATTGAAAAATTCAAGTATGTCATAATGCATAAAATATATGCATATACAAGTCACAAGTCTGTTCTATCATTTACTACCATAAAATATACATAAATCTATTATAAAAAGTTAAAATTTATTAACACTTATGCACACAAACACAGATCACACATAGCACCATTCACAGTTGAGAGAAATGTAAACAAACATAAAGATGCAGTATTAAATCATAACTGAATAAAATTAACTGTAGTACATACTGAACTACCGTAATAATTTTATAGCCACCTCCTGTTGCTATCGTGGTGAGCTCAAGTTTTAAAGGTGCCCACTTAAAATGCTGTGTGATGCTAATAATCTTTGAGTAAGCGGTTCATCTCTCCAGCAAATTGCATATAGCAGTAAAAAGTGATCTCTAGCAGTTCTTACATGTTTTTCCTCCTGTTTACTGCGGTACTGAAAACCTCGGATAACATCATGGGATTTCTTTGAAGTGCTACCAGTGCTGCTGAAAATGCATCCGGGAAGGAGAGAAAAGTCATAACATTACAAGAAAAAGTTGAGTTGCTTGATGTGTACGGTAGATTGAGGTCTGCAACTGTGGGTGCTCACTATTTCAAGCAGAAAATACATCTTGTAAGCAGATGACATAAACGTATGATAATGATGAATACAGTACAGTACTATAAATGTTTTTCTCTTCCTTAATTTCTTAATAATGCTTTCTTTTCTCTAGCTTACTTTATCATAAGAATACAGTATGTAATATATATATAAGATAGAAAATACATGTTTCTATGTAACAGAAAATATGTGTTAATTGACTGTTTATGTTATCAGTAAGTCTTCTATCTGGTCAACAGTAAGCTTTAGTAGTTATGTTTTAGGGGAGTAAAAAGTTATATGTGGTTTTTTGACTGTGTGTGTTCAACAACTCTAAGTCCCAGATTGTTCAAGGGTCAACAGTATGCATGTATGTGCGTGTGCTTGGGTATATACATGTATATGGACATAAATTTGTAATGACAAAGAAATGCATAAATGTTCTCAATGTGAAATGATAGGGCAATCTAGAATTGCACAACATGGTATTGGATATTATATACATTTTAAAACAGCATGTTAAATTGACAGCTATTAATTAGAAAGTTACCCATGATGGATTAGAAAATGAGAAAATCAAGCAGCATTTAATGTAGACAGTTTTAAAAAACAAACTTCAAAATCCTATATACATAAATGAGAACAACATTATATAAGTCTACGGTTTGCTTAATTGAAAATGTATGTACAATTATATTTTAAGAGTTTTGACACAGCCACTAGCAGAATTTAAATTAAGATAAATTTGTCCCAAGTCACCAGAGTCAAAAGAGCAATGAAAGCAAGTGCAGAAATAAATGAAATAGCAAAGATGGCAAATCTGAAAGTATAAAAGAAGATGAAGGTATATGTTCAGATACAAAATGGTAGACAGTACTCAATCTGTCAGAAGATGACTTTCTTATCTGCAGCTGGTGGCATGCTGGTCATATTTTTAATACCATACTCTTGTGTTTAATTAAAATCACGTGTATTTCCACTTTACTGCTAGACTGTGAACTCTTAAGATTGATGATATATATTATACACTTGCATATCTTGACTTTTCAGAGGACAATATTCTCTCTATAAATATCTAAACAATGAATGAATAGATGAATTAATGAATGAATGGATGAATATACTTGCTGTACAGATTCCACAGATGTAGCATATTTAATGAAAGAAATAATACTCCCAGAGCATAAAAACTTAGAGCCCATGAATATTTGTTTAATTTTAATAAACATAGAACATCACTACCAAGACCTTTCTTGTTGATTGTTATGCATAAATCAGTTTCTTTTTTACTGAAATTATTGAGGAAAAAAGAAACCATTTATTAAATATGTTTGGGAATATCAGACATTATATTTCTTACATCAGTCTTTAAAATTTATGATGCTGTGATACTAATTAAATGTAATCACTGGTTAAGTATATATTAACTAGTCAGTATATATAGAGTTAAATATATGTGTGGATAATGTGACTAATAATTTTTCATACCTTTTTAAATATAAAATATTTCCAAGTAACACTTTTTAAAATTATTTTTATTTTTATTTATTTATTTATTTTAAACCTTCTATTTTAGGTTTGGGGGCACATGTGAAGGTTTGTTATATAGGTAAACTCATGTCATGGGGATTTTTTGAACAAACTATTTCACCACCCAGGTACTAAGCCCAGTATCCAGTAGTTGTCTTTTCTGCTACTCCCACTTCTCACAGCTTCCACCCTCAAGTAGACCCTAGTGTCTGTTGTTTCTTCTTTTTGTTCATGAGTTCTCATCATTTAGCTCCCACTTATAAGTCAGAAGGTGTCGTATTTTGTTTTCTGTTCCTGTGTTAGTTTGCTAAGGATAATGGCCTCCAGGTTCATCCATGTTCCTGCAAAAAACATGATCTCATTCTTTTTACGGCTGCAGAGTACTTCATGGTGTATATGTATACATATACAAGTGGTATATAATACCTATACAAGTGGTGTATATGTACCACATTTTCTTTATCCAATCTATCCTTGATGAGCATTTAGGTTAATTTCATGTCTTTTCCATTGTGAACAGTGCTGCTAAAATGTACATTCATGTATGCATATTTCTTTACAGTAGGATGATTTATATATATATTATATACAGTAGGATGATTTACAGTAGGATGGAATTGCTGGGTTGAATGGTTGTTCTCCTGTTAGCTCTTTGAGGAATTGCTACACTGCTTTCCACAATGGTTGAACACTCCCACCAACAATGTATAAATGTTCTCCTTTCTCTGCAACCTTGCCAGTTTCTGTTATTTTTTGACTTTTTAATGTATCCATTCTGAGTGGTGTGAGGTGGTATCTCATTGTGGTTTTGGTTTACATTTCTCTAATGATCAGTGGTATTGAGCTTTTTTTCATATGCTTGTTGGCTGCACATATGTCTTCGTTTGAAAAGTGTTCATGTCCTTTGCCCATTTTTTAATTAGTTTGTTTGTTTTTCTCCTGTAAATTGAAGTTCCTTATAGGGCCGAATATTAGAACTTTGTCAGATGCATAGTTTGCAAAACTTTTCTCCCATTCTGCAGGTTGTGTGTTTACTCTGTTGATAGTTTTTTTTCACTGTGCAGAAGCTCTTAAGTTTAATTAGATATTATTTGTCAATTTTTGCTTTTCTTGCAATTGCTTTTAGCATTTTGTCATAAAATCTTTGCCCATTCCTATGTTCACAATGACATTGCCTAGCCTGTCTTCCAGGGTTTTTGTAATTTTGGGTTTTACATTCATGTCTTTAATTTATCTTGAGTTGGTTTTTGTATATGTTGTAAGTAAGGTGTCCAGCTTCAATCTTCTACATTTGGCTAGCCAGTTATTCCAGCATCATTTATTGAATAGAGTCTTTTCTCCATTGCTTGTTTCTGTCAACTTTGTCAAAGATCAGAGGGTTGTAGGTGAGTGATCTTATTTCTGTGTTCTCTGTTCCATTCCATTGCTCTATGTGCCTGTTTTTGTACCAGTACCATGCTGCTTTGATTACTGTAGTGCTGTAATATATTTTGAAGTTGGGTAATGTAATGTTACCAGCTTTTATGTATTTTTCTTGGGATTACCTTGGCTATTTGGGGCTCTTTTTTTGGTTTTATATGAATTTTAAAATAGTTTTTTGTTAATTCTCTGAAGAATGTCATTGGCAGTTTGATAGGAAAAGCACTGAATCTATAAATTGCTTTAGGCATTTGTCCAATTTAATGATACTGATTCTTTTATCCATGAGCATATGATATTTTGTTTGTTTGTTTGTGTCATCTCCAATTTATTTGAGAAGAGGTTTGCAATTCTCTTTGCAGAGATCTTTCACTTCCCTGCTTAGCTGTATTCCCAGATATTTTATTCTTTCTGTGGCAATTGAACGAGGTTGCCTTTCCGATTTGGCTCTCAACTTGGCTCTTGTTGGTGCATAGGAATGTAGTGATTTTTGTACATTGATTTTGTATCCTGAGACTTTGCTGAAGTTGCTTATCAGTGAAAGGTGTTTTGTTTCAAGACTATGGGATATGGGATTTTCTAGACATAGACTCATGTCATCTGCAAACGGATAGTTTGACCTCTTTTCTTCCTATTTGGATGCCCTTTATTTCTTACTCTTGTCTGATTTCTCTGGCCAGGATTTTGAATACTCTGTAAAATAGAAGTGGTGAGAGGACAGCCTTTTCTTGTGCCAGTTTTCAAGGGGGATGATTCCAGCTTTTGACCATTCAGTATGATGTTGACTGTGGATTTTTCATAGATAACTTTTATTATTTTGAGGTTTTCCTTCAATATCTTGTTTCTTGAGAATTTTTAATATGAAAAGGTGTCAAATTTTATAAAAAGTCTTTTAAAATTTCAATTGTAAATAACTTTCATTTTCAAAATAACTTTTATTTTCATTATTTTAGAAATGCTAACAAACAACTCAAGCAATTAATGCTTTTCTGCTAGATATTTTAAATATTGTTCTTATAGCAATTTAGACTTAAAAAGTCTTTAATTCTCTCTTTAAAAAATTTTTTATCTTTTTAAGAAAAGAGCCACAGCTATTTATGACTAAATGCATTGAATTTTGATCTATTTCTTTGATTTTGAAAAAATTCCAAAATTTCTGTTTTATTTTATTCATCTTAAGATTTCTTCCTGAATTTGTTGTCTTGTTATTACAAACTTATTATTTTTTTTTTTTGCATGCCTTTTTTTCTGATACTTCTTTTTTTCATGTAAGGAAAAGTCAGGAAACTTAAAAATTTATTATTTCCAGGAATATCATTTTCTCCATGAATTAATGTAGCTATTATATACACATGCTTTTTGATTTATAGACATATGTGCCTATATTTTCTTATCTCTAATATGATATAGTAATATAATCTTCAGCATTTTTTTTGCTAGAATTCTTTGCTAATATTTATAAAGCTCATTGAATGCTTCCTGGAATATAGTAAACACTCTAAATACTAGATATTTCTTTGTACATACGATTTATTTTTTAAAACAATGACAAATAGAATAAGCTATTTTTATACATTTATATATGTATGTAGTTATTAAAGTCACACAATCTCAAAATCACTTTGCTTCTTGTTACTTAAGCATCATAATAATTATTCTGGCCCCAGACAGCCATTGATCTTCTCTTTGTAACTATCATTATGCTTCTTTTAGAATTTTATGTAAATGCAATAATAGAACATATAGTTTTCTGTGTCTGTTTTCTCTCACTTAACATGATGTTTTGTTGATTCATTTGGTTGTTGCATACATCAGTAGTTTGTTCTTTTACATGGTTGAGCCATAATCAATTGTTTGAGGATACTTACTTATTTAGTGTAATCCTTTAAAATTCAAAGTCTTATAATAAATGTTTTTTTAAAAAAATATACTTAATTTTGGCCTGCAGTAGGTGTTTCTAAGCTGCCTTATTGGAATGTTTAAGCTTCCATCCTTTTTTGTTTTCTTCTTTTTGATAATTTACTTTTTTCTGGCACAGCAAGAATTTTCAGGTTCAGCCTGTATTTTCTTGCTCCAACACTGCAATTAGCCATTTATCTAAGTGGGTTTTTATGGCATTTTTGTTTTCAAAATACACTACACTTGAACTATTTGGTTAAAAGTGTGTATTCAGAAAATGATTGTGTGGCTTATTTTCCTATTTTCTTCTATGTAATTTTGCTATCAATTACATATACAATAGTATTTACTTTGTCTCTGCATTGCAAATTGAAGCATGCTCTCAATCTCACTATTTTAATTTTAAAAATTATAAATATATACCTTCAAAAATAGTTAATCTTCAGAAAAATATAATTCCCTTTATCATCCATTTCCCTACTTCTCACCCATCACTTAGAAGAGAACCAAATTTATCAGTTGCCCCATTTAATTTTTCTCTTTAGTATTTTAATAATTAAACTTATTAATCCACCCATGCAGGCTGTGTGTGTGTGTGATATATGTGTGTGTATATGAGTGTGTATGTGTGCAATGGCTGCCTCATGGCTGCAGGAGATAAAGCAAGGTGGACAAGACAAATCACATTTTAAATATGTTGGTGAGAGACATCCAAGAAAACACACTAATGGTGCTTTATAACGAAAATAAATTTTATCTATGGCAAAGTTTTACCATATCTGAATAGAATTGCTTATATTAAACAAAACCTAGAATGCATGAATTTATAGAGTGTGGCTCTCTTGAACATATCACATTAACAGTGTAACTATTAGAATATCAAATGCACATACATCCTGAACCAAAAAGCTTCCTTTGTTCATGCAATCACCTCTTGTATTTAATGAATTCATATACAAAGTCTGAATGATTCTAAAGCAGTATGAATATGCCTGGAAAGCAAAGTTGTCTATCCTAGGCTTTTTCCTTGCTTTGTACATGCCTGGTGACTACTTGTATTCTTGAAACTACTGAAAAAGCTTAATACTGAGTAGGAGCTCTAATTATTGTAAGTATGATTTGACAGTTTACACCTTTGGATTATCATGTGTGCCTCTATGTATGCATATTTTCCTTTTTTCAATTTCTAATATAACTTGGCAATGACTCTATATCTGTTCATAGAGATTTTATGTTTATTTTTACAGCTGCTCAATAATTCACTGATTTCCCAAGTATGGTAATTTACTTTACAGTTCCAAAACATTGTAATTACAAATAGTTATTTAATTAATAACTTTGTTAATAAGTTTTTATTTTTAACTTTATTTCAAAAAGCTTATTTTAGAAAGTTAATTCCAAAAAGTGAGTTAATAGATAAAATAGTTTATAGAGATTGCCACAATCTTATCTAAAGCACACCTATAATATTTCATTTCCATTAATATATATATATGACCTATGAATATATATTTATATACACATAGATATATACATAGGCCATATATATATATCACCATACATATGTGTGTGTGTGTATATATATATATATATATATGCCAACAGAGTCAAGCTTTCAGTTTTACACTATATAAATTTTGAGTAATGTTATTTCAGTATAGTTCAAATTTTCATTTATCTTATGCTTGAAGCAGTACTTTTTAGAATCACTATATCTTTTTTGTGAGTTCTTATATCTTTCCATTTTTTATGGTCTTTTGTTTCAGCATCTTTGAAAATAATTATTTATATTTATTATTTATTTATCTATAATGTATATTGTAATGTGTTTCCTAATTGTTGGTCATCTCTGAATTCTGATCATCATGCTTCTTACCTCACAATTAACTATATTCATATATCAATATATGTGTTAGGCCATCTTTGAATTGATATAAAGGAATATCTGAAGCTGGGTAACTTATGAAGAAAAGAAGTTTAATTGTCTCATGGTCCTGCAGGCTATACAGGAAGCATGGCACCAGCATTGGCTCAGCTTCTGGTGAGACTTCAAGGAGTTTTTACTCATGTTAGGAGGCAGAAAGGGAACCAGAGTATCACATGGCAAGAGAGAGCCAGAGTGAGTGGAAGGGGAGGTGTCATTCTCTTTTAAACAACCATATCTTGTGATGTCACTCTTTACTGAGAGAATGACACCAAGCATTCATTCATGAAGGGTGCATTCCCACACCTGCCACAGGGCCCAGCTCCAACATTGGGGATTCCATTTCATCATGAGATTTGGAGGGGGAAAACATCCAAACTATATCATTCTACCTCTGGCCCTCAAATCTCATGTTCTTCTCACATTATAAAATACAATCACGCCTTCCCAATACTTCCCCAAAATCTTATTTTAGCATTAAATCAATCAAAAGTGCAAAGTCTCATTTAGGGCTCAAGTTCTTTCCATCTGTGAGTCTCTAAAACATAAAAAATGTTATTTTCTTCCAAGATACCATGGTGGTACAAGCATTGGGTAAACATTCCCATCCCCAAGGAGAGAAATCCTTCAAAAGTAAGAGTAGACAGGCCCCTGTCACGTCCTAAACCCAGTAGGACAGTCGGAGAATCTTAAAGCTCCAAAATAACTTCCTTTGATGCAATGTCCTAAACCCAGGGCACAGTGGTGCTGGGAGTGGGCTCCCCAGACCTTGAGCAGGCTTTCCCCTGCAGCTTTGCAGGATGTAACCCACACGGCTGCTTTCCCAAGTCAGAGTTAAGTGCTTTGGCTTTTCCAGGCAAAGGGTGCAATCTGCTGGTGGGGCTAGCATTCTGGAATCTGGAAGTTAGTGGTCTCCTTCCCACAGCTCTACTAGGCAGTGTCCTAGTGGTCACTCTGTGTGGGGGCTCCAATCCCACATTTCCTCTTGGCACTGACCCAGCAGAATATCTCTGTATGGGCCCCAAGTTTCTGCCAGGGCACCCAGGTTTTTTCATACATCTTTTGAAATCTAAGCAGAAGTTCTTAAGCTTCCTTTACTCTTGCATTCTGTGTACCTGCAAGCTTAACACCATGTGAAAGCCACCAAAGCTTATGGCTGGTACCCTCAGGTATGGCCTCGAGCTGTATCTGGGGCCCTTTGAGCTGAGGCAGGGGCCAAAGCTTCCAGGATGTAGAGAGCAGTGTCCAGATGCTGCACAGTGTAGCATGGTCCTGGGCCTGGTCCCTAAAACCATTCTTTACTCCTAGACCTCTGGGCCTATGATGGGAAGGGCTGCCTAGAAAATCTCTGAAATGCTTTGGAGGCTTTTTCCTTATTGTCTTGAATGTTAGCATTTGGATCTCTTTTAATTATGTTAATATCTCTAGCAAGTGGTAGCTGCACAACCTGCTTGGATTCTTTCTCACCACAGAGCCAGTCTGCAAATTTTCCACACTTTTATAGTCTGCTTCCCTTTAAATTGTATACTCCAAATTTATGTCATTTATTTGCACTCATATTTGATTGTAGGTTGTTAGAAGCAGCCAGACCGCATCTTGAATGCTTTTCTGCTTAGATATTTTTTCCCACCAGATTCCCTACATCATCATTCGTAAGTTTAAACTTTCACAAAGCTCCAAGACATGAGGACAAAGCAGCCAAGTTCTTTGCTAATGCATAACAAGGATAATGTTTTACTCCAGTTCCCAATAAATTTCCCATTTTCATCTGGGACTACATCAGCCTGGACTTTACTGTCCATATCACTATAAGCACTTTGGTCACAATCATTTAATCAATCTCTAAGAAGTTCCAAACTTCCCCTCGCCTTCTTGTTCTCTTCTGAGATCCCCAAACTCATTTTCTTGAGGCTAGATAATTTATAAAGAAAGAGGTTTAACTGACTCATTTTAGGTTTTACGGGAAGTGTGATGCCAACATCTGCCTGTCTTCCAGTGAGGCTTCAGGGAGCTTTAACTCATAGTGGAAGACAAAAGAGTAGCCAGAATATCACATGGTGAGAGCTGGAACAAGAGGCGTTAAGGGAATTGCTATGCTCTTTTAAGCCATCAGATATTGTGTGAAGTCATGCATTACTGTGAGGATAGCACAAAGCCATTCCTGAGGAATCTGCCCCCTATGATCCAAAAACCTGCCACCAGATCCTACCTCCAACATTGGAGATTACTCTTCAAAAGGAGATATGGAGAGGACAAACAGCCAGACTATGTCAATATATATGTAGTCAAAATTGCCATCGATTTTTTAATTTGGGGTTTTGAGTTATAATAAGTTCACCATTTCTTACATACAGGTTTTTAAAAATTCACCCTTGTTTTATTTGAGTACTTGCATAGTTTCATTTTTAAATTACTTTTATTTTCTAGATAACTATGTTTATATTTTATTTTATAAAATATAAAATATTCTAGTTTATATTTTTCCAAATAGGCTATCCAGTTATTTTAAAATTCATCTTTGCTCCAGAGATTTTTATATGCCACATGCTAATATACTACATTTTCATATATTTATGGTACTATTTCTAGACTTTCTTTTACAATGTAAAAGTCTGTTATAGTCTTTTATAGAAACTGTCTGTTCCTATACTAGTGCCATACTGTTTAATTATAACTGTGTATTAATTCCTACCCTGCCATAACAAATTACCACAAACTCAGAGGCATAGTACAGTAGATATGTATTGCTTTATAATTCTGGAGGGTAGAAATCTGAAATCAAGGTGTCTGCAGTGCCATGCTCCCTCTGAAGGCTCCAGGGGAGGATCATTCCTTGAATCTTCAAGCTTCCAATGGTTTCTGGTAATCCCTGGCATTTCTTAGTTTGAAGATCACTTCAAATCCCGCATCCTTCATCAGATGGCCTTTGTCCTGTATATCTTCCATTAGCTCCCTTCTGGTGTGCCTGAATCTGCCTCTTTTCATCTTTATAATAGGACGGTAATGTTACTGGTTAAAGGTCCTCCCTAATTAGGTATGACTTAATCTTGACTTGATTACACATACAAAGACTCAATTGCCACTTAAGGTCACATTCACAGGTACTGGGATTTAAGGCTTGAGTGTATTTTTAGGGGGCTTACAATTTAACTCATAACCAAATGCATCATAGAATGCCTTAATGTTTGGAAGTATTAGCTTCTTTTATGTTTCTTTTTCAGAGTTTTTCCAAATTTTTGCATGTCTATGTGGCCTATTAACTTTACTATCAGCTAGTCTAATTCTAGAAAAGAGCTAGTTGATGCTTTCATTGAAAACTCATTAAATTATAAATCTGTAAAATTTATAAATTATAAATCATTAAATTAAATCTATAAAATAAATTCAAGAGACTTATGTTTATAACCTTGAATCAGTCTACCTAAATATAGGAGATTTCTTTTCCTTTCTTCATGCTTATATTTGTATATTTTAGGAGCATTTAAACTTTTCAAAATTTAGGGTTTTTAAATTTCTTTGTAACCCTATTGTGTGTTTTATGCATTATTTATGTATGTTTAATGCATAGGCTATAAACAATGTCATTTTTCTGTGTACTTAAAAATTTTCTAAATTCTTTCATACTGTAGGTAAGTAGAAGCAACTTGTATAAATCACAAAATATGATTGCACTTGTTGTTATATATAGTTACGGGTTATTCATGTTAAATTCAATGTGGTTTAATTATTCTATGAATAAACCAGGGTCTTTTCCTGAAAAGCAATTGTGTGAGTCTCCTTTTTTTCTATTAAATAATGTACTGAATACATATCCATATCCATATTTTTAAGCACACATTTGCTGGAAGCTTAGAGTGGCATTTTTGTATACTGTAAAAATTAAACAAAGCTTCCTATTGCATTGCAGTTTCAAACTAGTCAGAAGCCCTTTGGTTTTAACCAGTGCTTGAGAATAACAGCAGAATGGGTTCTGTTATCAACAAAAGACTATACGAAGCATTTTTAAAAATTTGATTAAAAGGAACTAAATTTTATTCAGAAAAACATTGAATACAAAGAATACAATTAATCATAAAGCTTAGTAAATGCATTTTAAGTAGTTTTAACTGACATCATAAAATGTAAGTAAACCTTATTTATTAAAACATTTATATTGGTTATCTTTGAGGAATAGAAGATGATATATTTTTAAATGGTATAATGGTTACTGGAGTGAAGCAAATTAAATGTCTATCATCTCACTGAGTTTTATGGTTCTGTGGCGAGAGCAGTTAAAACCTACCTATTTTAAAAAATCCCTAATACAATTCAATTGTATTAAATATAGCTTTAAGTTATACAAAAGATATCTAGACTTGTTCAATCTGTATATCTGCTACTTTGTATTCTTTGACCTACACCCTTTCATTTCCTTCCCTTCCACCCTCATTCTTGGTAACTATGGCTTATTTTGTATCTCTGTATATTTTATTTTTAAAAAAAATTCCTTATACAAATGAGATCATACACTATTTTCCTTTCTATGTCTGTTTTATTTTTATTTTATTTAACATAAAGTCCTCTAGTTCCACCCATCCTGTGGCAAATGGCAGGGTCTCTATTTTTTATTTTCAAACAACTTACATAATTGTATTCTTTTTCAAAGTGTGCCTAGAAATGTATTGAGATAAACTTTTTTTGTAATAGATAGTTTCTTTATGGAGTACACCTAAGAAACAGAATTCAAAGGGCTTAGGGTATTATTATGCCCGCATATTCAGAGATGACTTTATAAAGCGTGCTAACCTTTTTACACTGAAAAGAATATGTTATTGATTAACTTGATGTATAATTGCAACATTGGTGCATTTTTACCAACCAGTAAGCATTAAGCTTTGCCAATTCTTTCTTCCTTGTGTCTTTAGAATACCATTACAGCCATGGGGCACCATGCCCAGCTCATTTTTTTTGTAGTTTTAGTGGAGACGAGTTTCGTCAGGTTGCCCAAGCTGGTCTCGAACTCCTGGCCTCAAGTGATGTGCCCACTTCAGCCTCCCAAGTACTAGGATTATAGGCTTGAGCCACTGTGCCCAGCCTCAAGTAGAATACTTTATACCTAATCGTATGGAACACAGTGAAACATGCAAACTGAGCAAAATAGCAAGAAAATAACATCTTCAAAGCAGGGGAGATAAGAGCATGATGGTGGGAATCCATGATTCTACATCATGTTTCAAACGAATGATTCAAATCTTATCAAAATGTGGCTCAAAACCAATGTTTAATTGTATGGGTCAAAGACTGTAATAGTCAATCAGACTATTGAGAGAAATACTCGATAATCCAACAAATGAATCCCCAAGTTTCTGTGGCTTAACATAATAGAGATTTATTCTTTGTTTATATATCAGGCCACTGCTAGTGTTCCTGCTGAGCATGGGAATCAGGGACCCAGGCTCCTACCTTTTATGACTTCTCTACCCTCTTGAACTTTTTGTTCTGTGCGCACAACTGATGGGAAAGATCAAGTGGAGAAGTCAGACCTATTTGTTAAAACTCTTTTTGTCATTTTAGTTCATCACTATTTCTCTCATAGCTTCCTATAAGTGCTTCACAAAATATTTTCTATTCCATTGGAATAACACTATCACTAATAATGACAGCATGTATCTATGATAAGGATTCTAGCCCATAGAGAAGTGCATCCTACAGAGTGGGAAGTGAAAGTAAGTCTCAGTAGTAGCATATCTTTCCAGGATAATATTAGAATATCATATGTAGGTCAGGCCTGTGGAAAAGCTAAGACCTCTAGATAGTGAGCTCTTTATTAAGGGAAAACTGCAATAACTCATGAGAAAAGGTTTTAGTAAATGAATAAAGAACATGTATAGCTTCATTCAAACAAAATAAATATATACATGCTATCATGTGTTTTCTACCAAGAACATCATACGCTTGTGAAGAAACTGTTGGGAGTCATGGAAATTAGTTGATGAGAATCATAAAAGTTTAACCTCTCAGAACAATCTCTTAGATTTGTGTCCACACTCAGAGAATGACTATTATACTATGATAAGAAAGAGTCAAAAAAGAATATTTCAATTAATTTCAATAAATCCATCGAAAATATTGAAGCATTGTTAAGAAGGAATACCTAGAAGGCACATTAAGTAATTGCTCTGCTTGATTTCTGATACGGGATGCTATGTATTCTTTCTTAGCCTCCCTTCCTGCCTTTCATACATTTGCCAAACCTTAAATTCATACTTCGACTATAATGAAGTCAAGTTACCATTGCAGAACTCATCACATAACTAGAAATCAGAGACACCATAGTGTTGGAAACCATTGGGAAATCAGACTGTTGTGATTAGAGACTATATCTTATTACCCAATAGTACCAGGCTATATCACTGTTTGGTCTATTTTGTTCATTGAAAATCAACAGAAAATTAACACAAGAACAGAAAACCAAATACCACATGTTCTCACTTATAAGTAGGAACTAACCCATTTAATCTTTCCCATCAGTTGTACATGGGCATAGAGATGGCAACAATAGACACTAGGGACAATAAAGGGAAGAGGGAACTATGGGAGAAAGACTTGAGTCACTATTGGGTACTATGTTCACTACTTGATAGCATCACACAATATGCCTATGTAACAAAACTGCACATGGTCTCCCTGAATGTAAAATAAAAGTTGAAATTATTTTTTAAATTAATGTAGACCCCTGTAGAATACTGAATTGTAAACTAATTTCTATAAACAAGGTAACATCTTCATTATTTAGTCGTTACTTGCGTTAAAGATGTGTAAATTCACATATCCTTCCATTCATTCATTAAGTCAGTTATTCATGTGTTTAACAGATACTTACTCTTTCCTGTCGCTCATAAAAGTTTTGTGATATGTTCTGGGGCACAAAAAATAATCTTTTCTGCCCACACAAATTTTTAAATCCTTTGCTGGAAACAAATAGACATTAGATTGCAGTTAACTCTTGATGAATCATAGTAATTTGTGAACATAATTGTGGCCATGGGTAGTTCAAATCATTATTAAGACAAATTGTCTAATCTTTCATTATTGATCAGACTAAATGATTTAGTCATTAACTTCGGCTTAAGGGCTCTGACTTGCTCACCTTTGCAAGGAAGCTTAGGAATTTGCAGTCCATGAATTCATTAAGACTTGTCAGTCTGTAAGGGCTAAAAGAGAGGTCTGTTTATGACCACCCATTTTAGAGGCCAAGTTCCTCTTTCCATCAGTTAATACTATAGGTTTTGGAGGCCATCAAACACAGCTCAATTTTTGGAGAGGTTCACTCCAAAGCATACCCCTATCGCTTGTTGAAACTTAACATTGTTCATCCTAAAATTAATTAAATCATTTTCCCCCAGATAATCTGGATTTTACTAGAAAGTATTTTTAATATGGACATAAATTAAAATGCAATAAAATAATGAAAAATGTGAATAAATATCTGTGCCAATAGGGATATAATTATTATTCACAGACACATGGTTTTCAAGAATTGTGATAAAGCAAACAGAATAGTTAATGCATCCCAAGCATATCCATATTTCTTTCAAGCTGTGTCACTTAAAAATTTGGCAGCATTTCAGGTTGTTATTAACAATAATTATTACCCTTCTATAGAAAAGAGTGACTATACTAGCTAACAGATTGAGTGCATGGAGAGAATGACAGGTATTGCGTAAGAAAATTATAAGACTGGTTATTTTACTAACTTTTAGCAAAACATTTTCAACATCTGGTTTCAAAAACTAATAATTAACAGTCATTGTTTAAAACATTATCTCTTTTATCACAATCTCATCATTTATTGCCAATTTTACAAAATGAGAATAATTAAAATATTTCTAATAAATATTTACAAAACTAAATAAATGCAATCTTTGTACAAAGTATGAGCACAAATGCCACAATTCCATATTTTCCAAGGATTAACTAAATATAATCTTTTAACAAAAAACTATGTTGATTTTTTATTTAACACATAAACTATTTTTTTATTTTTCATGTTCTTGAAACTACTCTTATACTGACTTCAATAAGATAAATGTTTAAGAAATATATTTTTAAAAAATAGGAGAAAATCTTCTCTTCTATTTTCAAATGCACCACATCTAATTTTTAGGCATAAATACTTCCCAAAAGCCTTAATAGAAGGAGTTGTAAAAAAAAAAAAAAATGTAGAAATGTCAGTTTAGAAATTTTCATTGCTAAGCTGAACAAAAATTTCCGTAATCCAACCTGCTCAGTAATCGATCTTCAGACAAGAAACAGAACAGTAGTTTTAATATAGTTACTTCTTTAAAAGACTCATGGGGGAGGAAAAAAGCAGATAGTCTAGCTCTGTAGCAAAATATTATTTTTCTCTCAATTTAAATGTAAGCCCTATGATTTCTGTTTCTCTCTTAAAGACTTTAACATTAGTTGATTGAATTTTCAGTGGAATAACACTTTCAATGAAACTTGCAAAATAATATTTTGAGATTTACAATTTGCATCATTTGGAGGATGGAGTAAAGATAATTCTACGTCATTTATTTTCAATATACAAATAATACTATGCTCTGTGTGTGTGTGTTTATGTGTCAAAACAGGAGTAATACTTGTACTCAAGATTACCTTCAATCTATAGAAAACCATGACCATAAAAGTCATGTAGAGTTGTTGAAATCTCACCTACTCATAAGTGAAAGCCTTTCTGTCTTCTTGGTATACTATTTGCTATAGAAATATGATTCATATTATATATTTTAGGTATACATTTTTATGCTCTTGTTCCTAATATTTTCTCCAACTAAACAGCCTTCCTTCTAGTTGGCCACTGGCTCTTCACTTGATTGACACATTCATTTTATAGCCAAAATGTTATGTCAGTTATGACAATTTAAAATGTTTATTTTTAATACTAATTTTTTCTTGCTTTGCTGAAAGCTGTAAATTATCTCTGATACTTTTAAATATTTTCCCTACTGTCTAGTGTTTGCAATGTACAAGAATAAATCTAATAGTTAACTGCAATACATAGGCTTTAAAATCTTCTAGTTTTATTTAGTAATATACATAACAGGAATGGGACTAAAAACTGTAAAATATTTTGTATTATACTTCTGTACTTATATTGGAATTTGCTTTATCATGGTGATTACTTTTTCACTATATGCAAAATATTTTATTTTACTGCTAATAGATTTTTGAGAACATTGCTTATGTATTCTATAAACATATTTTTACTGTTGCTGTTCAATGAATACTGGTCAAATATAATGTTAAACATGGTACTAGACATTTAGCATTCACAAATAAATCAGATGGTTTCCCGACTCTTATGAAAAGGAAGAATTTTCAGTTACATATTTTCTAAAAGAATTGATATTATGCCAGGTTAAATGATTATTACCTCAGTATAGACATATTGCAATACCCATAGGTTACAAATAGAGGTTTAAATAACACATATTTCAATGCAATCAAATGAGTAATTTAATAATTGAAATCTGAATTTGAACTCCTCACAACTTATGTCACTTTTTAACTATGAGCATGTTATAAGGTGATATTGTAATTTGATAAAACAGGAAACAAACAAACAAGAACTATTCCTGTGAAACCTCTTTCTGCTCCTAATTATCATTTACTGACACCAGAAATAATCGAGTAATTCCTAACTACATATGATACTCCCCCCCATGCTGGAAACCATTTGTATTATTTATTTGCTACAGTTAGGCAAGTCATTTTTGAAGTGGATGTTATTTTTTGCTAATGAGATTATTAGATGTTATTCATCTAATGAGATTATCTGGTCTTTATAATACAGAATATATAATTTTGTTGTTTCAATTTTTAATTGTTGTTTTAGCTTTTTTTTGTTCGTTTGTTTGTTTATTTTGGCTAGCCGAGTGAAGTGATGGGAGTGAAAAAGGAACAAATAAATTTGTAACTGGTTGTGATCAATTAGCTGTAAACACCACTGTGCTCAGATCGGCCCAGAATCTATAATTTTTATTTCAACTTCCCGGAGAGGTCAAAGCTTGGTTAAGTTACCCTGTACTAGAGGAAGATTTGTTTTCTCCCAATATGTGCCAGTTTATAGTTGGCATAACATGGTATAGAGATGATGTAACAATGTTCATGGAAAAAAAGATGACGAAACAATGGCTAGTCTTTTTGAAAGTAAATGTAGCTTGTTGTTGTTTTTGTTTGACCCTCTCCCAATGGGAGAAATCATTGATACATATGATGCAAAGAAAGCTAAGCAGGGGTTATGATAAACTGAGTATTTCTTAGAAGGAAAAGTCTTGAGACTGTAAATAATATTGCTGAAGATCTGAATTTATATTGAAATCCCTTGGCAAGAACAAGGGGCTCCTGAGCAAGGTGCTGTTACCAGAAAGGGTCCTGGAATATGGAGCGTGAATCAGTGAACATGCTACTGGAATGAAAAACAAAAAGAATACTGTTTTTGGACCATTGGATGGAGTATGGTAGATTTTGATATAGCCACTTAAGAAAATGCTGAGTAAGGCAATCTAATGAGGTCTAAAAATGGGATTTCTTATACATTTTGATGCAGTGGTTAGTTTGTGCAGGATTATTTGGATTACATTTAAAAATTTGGGTGATCTTTTGAGGTATTTTTATTTAATACAAGCTTTCTTATAATATGCTCTTTATGTTACCATGTTATTTCCTTTCCAGCCCCTTGGATGAGTTATTATTCTGTTGGGTGGAAAGGAACAAATGTGTCTACATCTTTGTATATTACTAAGGATCTAAAGTATTATTGAATATATCCTTAGAGGCTAAAGTAACTCTAGGGAATTGGACTTCCAGCAAATTAAGGAAGGTTGACACATACTGCATGTCGAGAAACTACTAGGTGCTTCTGAGTCACATCTGACAGAACAATTAATGACAGCCCTCTTACAGACCAATGGAACAAAATAGAAAGCCTAGAAATAGAGCCATGCATATGTGGTAAACCAATTACAGTTTTTGACACAGTGGGGAAAAATTTTTCAGTAAATGGTGCTGGAAAAACTGTATATCCACATGCAAAGGAATGAAATAAGATTCATCTCACACCATTTATAAAAATCAACTCAGAATAAATTAAAGGCTTAAATGTAAGACCTGAAATTGTAAAGCTACTAGAAGAAACAGAGAAAAACTTCTTGATATTGATCTGGACAATTGTTTTCTAGATATAACCCCCAAATCCTAGGCAACAGAAGCAAAAATAGAAAATGTGATGATATTAAGCTAAAAGTGGTTCTGCACAGCAAAGAAAACACTTGAAAGAGTGAAGAGACAACCTATAGAATGGGAGAAATGTTTTCAACACATACATCTCAGAAGGGGTTAATATCCAAAATATATAAATAACTCAAACAATTCAGTAACAATAAAACAAATAATCAAATTAAAAATGGTCAAAGGACTTCAGTAGAAATTGATCCAAAAAGATGTATGAATGGCCAAGAAGCATAGAAAAATGTATTCAATATCACTGATCATCAGGAAAATGCAAATCCAAACCACAATGATATATCACTTCACACCTGTTAGGATGGCTATCATCAAGAAAACGAAAGATAAGTGTTGCGAGAGGATATGGTGAAAAGGAACTCCTTGTTCATCGTGGGAGGGAATGTAAATTGGTGCAGCCATTGTGGAAAAGAATATGGAGGTTCCTTAAAAAATTAAAAAGCAGAACTTTCATATGATATAGCAATTTGACTAATGAGTATATATCCAAATCAAGTCCTCATATCTTCACTCCCATGTTAATTGCAGCATTATTCACAAAAGCCAAAACACAGAATCAACCTGAATATTCACTGATGGAAGGATGGATAAAGAAAATGTAGTGTGTGTGTGTGTGGTGTGTGTGTGTGTGTGTCTGAATAGTCACCCTGAAAAAAAAAAAATCCTGTCATTTTTCAACAACATGGATAAGCTTGGAGGACATTACGCTAAGTGAAATAAACCAGGCACGGGAAGACAAATACTGTGTCATCTCACTTATGTCTTCAATCTAAAAAAATCAGACTTATAGAAGTAGAAAGTAGAATGGTGGTTGTCATGGGCTGAGGGGAGCAAGAAATGGGGAAATGTTGCTCAGAGAATACAAGGTTTCCTTTATGCAGGATGAATATATTCTAGATACCTAATGTGCAGACTGGTGACAATTGTTAATAATACTGTATTTAACACTTGAAATTTGCTAGGAGAGTAGGTTAAATGTTCTCACCACCTACACCCACACACAAACACAAAATGGTAACTACGGGAGCTGATGGATGTAGTAATTGGCTTGATTGTAATATACATGTATACAAATAATCATGTTTTACATCTTAAATATATATAATTTTTATTTGTCAATTATACTTCAATAAAACTGGAAAAAATAAAGTGGATAGTTTGTTCTGGATTAGCTTAGATAGAATTTGAGAATTTGAATTTTTTGGGGTATTCTTGACTTAATATAAGGTTTTTTACATTATGTACTATCTATTACATTATGCTATTTCCTTTCATACTCTTGGGCAATCAACACCACTGTATTTTTACCATGTTCCCTATCAGAGTCAATTCTCAGAAGATTTAATAGCGATTTTCTTCTTGGCAGAGTCAGATTTATGTTTCCTGATTAATGGTTTTACTTTGAAGTAAATCCAGGCTGAACTGAACTGAATTTCTTATTTTAAAAGAAAATAAGACATTAAGTGTGTTTCTATTCTATAAAAATGTATTTTAGAAAATATGTAGGCATATACTTTTTAATGTATGTCATTCTTTATTCATATTTGGTATCCATGTATTCTAGGCAATAACTCCTCATCCTTGAAATGTTTATGGTTTATGTGAAGAAGATAGATATGTGGCAATAAGATATTGCTGGTGCTACTAATTAATTCAACTTGTAGCTTTACTGTCTTAGTCATTGAGAAACTAAACTAGAAATAAAGGCTTTAATGACAAGGATTTATAAATTGATAGAATGATGGTAGTGTTTACCTTTAGAATGATTTCTGGTTCCTTAGAAATTACTCATTTTAGGCCAGATGTGGTGGCTCATGCCTGTAATCCCAGCACTTTGGGAGGCCAAGGCAGGCAGGTCACTTGATGTCAGGAGTTCGAGACCAGCCTGGCCAACATGGTGAATCCCCATCTCTACTAAAAATACAAAAATTAACTGGATGTGGTGGCACATGCCTGTAATCCCAGCTACTCTAGAAGCTGAGTCAGGACAATCGCTTGAACCTGTCA
Organism: Trachypithecus francoisi; assembly: GCF_009764315.1. Lineage (NCBI taxonomy): Eukaryota > Metazoa > Chordata > Mammalia > Primates > Cercopithecidae > Trachypithecus > Trachypithecus francoisi. The sequence goes on from NW_022681462.1 coordinate 33,454,628, forward strand.
GACAGAAGTCGCAGTGAGCTGAGATCATGTCATTGCACGCCAGCTTAGACGATAGAGTGAGACTGTCTAAAATAAATAAATAAATAAATAAATAAACTCATTTTAGGCATCCACTTTCTTTGTGTTATACATCCTATCTCTTTTCGTATTTATTGAAACTTTATTTTTCTCCTTAAATTGACACACACAAAAATTGGTGGCCCTGTAACTTTGCTGATTTATATGTAGAAAGGCTTTACACAGCCTGTATCTATGGTAATATGGTACATATTCTTTTTTTATTTTTATTTTTTCTTGAGACGGAGTCTCATGCCCAGGCTGCAGTGCAATGGCGCAATCTCGGCTCACTGCAACCTCTACCTCCTGGATTCATGCAATTCTCCTGCCTCAGCTTCCGGGGTAGCTGGGACTACAGGCGCTCGCCACCACACCCAGCTAATTTTTTGTATTTTTAGTAGAGACAGTGTTAGCCAGGAGGATCTGGATCTCCTGACCTCATGATCCACTAGCCTCGGCCTCTCAAAGTGCTGGGATTACAGGTGTGAACCACCACACCTGGCCTATGACACATATTCTTGAAGGCCTGGTTTACCACCCAGTACAACAAACTATTGACAAAATAAAAAAAACAACTGTTTCCCTGGATAATTTAAGGAAAATTCTTGCATAAAAAATTCTAACATAAAATTAAAATTTGGTAACATACATTTCAATTTACATTCTGATTTTTCATAGAGCAATTCAGATCTAGGCTTAATGTCTGAAGTAATTATTAGTAACACATTTCACTCAAAAATTACATGATCATCTTATTAAGTCATGTGTTTCTATGAAAATTGAGTGTGTGAGCTACCTGTCTCTGAGATTTAACAATTCGTTGTTTTTGTTAAATGAACTCAATAAAAAGTCTTTAGAAAAGAATACACATTTCAACAATGACAAATTAGGCAGTTCAAATGAACTCTTCCACTAAGAACAAATAGAAAAAACAAAAATAAAAAGAAAGCCTGAAAAAAATCTATTTAAAGTTATTAGAAAACAATCAATGCACTGGATAATTGCAGGGCCAACAACTGCACGATTCTGGGATCCGACAGCCTTCTGCTCAGTACCTGGTACTACGTTTAGATTAGAGTCCTCATTTTATCCTCCAAATAACGGAAGTTTATGGGTGGACCTGAGAAGTTGAACATATACTCACAGGGTTGAAGAAACAAATTTGAAGTTTCAATTTTGCCACATTTCAGCTAACCTGATAAATAACCTTATATTTGGGGTTAGATTTACGAAGGTCACCCCTCAGAAGTAAGGGTAAGTTGAAAATAGATCAGGACTCACAGGGGTTTACAATGAACAGCACATTCACAGATGCTGAATCCCAACTTTACTTAATCCCTACCTGGGTTAGGTGAATTTGAGTTACTGGTGTAGTATAATTAGATGCCTGGCTGAAGAAAAAATACATCACACAGAGTTTCACATTATATATACAAACTTTTATATTCATTTTCTAATAATGGGCCAAAAATAATGAGGCTTACATGGAGAAAAAATTGTAAACAAAAGCAAGAATAAACAAAAGTCAATAAAAACAGACCTATGGCTGATCCAGATAATGGGGTTTTTGTATGAGGATTTTAAAATAATGTTAATTAATCTATTGAAGAAATTAGAATGCAAGCTTTGGTAAATTTGCCTGTGTGTTTGTGTAAAAAAATAATCTGAATGGAAGTTTCAATAAGAAGGAAAACCAAAAAATAAAAACTAAAAAAAAAGGTAAATATAGGGCTTTACCTGAATGTATCTGTCTTGGAACAATGTTTTACTGAGATTAAAATACATACAGCATTCAAAAACATAACATTTCTAATTTATATTTAAGAAACAGAAAGTGAAGTTATTGCTTTAAATAATCACTTTGGGGATTCGGGGGAAAGGATGGGAAGACGGTGAGGTATAAAAGACTATAAATCGAGTTCAGTGTATAGTGCTCAGGTAATGGGTGCACCAGCATCTTACTAATTACCACTAAAGAACTTATTCTTATTACCAAACACCATGTGTTCACCCAAAACCTATGGAAAATAAATTTTAAAGAATAACACAGAAAGGATGATAAAACAGGAAAAATAAATGGAAACATAATAAATTGGTGGAAATAAATTAGACAACTCTTAACTGTTGCTTCATAGCAAACTACTCCAAAATTCAATGAATTAATGTAGCAACCATTTTATTATTACTTATGGTTTTGTGCACTAGGAATTCAAGCATTACATGCCTGTCAGATTTCTTTTCTATATTTGCTGATTGGTAATTGAGATCACTGAATGATATTTAGTTCGGGGCCAAGCTGGTAGGAAAAGTCAGAAATGACTTTATTCAGATGTTTTTTGCCTTTGCTGAGGGAAAGAAAGGTGGGGTGTTGTGGGCTTTTCTTATACTATATGAAATTCCAGCTGCTCTCCATGTTAGCAAAATAGTTAGAATTTGTATACGGTGTTTTTGGCTCATAGGATAACGGTTCCAAGGAACAGAAAGTGAATGTCTCCAGTGTTTCGAGGTCATGGACTAGAAAGTGTCAGAATGTGCTTTGAATTTTATTTTAGTGGTCCAAACGGACACAGGCCATGGCTGAATTGAAGCAGAAGGATGAAGACCCTACTTTCAGTGGGAGAAATGCAAAAAAAAAAAAAAAGTATAGCTACCTAAAAATATTCACATTCCCAAATTCACCATCATTACAAAAGTGTATTCTGAAGTCTGATTTTCTTCCAACTAATCATCAGGTATTCATAACATCTTTGTGTTGAATTTTAAAAATGCATAGACCTGTAAAAGTAAATTTACATAATTTTTCAGTAGTTATAGGTCAATAAAATGTTTTAGAAGTACATCAAAGAAAATTAAAGAAAGCTTTAATAAATTGGCTGATAGATCCATTAATTGTATAATAGGTTTTAAAAATGTGAATTATATCCTATTTTATTTATATATTTAATGAAATTTAATCCCAGAAGGTATAATTTGGAAAAACTAACAAGATGACTCCGAAAATTATTTGAATATACAAAGAGCTAGACATAGTCAAAATGACTTTGGAGTAAAATAACAAAGATTGTGCCTAATATTGAGTAATAAATAAAAGTTATAAGACTGTGTGGTATTTACACAAGTACAGCTCAATGAAACAATAAATAGAAAGGAAACAAACAATTATATACTATGACTTAATTTATGACAGATTTTACACTACAAAGTGGTGAGGGAAAACCTTTTCAATAAATTGTCCTAGGTCAATTGGACATACATTATGGAAAATGAAAGATTAATTCTTATCCCAACTCTTTCAATAAACAAATTCAATTTCATGTAAAATTAGATTTAAATGTGAAAGTTAAAAAAACTGTAAAAGAAAATATAGAAAACTATCTTCATAAACTTAAAGGAAGCAATTTTTTTTAACTGGGCATAAAGAGCATTAACAATAGAAGAAAAGCTGATAAAATGGGCTGTTTTACAATTAACATACCCTCTTCATCAAAAGGAAACATCCTTCAAAATATGAAAATGCAGGCATATGGTGAGAGAAGATGTTTGTGATGTATATACCAGACAGATAACTCGTTCATGGGGAGAAAATGTTGATGTACTATAAAGTAGTGTGAAAGTCTTCAACAGACATTTCACAAAAGGAGATATTCAATAAGAAAGAGAAATGGTTTTAATCTCACCAATATTAGGCAAAAACTAGTCTGTGGTATGAGAAATGAGGGTTTCCTTATGTTTGGAGAAGAGAAGCCAATATCCTAAAAGGATGAGGGAGTAATGTTATTAAGTTCTCTTCCTTTATTTTGATAATTAACTTGTGTGTTCAGGTTGTAAAGTTTAATGAAATTTACACTCATGTACAGTTCACTGCATGTATTATCTACCTCAATAAAAAGTATAAAATATATGAAGAAGAGAAACAAAAGACAAAAATAAATAAATTTTATGTCCACTGTAGGATATGATTTATTCTGAAATTTGGTATTTATTTATTCTGAAATTTATTTTTCTGAAATTTATTTTCTGAAAGCTACTTATTCTTAAATTTGGTACTTGAATAACTATAATTTACCATATGTCTTGTCTGTACAGGAGAAATAATATTTCAGTCCATGTTATAAACAAAAATTTCATGTTTGCTTTTAGAAAACACTGGCTAATAAATATGGCAGGATTTATAGAACTAGAAAGTTCTAAACTTACAAAAAGTAAGGAAATAATTGATTCAGGCAAAGATAGCCAATGGTTGCTAAAATCATAGGGTGAAATATTTATGGGGCCTGTATATTCACATGGTTCCAAAATATCACCACAGAAAAAAACAACTTCAAAAGAAATCTGGCTGTATCCACCTCAATTCAATGATCAAATCTGGCATTACAAACAGTCTGTCATAGATAATATGTGGTTCTGAGTATGAGGAAATAAAACATATCTAGAATGATTTTGTAGTTATTTTACAAAAAAAAAAATAGTAAATTTAGTTAAAGCTTTTGAACTAACATCCAGTCTAAAGAAAATAAAGGTTAGAGAACCCACTTATAATTTAACATATGGAAACAAGGTACACCCCTATAGAGATCATCATATAAAACAGAAAGCCTCATATCATCAACAAGTAATGAATAAAACGGAAAGGAGGATAGTTAATTACTGATTATAGAAGAATTAAGAAAGTTTGAAATCAATTCCAAAGCAGTGGACCTGACTGACTCTATTGCAAAAAATGTCACTTTTTTTTTAGAATATTACTAATATATAGCTTTGATAATTGGGATACTTTGAATATGGTTTTTATACTATTACATAATTAGTAGATTATTATTTATTTTCATAAGTGAGAAAAAGTCTGGTGAGTTTTTGAAAAGAGATCCATACTGACAAGTTTGGGGTAGAAATAAAATCATATCTGGTATTTGTTCCAAAGAATTCATGAATAAACGTTTAAACAAATGAGGGAAAACGGTTATGTTTTAAAATATAAGTCACAGTCTTCTGAGTATTTATTACACCATCTCTACTTTCTGAATAATTCAAAACATTTATATTTAAAATTAAAATTGAAATAAAAATAACCTGAAGCTATCATTCCACTACCTTCGGTTTTCTCTTTTGATGTTTACTTTTTTATTTAGTAATCTGTCTTTTTAATATCTTATTTTTGTTTCTGATTTTTTACATTTTTATTGTGATATGGTTAGGTGATTCAACGTTTATTTCCTTGTGTTATACTATTGATATTTTTGCCTCTCATGAAATGGAAAATTATATAAAATGGAAAATTGTAGTCCATTATCCTTTTTAAAAAAATTCCATAGGTTATTGGGGAACAGTTTGTGTTTGATTACATGAGTAAGTTATTTAGTGATGATTTGTAAGAGAATTTGGTGCACCCATCACCTAGGAAGTATATGCTGCACCCTATTTGTAGTCTTTTTTCCCTCACCCCCTTTACAATCTTTACCCCTGAGACCCCGGAGTCCATTGTGTCATTCTTGTGCCTTTGCCTCCTCATAGCTGAACTCCCACTTATGAGTGAGAATATATGATGTTTGGTTTTCCATTCCTGAGTTACTTCACTTAGTATAATAGTCTTCAGTCTCACCCGGGTTGCTTCAAATGCCATGAATCCATTCCTTTTTATGGCTCAGTAGTATTCCATCGTATATATTATCCTTTCAAATATTCATTTTCCCCATTATTTTATTTGCCATCTTTCATGCTTCAATAAAAATTTAAATAGGACTTCTCAATCTGTCCTCCTTACAATTTAATCTCTCTTTGATATTTTGAATCTCTTTGCCTCTTCTTGAGGCAATGCTGGCTCTTCCTTTCAATTAAGTGGACATATATTATGGATCACAATATTTTTTCTTTAGTGAAATCTAATCTGGATTCTCTCCCACACAGTAAGCTTTTAATTTTAATTATTATATCCTTTATTTTAAAAAGTAGAAATTGTGTATTTGTAGTTCATCTTTTACTTTGAAAAGCATTGTTCCTTTCTCCCCTGTGGTTTTTAATTCCATAGTTTCTTCCTTTAAACTGTTGATACAAACTTATCAGATGATTATAATATCTGAAGTTTTTCTCCAAGGATTTAATTTTGGCTACTCTTGTGCACTAAGGGTTAATTTCTCATGCATTTTGTATGTTGACATTATGTGTGATCAGTCTATATAGTCAGAAGACATATATGTTCAATAAGACTTTGTCTGTGGGAACCCAGAGAGAGACCTAGGAGGACTAGGAGGTCTACCTTCTAGTGAGGACTTTCATTTTATTATTGCAAGTACCCAGCATCATATCAACACTGAACCATGATATTTAACATCCTGTCCTGAGGTTTCTGAAGTCACAGTGAGAAAGTAAATTTGAGTTCTAAGCTGATGTTCAGGCAGATTAAAGGCATCTTTGTTTATCATTGAAAATTCATGCCTTCTTATTTCCCTTTGCTACCAGGTGGAGTCCCTCTCCTTCTCCTTTTGCCTCTTCCCTCCCTCTCCCTTTTCCCCTCCCCCTCCCCCTCTTCCTCCTCCTCCCCCTTTTCTCCTTCTTCTGCAGGGGAATTTTTCCTGTGAGTGAAGATGTACTACAAACGCCCCAGATTTATGAGGCCTCACTTTCATCTGCTCATACTGACAATGTCAAGGCCTTACCCATTCTGTTAGCTGTGAGGCTGTTACATAGAAGCTTCTTTACTGAGTTTGAGTGGCAAGGATTTCAGCTTTACTTTTGTACCTGCTTTTTTACCATTCTGTCTTTGATATTTCTCCCTTACACAAATTCCCTTAATTGTTCTTGAACTCTAGTATTCATTAGAATATATTTATTGCAGCTTGGCGGAGCAAGATGGCCGAATAGGAACAGCTGCAGTCTCCAACTCCCAGTGCGAGCAACACAGAAGACCGGTGATTTCTGCATTTTCAACTGAGGTACTGGGGTCATCTCACTAGGGAGTGCCAGACAATCGGGGCTGGTCAGCTGCTGCAGCCCGAGCAGCGAGAGCTGAAGCAGGGCGAGGCATCGCCTCATCTGGGAAGCACAAGGGGGAAGGGAATCCCTTTTCCTAGCCAGGGGAACTGAGACACACAACACCTGGAAAATCGGGAGACTCCCACCCCAATACTGCGCTTTAAGCAAAAGGGCACACCGGGAGAATATATCCCACACCTGGCCGGGAGGGTCCCACGGCCACGGAGCCTCTCTCATTGCTAACACAGCAGTCTGCGATCTAACCGCAAGGCAGCAGCGAGGGTGGGGGAGGGGCGCCCGCCATTGCTGAGGCTTAAGTAGGTAAACAAAGCCACTGGGAAGCTCGAACTGGGTGGAGCTCACAGCAGCTCAAGGAAACGTGCCTGTCTCTGTAGACTCCACCTCTGGGGACAGGGCACAGTTAACAACAACAGCAACAAAAGCAGCAGGAACCTCTGCAGACGCAAACGACTCTGTCTGACAGCTTTGAAGAGAGCAGTGGATCTCCCAACACGGAGGTTGAGATCTGAGAACGGACAGACTGACTGCTCAAGTGGGTCCCTGATCCCTGAGTACCTAACTGGGAGACATCCCCCACTAGGGGCAGTCTGACAACCCACACCTCACAGGATGGAGTACACCCCTAAGAGGAAGCTTCCAAAGAAAGAATCAGACAGGTACACTCGCTGTTCAGCAATATTCTATCTTCTGCAACCTCTGCTGCTGATACCCAGGCAAACAGGGTCTGGAGTGGACCTCAAGCAATCTCGAACAGACCTACAGCTGAGGGTCCTGACTGTTAGAAGGAAAACTATCAAACAGGAAGGACACCTATACCAAAACCCCATCAGTACGTCACCGTCATCAAAGACCAGAGGAAGATAAAACCACAAAGATGGGGAAAAAGCAGGGCAGAAAAGCTGGAAATTCAAAAAATAAGAGCGCATCTACGCCTGCAAAGGAGCACAGCCCATTGCCAGCAATGGATCAAAGCTGGTCAGAGAATGACTTTGACAAAATAAAAGAAGAAGGCTCCAGTCCATCCAACTTCTCAGAGCTAAAGGAGGAATTACGTACCCACTGCAAAGAAACTAAAAATCTTGAAAAAAGAGTGGAAGAATTGACAGCTAGAATAATTAATGCAGAGAAGGCCATAAACGAAATGACAGAGATGAAAACCATGACACGAGAAATACGTGAAAAATGCACAAGCTTCAGTAACCGACGCGATCAACTGGAAGAAAGAGTATCAGCGATTGAGGATCAAATGAATGAAATGAAGCGAGAAGAGAAACCAAAAGAAAAAAGAAGAAAAAGGAATGAACAAAGCCTGCAAGAAGTATGGGATTATGTAAAAAGACCAAATCTACGTCTGATTGGGGTGCCTGAAAGTGAGGGGGAAAATGGAACCAAGTTGGAAAACACTCTTCAGGATATCATCCAGGAGAACTTCCCCAACCTAGTAGGGCAGGCCAACATTCAAATTCAGGAAATACAGAGAATGCCAAAAAGATACTCCTCCAGAAGAGCAACTCCAAGACACATAATTGCCAGATTCATCAAAGTTGAAATGAAGGAAAGAATCTTAAGGGCAGCCAGAGAGAAAGGTCGGGTTACCCACAAAGGGAAGCCCATCAGACTAACAGCAGATCTCTTGGCAGAAACTCTACAAGCCAGAAGAGAGTGGGGGTCAATATTCAACATTCTTAAAGAAAAGAATTTTAAACCCAGAATTTCATATCCAGCCAAACTAAGTTTCATAAGTGAAGGAGAAATAAAATCCTTTACAGATAAGCAAATGCTTAGAGATTTTGTCACTACCAGGCCTGCCTTACAAGAGACCCTGAAGGAAGCCCTAAACATGGAAAGGAACAACCGGTACCAGCCATTGCAAAAACAGGCCAAAATGTAAAGACCATTGAGGCTAGGAAGAAACTGCATCAACTAATGAGCAAAAAAAATGGCAGGATCAAGTTCACACATAACAATATTAACCTTAAATGTCAATGGACTAAATGCTCCAATTAAAAGACACAGACTGGCAAACTGGATAAAGAGTCAAGACCCATCAGTCAAAGATGTTCTTTGAAACCAATGAGAACAAAGATACAACATACCAGAATATCTGGGACACATTTAAAGCAGTTTGTAGAGGGAAATTTATAGCACTAAATGCCCACAAGAGAAAGCAGGAAAGATCTAAAATTGACACTCTAACATCACAATTAAAAGAACTAGAGAAGCAAGAGCAAACACCTTCAAAAGCTAGCAGAAGGCAGGAAATAACTAAGATCAGAGCAGAACTGAAGGAGATAGAGACACAAAAAACCCTCCAAAAAATCAATGAATTTGGTTTTTTGAAAACATCAACAAAAGTGATAGACCGCTAGCAAGAATAATAAAGAAGAAAAGAGAGAAGAACCAAATAGACGCAATAAAAAATGATAAAGGGGATATCACCACTGACCCCACAGAAATACAAACTACCATCAGAGAATACTATAAACACCTCTACGCAAATCAACTAGAAAATTTAGAAGAAATGGATAATTTCCTGGACACTTACACTCTCCCAAGACTAAACCAGGAAGAAGTTGAATCCCTGAAGAGACCAATAGCAGGCTCTGAAATTGAGGCAATAATTAATAGCCTACCAACCAAAAAAAGTCCAGAGCAAGATGGATTCACAGCTGAATTCTACTAGAGGTACAAGGAGGAGCTGGTACCATTCCTTCTGAAACTATTCCAATCAATAGAAAAAGAGGGAATCCTCCCTAACTCATTTTATGAGGCCAACATCATCCTGATACCAAAGCCTGGCAGAGACACAACAAAAAAAGAGAATTTTAGACCAATATCCCTGATGAACATCGATGCAAAAATCCTCAATAAAATACTGGCAAATCGGATTCAGCAGGACATCAAAAAGCTTATCCACCATGATCAAGTGGGCTTCATCCCTGGGATGCAAGGCTGGTTCGACATTCGCAAATCAATAAACGTAATCCAGCATATAAACAGAACCAAAGACAAGAACCACATGATTATCTCAATAGATGCAGAAAAGGCTTTTGACAAAATTCAACACCCCTTCAAGCTAAAAACCCTCAATAAATTCGGTATTGATGGAACGTACCTCAAAATAATAAGAGCTATTTATGACAAACCCACAGCTAATATCATACTGAATGGGCAAAAACTGGAAACATTCCCTTTGAAAACTGGCACAGGACAGGGATGCCCTCTCTCACCACTCCTATTCAACATAGTGTTGGAAGTTCTGGCTAGGGCAATCAGGCAAGAGAAAGAAATCAAGGGTATTCAGTTAGGAAAAGAAGACGTCAAATTGTCCCTGTTTGCAGATGACATGATTGTATATTTAGAAAACCCCATGGTCTCAGCCCAAAATCTCCTTAAGCTGATAAGCAACTTCAGCAAAGTCTCAGGATACAAAATTAATGTGCAAAAATCACAAGCATTCTTATACACCAGTAACAGACAAACAGAGAGCCAAATCAGGAATGAACTTCCATTCACAATTGCTTCAAAGAGAATAAAATACCTAGGAATCCAACTTACAAGGGATGTCAAGGACCTCTTCAAGGAGAACTACAAACCACTGCTCAGTGAAATCAAAGAGGACACAAACAAATGGAAGAACATACCATGCTCATGGATAGGAAGAATCAATATCGTGAAAATGGCCATACTGCCCAAGGTTATTTATAGATTCAATGCCATCCCCATCAAGCTACCAATGAGTTTCTTCACAGAATTGGAAAAAACTGCTTTAAAGTTCATATGGAACCAAAAAAGAGCCCGCATTGCCAAGACAATCCTAAGTCAAAAAGACAAAGCTGGAGGCGTCACGCTACCTGACTTCAAACTATACTACAAGGCTACAGTAACCAAAACAGCATGGTACTGGTACCACAACAGAGATATAGACCAATGGAACAGAACAGAGTCCTCAGAAATAATACCACACATCTACAGCCATGTGATCTTTGACAAACCTGAGAGTAACAAGAAATGGGGAAAGGATTCCCTATTTAATAAATGGTGCTGGGAAAATTGGCTAGCCATAAGTAGAAAGCTGAAACTGGATCCTTTCCTTAGTCCTTATACGAAGATTAATTCAAGATGGATTAGAGACTTAAATGTTAGACCCAATACCATAAAAACCCTAGAAGAAAACCTAGGTAATACCCTTCAGGACATGAGCATGGGCAAGGACTTCATGTCTGAAACACCAAAAGCAACGGCAGCAAAAGCCAAAATTGATAAATTACATCTAATTAAACTAAGGAGCTTCTGCACAGCAAAAGAAACTACCACCAGAGTGAACAGGCAACCTACAGAATGGGAGAAAATTTTGCAATCTACTCATCCGACAAAGGGGTAATATCCAGAATCTACAAAGAACTCAAACAAATCTACAAGAAAAAAAGAAACAACTCCATCAAAAAGTGGGCAAAGGATATGAACAGACATTTCTCAAAAGAAGACATTCATACAGCCAATAGACACATGAAAAAATGCTCATCATCACTCGCCATCAGAGAAATGCAAATCAAAACCACAATGAGATACCATCTCACACCAGTTAGAATGGCAATCATTAAGAAGTCACGAAACAACAGGTGTTGGAGAGGATGTGGAGAAACAGGAACACTTTTACACTGTTGGTGGGATTGTAAACTAGTTCAACCATTATGGAAAACAGTATGGCAATTCCTCAAGGATCTAGAACTAGATGTACCGTATGACCCAGCCATCCCACTACTTGGTATATACCCAAAGGATTATAAATCATGCTGCTATAAAGACACACGCACACGTATGTTTATTGCGGCACTATTCACAATAGCAAAGACTTGGAATCAACCCAAATGTCCATCTGTGACAGACTGGATTAAGAAAATGCAGCACGTATACACCATGGAATACTATGCAGCCATAAAAAAGGATGAGTTTGCATCCTTTGTAGGGACATAGATGCAGCTGGAAACCATCATTCTTAGCAAACTATCACAAGAAGAGAAAACCAAACACCGCATGTTCTCACTCATAGGTGGGAACTGAACAATGAGATCACTTGGACTCGGGAAGGGGAACATCACACACTGGGGCCTATCATGGGGAGGGGGGAGGAGGGATTGCATTGGGAGTTATACCTGATATAAATGATGAATTGATGGGTGCTGACGAATTGATGGGTGCAGCACAGCAACATGGCACAAGTATACATATGTAACAAACCTGCACGTTATGCACATGTACCCTAGAACTTAAAGTATAATAAAAAAAAATAAATAAATAAAAAATAAAGTAATTTCTTTCTATTCCTAAAAAAAGAATATATTTATTGCAATATATTCTATATATTTTTATAATTTAGATTAAGAAGTTTCTTAGAATATCTTATTTTCTATATGCACTTAAAGAGATGTCCTAATCCTTTGATTTTTGAGCACTCCATAATTTAGACAAAATGGACTAGCAAAAAGTTTCATGCATTCTTTCTGTATATTCTACTGCTTGTTGTGACAAAGAAAGAAGGCATATAGAAGAAACATCCAGGTGAATGGCTCTGATACAAAATGGGCATCTCTCTTCCTCCTAGCCTAGCCCCTGTGAAAATGTCCTTGAATAATAATTATGTTCTAGACATTATCACACCTTTCTTGTGAACCACAAGGGAATGTATACACTATGCTGTTTCTCCTAGAACTCTGCTTTTCCTTTCAGATGTTGTTCAAGGAGATTTCTTTCTAAACTTTGACAGAAGTACTGTTGTCACACATTGGGCAGGGCATCATGTTTGCCCCATCCCACAAAATCTAACTTTGCACTGATAAAAACAGAAATAGAACCAAACTTCAATTTAATGTACACAGCAGCTATCCTCAGTTGATTCATGAGATGCCATGGAATAAACCAGTATTTTGTTAACTACATTTGACTAAATTTTAATATTAGGAGATATTAATACTATTCTTGGAAAAATATTGTTCTTCAAATTTGTTTTAGTTATGCACTGAATTAAGTAGAAGTCTGAAAAATGTATATTCACTAATTGTATACTAACAGTACCTGAATAAAACAGGAGTATGCTAGTTATCCTGTCTTCCCCTATACTTCTCAGGGAGTGAACAAATGTGCCCTTTTGTTCTTTTGTTTTGTTTTTAAATTCTGATTTAATTGTTATAGAAAAAGCAAATATATGGGCATTTTGTGTCATTTTGAATTATTAATATTTACTTCTTAATGTGAAATTTATAAAGAAATCCTAGATTTGTCATATGGATTTTATGGATAGAATAAAAACCTGTGTAATACATTTTGAAAATAAAGTTAGCATTAGTAGACACATAGCAGTTGGTAACACTACATCATCTCAGGAAAACTATGTAATAACCCAGTCATATGTGTATTCCCATTTACAGGGTCTCCCTAGAGCTATGCCTCTTTTTATTTAAGCCTCTGATTCCTGTTAAACTACAACTATTCTTAAAAGAAAAAAAAAATTAGATATTCTGTCATTTATACTTTACAGTAATGGAAAGCCATGTATTTTCTTAGGAATGGATACTGTTAGATGACAGGCATTAGAAAAGTATACACATGAGGAAGGGTAGACCATTATGCCACAGGATAATGAGTGAATATACGTACATGTACATAATCAGGAAGCAAGGAAATATTAGTGACTATCTTCTCCTCAATGAGAGAACTGTCCAGCAATAGGGTTATGTACGAAGTCACTATTTAAAAAAAGAAAATGAAAAACTGCCATATCAAAACAGCTAAGTAAATTATTTGCTTAGTAACGGCTGCTGCCAAGAACTATAGTTGGAGTGTTTGTACATTAAAGGGCTAGCAAATTCAGTAAGCATGCATAGCTCATCACACACGCGATTATGGCACAATCCTGCTGTCCCATTCCATCTCTTCTCAGAATGCTAATTGCTTATTGCTTCTGATTTTTGGACTCTGTTTTCCATGTTGCAGTTTGAATGCTCCTTCTGAGCCAAAGCTATAGGAAGGAGAAGGAGATGCTGACTGACAACAAGGAAGCATAAGGATGATGGAAACTTCATGCCTCAAAACCAGACGGGTTGTCTCTTGAATAAACCTTATCTGCCCTATGTAATAAATAAAAACATTTCCAGGTCTCCTCTCTCTCAGTGATTTTAGGCATCATTTTTTAAACCTGATAATTTCTATTTATTTTAAAAGAATGGGAAATGGTTCTTGCATTTTCTAAGAGGTAGTAAACTGATTTATTGGCTGAAAAACAAATATGAGCAGGGAGATTATTTTCCTGCCTTTCTCAATTTCACTAGCTTTTTGCTACTGATATAGAAAATGAAGAATTTACTTCTCCTAGAATAAGAGCCTAAAGTTGCTGTGAAATACAGGATATTGGAAACAGAGCATTCCCAACACCAAATGGAACCATATTTGCTGTCGTAATATAAGGACTGGGGTAAAAATTTCACTTCCTTGTGCTTAGAGAGATATAGCATTCCCCTAAAGTGTATGTGCACAGTTTTATCTATTGAAACAATACATATTTATTTGAGTTTCTATACTCTGTTTCATCATATTCTTGGTACAAAGGATACAGATGTGAACAAAACAAAGACATAACCTCATTAAACCTTTATGCTGTTGGTGAAAGAAAATAAACAAATGAAAAGGAAACATAGCATAATCGAGGGTGATAGGTATTGTGAATATAATAAAGCAGGATATTGGGGGTATAATGTTCCCGGGAAGGGCTTTAAATATAATGATTTTAAATACGTTGGTTAGAGAAGGTTTTTCAATATGATATATTTGAGAGGAGACTTGAGGGAAGTGAGGCAATAATCTATTCAGGTAAATGAGGAAACTGAATTATTTCAAACCGATGGAAAAGCAAATGTGAAAACACTTAAGTAAGAGAATGTCTATTTGCATGATTAATAATAGGTGATCAGTGGCGAAATATGAAATGATGCAGATTATTTGGAAGTTTTGCAGATTATTTGAAAGTAGAGCCAACATGATTTGGTAATGGACTGGATATAGGATTTGAAAGGTGTCAAGGATAACTACAACAATTTTTGGCCAGTGTAACTGGGCGACAGATATGTCACTTATTTAGACAGAGGAGACTCCATATGAGACAGTATTTGTTTGTGTGGGGGAACAGTGACGAGAATGGAGAACTGTGCCTTGGAATTGTTGGCTGTGAATTAATAATTCTTCAAGTTGAAATATTAAGGAGACAGGTAAATTCCTATGAGTTTGGAATTCAGGAGAGAAATATTACTTAGAAAGAGAATTTTTGGGGTCAACAGCATTTAGATGGCTCTAAAGTAAATACAATGTCTAAAAATATATAAACATTGAGTATAGATAGATTTAAAATATACTAGGATTCACTTGTGCCATTTTGTTGCTGGTAAGGCATGAGCAAAGAAAACTCTGAAGTGGACAATGGGTAGAGGGAGACAGAAAAGAGAGTGCTATCTTGGGAACACACTGTAGTTTTCACAAGATAAGATAGATTAGGTTTTTCATAGCTGCAGTAATAAATTAATATAAACACTGGCTTAAAACAACACAAATTGGCTGGGTGTGGTGGCTTACACCTATAATCTCAGCACTTTGGGAGGCCAAGATGGGTGGATTGCTTGAGCTCAGGAGTTTGAGATAAGCCTGGGCAACATGGCAAAATCCCATTTCTACCAAAAAAAAGTGTGTGTATATATATATCCATACATATATATGTGTATAGATATACATATATATGGTATATGTGTGTGTATATATATACACACATTGTTTACATCTTTTTAGACATTGTATTTGCTTTAGAGGCATCTAAATGCTGTTGACTCCAAAATTTATCTTTTTAAGCAATATTTCTCTCCTGAATTCCAAACTCATAGGAATTTGCCTGTCTCCTTAATATTTCAACTTGAAGAATTATTAATTCACAGCCAACAATTCCAAGGCACAGTTCTCCATTCTCGTCACTGTTCCCCCACACAAACAAATACTGTCTCATATGGAGTCTCCTCTGTCTAAATAAGTGACATATCTGTCGCCCAGTTACACTGGCCAAAAATTGTTGTAGTTATCCTTGACACCTTTCAAATCCTATATCCAGTCCATTACCAAATCATGTTGGCTCTACTTTCAAATAATCTGCAAAACTTCCAAATAATCTGCATCATTTCATATTTCACCACTGATCACCTACTATTATTCATGCAGGTAGATATTCTCTTACTTAAGTGTTTTCACATTTGCTTTTCCATCGGTTTGAAATAATTCAGTTTCCCCATTTATCTGAATAGATTATTGCCTCACTTCCCTCAAGTCTCCTTTCAAATATATCATATTGAAAAACCTTCTCTAACCAACGTATTTAAAATCATTATATTTAAAGCCCTTCCAGGGAACATTATACCCCCAATATCCTGCTTTATTATATTCACAATACCTATCACCCTCGATTATGCTATGTTTCCTTTTCATTTGTTTATTTTCTTTCACCAACAGCATAAAGGTTTAATGAAATTATGTCTTTGTTTTGTTCACATCTGTATCCTTTGTACCAAGAATATGATGAAACAGAGTATAGAAACTCAAATAAATATGTATTGTTTCAATAGATAAAACTGTGCACATACACTTTAGGGGAATGCTATATCTCTCTAAGCACAAGGAAGTGAAATTTTTACCCCAGTCGTTATACTACCGCAGCAAATATGGTTCATTTTGGTGTTGGGAATGCTGTGTTTCCAATATCATATAGATATAAAAAATTATATGGCCGGGCGCGGTGGCTCAAGCCTGTAATCCCAGCACTTTGGGAGGCCGAGACGGGCGGATCACGAGGTCAGGAGATCGAGACCATCCTGGCTAACACGGTGAAACCCCGTCTCTACTAAAAAATACAAAAAACTAGCCGGGCGAGGTGGCGGGCGCCTGTAGTCCCAGCTGCTCGGGAGGCTGAGGCAGGAGAATGGCGTGAACCCGGGAGGCGGAGCTTGCAGTGAGCTGAGATCCGGCCACTGCACTCCAGCCTGGGCGACAGAGCGAGACTCCGTCTCAAAAAAAAAAAAAAAAATTATATACATATATGTAGTTGGCAAGGTAATTGAAGAAGAGGAGAAGATGTCAAGTTGTCAGAATAATCATCGAGATTTATGGCAAGAGTAGTGTTGACATGTGAAGGAAGGACCAGGAGCTAAACTTTTCAAGCACAGGCTCCCAATTTTTTCTCTGGGTTCCTGTTCTTAGGTGCTGACTGAGTGCTTACTCTGCTTTTATGGACTAGGCAAAACCATGTGGTGGCCACTTTCCTGAGTTTTCAACGCATTTTCTAGAAACCCAGTTAACCTGCCTTAACATTCTTGGCATTGTATGAGTCCTTTATTACAAACTTCAACTGGGTCCCATAGGTTACCAGGCATTGGTCTGTATTTCTCTGCTCCACTGTCTGACTGCTTTCTCCCTTTTCCTCTTCTCTCATATGGAAAATACCTCTTACTTTTCCATCCACATATCAGAAGAACTACACTTTCCAATTTTGTAAAAAAATTCAAGCAATCAGAAGAGAAATCCTGTAGATGCTAACCAGAAGCTGTACATAACTACATTTCTGTACTCACATATTCTGCATTTCAGTTAATTTAGGTGAACATTGCAGCTTCTATTTAAAACCATTTCCTCCAAGAATGTTCTAGATCCTTTCTTTCCTACTTAAGGACATTGCTATATAGCTTCATTATTTTTTCCTCTCTCGTGGATCGTCCCAGAGCCAACAAACATAAATTTATGTAAAAATACATATATTTCCTCTTATAAAAAAGCAACAAGAATGTTTTGATGACATTTACTCTTAGAACAGTTAATGAGCTATTTTCGCTTGCTGATGCAACTAATCAGTTTTTATGGTTATCTATATTCGCTTTCTCCATTTATTTGTCTCCCATTTCCTTTATCCATTTCATTTTATTAAATTAAACTTTAATTTACTATATGGAACTATACATACTATTGTATGAATAATTTATAGATAATGAAATAGACATTGTAAGTTTACATTCTGATGAATTTTTACATACGTATACACTCAAGCAACTCATAGCTCTATGAATAAATATTTCTATAAATATAGAACTATCCCTAATTTCTGTTTTCAGTCATCCTTCCAAAACTCCCCAGAGGCTACTACTGTTGGATTGGTAGCGATATCATTACAGTAACAATGGGAGGGGAGCATGGAAAGTATTTGTTAGAACAGAACAATGAGAATATTTAAATGCTCTGTCAGGCAGTTGCACCAGTCTGTAATCCCAGTGATTTGAGAGGCTGAGTCAGGGGAATACCTTGATGCTAGCAGTTTGACCAGCCTGAGAAACACAGTGAGACCTCATGTTTTTTTAAAAAGTTTTAAAATTAGCTTAGCACGGTAGTGCCTACCTGTAGTTCCAGCTACTCAGGAGGCTGAGATAGGAAGACTGCTTGAACCCAGAATTTCGAGACTACAGCGAGCCATGATTTTGCCAGTATAATCCAGTCTGGGTAACAGAGCAAGCCCCCACTGCAAAATAAATAACTGAAAAAATAAAAATAAAGCCAGGTGCCACGGCTTATACCTGTAATCCCAGCACTTTGGGGGACTGAGGTAGGTGGATCGCTTGAACCCAAGAGTTTGAGACCAACCTGTGCAACAAGGTGAAACTCCATCTCTGCAAAGAATAACAAAATTAGCTGGATATGATGGCACAAGCCTGTAGTCCCAGCTATTCAGGAGGCTAAGGTGAAGGATCCATTGAGCCCAAGGTTTGAGGATGCAGTGAACTGTGATCGTGTCACTGCACTCCATCTTGGGAAACAGCAAAACTGCCAAATAAATAAATAAATAAAATAAAAATAAAAATAAAATGAAAGTGCTAAGGATTATCCATGCATGCATTGTCTAGGTATGAGTATATTGTATTCTGTTTTATCAAGAGAAGAGCCTTTTAAAATACTACACATTGAATTTTTCTCCAATAAACTAACCATTTTAATATGCTCACTTACTTACAAATATCTTTTGCTCACAATGTTGGCTCTGACAGATAAGCCCATCTGCTGTAAGTGGTATTAGGCCGCTTGGAAGTTTTGAATCTAAAAACTATGCATCATTTTTTTTCCTGAAAAGTAAGAGACAAAACTCACGAATTTACTCTAAGTCACTAATTGCACTGTTGGAAAAACATGGGGTCAAAGCTCAGCAGGTCTGCTAACTCACACTTCTAACCTTTGCATAGCTCTTGTCTTGGACAGGAGAGGTCATTCATTTTCTGTATAAGTCCTACACTAAAATTCCTGTCTCCACTTTTCAATATTTACTTTAATTCCTACTGATAACAACCTTTATTTATTTGGTGGCAATTGGTGTTTCACACCCTAAGCATATATTATCTAAATATAACTAACTCAAATTTCAAATCTTTGTAAAAATGTTTTTAAAACTGATTTGATAGTTTCTACATCTATATTTCTATTTAATCACTACCTTATTCTATTTTCCTAGTTAAAACCTTTCTTGTATTTTATTTTTTCATCCATATATATGCAATGTTTTTTTAATCTACCCAGCTCTCAAAACATCTAAGTGTATGCAAGGCTGCTTTCAGTCTTTACATTTCATTGCTAAATTAATTTCAACCTCTTCTTTCAGCCAAACAATGCTGAGCTTCTTGGTTTGTTTTGGTGCCTGTAGATTGTCTAGTCCTGCTTCCTGTTGTCTCAGGTTACTTGTATTTTAATTACAATGCTTTATATTATTTCTAGGTAAGTTTTCATGATAATTTTGCTTTATCCTCATAATTAGTCTTTGTTTAAGAAGATTAATGAATACACAATTATGTTAAACTCAAAAATTGCTTTAAAAATTAAAATTTAAATAGTAGAAGGGTAACTTGATTTTGTACTTTTATGTGCCAGACTAGGTTTGAAGGGCTATCCTTTGGGTCTTGGTGACTCTCTAGTTCACAGACACCAGATCAAATAGGCAGCTGTCTGGTGGCATAGCCTGAAACACTTCATTCACCTCTTCTGGAGAGAAGAGGAGGGAAATAAGACACTGCAAATATATATTTTTTATTTACTGTTTCTTGACTCTTACCAGACTAGTATGTTTAATTTTTTCACCTTCCTTTTATACAATTCAAGTGTCTTCAACTACATAGATCTTGTCATTAAGTCACAGACTTTAGCTTGATGCCATTTAATTTTACCTTCCATCCACAGTATGGTATCCACAAAAGTGGGCCATGGACTCAGCCTACCTGGGTTAATACTGCAGGTTTGCTCTGGGTATGTGTTTTGTGACAAGGTGTTTAACCTTCTCTTGCCCTTTTGTCCTCCTGTGCATATGCTATAACTGACCTGGTAGGAGAGACATTATAAAATACGTCTCCATAGGCCCTGCTTCTTAGTAAGCACTTAATAAATGTTAGGTGCTCTTAGTATTAATTGTGGGAAGGCAAAGAGTACTTCCCACAGGTTCTGTAGCCCATAGTTCCACTTTCTTTCCACCATGTTCCCATCTTTATGAAAGAACAATATTTCTTCAGGTGCACCACTGCGTTACACTAGCGTGTGTGTGACCCATCTGCCACACTACTGTTCCCCTGCTGTTGCCTGGATAGAACCTCTAAAAATTCATCATTTTCCTGATACCAGGCTAGATGGGGCCCTTCCTCCTATCTTGTTGAACACACACCCACCCACACACATAAAACACAAAAAAGTCCAGGTTATACATGTGAGAAAATTCTAAAATATTTGCAGAGTATTTCAGAGAATAAACAGGGGAACTTGAAAAAAATAATCCTGTCCGAACTTTGAGGCTGCCTTCAGTAATTTCTGAAGATACACCTACTTTACAGAGCACAGCCCCACCCTCTAGATTTTGTCTGTCCTACTTACCCTAGGATAGAAGACAGAGAGCTCCTGTCATGAGTTCAGCAGTTATATGTTCATAGTAAGTTTCTGTAGTTTTATCCTTTCCCTCAGATCCCAGAGGAGCTATACTACTCTTAATTAGTACAAACTGCATTTTCTACAGGATCCTTTCCCTGGAGTCCAAAATCCAGGTTAACGCTTGACGTCTACATATAGCAGCCATCATCACTAATTGTCAAATAGTTCTCACTGTCAGCCTCCCAGATATATAGTGGGATGCCTTTTATGGTCTCTTAGTTGTCAGATTCAGCCACATAACTCATTTTGTCCAGTAAACTGTGAGCAGATGTGGCATGAGACTCGTCTGGGCTAGACAATGCTATTACTGGTTTTAAACCCTTCAAAGCTCTCCATTCCTCTGGTATGGTGATTGGCCATGTTTGCAATGATGTCTCCTCTATCTGCCTTAATTTCTGTGTGATGGTAATAAACAAGGCCCTCCTGCCACTCCCCAAGGGGCATGTGACATGACTGAGGAATAAACTCATCATTTTGTTTCAAGACATCGAGGCAATGAAGTTGTGTTTTACCACCACAAGCTTATCCTCTCTCACCTGATATTATCTGGATTTAATTTCCCCTTTGTCCTCACTTCAGATCTTAGAATTCCAAACTGCACCCACAATTGCACATAACATTCACAAAATATCTATCATCTATGTTATTTTATGATGCTGTATGATAGACAGGAAAGAAAATATATTCTCCTTTTTCTCATGAGAACACGGATCATTCAAGATTTTGAAGAAATTGAACTGAAACCCGTATTTAGATTTCAGACAGTGATGATTTTCACTTAAACTTTTCAGAATTCCTAAAATACTGTTTTATTCTGGATTAAGATGCCTTGGACCATTGTAGTACTGCCTGAAGGAACTTAAAGAAGTCTGTGTTGTTTCAGTAAGCAATCTAAAAGCCTTACCAAATATATTAGATAGGTGAGAGTGTTTTCAGGTTAGCAGACAATATGTAAAATAACTTTTTTCACAAAATTTTTCTGTGGAAACACTTTATTAATGATTGAGACCAAAATAATGACATTTAATATCATTTCCAGATTTATTTGCAATTAATATTCAAGAATTTACTTAGGTTTTTGCATGCTGAAGTTCACATATTGATTAATTTTTTTCCTTTAAACCTTTCAAATAAATAAAAATCCAGGATGTCTAAATGACCAATGTATTGGAAACAATATTCTTGGAGATCTGGCCTGAAATTGGATAAACAGGAACTGCTGGGTAGCTTTTGAGTCAGGCCTTTCCTGATACAATTCACTGTAACAATTTTGTACTCCCCAACATTACTGAGGCAGGCACAATCTTAATAATTTTTAGCTAAACAAGTTCTACATTTAAACCTTTTTAAAATGCAGGTTGATATCATGTTTTCAGAAAGTGGAAATTGTGTCTAATTTTTCTATGTAAAATGTAGTGTCCAGGGTCCAGGGTTAAAGTCAGAGGAAGGAGTCAAGCCCCAGCATCTCATGCTCCACCCTCAAGAACCTCACATATTCACTCCAAGGAAGATTAAATATGGTAGTCTTCCCACAGGGAAGCATTTTTGTGAAAAAGATCATTTAGGTGTGATCAGAGGATACTGTAGTGATTATCAGTAATATGGAAAGGAGCTTGGGGGAAGTTTCAGGTAGTTCTTGATGATGATTCAATAAAGTAGAGTGATGCCCACTGGATTTGTATTTTTGTAGGTCTAGATTTCAAAGCTATAGAAATCATAGAACATTGTCCCTTCTATTCTTCTGGATAATGGTACCTTTTATGTTTCTGTGGGCATCCCACCATCTTTGTACTTTTCTTTCTCTTCAAACAGAGCTATTACTTTAACCATAGACAGTGGTTTCCCAAACTCTATGGTCTTAAGTTTGGGACTTTCTGCATTCACTTGGAGACTATCACAAATAATAATTTCTGAGTCTCACACCAAACTTAATAAATCCCTGAAAAAGAACTAGAAAGAATACACACACACACACACACACACATACACACACACACACACACACATATGTATATGAAATGCATATATATGCATTTTTGTAGAGCTCTACAATGATTCTTATGCTGACAATTCACAGCACAATATTTAGGACCCTGAGTTGAGGCACCGCCTGTAACTTCAGATTCTTACACTTGGGAAAAATTCACTTGATCAAAAGGCACTTACACAGGATTAAACTGTCAAGTGATGTCTTTATCAAAACAGATGGCTTAAGAGATAATGCTTACAAGGAAAAAAATATTCTATTTACTTCTCCTTATATTTCACAAATTATTATACAACATACAGTTTCTGAACATTGACATTCTTCCTTTGTTTACTTGTCTATACCCTGACTTTGTTTTCCAAAAGTTTGTTTTCAGTATTCTATCTATTACAGAAATATAATGTGTAAGTATGTTTCAGAACTATATTATACAGAACTATATTAACGTACGTGACTTCTTGACAAAAATCGTATCATGTTAACAGCTACATATGACTTTTCCTAAACTTCTTCCTATATTACTGAAATTTACAGTAATATTGCTTGATCACATAATCTCAAACTTACACAAGTACTTTCTCATTACAAGACTACCACACTTTCTTAGTATCATATGAGGTTCTGGGGCCAAAGCAGTTTTTCAAAAAATTGATTATCTTTATCTCCCCACATCTTCATGAAACAAAAGGTACAGCCTGTGCCAATGAATGTGCTAAAGGAACATTTTAAATTGTTAAAAGTGTTCATAATCAGTTTAGCCTGAAAATTTATCAGTCTTATTTTTTGAACCTGTGTAAATGTTTTAACTGTTTTCTGTACTGCTTGAAAATTACCCTGATGTTAAAGAGAACAGAAGTGAGGGTCAGTTTCACATCTAGGTGGTTCGATGCCCAGAGATTAAAGACTCTTAGGTCTGACAGAGGCAAGTGAGAGCTTTCTGTACCCTGCTGTGTTGCTGAACTGTCAATAACTCGTCTTTCTCATTTTTTTCAGTCCTTTCTCATGCAATGTAGAGACATACCACGATGTGTGTGTGTGCGTGTGTGTGTGTGTGTGAGTGTGTATGTGTGTTATAGATTGACTTTAGTTGCCAGCTAGCTGCTGGCTACCTTTGGAGAATACTAAAAAAGAATTTATGGCCAGCACAAGTTTCACAGAAGAGTCTGTCTATACTTTTCCTTCTCAGTTTATGTTGCAAGACAATTTATTGAGAAGAGGCCTCTAAGTAAGGTTTTTACAGCACCCGTTTGGAAATTCGCCACTAATCTCCTTTGGCATGATAAGCTATGCCAGTCTCTTTGATTTTCTGTCTTCTCTCTCTCCTCTCTCTATTTTCCCCTTCACTAAATTGATCCTCACTAAATAAAAGAACAAAACATGTTGATGAATCAAAAGTTGGTTTAACTTTAATAATTTACTATGTAATTTCACAGGAAACCTTTTAATGATGCTTAATTTTCTTAATGCTCTTAATCCTCAGTAAGAAAAATGTTGATAATGCTACACATTATTATATTTGAACGAGGAATGTGTTCCTGCAAGTAATTGCTTAATTACTTTAGTGGATTGTGTACTGCTGGGTTGATGTGCTTCTCCATCTGTTTTCTTTAATTTATTGAATTGATGCCATTTGACAAAAGAGCAAATGTAAGTCACATGAGATAGGGAGGAGACTAGGTCAGAAGCCTAAGGCTTTTGGGAATATGTGGTGGCTTAGACATTTGTCAGCCAGCTAAAGTGTAAAATCCTGGACTTCAATGCTGAACTCCTGTGTCTGAATTCTGACTCCTGTCATTCAGAGTTAAGTGAATTTGGAAAGGCCTTGGTTTTCTCAGCTATAAAATGGGAATAATAAGTAACTGGCATATACAGAGCAATTTTCATGTGTAAAACACTCTTTAAGACTGAGTAGATAAAAAAAAGTAAGAACCTTAGTGATTTACCATATTGTTGCTTGTTTTCCTAATGAAGTTATTTTGTGTATCTAAACTGAAAATAATTGGGAGATTCATTTGACATTGCTTGCCTTGGATATGGTGAATTTACTCTTGCCTTGGATATGGTGACCTAAACTTTGCTCTATTACTTCCTATTCTGTTGAATTTAATCCTTTTTCTTCCTTGCACAGTAGAAAACATTTTTCAGAGACTACTTTAATTTACTGTGCCACTGGCCCTGGTTTTAACTCCCTGAAAATTTCCACATGTGTTTTTCAGCTTCAGTGTATCTTAAACTAAAATTATTCTCTTCTCCTCTAAAACTGGTATCCTCACTAGTGGGGTTTGTTTTGTTATATGGATGTTTACTTTGTACAATAGGCTTAGTGTATCAGAGCCGTCTGATTAGTTGTACAGACTTCCTGTTTCACATAAGGCCCAATGCTTATGCACAAGAACTTTAGATTCAAGTTCAACTTGGTTTGAATCTTGGCTCTACCAAGCATGAACTATGAATTTGGTCAAGTTATTTAATAACTCCAAGTCCCAGTTACCATCTCTGTAAATTTGGGATAACAGTACCTGTCATATTGGGTTGTTGTGTGGGATAAAGGAAGTAGGATTCATAAAGTGATTATTATAATGTTTAGTACACAATAAATATTTCAGAATGATAGCTTATATAAATAGATAGCTCAACTTAAATTTACTTCAATAACATTATAACTTGTGAATCTCAATTCTATTTTTGTATTTTCCAAGGTATCTAGAATTTCATTGCTGACTTAATCATTTAAAAATTGTGTTCTTTCCTGTTTTTAAACTTAATAATGGATTTAAATAACTACAAAAAGTTTCCTAATCTTACCCTGTAGTTCCACAGAATAAATCCATAGAGCATTTTAGAGTTTCCATAAAAGGGCTATTATGTCCCTTGCAAAATTTCAGTTGTATAAGAATAAATAAGCTTTGAGAAAGAATAAATCAGTGATATAACAACTGGCTCAGTTGAATACTTTCTCTTTGGGGATTTCTGTTCATGGCACCTAATTATTCTATCTAAATTACTTTTATTAAAACACTATACAAATCTTTCCTATTCCATGTATTATAATTAATATTTATATAATAGTTTCCTTGTATTCATCTATATTCATTTGATCACTGAAACTGTATGAAAAGCTCTATATTTTAGCTTCTGCCAAAATATATTTGTTCATAAATGCTCAATATGACTAAGATCCTAGATCTCTTCTTATAGGACATTGGCCACTGCTCAAGTTTTAAATTTAAATTATGAGGAATTGATGTTTTCTTGCATATTTCTTAAAATATCATTTACTGTAGATCAATACAACATATTTTTAATAATGTTAACTTTTGGCATTGCAAGAAGTTCTGAGAATAAGTGTTTAGTTTGAGCAGTGACAACAACTTTCAATTGCAATAATACCATTCTAAGAGAATGATAAAAGAAATGATAAAAGTGTCTCTTGATTTCTTAACATTCAGTTTTATTTTTCTCTTGAATTTTAGATTCTCTAAAGAGTTATATATTTTAAAAGTTTATCATGAGCAACTGGAAATATAATTAACAACAATAAAATACATTGTCTAAAAATAATGTTAAAATAAATAATTATCAACCCATATTATGCAAGTTACAAAACTTGACTGAGATGAAATAGAAGATGTCAAGTGGGATAACATATAGATCCCTTGAGAGAAGCCTAAAGGTGGCAATGATGTTAATTCTCCTGTAATTCATCAAAAATTTTCATATAATTCTTAGAATCTTAAAAAATTTCACACCAAATATTAAATGAGCAGCATATTAAAAATTATATGTAAGAATTAAATGGTATGAAAAGCCTGCTTACCTCCTATTTATTATAAAACAAACAAAGAAGCAGTTTAAAATGAGGAAGGGTTGCAAACAATTTTGATACTTAACTATTGAAAGTACCTACTGATCAGGATCTTGGTGAATTAAAAACAAAATAAGAAAGACACCTACTGAAATGACCAAATAATATAAAAGCAATAAAAAATCTTTGTTAATGATGCTACGTATAAAAGAGCGACATTTATTTTCCATAAGCAACACATTAAAGTTTAGAAACTATGTACCAACACATTGAGGATTCTTTCAAAAACCCCTTCAGACAAAAGGCTATTATGTCACAAATAAAGAAAACAGATTAAGAAAATCTTATTTAGGCATGAAAAGCATTTTCTTAATTCCAGAAAAAAAATGGCCTAGAAACTAACTGGGGCAAAGTACAGAAGAGAAAACTTATTGAAATAATCTAGGGACCATGAGGCTGAGAGACTCAATGACAAGCCCGGCCAAAACAGATAAAAAAGAATCACAGTGAAAATAAAGCAGCATATTTCCCTAATCCCTTCATGAGACTCTCAACAAGGGTACCTCATTCACCCAGCCCACAGTTTAAAACTCCTCACGGGAAAATGGAGTGAACAAGGTGAGAACTGGAGTGCATGAACGCTGGAACTAGCCAGCCACTTTAGCACAGACAGGGGCAAACTCCACTTACTGGGACCTGCTGCGTTCTACCCTTCATGGGAGGAAGCACACAGGTGAGCAGGTGCAGGAGCCAGGGTGAATTCTTTTGGGCACCAGCAAAATAAAACTCTGTGTGGGCCCTGCAGCAGTGCCTTGGCAAGGGAGTAGGGGGTTGAGGGGGTTCCCATGACCCCTGAGCCCCCAGACGGAGTGTTACTGTGCTCTTTTAGCTCTGCTATCCATGGGCAGCCTAAGTGTCAACAGCTAAATGGGCCTTCTTGTATTTGCACTCATGGCTCCCAAGCTCTTGTCCCATGTCCAGGAGACATGAGGTCGCATGAACAAATCAAAGGATGGTAAATGTGGGAGATTTTATTGCTGATGAAAGTGGCCTAAAAAGACTAGGGTGGGAAGATAATCTTCCCCTGAAGTTCAGTCATCTGCAGCCAGATTTTCTCTCAAGTTATGCTGTCAAGCCGTCCTTCTGAAGTCAAGCTGCTTCTCTCTGATGTCTTGTGTAGTCTCTAACATCCAGCTGCTTCTCCTCTTTGCTGACTGAATCTGAGGTTTTTATAGGTACAGTATGGGGAACAGGACAGGCCATGGGTGGTTTTGGAAAAGGCAACATTGGAGTGGGAAAACAGGTATATAAGGTTTCAATCTGGGCCGTGGTCTCAAACTTTTCAGGTTGAGGGTGAAGCTTCTCCAGGGGCCTGTCCTTTTTGCTTAGAATTTCTCTGCCTTCTCTCCCTATCAATAGTGTTTTCCATAATTTGGTATGTTCCTAATATGATGAATTCCTTACTGTGGAATCTAGACAAGCAGCTCCAAGAAGCCTGTCATATCAACATCTGGTATGTGACATGGAGACTAGAACAAAGCAGAAACAAAAAAGGGAGACTTGCCAAGCAGTTCCTCCATAATCAGAGAATAAACCATGTTCCTATTTGGGCTGTATGTCAAATATTTAGAAAGATGCTAATATTTTACTTAGAGTAACAATTTAAACATCTCATTTTGTAATAAGAAAAATATACCAGCTCTTTGGGAGGCCCAGGCGGGTGGACCATGAGGTCAGGAGTTTGGAGCACCCTGAATAAGAGGGAGAAACTCTGTCTCTACTAAAAATACAAAAATTAGGCGTGGTAGTGCACACCTGTAATCCCAGCTAGTTGGGAGGCTGAGGCAGGAGAATCACTTGAACCCGGGAGGCAGAGGTTGCAGTGAGCCGAGATCACGCCACTGCACTCCCGCCTGGGCAACAGAGCAAGATTCCAACTCAAAAAAAAAAATTATACTAATTCAAGGAATTATAAAAATAATATTAAGCTTATTGAACATAATAATGCAATTATGTAATAATATAATAGAATGTAAAAATTAGAATATAATGATATTCAGTAATAAAAGTGATAAAAATAAAACCTGCCAAACTGAAAAATGTAGCAAAAGTCAGCAAATATTATACCAAAAAAGTCTTACTTGTTATTCAAGGAAAATTAAATAAATAAAACAGATATATTTATAATTATGTAGGAAAATCTGGCTCTAGCCAAATTTAGCAAGGACCTTAAAATTTTTCATAGATTTTAGGTTGAAATGTGTGAAAGTCATGGTGAAGTAGATGCTTTTCCAGGAAAGTAATATATGCACAGGAAGATTACATAAATTCTAGCTTGATTACATTAAAAATGGATCAGTCTACAAAAGGTAAGAAACTTTATTTAAAAAGTCAATTTTAAAGTTGCAGAAAATAAGATTGTGTGATATTAGTATAAAGACAAAAATATCAATCCAGAGAGTAGAAAGTCTGGAAAAAGACTCCCACAAATATGGTCAATTGATTTTTTTCTAAGGTATATAGAAACTTTAATGGAGAGAGGATTGTTTTTCAACAAATGGTGCTAGACAAATGAGATATTCATAGGCAAAACACGGCCTTATATATATATATATCTTGTACCACATACAAAATTTAAATTAAAATGAATCATATACTTGAACATAAAACATGAAATTTGACTTCTCAAAAAAAAATGAAATACACAAACTGCGGCATAGCCATATAATGGAATTACACTCAACTGTGAAAAGAGATGCACTATTATTACATGCAACAACACAGGTGTTGCTGAAAAAGTAACTTGAGTTAAAAATTCAGATGAAAAATAAATACATACTGTATGATTTTATTTATGTAAAATTGTAGAAAATGCAAACTAATCTACATAAATGAAAAGCAGATTAGCTATTTCTTGAGTCAGGGTTGATAAGGTTTTAGAATTTAAATCCTCTTCTTTCATTAGAAGTCATGAGAGAAAAAAATGACATTATGATTAAATATAGCTAACAAAAGGAACTACCTTTCTATAAGGGAAAAATAACTTTATAAGCTCTAAAAAAATTATTTTAACCCTTTTAAAAACTCTTCAATGTGAGGCAAGAATATATAAACTCCACTAAATAAGAAAGTGTTATACTGAGAGAAAAAATGAAAATAACATCTTCTGTAAAAATTATGAATAGAATAAAAACAATTTTGAAAAGTAAAAGAAAATAACAGCAAAATCAAAATACATATTAGAGAAAGTGAATTACACATAGACTTCACGCTACAATCTCTATAGACATAAGTAATCTATGTTTAGGGCAAACATGAAAATAAAAGGAAGATTAATCATAGATATCTGAGAGAAAAAATATAATAATTCAGTGTAGAAATCATTTAGTTATTGAGAAAAATTGCAACATATTCTAAATAGAAGCCGTCATAAAAGAAGCAATAGAGGAATATTTCCCTGATTGGAAGAAAGGTTTGCATGTGTATGTTGAGTGTGCTCATAGATATCTTGACAAATTTAAAATGTGGGAGAGGAGACTTGAATCTAGCCTTAGCCAGATAAACTCTTGAAATGTAATTGAAAAATAAATTAGAAAAATGCCAAAGAAAAAATGAGGGAACATTCTATCTAAATAATGTAACTATCTTTCCATCTAACTTCTCTGGTACAGTGAATAATAAAGCAGAATCATCTTATTTTTCACAACTAAAGAATACTGAGCAATATCCTAAGAGACTTAAGATTCAAAATGATGTTCTCTATTGCAATGTTCCTAAAAATTACCCCTTGCAATACTAAATGAACAAATCTAAAGATAAAATACATTACTAATATTAGCTAAAAATCAGGGATTTTTTGTTATAGAAAACAAGCAATGAACATTTATATTTATTTGGCTGTTTCTTAAACCAAAAGCAGGAAAATAAGATTTGTAAAAGTATTCATATGATTAGATATAAATTGATTTATTTAATACATATACTTTGGAGGAAACATTTCTGTCATGAAAGAGATAAAAAATAACACATTCAAAAATGTAACTGCACTTTATTTTCACAATTGGATATAGATGAAGAAAATAGAAAAGGAAATGTATCATAAATTTATAATCTGTAGTAAGTCATTATAAAACACTTTGCTATACTCTGGACTTTAAGAATTATATGTCCATTAGACCTTTAAACTCAGTAAAATGTTATCTATGCATACATGTACATAGAGATATATGCACACTCTACATTCATATGTAATATATCCACATACATAAAATAGAAGGTAACAGCAAGAAATATAGCTCACATGCAAAATAAAAGGAATAAAATAAAGACTTAATAAACTGACATTAAAACAGTAAAGAAAACTTAATAGAGACAACTGGAAAATTATGAGTTACCAGGATTAATATAAATGGCTTAAACCCCTTTGTTATGACACAAAAATCTCGAAATAGATAAAAAAAGAAAATCCAATTATGTATTTTTCTTTTTGCAAGGAATACATACTGAAAATCAGGTATATATGAACCAAAAGAAATTAAGGACACAAAGTTGATTAACTAGACAAGGTTGAATTAATAATTTAAAAGTAAATAACAGGAAAATTTTATCTGGATAAATATTTTCTTTTGTTAAATATGATAATTGGGCTACAACTATGTGCCCCGTTCAATCTTGCTACTACAATAATATGAAAATTAAAAAATTTCCTGTAATCCCAGCACTTTGGGAGGCCGAGACGGGCGGATCGCGAGGTCAGGAGATCGAGACCATCCTGGCTAACACGGTGAAACCCCGTCTCTACTAAAAATACAAAAACTAGCCGGGCGAGATGGCGGGCGCCTGTAGTCCCAGCTACTCGGGAGGCTGAGGCTGGAGAATGGCGTAAACCAGGGAGGGGGAGCTTGCAGTGAGCTGAGATCCGGCCACTGCACTCCAGTCCGGGCAACAGAGCGAGACTCCGCCTCAAAAAAAAAAAAAAAAAAAAAAAAAAAAAAAAATTTAATAGGTGAGCACCTACAAAAACAAAAAAATGTTGACAAAACATGATACATATTTTAAAATTGGAAAGCAGAAAGGATATGAAATATTTTATTTCAGAAATCCAGAGAAATTGGAGCAAACAGTCCGCATGCTAAAGCAAGAGTAAGGAACTGAGAGCTCAAGAATTGAGGGGACTGGACATCTAAAACTGTTTTCCAAGTAAGGCTGGAAAAAATAGGATTAGACCCGTGCGCCATTATGTCTCTCCACCACAGTGTCAAGCACCTGCTACTTTTCCAACCTGACTAAAGAACTCCACATTCTGGCATTTGAAGGCTTTCCCAGTAAAACAGTCAAGTCTACTTCATTTCAGGGAATTTCCTTACTGAACAAACCCGTCAATACCCTCAGCGAGCCTAACCAGAAAAGTACTTCACTCTCAAACAAACAAACAAACAAACCAGGACACGTAAAAGTCTACAGTCCCGAAGGAAAATTTAGGGATGGAGAAGTGATAGATGCATATAAAACTAATTAATTAAAAAAATGAGGCGGCTGGGCGCGATGGCTCACGCCTGTAATCTCAGCACTTTGGGAGGCCGAGGAGGGTGGATCACCTGAGGTCAGGAGTTCAGGACTAGCCTTGCCAACATGGTAAAACTCCGTCTCTACTAAAAAATACAAAAATGAGCCCGGCATGGTCGCAGACGCCTGTAATCTCACCTACTTGGGAGACTGAGACAGGAGAATTGCTTGAACTAGGCAGGTGAAAGTGGCAGTGAGCCGAAATCATGCCACTGCACTCCAACCTGGGTGACAAAAGCGAAACTCCGTCTCGGGGAAAAAAAAAAAAAATGAGGCAACTATTGAATCCCACAATGATATACACTAAAAATGCAAACATTATTCATCTCTGAATAACATTTATATTTTAATGATTTTATAAACACTAAAAATGTAGTAAACAAACAAGCTAGAAAGAAATCTTGGAAAAGTAATTGCATGTATGGCTGGGAGGGATAGTATCAGAAAGTTGAATATTGATCTGCCATAATAAAATTCAGTGGATAATGTTTAAGACTGAAAAAGAAGTCAGGAATTAGTGGTATAAACAAGTGATTTTGAAGTACGAGCTAATTACCAGGAAAACAAAATAGCTTAAATATTTGAAAATTGTTTGATATAAAATTACATAACAATGAAGTACATTTTTAAAATTGATGTATGTTTTCTAGTTAATAGATGTAAAAAATTGGAAACAGTCATAAAATTAACACCAAAAAATGAATGTTTGTGAATATGTGTATCTGGCAACATTGATTCCCATATGCAGAACATTAACACAAAAAAACAGATGTATTTATACAGCTCATCCACTTCTCTTAGATTTTCATGGATAAAACAGACCAAAGAAAATAAGAATATAATTAATCTGAATAGAATGGTCTGTGGCATTGATATCATAGATATGTGTATGCATATGAGTTTGTGTATGTGTATAAATGAATTCAATCTACCATGTTTGTTTTTGGTACTTCACTAAAAATTAAATTTTCTCATAAACAATGATGACACTAATATTGATAATATTATGCAGTAGAATGTGTAGTGCCTATAGTTTCTAATCACAATGAAATGAAAATTTCAGCATATTATATAACTAGATAAGAAAAAAAATCTCCTTGCTAACTTTTAAATTAAAAAATATAATATTACAGCTTTAAGTCATATACAATAATGAATTCATTTTGCTCTTAACTTCTACTAATAGAGAACTTGTATTAATAATTCTAGGGTTTACAAATATTTTATCCCAACAATTTGACAATATTATTGCTTCATCTTGTCCATAGGTGCTGATGAAGAATTTGCCTTCAGCATGGTGTTTTAGTTGTGCCTCACTCTATTTACTTGCGTACAGATAGTATACTATTTTTAACCTGGTGTATCACATCTTTCACAAATTCTGGAAATTTCTTAGCTTTCCTATGTTTTACTAATATCTCTTTAGTGATTTTCTCTTCAGGATTTTTTCAGTTATTTCAGTATCATATGGAATTTGAGTATTCTCATTCTGCCTTCTATATTTCTTAAACTTTTTCTTCTTAAACTTCAATTTCTTTTACATTTCTTTATCCATATGTGCAGGATTTTTCTGATTTATTTCCTAAAATCTTCCAGTTCACTATTTCCACTCCAAGAGTTTCAATTTCAAAGATACTTTCCTTCTCTTTTAAATTCAGTTTAATTATTTTCATCACTGAGTACTGATTTTTAAGAATTTCTTATACATTTTCAAATTTATTTAATTCAATGTTTGCTTCTCACATTATTTAAAGTATACTTTCAGTTTTTATATTCAGAAATGCAATATTTAGCTATTTTTTTTCTGAAGGTTTTAGTGATCTTCATTGTATTATGTTTCTCCTGCCCATTCCTGTGTTTTTTGTATTGTTTGAATGTTTGTAAGTTTTCGCTACGACTTCATCCTCAGGGAGTGTTGTGCTACTGCCTGCACACCTTGGCTACCCCACTCCCACCCAATCCTGTGGTTGGATTGCATGAAACACGTTCTACAAACACTGCACAGAGAGTTTCTGCTGAACTTCTGCAGGTTCTTCTGGGATTTCGCCAGTCCCGACCATTATTTACATTTATTTCCAGGCAAGTACAATCCCACATCTCAGTTGTAGCATAATTTTAGATTCATTACAAATATGTAACCAGCTTTGAATTTTGCTTACTGAAAGAAAACAACAAAGGTCAATCTTTGCTTGCTTGGGTTTGTGGGTACATTTTTTCTGTTTTTCTATTTCTCTTTCACTGAGGAGAGCAAACCCAACATTTGTCATGCTCTCAGTTGTAGCTCTCTGCCTGTGCAAGCCCAAGGCAATGTCGGCTTTCCTCTGAGGCACTGAAAGCATAGACACTACTCAGTAAGGGCTCTATATAATTGTCCTATAACCTTCATCCCCTGAAGCATTAGCTTATGAACATGCTGCTCAGGATTTCAGCTCCCTCTTTGATTTCCATACTTAAAAATAGCTCTCCCTTTCCTTTTTAGCTCAGCAATTAGTTTTTTTAAAACTGTTTTTTCTCTGCTTTGTATATAATTATTTATAATAGCCATAAATTGAAATGACCTAAATTTTCATTGGTAGGTGAGTGGACAACGAACTGTGTTTTATTCATATAGCAAAATATTTTACATAGGTTAAATGTATTTGCATAAGTCTGTATGTATCAATAAAGAAAAATAAAATAATATTTCAAAGATACACAATGTAGCTACAAAAGAATAGGTACAATATGGTATTAAACATGAAAGATACATACAACAATGTGACATTTTATAGGTACATGAATATCAAATCAATTGTGAAATCTATTCAGTAAGTGTTGACATTCCTCTCAGAAATTACATAAGCTTGGAAAGATGAGGAAATGGCCGTGCTGTGGTCATTACGCTGGCCTTCACCTCATTTTATAACATATTCTTAAAATAAAATGATATAAGTTAATATGAACAAATAGGACTTATCACTTCTATCACTCAATATTCAATATTAGCCAGATGTGGTGACTCACACCTGTGGTCTCAGATACTCAGGAGGCTGAGGTGAGAGGATCACTTGAGCCCAGGGGGTCTAGGCTGCAGGAAGCGATGCTCAAACCACTGCACTCTAGTCCAGGCAACAAAACAAAGAGCCTGGTTTCAACAACAACAAAAACAGCAACAACACCGAAACAACAACACCCTCAGTACTCCAGAGCACATTAGGCTATTTTAATTCTATTTATTTTTAAAAATTACATAAATTTTCCTTTTTTAATTTTTCTTTATACTTTAAATATTTTAGAACCCCATCATTAAAATTATCTTTAAATAGCATTTGAAATTCCCTTTCCATATGACAATTAAAGACAGGAAAATTTATCATATTTACACTATCCTTCACATTTTTACTTCCTTGTATTCCCAAATTTATTATCTACATTATTTTCAAAGCATTATATCATTGTTTTCTCAAGTTTTGATGATTCTGATTCGCTTTTATGTGCCTCCTATAACACCAAATTCTTCTATAACCATATAAATGAATGATTTTAACTTGTAATTCTTTATTTAAATAATTCAATACTTTCTGCACACACTCATGTTTTTTACTGATCACTTGGTTGACTAAAATGGATTCTCTAATGGTTTTCCTAGAACAATATCATGGGAACTCTATTCCCCGAGTTATTACATGTTCAGGAATAATCATTGTTTCTTTAAAATTCAGTGGTAGCATCCATACAAATTTTATGAGTCCATTTTTATTTCATTAAAGACCTAGTGGATATTGATCCCTGTTTTACAGGCTGCCTTCCTGCCTGTCTGCTTTCCTTCTCTCATTGAACAAATATTTATGGCATTTCTAATATGCAGCTGGCCCTGTTCTTGGGACTACAGTCACAGAAAAACACAATAATGCTATAAAAATTATGCTGTCAGCATTAGTTTTATCTACTTAGGTTAAAAAATTCATAGTAGGATTTTATAATTATTGAAGTTATTATTATATGCAGTAACTTGGCAATGCCATGTTGGTTGGTCATGCTATATCAATTTTCCATTAATAATATGAGTACTTTCTATTGTAGTATCCAAGTTTCATTGTCTCTTTAAAATTACAGTTTTTAGTCTTAAATTTATCTTCTTTTTTTCTTCATGGCTGCACTTTCAACCTCCTTTTGTTCTGATTCCAATATCTAAAATATACAAAGGCAGGAAATAAGAGTGGGATAGGTAGGGAAAGTGGAACTTAGTAATTATTTTTACTGCATATAGTTAAAAGTTTAAAGAAACTGGGATTAAGTATTTTATAATTGTACATCATAGAAATAGCCTTACAATTGTAGCAAAGAATTAAATTTTTCTGATACTAGTGTGATTGGAAGCTGATTTCTTCCCACTAATAATTTAGTGCTGAGAAACTTGTGACTCATATAACACCTGAATGCTTTTTGTTTCAAAATAATTAAATAAATGACATAAAAACAATAACATGGGCTACATATACTAATTTGGATGAATAGGTTGATTAAAAGACTGATCCCAGAAGATTTTGTAAATTTAAGTGCATACATTACCATTGTGGCAGTATCGAAGGACATCATAGAGCTAACGTTGTCTCCAATCATTTTTAAATATGTGTTAATTTTCTTCTATTGCAAATAAGGCATTCTAGTATGTTGGCAAATCTCATTCAGTGTACTAGAGTGGTATATATGATATATATGTAATTTAAGAAATTATTAATTTCTTAATTGCCTATGACTTTTTCCTTCTTCATTGATTGTGTGTTTCCTCTCATCTTTTTTGTTGTCTCTGAGATCTTCTATTTGAGCTTAGAATTTCTTGCTTGAGTTTATGATGACGTATGTAGATATAGTTTGCAACAATATTACTTTTTCTTCCTGTTGTAAGGGGATGATTTTCATGAAAAAGAGGGGGCAAATATGTAATTTCTTTGCTATTGTAATACCAAAAGACAACTAAGCTGTTTATATTTTTCCATAGCTTTAAGTATAGTGAAAAAACTGTAAGTTCATATATTATG
This sequence comes from Trachypithecus francoisi, assembly GCF_009764315.1. Lineage (NCBI taxonomy): Eukaryota > Metazoa > Chordata > Mammalia > Primates > Cercopithecidae > Trachypithecus > Trachypithecus francoisi. The sequence continues at coordinate 33,492,078 of NW_022681462.1, forward strand.
GTTTACTATAATTCCTATATATTTATCTGAAGAAAACTGAATGAATAGATAAACAAATCCAGAGAGAATAACAAAGAATATTTTTAAAGATTATCTTTAGGTACTTGAAAGTTTTTTTTATAATTATATTTATCATTCTTAGGTGATAACATAAGGGAAAGTTGAGGAAAAGAAAAATAATCCATAACTGCTTTAGATTAATCATAAATTTCAGAAGTAAAAAATAAAAGAGATAAAATTAGAATCATAGTTGCCCCATAAGCTATAATAAATCCAAGATGGCTCAAGAAAGTATAAAAATAATCAGAGAATAACTTTAAAAGTGCAAAATTAAGCCGGGCGCGGTGGCTCAAGCCTGTAATCCCAGCACTTTGGGAGGCTGAGACGGGCGGATCTCGAGGTCAGGAGATCGAGACCATCCTGGCTAACACGGTGAAACCCCGTCTCTACTAAAAAATACAAAAAAATCTAGCCAGGCGAGGTGGCGGGCGCCTGTAGTCCCAGCTACTCTGGAGGCTGAGGCGGGAGAATGGCGGGAACCTGGGAGGCGGAGCTTGCAGTGAGCTGAGATCCGGCCACTGCACTCCAGCCTGGGCGACAGAGCCAGACTCCGTCTCAAAAAAAAAAAAAAAGTGCAAAATTAATACTAGGTCTCCTGAAGCAAATATAGTTGGCTCTCTGCATCCCTAGGTTCCACATATGTGATTTCAAAAAACTGCAGATTGAAAATATTTGGGAGGAAAGAAGTGGATTGCTTCATCTGTACTGAATATGTATAGCAATTTTTTTCTTGTTGTCATTCTTCAAACAATACAGCATAACAACTATTTACATGACATTTACATTGTATTAAGTATTATAGGCAATCTAAGTATATGGGAGGTTGTACACACGTTACGTGCAATTCCTATGCCATTTTATATTGAGGACTTGAGTATCCATGGATTTGGGTATCCACAGGGTATCCTGGAACCAATCCCCCACAGTTACCAAGGTAGAGTTATAGGTCTAAATCTGAAAGAAATAAAACTAAAAAGCAGAAAGTTTAAATATTTGTTAATAATAACAACAGAAATTTAAAATATTGATCATAGAAAGAATTTTCGCAAATTAGTAAAGGAAAATACTGGTAATTTAAAATATATAAAAGACCATTAAAAGGTAGTTGACAAAAGACTTTCTTGCATGTAATAAATCAACCTAATACATACGGAAACCATAATTTTAAGTGATAACAAATAAGCATGTTGTTATTCAGAGAATTGTGAATGCAAATTACATGAGTTACATCTACACATTCATTATAGAATCACTCTGTGCCATGGATATTATTAACCCCCATTTTACAAATAAGGTGAGAGTCCAGCAGCTAGCTATTTAGCTTAAGACAACAGAATTCATATGTAATGAGATGAGGATGGCAAAAAAATCTGTCTGTCTCTAATGGCTATGGAGCACCACCAGGCGTCACCATTTTCTACCCTACATAAGTAACATTTACTTAATGTGTGCTGCTGGTACTATAAAATGGTGGAATTATTTAGAAAATAAATTGGTAATAAAAAAAATACCATGCCATTGGAAGATGCATTTTTGGTCCTGAAAATATTTTAGGGATTTGTTCATAAATATAAGAAATGGTTGAGAAGATATTCTTGTTAAATTGTAATCAATCAATAGAGAAATTGTCAATTCATTCTCTTAATATCATAGTACTAGTTATTTCAACATTATGATTTTTAAAAAAGGGTTGAGAAAATGTCACTGAAGTTAAAAAACCAGGTATATTTAGATAATAATTTTTAGTATGTTTCTAGATAATGTATTATTTAGTTAAATATAGATATTTTAATTACTCATATATGAATATCTTTATGAACTTACTTTGCTATTAAATTGCGATAATTTTCTTGGGTCATTTTATCATTCACCTCCAAGTTATGATGGTATGGCCCTCTACTGATAAGTTTAGAAGTCATTTTTTTCTTTATAATCCAAGAATAAATATAATTTAGAGATAAACAAGCCACAGGTACTTTATCACTTACCTTTTGTAGAGTGATTTTGATATTTTTCCAAAATTTGCTTCCAATTTTTAATGAAAAAAATACCTCTGCGATCTAACTTTGGAAATACTTCTCTCCACCTGTACATATTTGTTAGTGTGCAATCAGAAGATCCTTGATTTATAGTCTGTACTTTCAGATAAGAATAGAGGAATTTTAGATTGCTCTTTTCTGTTTATTTGGCAACATTAAATCATTTTATGTCATAGTTCTTAGAACTTCTCTTTTGCTGTTTATCCTGTTCCATGTAAATGACCACATTAATGTCTCATTATTACTGGTGGCCAGAAATATTGCATCCCACAACCTCTAGAGTCTTATCCTTATGTCAGATGAATTTGCTGGACAAAAAGAGCAGATAACAATTCCTGTATTTTCCAAATTATTTTGAGTATCTGCAAAATATCCTGCGACCAGTTTCTGAATTTCTTAAAAATTTAATTAATAAAAATAAACATGCTTGTCATATATGCAAAAAGTTGCAAAGAAAATGAGATGTTACCCTGCTTGCAAACTAATGCGTTAGCCAGCTACAGATTCATGGATGTTGGCAGAAGACATGAAACGCCTGGGTCAGAGAAAAAAGGACTGTAATATGCATTATACAGAAAGAAACATATGTATCAGCGTATTTACTTAGTTTTCCTTGCTTTCAAGTCCCATGAGAGTAATTTAATTTTTCTGTTATTCTAACTTTTGCCTTGAATTATATACATTCTTATCCCTAGCTCTCTTCACTTCAGACATTAGCTCATGGGCTACTCAAAAATGTATGATATGGATATTGGTGCTTTTAGAATTATCTGAGCTTCTTTTTCAACTTCCACCTCCAACATTATAAAGTCTTACTTTTTTTTCCTTTTACATGGTAGAGGTTAAAAATGCCTCCATTTTCTATGTACCTATAATAAATTCTTCTGCATTCATCCATAAGTTGAATCTAAATAATGGAGTTAAAATATGTATTGTTCTGTATATAAATGCAATATCATGTATACACATATAATAAAACATGATTTATCAAGTAACTTATGTGCAAAGAAGCCACAAAGTGTGGAAATTCTCTATTCTTACACCACATTACAAGGCAGTGTTCTTGGATAAGTCAGTACTGCGATAAACATACCATTGGAAGGACTCCAGGAGAGGGACTCACTCCTGTACAGGAATGTGTATAAAAATATTTCTAGCTGAGGATATACTTTCAGCATAACCTAAAGTTAAAGACAAATAAAAAATCAAACAAAAACAAACCAAGTGCCTTGTGGAACTCAACCAGTAGAATCAGATGCTGGCATCGCACACATCCAATTTTATTATTATCTTTCAATGACACAAAGTAGATACTATCTACCTACTTGTTAAATGGATATTCTTTTCAGGTGTTTCATAAATGGATTAAATTTCTACCACAGTACAGTTATCTTCAAGTTTGAAGTAAGAATTCCTCAAGCACATGTGTGGTTTGTAGTGTAGCTCTAATTTCTTTTGCTTATCTTAGGTAAGAGAAATAAAAGAAGGCTTCATTGCTATATATCTTCTGAATTAGTTCCTATTTGGTTATTACCAATATTATTGCTGATGACATTGCTGGAAGCCTGCTGACTTTCCATTCTAAATTTTGTGCAAGGCTGTCATGGTGGGATATGTTACGGTAACTCTCATGTGTGAATTCTACCATTTCTCTGTGCCTTCTTTCCCATTATTTTTGCTTTGCATGTATTTCTAAGTTATATTCTTAAAATCAACTGTTTTAAAAATGTAAATAAAAAATGCATTTTGAGTGTCTCATATCTAAGAATATATTTGCCTTGTATAGATTTGGTATAAATTTTTTATATAAAAATCTCTAAACCGATAGATTATTATCTTTCTGTACTTCCTGCTAGCATCCAATCTTGGATTTTTAAGACTAATTTTATTTTGTTTCCCTTCTTGGTTATGAATAATCAGCCAGCCTAATAATTATCATCTTCTCTTTAATTTTGTATTATGATATTTCAATAGAAAGTGGTTTCATGTAAATTTTTCTCCTTTCTTCTTGATATTTGGCAACTCCACTAAATGAAGAATTCAGGATCAAGGTTTTTTTTTTTTTTCTTACATATACTCAATTTTTTTCTTTCTATAATTCTAATTAGTTGACTATTGCATGCCCTAGCAAAAGCTTTTTGTTTTTTCAGTATTTCAGTCTGACTCATATTTAAGGTTTCTAAAAGTCTATTTTTAAGTCATTTTTAAATTTTTGATTTCAGTAATATTTTTAATTTCCAAGAGCAATTCTTTTTTCCTGGGTTATTCCTTTCCCCATTCATCTACTAATTTTATTGCATACTTTGTGAATTATCCTGTTGTACTTTTACTTTATAGATGGAGATCCCTGATTGTCTCTTCACGTGTATCTACAAAGCTCTGAGATGATCTCTTTCGGTAGCTACTCTGTAAATAACTTGCTGTCATGTGCAAACAATTGCATTTCTAATATTTCTGTTTCTAAAAGTGAAGGAAATTGGGAGTCAACTTAAACAGGCTTTGCTTTAGGGTGGAGACTAAGTTCTGGCAGTTAGAATCCTCTAGCAATACCGGGAAGTGCAAAATACCTAGTCATTATGCACTCAATGTTTATCTCAAGCAATGTAATAAATATTTACTTAGACAATATGGACATATGTTATTGAAACTATCTTATTTTCAAGAATATAGATTCTTTTTGGAAATGCATCCCATACTGAACATTTAGCTATTTTTTTATGAGCAATAAGAAAAAAAAGAATCAATTTAAATATCCTTGGGTTAAGTATGAACCACACACAATTAATTTTTGTATTTCTAATAGTCTAGAGATTCAAAATACTCAACAGAATGCATGCAGACTAAATATCAAATAAAAGCTTCAATCTATCTGAATATTTAGAAACAGATTTGTTAGATTTATGACTTCTTAAATAGGGACTGTATGAGAACTAATTGATATTTCCTGTAATGTAACTTTAATTTACTTTTCACATTTTTTTTTTTTTTTTTTTTTTTTTTTGGCCAGGCACAGTGACTCATGCCTGTAATCCCAGCACTTTGGGAATTGAGGCAGGCAGATCACTTGAAGTCGGGAGTTTGAGACCAGCCTGCCCCACATGGTGAAACCCCATTTCTACTAAAAATACAAAAATTAGCCAGACTTGGTGGCACATGCCTGTAATCCCAGATACTTTGAAAGATGAGGCAGGAGAATTGCTTGAACCTGAGAGGTGGAGATTGCAGTGAGCCAGTATCTTGCCATTGCTTTGCAGCTTGGGCAAGAGAGTAAGAATCTGTCTAAAACAAAAAAAAAAAGTAGAAAAAAGATATCTGAATCATCTTTCACACACAACTTTGTTCACATTGCATCACATTTCATATGTAAAGGGTAAATAAATTTGAAAAGAATACAATTAATAGTGAGATATAATAAGAATTAATTACTACCTTGAGCTGTATTTTACTGATGACTATATAGTCACAGTTCAATTGATTATTTAAATTTTTCTGAAGTCTTTCAAATGCTTAGTTTAAAACATATTATTATTTAATAATAGAATATTATAGTTATATTCTACCACATAAATATGCAAATACCATTTCATAAGTATTGGAGGTTAACTGGAATATAATGGCATCATAATTTCCTTTCAGAGAGTTCCAAATCTCAATATTACTGCTTTCATTCATGGAATAGTTTACTGATAGCTTACAAAAATAATTATCTTTAAGTACATATTAACAATATCATATGTATTACAGAAATGACTACATTTCCAAATTTTGATTTTTTTCCATTTTTTTATATCTGAAAGAAATTCTTACATGTGCACTATTATATATTTGTACATGATATTCTTTTAAACAACAGCCAAAAGTGGCACATGCACAGACAAGAAGAGCACTCATTTCCTAACATTCCTTTGGTTGACGAATTAATAAAAATATGAGTAACAACAATTAATAGTCTTTTTTTTTCAGGGGTTCGTGATGTATGGTACTAATTCTCAATCATTGACATGTGTCAGAATAACCTAGAGGGCTTGTTGAAACACATATTATTTTTTCAGTCCTTCTCTCTCAACCCTTTCTTTTCTTTCTTTTTTCTTTTTTTTTTTTTTAGAGATGACGTCTCTCTCTGTCACCAGGCTGGAGTGCAGTGGCACAATCTCGGCTCACTGCAACCTCCACCTCGCAGGTTCAAGAGATTCTCCTGCCTCAGTCTCCCAAGTAGCTGGGATTGCAGGCACCTGCCACCACACCCAGCTAATTTTGTATTTTTAGCAGAGACAGGGTTTCACCATGTTGACCAGGATGGTTTCAATCTCTTGACCTTGTGATCCACCCGCCTTGGCCTCCTGAAGTGCTGGGATTACAGGCATGAGACACCCCGCCCAGCCCTCTCTCAACCTTTTTAAATTTAATTTAAATTTAATTTGTTATACTTTAAGTTTTAGGGTGCATGTACACAACGTGCAGATTTGTTACATATGTATACATGTGCCTTATTGGTGTGCTGTACCCATTAACTCGTCATTTACATTAGGTATATCTCCTAATGCTATCCCTCCCCTCTCCCCCCACCCCACAACAGGTCCAGGTGTGTGATGTTCCCCTTCCTGTGTCCATGTGTTTTCATTGTTCAGTTTCCACCTATGAGTGAGAACATGCGGTGTTTGGTTTTCTGTTCTTGCGATAGTTTGCTGAGAATGATGGTTTCCAGCTGCATCCATATCCAGAAAAAATGCTCTTGACCTTTAAGGCCAGAGTTCATGATTATAGGTCAGTAGATTTGGGATGGAACTTGAGAATTAATGTTTCAAACAAGTTTGCAGATGCTATGTTGTTTGTTCAATGACCACCCTTGAAGAACTACTAGTCTGTGGCATTACCTATGTCATTAAAAAAAAAAAAAAAAAAAAAAAAAAAAAAAAAAAAGTTACTAAGAGTAATTGCAAAGCCTATAAGTGGAAAGGAACATCAAATGTTCTATTATGGTTGATTCCAGTTCCATTTGAAAATAAATTGAAATCCTTGGTTCCCAAAGTAACCTGAGGGATGTATTTCTAATACACTAGATAAAGTCACATGTTGCGACGGGAAGAATAACAGAATACATGTTCTATCACTTACTAGCTGCTAAACTTTGGGGATCATTTTTTAGTGTATATGAACTTTTGTAGATACATTTTTAAAGAGAGATCATATCACTTTACATGCGTATCAGTATAAATTGAGATACATGTGAAAATACTAAAGCAGTCCCTTTAACTGGTTTTTATAATTTACAAGTATTACAAATAATGGCAAATATAAGCATGAAGTTAGTATTGTATACCTTTTACCCAGTAATTTAATTTCTTGAAGTTAAACACAATTTTTAAAAATGTCTTTAAATATAGTGTGCATAGAGGAAAGGATATAAACTATAATATACAGTTTAGTAAATACAGTGATAATATTGAACACAGCACCACCCTAAAGTCTCATACATGCACTTTTCAAATCACAACATATCCACTATTTGCCCAAGATAACTGCTGTGCTGATGTTTATGGCTATCATTTCCTGAATTTTTCTCTATAGTCTTACTAGCTAACTCTTTATGTTTAAACACTATAGTTTTTCTTTAACTATTTTTGGTCTTTACATAAGTTGAAAATACTTTGTGTGTTATTTATCATCTGGCTTCTATACCTCAATATTGTTTGCATGATTCATTTATGTTGTTATATGTAGGCATTGCTTATTTTTCTCTTAGCACTTAGTTCTTTTAGGTATAGTCCTAGGAATAAAATTGCCTGGTCAAGGTATATTCTTCTTTACATTCAATTTTGGTAGATGATGCCAAACAGGTTTTAAAGTTCTGTAATGATTTAAAATACACAAGTGCTCCAGTTGCTCCTCATGCTTACATATTTATATTTCTATTTATATAAATTTATATATAATATATGTAGCCATTTTTGAATGCTTAATATTTTCATATTTAATTTTAATTTATATTTTCTGATTACTCAAGGTCTAACAAATTTGAGTTTTTACTCTTTTTATTATGTCACTTTTTCTTTTTTTAGAGGGGGGCCATTGGAAACTCCTATTCATTTTATTCTATTACAAGATCAGTCTTATTATTTCTTACTGGTTCATATAAATTATATGAATTTTTGGATATGTGTTATTCGTGGGTGATAGCTTCTCTAACTCTGTAGCTTAATTTTTCAGTCTTTTATTAGTGCCTGTTAATTTTTTTTAAAGTATATGTTTTTTACGTAGTCAAATTTACTGGCCAGGCATGGTGGCTCACGAATCACAGCACTTTGTGGGGCTGAGGCCGGTCAATCATTTGAGATTGGGAGTCCAAGACCAGCCTGGCCAACACGACGAAACCCCATCTCTACTAAAAAGTACAAAAATTAGCTGATCGTAGTGTTGTGTGCCTATAGTCCCAGCTACAGGGAAGGCTGAGGCACAAGAATTGCTTGAACCCAGAAGGCAGAGGTTGCAGTGAGCTAAGATGCCACTGCTGCACTCCAGCCTGGGTAACAGAGACTGTGTCTCAAAAAAAAAAAAAAAATTTACCAACACCTTCTTTTATGAATTACTAGTCTAGTTAAGGAAATATCACTTATCCTAAAATTATAAACTTATCTTTATTATTTTCTAAAATCATTTCACTTTTATATTTTGAAATAGCATCCACAAGGAACTAAACTCTGTGTATGATATAAAGTATTGGTCAAGTTATTATTTTTCCATATATATGTATGGAAATATATATATATGGAAATGCATATATACACAAGTGTATAGATGTATATATGTGCATACATATGTGTATATATGTGTGTATATACATATATATACACACACTTTTTCCTATACTCTTTCTGTAAGTAGGACCTTTCTCCAGTGACATGTAAAGCCATGCTTGTCAGAAATCAAGTTTTTGTACATTTAGGTGTATTTCCAAGCTCTCTATCATAGTTTATTCTTTATTCTACTTTCAATAGCATAATTTTTAATTACTATAGTATTTTAAAAGTTCTTATGTATTTTAGTGCAAGACCAAAGCTTAATCATCTTCAAGTGGGATTTTTTTTTTGGCCATTTGTAACCTGCTACTTATTTTCCATATACATTTTAGAGTTTACTTGTGAATTCATTCCACGTACCCACTCCAAAACAAAACAAAACAAACTTGAAATATTTATTAAGATTACATCAAATAAATGATAATATTGGAGAAAATTGATATCTGTCATTTTGAGACTTAACATCCTTGAGCACACAATAGCCTATTCCTAAGTTCTCTAGTGTTGCTCAGTAATATTTTGTATTATTTCATGTAGTTCCTGAACATATCTGTCTCTGAACATATTTCTATCCCTATTGCTCAATAATGTTTTACATTATTTCATGTAGCTCCTGAACATGTCTGTCTCTAAACATATTTGTATCTCTATTTCTGTCTTTCTTTACACACATACACACTGTGGTAATGATATGGACAGGAGTCAGGGAAATATTGGGTACAGAGAGGGCAGTTCCCTGCCAAAGACCCTACCCTCAAGTCTAGATACCTGCAGCCCTACATGGGAACAGGTATTCCTGTTTTCATGCCCCAAAACTTGCCTTTTGGCCTCCCATGCCTCCCTATCCTGTACCCACATAAACTCCACATCCCTGGCTCCAGGAGAGGTGGAGAAGAAGAAGAACAGCAAGCAGAAGAATGGCATAACAGCACAGTAGAGGGAAGAGAAGGAGCAAAGGAGCATCTTAACACTGAGAGGAATTTGGCTGGGTAAGTTGGAGAGGAGTTTGGCTGTCCAGCAGAATTGGACAGGGGAAGATCATCTTTCCACTCCATCCCCCTTCCATCTCCCCATCCATCCTGATGAGAACCACCTCCAACACACAATAAAACCCCCCATTCACTACCCTTCAAGTCCATGTGTGACCCGATTCTTCCAGGATGCTGGACAAGAGCTTGGGATACAGAAAGCTGTCACATTGGCCCTCTGTCCTTTTGAAAGGAAAGAGGGTCCACTGAGCTGGTTAACACTTAAGCTGTCTACAGACAGCAAAGCCAAAAGAGCACATTGTAACACATGCCATTCCCACTTGGGCTTTGGGAATCGCAGGCACCCACCCCTAGAGGCTACTGTGGAGCTGGAGCCCCAAAGCACTCTCCTGCGCCTGCCTGTCTGCATGCTCTCCCTCCTGTAAGGGGTTTGAGCACACGGTGGCTGAACACAGGAGCCACACCCCTTTCACACATTTTGCCAGGGTCTCAGGGAACTCTCCCATTTCAGTAAATAGTATCTTTTTTTTTACTGATAAACAGAAATATAATGAAGTCTTTCACTTTACGAATTGGATAAAAATGAAGATTAACAAGCACTGATTTAGAATGCTGGATATATTTCTCAGGTAACGCTATCTATTCCTAAATTTTTCTTTGTGAGATGGATTTATACAGATAGTAATATTTATATTTTCTATTATACTATCTTTCAATTTTTGAAAGTTCAATTTTCTTATGAATGTGTCCGTTTAATCTAACTTTTCAAATTTATTGAAATAAAATTCTTTACAATACTGTCTTTGCATTTTCCTACTACACTAGAGCTTCAGGGCTTGCAATGATGGCACCTTTTCCTTTATGTTATCAATTATTTGTATTTTCTCTCCTTTATCTTTATTAGTTTATCCCACAGGCCAATTGGGTTAGTCAAATAATAAACATTTGCTTTTGTTGATCCCCTACTTTGCACATTGTATATTTCACTAATTCCCACACTTACATTTATTATTTTTCTTCTCATGTGTTCATTTGATTTTTGAATTTATCACACTTTGTACAACTTCTTGGGCTAGATTCTTCAATCATGAATTTTCTGTCTTGCCCCTTTACTAATATATTCATTTCAGGCTATATTGGGTCATCATTGTTTTATGTGTGTCCAAGTATTATAACATTTTTAATCTTTTAGTGTAAAATATTTACTTAATTCCATTTTGATTTTCTCCTTCAATGAGTTATGTTGGCCCAAATCTGATAGTTTTTCACTATTGTATTTGTCTCCAATGCTTTCAAACAGATATTTTATCCAGTTTTATGTTATGTTTGATAATATATTTGCTCCAAATTATACAGTTTATTCACATTTATTTTGAAACATCCAAGATACTATAAATTTATATAATTAAGAAAAAATTAAAAACAGTAAATATATATTACATCAAAAACTTCCTTTGCTTAATGTTGCAAATAATGCCTTTGGCCATGGTAAATGAATGTCAAAAAGGAAATTGTTCATGAAATAAGAAAAATGATTTTATATATAAATAACAGCAATGAAAAAGGTGTGTAGGGAGATCGTTGCAGTTGTAGAAGCATAGATTTCATAGTAAAAATACTGAAGTAATCATATTTCAATGCAGAATTAAAAGTATATTATAAGACAAACCTATGTCACTGTAAATTGATTATTTCTCTTTTAATACTTTGGATTTACCTTTATGTGTACATTAGCTTCTGCTTAGCCTTTGTAAATACAGATTACCTAGAGCAAATATAGTAAATTCTAGGCTATTTCAATTAATTTTGTGTCAACATGCTTAATTAGTTAACATACTACATAAACAGTAAAATTACTTCATATTTATGATAAACTTTAATGTTCTATCCCACCCTTGTATCCTCTGACATACAGGTATGTGTTAGGACATTCTGTTATGTTCATGCAAGAAAAAGAAATTATTACAAAGTTTTTTATTTGTTAGCAATAAAATGATTATTTTTACTTTTACAACAAAAAGCTAATACTCAAGTAAGAAAATGTATAAAATTTACATCTTGATTTAGTATGAATGACAATTATTATTCCACTAAGTTCAAGACTTAGAGGAAGGAGTTGCAGAATTTTCTCCTGAAGAGTATTCTAAACCAATGTCTATACTGCATGTGCTGTAGAATCAATGCATTAAAACAGGGCTTTCACTATGGAAAATATGGTCCCATCAGAGTGTTATTTGAACTTCTCACAGTACTTTGGGTTATGATGTGAAATCATCAGAAATATTTGACATTTGGAGATCAGCTGACAATAAGGACTATCACTGAAAGATGGAGGACAAAGGAAAAAAAAAAAAAAAGCACAGTAAGCCCTTCAGTCCTGAAATGTCAAATTAACTTAATCACAGTCTTTAAGTATCTAGAAATTTCTTCACACTGAAAATAACAATATATATTAATTACATGTACATATAAGACTGGAAAAACAGAGGTTATCTGAATATGAAGGTAGATAGCAATAGGAAAGCAAAATATTGGAAAAATTGAATAATTTCCATTACAGAGCTGTGATGTGAGAGTCAATGAAGTATAAAGTCTACATGCCACGTTTTGATGTATACTTTGTCTATACTTGCCTATTTAATTAATTGACTCATGGACTTTTATTTTGTACTTTGAGTTAAAAAAAAAAAAAACTTACTACGTTATTTTTTTTTTTGCTCATTTTTTTCAGCTTGGGAAATCGTTAGTTTTTAAAATTGTCCCCAGTTCTTTTCTGACGTGCATAGAAGTATATACCAAAGTGTGTGTGTGTGTGTGTGTGTGTGTGTGTGTGTGTGTGTGTATGCATCATTTTGTTTCCCAGTAGTTTTAAAATTACTGGACTTTACTTTTAGAATGGTTTTACTACATGTCAGACCTAAGAATCAAAACAATTGAACTCATGGACACAGAGAGTTGAAAGATGGTTAAGAGAGGCTGAGAAGTGTAGTAGGAGGGCTAGAGAGTAGTGGGGATGGTTAATGGTTGCAAAAAAAAGTAGAAAGAATGAATAAAATCTATTATTTGATAGCACAATGGGTGACTATAGTCAATAATAATTATATATTTTAAAATAAAGAGTTTAACTGGATTGTTTGTAACTCAAAAGATAAATGCTTGAGGGGATGGATACCCCATTCTCCAGGATGTGCTTATTTCACATTGCATGCCTGTATCAAAACATCTCATGTACCCCATAAATATATACACCATGTCACAAAAACTAAAAAGAAAAAAGAATAAAAACAACACAAAAGAATATTTCACATTTTCAGAAAATTTGAGAAGACAATACAGAGAGTTAGCACACATCTCTTCCACCACCGTTTTCCTTATTATTAGCATCATATATGAGCAATATATTATGGTACATTTGTTTCTATTAATGAATCAGTTCTTCTTAACTAATATCTATAATTTATTCAGATTTTCTTGGTTAAACCTAATGTCTAGGATTTCAACCATGATATCACGTTGCATTTATTGTCATGTCTCCTTAAAGCCCTCTTTACTGTTAATTTGGCAGACTTTCCTTGTTTATAATGACCATGAGAGCAGTGAAGATTAATAATGAGAAATATTATAGGATATTCCTCTATTAAAATTTGCCTATTTTTTTTCTCATGATCAAGTTGAGGTTATGCAATTTTGGAAGGAAGATCAAAAGGGAAATTTTCATTTTCATCACATCATATCAAGGGTCTATACTATTAAAAATGATATAAGAGTTATGACTGCTGATGTTGACCTCAAGCATTAGGCCACAGTTGTATTGTTGGGTATCTCCATCTAAAGTTATTCTTTTCCACCCCCTTCTGTACTGTAGTTTTGGGAAGTAAGTCGTTATGTATGCCCACACTTCAGGAATGGAGAGTTATGTTCTCCTTTTCTTTAGAGTATCTACCTAATTTATTTGAAATTCTTCTGTTCAGTGGGAGATTTGTCTATACTCCCCTAATTTTTTTAAAAATTTTACTTTAATTTCCAGGATACATGCACAGAAGGTGCAGGTTTGTTACCTAGGTATACGGGTGCCACATCGGTTTGCTGCACCTATTGACCCGTCCTCTAAGTTCCCTCTCCTTACCCCCTACTCCCCTCCAGGCCCTGGTGTGTGTTGTTCCCTTCTCTATATCTATGTGTTCTCATTGTTCAGCTCCCACTTATGAGTGAGAACATGTGATATTTGGTTTTCTGTTTCTGTGTTAGTTTGCTGAGAAGTATGGCTTCCAGCTTCATCCATGTCCCTGCAAAGAACATGATCTCATTCTTCTTTATAGCTGCATAGTATTCCATGGTGTATATGTACTACATTTTCTTTACCCAGTCTGTCATTGATGGACATTTGGGTTCGTTCTATGTCTCTGCTATTGTAAATAGTGTTGCAACAAACATATGTGTGCATGTGTTTTTATAGTAGAATGATTTATGTTTCTTTGGATATATATCCAGTAATGGGATTGCTAGGTCAAATGGTATTTCTGGCTCTAGATCCTTGAGGAATTGCCATACTGTCTTCCACAATGGATGAACTAATTTACATTCCCAACAACATTGTAAAAGCATTCCTATTTTTCCACAGCCTCAAGAGCCTCTATTGTTTTTTGACTTTTTCTTTTTGTTTTTATTTTTTGAGACAGAGTCTCTCTCTGTCACCCAGGCTAGAGTGCAGTGGTGCAATCTCGGCCCACTGCAGCCTCTGCCTCCTGGGTTCAAGCAATTCTCCTGCCTCAGCCTCTCCGATAGCTGGGATTACAGGTGCGTGTCACCATGCCCAGCTAATTTTTTGTATTTTTAGTAGAGACAGGGTTTCACTGTTAGCCAGGCTGGTCTTGATCTTCTGATCTCATGATCTGCCTGCCTTGGCCTCCCAAAGTGTCGGGATTACAGGTGTGAGCCACTGTGCCCAGCCTGTTTTTTTGACTTTTAATAATCACCATTCTGACTGGTGTGAGATAGTATGTCATTGTGGTTTTGATTTGTATTACTCTAATGATCAGTGATGTTGAGCTTTTTTTTCATTTGTTTGTTGGCCATGTGAATATCTTCTTTTGAGAAGTGCCTGTTCATATTCTTTGCCCATTGTTTCATAAGGTTGTTTGTATTTTTCTTGTAAATTTGCTTAAGTTCCTTGTAAATTCTGGATATTAGACCTTTGTCAGATGGGTAGATTGCAAAGGTTGCTTTTCACTCTGATGATAGTTACTTCTTTCTTTCTCTTCCTGTCTTTCTTCCTTCCTTCCTTTCTTTCTTTCCTTTCTTTCTTTCTTTTTGTTCTTTCTTTTTCTTTCTTTCTTTTTCTTTTTCTTTCTTTCTCTTTCTTTTCTTCTTTCCTTCCTTCCTTCCTTCCTTCCTTCCTTCCTTCCTTCCTTTCTTTTTCTTTCTTTCTTTCTTTCTTTCTTTCTTTCTTTCTTTCTTTCTTTCTTTCTTTCTTTCTTTCTTTCTTTCTTTCCTTTCTCCTTCCTTCCTTCCTTCCTTCCTTCCTTCTTTCCTTCTTTCTTTCTCTTCTTTTTCTTTCTGTGCAGAAACTCCTTAGTTTAATTAGATCACATTTGTCAATTTTGGCTTCTGTTGCAATTGCTTTTGGCATTTTCATCATGAACTCTGCCAGTGCCTATGTCCTGAGTGGTATTGCTTAGGTTTGCTTTTAAGGTTTTTATGGTTTGGGGTTTTCAATTTAAAAACATTTAAGTGTTTAATCCATCTTGAGTTAATTTTTGTATAGGGTTTAAGGAAGTGGTCCAGTTTAAGTTTTCTGTATATGGCTAGCCAGTTTTCTGAGCACCATTTATTAAATAGGAGATCATTTCCCCATTGCTTGCTTTTGTCAGGTTTGCCAAAGATCAGATGGTTGTAGATGTATGGTGTTATTTCTGAAGTCTCTATTATCTTCCATTGGTCTGTATGTCTATATACTCCCCTACTTAATTAATTCAACCATTTATTTATATTAGTATAGACTTGTGGATATTTACTTTGCACTTTGAGTTAAAAAGAAAACTATTGCTTATTTATTATGTTACTGAAATTTTTCCAGCTTTGATCATTGTAGTTGTAAATTGTCTCCAGTCTCCTTTTGATATGTACAGAAAATCAGAATAGTTAACCCATGTCCCTGCGGAAACAACACACTGACTAGAGTACAGACAGTACTTTTTTCCTCCTTTTGACTCCTTTTATTTCCAAAGTCGCTTAGGTCAGCACCTTTTTCTCCAGCCCCTTCGGTGAATTTGCTTCACATATTTCTGATACAAGTTAGATTCTCTTGACATGGTTTGCATATTTCCTGGATCCTCTGTCCGCTTAAATGATTTAAAAAATATATATGTTTACAAGCAGTAGGTTTAGACTTTGTGTTATAAAGTTCTATAGGTTTTGAAAAATTTATGATGCCATGTATCCACCATTACAATATCATACAGAATAGTTTCACTGGTATAAAAATGCCCTGTGCTTCATCTATTCATCCTCTTCCTTCTCCTCACCAATACCTGGACAATACTAAACTTTTTACATCTTTGTAGACTTTCCTTTTCCAGAATATCATATAACTGGAATCACTCAGTATCTAAACGTTTCATACTGAATTCTTTATGAATACACATTTGTGGTTTCTCCATGTCTTACAGCTTGGTAAATGTTTTCTTTTTATCACTTATTAAAATTTCATTTTATGAAGTGAGCAGTTTTTTTTTTTTTTTTGGTTTTTGTTTTTATTCATTGATCTATTGGCAGATATCTTGATTGGTTCCATTTTGGAAGGGTTCTGAGTGAAGCTGATATATAAACCCACATGCATGTTTTGTGTGGACATAATTTTTCAATGCAATTGGATGAATACTTACAAGCATGATTGTTCAATCACATGGAAACAATGTACTGAGAATACAAGAGGCTGCCAAACTATCTTCCAAAGTGTCTACACCATTTTGCATTCTCACTAAACAAAAGTTTCTATTGCTCTGCATCTTTGCCAGCATTTCATGTTGTTAATTTTCTGTATTTTAGACATTTTAATGAGTGTATAGTGGTCTATTATTGTTGTTTTAATTTGTTATCCCTTAATGATGAATGATGCTGAGCAGATTTTTATATGTATATTTTTTATCTGTGTATCTTTTTTGGTAAAGTATGCATTCGCATCTTTTGGCTTCTTTTATTTGGTGTTTTTCATTGTTATGTTTTAAGAGATATTTCTATATTTAAATATAAATATTTCAATATATCTGTATTGTAAACATTTCTCCAATTTATGGCTATCCTCTTCATTCTCTTAACCCATTGTTTTGTAAGTACATTTTTCATTTTAATAAATTCCAACTTATCTTTTATTTCTTTCATGGATTATGCTTTTGATGATGTATCTAAAAACTCACAGCCAAACTCAATATCACTGTTATTTTTCTAGAAGTTTTATAGTTTTGAATTTCACATTTAGGTCTATGATTCCTTTTGAGTTCATTCTTGTGAAAGGTGTAAGGCCAGTGTCTAGAATTTTTTTGTTGTTGTTTGGTGTGTGGATATCTAGGTTTCCAGAACAATGTGCCAGAAAAAAAAAAAAAAAACAACTATTCTTTCTTTAATTGTATTGCCTTTGCTCCTATGTCCAAGATGAGTTGACTATATTTATGATGTTCTAACTCTGAGAAGTCTATCCTGGCTTACTGATCTCTATGGTTATTTTTCACTAACACCATGCTGTCTTTATCACTCTAGCTTTATAGTAATCTTGAAGCCTTGTAATATTAGTACTCTAAATTTATCTCCCTTTGTCTGTGTTGACTATTTTGCATCTTTTGCATTTTCGTATAGATTTTAAAAACCATGTTTTAAGTATCTATAAAATATATTTGTGGCATTGATAGGGATTTTTTTATTCAAGAGATTAAGTTGGAAAGAATTGATACCTTAACAATAATGAATCATCTGATGAGCTAGGACTATCTCTGCATTTATTTATTATTTTTATTTTTTTAATTAGAGTTTTGAAGTGTTCCACATATATTAAATTGGTGCAAAAAAAGTAATTGCTGTTTTTGCCATTAAAAAGTAATGGCCAAAACCTTAATTACATTTGCAACAACCTAATACATTTTCTACATGTTCTGTGGGTCTATACCTAAATGTTTTATTGTTGATGCTAAATGAATAATACTGTACTATTAATATTACATTTCAATTTTTTTTTTTTTTTTGCTAGTATAATAAAAAGCAATTGCCTTTTGCTTTCGTACATTAACCTTTTATTCTGAAATTTTGCCTTAAGGGCATATTAGTGTCAGAATTCTTTTTGGTCAGTTCCATGGAATTTTCTACATAGACAATCATGGTCTGTGAATAAAGACAATTCATTTCTTCTTTACACATATGTATTTATTGTATTTCCTTTTCTTTTTTTTTTTTTTTTTTTTTTTTTGAGACGGAGTCTTGCTCTGCCACCCAGGCTGGAGTGCAGTGGCCGGCTCTCAGCTCACTGCAAGCTCCGCCTCCCGGGTTCACGCCATTCTCCTGTCTCAGCCTCCCGAGTAGCTGGGACTACAGGCGCCCGCCTCGTCGCCCGGCTAGTTTTTTGTATTTTTTAGTAGAGACGGGGTTTCACCGTATTAGCCAGGATGGTCTCGATCTCCTGACCTCGTGATCCGCCCGTCTCGGCCTCCCAAAGTGCTGGGATTACAGGCTTGAGCCACCGCGCCCGGCCTCCTTTTCTTCTCTTATTGAGCTAGTGAGATTTTCTAATACGATACTAAATAGAAGTGCTCTGAGGTAGCATCGATGCCTTCTTCATTGTAGAGGGCACAATCACTTCTCACTATCAAGTATGATTTTAACTGTGGGTTTCTTTGCTGAAGTTATTTTTTAAATTGTGAAAATGTCCTTTTAGTCTCAATTTGCTGAGAGTTATTAAAGTATGTTCGATTTTATAGAATGCTTTTTCTGCATAAATTGATGGGATCATATTATTTTTCTCCTTCAACTGGTTTAGGTTGTGGATGTATTCATTGTTTTTTTAAATGTTGAACCAGCCTTGTATAGCTCAGTTTAATCTGATTTGTACAGGGCATACGGCTATTTTTATACTTTGTTGGATTTAATTGGTAATAGTTTGTTGATGATTTTGCACTTATATTTCTAAGAGACAGTGCTCTCAATTTTTCTTTAATGTTATGCCTTTACATGGTTTTGGTGTTATTGTAATACTACCCTCATAGAATGAGTTAGTGGTTATTACCTCTGCTTATTTTGGAAGGTGTTCTAGAGAAACAGCATGATTCTCATTTAAGTGTTTGAAATACAAGAGTGTTAGAATACAAGAGTGAAAACCATCTGAGTAGGCCGGGCCCGGTGGCTCACGCCTGTAATCCCAGCACTTTGGGAGGCTGAGGCGGGCGGATCACAAGGTCAGGAGATCGAGACCACGGTGAAACCCCGTCTCTACTAAAAATACAAAAAATTTTATTTGTATTTGGTGTGTGGATATCTAGGTTTCCAGAACAATGTGCCAGAAAAAAAAAAAAACAACTATTCTTTCTTTAATTGTATTGCCTTTGCTCCTATGTCCAAGATGAGTTGACTATATTTATGATGTTCTAACTCTGAGAAGTCTATCCTGGCTTACTGATCTCTATGGTTATTTTTCACTAACACCATGCTGTCAAATATAAGTGCAAAATCATCAACAAACTATTACCAATTAAATCCAACAAAGTATAAAAATAGCCGTATGCCCTGTACAAATCAGATTAAACTGAGCTATACAAGGCTGGTTCAACATTTAAAAAAACAATGCGGTTGTGGGGGCCTGTAGACCCAGCTACTAGGGAGGCTGAGGCAGGAGAATGGCGTGAACCCAGGAGGCGGAGCTTGCAGTGAGCCGAGATCGCGCCACTGCACTCCAGCCAGGTGGACAGAGTGAGACTCCGTCTCAAAAAAAAAAAAAAAAAAAGAAAGAAAACCATCTGAGCCTGGTGCTTTTATGGCTTAGATAGTATTATTAATTATTGATTCAATTTATTTAATAGCATAGGCCTTTTCAAATTATTACTTCCATTTGTGTGAGTTTTGGTAGCTTGTATCTTTTAAGAAATTGGTTGATTTCATCAAATGTGTAGGCATACATTTGCCAATATTCCTCTTTAACTTCTAGCAGTAAAAATTTTCATCTTTCCACATTTTTTCTGGTATTTGGCTAGAGGTTTATCATGTTTAACAATCTTTGTAAGGAATTAGATCTTATTTTTATTTTGGTTTTTGCAATTAATTTCTTGTTTTCACCTTTGTTAAATTCTGCTTCAATTTTTACATTTTTATTTGGATTGCTATAGGCTTAATTTCCTCATCTTTTCCTAGACCCCTAAAGTGAGTAGATTACTGATTTTTTTTATCTTTCTTCAAAATATTTTTAATTTCTTTTGAGAAGTTGTTTTCAGTTTTACTGAGGTACAACTGATAACCAAAAATTATATATGTTTAAGATATATGATATGGTTTTTCATGTGCATACATATTGTGGAACGATTACCACAAAAAATTGAATTAATATATCCACCTGCTCATGTAGGTACCATTGTTGTGTATGTATGGTGAGAACAATTAGGATCCACTGCTTTAGCAAATTTCAAATACAGTAGTTCCCCTTCTGCAGTTTTTCTTTCAACAGTTTGTTATTCATGGTCAACTACAGTCCTAAAATATAAAATAAAAAATTCTAGACATAAATTATTTATAAAGTTTCAACTGCATGCTGCTCTAAGTAGTGTGATGAAATCTTGAAACATCCTACATCATTCCTTCATCACAAAGTAAAAGGTAAGTACAGTACAATAAGATATTTTGAGAGATTACAACAACATAACTTGTACTAGAGTATATTGTCATAATTGTTCTGTTTTATTTTTAGCTACTGTGTTAATGTCCTACTGTGCCTATTTTATAAATTAAACTTTATCATAAGTATGCAAGTATTGAGAAAAAAATATAGTATATATAGGGTTTGGTACTATTCGTGTTTTCAGAAATCCACTTGCAGTCTTGCAATGTATCCCTCATTGGGGGAAATACTGTATACAATACTGTAGTATTAACTATAGCAACCAAACTGTACATCAGATATCCAGAAATTGTATTCATCTCACATAACTAAACTTTGTATTTTTTGACCAATACATCCCCATTTCTCCCAAACCACAATCTCTGGAAACCATCATTCTACTATTATACTTTGAACATTTTTAGATTCCATATATAAGTGAGTTCCTGCAGTATTTGTCTTTTTGTGTCTGGTTTATTTCACAAAGCATAATGTCCTCAAGTTTCCTCTATGTTGTTGAAAATAGCAAGACTTCCATCTTTATTAAGGCTGAACAATGTTTTGTTGAACATATATGCCATATTTTTATCATCCATTCAGATTGTGATGGTCACTTAGGTTGTTTCCGTATCTTCACTATTGTAAAAAATGCTGCAGTGAATATGGGATATAGATAACTTTTTGAGATGCTAATTTCATTTCTTTTGGATATGAATCCAGAAATTGAATTGCTGGATTACAGGTTTTTCTATTTTTAATTATTTGAAAAACCTCCATGCTATTTTCACAATGGCTGTACCAATTTACATTCTCATCAGCAATGTACCAGGGTTTCCTTCTCTCCACATCCTTACTATGATAACACTTGTTATCTATTTTTTATGACAGTCTTTCTAATAGATGTGAGGTGATATCTCAATGTGGTTTTAATTTGTATTTCCCTGATGATTAGTGATGATGACCACCTTTTCATTTACCCATTGGCCATTTGTATGTCATCTTTTAAAATATGTCTTTTTATGTCTTAGTCCATATTTGAGCTGTATTTACTTGTCATTTAATTGTTTTAGCTCTTTAATGTATTTTGAATATGAACCCCTTACGAGATGTGTGGTTTTCAAATATTTTCTCCTATTCCATAGATTGCCTTTTAACTCAATTGTTTCTTTTGTTGTGCAAAAGCTTTTTAGTTTGATGCAATCCCACCTGTCTATTTTCTCTTTTATTGCTATACTTTTGGGATCATATCCAAAATAATTTTTGCCATGATCAATGTCAACAAGCTTTTTTTCTATATTCTCTTCTATTGCTTTTACAGTTTAATGTCTTATGTGTAAGTCTTTAATTCGTTGTTACTTGATTTTTGCGTATAATGTGATATATAGTATAATTTCATTATTCTGCATGTGGATATCCAGTTTTTTCATCACCGCTTATTGAAGAAACTTTATTTTCTCCATTGTGCATGCTTGGCTTCCTTGGCAAAGATCAATTGACTGTATATGCATGAATTTATGTCTAGATCTCTTTTCTGTTTTGTTGATCTATATCAAGCTTGTTTAAACTGTGGCCTGTGGGCCACATGTGGCTCAGGATGGCTTTGAATGTGGCCCAACACAAATTTGTAAACTTTTTAAAAATTATACATTTTCTTTGCATTTAAAAACATTTCATCAGCTATCATTCGTGTTAGTGTATTTCATGTGTGGCCCAAGACTGTTCTTCTTTTTTCGATGTGGCCCAATGAAGCCAAAATATTGGACGCCCTGATTCTATATGCTTGTTTTAGTGACTGAAATTTATAAAATATTTTGAAATTAGGAAGTGTGATGCCTCCTTCCAGCTTTGTTTTCATTGCTCAAGATTGCTTAGACTGTTACGGATATTTTGGTATTCCATGTGAATTGTGGGATTTTTTATAATTTCTGTAGAGAATACTATTTAGGTTTTCATAAGGATTGCATTGATTCTGTAGATCACTTTGGATAGTATGGACAGTGTAACAATACTAATTCTTTCAAATAATGAACACATGATTTCCTCCTACTTATCTATCTCTTCTTTAATTTCATCATCAATGTTTTACAATTCGCAGGGTACAAGCTTTCACCCCTTTGGATGAGTACATTTCTAAGTATTTCATTATTTTTAGTGCTTTTTACTCAATAATTTCTCTTCATCTTTGGTTTTCCAGAGTTTTAATATAATATGAATAGATGTAGATTTTGGAAACATTTCATTTATCCTGCTTGGTGTACTGAGAGCTTCCTCAATCAGTAGATTGGTGTCTTCCATTATAATGGTGTCTTCCATTACAATTGGAAATATGTAATATTATATATTAATACTATATTAATGGATGTAATATTATGCAATATATAAAATAATATTAGGTATGTCGTATATTAACACATATTATACATAACATATCATATCTATTAGTTACACGAATTTGTTCAAATAAACATATTATCCATATATAATATATGATACATATAATATTGTATATATAATATACATAATGGCACCTTCCCATTGTAATGGGAATTCTTATCCATATAACTCACAGTTCTTTGATGTTCTGTTTATTTTCATTTTGTTTATTTTGATTTTGATGTTCATTCCTTTTTCTCTTTGTATTTATTTTGGGAAGTTTCAATCGACATTATCTTCAAACTGTTTTTCTATAAGTATATGCAGTCAGCTGATATGCCTAACAAAGGCAATCTTCATTACTGCACAATATTTTTTTATTTCTAGCATTTTCTATTAATTTTTTCTTAACATTTTCATCTCTCTGCTTACATTACCCAACTGTTCACTCATGCATCAACTTTTTTCCATTAGAGGCCTTTACATGGCAATCATAGTTATTTTAAACTTCTTCTCTGATAATGTCCTAATATATAACATATCTCAGTCTGGTTCTGATTCTTGCTTTGTCTTTCTAAAATGAACTTGTTTTCTTGCCTTTTAACAGGCATTGTAATTTTTTTTTAAATTATACTTTATGTTCTAGGGTACATGTACACAAATGGAAGGTTTGTTACTTATGTATATATGTGCCCTGTTAGTGTGCTGCACCCATTAACTCATCATTTACATTAGGTATATTTCCTAATGCTATCCCTCCCCCCTCCCCCATCCTACAACATGCCCCGGTGTGTGATGTTCCCCTTCCTGTGTCCAAGTGTTCCCATTGCTCAATTCCCACCTATGAGTGAGAACATGCACTGTTTGGTTTTTCTGTTCTTGTGATAGTTTGCTGAAAATGATGGTTTCCAGCTGCATCCACGTCCCTACAAAGGACATGAATTCATCCTTTGTTATGGCTGCATAGTATTCCATGGTGTATATGCACCACATTTTCTTAATCCAGTCTGTCATTGATGGACATTTGGTTTGGTTCCAAGTTACTGCTATTGTGAATAGTGTCACAATAAACATAAATGTGCAAGTGTCTTTATAGCAGCATGATTTATAATCCTTTGGGTATACACCCAGTAATGCGATGGCTGGATCAAATGGTATTTCTAGTTCTAGATCGTTGAGGAATTGCCACACTGTCTTCCACAATGGTTGGACTAGTTTACAGTCCCACCAACAGTGTAAAAGTGTTCCTATTTGTCCACATCCTCTCCAGCACCTGTTGTTTCCTGACTTTTTAATGATCACCATTCTAACTGGTGTGAGATGGTATCTCCTTGTGATTTTGATTTGCATTTCTCTGATGGCCAGTGATGAGTATTTTCTCATGTGTCTGTTGGCTGCATAAATGTTGTCTTTTGAGAAGTGTCTGTTCATATCCTTTGCCCACTTTTTGATGTTTTTTTTTCTTGTAAATTTGTTTGAGTTCTTTGTAGGTTCTGGATATTAGCTCTTTGTCAAATGAGTAGATTGCAAAAATTTTCTCCCATTCTGTAGGTTGCCTGTTCACTCTGATGGTAGTTTCTTTTGCCGTGCAGAAGCTCTTTGTTTAATTAGATACCATTTGTCAATTTTGGCTTTTGTTGTCATTGCTTTGGGTGTTCTAGACATGAAGTCCTTGCCCATGCCTATGTCCTGAATGGTATTGCCTAGGTTTTCTTCTAGGGTTTTTATGGTTTTAGGTCTAACATTTAAGTCTCTAATCCATCTTGAATTAATTTTTGTACAAGGTATAAGGAAGTGATCCAGTTTCAGCTTTCTACTTATGGCTAGCCAGTTTTCCCAGCACCATATATTAAATAGGGAATCCTTTCCACATTTCCTGTTTTTGTCAGGTTTATCAAAGATCAGATGGTTGTAGATGTGTAGTATGCTCATGGAAAGGAAGAATCAATATCGTGAAAATGGCCATACTGCCCAAGGTAAGTTATAGATTCAATGCCGTCCTCATTAAGCTACTAATGACTTTCTTCACAGAATTGGAAACAAAACTAATTTTAAGTTCATATGGAACCAAAAAAGAGCCCACATTGCCAAGACAATTCTAAGCCAAAAGAACAAAGCTGGAGGCATCACGCTATCTGTCCTCAAACTATACTACAAGGCTACAGTAACCAGAACAGCATAGTACTGGTACCAAAACAGAGATACAGACCAATGGAACAGAACAGAGCCCTCAGAAATAATACCACGCATGGTAATTTTTTTATTCAAAACTAGACCTCACGTGTAACGTAAACTTCGGTTGCTTTTAGTTTTTTTTGTGTTTTTTTTTTTCTCACTCTCCCTAGCTGTCTTTGTTTTTTCCCCAAAACCTTTTTCTAAAATACAGTTTGTGTCTTGCAGCTCTTTCAGCTATAATCCACATTTATTTTACTAGAACCCTGATGATGTGATATAAAGTAGGGCGGAGGAGAGTGTTCTCTATTGTTACTAAATCTCAGTCTTTTAGTAGGCCTGAATTATTGGAATTTGACCCTCAAAAGTATTTCTTTGTAAACTTTTTTCATTCTAATGATGATACAGTAAAGCTCAAAGGGGCTTGAGCTAATTGCCTTTCTCAGTATTTATAAGATTCTGGTAAAGTTATTTTCTTTGAGAAAAAGGTGTTTGTTACAGGTAACTCTCTGTGCATAATTCAACACGGTTGTTTTCCCCTCTGGCTGCCTGAAACAATAGGAATTTTTTCTTGGCTCTTTATTGTAGGGATCTGGTGGGGTTTCTAAAGATAAAACTCACAAACATATGGGGTGTCACAAAATTGCGGCCCCCAGAAGTTTCTCCGTCTCAAGCTGATCTACACTTAGCCTCTAGTGAGTCAATAAAAATTTCATAAGCTTCTCTACCATTGAATGCCTCCAGCAGCTTCAGCTTCCAATAAGCTAACTCAGTAGATATTTCCAGTATTTTTTCTGTTTCTTTAGATTCCAGGATAGGGGCTTGCACTGTGAACTCTGTATTTTACTGGTTGTAAGAGAAGTCATTGACTTTCAATTTGTTACAATTTTATTTCTTCTTGTAAGAGTAAGAGTGACATTTTTTCAGCTATTTAAGTGTCATGGCCAGAACCAGGAGTCTATCTGTTTTACAATATTTTTGTTTAAAAATGCTTGAACTTTGATTCTTCATCTTCTGGACATCATTAATCTATAAAATGTATTGCTTTGTGTAAAATCAACCAACACAATGATGTTCTCAAAATTTATAAAATACAGAACCATGTTGTCCCACTCTCAGCCTTGCAGAATATGATAAAAAGTCAGTGGCCATCATAGTCAATACCTATTTTTATCTATTTTAGTCAAGTCTATTTTATATCTATTTCAGCCAGTTCATCCTTTAAAATAGTGTTATCTGTCCTTTTCTTTCTATTCTTTTGTCATCATTCAAAATAAATGCACATTTCTGCAGTCCATACCATCATAACATATACTTTCTTGCTTTTTCCAAGAAAGTATGTTTTCATTTCTTCTTTTCTTCATTCAAAATAAAAATTAAAATAAATGCACACGTATGTTTATTGCGGCACTATTCACAATAGCAAAGACTTGGAATCAACGCAAATGTCCATCAGTGACAAACTGGATTAAGAAAATGTGGCACATATACACCATGGAATACTATGAAGCCATAAAAGAGGATGAGCTTGTGTCCTTTGTGGGGACATAGATGCAGCTGGAAACCATCATTCTCAGCAAACTATCGCCAAGAACAGAAAACCAAATACCACATGTTCTCACTCATAGGTGGGAATTGAACAATGAGATCACTTGGACACAGGAAAGGGAGCATCACACACCGGGTCCTATTGTGGGGAGGGGGTAGGGGTGAGGGATAGCATTAGGAGATATATCTAATGTAAATGACGAGTTAATGGGTGCAGCACACCAACATGGCACATGTATACATATGTAACAAACCTGCACGTTGTGCACATGTACCCTAGAACTTAAAGTATAACAAAAAAAAGAATCAAAAATAAATAAATAAAGTTAAATACTAGCCAAGATCTATTATTATATGACTTACCTCACAGTTAAAACTTTTATCTATTTGTCCTCAACATGTATCCTCAATTTTCCTGTTCTCGTCATTTTTCAGATATACTCTCCTCTTTTCTGCATCAAGGAAGCATTATTCCTGTATTTATCCCGAGCTACTGTAAGGACCATAAGAACTATATACACTTTTGCTTCATGACTTATTTGTACTATGATGTCA
The DNA here is from genome assembly GCF_009764315.1 of Trachypithecus francoisi. Classification (NCBI taxonomy): domain Eukaryota; kingdom Metazoa; phylum Chordata; class Mammalia; order Primates; family Cercopithecidae; genus Trachypithecus; species Trachypithecus francoisi. The sequence continues at coordinate 33,519,457 of NW_022681462.1, forward strand.
GTAGTGATCATCCTAAGTTGATTTTGAAGTAAATACAATCAAGCTATTTTCATCCTCAACACTTTCCAATAACTTCTCATCACACCTAAAATAAAAGTCTAAACTCCTTTCCTTGGCCTAGGTGGTCTTCCTTAGAGAAGTTTCTTATTTTCTCCTCACTGTGTCTCCTATTCTGCCTTAAAATAATTTTACATCAGCTTCACTGGTCTTTTGTAGTTCTTAGAATAAACTAAGATCATGTTCATCTCAGAGATCCTGAAATTGTTTTTTCATGTGTTTAAAACACTGTTCTCCTCGAATATGTATTTCCTGACTTGTTTCCTCATATTTTCAAAGTGGGTCCTCAGAAATCAACTCCTTAAAGTGTCTTGCCCTTACAAACCTTTCCATAGTAGGTTCTACTTTTTTGTATCTTCTTTTCCAAAGAAGAAGCCCAGTAATTTTTTCTGTCTCCTCACCTGGCATAGTTTTTGTGGTGGCCTTTTCACCATATTAACTAATATTATATATTTTTTGTTTAATTTGTATATCCTGTTCCCATACTACTTTGCTGCTCTATGAGCACAGAATTTTGCCTGTCTTATTTCTTCTTATATATAAAATAAATCAATAGATGTATTTTGATGAAAAAATAGACCCTGTACATATCTAAATTCCTGTCATGTATCATGATTCATTCAATCTTAGCAAGATTCATGTAGCCTCATCTACCTGATTCACATATATTAATCTTACTCCTCTTACTTCTTATAAGAACAATTAAAAGATCAATAATTACAATTTATTGAACATTAATATTATTGTCTTTTTTGGTGCAGGATTTTTTGCTCCTTAGCTCAGCTAGGTCTGGGTTCTTACCTCACAACCAGGAAGAAGTAAGCACACGAATACTCAAAGAGTGAGCAAGATGGGAAGATTTATTGAGTGATGAAACAGCTTTAAGCAGGGAGGGGATGTAGGGGCGATCCCCCTACCCAAAGTCGGGAGAGTTCCCAATATGGCTCAGCCTGGGGCCTTTTATAACCTCAGAATAGGGAGTGTGCCAATTGGTTTGTGAGCATGCAAAAATGGTTAAAATGAAGACACCACACAAAGGTAGGGAAAATAGTGTTGAAAATCAATTAGGAAAGGGTAGATACATGTAAAATAGGTGAAGGAAGTGGATCAATGAGAGGAAAGCATGCCAAACGGGAAGGTGGATTCTCAATCAGGGACTGAGGATTGAGGATTTACCCAGGACTGTTTCCAGGTTGAAGGTTGGAATTCACTGGGGGGACCCCCACCTGCCTAGGCATTTGTCTGCCTCCTGCCCCCTTTTTTTTTCTTGTTTTTGTCAGTCTTGCCACAAAGTCCTGCATTGCTAGCTCACACCTTATTACCCATTCCCTAATTACCATATAGTTCTGTGCATCCTCCATTCTGTCGCCATCTCTCATTCCACCACAACTCCTGTGACCCTTTCTTTCTCTGTGCCCTTTGTGGTTTATATTCCCTTCTGGCCAAATGCCCTGGATCCTCAATCTTTTGTCTAATGTTACATTCTCATTCTTTTTGTTTTGTTTCTAAATTGTGATTTTTATGTCCATTGATTAGCACATCCCCATTTCCACCTCTCTATCAACCACAATTCTACTCTATAATTCTATGAGTTTGACTGTTTTAGATATATCATATATATGGAATCATGCAATATTTGTCTTTCTGTGACTGACTTATTTTTCTCAAAATAGTGTCCTTAAGTAGTCTGTAGACAAGTTTCTGTATCTATGCTACTGTGAATACGGCTGTGATGAACATTGCAGTATTAGCATTCCCTTGAGATTCTGATTTCCTGACATAATTGATACCCATATCTTTCCTGGGACCCAACTTACTCTGTGACATTTTCAAATGGTGTCTTTTTTGATGCCAAAACCGTTGTGCCACTTGTTCTTCATTGCTCCTTCCAACGTAAGTTTGATTCCTTAAAGGAAAGCACACCATTCCAAAGCCTTGATAAAATAAGCAATGTCTCCAATTATGTCCTACTCCAAAAGAAAATAGACTATTATTTCACTTATGAAAATAACTATATTGCCATAAATTAAGAATACTCACAAGTAATAGAATACTCACAAATAACTATATTGCCATAAATTAAGAATACTCACACATTCTGGAGAAATCAGATAGAGATAAACAAATATGCTCCAAATTTTGTTCACAGGAATATACTTACTCAACTGTTAAAAGTTGTAAATAGCTTAAAAGAAAAGTTTTCTTAACTATGAAAAACAAAACAAAAGATCAGCAATGTTTTAAGCAAAAAATCAAAAGGACTACTTCAGTTTTCCATTGGATAAGTTAATTCAGTTAACTCCTGTTCTGTTTGATAGTCATGAACATTTTGGCTCTCCATGAGAGTCTGAAAGTTTTTTCCTTTATTCCAATGTTACAATTTCCAAAGTTATGAGAAAACTTGCATTTATGTGCACCTGTTAGAGTTCTACAGCTGATTATAAACTCACTATTTAAAGAGAGTTTAAAACAAGACAATTTTCTGTGGATGAAAAAAAGCTTCAAAGCAGCCATAGTTAGAAGACACAATTGACAAAGAAATTTGTTACCTCTGCTCAACACAATACTTTTACCACAACAATTGTGATTATTATTGATAATGTACACTAAGTTATATAAGAACACAGGAGTTTCCCATAGTTTTGGAGCACATACCAACAATGTATTTATACAAATACAACCCAAAGAAAACCAAACACCATTTCATATTTGACAATGCTTCCTGTATAATTTTTATACCAAATAAGCCATATCATGCCATTTTTAGACTTTAGGTAACCTAATGTCTTAAAGAATTAATTAGGTTCGGAAAAAACGTAATTTACAATTTGATTTTGGAAAGTTTGTCAAATATAAAAGATTTAAAACACTTGATATTACAAAATAGGATTATAGGTCATTGTAAAGTCATTTATTGAGCCAAAGTGATAATTCAAGCATTTCAAAAAATGTGCAAACCTGCATTCTTTGAGAGAGAGGATATAATTTTCTAAACAAGAAGCCCTAATAAAAACAGCAGGAAGTCAATTACTTTTTTTTCAAACTTTTGTAAACAATCTATAAAATTTAATCTTTATTATAGAATATAACTTTCATAAGCCTTTTATAATCATTATAAACTTTATTAAGAAGTTGGTTAATGCTTCAAGAAAACCTTGTTAATCTTGGGTCCACATACTGTTTTTGCATTAGCATGTCTTTGACATTAATAATTTATAGAAAAAATGAACTTATTTTATCTGTCAAAATCAGCCCTTACAATCTTATGTGTCCACCTCTTCCGTGATAGTTCTTGGGCCTTGAGGAACTGAGTAGCTTTAATTTCTTGCCCTGTGTCTCAGGAATGCAGTTTGCTTACTTGCCTTTCAACGTCATGGAAGCAGGAAAACTTGCCTTCCTGTTGGAAGCAAAGAAAACTCCAAAAAAAGAGAAGTTGTACAGCAAAATAAACTTTAGATCTCTAACAAATTTTGGGAGATCAGGTACTCTCTGGAGAGGGTGCTCTCAGACCTCAGCAAATTGTCCTATTTTTTGAGCCATAAAGTCAGCTCATGCTGGAACCAAGCACGGATAGGGGATTTGTCAAAGGTCAGGGGCATCTCCACTCAGAATCCCCCCGCCCCATGGTTACCAAAATGTGAACCAAGAAAATCTGAGACAGGTTGCAGTTAATTTAGGAGGTTTATTTTGCCAAGGTCAAGGACATGCCCATGACACAGCCTCAGGAAGTCCTGACAACATGTGCCAAAGGTGGTCAGGGCACAGCTTAGTTTCATACATTTTAGGGAGACATGAGATATCAATCAATATATGTAAGAAGTACATTGGTTCAGTCTGGGAAGGTGGGACAACTTGAAGCCAAAGCAGTAAGATAGAAAGTGGGGAGGGAGCTTTCAGGTCCCAGATAGGTGAAACACAAAGGGTTACACACTTTTGAGTTTCTGATTAGCCTTTCCAAAAGAGGCAAACCAGAGATACATCTATCTTATTGAGCAGAGGAGTGACTTTAAATAGAATGGGAGGCAAGTTTGCCCGAAGCATTTTCCAGCTTGAGTTTTCCTGAGTGATTTTGGGGGCCCAAGATATTTTCCTTTCACAGATTCGGAAGTGAATATGATAGACTCCAAAGTCAGTATCTTTCCATGATGTCAATTTGCCTCTCTTTTTATGTCAATCCTCTGTAATTTGAGTTGTGTATCTGCAATATACAAAATACGTGACCCTAGTAAATATTCTTCACAAAATATCAATAACAACCTACTTCACAGAAGGGCATCTTAGAAAAAAAAATTAGCCTCAACACTATAGGTAAAATCAACATATAAAGTTTTACAAAAATGTATTTTAAGTGTATTTTAAATCCCCCCACCCCCTACACACAAAAATGATTATCTTCTTATCAGTTATAATGCTCTAGGGCTCACTTTGAGATCTGAGTTTTTCATTAACAAATTTAGGCCCATACTGTTTATTTCTTTAAAGACCAATTTCTTTACAAATTGCACAGGCATATTTTATCCTCTTCTAGATTTCTTTTTTAAATTTTTCTTATTAATACCGGGTTAAGAATATATACAAAAGAATGTTTATAGCAAGAAGAAAATAAATCAGGATTCTCTGATATTCTGTATTTATCTGTGGTGTGGTTTTAAGGGGAGAAGAAAAAAAAACACTGTTTTCTATAATAACTTGCTTGTCATAGTTTTCATGCCATTTATTCCTCATAAAAAGAAACCTTATTGAAAGTCACCATATGCACAGGAAAATACTCAAATTTTATTAAAATTTCCAATATTACATCTCCAGGATTTGTTTTGTAAAAAGTCCCCACTGACAAATCATTTCAAAAATGTAAACACACTTGATGTAATGAAGCTCTACACTGCAGTCATTTCTGCAGGATTAGCCAAGTACTGTTCTGTATCCTGCTTTATTAAAACTTCATTCCAAACAGATAAAGCAGAGAAAGAAGTCGAGGTTAGGAGAGAAGCCATTCCGATGAATTTACATAGCAATGGTCATCTTAGAAAGGCCTCTAAATTGTATAGCACTTTGAAGTTCAAGTAACATTATTTTTGCATCTCATTTTATTCTCTCAACAAACCCATGAATTGAGAATAAACAGTTATTCTCTTCATTTAATTGTATGGTGGAAATTAAAGTCCACTGGGGATAAGCAACACACCAAGGGTCTTATATCTAGTAAATGGCATAGCCAGAATTTAATTCCAGGTCCCCCATCCTCACCCAAACCTGTAGAACATGGGCAGGGGTCAGGTCAAATTTATCTTAAAAAGTGAGTGCATTTATTAGGTAATGAGGGAAATTGTTCAAGGAAAGAAAGAGGAAAGATGGTGCACAGGACCAGAGGGAAAGAATGGTGCTTTCAGGATTACCAGAACAGGAGCATAGCTAAATTAGTTGCATTTTGTTGGTTAAGTGCATGTGAAGAAGGAGATAGCAAGAGATTCTGCTGAGGAAATTAATGTTGGCCAGTGGCCTACACACCAGGCTAAGTACAAGGATTTTTTTTTTTCTTAAAGACAATGGAAAGCTACTGACAAAGGAGTGAAAATAAAAGATTACATTTTAATCTTGAGAAGGACATTTTGACCCATGTACAGAATGGCTAGCATAAAGCTAAAATAGAGGCAAGCAGAACAATGAGATTATAGAAACAATGCAGTTGAAAGATAATGATGAGGATGTTTACAACATGAAAATGAATTGATAGATGAGAAAGCTAGAACAATTTTTAAAATGTGAGCACTTACTAATAAACAAGAGCCTAGAGATGAAGGTTCAGATACATACATCAAGGTTTAATTAATGTAAACCATATAACAGTGCTTTGAGAGAAGCTAGAGGGGATACCAAAATAAACAAGAAACCTCCTATTGAGAATGTTTCCAAATTAAAGCCCTATTTAAAAGTTTTAGCACATCTCTAGACATAGTTCCAATAATGTGAAAGATCTGAAAACCACTTCTGAAGAATGATTAAAATTAAAAGTACTTTCTTATGATATAGGGTCTCAGAGATCTTTTAAAAACTATTAGATTGAGGTAAAATATTTTTTTCCAGTTGGACAAATGGGCAGACACTGCAGATAAAAAAACTTTAGTCAACATAAGGATTTCATATTTATCTCATAAATTGGTGAACTTGCTCATCTTAGAGGTATTTTTGATGAAAAGAGTCAAAGTCTGTAAAATAAAATATTTGAAGAGACTTACTCTGAGCCAAATATGAGTGATCCTGATTTGTAACACAGCCCTCAGGAAGTCCTGAAAACATGTGCCAAGGTGGTCGGGGTGCAGCTTTGCTTTATACATTTTAGGGAGACATAAGACTTCAATCAAATACATTTAAGAAATACATTGGTTTGGTCTAGTAAGGCAGGACAACTCTTAAGTGAGGGTGGGGGTGGGGGATCCAGCTAATAGGTAGATTTAAAAATTGTCTGATTGACAATTGGTTGAGTTTATCTAAAGACCTGGGATCAACAGAAACAAATGTCTGGGTTAAAATAAAGGATTGTGGAGGCACGAGTTCTTATTTGCCGAGGAAGCCTTCAGATTCTAGGCTTCAGAGAGAGTAGGTTGTAAAATGTTTCTTATCAGGCTTAAAGTCTGTGTTGATGTTAATACCGGAGAGGTGTAATGATGCATGTCTGGCCCCCACTTTCTGTCATGGCCTGAACCAGTCTCTCAGGTTAAAATTTAAAGGAGCCCTGGCTGAGGAGGAAGTTCTTTCAGATGGTTTTATTTTTGGTTTACATTATCCAGAGGTGCAATTCTATGGAACTGATTCCTGCAACATGTGAGAGTTTAAATTATAAATCTCTCTCTTAATTCTGGAATTATTTAATTTCAGTTATCATGAACATTTTTGGAGAGACATTGGGCCAAATGAAGCATTTAAAAGACTCAAGCTGAGGTAAATAAATTATGGACAAATCTTTGTTTCCTCCAGTAGCAGACACACAGCGCCACCTTTCTCCATCATGCTTATGACTTGGCAAAAAGAGGTGTGGAGCAGTTCCCAGCACAATTTTTTTTTTCTTTTGTTTTATAGGTTTTGCTTCCCTAGTCCACTAATTATAGACTTGAAATTATACTTTACAACAATGTTGTAGTGGAAAACTATAGACCATTCCTTTGTTTGATCTCTGCGAGCAAACTTCTTTTTTAATCTGAGTTCCAATAAATAATTAGCAACATCTCATGAATCCTGCAGTTGCATTTTGTAGGAGTTTCTGGAGGTCTTGATTGAAAATTATAATTGCTTAATAGAATTTGACTTACTAGTTCAAGTTTGTTGTGGGTAGGGACATTTTGGATTAGATTGAACCATAATCTTTCTTTCAGTTCATTTCAATCGAACTACTCTGGGCCTGATTGTTTTGCTATTTGGATTAGTCTGATTCTCTTTGTTCATCTTGACAGGCTAGAAGCTATAAGAAACTCCTCTAGCCTGATACGTATTGAGAGGCACCATTTGCTTGGTCTTTCCCAGACTGAGCAAAATTCTTATGCCTCCAAAGAAGACTGGAGAGAAGACAGTACTAGGATTTCCCATGAGAAAAAAGAGGGAAAAATAGCTTAGCATTTCCTGCTCTACTTTGATTACCCTGATTCCAAAGGTTTGTGATCACTACCAGTGGACATAGGCAATTCTACTCTTCAGAAAACTATTTTTAAAAATTAAAAATTTAAATAAAAACAAGCAAATACATTAGAAAATAACATTAGGAGAATCATTATTCTGGGAATATATTCACAGGGTATTTGGGTATGTACTCTGGATATTTGTTTCTCTGCCATATCTGTCTCTAGCACCATGTCACTGGTTTCATTCTGAATAATATATATATTTTTCAATATATCTTGATTTTGAATTTTTTAGATTAAAATTGCCAGTAATCTTTTAAAATATAGAAAAGATGAAAGAGGGGAAGCAACTTGCTTACATACAGCTCATGAGCTGATTTTATCTGAAGATTTTTCAGCCAGCTGGAACTCAGGACCATTGTATACTCCACACCTGATCTTTGTGCAGTCTTGAGCACAGTGGCTCTTGGCTGGTGTTGTAATGGGGAAATGATTCACTAAAATAGATCAGAGAGAAAGAGAAGGACTTAAAAATGATACTGAACTGTTTTTATCTTTTAATTTCTTCATTTGACCCTGCCCATTTTAAAACGCTGAACTATAAAGAGTCTTCAATAATGATCACACAGGTGCTTATGTTAGCATTTTGAAGCCTAAAACAAGGCAAGATTCATCGTCTCTTTTAACTATCTATGTGGATAATCAGCACAATTGTAGTGTGTGTCTTGCCAAAATCATTTCCGGCTTCACCTATAGCCCTGTTTTCTCAGGTAGGTAAGCATAAAAGCCTGCTCAGCAAATGAATTTGTGATAAAATGTAAGAAGTTGCCGCATGGCCATACTGAAAAAATGTGATTCTTCTAGTATGTCTGGTAACCTTTGCTAGACAAAAAAATTCTCTAAACATTGTTTCTATGTGTCTCTCTCACTTATATGTTATTATACCTAGTACAACTCTGAAAATGACTGTGTGAACAAAACTCTAAGGTCATTAAATTCATGAAGCATGAGACTTCTGATACAGAGAGTTTAAAGATTCAGCAAAATTAGTACTTTCCTGTTAACTAGTTTACCTTGATTTGATTTTAGATTACAAGCTTCCAAAGCAGAGTACCTGGCTGAATGTTGCCACTTACTAGCTGGTTACATTGACTAGTGATAGCATTATCTCAATTCTTCTTTTTAAATAATCTGTCTCCAAGAAGGTCCCTCAAGTTATTTATTAAGTACATTAAAGGTTTATACTCTTCTTGTAAAGAAAAAACGTTTCTCCATTATTTTTTTCAAAGACAATACTTCCTAATGTCTTCATCAAAGAAATTTCTTAGAGTTTTATTTACCTGGTTGGACAATGGGTTTAACAACAGTACTGATTTCAAGGTTTCAGATATGAAGATATGCTTAAGTACTTAACAGGCTGGCAAAAATATAATGTTAATTAGAGTAGCCAGTAATCTCGTTGCTACGGTGACCAGAATATGGTTCCCACTTCAATTTGTTCTGCTTATGAAAAGAAAAAAGAATTAAGTATTTCAAAAATAACCTTAAAATACTGTCCTTCGAGTTAGTTTTCATTACTAACCCTTAATTGTATTTCTTTAAAGTAAATTAAGAAAGAATTCTTCTGCATTGGAGGAAATAAGATTTCCATTGCTATAACTTCTAGGGATTTAATAAGCAGATGCTAAGTTGTGTTTATATACGCCTACATTAAATCCCAGAAAATTTGAACATTCTCTCTCATGGAATTCTTTGTAAAGATTAATTTCCCCCAGCACTCACAGACTAAATAAGGTGACAATTGGCAAATTATAAGAATCCATGACTCAAAAATGCATTCTATCAATAGAAAAAATATATGCTAAAATAGTAATATCAATAATAGTTCAAGGTTGGTTGTGGTGGCTCATACCTGTAATCCTAGCACTTTGGGAGGCTGAGGCTGGCAGTTTGCCTGAGCTCAGAAGTTCAAGACCAGCTTGGGCAACATGGTGAAACCTTGTCTCTACTAAAATACAAAAGAAATTAGCTGGACGTGGTGGCATGTGCCTGTAATCCCAGCTACTCGGGAGGCTGATGCAGAAGGATTGCTGAACCTGGGAGGCGGAGGTTGTAGCGAGCTGAGATAGTGCCATTGCACTCCTGCATGGGCAACAAAGCAAGTCTCCATCTCTACAAAATAACAGTAACAATAATAATAATAATAATAATAGTTCAAAAATACTTTGATATGAGCTTACTATAAATATAGACTAAAACCATATCACTCATGTCCATTTATCATCTCAATACTAATTGAATTAAAAAAGAAAAGAATAGTCAATATTCTTTATATTGCATCATTTAATTCCTGCAACAAATGTTTGAGGTAGGTACCAGTATTATTCATTATATCGGCCATTATTCATTAGATTGGCCATCATATCTCTTGGTGCATAACAAACCATGCCAACTAATAGTGTCCTAAGACAACACATAATTATTATAGGTTTTGTCAGGATTCTGAGCAAGGCCAAGCTAGGTTCTTTGCTTTGGGGTTTTTAATAGACTGCATTCAAGGTATTGGCAGCAGCTGTGGTCAACTTAAGGCTCTACTAAAGCAAAACTTGGCTTCCCAAGTTAAGTAATTTTGTACTAGATTCAATTCTCCATGGGCTTTTGGACCAACAGCCTCAGTTCCTCACTAGCTGTTGGATGGAGACTGCTCTCAGTTCTTTATCACATAGATATCCTCAATATGATGGTTTGCTTCTTCAAAGCAGACAAGCAAAAAGACAGAAGAAAATGTGCTGGCAAGAAAAAAAATCAGTCTTTTATGATCTAAACTCAGAAGTGACATTGTATCCTATTTGTTATAATCTATTTGTCAGAAGCAAGTGAGAAGAAGATCAAGTTCCAGAAAAGAGCATGAACAGTGAAGGTGGGTATTATTGAAAACTATTTCAGAAACTGCATACCATGTACATGTTTTAAAGATTAGAAATCTGGAACTTCATTTAATATTTACCTTGTCTATATCACCTAAGTAATAATGCAGAGTGAGTATCTGATTTCAATTTGAATCCATAGGCATCACTGTTAAACTGTACTTATATATATTAAGCAGCAACTAAGAGTGAAGGCCAAATCAAACATTTATCTCAAAATTGATATAGTTAGCAGTGATATTCTAATTTGCTAAGGAAAGAGACCAGCATGGTTTCAGTCCAAAGAGAGGTAAGATTTTGCAGGTACTAACTGTATTCAAGAAATAAGGAATCTTTGATTTTGTCAGCCCTCTTGAGCTGTTCCATGTGGAACTGCATAGCAGGAAACTACAAATGGCAGAATATTTTCCTTTGACACTGGGTTAGGAAGTACATTGCACATTCCAGAACCTTAGTGTCAGATGCCATTGTAAGAAAGTTTGATTCTGCAAAAGGCATTTGAGAGCATTTGGATTTTATCAAAAAATTGGTCCCTAAAAACAGAATTTTTTTCTCCAAGAGTGAAACAGCAAATATCATCTCACAGAAGATAAAGATAATGCTTAGCCCTACAAGATTCCCAGATAGCATGCTTACTTATCTTAATGCCAATATACAATTAAAACATAAAATAGTTAATTTAATATCTAACATATTCTGAACTCACTACTGCATTTATGCATTTCACTTTAACCTAGATTCACTCTCCTTGGCATTAAGTCTTTCCACAGGGTGCTTACCTATAAGTTGCAATTGTAGTTATCCTCTTTCCCCAGGAGTTAAAATTCAGACACAATAATTTGAGTCTAGAAACTACCACAATTGCCACCATGTACAATTGTTACCAGTTGATGTGGTCTGGCTCCGTGCTCCAAACTCTATCTCATTTTGAATTGTAATCCAAATTGTAATCCCCACATGTTGGGGGAGGGACATCATGGGAGGTGATTACATCATGGGGGTAGTTCCCCCATGTGGTTCTTGTGATAGTGAGTTTTCACAACTCTAAAAGTTTTATAAGGGGTTCCCCACTTTGCTCTGCACTTCTCTCTCCTGCTGCCATGTGAAGAAGGACATTTGCTTCCTCTTCCACCAGGATTGTAAGTTTCCTTAGGCCTCCCCAGACATGCAGAACTATGAGTCAATTAAACCTCTTTTCTTTATAAATTACCCAGTCTCAGGTATTTCCTCACAGCAGTGTGAAAATGGACTAATACAGTAAATTGGTACTGCAGAGAGTGGGGTGCTGCTATAAAGATACCCAAAAATGTGGAAGCATCTTTGGAACTGGGTAACAGGCAGAGGTTGGAACAGTTTGGAGGGCTCAGAAGAAGACAGGAAAATATGGGAAAGTTTGGAACTTCCTAAAGACATGGAGGGTTCAGAAGACAGGAAGATGTGGAAAAGTTTAGAACTTTCTAGAGACTTGTTGAATGACTTTGACCAAAATGCTGACAATGATATTAGACAATGAAGTCCAGGTTGAAGTGGTCTCACATGGAGATGGGGAACTTGTTGGGAACTAGAGTAAAGGTCATTCTTGCTATGCTTTAGCAAAGTGACTCAAATTTTGCCCCTGCCCTAGAGATCTGTGGAACTTTGAACTAGAAAGAGATGATTTAGGGTATCTGGTGGAAGAAATTTCTAAGCAGAAAAGCATCCAAGAGGAAGCAGACCATAAAAGTTTGGAAAATTTGCAGCCTGACTATGCAATAGAAAAGAAAAACCAATTTTCTGGGGGAGAAATTCAAGCCTGCTTCAGAAATTTGCTTAAGTAACAAGGAGAAGAATGTTAATCACTGAGACAATGGGTGAAATATCTCCAGGGCATGTCAGAGACCTTCACTGAAGCACTTTCCATCACAGGCCTGGAAGTCTAGGAGGAAATAATGGTTTCGTGGGCCAGGCTTAGGCTCCCCAATGCTCTATGCAGCCTCAGGACATGTTGAGCCATGTCCCAGCTGCTTCAGCTTCTGTAGTGGCTAAAAGGGGCCAAGATACAGCTAAGGCCATTGCTTCAAGGTGCAAGTCCAAGCCTTGGCAGATTACATATACACATGATATTGGGCCTGCGGATACACAGAAGTCTAGAATCAAAGTTGGGAAACCTCTGCTTAGATTTCAGAGGATGTATGGAAATGCCTGGATGTCCACACAGAAGTTTACTGCAGTGGAAGAGCTGTCATTGAGAATCTCTGCTAGGGGAGTGAAGGAAAATGTGGTATTGGAACCCCCAGAGTCCCCATGGAGTTACTACCTGGTGGAGCTGTGAGAAGTGGGCCACTGTCCTCCAGAACCCAGAATGGTAGATCCATCAACAGCTTGCACTGTGCACCTGGAAAAGCCACAGACACTCAACACCAGCCTGTGAAAGCCACAGACACTCAACACCAGCTGAAAGGGGGCTGTACCCTGCAAAGTCACAAAAGTGGAACTGCTCACCTCTTGCATCAGCATGACCTAGATGTGAGACGTGGAGTCAAAGGAGATCATTCTGGAACTTTAAGGTTTAATGACTGACTTACTGGATTTTAGACCTACATGGGGCCTGTAGCCCCTTTGTTTTGGCCAATTTCTCCCATGTGGAACAGGTGTATTTACCCAATGCCTGTACCCTCCATTGCATCTAGGAAGTAACTAACTTGCTTTTGATTTCACAGGATCATAGGCAGAAGGGAGTTGCCTTGTCTCAGATGAGAATTTGGACTTGAACTTTTGGGTTAATTGTGAAATCAATGAAGACCTTGGGAAACTGTTGGCAAGGCATAATTGTGCTTTAAAATGTGAAAAAGATGAGATATGGGAGGGGCCAAGGGTGGAATAATATGGTCTGGCTCTGTGTCCCCACTGAAATCTCATCTTAAATTGCAATCCCCATGTGTTGAGGGAGGGACCTTGTGGGAGGTGATTAAATCATGGGGGAAGTCCCCTAATGCTGTTTCTCATGATAGTGAGTGAGTTATCAGGAGATATGATGGTTTTCTCTCTCCAGCCGCCATGTGAAGAATGATGTATTTGCTTCCCCTTCTGCCATGATTGTAAGTTTCCTGAGACCTTCCTGGTCAAGTGAAACTGTGAGTCAATTAAACCTCTTTTCTTTATAAATTACCCAGTGCCAGTATTTCTTCATAGCACCATGAGAATTGACTAATACACTAATATATTGGTGTATTAGAGATGTTGTTCTTATTATCTGAGAAAACCAGCAGTCATACAGGGAGAAGTTTGAAGAAACTCTGTCTAACAATATCAAGACATCTCAGGACAAGTCTTAAAGAAAGAAGTGTAGGATATCTATGGTCATCCACAGGGATATCTACTGCCAAAAGAGTATGGCACATTTGTCAACTGATGTGATGAAGCCTCTCCTAATCTGAAAGATTTCCTCAGTGCATGTACTGTTGGATCAGAGTTGGGATGGGTAGGAGGAAAAAAATCTTGTCTACTCGATTTATATACAGACTGGTTTCTCCACAAGATTGCATACCCTAGAGCACTTAATTTTATATTCACCCACACTGTCGTTAATCCCCAAACAAGTTCATGATCAGGACCTTTGCTATTCTATTTGGTGCCTCTGTTGAAATTAGACATAACATAGGCACTCCTATGGAAGAATGCAACTTTTTATCAAGGTTAAGCATGGAAATTAAAATGAGCTGGTTATTAGTCTTTGTATACTCTATCCCTAGAGTTGTGCACCCACAAGAAAAGCATTAACTTCATAATTATCTGTGGTTATTCTATTTGAAGTTCTAAGTATTAGATCAGAAGATTTTTGTCTCCATTGCATGGTAGTCAAAGAACCAAACCTTTCAATATCCAACTAGGTACTGGCTTTTAACATGGTTTATCATTGCAGACACCCTGATTATGAAAAATTGAGTATCAAAAGGTAGAATGATAAGGATCTCAATCTTTTCTCTTTTTTTCTTTTCTTTTTTTTTTTTTTTTGAGACAGAGTCTTGCTCTGTTGCCCAGGCTGGAGTGCAGTGGCCAGATCTCAGCTCACTGCAAACTCCGCCTCCTGGGTTTAGATCATTCTCCTGCCTCAGCCTCCCGAGTAGCTGGGACTACAGGCGCCCATCACCTCGTCCGGCTAGTTTTTTTTGTATTTTTAGTAGAGACGGGGTTTCACCGGGTTAGCCAGGATGGTCTTGATCTCCTGACCTCGTGATCCACCCGACTCAGCCTCCCAAAGTGCTGGGATTACAGGCTTGAGCCACCATGCCCAGCAATCCTTTCTCTTTTTAAAGACTCTTAGATGTCTGTGAATTTTTACCAAATCTTTTCCTAAACTTCAAAGTCTCAGATTTTAAAAAAGTGTTATGTGATGCAGCGATATTTTCAAATCCAAAACTAAAAAATATATATATTATAAGCAGTTTGGTCATTTTTCACACCTATGAAACTCACATCATCAAATAGTAGCAATAACCATCTTAGTAATTTCCAGGAGAAGAAAAATTAAGCAAACAATATTGATTTTTTTTTCCATCAGAAAGTCAGCTCTAAAGTGGAGATGAACCATTAAATTGATTTTTACCGGAGGTAATTAAATTTTAATTTATCTTCTTTTGATTCCATATCTGCCTTATATAACATAGTTAACCACGTCTGGTTGCCAACAGTGAAAGAGCTAGTCAATTGAACTTTAGTATCTGAAGACAGGTTTTTAAAATTATACCTTTCAAAATAAATATTTGAGCTTATACACAAATTCACTGAACTTTTAGAAAAGAACAATTTTCCTTGGTGTTCAGGCAAAATTATGTTTCTGCTTTCCAAGACTGAGTCTAACTTCTGAATATAAGTAAAATCACTATAGTAAGAAACAGTGGGGCTGCTTTTCCTGCCTTACAACCCATATTGCTTATCTTACAGAAATGCCTAAGGAAAAGGATATTAGATTTCATCTGTCCTTCTACAGAGCACAGTAGTATTCTCTCAGAATAGTTATATTACCCACAGATCGTTCTCTATTGCCACGCGAACTACAGCTGTGTCTACTGAAGTTCTCACTCTTGTACACATCAGCAATATCAGCATCGTCTCTAATATTTGGAAAGCATTTCACTGATGACAAAACAATGCTCACACATGCCATCTCATTTAATCCTACTGTACAATTAGTATGATAATTCTAATTCCACAGAGGTAGATACTTAAACTTTTTGGATTAAGTGACTTTCCTGGATTTGTAAACTTGTAAATGGTAAGTCCAGGATTGAAGCACAGGAGTTTACAATCATTCTGAGGTTTGACCTCAGTTCTCCACTATCCAGTCTTCCTTCTCGTTAACGTGTAGGTAATGTGGTGCCACTAGAAATTTTATAAAAATAAAATGAAGAGGCCAAGCACGGTGGCTCATGCCTGTAATCCCAGCACTTTGGGAGGCCAAGACGGGCTGGATCACCTGAGGTCAGGAGTTCAAGACCAGCTTGGCCAACATGGCAAAACCCTTTCTCTACTAAAAACACAAAAATGAGTCAAGTGTGGTGACGGGCATCTGTAATTCCCACTACTCAGGAGGCTGAGGCAGGAGAATCGCTTGAATCAGGAGGCAGAGGTTGCAGTGGGCCGAGATAGTGCCACTGCACTCCAGCCTGGGCAAAAAGAGTGAGACTCTGTCTCAAAAAAATTAATTTAATTTAACTTAATTCAAAAATAAAATAAAATAATGAACTTAGCACTGTGATGGGTATAACAATATAATAGGTAGTGCCTACTGCAGGAAATATTATCTTTTTTTTTTTTTTTATTTTTTATTTTATTTTTTATTATACTTTAAGTTCTAGGGTACATGTGCATGACTTTTATATCATGTATAACTCCCCAATGCAATCCCTCCCTCCTCCCCCCTCCCTCTGATAGGCCCCACTGTGTGATGTTCCCCTTCCCGAGTCCAAGTGATCTCATTGTTCAGTTCCCACCTATGAGTGAGAACATGCGGTGTTTGGTTTCTCTTCTTGTGATAGTTTGCTAAGAATGATGGTTCCAGCTGCATCCATGTCCCTACAAAGGACGCAAATTCATCCTTTTTTATGGCTGCATAGTATTCCATGGTGTATATGTGCCACATTTTCTTAATCCAGTCTGTCACAGATGGACATTTGGGTTGATTCCAAGTCTTTGCTATTGTGAATAGTGCCGCAATAAACATACGTGTGCATGTGTCTTTGTAGTAGAGTAATTTATAATCCTTTGGTATATACCCAGTAGTGGGATGGCTGGGTCATATGGTACATCTAGTTCTAGATCCTTGAGGAATCGCCATACTGTTTTCCATAATGGTTGAACTAGTTTACAATCCCACCAACAGTGTAAAAGTGTTCCTATTTCTCCACATCCTCTCCAACACCTGTTGTTTCCTGACTTCTTAATGATTGCCATTCTAACTGGTGTGAGATGGTATCTCATTGTGGTTTTGATTTGCATTTCCCTGATGGCAAGTGATGATGAGCATTTTTTCATGTGTCTGTTGGCTGTATGGATGTCTTCTTTTGAAAAATGTCTGTTCATATCCTTTCCCCACTTTTTGATAGGGTTGTTTGTTTTTTTCTTGTATATTTGTTTGAGTTCTTTGTAGATTCTGGATATTAGCCCTTTGTCAGATGAGTAGGTTGCAAAAATTTTTTCCCATTCTGTAGGTTGCCTGTTCACTCTGATGGTAGTTTCTTTAGCTGTGCAAAAGCTCTTTAGTTTAATTAGATCCCATGTGTCAATTTTTGCTTTTGCTGCCGTTGCTTTTGGTGTTTTAGACATGAAGTCCTTGCCCATGCCTATGTCCTGAATGGTACTACCTAGATTTTCTTCTAGGGTTTTTATGGTATTAGGTCTAACATTAAGTCTCTAATCCATCTTGAATTAATTTTCGTATAAGGGGTAAGGAAAGGATCCAGTTTCAGCTTTCTACTTATGGCTAGCCAATTTTCCCAGCACCATTTATTAAATAGGGAATCCTTTCCCCATTTCTTGTTTCTCTCAGGTTTGTCAAAGATCAGATGGCTGTAGATGTGTGGTATTATTCTGAGGACTCTGTTCTGTTCCATTGGTTTATATCTCTGTTGTGGTACCAGTACCATGCTGTTTTGGTTACTGTAGCCTTGTAGTATAGTTTGAAGTCAGGTAGTGTGACGCCTCCAGCTTTGTCCTTTTGACTTAGGATTGTCTTGGCAATGCGGGCTCTTTTTTGGTTCCATATGAACTTTAAAGCCGTTTTTTCCAATTCTGTGAAGAAACTCATTGGTAGCTTGATGGGGATGGCATTGAATCTATAAATGACGTTGGGCAGTATGGCCATTTTCACGATATTGATTCTTCCTATCCATGAGCATGGTATGTTCTTCCATTTGTTTGTGTCCTCTTTGATTTCACTGAGCAGTGGTTTGTAGTTCTCCTTGAAGAGGTCTTTACCTCCCTTGTAAGCTGGATTCCTAGGTATTTTATTCTCTTTGAAGCAATTGTGAATGGAAGTTCATTCCTGATTTGGCTCTCTGCTTGTCTGTTACTGGTGTATAAGAATGCTTGTGATTTTTGTACATTAATTTTGTATCCTGAGACTTTGCTGAAGTTGCTTATCAGCTTAAGGAGATTTTGGGCTGAGACAATGGGATTTTCTAAATATACAATCATGTCATCTGCAAACAGGGACAATTTGACTTCTTCTTTTCCTAACTGGATACCCTTGATTTCTTTCTCTTGCCTGATTGCCCTAGCCAGAACTTCCAACACTATGTTGAATAGGAGTGGTGAGAGAGGGCATCCCTGTCTTGTGCCAGTTTTCAAAGGGAATTTTTCCAGTTTTTGCCCATTCAGTATGATATTAGCTGTGGGTTTGTCATAAATAGCTCTTATTATTTTGAGGTACGTTCCATCAATACCAAATTTATTGAGCGTTTTTAGCATAAAGGGCTGTTGAATTTTGTCAAAACCTTTTCTGCATCTATTGAGATAATTATGTGGTTCTTGTCTTTGGTTCTGTTTATATGCTGGATTACGTTTATTGATTTGCGAATGTTGAACCAGCCTTGCATCCCAGGGATGAAGTCCACTTGATCATGGTGGATAAGCTTTTTGATGTGCTGCTGAATCCGGTTTGCCAGTATTTTATTGAGGATTTTTGCATCGATGTTCATCAGGGATATTGGTCTAAAATTCTCTTTTTTTGTTGTGTCTCTGCCAGGCTTTGGTATCAGGATGATGTTGGCCTCATAAAAAGAGTTAGGGAGGATTCCCTCTTTTTCTATTGATTGAAATAGTTTCAGAAGGAATGGTACCAGCTCCTCCTTGTACCGCTGGTAGAATTCAGCTGTGAATCCATCTGGTCCTGGACTTTTTTTGGTGGGTAGGCTATTAATTGTTGCCTCAATTTCAGAGCCTGCTATTGGTCTATTCAGGGATTCAACTTCTTCCTGGTTTAGTCTTGGGAGAGTGTAAGTGTCCAGGAAATTATCCATTTCTTCTAGATTTTCTAGTTGATTTGCGTAGAGGCATTTATAGTATTCTCTGATGGTTGTTTGTATTTCTGTGGGGTCGGTGGTGATATCCCCTTTATCATTTTTTATTGCGTCTATTTGATTCCTCTCTCTTTTCTTCTTTATTAGTCTAGCTAGCGGTCTGTCAATTTTGTTGATCTTTTCAAAAACCAACTCCTGGATTCATTGATTTTTTGGAGGGTTTTTTGTGTCTCTATCTCCTTCAGTTCTGCTCTGATCTTAGTTATTCTTGCCTTCTGCTAGCTTTTGAATGTGTTTGCTCTTGCCTCTCTAGTTTTTTAATTGTGATGTTAGAATGTCAATTTTAGATCTCTCCTGCTTTCTCTTGTGGGCATTTAGTGCTATAAATTTCCCTCTACACACTGCTTTAAATGTGTCCCAGAGATTCTGGTATGTTGTATCTTTGTTCTCATTGGTTTCAAAGAACATCTTTATTTCTGCTTTCATTTCGTTATGTACCCAGTAGTCATTCAGGAGCAGGTTGTTCAGTTTCCATGTAGTTGAGCGGTTTTGATTGAGTTTCTTAGTCCTGAGTTCTAGTTTGATTGCACTGTGGTCTGAGAGACAGTTTGTTATAATTTCAGTTCTTGTACATTTGCTGAGGAGTGCTTTACTTCCAATTATGTGGTCAATTTTGGAATAAGTGCGATGTGGTGCTGAGAAGAATGTATATTCTGTTGATTTGGGGTGGAGAGTTCTATAGATGTCTATTAGGTCCGCTTGGTGCAGAGATGAGTTCAATTCCTGGATATCCTTGTTAACTTTCTGTCTCGTTGATCTGTCTAAAGTTGACAGTGGAGTGTTGAAGTCTCCCATTATTATTGTATGGGAGTCTAAGTCTCTTTGTAGGTCTCTAAGGACTTGCTTTATAAATCTGGGTGCTCCTGTATTGGGTGCATATATATTTAGGATAGTTAGCTCTTCCTGTTGAATTGATCCCTTTACCATTATGTAATGGCCTTCTTTGTCTCTTTTGATCTTTGATGGTTTAAAGTCTGTTTATCAGAGACTAGGATTGCAACCCCTGCTTTTTTTTGTTCTCCATTTGCTTGGTAGATCTTCCTCCATCCCTTTATTTTGAGCCTATGTATGTCTCTGCATGTGAGATGGGTCTCCTGAATACAGCAGACTGATGGGTTTTGACTCTTTATCCAGTTTGCCAGTCTGTGTCTTTTAATTGGAGCATTTAGTCCATTTACATTTAAGGTTAATATTGTTATGTGTGAACTTGATCCTGTCATTATGATATTAACTGGTTATTTTGCTCTTTAGTTGATGCAGTTTCTTCCTACCCTCAATGGTCTTTACATTTTGGCATGTTTTTGCAATGGCTGGTACCGGTTGTTCCTTTCCATGTTTAGGGCTTCCTTCAGGGTCTCTTGTAAGGCAGGCCTGGTGGTGACAAAATCTCTGAGCATTTGCTTATCTGTAAAGGATTTTATTTCTCCTTCACTGATGAAGCTTCGTTTGGCTGGATATGAAATTCTCTCTTGAAACTTCTTTTCTTTAAGAACGTTGAATATTGGCCCCCACTCTCTTCTGGCTTGTAGAGTTTCTGCAGAGAGGTCTGCTGTTATTCTGATGGGCTTCCCTTTGTGGGTAACCCGACCTTTCTCTCTGGCTGCCTTAAGATTTTTTCCTTCATTTCAACTTTGGTGAATCTGGCAATTATGTGTCTTGGAGTTGCTCTTCTCGAGGAGTATCTTTGTGGCGTTCTCTGTATTTCCTGAATTTGAATGTTGGCCTGCCCTACTAGGTTGGGGAAGTTCTCCTGGATGATATCCTGAAGAGTGTTTTCCAACTTGGTTCCATTTTCCCCCTCACTTTCAGGCACCCCAATCAGACGTAGATTTGGTCTTTTTACATAATCCCATACTTCTTGCAGGCTTTGTTCATTTCTTTTTCTTCTTTTTTCTTTTGGTTCTCTTCTCGCTTCATTTCATTCATTTGATCCTCAATCGCTGATACTCTTTCTTCCAGTTGATCGAGTCGGTTACTGAAGCTTGTGCATTTGTCACGTATTTCTCGTGTCATGGTTTTCATCTCTGTCATTTCGTTTATGATCTTCCCTGCATTAATTAGTCTAGCTGTCAATTCTTCCACTTTTTTTTCAAGATTTTTAGTTTCTTTGCGCTGGGTACGTAATTCCTCCTTTAGCTCTGAGAGGTTTGATGGACTGAAGGCTTCTTCTCTCATCTCGTCAAAGTCACTCTCTGACCAGCTTTGATCCGTTGCTGGCGATGGGCTGCGCTCCTTTGCAGGGGGAGATGCGCTCTTATTTTTTGAATTTCCAGCTTTTCTGCCCTGCTTCTTCCCCATCTTTGTGGTTTTATCTGTCTCTGGACTTTGATGATGGTGACGTACTGATGGGGTTTTGGTATAGGTGTCCTTCCTGTTTGATAGTTTTCCGTCTGACAGTCAGAAGTACTGTCTGTTGGTCTGTTAGAGATTGCTTGAGGTCCACTCCAGACCCTTTTTGCCTGGGTGTCAGCAGCAGAGGTTGCCGAAGATAGAATATTGCTGAACAGCAAGTGTACCTGTCTGATTCTTTCTTTGGAAGTTTCCTCTCAGGGGTGACGCCACCCTATGAGGTGTGGGGTGTCAGACTGCCCCTAGTGGGGGATGTCTCCCAGCTAGGCTACTCAGGGGTCAGGGACCCACCTGAGCAGGCAGTCTGTCCGTTCTCAGATCTCAACCTCCGCGTTAGGAGATCCACGGCTCTCCCCAAAGCTGTCAGACCGAGTCGTTCGTGTCTGCACCGCCCCCGCTCATTCCCCTAATGGACTGCAGCTGTGCGCTGTCCGCAGATGTAGAGTCTACAGAGACAGGCAGGCTTCCTTGAGCTGCTGTGAGCTCCACCCAGTTCGAGCTTCCCAGCGGCTTTGTTTACCTACTTAAGCCTCAGCAATGGCGGGCGCCCCTCCCCCAGCCTCGCTGCTGCCTTGCGGATAGATCGCCGCAGACTGCTGTGTTAGCAGTGAGGGAGGCTCCGTGGGCGTGGGACCCTCCCGGCCAGGTGTGGGATATATTCTCCTGGTGTGCCTGTTTGCTTAAAGCGCAGTATTGGGGTGGGAGTTACCTGATTTTCCAGGTGTTGTGTTTCTCAGTTCCCCGGCTAGGAAAAGGGATTCCCTTCCCCCTTGCGCTTCCAGGTGAGGCGAGGCCTCGCCCTGCTTCAGCTCACGCTGGTCAGGCTGCAGCAGCTGACCAGCACTGATTGTCCGGCACTCCCTAGAGAGATGACCCCAGTACCTCAGTTGAAAATGCAGAAATCACCGGTCTTCTGTGTCGCTCGCGCTGGGAGTTGGAGACTGGAGCTGTTCCTATTCGGCCATCTTGCTCCACCCAATCGGAAATATTATCTTTACTCATCACTTTTAATTCATAGTCAGAAGGAAAGGCAGAACATTAGAATGGGGTTTCATCTAACTTCCAAATGAAATTAGTGTGCATAAAGCCTCATAAAAAATAAATATGTTGAAATTGTGATTTTTGTCTACCTGTAGTAACTACATTTACTCATTCTGTAACCCTATTGATTTGTCGAGAGAGAGAATGAGCTTTAGACCCATGATTTCTTCAAATGCTGACCACTTTTATAGGCTTAGAAGAAAAAAAAAGAATACTAATATCTACTTTCATAACAACTAAACACTTTGAGATACATATAGGGGAATGAATTTGCCATTGTTTCTCATGGTAAACATCCAGGCACTGAAATTAGTAATTAAATCATATACTATTGCTGAAGCTCTTAAAAGCCATGTATTTAAATCCATATGTAGATATAGTTATGGGAATTTATGGAAAGTCAAACAAATTTGACTTTAAAATATATACAATCAAGAATAAAAGGCACATGATAATAGTCACTAGAAATAGAACACAGATTGTCCCTTGTCTTTTTTTGTTTGTTTGGGGTTTTTTTTATTATTATTATTGAAATGGGATTTTACTGTCACCTAGGCTGGAGTGCAGTGGCATGATCTCAGCTCACTGTGGTAGCCTCCAATTCTTGGGCTCAAGCGATTCTCCCTACTCAGCCTTGCCAGTAGCTGGGGCTACAAGCATGCATCACCAAGCCAAGCTAATTTTTGTATTTTTATAGAGGCAGGGTTTCTCCATGTTGCCCAGGATTGTCTTGAATTCCTGGACTCAAGCAATCCATCTGCTTTGACCTCCCAAAGTGCTGAGATTACAGATGTCAGCTACCATGCCTGGCCAAGATGGTCCCTTTATTATTTATGATTATCTTACAAAAGTATTATTCACTGTCTTGAAATTTAAGGCAATGCTTTTGCTCAGGAGAAGCAATAATAATTGCCAGCAGAGTTTCTATTATCCAGCCAATGCTCACTTTACTTCTTTCCAAAATTGCATTATATAATGAATGTATTTATCATTCATTTATGTGTTTCTTATTCAATAAATATATTTTATTTTCAGACATTGCTATAAGCTTAGGGAATGTTATCAATAAAGAAGATAAAGAATTTCTGCTCTGAGATTACATTATATATGTGCTTAGCAAATCAATAAATATTTTTAAAAATGAAGAAGAGCTCAGATTGTGCATAATCACCTGTATTAACATTTTCTCAGTCAAGTTCCCAAAAGCCATCATAGACTATTAGATTTGGCAGAAAATTAACAAACAGAATTATGTCATTAAGACAGCAATGACTTTTGTAATACCTGTTGTATAATAACATAACTTTTGTTGAATGTCTAAAATGATTGGAAACTCTCAGCTGTAGTATAAATTTATATACATACATATATACACATATATGTAATGTTTGTTATTCATGCCCAATTTAAGGCAGCTCACTTTAGTGTTATTTTTCAAGGGGTAAATCTGGAGTCCAAGCTGCTTCTCTGCTGCCCTGTCAGAATACATTGCTTCCATCTGTACAGACTGAGAATGGCCAATTACGGAAATTGTAAAAGTACTTTCTCAACAGCCTTGTATAGAAGCAACATATGATTTTTGCTGTGTTCTACAGGCAGGCTAGATTGATCACTTGATATACCTGGATGCACAGGGCTATATAATATAAATCATGTGGATACATGGAAGACACATGTGACCTCTCTCATTGTCCATTCCTTCTGTCACCAAATACCTTTGTTCTTCCTTCATATGAGTGACTCATAATCCAAAAAGACAAATGGTGTACCTTCCTCATACTCAATATTTAAAAACAGAACAGGAAAATTTATACATCTATTAGGGTTCTCTAGATGGACAGAACTAATAAGATATATGTATATATGAGAAGGAGTTTACTAAGGAAAATTGACTCATAGGATCACAAGATAAAGTCCCACAACAGGCTGCCTGAAAGTTGAGGAACAAGGAAACCAGTGGTGGATTAGTCCGAGTCCCAAAACCTCTAACATAGTAAAGTCGACAGTGCAGTCTTCAATCAATCTGTGGCCAAAATCCTCAAAGTCCATGGCAAACCACTGGTGTAAGTCCAAGAATCCAAAAGCTGAAGAATTTGGAGTCTAATATTCCAGGTTAGGAAGCACCCAGCAAGGGAGAAAGATGAAGTAAGGAAGCCTCAGTAAGTCTACTCCTTCCACGTTCTTCTGCCTGGTTTTATTCTAGCTGCACTCTCAGCTGATTAGATGTTGGCTACCCAGATTGACGGTGGGTCTGCCTCTCCCAGTCCACTGACTCAAATGTTAATCTCCTTTGGCAATACCCACACAAACACACCCAGAAATAATACTTTGCATCCTTCAGTTCAATCAAGTTGACACTCAATATTAACCATCACATCTCTCTATATAAATATATTTGTAATTATAGATTTATATGTATATAGATGCTAACATTAGGAAAGGATAATGAGAGGAGACCTCCCACAGTCATTAGTCCATAGCAATCTAAATGTCTGTGAGCAGATGGGTGCGAAAGCCCTCTGAACCTACAATAATGGTTGGAAATTTCCTTGGTTAGGCCATAATATTGCTCTCAAGAAGGAACTTCCTTGATTCCTACTATTCTCTGAGATCATTATCTTTGCCATCTGTGTACTTCCTTTTTCATGATCACGTTTGACACCATCTGAAATGACTGTGGGAACTCACGCCCTTTTTGAGACTACACAGCCTTCAAAGTCTGCCTCACATCTGTGAAAGATGGGTGACACATGGTGCTATTTTAAATCTTAAACAGTCAAATTATTTTTCTAGTTCATCTTTGGCAATATATTTTTTTCAGATATTCATCGATTACTGAAAAATTAGCTTTTTGTTTATAAGGAACCAAGAACTAAGTATGTAAAATACATTTAAATACACATATTTTAAAGTCATAGTTCTCAATTCATTGTACTTCTTTGGTTTTTTTTAGTCATCATGCTTCCCTCTCTCAGCCTAACTGCCACCAACATGGAGGCTGTTTGGAAAATCAGTGAAAAGCCCCACACTAAATTTAATCTGCTCTCTAAGTTATTTTATTGAGTTGAGGTTTGCTTGTAGAAACTTTTGATTTCGATTTCTTTTCAAATCTGCACAGTTTTTGCTAGAATAGTCTTAGGAATTGTGCATCCTTACCCAGATTCTCCAATTATTTCAATCCTGTGCCTTTTGCCCTATCACTCTCTCCCTCCCTCATGTGTGTGTGTGTGTGTGTGCGTGTGTGTGTGTGTGTATCTATATCTATATATATATTTGAACTTTTGAAAACAACTTGGAGATGCTCTGCCCATTTACCATCAAATATTTGCATGTATATTTTCTAAGGGAAAAATCCCTCTTTCTCAAATAAGAAAAGTTTTCTGTCATACAAGAAAAATTATAAAAATTAGGAAATTTAATATGAGTGTAAAAATATTATCTAATGTGCTCATATGAGCACTTATAGTGATGGAGACTCATAAAACTATCAGAAATCAAAGATACCTTACATATATATTTGGTAGGAAGTTACAAAGTTTGAAGTAGCTGTGGGTAACTTTTGAAAATTAGTATAAATTTAAATACACAATATATACATATTTCTATATAAAATATTATCAGTATAAAATTATTAAAATGCAACCCAAAATTTAAAATAAAGCCTTTTGATTTGAGATAAATCTTTACACAGTTACATCCAAATCTTTCTTAGTGTGAATATAATTCACTACTGATTTGTAACCTTTTTCACTTTATATACTATTTCCTCATGTAATGGAAAATTTCATGAAAACAATATTTTCAAGGGCTCAACATATTGTAGCACATCAAAGAATATGGAACCATTCCCACACTACTCAACAAATTGTTTTTCAAATTTATCAAGTAATAAATAATGCCATAATGAACATTTTTCAACACAAATGTTTTTATCTTAATGTTTTCTTAGTGTACAGTATTAGAGGTAGAATTTAATATTTAAAAGTATGACTGTCTTTTAAAGATTTGCAATATATATTCTAAAATTTCTCTGCTGAAATATATCCCATGACACATTTAAAAGTCACGGATGGCAATTCTTTTCACCCCTTTCAACTGAAAGAATATATGAGGAAGCTGACAATTTATTTTTTTCATTTACAGAGAAAGTTAGAACATTATTTAAAGCCTTGATGTGAAAGCATTAGAACTTTAGATATGAATATCATACAAAGTTGATTTTTAAAAATTTGTTATTCTTCTGGACAGGATATGTGTGATATTTGCATGCTAATTTGATGAAACTTTTAAAATAATATTTCTAAAAAGTTAATCATATAACACACATGTGTACATGTCATATTTCTCAATCTATTATTAATATTATGTCATATATGTCACAGTTTTAAAATGTGTATCCATGATTAATTTGAAGCACTCTGTGTACCCCTCTCTTTGTCGCTAAAAGTAACCACTATCTTGCTTCTGGTCTTGGTCATCCCTTATGTATTTTGTATGTATTACTTCATGCAGTAATATTCAGTTTAAACATGTGGGATAATTTGTATATTTGGAACATTAACAAACAAACTTAGTTATGCCATAGATAAAACATTCAACTAGGGGGCCAGGAGCCGTGGCTCACACCTGTAATCCCAGTACTTTGGGAGGCCGAGATGGGCAGATCATGAGATGAGGAGTTTGAGACCAGCCTGGCTAACATGGTGAAACCCTGTCTCTACTAAAGATACAAAAAATTAGCTGGGTGTGGTGGTGTGCACCTGTAATCCCACCTACTCAGGAGGATGAGGCAGGAGAATCACTTGAACTCGGGAGGGAGAGGTTGCTGTGAGCTGACATTGCGCCACTGCATGCGAGCTTGGGTGACAGGGCGAGACTCTCAAAAAAAAAAATTCAGTTAGGATCATTGATACATAATTTTGACAAGTTATTTGATTTAACTGCTCTATATACTCAGTTGTTTAATTTTGAAAAAAATTATTTTTCTTACTTATGTGAACATTTAAGATCCTCTCCCTTAGTTTTTGTTATTGTTGTTGCTTGTGTATGTGCGAGCACACACATGGTTGTGAACCCTATTACAGTGTAGAAATATGTGTGTGTGTGTGTATCCTATTACAATGTAGAAATAAGTTTACAAGAAAATGTGAAAAGTCTTAATTGAATATTATGTATCCCTTTTACTTTACTAGACGTTACCCACTTGTTTTCCAAAGTTTTTGTACCTCAGTTGTTTAATTTGCTCTTTTCTGTTTACAGGTGATGTGGGGCTTTTTGTGGGTGTTTATATACTTTTGATCTTTCAGATTTCCTTTTTTTGTGCTTTCATTTTCTGTAATATATTTTGCTTAGATTTTTATTTCTATTGCAGACATTTTCATTGTCTTGTTGAATTTAGATGTTCTTAATATATTTTAGAACCCAATTCCTTATTAGTTATATGCCTGGTAATGTTATCTAACTAATTCATTCTACTGTGTTGTTATTTTTGAACAATGCTTTACATTGTAATGTTGTCATATTTATGAGTACTTTATTGTATTATTGATATGTTCATCCATTATAAAAAGTGCTTTTTAACACTAGAAATCTGTTTATTGAATATACTTCTTCCTCCTCTGATATGTAAAGTTGTCTGTGTCAACATGGATCTATTTCTGGCCTATCTAGCTGGTATGATTTTGCTGTGTCCCCACACAAATCTCATGTTGAATCGGGGTTCCCATAATCCCCATGTGTCATGGGGAGGACCTTGTGAAAGGGAATTGAATCATGGAGGCAGTTACCTCCATGCTGTTCTTGTGATAGTGAGTTCTCATGAGATCTGATGGTTTGTTAAGGTGCTCCCCCATACTCTTTGCTCTGTACTTCTCTAGCTGCTGCCAAGTGGAGAAGGACCTGTTTGCTTCCCCCTCCAGCATGACTGTAAGTTTCCTGAAGCCTCCCCAGCCCTGTGGAACTGTAAATTAAACCTCTTTTCTTTATGAATTACCTCATCTCGGGTATTTCTTCAATGCAGCTTGAGAATGAACTAATGCACCGACCTTTCCATTACTGATTCAAATATCGCATGTTTTTCTAATTACTAGAACTAGTTAGATTGAGCTTCATAATAAACTGTGGCAGCTAGTAGGTAATTTCATTACCTTGTTCATTTTGGAAATGATCTGGACAGTTTTTGACCCCTTTTAATCTTCTGTAAAAATGTTAACACATGCTTTAAAATCAATAGAAAAGTGCCGATTTGCATTGAATTTACAGAGAAATAGACGGAATGGAGGTCTTCAGGTTTTTTTTTTTTTTTTAATTTTCACTTTTTATCACTGTTTATTTGGTTTCCTTTACCTTGTTTTTATGTCGCAATAGTATCTCTCCAATAGTATCTCTCTAAATAAAGGCTTTCCAAGTTCCAAGTTTTCACATAGAATGTTTAGAATTATATTAATATTGTGTACCTGTATAGTCTGTATTATTACTCAGTTACCTCTTCTTGTGTTCTGAAGGACCTTTATTATTTATAAGCAAGGAAAAGATTATTGAATAGCAGGCCACAACACCCTCATTTCTCTTTGGTTACCTATCAACAAGGAAAAGAAAATTCCCCAGTAGGCCATCATATCCCCACTCCTCACTAGAACTTGTAGGGTCCTTAATTTGGCCTTTGAATACTTGCCCAAACTTAATGGACTTTAAATTCAATAACATCTCTTGTGACTTCTGATCAACACATCTTGTTTCCACTCACATGACTTTCCAAGCAATCCCATAACACTCAGAAGACCTTTCTCCACCACAGAGTTATCAATTAATAAGACAATTCAGAAACTACAGTAAGCTGAGGGCAGCACCAAAATCTGGTGCCAAAGAGTCTTTTAGTGAAACATCAACACATCTCCAAGACCACTTCTGAATATCACTGCAATTTTCCTAGTGTTTGAAAGGTCATTCTCAGCTAAATAAACTAGAAAAATATTGTTATCAGGATCTTTAACAATCCTCTTCCTTGACAGTAGTAAGGAAAAAAACAAAAATGCAAATGATATATTTATTGTAGTTTCAGAAAATGTGTATTTCCTCCTTCAAGAAGTTTTGCGGGTTCTTATAACTTCCCAGTGTTGACATACAGTATTACACATCTCTCATCCTGTGCATTGAATAATTTCCAACCTGATAAACAAACTCACCACATATTGGCATTATAGTATTGCCTGAATCCCCCTGTAAGTCCAAAGTCAAATGACTACCAAAGGAACATTAGTGGACAAAGATGAATATAAAGTATTTTAAAAACATGAGACTTTTCAAGTGAGGGTGTTCATTCCTGTGTCTGGGGACACAATAGTAAAATTATGCCTTATTTCAGAAACTTGATCCTTTAGTGGAAATCCCTTTCTGTTTTTAATTGAAACTGATGACCATCTCAAAAATGTAATTACTGAATAGTAATTAAAACAATGCAACCAAATTTTATCAAAACCTACTGAATCTAAATACGGTGATAATACTATATATGTAATCTTACTTAAACCAATAACAACTTAACAACTGAATGTTTTTTGCTATTTTCCCCAAGTTTACAAAACACACACATATATGCAAACAAAAAAAGAACTATAGCTATATAATTTTCATAAGTAGAAAATGGTAGAATTAGGACTAAAATAGAATTATGACTTAACATTACAAGAACAAAAAATTAGATGAGCGATCATATTACCTGGTTTTAACTTCATTTCATTGAAAGAGACACTGAGGAAGGTTGGAGACACAGTCTAGAATCACCAACACCACCCCTCCTCCATCCCCCAGCAGCAGCTCTGAGGTGAGGAGAGCCTATGCACTTAAGGGAGGGAGAGCACAGCAATTGGGAGACATTACATTGAACTCAGTGCTGCCCTGTTACGGCAGAGAGCAAAGCTGTGCTAGGCTCAGCCAGTGCTGGTGCATGGAGGGCGCATGTGGACCAGCCCTAGTCAGAGGGGAATCGCCCATCCCATCAGTTGGAACTCGAGTTTCTCAGCAAGCCTTACCATGGCAGGCTCAAGTGTGCTGGGGTCCTAGGTACATTTGAAAGGCAGTCTAGGATATGAGGACTATAATTCCTGGGCAACTCCTAGTGCTGGGCTGGGCTCAGAGACAGAGGACGAGGGTGGCATGTTACTTAGGGAGACATCAGCCAAGGTGGCTACAGGAGTGCTTGCCGCCACTCCTTCCCCAACCCCTGGTAGTGCATCTCACAACAGTGGAAGTATTTTCTTCCTTCTGCTTAAAAGGAGAAGGAAGAACAAAGCGGACGTCATCTTGCATCTTGGAAACCAGCTCCATCACAGTAGGATAGGGCACTGGGAAGTGTGGTAAGGCCTCCATTCCAGGTTCTAGCTCCTGGATGGATGACATTTCTTGACACACCCTGGCACAAAAGGGAACTTGCTACCTTGAAAAGAAGGATCCAGTCCTCACAAAGTTCGGCACCTGCTGACTAGCTAGCGCTTGGGCCCTGAATAATCAGCAGTGATACACAGGCACTACATCAAGGGCCTTGTGCTCTGAGACATGTAACTATAGGTGGGACCCAGCACATTCCCAGCTGTGGTGGGACTAAGTTAGCACAACCACTGTGGAGAACAGTCTGGAGGTTGCTCAAAATACTAAAAATAGAGTTACCATATGATTCAGCAGTTCTACTGCTAGGTATATACCCAAATGAAAGGAAATTAGTACATGGAAGAGAGCTCTGCACTCCCATGTTTGTTGCAGCACTGTTCATGATAATCAAGATTTGAAAACAACCTAAGTGTCCATCAACAGATTAATGGATAAAGAAAATGTGATATATATACACAATAGAGTACTATTCAGCCTTGGAAAAGAATGAGATCCTGTCATTTGCAACAACATGGATGGAACTGGAGATCATTATGTTCAGTGAAATATATCAGGTACAGAAAGACAAACATCGTATGTTCTCAGTTGTGGGATCTAAAAATCAAAACAATTGAACACATGGAAATTGACAGCAGAAGGCCGGTTACCGGAGACTGGGAAGGTTAGTAAGGAGTGGGGATGAGGTAGGGATGGGTCAAAAAAAAATAAGTAGAAAGAATGATTAATTCCTAGTATTTGATAGCATGACAGTGTGACTATAATCAAAATAGTTTCATTGCACATTTTAAAATAGCTAAAAAAGCATAATTGGATTGTTCATAACATAAAGGATAAATGCTTCATGGGATGGACATTCTATTTTCATGATCTGATTATTACACATCGCATGTCTTTATCAAAATATCTCATGTACTCCATAAATATATACAACTACTGTGCACTCACAAAATTAAAATAAAAAGCTTTTTATTATGGATTTTATATTATTAAACTCAAAAATAAAATATAACTTAGATGAGACTAAATGTGTCACAATAACTTATGTGTTTACCCTCTATCCTCCTGTCTTAAACTTGATCTTCACCAGTTGCTACTTGAGGATGATTTGTTTTATTTTGTATTTTGCAAAGCATAGCCTATTTTTAAAATTTTGATTCTGTTCAGTTTAGTAGTAAATTTCCTTCCCTTATTACTTAGCTCATAACATCAATTGTTTTCATTGATGTTTTTTCACTAAAGACCTTAAGTTAATATGTCCATATCTCCTTTATCTCTAAAAGTTTCCAGCTCAAACTTTTATTAGCTTTTGTTTTTCACAAAGAAATAAGTATTATTATTGTTTCTATCCTTTTATTCTCATTAATAATAATAGTATATTGCTAAATGCAGTGGCTCACACCTGTAATTCCAGGTACATGAAAAGCTGAAATGAAAGGAACACTTGATCCTGGGAGTTTAAGACCAGCCTAGGCAACATAAGACCCTGTCTCAAAAAATAAAATAAAAAGAAATAGTATGATTCAAAGATGCAAGAACAAGTTCAAATCTCCCCTCTCCGTGAAGACTTTGTTAAAATAGTAGAGAACCAGAACTATCTGCCCTCACATAGCTTGCTATGTTAATAAGTCTTTATTATTCCTTGTTTTCTTTAGTATAATTTTACTGCTCCAAGAGACTTTTGACCAAGAAAATAACTTGAAATATTTATAGGAATTTTCTGAAAAACTCAGCAACTCTTTAATAGGAAGAATCAGCAGACCTCCCAAAGCTATTTACCTCTTGGCCTCAGAAGTTTGCTTTGTTCTCCCAAATCATAATCTGTTAAATTATACTTCCCAAACCTAACCACCTCTCACAATAAAATGCTTACCTTAAATCAGACTTCCAGGCCGGGCGCGGTGGCTCAAGCCTGTAATCCCAGCACTTTGGGAGGCCGAGACGGGTGGATCACGAGGTCAGGAGATCGAGACCATCCTGGCTAACATGGTGAAACCCCGTCTCTACTAAAAATACAAAAACTAGCCGGGCGAGGTGGCGGGCGCCTGTAGTCCCAGCTACTCGGGAGGCTGAGGCAGGAGAATGGCGTAAACCTGGGAGACAGAGCTTGCAGTGAGCTGAGATCCGGCCACTGCACTCCAGTCCGGGCGACAGAGCGAGACTCCGCCTCAAAAAAAAAAAAAAAAATCAGACTTCAAAACATGAATAATTTCTGGAGCGCTAATGTTTCCTATGGTGACTATAGTTAAGAATACTGTCTTATATATTTGAAATTTGCTAAGAGGGTAGATCTAAGTGGTCTTATTGCATTAAAAAAAGAAATAAAGATCCAACTGGGGGCGGAGCAAGATGGCCGAATAGGAACAGCTCCAGTCTCCAACTCCCAGCACGAGCGACACAGAAGACCGGTGATTTCTGCATTTTCAACCGAGGTACTGGGGTCATCTCACAGGGGAGTGCCGGACAATCGGTGCTGGTCAGCTGCTGCAGCCGGACCAGCGAGAGCTGAAGCAGGGTGAGGCATCGCCTCACCTGGAAGCGCAAGGGGGAAGGGAATCCCTTTTCCTAGCCAGGGGAACTGAGACACATAACACCTGGAAAATTGGGTAACTCCCACCCCAATACTGCGCTTTAAGCAAACAGGCACACCAGGAGAATATATCCCACACCTGGCCGGGAGGGTCCCACGCCCACAGAGCCTCCCTCATTGCTAACACAGCAGTCTGCGGAGATCTATCGGCAAGTCAGCAGCTAGGCTGGGGGAGGGGCGCCCGCCATTGCTGAGGCTTAAATAGGTAAACAAAGCCCCTGGGAAGCTCGAACTGGGTGGAGCTCATAGCAGCTCAAGGAAGCCTGCCTGTCTCTGTAGACTCCATCTCTGGGGACAGCACACAGCTGAAGACCTACAGGGGAAGCAGCGGGGGCCTGAGCAGACGCGAACGACTCTGTCTGACAGCTTTGGGGAGAGCCGTGGGCGGAGGTTGAGATCTGAGAACAGACAGACTGCCTGCTCAGGTGGGTCCCTGACCCCTGAGTAGCCTAGATGGGAGACATCCCGCACTAGGGGCAGTCTGACACTCCACACCTCACAGGGAGGAGTACACCCCTGAGAGCAAGCTTCCAAAGGAAGAATCAGACAGGTACACTCGCTGTTCAGCAATATTCTATCTTCTGCAACCTCTGCTGCTGATACCCAGGCAAACATGGTCGGGAGTGGACCTCAAGCAATCTCCCACAGACCTATAGCTGAGGGTCCTGACTGTCAGAAGGAAAACTATCAAACAGGAAGGACACCTATACCAAAACCCCATCAGTATGTCACCATCATCAAAGACCAGAGGCAGATAAAACCACAAAGATGGGGAAAAAGCAGGGCAGAAAAGCTGGAAATTCAAAAAATAAGAGCGCATCACCCCCTGCAACGGAGCGCAGCCCATCATCAGCAATGGATCAAAGCTGGTCAGAGAATGACTTTGACGAGATGAGAGAAGAAGGCTTCAGTCCATCAAACCTCTCAGAGCTAAAGGAGGAATTACGTACCCAGTGCAAAGAAACTAAAAATCTTGAAAAAAAAGTGGAAGAATTGACAGCTAGAGTAATTAATGCAGAGAAGGTCATAAATGAAATGACAGAGATGAAAACCATGACACAAGAAATACGTGACAAATGCACAAGCTTCAGTAACCGACTCGATCAACTGGAAGAAAGAGTATCAGCGATTGAGGATCAAATGAATGAAATGAAGCGAGAAGAGAAACCAAAAGAAAAAAGAAGAAAAAGAAATGAACAAAGCCTGCAAGAAGTATGGGATTATGCAAAAAGACCAAATCTACGTCTGATTGGGATGCCTGAAAGTGAGGGGGAAAATGGAACCAACTTGGAAAACACTCTTCAGGATATCATCCAGGAGAACTTCCCCAACCTAGTAGGGCAGGCCAACATTCAAATTCAGGAAATTCAGAGAACGCCACAAAGATACTCCTCGAGAAGAGCAACTCCAAGACACATAATTGCCAGATTCACCAAAGTTGAAATGAAGGAAAAAATCTTAAGGGCAGCCAGAGAGAAAGGTCGGGTTACCCACAAAGGGAAGCCCATCAGACTAACAGCAGATCTCTCGGCAGAAACTCTACAAGCCAGAAGAGAGTGGGGGCCAATATTCAACGTTCTTAAAGAAAAGAATTTTAAACCCAGAATTTCATATCCAGCCAAACTAAGTTTCATCAGTGAAGGAGAAATAAAATCCCTTACAGATAAGCAAATGCTTAGAGATTTTGTCACCACCAGGCTGCCTTACAAGAGACCCTGAAGGAAGCCCTAAACATGGAAAGGAACAACCGGTACCAGCCATTGCAAAAACATGCCAAAATGTAAAGACCATCGAGGCTAGGAAGAAACTGCATCAACTAACGAGCAAAATAACCAGTTAATATCATAATGACAGGATCAAGTTCACACATAACAATATTAACCTTAAATGTAAATGGACTAAATGCTCCAATTAAAAGACACAGACTGGCAAACTGGATAAAGAGTCAAGACCCATCAGTCTGCTGTATTCAGGAGACCCATCTCACATGCAGAGACATACGTAGGCTCAAAATAAAGGGATGGAGGAAGATCTACCAAGCAAAGGAGAACAAAAAAAAGCAGGGGTTGCAATCCTAGTCTCTGATAAAACAGACTTTAAACCATCAAAGATCAAAAGAGACAAAGAAGGCCATTACATAATGGTAAAGGGATCAATTCAACTGGAAGAGCTAACTATCCTAAATATATATGCACCCAATACAGGAGCACCCAGATTCATCAAGCAAGTCCTTAGAGACTTACAAAGAGACTTAGACTCCCATACAATAATAATGGGAGACTTCAACACTCCACTGTCAACATTAGACAGATCAACGAGACAGAAAGTTAACAAGGATATCCAGGAATTGAACTCATCTCTGCAACAAGCGGACCTAATAGACATCTATAGAACTCTCCACCCCAAATCAACAGAATATACATTCTTCTCAGCACCACATCACACTTATTCTAAAATTGACCACATAATTGGAAGTAAAGCACTCCTCAGCAAATATAAAAGAACAGAAATTATAACAAACTGCCTCTCAGACCACAGTGCAATCAAACTAGAACTCAGGACTAAGAAACTCAATCAAAACCACTCAACTACATGGAAACTGAAAAACCTGCTCCTGAATGCTACTGGGTACATAATGAAATGAAAGCAGAAATAAAGATGTTCTTTGAAACCAATGAGAACAAAGATACAACATACCAGAATCTCTGGGACACATTTAAAGCAGTGTGTAGAGGGAAATTATAGCACTAAATGCCCACAAGAGAAAGCAGGAGAGATCTAAAATTGACACTCTAACATCACAATTAAAAGAACTAGAGAGGCAAGAGCAAACACATTCAAAAGCTAGCAGAAGGCAAGAAATAACTAAGATCAGAGCAGAACTGAAGGAGATAGAGACACAAAAAACCCTCCAAAAAATCAATGAATTCAGGAGTTGGTTTTTTGAAAAGATCAACAAAATTGACAGACCGCTAGCAAGACTAATAAAGAAGAAAAGAGAGAGGAATCAAATAGACGCAATAAAAAATGATAAAGGGGATATCACCACCGACCCCACAGAAACACAAACAACCATCAGAGAATACTATAAACACCTCTACGCAAATCAACTAGAAAATCTAGAAGAAATGGATAATTTCCTGGACACTCTCCCAAGACTAAATCAGGAAGAAGTTGAATCCCTGAATAGACCAATAGCAGGCTCTGAAATTGAGGCAACAATTAATAGCCTACCCACCAAAAAAAGTCCAGGACCAGATGGATTCACCAGAGGTACAAGGAGGAGCTGGTACCATTCCTTCTGAAACTATTCCAATCAATAGAAAAAGAGGGAATCCTCCCTAACTCATTTTATGAGGCCAACATCATCCTGATACCAAAGCCTGGCAGAGACACAACAAAAAAGAGAATTTTAGACCAATATCCCTGATGAACATCGATGCAAAAATCCTCAATAAAATACTGGCAAAACGGATTCAGCAGCACATCAAAAAGCTTATCCACCATGATCAAGTGGGCTTCATCCTGGGATGCAAGGCTGGTTCAACATTCGCGAATCAATAAACGGAATCCAGCATATAAACAGAACCAAAGACAAGAACCACATGATTATCTCAACAGATGCAGAAAAGGCTTTTGACAAAATTCAACAGCCCTTCATGCTAAAAACGCTCAATAAATTCGGTATTGATGGAACATACCTCAATATAATAAGAGCCATTTATGACAAACCCACAGCTAATATCATACTGTATGGGCAAAAACTGGAAAAATTCCCTTTGAAAACTGGCACAAGACAGGGATGCTCTCTCTCACCACTCCTATTCAACATAGTGTTGGAAGTTCTGGCTAGGGCAATCAGGAAAGAGAAAGAAATCAAGGCTATCCAGTTAGGAAAAGAAGAAGTCAAATTGTCCCTGTTTGCAGATGACATGATTGTATATTTAGAAAACCCCATCGTCTCGGCCCAAAATCTCCTTAAGCTGATAAGCAACTTCAGCAAAGTCTCAGGATACAAAATTAATGTACAAAAATCACAAGCATTCTTATACACCAGTAACAGACAAGCAGAGAGCCAAATCAGGAATGAACTTCCATTCACAATTGCTTCAAAGAGAATAAAATACCTAGGAATCCAACTTACAAGGGATGTAAAGGACCTCTTCAAGGAGAACTACAAACCACTGCTCAGTGAAATAAAAGAGGACACAAACAAATGGAAGAACATACCATGCTCATGGATAGGAAGAATCAATATCGTGAAAATGGCCATACTGCCCAAGGTTATTTATAGATTCAATGCCATCCCCATCAAGCTACCAATGACTTTCTTCACAGAATTGGAAAAAACTGCTTTAATGTTCATATGGAACCAAAAAAGAGCCCGCATTGCCAAGACAATCCTAAGTCAAAAGGACAAAGCTGGAGGCGACACGCTACCTGACTTCAAACTATACTACAAGGCTACAGTAACCAAAACAGCACGGTACTGGTACCAAAACAGAGATATAGACCAATGGAACAGAACAGAGTCCTCAGAAATAATACCACACACCTACACCCATCTGATCTTTGACAAACCTGAGAGAAACAAGAAATGGGGAAAGGATTCCCTATTTAATAAATGGTGCTGGGAAAATTGGCTAGCCATAAGTAGAAAGCTGAAACTGGATCCTTTCCTTACTCCTTATACGAAGATTAATTCAAGATGGATTAGAGACTTAAATGTTAGACCTAATACCATAAAAACCCTAGAAGAAAATCTAGGTAGTACCATTCAGGACATAGGCATGGGCAAGGACTTCATGTCTAAAACACCAAAAGCAACGGCAGCAAAAGCCAAAATTGACAAATGGGATCTAATTAAACTAAAGAGCTTCTGCATAGCAAAAGAAACTACCATCAGAGTGAACAGGCAACCTACAGAATGGGAGAAAATTTTTGCAACCTACTCATCTGACAAAGGGCTAATATCCAGAATCTGCAAAGAACTCAAACAAATATACAAGAAGAAAACAAACCCCATCAAAAAGTGGGCAAAGGATATGAACAGACATTTCTCAAAAGAAGACATTCATACAGCCAACAGACACATGAAGAAATGCTCATCATCACTTGCCATCAGAGAAATGCAAATCACAACCACAACGAGATACCATCTCACACCAGTTAGAATGGCAATCATTAAGAAGTCAGGAAAGAACAGGTGTTGGAGAGGATGTGGAGAAATAGGAACACTTTTACACTGTTGGTGGGATTGTAAACTAGTTCCACCATTATGGAAAACAGTATGGCAATTCCTCAAGGATCTAGAATTAAATGTTCCATATGACCCAGCCATCCCACTACTGGGTATATACCCAAAGGATTATAAATTATTCTACTACAAAGACACATGCACACGTATGTTTATTGCGGCACTATTCACAATAGCAAAGGCTTGGAATCAACCCAAATGTCCATCTGTGACAGACTGGATTAAGAAAATGTGGCACATATACACCATGGAATACTATGCAGCCATAAAAAAGGATGAGTTTGCGTCCTTTGTAGGGACATGGATGCATCTGGAAACCATCATTCTTAGCAAACTATCACAAGAAGAGAAAACCAAACACCGCATGTTCTCACTCATAGGTGGGAACTGAACAATGAGATCACTTGGACTCGGGAAGTGGAACACCACACACTGGGGCCTATCATGGGGAGGGGGCAGGAGGGAGGGATTGCATTGGGGAGTTATACATGATATAAATGATGAATTGATGGGTGCTGACGAGTTGAGGGGTGCAGCACACCAACATGGCATAAGTATACATATGTAACAAACCTGCACATTATGCACATGTACCCTAGAACTTAAAGTGTAATAAAAAAATAAAATAAAATAAAATAAAATAAAATAAAATAAAAAAGAAATAAAGTTCAGTAAATATGTCAGTGGGTGGATACCTTAATTAGTATATTGTGGTGATCATTTTGTAATGTATATGTCGAAACATCAAATAGTGTTCCTTAAACATATGCAATTTATATATGTTAATTATAAGTGAATAAAACTGAAAAAACTCAATAAATCTCACCTTGTCTTTTCCCTTTGGAAGCACTATAAAACTTCTGCTGAGGTGCTGAGGCAGTATTACCTCTCACTAATGTAAGCAATAAATTATGCCATCTTATTTATATGCAGTACCAGTGATACCTGGAAAGCAAGCATTCCTAACAGATTTGGGGCAGTCTTCAATTCTAAAGTTCAAAATTTAGAAAAAAATATATATTAGAGATATGAAATAATTAATATAGAAACACACTGAAGTAAATGGATATATAAATAAATATAAGTAGAAATGAAATTTATTTGTATTAATTCATACCAGGTTACTCATTGATTTTAAAGCGCTTTTCATAGTAACTGACAGATTCTTTGAAATCAGATATTTATTTGTAAGCTTCAAATCATCTCTGCAATAATCTGCCTCAAATATCAATGCAAGCTATGCTTATGGCAAAGATTTTCTACTGCCACTTATTTAAAATGTGAAGAAAAGCCAGATGCCAGTTGGTATTTTCACTTCACTAAAGTTGAAGGTGGAGGGAAGTAGAGAAGGAAATAAGAAAAAGCTGTGAATATTCTGAACATAATAATATTAATTCTTATCGCATTCTGCCGCAAAGATTTCTGAAAGAGTGGGAGTGAGAAAAGCCAAACACTGCTCATAATCATGTGAATTCAGCACGCCTAGACTTTATGAAATTAGCAGTATTCCCCAATGTTATGTAAGATCTAAAGAACTCACACATCAAGAAATTAAGCATAAGAAACAATGCAAACACAAAGAGAATTAAAATAAACTACTAAACAATACAGCAAATGTTACAGAAATTCTGCCTAACATAGTCTAGACTGTGACAGCCTTGAACCAGTATTTTAATGATCTCCCTAAACAGAAGAGCTTGTTATCAAAGCAGCTAATTATAATCAGAAGAATAAATTCCATAAAAATGTATTAAACATGCAGTTCACATTTCTGACAAATTTGAAGTGATTTTTCAGAAGCAGTGGAGAGAATGTAAAAGCCAGCTGCTTAGATTTTTTTGTTGTTGGTAACAGCTTTACTGAGATATAATTCATATATTTAACATCTACAATTTGATTTGTATTATATTCATAGAGTTGTGTAACCATCACCACAAACAATTTAAAAATATTTGTATCACACTAAAAAGAAACCTTTTATATTTTAGCCATAATCTCGCATCTCCAGTCCTCAGTCCAAAGCAACCACTAATCTACACTCTGTCATTATAGATTTGTGTATTCTGGATGTTTCCTGTAAGTGCAAGCATAAAATATATTTGCTTATACTGGCTTATTTCCTTTAGCAGGTTTTCAAAGTTTAACCACGTTGTTGCATGGTTCAGTACTTCATTCATTTATATCTGAATAATAGTTCATTGTGTGGCTATATCACATTTTGTTTAACAAAAAAATCTACCATATCAGTTGGTAGTATTCTGGATATTTTCTACTTTTTGGTTTATGAATACTATTTCTGAATACTATTCCTATGAACATTCATATACAATATTTGCATCTGCATATGTTTTTAAGTTGTATTTTTATGTTTTACTGTTTATTAAAATATAATATGCACACATAAAAGTTTTATAAGTGCGGAGCCCTGTGCATTTTCACAAACAAAGCACCCAGATTAAGAAACAGCAGTAAGTGCACCCTAAACACTTCCCTTTAGCTCTCTTCTGGTCATACTCCCCTATTCTCACTTCTGACAGCATGGCTTAGTTTTGTCTATTCCGGCTTTTTTTTGTTTTGTTTTGTTTTTGGAGATGGAGTTTCGCTCCTGTTGCCCAGGCTGGAGTGCAATGGCGCTATCTCTGCTCACCCCAACCTCTGCCTCCTGGGCACAAGCAACCCTTGTGCCTCAGTCTCCTGAGCAGCTGGGATCAAAAGGCATGCACCACCATGCCTGGCTAATTTTGAATTTTTAATAGACCCTGGGTTTCTCCATCTTGGTCAGGTTGGTCTTCAACTCCCAACCTCAGGTAATCCACCCACCTCAGCCTCCCAAAGTGCTGGGCAGGCTTGAGCCATCGTGCTTGGCCTGTTCCTGTTTGTTATTTTTTTTTTTTTTTAATGGAAATGAGATAATATTGTATGTAGTCTTTTTCAGGCTTCTTCATTAAGCTTGGAAAACTAATCTATATTTTTACATTTTGTAGTTTGTTCAATTTTATTGTATAAGCATCGCTTCTCTGAGTGTAACATAGAGACTCCTAGGGTTCCTAAAACACAAAGTCTAAACCATTTTCATAGTAACACTAAATATTATTATTTCCCTTTTTACTCTTAATCGGTCATAAGCGTACAGAGGAGTTTTTCAGGGGTTATGTTAAGTGATGGTGCTCATGTGTTCCTGTTTTTCAAAACTTCTCAATTTCTTCTGATCATGGTGATATATTCTTGTACAGTTGAATTTAGTTTGCTCGTGTTTTGTTGATAATTTTTACATCTATGTTTATTAGGGATATTGGTTCCTCCTTTTTTTTTTTCTTGTAGTGTTTTTATCTGGCTTTGGTAACAGAGTAATGCTGGCAGCAGTATACTTTTTTTTTTTTTTTTTTCTTCAGAAGGTGTCTCGGGCTCTGTCGCCCAGGCTGGAGTGCAGTGGCTCCATCTCAGCTCACTGCTAGTTCCGACTTCTGGGTTCACGCCATTCTCTTACCTCAGCCTCCCAAGTAGGTGGGACTACAGGTGCCTACTGGCAATATACTCTTTTCTTTAACTTTTTTTTTTTTAATAGCTTAAGAATGATTAGTTTTCATTAGTTTTAAAAAATGTCAGGTAGAATTCTGCAGTGAAGACTTTAGTTCCTGGGCTTTTCTTTGACGGGATAATTTTATTGCCAAGTCTCTTTAAGTTTTCTATTTCTTCATAATTCAGTCTTGGTACATTCCATGAGTCTAGCAATTTATTCATCTGTTCTAAGTTATCCAATTTTTTAGCATATAATTGTTTAGTCTCTTATGATTCTTTGTTTCTGTGGTGTGAGTTATTTCTTCTTCTTTTCTATTTTATTCATTTGAATTTTCTTTTTTTTTTTACTCTAGCAAAATGTTTCTCAATTTTGTTTATCATTTTTAAAAACTCAATTTTGTTCATCTTTTTAGTATTTTTCCAGGCTCTATTTCATTTATTCCGCTCTGATCTTTTTTATTTCCTATT
The DNA here is from genome assembly GCF_009764315.1 of Trachypithecus francoisi. NCBI lineage: Eukaryota > Metazoa > Chordata > Mammalia > Primates > Cercopithecidae > Trachypithecus > Trachypithecus francoisi. The sequence goes on from NW_022681462.1 coordinate 33,562,218, forward strand.
CTCTATTAACTCTGGGCTTTGTTTGTTCCTCTTTTTCTATTTCCTTTAGGTGAAATGTTTGATAGTTTACTTAAGATGTATCTATTTTTTTCTTTTTGAATATAGGTACTCATTGCTATTAAACTCCTTTTTAAAACAGCTTTCCTGCATCCAATATATGTTGGCATGCTGTGTCTATTTTTAATTCTTTCAGGATATTTTTAAAATTTTCACTTTAATTCCTTTTTTGATTTATTGATGGCTCAGGAGCATGTTGTTTAATTTCCACATATTTGTGAATTTTTTGGAGCTCCTCATGTTCTTCATTTCTATATTTATACCACTGCAGTCACACAACATACTTGATATAATTTAAATTATCTTAGATTTGATAAGACTTGTTTTATGGCCTCATGTATTATCTATCCTGGATACTGTTTCATGTGTACTTGAGAACAAGGTATTTTTTGCTGCTGTTAGATATTTCTTACAAGTCTCTTGATTCCATTTGTACTATAGTTCATGTCCAGTGTTAAAGTTTCTACTGAGCTTCAACTCAAAGGAAATTTCACCAGGGTGTAACCTAATCACTATCAAAAATTAAAGAGAAAAAGATAATTTTGAAAACAACAAGTGAAAAGAGGTTTATATTTGCTTTGTTTATTCAGGTGCTGTGATGTGGGCGTGTATGTAAGGCTGAGTATCACTTCTCTGAAAAGCTTTGGATTATAGTGTCTTGGATTTAAAATTTCAGGGGGGATTTTAGAATATTCACTGTATACTTAACCACTGAGCATTCCTAATCCAAAAATCTAAAATCTAAAATGCTCCAGTGAGTATTTCCTTTGATGGTCATGGTGGTAGTCATAAAGTTTCAAATTTAGAATCATTCAAAATTTTAGATTGTCAAGGTAGGATGTTTATTCTGTATTTCCAGTTGCTGTATCTGATAGATGGCTTGATAATTTTGTCATTGTGTAACAACCTGTTTTGTCTTTAATAGTTTTGACTTAATTTCTGTTTTATTTGCTATAATGTGGTTCCCCTACAAATTTTTTTGTTTTCTTTTGCTTGGAATATCTTTTTCTATCCCTTCAATTACTACTTTTATAATTTAAATAATGGATACATGATAGATATACATATTTTCATGATACATGTGACTATGTATTTATTTACTTATTTATTTTGGAATCTTGCCCTGTTGCCCAGGCTGGAGTGCAGTGGTGCAATCTTGGCATCCCAGGTTCAAACAATTCTCCTGCCTCAGCCTCCTGAGTAGCTGAGATTACAAGCACCTGCTACCATGCCTGGCTAATTTTTGTATTTTTAGAAGAGATGGAGTTTCACCATGTTGGCCAGGCCAGTCTCAAACTCCTGAGCTCAAGTGATCTGCCCACCTCGGCCTCCCAAAGTCCTAAGATTATAGGTGTGAGCCATTGTGCATAGCCCCATGTGATAATTTAATACATACCTATAATTTGTAAGATCAAATAATTGTAATTTCATCCCTTCATTTTCAATTTCTGTGTGTCCTTGAAGGTAAGGGAGTCTCTTGTCAGCAGCATATACTTGGATCTTTTAAAATTCATTCAGCTATTCAGTGTCTTTAAAGTGGAGAATTTACTCTACTTACATTAAAGGTAATTATTGATACGTAGTGATTTACTAGTGAAATGTTAATTGTTTTATGATCATTTTGCATATATTTTCCTTTGCTTTTTCTCTCTTACTGTCTTCCTTTGTGATTAGATGATTTTTCTGTAGTGAAGTACTTTGATTTTTTATTTTTATATTTTCTTTATTTACTACAGGATATTACTTTGTGGTTACCATGAGGCTTACATAAAACATCATATAATAAAAACACACTTCTTCATGCTGATAAGAACTTATATTTGTTTGCCTACAAAAATTCTACACTTTTACTTTCCCCCTACATTTTACATGTTTGATGTCACAAATTACATATTTTATATGATCCTTAACAAATTATTATGGCTATGATTATTTATAATCATATTTATTTCTTCCTATTAAAGATGTAAATGATTTACACACCACCACTACTGTTGCACTGTGTTCTGAGTTTTTCTATGTACTGCCTTCCTTCAGTTAGTTTTCTGCCTTTACATATTTTCATGTTACTAATTAGCATCCTTGTTCTTCCAGCTTGAAGAATTTTCTTTAGCATTTTTTTTAAAACAAGTCTGGTTATGATAAACTTTCTTAGGTTTTGTTTCTCTAGGAAAAAATCTTCATATTTCCTTACTTTTGAAGTAAAACTTTGCTACACCAATTATCTTTAGTTAGAAGTTTCGTGTTATTTTCTTACAAAACTTTGAAAATGTAATCTCATTCTCTTCTGGCCTGCAAAGTTTCTGCAAAGAAACACACCAATGCCTCATAAGGATTTCCTGGTTTGTGAGGAAACATTTTTCATTTGTTGCTTTCCAGATTCCCTACTCTTTGACTTTCAATAGTAATTACATTATATCTTGTGAACTATTTTTGGTTGTAGCTCATTAGACACCTTGAAACTTTATATACCTAAATGTTTGTATTTTTCCTTATATTTAGAATGTTTTACATCATTTTTTCTTTAAGCTATTGTTCATTTCTCTCTTTCTTGTCTTTACTTCTATATTGCAACAGTTAGCTCTCTTGGTGCTGTTTCACAAATCCTGAGGGATCTCTTTATTCTCTTTCATTATTTTCTTTTTTCTCTTTTGAAGACATGTTTTCAAATGACCTCTCTCTGAGTTTATAGATTATTCTTCTGCTTGATGAATTATTTGGTTGACAGTGTCGAGTGCAGGTTTCATTGCACTTAATATATTCTCCTACTCTTGAATTCTTGCTTGCTTCTTTTTTATTATTTCCGTTTTTTTGTTGAACTTTTAATTTTATTCATTTATTGTTTTCCTAATATGTTAAATTGTCTGTGTTCACTTTTTGGTCACTGAGCTTCTGTCAAACAATTATATTGAATTCTTTGTCAGGAAGTTTATACATCCCAATTTCTTTGTGGTTTGTCACTAGAAAACTATTGTGATCCTTTGTTGATAATATTTGTCCTTGGTTTTTCATATTTCTCTCTCTCTCTCTCTCTCTCTGTGTGTGTGTGTGTGTGTGTGTGTGTGTGTGTGTTTTATTTTTTAACTTCTATTTTAGGTTTAAGGGTACATGTGCAGGTTTGTTATATAGGTAAATTAAATATCACAGGGGTTTGGTATACAGATTATTTTATCACCCAGGTAAGAGGCATAGTACCCAATAGGTAGTTTTTCCATCCTCATCCTTCTCCCACCTTCCACTCTCATGTAGACCCCAGTGTTTGCTATTTCCTTCTTTGTGACCATATGTACTCAATGTTTAGCTCCCATTTACAAGTGACAACAGGTAATATTTGGCTTTCTGTTTCTGTGTTAGTTCAGTTAGGATAATGGCCTCCAGCTCCATCTGTGTTGGTGCAAAGAACATGATTTCATTCGTTTCAAATTGTTGTAGGTATGCAGCCTTATTTCTTAGCTCTCTATTTTGTTTTATTGGTCTGTGTGTCTGTATGTGTACCAGTACCATGCTTTTTTGGTTACTGTAGCCTTGAAGTCAGGTAATGTGATGCCTCCAGCTTTTTTTACTTTTGCTTAGGAATTCCTTGGTTATTAGGCCTATTTTTTAGTTCCAGATATATGTAACTGGTAGTTTGATAGGAATAGAATCTTTTTGTCTTTGTGTTGCTATCTGTGCATTTTATGCAGCAGTTAGCACTTCTTGACTTTATAGATTGGTTCCACTGAAGGAAGACCCTCACCTACAGGTGTGTGTGAGGATGCTGTCTGATAGTGTGTGACAATTCTTGGCATAGTGTTGATGCAGTTGCATAGTCTCTGTACAGGTCTGTATACTGCTGTCAGTAGCAGCAAAGATTTCAGGGGTCCTCAGTGGCCCTGGCTATGGGCATCTGCAGCAGTGTTAAGAGCTATCAGAGTCTTCAGTGGTGCAGTCAACTGTGATCATGTTGATCTCTCTTTCCCCCATGGAGGAATTAATGACTGAGAAGATCTCTCTTGGTCCAATATTATGTTCACAGGTGCGCTCACAGTAACAGTGGCACTACTCTCTTACGTACACTCTCATGGAGTGGTCACTGAGCCATGGTTTGGAGTAGGCACACATTCAGGGGCCATAAATCCAGGGCCTGGCACAGTGGTGGCACTGCTGTGTCACAGATGCCCCCACTGCTACACTGGCGAAGGTGTTTATGACATGGGCACTTGTGAAGTGGCTGTGGAGTTAAGATCCAGAGCAAATGTCCATAAGATAGAATAACTGCTGTTCTGGGGATAGGGTGCAGATAAATCTGCTTCATTAGTGCCTCCAGTGGAGGCAGGGACATACATGGTACATATCAGAAACCTGGGTCTGGAGCTCAAGAACATATTGAGTAGCAGGAGTTCCAGGGTTCCAACAGGGACTAGCTTACCATGATAGCAGCTCATACGTGGGAGACATATACTCTCGTAGAGTGGCAGTGGAGCTAGTGTGTGACACAGGTGCCTGAATAGTGACCACAGTTTTAGGGCCTAGAGAAGGGCTAGGCCACATCACTGGTGGCTCTGGTGCTTGACATGCTGTTGCACATGCTTTGGCAATGACGCCAGTGTCTGCAGTGGCACTGCAGTGACTCCTTCTTGGGATAGAGCACAGAACTATTTTCAGTTCCTGGAAGATTGTGGCAATAATGTCTGTGGATTACATAAATGTGAAAGCTGCCAATGTCCTCTGCGAAGCAGGCCACTGGGGACAAGGCATGTGGCAAATAATGATATCTTTTGACCTTCTTTATACATAGGCATCTACAGATGTCTCAGGTATCTCACCAGTGAACCTTTCTCTGTAGTTATTCTCCATTTTATGTCTTTATTGTGTTGTTGGACACTCTTAATTAAACCCTTACACCCCCCTACAAAGATATTTCTATTCATTAATAGCTGTCTAAATTTGTGGGGGGGGGGGTGTGCAGGGGTATGTGTACCTTCTTAGTAGATACCACCTGTGTTAGTCATTTCTGCTATGACAAGATATCACAGACTATGTTGTTTAAGCAACAAACATTTATTTCTTCCTTTTCTGGAGTCCGGAATTCCAAGATCAAGGTGCCAGCAGTGTTAAGGCAATATTTTTAGTTTGCCAACAATTTCCTTTCCTTGTAGCCTCACATAGCCAAGATAGAAGTGATCTCTCTCATATTTTTCTTATCAGATACTAATCTCATTCTCAAAGACTCTTCCCTCATGATCTAATCATCTCTGAAAGGTATCACCTTTTAATGTCATCACACTGGTAATCAATATTTTTATATATGAATTTTTAGGGGTGGAACAAAAATATTACACCTAGGACATCACTAGCTTCACAAATAAATAAATACATAAAAATATATCTCTACCTTGTTCAAATAATTTACAATACAAGCATAATTTTCATTAAAAGGCACAATGGATACCTCCATGACTCATGAAGAAGAAAAGGTAAATATTTTCACGCTAAAGGCATTCAATGGAACAGACATGAGGGGATGATTATACATCCAGGAAGTGAATGTGTCTTTTCTATGCACAAAATAAATATATTTAGCTGTCCAATATTATTTAAAGGAGTCTACATGAATTATCAATATATTTTTATTGTTGGGATCAAATGGCATTAAAAACATAGCAGATAAACAACCTGGAAACAAGAGAAAATAAGCACAGAGAATAAAATAAGAGGGATTTGTTATAGAAAGACTGTTGAATGTTAGCTTTGTTGTTTATGGTTGGTGAAAAAACTTGAGGCACATACAATTAATTGAGAATATCTAAATACTTAATCTTGTATTAACAAACTAAAGTGTCATGAAAATTCATTGAGATCGTTTGTGAGCTAGAATAGCCAGTGTGAGTTTAACGAGTAAGAAGTCAGGCTGGGACGTATGCCAAATAATTATTAATTATAGGTGAGGATGAATTTGTTCACTCTGAAGAACACTGTGATTAAAATAGTTGTCGGAGAAACAGGTTGCACGGTTTGATTTTCTAGTAGTAAGACTGCTGTGGAAGGAATGCTTTGCTTTCCAAGCATTATCCTCTATTGTGGTTAGATTTTTCTTGTCTGAAGAGAAACAAGTTTACAAAGACTTAAAATAAATTGAATATCGTGCTGCTTTTGACAATTCACCCAGCAGATTTACTGAACTACTATATATCATGTCCTGCCAAATATAAATTATTTTTTATCTGCTACGTGGAAATTTTACATAAGCATTCTTTCCAATCCCCACTTATCTTTTCTTCCTTCTACTGCCACTTTTGTCTTATATATTCATGCTTTTGAAAGAGGATGAACAAAAATGTCAAAAGAGGCACACACACAAAAAAAATCAGAAAAATAAGTAATCTACTTAGGGCAAATGGTGAAGACTGAGGATGTACATATAAATAGCAGGAACAAAATATGAATAAAGAGAATATATCCACATTGGGATAAAAATGCAACATCTGACTCTAAATTTTCATGCCATGAAACAAAAATGATATAGCATTTTATTCTCTCTAAAATGTCTAAAAATAAATTAGCTATATGCCATTCAGCTTACCCTTTCTTAATATCATCATCATTTTCCAGAAATTATCCCATTATTTAGTTATTTTTCTGGAATGTATAATATTCCAGAATAAGGATATCTATACATAGAAAAAAACTGTTAGGATCATTTTTGAAAGCTTTTAATGTCATATTATTTGAGTTCCATTAAGTTATAAAACTGTTATCAAAACACTCTTTTTTATAAATAGAAAGATGTGTCTAAGAAAAAAGTCTTGACCTGTTTCCTAATCTATAATCAAATTTTAGTAATGTAGTAGAATAAAGTGTTTTTATATTTTTAAAATAATTTTTTGAATTTTTCATTCAAATGAGAATGAAAAACCTGAAACTCATCTGAGAAAAACCTGAAACTTATATAAGAAAAACCTGAAACTTATCTGAGAAAACAGAAGTGATCTCCCTCTCAAAATGCATAATATTCTAAGATTATAGTAACTCATTTATAATTACTGATGTGTGGTGAATTTCCTTGGGAAAAGAAGAAACAGAATAGTACCTTTTATACACTAAATCTTTTAAGGCATTTAAACATGGATTTATTGATATTTTCTAATATTAAAAATTGTAAATTCTGGTGAAATTACTAAATCTTTTTGTAAACCAGTGGACTCTATGGTTCAGCTCAAACAAAAATCTTTTTTCTTTCATTTACATATGTGTGACACATTGAAATACATACAGAAAGTATAGGGCCACATTAAAGAGAAACAGCAAATAGATATAAATAGCTCTGCCCATCGCTGACATGTTTATATGACACATCTATCCAGTAGATATTTTGAGTGGCTAGAAGCAAAAGTCATCTCCAGTCAATGTGCCAAGCATGAAAAGGTAATTAGAAATATATCCCCCTATTAAAAAAATAAAACCCTTGCCAGTTGGAGCTTGATTTTATTGATGTTCTCTACTTTTTACTGAAAATTCATATAACACCTACTTTATTACCTATTGAATTATTTTGGTTTTCATTGATAAGGTTTATAATAATGTAGGACACTTGAAAATTTACAAGTAACTATTTCTTTTTTTTTTTTTTTTTTTTTTTTTTGAGACGGAGTCTTGCTCTGCCACCCAGGCTGGAGTGCAGTGGCCGGATCTCAGCTCACTGCAAGCTCCGCCTCCTGGGTTTACGCCATTCTCCTGCCTCAGCCTCCCGAGTAGCTGGGACTACAGGCGCCCGCCTCGTCGCCCGGCTAGTTTTTTGTATTTTTAAGTAGAGACAGGGTTTCACCGTATTAGCCAGGATGGTCTCGATCTCCTGACCTCGTGATCCGCCCGTCTCGGCCTCCCAAAGTGCTGGGATTACAGGCTTGAGCCACCGCGCCCGGCCACAAGTAACTATTTCAAGCCAAAGATCCTCAAATGAATAGTAAAACAGTCTGTTTTTCTAAAGATCATGCAATAAATTGTTAAGGAAGAATATATAGCCACAATGTTTTGGGAACATGCAACCTGACAGAGAGACAGACAGAGTCAGAGAGAAAGAGAGTGAGAGAACAAAGCAAACACACATGAAAATATTCTAGCTTAAAATATGAGGACTTTTTAAACATATGCTGGAATTCTAATTTAATGTGATATTTCCAGAGTATTGATCAAAGGGATCTTACTTCAAGATTCTTACTGAAGGAAATGACTTAGTGACTTAAGACATTATATATGGAGTTTCAGATAATTCATTTATCTTCATACTATATATATATTTCCATGTGTTTAACGTTTAGCTTTTTACCATGAACATTGTCTTACTGGAGAAAACGTAGTTTCTCACATACTGATAAACTACTTTTAATATTGCAAAGCATTTTATGTCTAATATTTTATTCCTTATCACATTACATTGGTCATATTATTTAACCATTTGCAGAATTTCCTTCACCAAAGAGAACTCATAAAATATTCAAAGCACATTTTATGCCAGTAGAAAAAGGACACATATGCTCTAGGCCGGGCGCGGTGGCTCAAGCCTGTAATCCCAGCACTTTGGGAGGCCAAGACGGGTGGATCACGAGGTCAGGAGATTGAGACCATCCTGCCTAACACGGTGAAACCAAGCTTCTACTAAAAAATACAAAAAACTAGCCAGGCGAGGTGGTGGACGCCTGTAGTCCCAGCTACTCGGGAGGCTGAGGTAGGAAAATGGCGTAAACCCGGGAGGCAGAACTTGCAGTGAGCTGAGATCCGGCCACTGCACTCCAGCCTGGGCGACAGAGCGAGACTCCGTCTCAAAAAAAAAAAAAAAAAAGAAAGAGGACACATATGCTCTAATGAAAACAGTGTGCATTTTATTTAATATGCAATTAAATGGTGTGTATTTGTTACTTGCTGGGCCCTTTTCCAGTATCTTTCCAATAATAACTTACTTAATCTTTATGACAATCTAGTAATATTGGAAATGACTTAGTTTCTTTATTCCAGTTTCAGTGATGAGGGAAATAAATGCACCAAGAAACTAAATCATTTTTAACACAGTTAGTAGATAACTACTTGTGACGTTTCACCTGTATTTTAAATGCTGTTGAATGCAATAGCAAAACATTTGTCTAAATGTGCAGAATTTTATAGATATAAACAATCCTATATCAGCCAGTTCTTGTTACATAAGCACTTCAAAATTCAGTAGTTTTAAATACCAATCATTTAATCTAGCTTGTGAGTCTGTCAGTTGGCTGGGGGTTGATGGTCTTGGTAGGATTCTACCAAGATTTTCCGCTTTAAATATTGAGGTCTGGATAGAATTGTCATGTTGGACATACGCCTTGTTTAGTCTGTTCTGCATCACTATAAAGGAATACCCGGGGCTGGGGAATTTATAAACAACAAAGGTTTATTTGGCTCACGCTTATGCAGGCTGTACAGGAAGCATGATGCTGGCATCTTCTCAACTTCTGGTGAAGCCTCAGGAAGCTTTTACTCATGCCAGAAGGCAAAGCAGGAGCAGCACGTCATACGGCAAGTGAGTGAGAGAGAGAAAAAAGGGGGAGGTCCCAGACTCTTTTATACAACCAAGTCTCACAAGTGCTTACTAAGCAAAAGCTCATTTATCACCAACGGGATGGAAAACCATTCATGAGAAATCCACTCCCATGATCCAATCACCTCCCAGCAGGTCCCAATTCCAACATAGGATGACGTTTCAACATGAGATTTGGAGGGGACACACATCCAAACAGTATCAGTCTGTTCCACAAGTGTTCATTATTTTTAGATCCATAGTGTATGAAGCAGTGGCTAGAGGAAGTTCCTACTGCGTTGAAGGCAGAAACCTCAAAGGAAAAATTCAAAGTCTTAAGCACTTTTCAAATCTCTGCTTTCATTCTACATGTTAACATTACATTTTCTTAGTAGTTCCCAAAACCAAGCTCAAGGCAAAGGGTCAGGGTGTTAGTCTCCAACCATCATAAACCAAGCAAGTCACATGGTGAAATTTAACATATCTTGAAGACATAAACTTCTTGAGGAAGGTATGGAGGTCAGATTCAATAAAAATATAAATAAATATATTTGTTTCTATATGACTCTAGCAAAGCATATAAACATACATGTGTGGTATGTGTATATGTATATAATCCCATGTAACTTTTTGTAAACAAATTTCTAAAAAAAATTTATTTTACCAGTGCTGCTTTGTGCTACTGACTTCTAGAGCTTTATAGTTTTTCTAAAATAATGTAATTCCTTTTCTTGGATTGGCATTTGGCCCCAAATAGTTTCTGTATTCCTATAAGTGACTTAAATAATTTCAATGTAGGCAAATGCTCTTTCAGTTTCATCTGAAAGCCAAGTCTCTCATTTCTTGTATAATCATTGATTCCAGTTGACAATTTTTTACAATACCAAAAATAAAAACGAAATAACAATAGTGAAAGTTGGTTAATGTGTTAATGACTACTCGAATGTTTTGCATGCTTACCTGTTAAAGTTTATACAGCCAACCAATAAAGTAGTCATTATCTGTGACCTTCCTCTTATAAAGGAGGTTACCGGGGCTTTCAGAGGTTAGTTTGCCTAAAGCCAGAAAACCAAGACTATGGGTGGGTTGATATTTGAATTCCCATCTAGAGGATGCCAGACCTCTAAGTATACAAATATAAAAGGGTCAGACATAGTCTTAACTTCTGTTTTCCTCAACAATTATATAGATATGAAATGAATGCAATATAACATGATTTTATATAATAAAGAAGACTCAATATGAAAATAATTTTGTGTATATCAGGTAAGGGCAAAGATAATCACATAAAGATAGGAGCTCTAACACAAACGATGTCAATTACAGGAAGAATGGATGTCTCTGGTGAAAGACGCCTGCATTTGGACTGAAGTAATGTAGAAGTTAATTCTTCTACATAATTTAAAGTCTCTGTTATTTCTTTCTTCAAGATCTGGGCACCGTTCAAATGCATATGTGCAACCTATAGCTTAAAAACTGTTACAGAATAATATGTTAATAAATATTTGTTGAATAGATTAATGTTTATGATAACTTACTAAATAAGAAAACATGATAAATTTAAGACTGTAGTTATATACTCGTTCTTGACTAAAACAAGAAAGGTATCATTGCGCAGGCATTGCTACTGTCTGTTGAAATTTTGTATTCTGTGAAGGTTAAAATGCCTATTTACATACACAGCGTAACTATCTGAAATATATATGAAATATTCAAATAGAATTCTGTAGAGAAAGAGCAGTACTGATTAAAAACATGATGTCTGCAGAGCAACAACATAGATGAAATGCAAATTTCAAAATATTATTTTTTTTTATTAAGGTCAGGTGGTAGAAGACACAAACAGCCTCCAAGGTGGAGTGAGGAGGGATACATAATCTTAAATTTATAGTCTAGCCTTTGAAAAGCATTCTAACTGATTATGACAAATCAATTTATTTCTGGTATACATTAAAATGGATAAATAGGTTCGCTTACCTCTGTTTTGTTAGCGATTTAAATATAATAATGTGTTCAAATGAACTTTGTCAATGATAAAGTAAAACAAAATAAGGAGTTTATGGAAAGGATGTTAAGTAATTCTCAGTCCAGTGCTCATCTTGGAAATCCACTATAATCCTGCTTTGATAGCCGAAGGGTGAGCATCCTTCTCTATAACATTCCGTTTTTTTAAAGTGGAGTATACATAACCTAACAAATTATGTGAAGCATCATTTTTGTCTTATTGAATCAACATTAAACACTGCCCAGTGATGTAAACCATGACTGTTGCCTGTACAATGATTTTTTTCAGAGGGTTTTTTTCTTTTTCCTGTGCTTTAGTGTAGGTCATATTTCTTCAGGGTAAATGAAACAATCACTCATTTGTAAGCCATCTTATGCCATGACTCTGTTTCTGGAAAACACACACACACATATAACTTTAAAAAATAATAATAATAATTGCTACCTGTGAGAGAATCTACTCTTCCTTAGCCCAAACTATTACTTGGAAACCTAAGAAAATTTTGCAGAGGGAAGTCCTGGCTTGGCTGAGAAATATCTGACTGGCTGTCATAAAAATTTATGCTTCGGTATTTCTGGCTTAAATACAAAAGGACATTCTGAACAAGTCTTATGAAAAAAGACAAGGAGAAAACAAAGCTAAACTGAAGCTTCATTTTTCAGTCTTTCCAGTATCCCCCTTTTCTCTCCTTCTCTTCAGAATAGTGCCAATATCTTAAGACAGAGCTGAGATGAAAATTATTAGCAGCAATAATAGTCTTATTATGAAATTGCAGCTTTCATTTGCAATTCAGTATTCCTTCCTATTTTATTTTGCTGTCTTTTTAGAAATATGTAACAACTTCGCCATTAATAAAAAATTCAGGGTTTGGGTTAACAATGTCAAAAGTTTGACAAAATAAAATCAAGTATATATCAAAATTTTGTGTATTCTACATTTTAACATTAGAACATATAAAAGAACCTAACAAGTTATCTTTCTTTACTAGTTAAGAAAATATGGTTTCCTGGAGGAATAACAAGGAAGTAGAATCGCCCTGATACACTTTAAATGCAGACCCCTATATTTTAAACAGGGAGTCCCCAACAATTTTCAAGTACCAAAATGACACTATCTTCAATCATTCAAGTATTTTACAGTCTTTTATTCAACAAATTCATATCAGTCTATATCACTACTGCATATCTGGAAATGTTAAAAGAAGTGAGAGAATATGTTAGAGAATAACAACAAAAATCAGAACACACTGAAGATCAACAGAAAAAAGTACACAACGATATTTTCACAGCCTTTTCTTATTTAGGTTATTAGGAAGCACTGTGAGGCAGATGTTTCAAATCCTATTTTACATTTGAGAATTTAATTGGTAGTAGACCTTGAACCTGGATTGCTATTAATAGATATTTAGACTAAAATACACTTTACTCTGTAACTCGCTGACCATCAGAAATATCTCAAAATGCTAATGCTTTTTTCCACACAACTGGCCTTCCTGATCTCACAAAAGCATACGTTCCAGGAAATCCGGGAGCATATAAGTTTCTTCTGGCTGTTTTATCTCCAGACTCTAGCACAGTGCTGGGAATTTAGAAGGCACTTAATAAATATTTGATGGTATGGGTCATTATAGAAAAGTTTCTTAGTTTTTCTCTCTTCTTTCACTTTCCTGAGATAGAACCTTCTGTGGAACTGTTTTTTAGAAATGCTTTACATCACATTAAACCAATGGGCGTGGTGCCTTGATCAGGAAAGACCACAGACAGATGATGAGTCTTTTCTGAAAGAGGAAGAAAGCACATGTTATTTTTGTTCATTTGTGCTGTCTGCTGTGGCCAAGAACATCCTGCACATAAAAGAATCAATATTTTTTTTTGAGTTGCAGACTTAGCCTCACAAATAAAAGCAATACTAGAGTGCAGCGTTTTGAAGCAAAAAGGAAAAAAGAAAGAAAAAAGTTTTGATAAAACCTTAATATAATTTTTTTCATTTCTAAGAATGCCTTTTCAATTTATGTTGATAGAGTTATGAGAAATAGGCAGCATCCTAACTAGAGTATTAAGATAATACTATTAATGTAAAAACTACAGTAAGAATAAAATAGAATGTAGTTTATAATTCCCCAGAAAGAGGAGTGATTGTTTTTCTGCCAAAAATAAAAATAAAAATCCTTTTGAGATTAGCATTTTCAAAGGGACTGAATCTTTAAACAGATTTAAGTTTTAAATTCACAAGTGGATTAAACCATGGCAATACAAAAAGTCAAATATCTTACCTGCCTGTGAAATATGTTTTACAAGATATTCCCAGGATGGATACAGTAGAAAAAAAAAAAAAGTGTTCACAATGACTCTAGGCAAATGTAACTTCGAGGTTTTAATATTATTTGACCAAGTCTTCTTCTCTCCCTTCCTTACTCCCTCCCTCCTCTCTGTCTTTCTTTTTGTCTCTCTCTCTTTCTCTCTCTCTCTCTGTCTCACACACACACACATACACACATGCAATATGTATACATATATTGAACTTTACTTAAAATATTCAGTACGTATTCTTTTTGTGGTTTCATCCACCACTTTACATTTTTATCATGCTACTTGTTCGTTCTCTTGTGAGCTCTTAATGGGTTTTTTTTTTTTGACTAATTGTGATAGCTTTTAAAATAAAAATAATATGTTTATTCCCGTTATAATCAGGACCTGAAACTCATGATACAAAGAAAGATCTGCATAACTCTCAGCTACTTTTCCACCAGCCTTTATCAAAAAATCCTCCAAGAATCAGGAGTTCAAATAAGTTTTATGATCTGGTGTAATTAATAATTACTTGGCTATTCTATACTGCTTCAATTTTTGATGTTATGGGAGAAAGACACACACAGAAGTCAGAGTAAATTAATCATAACTAGGATAAACTATGCTTGTAACTTTAAAGCAGTCAGTTTACCACTGGACACTTAAGAACATCATATTTCCTATTGCTTTAGGTGTCCAGATTCCTGAAATTTCTTTATCCCTCTCAACGTTTTATTTTAAGAAAATACTGTTATTGAGCAACAAATGATGTCAAAGATTTAAACTTTCAGAGATTTGCATCAATTTAAGTGATATCAATGATGAGAATCAAGGAGTTGCAGATGTTAACAGCTTGAAAGAGATACTAGGGAAGCCTCCAGCTGATATGCACTGCTGCTGGGTAGCTATGCTTTGTTTATGCCCATGCAATGGGATAATAAAGAAATATATATATATAAGCATCCTTCTTGGATATCCCACCTTCCTCTTGTGCCCTTTTAGTTTGTCTGCACTGAGGGAAATTCACTTCCTAATATACTTGTTTTATTTATTTATTTATTTATTTATTGAGATGGAGTTTCACTCTTGTTGCCCAGGCTGGAGTGCAATGGTGCAATCTCTGCTCACTGCAACTTCCGCCTTGCGGGTTCAAGCAATTCTCCTGCCTCAGCCTCCCGAGTAGCTGGGATTACCGGCACCTACCACCACACCTGGCTAATTTTGTATTTTTAGTATAGATGGGGTTTCTCCATGTTGGCCAGGCTGGTCATGAACTCCCTACCTCAGGTGATCCGCCCGCCTCGGCCTCTCAAAGTGCTGGGACTATAGGCGTGAGCCACCACGCCCTGCCTAATATGCTTTCTTAGTTAACATTTACCAAAGGTTGTAGTGCTTCCTTTTTGTTTATAATGAGAACTTTTTGGAAGAAGAATATTGTAGGATCAATATTAACTTTTATCATGATCAACACAGTCTATTTTATTTTCTTGCCATTTACTTTAGGTTCAGTATGAAATTCCCTAGTGATATCAAAGAATCTAGAAAATGTATAACAAAATCATGGCATCTCAGTGAAAATAAACTGATCTTTGTTTATGTATATCAAAGCTTAGCAGAGACATTGATGCTCTAAGCAGATTTTGTCTCTAACAGAGTTGATCTCACAGAGTCATAGTATTTTTAACGTTTTAAATCATTTCCACATGCCTAATGTTGTGTGACCCTCAAAATAACTGTGCTGAGAGAAGAACTGTTATCTGCACTTTATAGAACTAGAAAATGTGCTTAAAGCCAGAAAAGTGATTCAGTATCTTCATATAGGTAGTTGTTGCACAGTGGGAACTGGAAAGAAGGGAAGCATGCCCGGAACTAATAAAGCATGATGCATTCTCTGCCTATGCCTTCAAATGCATCTAAACTATACTCACCCTTTGTTTTAATGATCCAGCAGCACATCCGCACCTCAACCCCTTTCATCATCTTGAAGACTATTCTTTCTCTTTTCAACAAATTTCTGCATGTTGTTCCTAAAATATTCTTGAGATATTTTTATTCCTATGTTTTCCTGACTGGTCTTGTGTATTTACCATATGTCAGTCTAATCACCACTTTCTGGGAGAGTACTTTCCTTCCTACTATTCTGTCCTCTACCAAAGATTTTCTCTTATTTTATCCTATTACTTTCCTTTAAAGTCCTTACAGTAGTTTGAGATTATTTCGTATATTTACACAGCACATTTTTATTGCTTATCACCTCTACTCTCCTGCTTCATAAATGCCAGGATAGTATATTCCTCACTATTGCATAAAAAACATTTGGTTTGTAGTACAATTCTTGATATAGAGTAAATGCATCCAAATTATGAATAAATGAATAAATCTAAATTTCCTTATTTGCATTCCAATATTCATTTTGTTAGGCAAGCTTATCTCCTATACACGAAAACAAGGCTTTGAAATAATACCTTTTTGTGGTAGCAAGATAAATATGTCTTACATATTTTTAGTTTAAAAAACACAATTATATATGAGTTCTTTTATCGTTTTAGATTTTTATTTCCTTATGTCTAAAATTACGGTGTTAATCTTAATGAGTTCTAAAGGGAAATACTCTACTACTCTGTTTCTTTTTGGCATAGGTGACTGGAAGGCAGCTGAATTTTAATTTCTAGAAAGATCAGATCCTCTATGGACATCTTTTTACTGTGAGTAAAACAAGGGCAGTCTAGATGAAAGGCAGTTTCATTTAGATTTTGCGCGCTGGCTAAATATATGTTCATGTATTACAAGGGACATATGTAAATAGAACCTTTATACACCTGGATACAAACTTACATCTTTTACTTCTACGACATTGTTAAAAAATCAACATACAGAGCTATATTTGCCTTCTAGATCTTACACATTTGATAAGAAAAACTGAAAATAAACACATACCTTCATAGTGTAATTTTAGATAATAATGCATATTGTTTGCTTGAATTGTACACTTCACTTACAGATTTTACACAATCTCTTATTTTTCTATTCAACATTCATTATGCAGAAACCAAGTGTTCTTGGTTTAAGGATATTATATGCCACCATGTAATCAATAAATATGTGCTGAAACGCACACACACATACAGACGTCTTGCAGCAACTTTTAAAAAAGTTATTTGATAAAATTGTCTTCCAAAATATGAAGTATTATTTTCTCAAGATAAGCATTTAATGGCACATCTTAGTTTAGATGGTAGATGGCCACAAAGGAATGATAGAATTGCTAGCACTCTTCAGTAGAGCCGTCAAAAAAATTAAGGAGCCGTCAAACAAATTAAGGAGAAAATTATCAGAGACTCATTCTGTAAAATTCTCAAGAGATTAGAATAGAGCAGGAAGTTAAATTAAAAGAGATTGTCATATTCAATTACTTTTCCAAAAAAGACACAGTTAAATAGCACTCTTTTTCCACACTTCCTTCTAACAATATAAATGCATGCTCGGCTTAAATAAAACAATTAAACAAACAAAAATAGAAAAAAATGCATTATCCCATTATACTAGTTCAAGTATCTCCAATAAATGCTAACCTAATATCTTTGTGGTATAGTAAAACATTATGTTTCTTATTAAATATTGTCAAGATCTTTTGCAATCAACTAGTAATAGTGAATTTCAAGGCTACTCTTTGTAATTATTCATGCATGGAAGAGATTCATATGAAAATTAAACTAAAATATCAATGAAAAAAATCTTTATTCCCAAGATAAATGTTACTTTTAGAAATTAGAGATACAGAAAAAAAAGTCAGAATTAGAACAAAAGGTACACTCAAGAGAGAAGTAGGAGAGCTAAAGAATTGGTGATACGTGTATTTCAGAGAGAAATTACATTTAAAAATCTAGAAGATATAAATACAATAGATACATGCTTTAAGCCAGTGTGGGCAGAAGAAACATTCTTATATTTGGAGACATAATAACTGTTCATTAAGAAAGAAAAATGAATTGATCATATTTTATGAGCAAGGCGAAAATGATAAACATTTAAAAATATGTTCCTTCCCAGGTTAATTATACTTTAGTCATGAAATCAACATATGAATGTTTATTTATTTGATACTTAACATTTATATCACAGGATAATTACTAATTATTTGAATAAATGGCTTGATGTCACAAGTTTAAATCTAAATTTTAAAGTCTTAAATTACCTAAAAGCATATATGAAATAAGCTGAATTCAACTAACATAATTTTTAACAAGTTGTCAATAAAACTGATTTATTTCAAATATAGTCAGTTGTACTAGAAAAATTAGACTTGTATATATACACATATATTTTTAAAATCCTATAGGTGATTCAGATGTATATGAATTATACACATGTATAGAAGACCAAATTCTAAATAAGCAAATTCACTTGTATGTGATATCTACAGTTGACCCTTGAACAATGCTGAGATTATGGGCACCAACACCCTGTGAGTCAAAAATGTGTGTACAACTTTTTATTTCCTCTTAAAATTAACGACTTAACTGCTGATAGCCTACTGTTAGGTGTGCCAATAATATAAACAGTCAATTAACATATATTTTGTACATTATATGTATTATATACCGTATTCCTACAATAAACTAGAGAGAAAAAATGTTATTAAGATAATCGTAAGAAAGAAAAAATACATTTCCTGTTTATTAAGTGGAAGTGGATCATCACAAACGTCTTCATCCTCACCATCTTCACACTGAGTAGGCTAAGAGGAGGAGGAAGATGAGGGGTTGGGGTTGCTATTGCAGGAGTGGCAGAGGCAGAAGAAAATGTATGTGTAAGTGGACGTTACCAGTTCAAACCTGTTTTGTTCAAGGGTCAACTATACATATAATAAAAAAGTTGTTGTATATGATGGAAATGAAAACCTCATTATTTTATTTCATCTGTAAACAGACTTTTTTACTCATCTATTCATGCTTCAAAAATTAAATTACATATGGCACTGTACATTTCAAATCTTGTAAAAATGTGTCTCAGACCTTGCAGTTGAGCCACTCTAGGGTAACTTGATAATGAAGTGTAAAGTTTATACCAATATATATTATAATAGAAAATTTTTCAATTATATCTCTGAAAATAGTTTCTACTCCATTAATTGAGATTAATCCTGTAAAACTCTAATGTCCCCACCCCACTCAAATACGACCCTCTCAGAAAATATATTCTCTCTTTAGCACCAATAGATTCTTTATCTGCAACATGTTAATGAAAAATCTTTTCTTTTTTTGTACCTTCTAATCCACGCGTAAGTTCTGTTTGCAACAAAATTTTAATAGGAAAACAAAAACTACCATTTGGCTCAGTAGATTACTAAATGTGCAAATGATCTTTTAATCTGAAACCAGCATTCAGCTAAAAATAATTTTTTCATTATTTTTTATTAAATCAGACACTAGAACGATATTTGTTTTGTCATCCAAAGTAGTTTCAACTATTATGGACTTTTAAGTTTGACCTCTGTATCCATAGAAAATAGCCTCAAAACAAAACAAAACAAACAAAAAACCCCGGGTTTTGTAAATATGCTAGTGAGAACACCATACCATTTCCACTACTTTAAGACCTATAAGAAGAAAAATTGCATTTCTTCTAAGCAGCTGATCCATTTTTACTTATAATCACTGAGGATCCCATAATTCTCTTCTTTTTTGTTTCTAAGATATTTGAAAACAATGTGCAACCTAGCTTAAAAACTGAAGGTCTTGCATAATATATGCACATCAGTAATTTTCTTGCGTATTCAACACTCTATTTTTCCTTTTGTCCCATAAGGAGAGGGAATTGTTAGACTGCAGTCATTCCTAATTCTTAGCAGTAGGTCAAGGTCTAGGAAGAATAAAATAATTCATTCTATGTACATCTAGATAAGTCCCATGGAATTTTGAGATCAAGTTGATATGGTAGTATCATATAGTTATTACCCAAATACATTTAAAGGGTATACAGAGACTTTCCACAACTAAATAAGTAGTTGCCTTTCAAAAATGCATTCCCAAATAGCTACCCAGCAATTCTTTGGAGAAATTTTAGCATTTGAAACATAATTGACTTATTTTAATATGACCAGCACTGCTATACTATGCTTCAGTAATATGAATTGTCATATGTGATTGGCCTACAGGGGAGTGATGTCAGCCAAACAGGGACTGCTTATTCAGATGATATTTCCCCACTCTCCCACCTCCTCATTCTGTTAATGTATTGTGCCCTGCTGGCAAGTGTAACAGCAGCTGAAATGAAAATCCAAGGGCAGAATATAGTGAGCAAGAGTAATGCACAGTAGGGAACCAGGTCTGCTCACCCTTCCATCTGCCACCTGGCACCTGGCTTGGTCAATCATCTGCTGTACACTTGAAGTGTATATTGTTTTTATTTATTTTGTAAAGTTTTTTAGTATCCTCATTGCTTAGTAGACTCAAGCCTTTATTACAAACCCTTTCTTTTTTTTTAAAAAAAAGGTACATTTTTATATTCAATGTAGCGTTCATTTATTTGAAATACTATTTTATAACTATGCATATTATTTAGAATGTTATTACGTTAGCCCCAGTTACAAGTTTGCCTAAATTCTTATTATTTTTCTTCTAGCAATATTCCACTGTAAGTCCTGATATTTTTAGTGCATCATTTTGCAGAACATGAGTTTCAAGGAGCACATTCATGGCATTCTAGAGAAACATCTCTATATTAGTTGTTGTTGCTGTTCACAATCTACTCACCATTTTAAAAAATATTCCTTTTCGTGATAAAATGTCCAATTTGTTTTTTGATAACATGTTGGATGAAATACAGATGCAAATCTTGAAACAGCTCTAGACCCATATAATGGTCTGTTTCTATTGCACTATATGGTTGCCTGTACAAGTTGTACACATTGGAAATCTGACACTAATATGCTATTGGAAATTTTATCTTCTGTGTTTTAGTAGAAAAATCATGTTGGGAATATAAATACCATTTCATAAAAATCCATAATGAAAACAACACATTAGCACTGTCAGTTGCCTAATTATTTATTCCTTGTTACAAAAACACAATTTTATTTAAGTACTATCTCTGAGGCAGGATGAACTGAATTATCAGCTCAGGGGTAAAGACTGCAAAATTTAAGCTGTCCGTGGCTAGTCTATTAGTGATGTGCGTGATGCAATTCTCTTTACTGGGACATTTTTGTCACTTTAAAAGAGAGATGAGCAGCGTTGTTTTATATCTTGTTTATCTGTCACCTGAAGTATAGTGTATGGCATTAGCCTAGTATCTCAAGAAGTTGAGGGGGCCTGAGGACAATCCAAAGACAGAGTGAAAAAGAGACAAAAATCTGAGTCTCCCATGGACACTCAATTGACCAACTCTTACATAGCTGGTTCTGAAGATGCTAAACTCAATTTGCTATTTTAAGCCATTTACTTTTCTGTTCTACTTAGTCAAATATACGTTATTCTCACACATATGTATGTGCATGTGGAGACACACACGCATACACGCACACACACACTCAAATACATATACACTTAATCTTTCATGAAGTTTTAAATTTTTTTTCTTAAAGATGGACTCCTACTCCATGGCCCAGGCTAGAGCAAGCACAGTGGTGTGATCCTAGCTCACTGCAGCCTCAAACTCGTGGCCTCAAGCAATCCTCTTACCTCAGCCTCCTGAGTGGCTGGGACTATAGGCACACACCACTGCACCTGGCTAATTTGTAAAAAAAAGTTTTTGTAGAGACTCCTGGCTTCAAGAGATCCTCTCACCTTGGCCTCTCAAAGTGCTGGGATTACAGATGTGATCCACTGTGCCTGGCCTCATGAAGATTTTATTTGTATGGATTTCCAGTGGTCATTCACATAATTCTCACATCTATCTATCTACATTTTTTTGTCACCTCAAATGAAGAGCATTTCTGAAGGCACAAAACTTAACTTTTTCCTCCTCTTTCTACTGTCTTTCCCATCAAGCACTGAGTTACGATTTCAACCATCTTCTCTAAGAAATTGAAATAAATGCTATTAACGATATTCCACGTCTGCAAATTTACCATTCTAGTGCAGTGTTGTTGCAAATTCTAAACATGAACTGGCTTTGTCCCATAGGATTCAAATATTAGCCATCACTATAATTCTGTGTTGAACCACCTTTCATCAACTCCCTATCAGGAAAAATTGAATTTTTCCTTCAGAGCAATAACCTTGCTACTATTTTAGATCTTTAATATCCTCAACAATATTAGTCTTTAGCCTACTAGACTTTCTGATAAGAGATACATAGACAAGTATTACTTCTGCAATAATTATTGAGCAAACATCACTCTGTGCCAGGGACTCTTCAAAGTGTAGATGGTATATCAGTGAGTAAAAAAGTCCTTACTCTATAGAACTTAAATTCTCTTAAAGCAGTTTTATTAGGAACACACAGTGTTTTTCATTTTTTTTCCTCTGTATATGCCAAACATCAAATACATAGCACAAGCCTTCATATTGAGCTGTATCTTGTTTTGTCTAGGAGGCCAACATAACTTAGTGTTCTACTCAGCATCAGGTATTAGATGCCTGTTATATGTGACGAACATGGTTACTATCATAGTAGACCTTAAAATAGAGAAGGAAGGAGAAATGAAAATGAACTATAGTTTACTAAGTAAATACTAGAAAGTGATATGAGAAACGCCATCGGTTCACATAAAGTGGTTATCTGTTCAAGTGACTGAACAAAGGGAGGGATTATTTAATTGGTGCATAATTGTGTATGGAGGCTGCTTATTCCAAGGGTAAAGAATGAACAGAGATGTATTATTCTCATCGAGAAAAAATACAACATCCAGTTAAAAAGAATCTAGGACATTAGAAGAGCTTCACTGTCTTGCTAACAAATATGGTCTTTCTTCTGCAAGATATAGGAGTCATTGGAGATTGCAAGGGGTATGGTACAATCAATATCTTGTAGGGAATTAACTCTGGTGCAAGGAGCAACCAGTCCATAGAGGGGTACGAATAGAGATGGGGAAACCATTGATAAATTATGGCAATGTGTAAGACACAGATAGATGATGGCATAAAATACAGAAGTAGTAGCAAGCACAGATAGCAGACAAATATGAGAAATATTGATTTAGGACTTTCCAAGACATAAAAGCCCTTAGATACTAGCCTGTGACTGAATATTAGATGAGCTGCCTCTAAAAACATAATGAATTTTTTTACTCCTTTCTCTGATCACAAATCAGAGAAGAGAGAAAGAAACTGTATGCATGTGTATGTGTTCTTACCAGTGTTTTACTGATGAAGTATATATATATTAAAAACAAAGTTATATATATGATATATAATATATAAATATATATTTAAATCAGTTTTATATATAACATATATAGACACTGTTTTAAAAGATATATATAAAACATATATGTTACATATAAAATGTGTTTTTAAAGTTATATACTATATATGAATTATATTTATATGTGTGTGTATATATATGTGTGGGTGTGTGTTTAAAGTTTCCAATACATTTTAGAAAAAGCTAAATTATTTATGTGGCACCTGGTAATGTTTTTCAAATAAGACATAATAAATATGTTATGATTCTTATTAATATAGAAACCACAGACTAAGAACAATTATGACGAGTGACCTCTACGGATGAGGAATATATTACGGGGGCTCTGGTACCTTCATAAGCAACTTATGAAGAAAATTAAGACCATTATCGATAGATACAGCAAATATTCTACTCCCAGACCCCCCATCTAGCAGAGCACACACTCCATGTGCATGGTGAAAAATATAGACTTTTAATTTGATTTTCTGGTCACTTTTCAGCAAGACCTACATTCCTGTTTGTTTGTTTGTTTCTATTGCAAACTGCACAATGATTTTTCTATAGCAATCAGAAGGTACAAGGGCTTCCTTTACTGCCTGTGACCAGTCATGTGTACCATTTTATTGCCAACTACTATTGCGGGATATTAAGTTGTCACCCAAACCAAAGAACAAGCAACCATAAAAATAACTGCATGATTTGCAGTTCACTTCAATGTAAAGAGCAAAATACGTGGTCTGTGCTGGGTGACACTCCAGCCCCAAGGACTCTAATCCAATTCCAGAGACTGTACAAATGCACTGCAATTTTCCTTGTTCATTTGGGGATGTACATTACATAATCGTTTGGGCTTTATAATATTATTTACTTTCCCAAAGGTCGTGAGAAAAAGAAATAGCAACTAATGAGTTAGTTCTGGAAGAACAGCTTATTTTCATTATGCTATGTTCATAGAGTAGAGCAAAATTAGACCAGGATGCATTAGCATTTATACTGTTTTATAAAGCTTACTGGGGAGGGCTGTTGATCAAAGGGGGCATAATACACACACTGCCTTTCTGGAAAAGAACATTAAAAAGCCCATATAAGTGCCTTTCTCTCAACATTACATTGTTGTGGATACACCAAGAAAACATATAGACTTAAAATATTCAAGCAAAATAAATTGGCACACAAAAATTAATATTTAAGAAATTGAATATAAACATTTAACTAATACTCTGGAAAGCGGATGATGCCTCATAATTAAAAATACTCTTTATAAAATACCATCCAAACACTGACAAGCTCTAAGAAAACACAATTTATTTTAAAGGCCAACATGAACATCTCATAGCAGCAGCTTTGAAATAGCCAATTCTGTCAATACAGCAAAATAAACTAAGTAGTCAATTCTCTCCCGCTCCTTCTACTTTTCTTATTTCCTTAAAAGTGTGATTTTTTTTCAGATAATTTTAGCTATCCCTTTTCTATGAACATAAAATAGACAACCTAATTTCAAAATAAAGCCAAATATACCTTTTCTCACAGTCATTTGTTTCACACTACGCTAGATTTTTACCTAACTATATATATATATATATGTAATGTTTATGAAGTCCACTTAAAGCAATATCTAACACAGTATCAAACTGAAATGAAGATCAAGTCTATGAAGATAAAATATATCTTTCTTTGTAGGAGTAACAAATCTGAAGAAAACATTGTGATAAGAAGAAAGACGACCCTCCTGCCCCACACATGCCCAGATATCCAGCTCTTAATTTTCAAAATTTTTGAGTGTGTTACATTACAAGGCAAAAATTATTAAAGTTAAGATTAATTTTTAAATCTTAATTAATAATAGGAAAATTACTCTGGATTATCTGGTTTGACCCAATGTAACCATACATGCCCTTAAAAGTGGAAGAGAATGCAGGGTAATTGGGTCAGAGGGATGTAGCAATAGGGGAAGGGACAGGGGAGATGTGTAGCATGAGATGGGCTTTACCTGCTGTGACTGGCTTTGAAGTTGGAGGAAGGAGGGCATGAGCCCATGAACGTAGGTGGCCTCTAAAACTTGAGAATAATCCTCAGTTTACAGCAAGCAAGAAAGTGGGAACCCCAGTTCCACAGTAACAAGGAACTGAATTCTGAACAACAATCTGAATGATCAGGGAAATACATCCTCTCTTGGAGCCTCCTGATAAGAAAGAGCCCTATGGACACTTTGCCTTTAGCCAGATGAGACCCATGTCAGAATTCTGACCTCTGAACTGTACAATAGCACATTTGTGTGCTTTATTTTTTAACTACAAAGTGTGTGGTAATTTGTTCCAGCAACGGTAGAAAGTTAATACAAACAGTCTGTTAAATACTTCATTTTATGTCTGAGAAATCTGAGCCTACAGAGATTCAATGGCTTACCCTACCCAGGTGGTGACAGGGTTTCTAATTCTTGACCTCTTCCCAAGAGTGCTTTCTTCTTTTGAATCACCCAATCCATTCTAATCTAAGCAGTCTGGATACCGTTAAGCCAGATCAAATCATATGCCTCTGTGCTTATAATTCAAGCATGATTCCTTTCGTGGTTTAAAATTCTCATTCTAGTTTGGCATCTGCTCCTTCTCTTACTTCACCCAATACCCAGCTCACTGCATTCCTGGCAGCGTGGTGCTGCTCCATTTCAGGGTCATGACTTCTGCTCACCTCATGGTAACATTTTCCTCTTGTTTGTCCTGAGGACCTAAGACCTATCACTCTCTAAGTTCTCAGCATGGCTGCTGAATTCTCATAATTCAAGTATCAGTTTAAATATTGGTTCCATAGAGAAACAGTCTAGACATAGATTCCTTAAATCACCATTCATCTCTGTCATTTCAAGCTTTTCAATCTGTGTGTGCTTCTCCTCTCCTTTATTATCTTCTTCTTCCTCTAGAATCTGGTAATTATGGTATGGAGACTTTATCTCTTATACGAATCAGTAACATTGGTATATAAGTGTCTGATAAAAATGTCTAATGTGAAAATATCTAGTAAAATAATTTCTGGCTCTGACTTCAAGGCTGTTAGCTACTGAACCTTGCCAGTTACATTAATTGTGACTGGCATTCAGACCTCACGTTCTAATGCCTGTTATTATTAAAGGAATCTATTTGTGTTCATTTGTTGACTTTATATTAATAAATATAAACTTATAAAATATACTGACACAAAGTACTACTTTTATGTGTTTCATGTCTTAGAAATTAATACATTTATTTTCACTATTTTTAGCTCCTGCTACAATAAAACACAGTACTTGTGGCTATAAATATAGGATAACTTACGAAAAGAAACATGTTGGTAACATTAATCTGGCATATTCCAAAACATTCAGTGAATAAGTAAAAGTTCAAAGATGAGCAGACCAGACTGTGCTATGTTTATTTAGACAGAAGTAAAATACTGCCCAGGTCCAGAGATATCAATGGGAAAGGAAAGAAGGATGATGGGACCTTGAGTCAAAAGGGGAGAACTATGGGTACAGATTATAATAGGATCCATTACAGGTGGTAACATCAGTGAAGAAGGGCAGTGACTCAGTTGTGTACATGAAAAGAAAATAAATCGCTTGATTAATTCCCAGTAGTCATACAAAACTGACTTATATGAAGTAGTTGTGCTTTAGAAAGCTTACTATTACAAATATTCAACTGAATACAAATTAACTAATGTATCTCTAAAGTAATTATTGGGGAAGTCAGACAATTATCTTATTATCTTGAAACAAATTTGTTGAATGTTGAAATTATTATAGCTTAAGTTGCAAATTGCTCAGAAGTCTGTTCTTTTTATTACTATTATTGAGATGTAACTTTAAACATTTTTTTTTCTAAAAAGAGAAGGTAATGTTACTGTGTTTCACTAGTTCCATTGTAAATAAATGTTACTTTATGACTATCTCTTGCTTTAAAAGATTCATTTCTTTAAAATTTTACATCTATAATTTTATAACAATTTTGTCTACTTGAATATTTCTAATATTTATGATAAATATTGTTTAGGTTATTCATATATTCTTCATGTCATCATTCAGTCAATCATTACATTCACTGTACAGTAAGTCACAGGAAACTAAAAATGAATTAATCTTTTAATTTGCCTTCAAGGAATTTACAATGTAATAGGAAAGTGAAAGATATGTGTAAACAGCCTTTTGCTGCCCCTTTAAATAAGCTCCTGTCTGGGACTGACTAACGCATTCTATTAAATGTACAAAAGAAATTTAAGGTATATTGTTCGGTGGACTGCACATATTATGCAAAAATCATCAAGTTTCACTTATTTAAATTAGGACATGAGGGAGTTCTTCTGAGGAGGTGATGCTTAAACTAGGAAGTCAGGAGTGAAATTAATGAAAGGACGTGGTCATGTGAAAACTGGGAAAGGATGGCACTGAAAAAGACTAACATACTGTGTTTCCTTCTTATGTCTATACGTAAAAGGGATGGGTTCACAGCATCAAATTGCAGTCAGAACACACAGAATGTGTTAGCAAATATTCACTAATTCAACAAATAATCTCTATGCCCTTTTAGGACTCTCTGATGAACTGTATTACTGTTCATTTATATCCCATGCCCTTCTGAGAGCGGCTCTATATCCTTGCTGTGTTGAACTCAGGAGAGTCATATGATTTGGCTAATGAAAAAGCATATGTCAGTCGGGTGCAGTGGCTCACACTTATAATCCCAGCCCTTTGGGAGGCTGAGGTGGGCGGATCACAAGGTCAGGAGTTCGAGACCAGCCTGGCCAATATAGTGAAACCCCATCTCTACTAAAATTATAAAATAAAAAAAAAAGAAAGAAAAATGCTGAGCGTGGTGGCAGGGGCACCTGTAGTCCCAGCTATTTGGGAGGCTGAGGCAGGAGAATTGCTTGAACTCAGGAAGTGGAGCTTGCAGTGAGCTAAGATTGCACCACTGCACTCCAGTCTGGTGACAGAGCGAGACTCCATCTCAAAAAATAAAAAAAAAAAAAGAAAAGAAAAAGAAAAAAGAAAAAGTATGTGTGTATATATATGTATGCTGTATAAATATATATATATATATGCTGTATGAATGTATATGCATATATATATAGAGAGAGAGAGAGGGAGGAGAAGTAGTATGTGTCAGTAATAATCAGAAATCTTAATAACCAGTGGAACCTGTGGTCTTAAAGCTTCTCTTTGGCTCTACAAAGACAACTACCAATGTTTCACACAGAGAGCGCTCTGTGACCGGGCCCCAGCTTGAAACTGATGTGAAAAATTCAGTGTGAAAGGAGACATAAATATTTGCTGCTATAAGCCAGTGGGATTCTAGAATTTGTTTTTTAAAATTTCACTACTTTTTAATTTTTTTTTAACTGCAGCATTCCCTAGCTTATTTTTACTAATATAGCCAGCCATGTAAATATTACGAAAGTTTTTCTTTTTTTGGTTAGAGAAAATATTCAGACTTGTGCTGTCAAAAATTGTAGCCACTAGCCACTGGATTATTTAAATTAAATTAATTCACGATAAATACAACTTAAGAATTAGTTCCTCAGTTCCACTAACCATGTTTCAAGTGCCCAATAGCCATATGCAGCTGGTGAATACCACATAGAACAGCACAGACACAGAAGATTTCCATCATCACACAGAGTCCTATTGCAAGGCAGCCACTCAGACTGTAAAAGATTTGGACCTTTTCCACCTTCCATCCTGTTTCCAATCCATATGGATTCATTCATAGTCTTTCTCCAGGGATAGTTAAACTTAATCAAGGGAAGAGTTTCAGTTCTCCCAAGCATCTTAAATCTCAGTGGCTTCCTATGAATTTTTATTCCGTTTTATCTGAAACCAATTAAAGTTGTCGCTGGATCATTTTATACCTCACTAATGACCAGACCCTCTGGAATTTACTAATGCTGTTACACACCAATCGATAACAATTAACTGCCATGGCTTCAACTTGATCTTCTCCTGGTTCCAGAATTAGCAGTGTGACATCCTTGGTTTAATTAAGAAATGCAGTTATTCTGAAGCTTCTCAAATCAAATTGATGTAGACTTTTAAAATGATTCCCACTCTTGCATGCCTCCTAGCCAACTGAAGCAAGCATACATTAAAGCAGTTGAGTGGAATCAGCAAGCCAGTCAGCACCAGCATCGGATCCTAATTTTATTTGTTCTGCCTCATTTCAAAGTTTTCAGGGACTCCTGATTGGCCAAATAATAAAGGATGTACTCTGATCTAACGAATCAATTTTCTTTTTCCACCCCAACTTATCTACTTTATATTCTCCTTCTTCCTCTAAGAAATATTTCAATATGTTTTATTTTGTCATTGTTCATGAAATTTGTTACATATTTTGCTACAAGTTTTAACTCTGAATCTCTTTGCCATTTAGAACACAACTGAAACCTCATCTTTCCATGACTCTTTCCCAGATCTTTTCATCTGACATTAATTATTGCTTCAAGCATGATGATACTTTAATATATTGTCTTTTCCTATGTATCTTACTCATTTATCGAACAACTATTAAGGGCCTTCTCCATACCAGACACTGGTGTAGATATTTAGGAAACATTCACCAGTAAATTATAACAATGAATTAGCTCCCACATAACTTATATTTCAGTGGAATTTGATACATTTTAGCAATTCAGTATAAGTTTGTCAAATAAAGGCTCTATCTGTTCTATCTTCTCCCCACCTGCCCTTCCCCTTACTTCTAGGTTCCCAGAGCACTGCTTTGGATTCAGAATGTATTAATGAAAAACTTACGTGGAACATACCTCAATGTACAGTGATGGTCTACATTTTCAGAGTCCTTCGTTCTCTCCTTTTATTAGGCTCCAAAAATGTTCCAAATGTATGGTCCCATCCAGATTTCCACTGGGTACTTTGGATTTTTAAATTGCTCCCATAGTGTAAACTGTGTCTGTCTCTAATATTTTCTGTCTCTGAAGAAATATCAGAGAGTCATCAATCAAGAGCAAGTGCTTACCTCTGTGGTTCTGTTTTATTACTATTGAAGTCTAAACTGTTCAGTGTGAAAATATACAACTCTCCAAGAGAAAACAGTAGGATCATTTTTGGGGAAGGAGGAGAGGGAAAAATAATGTTTTCTAACCAACTGACTAACTCTTATATGTGAAGGAAGATACGCTGACAATATTCAGAAATCATTTACTTGGTAAGTTTGTCTTATCATAAGTGGCAGATGGGTAGACACATTCTCCTTAGGGCTCTAAAGTATAATTCTTATGTTTAAACAATTTCACAATCTAAAATATATCAGAGAAGGCTTACCTAAATCACATTTTAAAATAGTAGTATTGCAAACAATTTCACAAACTAAAATGTATTAGAGAAGTCTTATTTCAATCACATTTAAAAATAGTATAGAGTCCAAAAAAAAAACAGGTACAATAGTAAGATTTGTATTTATGTATTCAAAAAGTAGGCTTTAGCGAGTACATACCCCTGTGCTTTCATCTTTCTCCTTCTGTTTTTTGTTTCTTTGCAAGACATTGTTCATAGCGGTTTTATTTGCTCTCCTTCCATGATTGCCATTGAAGAGTTTGGACTTTGGGATACCAATAGTCACCCTCTCACTAACTGGCCGTTTCTCAAAACCATCTCAGATGTCATAGTTATGCATCAAATATAATTAAAAATACAAAATAAATATAATTATGATACATATTTTATCTCAAGTGCTATGGGATCCTAGATGTGATAATGCTATTTCTAGATAGAATGTAATTGAAGAAGTTTGGTCACTTTCCAAAAAATTATTGGAAATTTTCTAACTAAGAAAGTTTACATTTTTTTCTTTTATAATACTACAACATGTAGTGAATTATAAAGCTAACTAATATATTACTGAGAAGTGACAATGTGCTAGCAGCTCTCGCTCTCGGCGCCTCCTCCGCCTGGGCGTCCACTCTGGCGGCGCTTAAGGAGCCCTTCAGTCCGCCACGGCACTGTGGAAGCCCCTGTCGAGGCTGGCGGAGGCCGGAGGCGGCTCCCTCTGCTTGCGGGGAGGTGTGGAGGGAGGGGTGCCGGCGGGAACTAGGGCTGCGAGCTGGCGCTAAGAGGCCAGCGCGAGTTCCGGCGGGTGCCGGAAAGGGCGGGCGCGGGCTTGGCTGGCCCAGCACTCAGAGCGGCTGGCGGGACCCGCGGCCCAGGGCAGTGAGGGGCTTAGCACCCAGGCCAGCAGCTGCGGAAGTTATGCCGGTCCCCCAGCATCAGCCGGCATGCACCACGCTCGAATTCTCGCTGGGCCTCAGCCGCCTCCCCGTGGGACAGGCTCGGGACCTGCAGCCTGCCATGCCGGAGCTCCCTCCTCCGCCCTGGGCTCCTGCGCCTCCCGGAGGAGCGCCGCCGCCCGCTCTGCAGCACCTGGTTCCAGGTTCCATCAACCGCCCAAGGACTGAGGCCTGCCCCCAAACCATACAGGACTGGCGGGGCAACTTGACCTGCTGCCAAGGGGATAAAGCCAGCTGAACTCCTAAGTCTTGTGGGGTCTTGGAGAACGTTTATGTCTAGCTAAGGGATTGGAAAAGCACCAATCAGCACTCGGTGTCTAGCTCAAGGTTTGTAAATACACCAATCAGTACTCTGTATCTAGCTAACCTAGTGGGGACTTGGAGAACTTTTCTGTCTAGCACTCTGCATCTAGCTAAAGGATTGTGGACGCACCAATCAGCACTCTGTGTCTAGCGCTAGGTTTCTAAATGCACCAATCAGCACCCTGTCTCTAGCTCAAGGTTTGTAAATACACCAATCAGTACTCTGTATCTAGCTAACTTAGCGGGGACTTGGAGAACTTTTCTGTCTATCACTCTGCCTCTAGGTAAAGGATTGTAAATGTACCAATCAGCACTCTGTCAAAATGGACCAATCAGTTCTCTGTAAATTAGACCAATCAGCTCTCTGTAAAATGGACCAATCAGCAGGATGTAGGAGGGGGTCAGATAGAGGAATAAAAGCAGGCTGCCTAGCCAGTAGTAGGAGCACTCTTGGGTTGTTTTCCACAGCTGGGCTGCTGAACTCATTCATTTATAAGTCTTGTTGCTGTTCACTCTTTGGGTCCATAGGGCTTTTAGGAGCTGTAACACTTAAAGGTCTGCAGTTTCACTCCTGTCAGCAAGAGGACGAATCCACCAGGAAGAAAAAGCTCTGAATACCTTTGAACATCTGAAGGAACAAACTCGGGGA
Source organism: Trachypithecus francoisi (assembly GCF_009764315.1). Classification (NCBI taxonomy): domain Eukaryota; kingdom Metazoa; phylum Chordata; class Mammalia; order Primates; family Cercopithecidae; genus Trachypithecus; species Trachypithecus francoisi. Next base: position 33,594,665 of record NW_022681462.1, read on the forward strand.
ACACCATCTGCAAGAACTGTAACTTTCACCGTGAGGGTATGTGGCTTTATTCTTGAAGTCAGCAAGCCCAGGAACCCACTAATTCAGGACATACTACCATTGTCTATATGTTATACACATATTTGGAAATATATGTATATTTACAAGCTACAGTTCTTTTGGATGCAAAGATGAAATTATATGCAGCCATCCTGGTTTAGAGTCTACTTATTTCAAGTGCTAATAATGTAAACACACAGTTACTTGTTTTCTACTTTTCTCCTTTACCCATAAAAATTACAAATTTTAAAAAGTTTTAAATATAGGCTGGGTGTGGTAGCTCCCGCATGTGATCCCAGCACTTTGAGGGGCCAAGGAAGGTGGATCACCCAAGGTGAGGAGTTTGAAACCAGACTGGCTGATGTGGTGAAACCTGGTCTCTACTAAATATAGAAAAAATAAAACTGGGTATGGTGATGGGTGGGTGTAATGCCAGCTACTTGAGGGGCTAAGGCAGGAGAATGACTTGAATGCAGAAGGTGGAGTTTGCAGTGACCCAAGGTGACATTGTAGTCCATCCTGGGCAACAAGAGTGAAACTCCATCTCAAAAAAAAAGTTTTCAATATAAAAAAAGCGGAAAATTTCGACAACAACGTAGCAGCTCTATTGTGTCCATAGCAGAGTACCTCCTTTTCTCATGTTAGCCGCAGACATAGATTTTGTTTTCATAGGGGCTGCTTGTGATTGTTACAGTGGGATTATAATAGGGCTTGCTTCTGAGAAGCTCCAACAGCATGATGGCAAAAAAAAAAAAAAAAAAAACTGGCTCGAATGTGAAAACGTCATTCTACAAATTGTTTAGTATTTTAAGTGCAATATTTATCCTGTAGAGGAAGTCAGCATAGTCTCAAAGCTTTCTTTTAAGGACAATCTCACATCCAGTAGTCAATTAGTGATTTATTTTTTTAAAGAAAAAAATAGAGATGACCACGTATGTTCAGAGGACTGTCATAAGTCATTGATACCATTTGATCTTGAATCTCACTCTTAAAGTTTATCTCCTGTATATATAGCCATCTCTCAAATCACCAATTCACAGATAACCTGTCTATTTGTAAGTTATAGCTCTCTTTTGGAAAATGGATAAAAGGCCCACAGACAGCTTGGACAGCAAAGATCAGAGAGTTGTTTTTTGAATAGCATTTCATAATAGATGTTGAAGAAAATTATGAAACCGAAAATGTACATAATCCATCTCTAGAGACTTTTTCTATCTCATTTTAAGCTTCCAGAATTTATTTCTAAAAGACAAACACAAATAATGGAAAGAGGGAATTAAAAACCTACTGAGATTACTTGGAAGACCGGTTGACAGGCAAGGAGAAAATATTTATTTTGTTAACTAGGTAATTTAACTTTCCTTTGCTTGAATAAAGTACTGCATTGGCGGTTGCACAGCTGTGAATTTCTAATTCTATCATTTCTTCCACAAACATTAATTGGCATTCTTCTTTAGTGAAGTGCCCTTCCTTTATAATACTAGCAATATTATATTATTATGAATTCATGGATTTATTTTGACTTCATGTATTAAAATCTATTAGGATTGTTATTCCATTTAATGTACATATTATGACAAACTTTACCAGTGAAAGGTCTTTCATGCTGGCTACTTGTTCTTCCAGCATGTCTCCAACAGTCTTTGGCCCCCTTCTAACTTTCTGACACAACAACCTGTATTAGGCTTTCTTGTGTTTTCTCTGACCTGTACATGGTTGGAGAGCACAGCTCTTCTTATTGGGCAAAAATATTTAGAAATGAAGAGATGAGAAATAAGTGTGGTAGCTGCACAAAAAAAGGGAGCATTATTTCTAGGACCAGTGGATGAACAGAGCTATAACAAAACAGAGCTTTGTAAAGATATCATGAACTTACACTGATACCTCCAATTTACATCTAACATGATCCTTAGCTGCCCTCATTCCAGATGCACATCTCACTTCTCATAGAGAGGACTTAGACACATTTGTGTCTTTGCATCTTTTCTTTTATGCACACGTTTCAGAATTACCACATCTGTATGACTATTAAAAGCAAGTCAATTAATAAAACTTCAGGTGTTTTGTACTACTTTTTGTCTTTAAAGTATATGTCACTATGGATATAAATATAACATGTGTTGAAAAGTGATCTAGATTAATTCCATTTTTTCTGTATAGTTAATTTAATTTCTGTTTTATTTTTCTACTTTCAAATTTAATATTAAAAATTATGAAATTTACAAGTTACAAAAATTGAAATTATATTTAGAGAAAATTAATTCATCTTCATCTCTTCTAGGTTTTGTACCCCATCCAAGACCATTAGTTCTTTTCATAAATTCTTTGTTTATACTTTCTGTGATTCACTTTGAGAAAAGGTAATTTATATACATATCTTTACGCAAAAAATAACACATACACTCTATTTCAGGTATCTACCTATCTATAATCTACCTGTCCTGTTTTGCACACTGATTTATTTAATACTTAAAAATATTTTCTGTAAAATATTGAATTTTAATTTAATAGAGATGATATGATCATAATTTTACATATATACATAGTGCTCTACTTTTCAGATGTACAATATTTTACCCAAAGAGTCATTTTTGAGGGACATGTATTTTTTTATAAAACCAATATTACATGACAAATGTATTTGTAGACCCTGCTATCAATTTAATATCGCTAAGCTATTTTAATGAAAATGTGTCAAAACCATATTATATTACTTTCTGCATATTTAAATCATGTTCACTATTGAATGTATCCTTGATTAACTGCGATTATTATTATCCTCTTGTATATTTTTCGTGCTATTTGTACCTACCTTAAACAACACTCAAATTCTCTGCTTTATGATTATTCTGTTTAATTATTAGACTTTATACCTGATTCCTCAATGTTAAAAGATTAGCTTTAGAAACAGTAAGCTACTTAGGTCTCACAATTTTTGTATTGGGGCATTGTATTTTTCTGGTTTATATGTAAAACACAGAAGCTTAGAAGGGTTAATTAATGTTCGCATATCTGCCTGAGCCCAAAAACCACTTTATTAACTACTATGCTATGATCATGAGAACACAATTTCACAGAGAAATTTGAAGCTTTAGTGTCTATTTATGTCTAGATATTTGTATCCTCTTTTTTTTTTTTTTTTTTTGAGACAGTCTTGCTCTGCCGCCCAGGCTGGAGTGCAGTGGCCAGATCTCAGCTCACTGCAAGCTCCGCCTCCTGGGTTTACGCGATTCTCCTGCCTCAGCCTCCCGAGTAGGTGGGACTACAGGCACCCGGCACGTCGCCCGGCTAGTTTTTTGTATTTTTCTAGTAGAGACGGGGTTTCACCGTGTTAGCCAGGATGGTCTCGATCTCCTGACCTCGTGATCCGCCCGTCTCGGCCCTTGTATCCTCATTTTATGTTCAGTTTTGAAAGACTAAAGTATGAAAACAAAGAGATTAGGTTGTAAAAAGAATGTTATGCCTGGGCTCAGTGACTCTCACCTATAACCCCAGCACTTTGGGAGGCCGAGGAGGGTGGATCACGAGGTCAGGAGTTCAAGACCAGCCTGGCCAACGTGGTGAAGCCCTGTCTCTACTGAATATACAAAAGTTAGCCAGACATGGTGGCACATGCCTGTAGCCCCAGCTACTCAGGAGGCTGAGGCAGGAGAATCGCTGGAAGTTCGGAGGTGGAGGTTGCTGTGAGCCAAGATCGTGCCATTGCACTTCAGTCTGTGGGAAAAGAGTGAGACTCCATCTAAAAAAAAAAAAAAAAGAAAGAAAGAATATTAGATAATAAAAAGTATCAAAATGAAATTTGACTATAAAAGAAAAACAGGTACAAAAAAAGGAATATCATCACTTTGCTTTCAGAAACAACCTCAAATTAGAGATTTTTTTTTTTTCTGATTCCTGAAAGCCTTTTCTCTTCCTTATATTCATACCTGAATTATAAATAATCATAGACATTAAAGGTCAAAGAAAACAACATGAGGGCCCTTGGAACAGACCTGGCCTACTGCAAAAGCCTCCTAATTTGCTTGCTTCCTCATTTAACTCTCTCCATTCTATCAGCCACACAACTGTCAATCCAGTGGCCTACTGTGCTCTATGTCGACCTATGTAATATAATCCATGCCCACCACAACACTTTCCAAACGGCAATCTTACAAAGGCTTGTTTCCCTTTACTTGTTTTTCCTATATTCACGGCTTGTTTCCCAAACACACTGGATTCATTCTTGTCTCCAGGGGTTTACACTTGTTGATTCCTCTGTTTGTAATGCTTTTACTCCCAAATTTCAATGCAGATGTTCATCTTTCATAATTTGTTTATGCTCTAATGTCTCCCTTTCAGAAATAAATTTTTTGATCACCCTTTGTATATTTGTTCCCTTCCTTCTCCCCTTCTCTATAATATTCTATCTCTTACTTTGCTTTATTTTTGTTCATAACGCTTCTAAGTCTCTAGAATTGTATGGTTTACTGTTATTTTTAAACATTCATTCACTGTCTATCATTTTCTCTACCTCCCCCGGAAAGGGGAAGCATTTATTTCTGTGTCATTTACCACTGTATTATCAGCATCAGCAACAATACCTGGAACAGATTAATGACAAATAAACCCTTAATTAATTACAGATATGAAGGTAAAGATAAATGTAGAGACTTGTTTTTCATGTTTAAACCCAAAACAAAGGACTTCTACTATCACAGAGAGATTTTCTGTCATTATCCTCTGTTGATTATGAGGGGTACATTTGGAGTGCTCGTTTGATATTTGATCATGCCATTTTCCTGAAACCCACACTTCAGTTTGTAAATAAGCTGAGAGATATGCTGGTTTTCACAGTTCAGGGTAAATGGACAATTCACCCTCTAGTCAAATCTACCTTGTCACTTGTAGGAAATAGTGCATAGTTTTTTAAATGACAAAATTACTCCATCTAATAAATGTCCTTCTGACTTATCTTAAAAATAGTAAGGATATATATATATATATATATATATATGTATGTATGTATATATACAAGCCATATACCTATATATATATATATATATATATATATGAAGGTTAGAATGGATATATATGTGTGTGTATATATGTAAAATTCATAAAATTCCAAGTCTTAACAGGTGACCTCTTTTCCATTCAAAATTCTAGAACCACAGTTATCCCTATGCTTCATCAATAAACTTTATCATTAGTAAAATTGAATAAATGCAAGATCCTAGAAACACTCTCTGGAGAGAAATCCCTCTAAATAAATTTCATCCACTAAATCTTATAGCTGTCTTTATAATGCAGATTGTCATTTTATATTGAATTATAAAATTGACTGGAAGCTAGTCAACAGTCTTCTCCAACTTCATACCCCTTTAATTTATCCTTTGTATTTGAATTATGTTAATATTCTCAAAAGACTTTTGAAACATAATTTCTCAGTTGAAAAATGTAAAGTAATGGTACATGACATATATAAATTGATGCTACTTTTTTAGTAAATACAATGATGGCTTCACTAAGAAATTACAACATTTTAGTGGCCTAATAGAAATTTTTAAAACATATCTTTTCCTCGTGCAGCTATTCAGTGTGAACAATTCTGATTAGATGTCTTTCCTTCAACTGGTGGCTTAGATACCCAGAATCTTTCCACATTATGGCTCTATCTTCTTCAATCTGGGGTTCCCAAATTTACTCTAGGAGTCACCTCCATTTCATTAAGTAGAGAACAAATACATGGCGTTATTTGTGAAAGGTATTCGGGCTCTGGGTCTGGAAATGGTTCCCATTATTAATTTATGTTATATTTCTTTGATCAAAACTTGGTCACTTACAGATGACTGCCATGCAGTCTGCAGAATGTACTCTAGCTCTTTTGTTAGGAAGCTGAAAAGAGATGATGAATGATCATTTATCTTGGCTGCATTCACTCTTGCTTCTAACTGTATAGCCTCTCTTTCCAAGAATAGCGCCTCAAAAATAGTCCTGCTACCTGGATGGAATTTCCCATGGTTATTGCACTGTCCAAATCAGGTTTATCCATGGTTAAGTTCTATGAACCATTCCATATGTTTCCAATGTAGCCTCATTTTTGCTTATGTGAGCCCAAAGTACTATCTCTTTCCCCCTTAAAAAGAGTCTTAACACACTCTTTCTATAGCATTTTTCTTGCTCTTTCCTTAAAATGAAAATCAAATTTAATTATTCAGTTAGATATGTCTTCTCTGAAAAATAGTTACTCATTATCTTCTACAAATGTGTATCTTTAAGTCATTCTTCAAATTCCCCAAACCTTCAATGACTTATGAGTTTCTTTTAATAACCCACGAGGACTCACCTCCAAACATCCTTTAGGGTGTGTGTGTGTGTGTGTGTGTGTGTGTGTTCTTCATATATTTATATTCAAATAGAGTATTTATTGATTTTTAATAACTTTCAGTCATTTTTGTAGTGGTTATATGTTTTCTAGAGTAATTAGATGAACTTCAGCTTCTTGATTTAGTTCTTTTTACCTCCCAGTTAAGATTACTTAATTTTACGGCTTAGTTGCTTGTTAGATGACTGATGGCAAGGTGATTTTTTCTGTGTCTCCTTTTCTGTATTGAGGATTGGTGTTTGAAGAGTTACGAAGGAGAAAAAGAAGCATAAGTGGATGCTGCAAAGTCAAATGGCTACAAACAATATCAGTCCATTTATATGACATTCTCTAAAACATGGGCTGGACAGCAAAAGGTAAGCAGCGGGGCAAGTGAGTATCACTGCCTGAGTTTCACCTCCTGTCAGATCAGTGCGGCATTAGATTCTCATAGGAGCACAAATCTTATTGTCAACTGCATGTGTGAAGGAGCTGGGTTGTAGGCTCATTATGGAAATCTAATGTCTAATGATCTGAGGTAGAATCGTTTCAACTAGAAACCACACCCCCACCCCACTCCCATCCATGGAAAAATTGTCTTCTACAAAACCAGTCTCTGGTGCCAAAATGGTTGGGGACTGCTGTTCTAAAGGGCGAAATTATAAGGATAGAAAGCAGTCTATCAGATGCTTGTCAGATGCCAGTGGCAAAGATATGAGATTTACTACAAGGAGACATAAAACAACATTTTAGAGTGTTGAAAATCTATATCTGGATAGTGGTTACAAAATTGTATTCATTTCCCCTAAACTCATCTAACCGCTTGCTTTAAATAGAATGGCTTTCCTCTATGTAAACCTAAATAAACATAATAAAAATTGTACAGAATAATGGCAAAAATAAATTAACTTTTATATTAAAGTCATTTTCTACTATGACTCCAATTTTTTCAGCCTTAGGCTATGTTGAGTCCATGACACCTATAGTTCAGTGATTACAGGCTGCAGTGCAATTTCCTAAGCCTATAGAACACATTACTCCAATTCTTTCTTTGGATTATAATGAACATTTCCACCATTAAAGATGGAGTGGTACTCACCTTTATAGAACCAACTGACATATTGCTTCCTGTAGTAGATGTGTCTGAATATCTATATCACATCTATCCATCTCTCCTTCTATCTACCAATCTACCCACATACCTACATACTTTACCTCCTTCAGTGTAATCCTGTATGTCTCTATTTAACTATTATAGCACTGCTTCTTTAATCATAGTTCATTCTATATTTCTTGTTGGAAACAACACACAGCACACACATGCATCAATACAATTCAAAATACTAAGCTCAATGTTGAAAAATGTGCATATTATGAATCTGGGTACCCTCTTCTTAATTACTGAGGACATTATTTGACTTATTCATTGATTTTCTAAGGAAGATGTTTTCCTTTTATAAAAATATCGATCCATTATACCTAATATTTTGAAACATTTCCATACTGTTCTCCTCTGGGTCAATTATGTCTATAGATTTATTATGCTAAGCAGCTTCCCAAACTAACAATCATATAATAATTATCAGAGCCATTCATTACTAACACTCAGAAAGTTGTGACTTTAAGGAATGAGGTTAGTGAAACATGCCTGTGTCTGGAACTTAATCACTAGGCATTAGAGTAATTTGGAGGATTCAGGTGCTTCCTAACACAAGGCTTCAGATAGCCAGTTCAGTTTTATGTAGGCTTTTATAATAGAGACAATGTCCTGGGCACTAGCAGAGACAATCCTCTTCATGTAATGAAGAGTTAAAGATAGTTGATCCATTTTAACTTAATGTTGGAAAAGTCTTTTCAGTCTAAAATAGCTTATGAAACATGTATTTGTAAAATGAATAATTAGATATATGAATAAATAAGATAATACTGCAAAAGTGTAGGAGGAGGGATTCGGAAATTAATGACAGTATACAAATTTTAATTCCAAGTACTTCAAGATTTCCAGGACATCCACAAACTAGTATGCAAACCTGTGACTCCAAATATCTGACTTGGTAAGATGGATGGAACATTTTGAAAGATGTGTATTTTCTATTTATACAAAATACATTTTAAGGAATTAATATCATTGTATTTATTTAGTTGCTTTGTTCAAATACTGAACTACCCACAAATAAGCATAGAAAATTAAGCAAATTGATCATGCAACACAAATTTTATTTTTTTTCATTGTGCACTTGGGATTTCAAAAATGTCTATCACAGAAATGTTGATTAATGTCCTATGAAAAAAATGGAAATGTGGTGTTAATCTCAAGCAATACTGGTTCTTGGTCAGGTGAAAGAAAAATATCTTTGATTTTGTAACTTAAATTGCATTATATCAAGTATAAAATTTATACATACACATATAAGTATTTTTTTTAATTAAAAACAAGTTTTCTCTAAAAATCGCAGCATAGTAAATGACTCTGACCTGTTATTTCAACAAACAACAATTCCAGGAGGCAATTATAGTAACTTAATTATAGTAACTAAAATATTACGAAGTCTAAACAACTGTGGAATAAATCAAACAAACAAAAATGATTTCCATTCTGTGGCCCATTAAGTCAAGAAGTTAATATTTATTACTTTGTTCTATTTTTTAAATAAACAAAAATAAGTTGTATGGAACAAAATCTGTCTATAAATCAAAATGCATTTGGGGTTTGTAGTTAATCATGGCTTGTTTTGTTGCAATGAATTTCCTATGAATATACATAAATGTACATTTTGCATTATGGTTTAATGACACAGTCATTAGAAGAAGAAAATTGCTAATCAAATCAGCTATGAAAATGGTAGATTATGTGCAAAACCACTCAGATTATACTATAATATTTTAAAACGTGTTGTGTAGAGTTCGAGGATTTTATTTAATAAATATTTAAGCTTAACTATTGTTTAATTATGGAACATGAATATTATATTTTATTGTAAAATAATTTGCATATAGTTTCAAATTGATATTATGTTAATACAGCTTTGAAAGAATGAAACTCAAATATCTAAGTTATTTTCCAGCATTTGCATTTGCTAATCCTGAACAATTTGATACGGTTAGACTTTGTGTTTTCATCCAAATCTCATCTTGAATTATAATCCCCATAACCCTCACATGTCAAGACAGAGACCCAGTGGAGGTAATTGCATCATGGGGGTGGTTTGCCCTATGCTGTTCTCCTAACAGTAAGTGAATTCTCACAAGATCTGATGGTTTTATAAATCGTGGTTTTTCCTGCACTCTCACATACTCTCCTTCCTGCTGCATTGTGAAGAAGGTACCTTGCTTCCCCTTCACCTTCTGCCATGAGTGTAAGTTTCCTGAGGCCTCCCCAGCTATGCTGAACTGTGAGTCAATTAAACCTCTTTCCTTTATATATTACCCAGTCTCATGCAGTTATTTATAGCAGTGTGAAAGCCAATTAATACAGGATCTTTACCATAAATGTTTAGCTATTCAAATTCTGTCCTCCTTATGTTCAAGTAATAAATCACAACGTTAATATCAAGTAAGTATTATCTCATCCAAATTGGGAAAAAATTACTTCTTATCATCTGAATATATTTTCCCTGATTAGCACTTGGGGTAGAGGTATGTGTGTTTGTGTCTGTGTGTATGTGTGTGTGTGTGTTAGGGTATATTAAGAAAATGCAGTGTTTCCAGGGAATCTAGTAAATATAGAAACTGAAATCCATCAAATAAATTAAATTCAGCAACTACTGTATTCATAGCTCTATTGTGCAAGACACTTTACAGAGACATGTTTATAACACACTTCTTGTCTTTAAGTGGGTGACAGTCCAGTGTAAATACAAAAAAGCAAATATAGTGATATCTGTACTATTTTTATAACTGCTCAGTTTAAGTGGGCTAAATAATACTAGTCTGTGTCACAAAGATAGTCTCCAGATTAACTTGTTCACCTCTGAAAATGAAGGAGCTAGAAAAGTGTCTGGCACATAGTAGGCCTTCAGAAATATCTTTTGATATCTGTTGAGAGATAAAAGAATGATTAAATGAATAAAACATAAATGAAGTAAGTAAGTGACATTTGTGGTGAGTTACATTGTAACATTTTAATGCACAAAGTAAAATAAATGCTTTTGAAACTGTTTTCTAGGAAGAGGTACCGTAGTCAATTTAGGATGGTCATGAGAAATACCTATTTCAAAATTTTTTAGTTGTTTCATCTAACAGTCAAACAACTTGTTAGTAAAACTCAAAGTAGATAATTTTTCATTTAGTGTACATAATTTCCCTATCATTCCATTGTCTTTAATGTTTTTCTAGTTTTGATAATAATGCAGAGCAAAACTTTCCTTTCTAGTGATTAAATCACCAGCACTATCGTGCACTAAGGAAAACTGAAATGCTTGGGCTTTTCAGGCCTTATAAGATACCACCTCTCATTTTATGGGAATCCTGAAAGATTCAAAATGCCTCTGAGTCCACAGGTCTGAGTAAGAGCCAAAGGAAGTTGGGCAATAAAAGTTATGTCGGCCTGAGTTCATCTGCTGGTGGCCGAGAATGCCTAGAGAAATATTCTGCGTTTATCCAGATACTGATATATATTTGGACTATATACAGAACATGAGGCAGAATTAAAGCATTGGTTTCCTGAATCACGGAGTGAGAGATGTTATATTAAGACAATCCAAATGAATATTCCAAATGTCCCCAGTAGACTATTTAAAAAAAATAATATTCAGGACCTTCCACTTCTCGTGAAGATGGAAAAACAGAGAAAAAATTTATTATCTCTTCCAAAACAATAAAAAAAAAATGGTATTCAAATCAATGTATATCAGATAATGAAAAGCCATAATCCTCAAGAGATAGGAAACAAATGAGGCAAGACCTGGGGTTCACCATACTGCCTTAAGACAATTTCCAGCATGAAATGCAGGGAGGACAGAGCTAGGTATCCTCACAATGTTGAGGAGAAAGAGCTGATTATCTAGTGAGAACAAGGTGACTAGACTTAGCATAAGAGAATACAGAAGAGGCGAGAACAGCACAAAGACAGAAATCTGGAACTTTATAAAAGAACCTATTTGAGTATTCAGTTAAATACTGATAAGCAAATATATGTATAGTTTGGTGCAACAGTAATTGCAGTTTTTGCATTGTTGAAATTTGCGGTTTGATAATGGAATACATTTTTTTTTTATTTGAGATGGAATCTCACTCTCTCACCCAGGCTAGAGGGCAGTGGCGTTATCTCGGCTCACTATTACCTCTGCCTCCCAGGTACAAGCGGTTCTCCTGTCTCAGCCTCCCCAGTAGCTGGGATTACAGGCATGTGCCACCACACTCAGCTACTGTTGTATTTTTAGTAGAGACAGGGTTTCACCATCTTGGCTAGGCTGGTCTTGAACTGCTGACCTCATGATCCACTCACCTCAGCCTCCCAAAGTGCTGGGATTACAGGCGTGAGCCACTGCACCCAGCCAATATTGGAAACATTATTAAATAAATATCATTATGATATATGTCATTTTAATACACATTTCTGGCTTTAATATTATTATTTTTTGCTAATGACCTACTACTTGCTGTTTATATCATATTTATTTTAGACTATGGAAATAATGTTAGACAAAAAGCAAATTTGAGCAATTTTCTTATTCTAGTTCAAAATGGGTCATAAAGCAGGGGAGACAACTCACAACATCAACAATGCATTTGGCCCAGGAACTGCTAATGGTCGTACAGTGAGGTGGTGATTCAAGAAGTTTTGCAAAGGAGATGAGAGCCTTGAAGATGAGGAGTGTAGTGACTGGGCATCGGAAGTTTACAATGACAATTGAGAACAATTATCAAAGCTGATCCTCTTACAACTACATGAGAAGTTGCTGAAGAAGTTGCAATGATCGACATTGATCATTCTATGGTCATTTGGCATTTGAAGCAAATTGGAAAGATGAAAAACTTAGTAAGTGGGTGCCTCATGAACTGAGCAACAATTTTTAAAAAATTGTTTTGAAGTGTCATCTTTTCTTATTCTACACAACAACAAACCATTTCTTGATCGGATTGTGATGTGCGGCAAAAAGTGGATTTTGTATGACAGCTGGCTGACCAGGTGAGTAGTTCAACAGAAAAGAAGCTCCAAAGCACTTCTCAAAGCATAATTAGCACACACACACACACACACACACACACACACATAAAGGTAGTGGTCACTGTTTGCTGTTCTGCTGCCAGTCTGATGCACTATAGCTTTCTGAATCCTGGTGAAACCATTTCATCTGAGAGAAGTGTGCTCAGCATATTGATGAGATGCACTGAAAACTTCAACGCCTGCAGCCTGAATTGGTCAACAGCAAGAGCCCAGTTGTTCACTATGCCTGATCGCACGTTGCACAACCATCGCTTCAAAAGTTTAATGAATAGGGCTACAAAGATTTGCCTCATCCGCCATATTCACCTGACCTCTTGCCAACCGACTACCACTTCTTCAAGAACCTCAACAACGTTTTGCAAGGAAAATGCTTCCACAACCAACAGGATGCAGAAAATGCTTTCCAAGAATTTATTGAATCTTGAGTCATGGATTTTTACACCACAGGAATAAGCTACGTATTTCTTTTTGCAAAAATGTGTTGATTGCAATGGTTCCTATTTTGATTAATAAAGATGTGTTTGAACTGAGTTATAATGATTTAAAATTAACAGTTCTAAACCACAATTACTTTTGCACCAACCTACACTTTATCAGAGACTGGAAAATAATCACCTGAGAGAATTAAGTGTCACAATGTTCAATAGTCACCAGGGACAGGGGCTACTATCTGTTTCCAATATCCATATTAAAAATTCATATTTCATGAGGCATAATGAAGAACACAAGGAAGGTGTTGCTTTCATGCTGTGGGATGATTAGCCTTAGACTGATTACTGCTTAAAATGCACAAACAAAACACTAAGTTTGAAAGGATCAATCTTATTTTGCATTGCTTAAGTGTGTCCCAGAACACATCTCAATAATATTTAGAGGATTATAATGTATTCATCACCCAATAAATTAAGAATCACAGTATCGGCCGGGCGCGGTGGCTCAAGCCTGTAATCCCAGCACTTTGGGAGGCCGAGACAGGCGGATCACGAGGTCAGGAGATCGAGACCATCCTGGCTAACATGGTGAAACCCCGTCTCTACTAAAAAATACAAAAAAAAAACTAGCCGGGCGAGGTGGCGGGCGCCTATGGTCCCAGCTACTCGGGAGGCTGAGGCAGGAGAATGGCGTAAACCCTGGAAGCGGAGCTTGCAGTGAGCTGAGATCCGGCCACTGCACTCCAGCCTGGGCGACAGAGCGAGACTCCGTCTCCAAAAAAAAAAAAGAATCACAGTATCACGATGTTAGGCATCCAAAGAAGTGATACCTAGCTTGAAAGAAACAGGAAAATTTGAAACCTAAGTGAGGATAAAATCGATCAAAATTAAAATTCACCTAGAATTAGTTCAGTTGTTAGAATTGGCACTTAAAGGGATTAAAAGTTATTAAAATTGTTTTCCACATGTGCAAATAATTAAGCACAGAGAAGATTTAAATGTGCAAATAAAACTCTTGGAGATTAAAACTACAGCATGTGAGATGACAACTAAATTAATAGACTCAAAAGCATGTTAGACAATGCAGAAGAAAATGGCAATAAACTTGAAGACATAATAAATACTATTCAAAATGAAAAGTGCACACAAACAACATAGCAAATGAACATATTATTGGTTAGCTATAAGCAATATTCTACAAATATATGTGTGCAGTACTTCCTGAAGGAATCAGGGGAACACAAAATATTTAGAGAAATAATGATTACAATTTTTCCAAACTAAATAAAAATTTAAATCAAAAAATTTAAGAACCGAAATAGAAACCAGGCACAAAAAACATGAAGAAAACTAAAGCAAGGCACATCCTAATGTAATTGTTCAAAACAAATGAAAAATCAAAACATCTCAAAAGCAGCCAGAGAAAGAAAACAAAAAAGGAAAGAACAAAGATGACAACAATGACATATTACTCAATAGAGCAATGCAGATGGGGGCACAGTGTACTGATGGAATGTGTATATGTGAATTTAGAATTCTATACATGGGAGATCTATTATTCAAAACGAAAGGCAACATAACAACTTTATAACAATCAAAAGCTGAAGGAATTAGTCACTAGCAACTTGCCACTATAATAAATATTTAAGGATATCTGTCAGGAAGAAGTAAGACCCACACTAGAAGGAAATACTGACCTACACAAAGCATTGAACGATACTGGAAATGGTGTGTGTGTGAGTGTGTGTGTGTGTGTACGTGCACGCGCTGAATTACAGGAGAGTATACATTCTTTTTTTCGATAGCACAAAGGATAACAAATATAGAGCATATATTGGACATAAAACTAGTCAACATATTTAAAGTGGTTCAAGTCATATAGTAACTGGAAGTCAGTAACAAAAACAACAGATATCTGGAGAATCCCCAAATTGTTAAAAACTAAGTAGCATACTTATAAAGTAAGTTGAAGTATAAATAAAAACTAAAGCTTACTTTGAACTGAATGAAAGCAAAACACAACAATTAACAATTTGTGAGATGCTCCTAAAGCAGTAAAGGAAAATTTATTACATTAAAGTGCATATTAAAAAAGGAGAAGGATTGCAAATCAATCACTGCAACTTTCACCTTAAGATCCTAGAAAAAGAAGAACAAATGAAAGACCAAGTAAGAGGAGGAAATGCAATTATAACGATTAAAATGGAAATCCATAAGATAAAAGAAAAGGAAAAAAAGACAAAGTAGTTAGCAAACCTCATGGTAAACTCAAAATAACACCACCACCAACAACAGCAATACAATGGATACATGAAAAAATAAAAATTGAGAAACTAAATCATATCACCACAGAAAATCACCTTCACTAAAGGAAGATAGAAAGAAAGGAAAGAACGAAGAGAAGACCATTAAAAACAACCACTAAGCACGTAACAAAATGTTAGGAGTAGATGTTTACTTATCAATACTAAAATTGAATGAAAATGAACTAAACTCTCCAATCAAAAGACAGAGTATCTTAATGGATAAAAAAAAAAATACACATTCATCTGCTGCCCAAAAAATAAAACACACTTTACCAATAAAGACACACATAGACTGAAAATAAAGGAATACTTCATGCCAATGGAAACCGAAAAACAGCAGGAGTAACCATACTTTTAAAAATCAGCTTTTAAGACAAAATCTGTAAGAAGAGACAAAGAAGGTCGCTAAATAATGATAAAGCGGTCAGCTTACCAAGAAGATATAACAATTTTAAATATATATGTACCCAATCCTGGAGCATACAGATATGTAAAGCAAATATTAGAGCAAAAGAGATAGCTAGGCCCCAATACAATAATAGCTGGAGATTTCAACACCCCACTTTCATCCAGATCTTCCAGGCAGAAACTCAGGAAAAAAAAAAAAAAAAAAAAAAAAAAAAAAAAAACAGACTTAATCCACACTATAGACCAAATGGATATAATAAACATTTAGAAAGCATTTTATGCAACAGCTGCAGAATACACGTGCTTTTCCTCAGGACATAGATCATTCTCAAGAATAGATCATATGGTAGGTCACAAACAAGTCTTAAAATGTTCAAAAAAACTGAAAAAATATTAAGAATCTTCTCTGATCATAATCTAGAATTAAACTAGAAATCAATAACTAGAGGAATTTTGAATCCTATACCAACGACATGGAAATTAACATGCTTCTGAATGACTAGTGAGCCAATGAAGAAATTAAGAAGGAAACTGAAAGTTTTCTTGAAACACATAATAATGCAAGCACAACATACCCAAATTTATGGGATCCAGCAAAAGAACTACTAAAAGGACAGCTTATAGCTACAAGTGCCTATATAAAAAGGGAAAATTTCAACAATTTAACGATGCATCTTAAAGAACTAGAAGAGCAAGAGCAAACCACACCCAAAATTAGTAAAAGAAAATAAATAATAAATATCAGGGAAGAGATAAACGAATTTGAAATTAAGAGAACACTACAAATGATCAATGCAACAAAATGTTGGTTTTCTGAAAAGTTACATAATATTGACAAACTTTTAGGCAGACTAAGAAAAAGGAAAAAAGACACAAAGAAATAAAAACAGAAATGAAAAAGGAGATATTACAACTGATATTGCAGAAATTTAAAGAATTATTAGTTGCTATCCTGAGCAACTGTATGCCAATAAATTGGAAAATTCAGGAAAAAAAAAAAAACACACAAATACCTAGACACACACAACCTAACAAGATTGAACCATGAAGAAATCCAGAACCCGAACAGACCAATAACAAGTAATGAGATCTAAGCTGTAATAAAAAGCCTCACAGTAAAGCCATGGACCTGATGGCTTCACTGCTGAATTCTATCAAACATTTAAAGAACTAATACCAATCCTACCCAAATGATTTCAAAGAATAGAGGAAGATGGAATACTTCCAAACTCATTCTGTAAGGCCAGTATTACCCTGATACAAAAACCAAAGATGCATTAACAAAGAGAGAGAGAGAGAGAGAGAGAGAGAGAGAGAGAGAGAGAGAAAGAAAAGAAAACAGGCCAATATCTCTGATGAGTATTGATGCAAAAATTCTCTTAGTACACCTAATTCAACAATTTATTAAAAAGATAATTTATCGTGACCAAGTGGGATTTATCCCTGGGATGCAAGGATGACTCAACATATCCAAATCAATTAATGCAATGCATCATAGCAACAGAATTAAAAATTAAAAAATGATAATTTCAATTGATGTTGGAAAACCATTTGGTAAAATTCAACACCCCTTCATGATGAAAATCCTTAAAAACCTGTGTATAGAAGGCACATACCTCAACATAATAAAAGCCATGTATTACAGACTCACAGCTAGTATCATATTCATAGGTAAAACCTGAAAGCCTTTCCTCTTAGATCCAGAACTTGAAAAGGATCCCCACTTTCACCACTGTTATTCAACGTAACATTGTTCTAGCTCTAAATCTTAACTAGAGCAATCAGACAAGACAAAAAACATCCAAGTTGAAATGGAATAAGTCAAATTAAGTAATATGATCTTACATTTGGAAAAATCTAAAGACTCCACAAAAGAAAAAAATACTATTAGAACTGATAAATAAATTTAGTAAAGTTGCAGAATACAAATCAACATAAAAATTTAGTAGCATTTCTATATACCAACAGTGAATAATCTGAAAAATAAATTTTAAAAGCAATTCAGTTACAATAGTCACAAATAAAATGGAATACCAGGGATTAACTTAACAAAAGAAGTGGAATAACTCTACAATAAAAACTCCAAAAAGAAAAAAAAAAAAAAACTGATGAAAGAAATTGAAGAGGACATCAAAAAATGTAAAAAAAAAAAATTTATTTTCATGGCATTGAAGAGTCAATATTGTTAAACTGTCCATATTACCAAAGTAATCTACAGATTAATGCAATCCCTATCAAAATACAAATGACATTCTTTATAAAACATGTATGGAATGGCATAGACCCAGAATAGCCAAAGGCATCCTAAGGAAAAATAAATAAATAAATAACTGCAGGAATCACGTTATCTATCTTGAAATCATACTACAAAGCTATAGTAATAAAAACTGCATGGTACTGGCATAAAAACAGATATATAGACCAAGGGAACAGAATAGAGAACTGAGAAACAAATACACAACCTACTAATGAACTCATTTTTGATAAAGGTGCCAAAAACATATACCAGGGATTTATATTGCTTGGGTATATACCCAGTAATGGGTCTCTTCAGTAAATGATGCTGAGAAAACTGGATATTCACATGAAGAATAATGAAACTAGACTCCTATCTCTTGCTACATATAAAAATCAAATCAGAATGGATTAAAGACTTAAACCTAAGTCCTCAAACTGAAACTATCACAACAAAACATAGGGGAAAATCTTCAGGACATTGATCTGGTCGAAAATTTATTGAGCAATACTCCACAAGCACAGGTAACTAAAGCAAAAGTGAACAAATGGGATCATCAAGTAAAGAGCTTCTGCACAACAAATGAAACAGTCCACAAAGTGAAGAGACAACCAAATGAATGGGAGAAAATATTTGCAAGTTAACCATCTGACAAGAGATTAATAACCAGGATATATAAGGAGCTCAAAAAACTCTTTAGGAAAAAATCTAATAATCAGATCAAAAAATGGGAAAAATATGTCTTTTTTATTTCTTTTTTTTCTTTACTCTTCTAAAAAAAAAGAAAACAAAAACGGGATATGTGTGCAGAATGTACAGGTTTGTTACATAGGTATACATAGCATCCCATGGTAGTTTGCTGCATCTATTGACTCATCCTTTAAGTTCTCTCCCCTCACTCCCCAATCCCCCAGTAGGCCATATTGTGTGTTGTTCCCCTTTCTACATCCATGTGTTCTCAATATTCAGCTCCCACTCAGGAGTGAGAGCATGTGGTGTTTGGTTTTCTGTTCCTGTGTTAGTTTGCTGAGGATAATGGCTTCTGGCTTCATCCATATCCCTGCAAAGCAAACAATCTCATTCCTTGTTATGGATACATCATATTCCATGGAGTATATGTACCACATTTATTTATCCAGTCTATCATTGATTGACATTTGGGTTGGTTCCATGTCTTTGCTTTTCTTTTCTAAATAGTACTGCAATAAACATAAGTGTGCCTGTGTCTTTAGAGTAGAATGATTTATATTGCTTTGGGTATATATACCCAGTAATGGGATTGCTGAGTCGAATGGCATTTCTGGTTCTAGATTCTTGAGGAATTGCCATACTGTCTTCCATAATGGTTGAAATAATTTAAATTCCTACCAATAGTGTAAAAGCATTCCTATTTCTCCACAGCCTCGCCAACATCTATTGTTTCCTAACTTTTTAATAACTGCCATTCTGACAGGCATGAGATGGTATCCCATGGTGGTTTTGATTTGCATTTCTTTGAAGATCGGTGATGTTGAACTTTCTGTCATATGTTTATTGGCTGCATAAATGTCTTATTTTGAGAAGTGTCTGTTCCTATCAGAAAAAAAGGGCAAAATATTGGAATAGACATTTCTCTAAAGAAGACATACAAATGACAAACAGCGCTATGAAAAGGTACTCGACATCATTGATCATCTGAGAAATGCAAATCAAAACTACAATGAGACATCATATCATCCCTGTCTTATATCTAAAAGACAGAGCAATAACAAATGCTGGCTAGGCTGTAGAGAAAAGGGAAACTTTGTGCACTATTGGTGGGGATACAAATTCATACAACCAATATGGACAACAGTTTGAAGGTTTCTCAAAAAACTAAAAATAGAGCTACCATGTGATCCAGAAATTCCACTGCTGTGTACATACCACAAGACAGGAAATCAGTGTATAGAAAATGTATCTGCACTCCCATGTTTGTTGCAGCAGTGTACAGCCATGGAAAGGAATGAGATCCTGTCATTTGCAATAGCATGCATGGAACAGGAGATCATTATGCTAAGTAAGTCAGACACAGAAAGACAAATGACTTTTGCCACTCCAAACTTTCCAATGCCTTGTAAAAATTTATAATGTCTATTTTTATGATAGTTTCTTTATTTCCTGTGTGAGATGATCTTATAATTTTCAACTTTTTAATTTGCTAGTATGGTGACTTAAATTATTTTTCCTTAGGATGCCTTCGGCTATTCTGGGTCTATGCCATTCCATACATGTTTTATAAAGAATGTCATTTGTATGAGCATGTTCTCGCTTATTTGTGGGATCTAAAAATCAAAACAATGGAACTCATTGACATAGACAGAAAAGGATGCTGGCTTGGGTAGCAGGGCAGCTGGTAGGGAAGTGGAGATGGCTAATAGGTATTAAAAAATAGGTAGAAAGAACAAATAACGCCTGGTATTTGATAACACAATAGGATGATTATAGTCGGTAAAAACTTAACTGTACACTTAAAAATAACTAACAGAGTGTAATTGGATTATTTGTAATACAAAGGATAAGTCCTTGAGGGGATGGATACCGCATTATCCATGATATGATTAGTAAGCATTGCAAAACATCTCAGGTATCCCATAATATATACACCTACTGTGTACTCACAAAAATTAAAACATAAAAAATAATTAAAAAAAGAGAAAAGCAGTTAAACTACAAACATTTTATTCAATTTTTATAATGATCAATACATCTGATGCAGTATTAGCCACATTGATAAGAAATGAGAAAAGACACATATTTTCAGAATCAGAAATAAAAGGCATCACTAAAAATTATTTGAATATTAAATGTACAGTAACAAACATTATGAATTATTTCTTGCAAACAAATACAAGCAAGTAGGATGGACAAAACCTTAAAAAGACACCAATTATCTAAACTCATTCAAAAAGAGATAATAAAAATAGCCAATATGACTCCCAAAAATATACCCACAAAAACATTCCATTTCTAGATGGTCGTGTGGATAAATTTTAACAAACATTTAAGTAAGAAATATCGGTGGGAGTGTAATTTAGTTCAACCAATGTGGAAAGCAGTGTGGCGAATCCTCAAAAAGCTAAAAGCAGAATTATCATTCAACCAAGTAATCCCATTACTGGGTTTGCTATACCCAGAAGAATATACATAATTCTACCATAAAGACACATGTATGTGAATGTTCATTACAGAATTATTCACAATAGCAAAGACATGGAATCAACCTAATGACAGATTGGATAGAGAAAATGTTGTACATATACACCATGGAATACTATGCAGCCATAAGAGAAGATGAGTTCTTGTATTTTGTGGGAAATACGGATGTAGCTGGAGGCCATAATCCTTAGCAAGCTAACCCAGGAACAGAAAACCAGATAACAGATGTTCTCACTTATAAGTGGGAGCTAAATAGTGAGAACTTACAAATACAAAGAAGGAAACAACAGATACTGGGTTCCACTTGAGGGAAAATGTAGTGGAGCAGAAAAGATAACTATTGGGTACTGGGCTTAATACCTGCATGATAAAATAATATGTACAAGAATAAAAAAGGTAAAATGAAAAGCAAAACAAAACAAAATGAAAAATGTTCCACCTTATGTATTTTAAATGAAGATTGTATCTAACAAAGTATGCAAAACACCTACAATGCCTACTATGTAGTAGATAATAAATGCTATCCATTCCCAGGCAAAAACTCTTCCAGAAAATTGAGGAGCCATTAATCCCAACTCATTCTGGTCTAGCATTTAATTCTTACCAGAGCTAGTAAAAAAGCTGTAAAGAAAACTATAGACTGATATTCATTTTGAACATAGATGCCATATTTCCAAGCAAATTTTAGCAAATCAAATCCAACAGTGTATAAAACTGATATAATATAACCAAGTTGGGTATCCTAGAAATGCAAGCTTAGATTAACATTTGAAAATCAATCAATTAGGCCAGGCGCGGTGGCTCACGCCTGTAATTCCAGCACTTTGGGAGGCTGAGGCGGGCGGATCACGAGGTCAGGAGATCGAGACCACGGTGAAACCCCGTCTCTATTAAAAATACAAAAAATTAGCCGGACGCAGTGGCGGGTGCCTGTAGTCCCAGCTACTCCGGAAGCTGAGGCAGGAGAATGGCGTGAACCCGGGAGGCGGAGCTTGCAGTGAGCCGAGATCGCGCCACTGCACTCCAGCCTGGGAGACAGAGCGAGACTCCATCTCAAAAAAAAAAAAAAAAAAAAAGGAAAATCAATCAATTTAAGCCACCATACTAGCAAATTAAAAAGTTGAAAATTATAAGATCATCTCACACGGGAAATAAAGAAACTATCATAAAAAATAGATATTACAAATTTTTACAAGGCATTGGAAAGTTCGGAGTGGCAAAAGTCATGTTATCCCTTTTGGAGTTTTATTTTTCTTACACCTCAATTTATTAGTTTGGGATATTTTAAAGGATACATTTGTGATTTACTATCTCCTTATTTTTCCATTACTTTAAAAATAGAGTTTTCATAATTTTATGATTTGGTGATAGGTTGGTTTTTTGATCAGCAATCCCATAATTCATCTGTATGAGTATGCTGAATTTGCATCCATCTATAATAAAATGAAAATATGGAAACAAGAAAGACTGAGCTAAAATATCCAAAAACATAAATGTATTCAATTTCAAAAAGCCACCTCGTTCTGAGGTTATTTTTCTTGTTTTATATAAGTGCTATTGCTTTCATAAAAATATAATAAAATTTCAGAAAATATTTTTATTTCCTTAATTTAAAAGCTTAAAAATCTTTAACCATATGACAGTCTCCAGAATTATTTTTTGATAACTTAGTGATCCATAAAACTCAAAATGTGGTAATTGGCACTGCATCTGAAAATATAAAACATATTCCAAAATCCAAGCCAAAGTAATTAGGCAACTGTATCTAATTGAATATAAATGTTAGTTGAGTTACACAGGACTAACTTTCACCAATTTTAGCTTATATTTTACTTTAGAATACACAGAGTGATATAATTTTCTACTTTGAAGTTAGATTTGGTCAAATCAGTAGTTCTGATCAACCAAAGGTAAAAAACGGTGACATGTGCCTTGTTAGATAAATATATATATGTATATATATAAAATATGGTCAAGGCCCAACTCCCCAACTCTCTCTGTTTCAGATCTGGTGAAGACTGAAAAACAGCATTGAGATGATGGCATCACGAGATAGTATTAAAGATTACATGGAAAGAAGCTATTCCCCTAATCTACATAGAACACATAGCAAGAGTGATCATTAAATTGTCTTGTTTTGAGATTTTGGTGCTATTTAATACTGTAGCATAATCTAATCTATTCTGATAGGCAAAGTTTATGCAAATCTTTATCACTTTCTGGATTATTTTTTGTGATTTTATTATTCAATGAATCTTAATTCCTGGAAACTCCTATTGTAACCAGTAAGGCTTAAAAGCAGAAACAAAAATAAACAAACAACAAATAAACAAAAAAATGCATTTGGTCAGATGAAAAGGGAAGCAGAGTCATATGGAATGCAGTTTCGGGTTGTCAGCACTGGTTACTTAATTACCTGTTTGAATGTTTATTATTTTTAGATACTATGCCAGTCACTCAGAAAGCAATAGCAGGGAGCCAATGGCCTTGCAATTATGAACCCCTCTTGTTAGAAGACTGACAGATAAATAAATACATAATGGTAGCATGAACACTAATTAAAGTTTATAGCTGATAGACAAGAGATACAAGAGATCAGAGAAAAATTATGGGGAGAAAAAATATATTTAAGGGATATTAATGAAGAAAGAAGACAAAAGAGTGAAATAGTATTCTCAGATTCAAAGATGCTTAAAGAAATGAAAGACATTAATTATAGCTAAATTATAATACTTTGTGATTAAGCAATTTGAAAATATGGAAAAGAGAAGATTTATAGTAAAAAGAGGATTTAGTAACATGTGAATACATTTGGGTTTAAATTTGAATGAATCATGAGTTATTTCAGTTATTGAAGTTTACAAATAATAGGCTTACTTTGAATTTTCTAAAGATAACCTGGGTGAATATGGGCAGTTGGTTATAGAAGAAGGAGACTAAGGAAGGAAACTAATTTGTAGAATGTTAAAATCATATGGGAAAGAAATAAGATAATAAATGATTGACAATGCTATGATATGGATGAAGAGGCATTTAGAAGAAAGGACTTTGTGTGGAGTAAAGAAGATGCAGATCAAGACAACTGTTAAATGAATGCATACTAAGATCTGCTACACTGTCAGTGATAGATTGCATTGGAGAGATGATTAGTGAAGCAGGAAGACAAAACAAAAATACATGAACCACATCAATCCAATCCTGGCTTTTTCACTTGGTGTTTTACTTACCGTAATAAATTACCAAACCGCTCTGAGTTTCAATTATGAAACAGGGATGATCTATTTCATCTACTGTGTAGATGATATCTGTGAGTAGATAGTATCTATGAGGCAGATACTATCTACTGTATCTGCCTCACAGAGATACGGTTTAACAATAATCATAGCTAAATAGTTATTGGAAGCTTAATAAATTATCAGACATTAAATGTATTATATATATATTGAGTTTTTACTATCGTGTTACTATTTACTTATGTGTAAACTCAGACATGAAAATGTTAATTTATGTGCCAAGTCAGCCAAGATTCAAAGGCAGTCAGCTTGAAGATAGACCCTATTCACACTACAGTCCTTGTCACCAGGTATTTAACAAATATTAGTTTAATAAGACATAGTGTGGACATTCTGATTTTATGAATCTGAATGACATTTGCAAGTGAGTTTGTTCAATACTGTGGTTGATACAAGCAGTTGAATCTGGGACCAGTCTGTGCCTATTTAACACAAAATAAAAACATCAGAAGGAGGTGATGGTTGAAGTCAGGGACATGTGGATGAGGGCCTCCAAGAAAAGCATTACAGGTGTAATGAGGTCTAAACGTAGATGTGTGTGAGGACAAACATACTTAGACCATGGATGAAAAAGTAACCATGAGTAGCATTGTTAGTGGTGGAAGTTATCTGAGTTGTTACTGTCTGCATATTCTTAGGGGTCTACAGCAACCTCAATTCTTGCCCCCTCAGAAGAAAGAATTTGATTGAGGGACTTAAGGCAGAATAAGAGATTGAGACAAGTTTTAGAACAGAAGTGGAAGTTTATTAAAAAGCTTTAGAGTAGGAATGAAAAGAAAGTGAAGCACACTTGGAAGAAGGCTAAGTGGGCATCTTGGAGGTCAAGTGCCCCATTTGACCTCGAACTTCAGGTTTTATATGCTGACCTACTTCCACATCTTGCATCTCTTTTCCTGTGATTCTTCCTTTAGGGTGGGCTGCCCACATGTGCAGTGGCTTGCTAGTACTCGGGAGGTGAGCATGCAGTGTTTTTGCTGGAGTTGTACGCATGCTCACCTGAGGTATTTTTTCCTTTTCCAGTGGAATGCCCCCAGAAGGTCACACACCAGTTAAACTCCATCATTTTGCCTCTTCATACACATACTCAAGCCCACTTACCAGACTCCTGAATCTTACTGGGAAGTTGCCAATTAGCAGTTACAGGTTTTTTTGTTTTTTGTTGTTTTTTTTTAATCTATTGGGAAACTTCCTTTCCCTGGCGTTGTCTGCCACCAATTATTATTTTAGAGGAGCAGTGTGACAACCACCTGACCATCACCTAATGGTCACCTCACATTCCTGGTGGGAGCCCTCTCCTGCCTTACTCATGCCTGGCTAGCTACCTACTGTGATAGTATCTGTATTACAAAACAAATATGGGGAATAATAGGAGAAATTTGCCTTTTAAAGAATATTTTATCCTTTCTGATAAACTATACTTTGCTGTGTAAGTGACTTATTATTATTATTTTAATTAAATATTATACCATTAAAATGGTCACCATTAGCATTATTTGAAGAACAAAATATTTGGAAATTACAACAACTATTTTCAAATGAAAAACATATGTCGATATTATTTTCACTCCAAGGTGAGTAACTAGTGCTCTCCTTTTTCCAAACAGGTTTTGATAAATCATCCATCTACTAGCATAACAAAATCTCGAATCTTTCTAATTTTCACTTATTTAATTATCAAAGAATAACTTAGATCTACCAAAGCAACCTGACATTTCAGTGGTTATAAATAAAGTAATAGGAACGGCAATGATTTCCTGCTTTAGGCAGTCGCAGTAACCCCCAATCCCTCATCCAAAGAACTGTTTGTCAATGTATTAACTTCAACCACAGATAAATACAAATTATGCCCTTGGAACAATCTTCTCTTGCTGAAAGATAATTCGAAGGGAAAACTTCTCCCGTTCTTCTAGGGTCATAGCAGGGGGTAATGTACAAGTTCCTCCCAATAAAACAAGCTTAGCATGAACAGGACATGAAGAAACATTACGCTTAGTTCATTTGCTCAAACCTTGAAATTGAGACACAGCCTTGTGGACGCAACTCCTCCACCTTATTAGTTTATGAACTTTCTCTGGGGTATTTCAGTAAGGGCTTAGTGTATAGGTCAGTTTTTCTTTCTGCTCCATAAAATTGATGAAAGTACTGGCAATTTAACTTCTTTAAACTTTAGTTTCTGTGTGTTTAAATTAGAGAAGACAATACTATTTTTTTCAAAATCAGTTTCAGGCTAAAAATATAGTAATATACATCACTCTGTAAAATAGAAAGCATATATTAATTATTAATAATGTATGCTATAATTTTAAAAACTAGGTGAAAACTTTAATACATCTTCTTCATGAAAAGATAGTGCAGAAAATCCAATTTATTCAAGAGTGTACATTTGTTTAATGCCAGAAATTAGACAGAAGCCTATTTACTTGAACGTGATAGCAACTCCAAAAATCATCCATAAATATTTCCAAAAGGAATAAACTAGAAAGGAATGCATTAATATTATATTAATCTTATATTATTGACTTTCTTCAGTGTGCATTGCCTTTTGTGAGGTGTTAAAGAAAAAAAAAATGAAGCAATATAACACTGTTCCAACTTTGGAAATGGGTCAAGTAGAGAAACAGCAAAGATTAACGAACGTGTGAATGCACAAACGCACAAACACCAAAGTTAGAAAATAATTTAAAAGCAAAATTCAAATAATGAAAGATGAACAGTATTCCATTAGAGCTAAAATTAGAATAAAATAATAAAAATGGGTTGGAGATTATCAAATAATTGTTCTTTTTAACTTAAAAAATGCATTATAGATATGGTTTTGGGGCCTATCCAAAAAAAGAAGGTGAGGCTGGTGTTTGAGGTATCCCAGTAAAGACAAGAAAAAATAGTCAACTAATGAAGCACCAAACTACTTATTTTTGTTACACATGGAGTCAGAAAAAAGCGACAAAATATAAATGAATTTGATACCAAGAGCAGTTCTAGAGGAATAGAGCTTAAAGATGAATTTTCTGAATTGGGATTTTTGAAACTGGCTATCTAATCTGATAAGATTTTATAACATGAAATACTCTTATTTGCAGTGTTAAAGAGAGCACTGAAAGTCCATGACATGATCTGGCATAGAGATATACAAAATATCTCCACTGGCTATTTCTAACCAAACATTTATAGGAATACATGCATTATATTGCATGTGGTCACTCAAATTGAGGATCTGATTTTTCAGCTCAAGCATAGCACAAATGAGGTGAAATTTTCCAGGGCCTGAAAGAGATCCTTATCTTCTGTAGCCTCAAGGCTAAAACTGCTGAAAAGTAAACACAGAGTTGAATCTTGAGTGGCTTAATACAATGTAAATTGATTTCCCAAATTTGCAATGTGTCTACTGTTGAATTGAGGGCACTGCTTATGAAGAAATGGGGTTCTAAAAATTCAAATGGGGTCCTATGGAAAGATCCTAAAGAATTTGAGGACATGTAGTCCCTAAATTCTGATGAGTCTTCTTGGCTAGTAGAACCACCCTTTCCATCCCCATTTCAGGGGATTAATTCCACATTTTTTGAGGAAATGGTAATGGCCTCTCTTGAGGGAGTTACCTTGCTATGATTCTCCTCTGACCCAGCCAACATTATACCGATTTGCTTCTGGACCTATAACTAGACTCAAATCCCAGCAAACACTTAAAGATGAAGTACCAAGTGTGACTCAGGAAGAGGTGCGCTATACTCCAAAAGAACTATTTGAGCTTTCTAACATATACAGACAGAAATAGGGGAATATGTGTTTGAATGGATATTAAGAGTTTGGGATAAAGATAGAAAAATCATCAAGTTGGATCAGGCTGAATTTATTGATATGCGTTCACTAAGCAGAGACTCTTCATTTAATGCTGCAGCTTGTGGAGTTAGGGCTTTGATAATTTGTTTCCTTTTTATTTATTTAGCATTCCATCTAACTTGCAAAAATGCTCAGAATCCATATATTGGTGTATTGCTACATGTATGGGTTGTGCCTCATTCTTTCAGTTTTTTGTTGATAAGGTGTTAACGTACATGCACATTAACCCTGATATTTTATAGATAAGTATCAATTGTCTATGAATTTTTCATTCACTGTGATTTATTAGCTATGGATTAGGGAAAACAAAAGTAGGGTAAACAGCCAGTTGACATGTATAAACAACAATCCAGTAACCACAATCACTATATGTTTATTGATAAAGGCAAAATAAAATTGAAAAAATATACATACTACTAAGAAAATCACAAATCTATAATAAATGATGTGTCAGAAGACAGTATAAATGGAAAACAGTACTTTATTCTAAGATAAGATGCTATTCTAGAATGAATGACATTAAATTTTACTACAGTAGTCTAAAACTTAACTCTATTACAAATAATGTATCCACCGATCATATTCTCACTTCAGAATTTTAGTTATTCTTGTAAAATAAACTGAATACTCAAGATTATAATACAAAATTTAAAAGTATAGTATATTTTTATAGTATCAAGCTATAATAGGAGGCTTTTAAAATTTGAATCTGATGATAAAATGAACCAACAAAGTGATCAGCATTTTTGATAAATCAAATCAAATATATGCGTAAATTGAGCATTTAAGAGATGAAGAAATTCAAGTCAGTGGAAAAGTTTCAAATTTGAGAAAATGTCATAATTATTGGTAATATGGTCACTGGAAACTGCTATATTATTATTAATTAATCATATATGCTTTAAACATAATTCAGTATGTTATATTGAATGTATTATGCTTAAAGCATATATTACTAATTTATAGTAATGTATTATACAGTATATAAATTATATATTTTATACTATATAGGTGTATCTTCTACATCATTACAAATTAATGTCCCAATATACTTATAATTACATTATCTAAAAAATTAAACTTTTTTTGAAAGAACAAGTAAATTACAAAACTTTAATATGAGTGATACTTGTACATATCACAGAACCAGAGTGTTGAACTGAAAGAATGTTGAACAAAAAATGAAAAATTGGTAAAACTTTTTTACAATATCCATATATATATGTATTAAACTTTATGGGTTCAGGGTTCATGTGAAGGTTTGTTACACAGGTAAACTCATGTCACAAAGGCTTGTTGAACAGATTATTTCATCACACAAGAATTAAGCTGAGGACCTAATAGTTACCTTTTCTGCTCCTCTCTCCTCCTATCCTTCACCCTCAAGTAGACCCTAGTGTCTGTTGTTTCCTTCTTTGTGTTCATAAATTCTCATCATGTAGCTCCCACTTATAAATGAGAACACGTGGTATTGGGTTTTCTGTTCCTGTGTTAGTTGCTGAGGATAATAGCTTCCAGCTCCATTCGTGGTCCCACAAAGGACATGATCTCACTCTTCTATGGCTGCATAGTGTTCCATGGTGTATATGTACCACATTTCGTTTATCCAATCTATCACTGATGGGCATTTATGTTGATTCCATGTCTTTGTTATTGTGAATAGTGCTGCAATGAACATTCATGTGCATGTGTCTTTATGGCAGAATTATTTGTATTCCTCTGGGTATACACCCATTAATAGAATTGCTGGGTTGAATGGTAGTTCTGCCTTTAGCTCTTCGAGGAATAGCCATACTACTTTCCATAATGGTTGACCTAATTTACACTCCCACCAACAGTGTATAGTTGTTCTATTTTCTCCATAACCTGGGCAACATCTGGGTTTTTTTTGGGGTTTTTGGGTTTTTTTTTTTTTTTTTTTTTGCTTTCTATTAATAGCCATGTTTGGATTTACTGTTTTGCCTGTAACTTCTGATTTCCTGAAATTTACCCCTCCCTTTAAAAGCCCTTACTTGCAAGGCATCAGGGAGTTTGAATCTTAAGCATGAGCTCCCTTGATTTTCCTTGCTTGGCACTCTGCAAACAGATGGCTTCCTTTCTGTTGCTGCAAAAACCTTGGTGTGGATATCTGGACTTACTGTGCTGGGTGAGCAGACCCCAATTCAGTTCTCTAACATGTTTTGGGAAATGGAATAGCTAGATGAAACTATACATATATTTAAATTATACATATGTTTAAAATGATGATACATATTGCCAAGTTGCCTTTCAAAATGGTTATACAATTCATGTTCGACCAAGTGTGTGTGTAAATTTTCATATCCTCAAAAAAATGCTGAAAATGGGCAGTAGTGATCTTTTTAATCATTTATATTCATGCCAGGAACTAAGGATACCAAGTTGAAAAATAAATTATCACCTACCCATGGCTACCTAACAATCAAATTAGTCAACTTTTATAAAGAATAAAGTGTTTAAATGATGTAAGACTTTAACAAATTCTGTAAGAATCAGACAAAAAGCACATTCAGAGGAGGATGTCATTCAGGAAATAGTTCCTAATGTCTATTATTATCAATATTATACATTTTTTACTTAGGGACCATCTTTTTGAACTTTTCCTGGTCACTATAAATAATTCATGATAATTAGTAGATTATTCATAGTTAGGGTTTGTCCCTTCTCTCATCTACATTCTCTGCTTTATCCTGCTCCAAAGGAATTTCTCATGGAGAAAAGTCACTTGTATGTTTCAAAGCTAATTGGATAGCTTCATACAAGTGAAACCCTATTTTAGTTTGAGTGGCTTATTATTTTCAGAAATGACTAAACACGAAAACACTGTGCAATAATAATTCGTAGTGAGATTAAGAATACATTTGATATATTATTAATTGTACTTACTATGATTAAATTAAAATGTTAGTAGTCAAATTTCAAAAGTCTCCATTTATCTGCTATCTGTTGATGGATTACCCTGCTGGTCAGTAGAATAATCATTTGTAATTCTCATGGATGTTCACCTTCAAATGTAATTAGTAGGAAAATGAGTTTTCTATAGACTGTCTTTGCCAGTACAGGAGTCTCCTGATGGAGATGTTGCCATGAAATTACTAGTTTTCCATGGCATCTACTAGTAACAATCCCATAGTCTACGCTGTAAAATATTCTTTCTAAATAATGTCTGAAATGTGGGTTGCTTTGGAATTTGATTAGGGAAAACATAATGTTTTTGGTACTTTATTTTTTCTTGTATAATTTTCCTTTCTTTCATCCTTGTTGTCACACTTAATCATACCTAGATTGAAAAAGTTACTAGCATGTTCTAGTGCTTTTTATTCCATTACATTTTGAAGTTGCCAGCTGACAATATGCCTTCAATTCATCCTCACAAAATGTGAAGCATTCTCAAAGAAAACTTTTTCTTAAGATTTGTATTAACTAAAATTAAATAACTAAAACCTAAATTTACTTATCAAAGATTACCCTCTTTAATATTTACATTTTTGTACTTTAAGTGACTTCACAGATTATAGCTATTTTACAAAACAATCTATAGTATTCCATTTTCTAATAGTATATTATGAATACATTTTGGTTAAAATATTTTGTTCTTAAATGTAGAGATATTGCAATCTGTTAATATTGATATTAGCTGTTATTTATTCATTGTTTAATTATTATAAAAGTATAACAATATTTTGATTTATTATTGACTTTTAATTTAGAAATTATTTCATTCTTGTAATGAAACATATTTGTAATGTAACTAACTGAAGGAAGTTCCAAATGTTAAATAAATGAGATTTTTATTCTAGGTTATATTTAGAATGCTTGCTTTACTTGAAAATGAATACTTGGGTATTAATATATTCAAAAGACAGCCTTATCGACATCACTGATTGTGTTATAATGATTAGATATCATCATACCTATATTACCCAGTAATCATTGTTTAGACACATATCCAGCAGTGACAGAAATGACAGCAATTAGACCTTCAAGTTCTACACTGAAGCTGAAGCCATAGATGAGAATATAGTGAAATAGTGAGACCAACAGCTAAATTTGGTGCAGGCATAAAGCTGACATCAGAAAATAGTCTTGCCAATACAGACTTTATGGGATTCAGAAGAAGATCCTTTATTATTGCAGAAATTGTATAACAAGAGACATAATTAGAAACAGACCCATATTATCATATTTCTTTCAACACATTTGGCAATAGAGTTGCATCAATATCTATGAAAAACAATTGAGATTTTTTTAAAAATAACTGAATATTGATCAAATTGTATCTTTTAATTATTTTATTATTATATAAATGATTTTAAAACATGTGTCTTAGTTCATAATAATTTTCAGCAATTCTCAGTTTATATACATATATTTGTATATAATCATGGAGTACAAGTGCAATTTTGCTACATTGGTGTATTGCACTGTGGTGAAGTTAGGGCCTTCAGTGCATCTAGAGGGATGCACATTGTACGCACTCAGCAACCTCCCATCATCCATCTCCCTCCCACCTCCGTACTTTTCTGAGTCTCCATTGTCCATCATTCCACACTCTGCTTCCATGTGTACATATTATTTAGCTTAATAAAAGCTTGAGTACATAACCACTTTTAGGCACTAAATGGGATAAACTACCAAATTAGAGTTACAATAATGATTTCAATGTTGACTGTGTAAATCCTGGCTACATGAGGGACCTTTGAGAATTCTGATTTCAGGCTTGATTGTGAGCAGTTCTTAAGACCTATTTTTGTACATGGATGTCTCTTCCCTTGAGATGGACAAAAAGCATAGCAGGATTAAGAGAGGGAGAAGTTGCTAGCAGAGGAAAGATGGAACATATTTGGATCGTTTTAGAACAAAAGCAGGGTAAAAATCCTTCTTAAGTCATGGGTTTGTTCTCTCCAGAAAGGGTCTCAGTTTGCTGTTCAGCTTTAGACTTCTACCTTATATGCACTTTAAATAAATGTAGTACTTTATCCAGTATCCATGTGAGAACTCCATGTAATCTTAATAAGCTACTTAGCCACTTATCCATGCCTCTGTTGCATCATCTGTGAAATGAAGATGGAAATATTACTTTAATATTCCGTAGAATTTGGAGAATTACAGTTGTTATTATAAGATTTTTACAAAGTATTGGATTTTAGAAGTGCCCATTAAATGCACATTAGGATGATAATTATGATAATCATGACTCTTGTAATTCATCAAGTGTTTTGACATTGAAAGAGCTACTTTTGATTCTCAACTTCATTCATAGTTTTACCAAATAACAAGTTAAAAAGTTTATAAATGTAATAGATGGGAAATGTAATACTTTTCCTTGAGATGGGAAAAGTACCTTGGATTCTCTGCATGAGTCCAGTTTAACTACAAAACTTCTTAAAAGTGGAGATCCATTCCTGGCTATGGTCAGAAGAGATGCACAGACAGAAGTTGGGTCATGTAGATGGTGTTGCTGGAAGGATTCAATTTATTGTTGATCATAAAGCTGGAAGGAAGGACCACATGTCAACAAATGCAGGGCCCTGTAGCATGTGGGAAAGAAATACAAGGAAGGATATTCTCCTAGCTCCTCTAGAAGGGAATGCAGTTTTGACAGTACCCTGTTTTCAGCCCCAACAGACCCAAGTTGCAGTTTTGATCTATATAACTATAAGATAATATATTTGTGTTGTGATTACCCATCACTTTTGTGGTAATTTTTTTATGGCATCAATAGAAACCGAGTACAATAAATAGAGTGGAGTGGGTACTGCTCAATATCTGTGCCTGGGTGTATGAGATTTGGTCAAGGTCTCATGGAAATAGCTTTCTGAATTGTTATAATGACCTCTCTTTAGTGACCAGGCGAGAGCAGATTTGATGATCAGAGAAGAGATTAAGGGTGTTAATGTAGAAAAAACAGTCATTGGAAACAGCAAGCAAATTCTGGAAAGCAATGCAGGAAGTGGTGCATTTTGAAAGTTTCAACTTAATGACAACATCTTGGGAGTTCAATATGAGCATAAAAACAATCCTAGATTAAACTGGAAAAAGAGCCAAGATAGCTGAATAATTTGTGCAGTATTTTATGAAGGCCATATATCGGGAGGGAGTGTCTTGCTAAACAAACACTTTCTAATAAGAGATGATACCTTTAGTAACTGAAATATTCTCATCCTTCAAAGACTGTTTCTTCCTTTCCTAATAGAGGCTGATAAAATACTGAAACATGCTCTTTTCTTTTTTGGCCCACAATGCTACTCTCAGCATTTCTGTTCTGCTACATCATGTACAGAAGCAGTGGTTGAACCAGCTCAAGTGACTGGCAAAGAAGATCCATCCTAAGCAATGAGTATATTGTCATTAATGTTCTCAGCACACACACACACACACAGAAAGAGAGAGAGAGAGAGAGAGAGAGAGAAAGATACTCTCACTATGGTAAAATTCTGAATAATTTCTCCTAATCAATATTCTGTGGTTCTGGCTAAAGATGTAAATGAAATGAAAAGACAGTTGTTCAAATACATCCTTACTAACATCTTGAAAATGTTCAGTGCCTGGGTAAATATAGCAGGAGTTGATGTACTGCAACTGTAGGTCAGGCTACCTGGCAGACAACAAAAGCCACATCTTGTTTATGACTACTGTTTCCATGGAAACTCCAAATTACTGGAGTTGTCAGTCATATTTCATACTCTGACTTGAAAACTCCATATTAGAAAGTGACATAAAATTGAGAATATTTAGAAAAACACATCAGTTTTAAGTTTTTGAAGTACAAAATTTGTTCAATCTTCTGTATATTTTAACCTCTCTTCTATCTC
Organism: Trachypithecus francoisi; assembly: GCF_009764315.1. Taxonomy (NCBI): domain Eukaryota; kingdom Metazoa; phylum Chordata; class Mammalia; order Primates; family Cercopithecidae; genus Trachypithecus; species Trachypithecus francoisi. Next base: position 33,629,737 of record NW_022681462.1, read on the forward strand.
TCTCACTACTACTCCTCTTTTGTCTGAGAAACAACTACAATCAAAATGGCTCACATGAAGCCATCATCTAACTAGACTCCCTGTATCTGCACTTTTCCCTGTTTAATTAATAATGAGCTTTGAAAAAAGAGTAATATGCAACAAGTAAACAAATAAAAAAAATGTCCTGCTGTAAAATATCCAATGCCTTCTCATTTTGATTAGCATAATGACCAAAAACCCTTACTGGCTCCTCGTATGCCCTGTGTGCTTTTCTTCTGCCTTCTCGTGTGGTTCTGAAAGTCATTCAGTTTCTCATCCTTTCATGCTGTGTCTTCCACATGATATCTTTTGCATACCAAGTGCTCCTAAGCACTTCTGTCCTTCACTTGTTCTGGATTATTGCATTAAGTTAATCTTCAGATCATAGTTTGTATGGTGTTTTCAAAGAACCTACCATGACTCCTCAAATCAGGATAGGTAGACATATCTAGACATTTTCTTCAACAAATGGTGGTCAAATTTCTTCTATGCTTTTGGCAAAAAATTACATGCTAAATTACTTACAAAGTTAGCTCTCTGCATGTAATTATTTCCATATATATTTTATTTGATTTATTTAATTTATTCAGAAGAATTAGGAAATAAATTCCATATAATTTACTACTATATATTCTTAATTAGAAGAATTTGTCTTCAAGGAAGAGGTCAAGAAATTCCAATATACGATGTAAAATAAAATATGCATCATATTTAATGTATATGCATAGTAAATATCAACCATTAGTTCACTTAGCACTAATCAAATTGTCATAGAAATAGACAATTCTAAGTTCCTAGAGATTGAAAGAATCAGGGTGATCATGTATGTCCATATTACTAGTCACCACAGGCACTTTCTGGAGTGCATCCATGACAAGTCATCAACCCTGGCTTTGAGACACTACATAGACCCTGCATATACAAATTCAATCATAAAAGATTCTGCTAGTAGTTATAATGAGACAAATTAATTTTACATACAGCATAATATCTACTCTCTTACAATATTTATTTTTCTTTTTTTGAGACAGAGTCTCGCTCTTTTGCTCAGGCTGGAGTGCAATGGCATGATCTCAGAGATTCTGTGCCTCAGCCTCCCAAGTAGCTGGGATTACACATGCCCGCCACCATGCCCAGCTAATTTTTTCTAGTTTTAGTACAGACAGGGTTTTGCCATATTGGCCAGGTTGGTCTCGAATTACTGACCTCAGGTGATCCACACCACCGCATCGGCCTCCTGAAGTGCTGGGATTACAGGCTTGAGCCACTATACCCAGCCTCTTACAACTTCTATTTAATGATCCTAATTTGTCTGTCTTACTGGAGATCATAACTTAAATAAATCTGGAAAATAAAGGTACTTAAAATAACTGAAAGCACAAATTTTTTCCCAAATCTATCTTTTTTTATTCAGTCTCAGTCTAAAAATCTCTTATATTTTTCAACTTATCTTTTCTGAGTGAAATAGGTTTGGTCATAGTTAGGCTTATAAAAGTGTCTCAAATTTAATTTTTTTATATAGTCCTATCTATCCAATGTCCCGTTTATATTTTTTATTCTCTTTATCTGTTTGGAAAGCACTCAATAGCTTAGATGATAGTAATTGCACTATCATGTAGAGCATGCTATTTTTTTTCATCAACTAAAATGTTCTATATTGTGACATTTATAAAGGCATCTCTTCTCTTTGGCTCATTTTTAAGTTCAACTGGCAGAACACCCTTTTTTTTTCTTTCTCTTTCAATATATTGTTAGATTTAATGATTATCAGCCCTTTAAAAATTTTAGAGTTAAAAATATTTAGGTTTTGTCATTCAATCTATGAACTAAGTCACCTATCTCTGAATCGCATGAACACATCTACAATAATAATTCAAAACCTGGGGAAGAAACTTAGATATTTTAAACTACAGCCAATTAAATCAAAGTGGTAGGGGAAATTGACCAAGGCATTTGTTGGTCAATATATTTATTTTAATTGATTCATTTTTCCTCTCTATAGATAATTACTGGTACAGATAATTACTGGCAAAAGTATCCTTAGTATTCCATTTCTTGGATATAGAAAATGAAGCTATTATAGTGAGTCTATGCATTTCAGATAGTTTTCTGGTAACTCACCTGTACTGTGTGGTCAATTACTACATGAATTTAAATATGTGAAAATCTCCATGCTGATTAGAAATTATGTTGGCTGCCATTTTGCTTTTAGGTTATGAACTGACCGACAGATGCAAACTAAGACATATCTCAATACTGTTTAGTTGAAAACTTTTTTTCTTCCAAATCTATCTGCTCTAAAAGCTCTAATGATACAAATACCCATAAAAACAGGGCGATTGACTTCGAGTGAAGACTTTGTGTGGTCAATTAAGCAACAAGTATTTTTTTAAGCTTTTAAATATCCTTAAGCTGAAAATGTTTTATTAAAGGAGTTATTTTGCTTTTAATGGCTGAAATATATCTGGGCTTTGAAAGCATATTCAGTCCTTAAGGGCTCTTTGGAGAGAATAAGTGACCTTTATCATCAAAGCACTAAATGAGAACACCATTGGCATAGCTGTATTAACATAAAGCAAATTTAGAAACCAGATTTATAAAAGGGCATGGAATTGGCGTAATGGAAAAGGCCAAGTATGAGTCCTTATGGAATTTTCCCATGTGTTGAAGAGAATGCAGATTAACTGGAGTGGGACCAATTTCCTATTTTAGAAATCTGCAGCAAATTGTGCATGGGATTATGAAAATAGGATATTGTTGCACAGACCACACGCCAGCCATACATATAGGTTATTGTGGCTTAAATACTCTTCCATGGATAATAACAGGTCAATGGTGATTAATTTCATTCTAAATATTTCTTAACGCCTTCTCAGTGACCAGTCACTGAGATAAAATACAGTTGAAATTTAAGATCACCTCCATACAAATATGAAGCATTGATTTATAGAAAAGCAGCATGAGGCATTTATGCTAAAAACACAACATAATCACACTGGCAATAAATTTATATCACCTAACATACTTAAAGTATAACAGCACAGAATATAAACGGTTGCTGTAACGTAGGTAAGACAATCTTTTACCTTATTCTTTCTAAGCAAACCGAACTGTACACACACACACACACACACACACACACACACACAAGGTCAGAAGTACATACACCTCAGAATCATTCTATTTGCTATGTGCCTACGACTGTTATTTCAAAGTTGCTAAATGAATAGATTTTTAATGTTCTCACCATACACAAGAAATGGTAAGCTGGTGGAGTGGTATGTTAATGAGCTTGATTGAATCTTTCTGCATAGATCGAAATATCACATTCTACCCCATTAATTCACACAACTATTGTTTTTCAAATAAAAGTATACATTAAAAAATATTAAAAATAAATGAATACATTCATTAAAATACAGGCACAGCTATCTGCGGGAGCTGCTCTATAAAGTAGCTTGCAAATAACATGCTATAACTTTACCATTTTCAAAATATTGATTCTTTGTAATCTTTTAAGTTGGATAGTCAAGATTTAAAATTCATAATCTGACATATGTAGAATGAACTTAGAAAAAGAATAGTGACAGACAAGGAGTATAAGAAATAAGAGTTTGAGGAAACAATGTATAAGTGGTTGAAGACACAGGATTATAAAAAATTACTCAAAATAAATGAGAATTCAGAGAAAATTACAGATAAAGGAAAATAAGTGAAAGTAAGGATAGGTAAAATGCAGACTATGATCTCCTTAAGTGTGGGCTGTGGTTTTGTTGCCATGTGAACATTTAATCAATGCTTCCATGGTAGATAATTAAAAGGTCAAGAAGGATAGCCATTCAAATCAGTTGTATCTTAATACCTTAAATGTCCACCTATTTGATTGAGAAAATTCTAAAACCCCACTTGATATAAGAACAGCTATGTGAATATGAGAACAAACAAGGTTAACAGAAATGAAGAAAATTATCTCTATTAAAGTTGAGAATAGTAAATAAGGTTGAAACTAGATACTAAAATACTTTATTAATAGTACATAGTATTTGTCTTTGCATCCTCAATTGTCACCTCTAATTTTGTGCTATCACAAAAAGAGCTACTGCAAAATCTTCGTGCTTACGGCCTTAAGACTTACATGAGAGTTTGTCTACTTTATAATATTCAGGAATAGGTATGTTAGGTCTTAAGCACACTTCATTTAATAATTAGATGCCAGATTTTACTGCAGACAGGTGACAAGAGTTCTTTTTTTCATCCTTAGTAAAAACAAATAAACAAAAAATTGAATTGATTCCCTCTTTTCTACACCCATGTTAAATATTGTCAACTGTTCTAATTTTTGCCAATAAAACAGGGGCATTGTTATGTTAATTTTCATCTGTCCTTTTCACTGATGAGATGAATCATTTTCTCAATACTTGTTAGTTGCTTGGATTTCTTTCTTGAAAGTGATTATTCATATTTCGATTCAGTTGAATTCCTTTTTTTTTTTCTGTTTACTTGGAGTAGCTCTGTTCATATTTGCAATATTGATTCTTTGTTTTAAATGCTACCAGTTTTCACAATTTATGTTTGATTGTTAATTTTACATATAATATTCTATTTTAAAGCAGATATTTAGTCACAAATGTATTTTCCAAATACTCCTTTTTTCTATTTTTTTTTACATTCACTGTATCAATGTACAGCTTAAATATTTTTAAAAAATATTTTTAATGTGCCTATTACATTCAGTTTCTTCTGACATTTCTAGTTCAGTCCATTCTTATTCTTAATATTAACCATTTCTGATGTATTTATTATTTGTTAGGTTGAATTACAGTTCTTTTTTCTATTTTACGTTATTGTTTCAAGAAAAATCTTTTAGGTTGTGTTGAATCTCTTATTTTACTTTATATTTTGTTATGCATGCTCATAAAATTTTATCTGTATACTTTCCTCTTCAGAGGGTTTATTATATTGCTTCTTTTTTTTTTTTTTTTTTTGAGACGGAGTCTCGCTCTGTCACCCAGGCTGGAGTGCAGTGGCCGGATCTCAGCTCACTGCAAGCTCCGCCTCCCGGCTTCACGCCATTCTCCTGCCTCAGCCTCCCGAGTAGCTGGGACTACAGGCGCCCGCCACCTCGCCCGGCTAGTTTTTTGTACTTTTTAGTAGAGACGGGGTTTCACCGTGCTTCTTTCTTTGTATTCTTGATTCAGAATGTCTAACCTAAAAATGCACATCGTTTTTACAGATAATATAAGCTTGAGTTTCTTTTGAATTAGCATGTTAGCAAAATTTCCTCCCCCATGTTTATATCTATTAGTTTACAGTTTTGTTCACTATGAAACATTGAATAAATTCCCATCATAATGTCTTCTGAAGCCTATTATACGTCCAGGTATGTGTTGTAAAGATTCAAACTTTTTTTTCTTTTTAATTAATTTGCTTCTTTCATTTTTTCTTCAGTGTTATTGATGTTTAATACCTAGGTTGTAATATGTCTACATTTTATTAATGTTCCATGAGCAAGCAAGGAGGTATAATTTCTAAGTGTGGGATACAGGCTTCTACATATTTCTAATACAAACTTGGTAATAGTATAGTATAGATATTCCACATATTTTCTAATTTTTTTCTGCTTTACTACTATTTAAATAATTATGTCAGAAACTACTAAAATTCTTACTTGATGTATTTAGATTTATATATTACTAGTTTCATGTTTCATGTGATTAAATACAAGTATTTAGGGAGACCCCCTGAAACTATTGCTACGGAATAAAAGATGAAATACTCCTGATTATTGTAAATACAAAATTGCATGCAGGATTGTGAAAAGACAATGACAGAATGAGCTAACAGTGTGTGATGTGCTTCCGCCTGCAGAGAGCCTATGGATGGACGTGCAGTCATGGAGGTTTCACATCACCAAGATTCCTATCCCAGAAAAGCAAATATTTGTAGCTCTGGGAATGGAATGTGACCTTTGTGGGGAGCCTATAAACGGACACATGGGGGGTGCCTGTCCATATGGATAAGATAGGGCTATAAACACCCTCATCTTGCCACAGCTCTTCTAGGCCTCTTTATGGTTAAGGCATACTCCCTTCTGAGAAATTCTGGTCTATCCAGTTGTCTAACTTCACGTCTTGTTTCTATGAATTGTTTGTAACCAGCTTTTCCTGCAACTGTTATTGCTGATCAATATCTTGCTAATCATACGTTATGGAAAGACTGTGTTCCTGTTTTAAGGCTCTGTTAGAAATTACTGATGCACACACTATATTGTAAATTCTTATCTCTGCATAATGTACTTCTGCATTCAAATGTTATGTTAACGAATTACTTCATCCCCATGTGACCATCTCACCTCATAATCAAATGACCCCAAATCCCTTACTAACCTACCCCCGCCCTCACTAAACTTAATAATAAATGCTGGCATATCCAGTGTATTGTTGGCACCACGGGACCAGAAGGCAGTGACCCCGCTGGACCAAGCTTTCATTATCTTGTGTGTGTCTGTTATTTTTCAACCTGCCGATTCACCTGGGAGCAAAAAGAGAGCCCCATTACATTGCAGATTGCTGGCCAGTTCCCACAACACATGTATATAAATTTCATATTTGCTATTTAAATTTTATTTGCATCTTTTTTAAAATTTGCATTCTTTGATTAGTTGAGTTTTTGTTCATTTCATCTTTCTTAAATATGAGCATTTTAACATGTATTTAACACAAATACAGATTTTCATCTTAGTTTTCTCTTTCAATACTTTTATGTTAAATAACATTTTACACTGTAATTTTCTTATTAATAAATCTATTTTATTAAATAAATAAATTTATCTTATTAAATAAATGAATACAGTTAATTTCTATTAAATAAATAAAACTTATTTCAAACATATTTTATAATTTCTACACTCTATAGATTTGACTCAGTATTGCTGAGTTCTAGTGAGCAAATAGTTTTTTGAAACGGTGAATGACAGTTTTTTTGTTAATTTATTATTATTATTATTATTTGTAGATATGCAGTCTCATTTTATTGCCCAGGCTGGAGTATAATAATGAGATCATAGCTCACTGCCACCTTGACCTCCTGAGTTTTAATGATCCTTCCACCTCAGCCTCCCACATAGCTGGGACCACAGGCATATGCCACCATTCCTAGTTAATTTTTTAATTTTTTGAAAGTGAAAGTCTCACTGTGTTATAGCCCAGGCTGATCTTGAACCCCTGGGCTCAAATGATCCTTTATATTTCAGCTTCCCAAGGTGCTGGGATTACAGGTGTGAGTCACTGTGCCAGGCCAAACATTTTTAAATATAAGTGTGATTGTAAAGAATTTATGGTTTTAGTTGTGGAATGCAGGAATTTTTCTACAAAATCAATGTATTAAATAAAACCTTTGTAACTTTTATACTTTCATCATTTTTGTTAGTCTGACTTATCAGTTTTTTATTTATGATTGAATTAGTTTTGGTTTAGAATTAGTGGCTTTCTTGTTAAGTATATATTTTTATAACTTATTTTCTATTAATATTGTGTTCTACATGGCATTTAATGTGGAGAATTCCTAGTTATATAGTTGGTTCCCAAAATATTCAGACTTAGCTACATGCTTTTGTTTCAAGAGTAAATTACTAATGGTCCAAAATCTTAAGAGCTCACCTTGTGTTTCCAATTCCAGAGGATTACATAGTCCCACATTTAAGTAGTTGATTAGAAATAAATACACCAAAATGATTGTAAAGGCAAAGACACAGAACTTGAGTTACTAAAATTTTTTCTGTGTACCATTTAGATTTTTTAATTGTGTTTGAACTTGTTTTCTTCTGTTCTATAGTCTTCCTTATTGTCTTTTTCGACTTTCATTTTAGGTACAGGGATAAAAATTCATATTTCACAGTACTAGTGTTTTTCTCTTTTCCCTATTATACAATTTTCTCTTGTATCAGTCAGCATGAAAAAACAGGATGTATACTCTTATCATTGTAGTTGAAAACAGAATTACTTGAAAACACAACTAATGACAAAGATGTAGAAGCAATTTAGAGAAACTCTGAGGGACAGTGCAAGAACTCAACATTAAGAGAGGACTGTAAGATGTAGAGACTAATGACGAGAAGTGGAAGAGGCTGACCTGAGGCCCATCATAGTACACTTGCAGGAGGATAGCCAGATTATTATTAGGAGGGGTCCTCATTATTAAGAGGTCTCATTCTCCTCCCTCCCTTCAATTTCCCACAGAAGCTACTCTTTGGCCAACTCAGAAAGCACTTTGTGAATAAAGGCCATCTAGTTTTATCTCTTTGGTCAGAATATACATAGGAGAAAGATGAAAACTATATCTGAAGTTTTTAAGAACCTCAGCTTGGATTTTCCTATTGTTACTGGGCTCACTCCATGTGCCAGAAAGAAATGCAGGGATTCTGTCACTTATTAACTATTTATGTTCAAGCTATATATTTTGCAAACAACTAGCTATACAGTACATTTGTAGTTTCATTGTACCCACTATTATATCTTGTTTGGAACAAAAATAAAACCTTAAACTCTATGTTCTTAATACCTGGGGCCTATGAATTAAATGGGAAAGAGACAGATAGAAGAAAAGGCATCCATTTCTATTTAATTTTAAATTTATATTTATTTTATTTTATTTTAAATTTAAACATTTTAACAAACAGCAGTAAATTATGGAGAGCTGTATAGACAAAGGAAAGGGGCTTGATTTTCTAAGGCTAAAAGGTATAGGAATATGACGAAAACATTTGGGGAAACTAAGGAAAGATAAGGTTTGCTATGATTTGAATGAGGTGTCCTCTCTAAAATTTATGTTTAAACTTAGATATTATTAAGAGATAGGTTTAAGGGGAAGTGATTAAGTCATGAGATCTCTGCCCTCATTAGTAGATTAATGCCTTTATGAAAGGGGCTTCAGAAAGATCTTACACTTCTTGCTCCTCCATCCATCTGCTTAGTTTATCATGGTGGTCATAAAAATATTTGTCATGATAATTGATACTCACATATAACATTGCTACCAGGTTTAAATGAGTTAATTTTAGAATATATTTTTCCATTCAAATGTAAATTGTTTTGTGAAATGGTGTTCATACATTTACATTCTGTTAACCTGAAGTCCCAATTCCCTATCCTTTGATTTACTCAGATTACCATCTTGCAGAACATATTCATTGCCAGCACACAAAGCCAAATCCCCAATGCACAATTATGTCACCCTTATAGAATGAAGCACTCTCAACTTATCTTAACCATAGTTTAGACACAGTTATTTACATGTCAAGCTTTAGGCACCATTCCTGAGTGCAGACTATAAGTTTCAATAGATTCTTAAACTGTTTCAATGAGGATGTAGTATACATTATATTTTCATTTAGAGTGTTCTTATGTCAATTTACAACACCCTAATTTCACCAGTAAAAACCTGTTTCTGACACTTGTCGGGCTAATTAACAAAATATCTGTTGTTCACTGGAGTTAACAATGAAGTGAGAGTTTAAGGAGCTGCCACCAACTCTGGAATTTCTGATAATGCCATCTGTCCACTCTATTAGCAATATGATAATATTGATAATATTCTGATCAGAAATGTATTCTTCCACTGAAGTGTCGCTTATAGTAACACATGCACTTTGAACAGCAGCAATGATGAAATAATCTAAGTTGTAGGCATTGCAACATCAGTTAACAGTTAATCATGTATCAGCATATTTTACCTGTTTCAAGCTTAGTTTTTCCATATGACTCTGCTTAATTTTTCATGAACTAAAATTAGATGCAAAGAGTTTTGACACAAAATGATATATATGTTCCTAAACTTCACAACCTTATTTAAAATTGTGCAATAAAAAATAAATGATTTTTGTATAAAATGGAACTTAGGACACAATACTAGAACCCTGTCATAAAAATGAAAGGAACCTAATAAAAATGGTGGCATAGTTTTATACGTGATCAGTGTTTAAGAAATACATAAGATCTGTAATACATATTGCACATTCCTGGAAAAAGACTGAATTTTGTTTGTCAAAGTGGGTGTAAGAGGAGTTTTAACTTTTGAGTTATTGTTAAGTGGTAGAAAGGGATTCTATGAAATCAGAAAGAAAGTTGTACCAGAGGGAGATGGTTGCTTTCAGAGAGAGCCTACGGCTTTTTGAAGTTTGTGTGTTTCCATGTGCCATGATTCAGCTTGGTGCAGTTTTTTTTGTTTGTTTGTTTTTTTAATTTACTCAGTGTTTCTCATGGATAGAGTTAAGAAATGTAAAATTTGTGTTGTTCTCAGATTATTCCTCAATATATCAATTGCTTTGGAACAAATTCATGTTTTTAAAACAAACTTAATAACAGATCTGATTCCATATTTTAGCATTTTTTCCTATTTGATATATAAATAAAATTTCTACAAAATTTAAGTTATTTTTGCCTTATCATACTGAACATGTTTTTGCTCACTCTTGCATCATAGTATGACTAGGTGTAGAATAGTAGAGTGAGTGTTTTTGTGTCTTTGTTCAATTACTTTAGTATGTTTTGGTGTCCTTGGTTGCTGATGAGAGGTCTGTCCTCCTTTTTTGTGGGTAATCTTTCTTTCTACCCTCTGTTGGATATACCTGTTTTCTATTAGTTCCCTTGACCTGCTGTTTCAGTAAATAGGTGTGAGTATATATTTAATTGTTTTTATACTACTTGGCCCTAGAGTGTGTTAATATCAAGATTTATACTTTGCTCACTTCTCTAAAGTTTTCAAGTATGTATCTCTTCAAATGTTTTATTTCATTCTTTTTTTTCCGGACTCCTGTTAGAAAAAGTCATAGTCCCTTTTCCTGCCTCTCCTCTTCCCTCCCTTCCTCTCCCTTCCTCTCCCCTCCACTCCCCTCCCCTCCCCTCTCCTCTTTTCTTTCTCCTCTTCCTTCCCTCCCTTTCTTCCTCCCCCCTTTCCTTCCTTTCTCTTTTTATCTTTCCTTCTCTCTCCCTCTTTCTCTTTCTCCTTTTTTCCTCCCTTCATCCATTCCTTCCTCCTTTCTCTTTTCCTCTTTCTCTTTGTCCTTTTTTCCTCTCAGTATCTTTGAGTCCTTAAATTTGATACTGTAAGTCAATATTATCTTTTATTGCTTTATTATATAGTATGCTATCCAACTATTAGCATATCATTAAATGGCCACTGCTTCTTCAACTCTGCCCTTATGCATTTTTGAATACATTTTATTGTTATATAATTTACATACAATAAAATGCACACATTTAAAATGTGCAATTTGGTATTTTGACAATTGTATGCATTCATGTAAACATCATTACCATATTCAAGATGTAAAATATTTCTATCATCAGAAGTTCTTTCTCTTTTGCAGTCAATTGGCCACTGCCAACCTAAGCAAACATTGATTATTTCCATGAAGATAGATGAGTTGTGTTCAGTCTAGATTTTGGACTATTTACTATGTACTCTTCTGTTTCTGGTTTTTAGATTTGTGTGTGTGTGCGTGTGTGTGTGTATATATATATATATATATATATATTCTAACTTGTCAATATTCTGCCTGGATAGATGCCTTGTTTCATTTAATTGCTGAGTTCCATTAAATTGTATCTATTTATTGCCAATAATTTGGTATTTGGGTTGTTTCTTGCTTACAGCTATTATGAATAAAGCTACTATGTATGTTTGTATGTAAATGTAAAAGTCTAAAATTTCATCTCTGGATCATATGATTAATGTATATTTTATTGCATAAGAAACTGCCAACATGCTTTCCAAAAAGGTTTATGGCTTACACTCATACCAGTAAAATATAAGAGTTGTAGTTACTCTGTATCTTCACATCGGCATTGATGTTTTTCTAATTTAGACAACTACAGTCTAAAATAAGCTCACTTTCAGGAAAAGTTTTTTTTTTTTTTTTTTAACCTTCCTTCCCACTCTCTTTTGTCTCTAAATATCAGTGAGAGACACACTACGTGGCTTGGGTTAGTGTTTGTTGGTCTGCAATTTCTAATAAGATTCACTGTTAATCAGCAGATTTTATTTGCTTTTTAAAATTTTTCAATTGCAGTGAGCATGGCTTAGATCTTCCTTCAATGTTGAATATTTTTATTTCAGTTTTCCACATAAGCAGTCAAACTTTCAGTCTTTACCTTAAGCTCTGTTTACATATTTTCATTTGTATTTCATGTCTAGGTCATGAAAATATTTATTTTGCTTTGATTGTAAATATTAATTTTTGTTTTTTCTCTTTTTGTATGTTGGCTGTTATTTTGACATGTTTAGAACACAAAGGATTTTTGAAGAATAAACCCACAGAGTTATTTAATCTTTCGTTAGAAGCCCATTTAGAAGTATTTTATTTCATCTTGTTTCAGGCGTTTGCTTTCAGATTTTGCTTAACAAATATGCATTGAATTTTATTAGCTTAAAAAACAGGGTTTATTAAATTAAAAGTGTGTTTAAACTTGTTTGACATACATACATATACACACATGTATACACATTTACATATTTTAAAATGTTTAATTATAAATGTTTTAATTTAAAAGATTTTACATATGTATAGATAGATAGATATTATATAAAATTAAGAATTTGTACCTTTTGACCTATATTGTACCATTTCAAGGGGTACAAACTTGTACTTATGTAGAATAGGTAATTCTAGAGATCAAATGTCTAACATGAAGTCTATAGTTACCATATTTCACAATAAAAAGTGTAATTAGGTAAGGTGGTACATGTGTTAATTTGCTTGAATGTAGCAATTGTTTCACTATGTATATCAAAACATTATGTTCTATGTATGTGCAAAATGTTTAATAAATATATAAAATATTTAAATATTTAAATATATAAATAATATGTAAATAATACACTAGCATTTGCTTAATTCACTGTATTTTGGGAAGATTATCTGAGAAATCATAAAAATAATGGAAACAATTAATCTATGTATATCAAAAGAAATTAAAACAAAAACAGAAGGAAATTTCAGGGATGGTTAAACTTGGTTTCCTCTAATACTGGAGTAATGAGTGCTGCCTTTCTACTTTTGCATATTTTTACAAAATTAACAAATGAGCGAATATATATGTATTTTGGAAAAAATACTTTCAATGACTTGAACTTTTTAGGGGAACATTAGTAGCAAAAGCAGAGGAATGTAATCATTACATATAATTAAGATAAATATAAATCCACTGAAAAGTTTAAAATGCTTCACAGTTTAAAAAATTAAAATTCACAGTTTAAAAAATGCTTCTAGAAAAATAAATTCTGATGAAATCTGTTATAATAAAATAAAGCAATAAATGTGTACATAAGACTTTCAAATTTCTTTTTGCTTTGAAACTACTGTTTCCCATTCTGTACATGTCAAGTCAAGTTAATGATTCTTGTTAATGACAAATGCATAAAGTACATATATGTATTTTTAAGTGGATAAATCATTATATTATTTATGTTTGTACAGATGTATATTGATTTACATTTGTGTGCATATATAATGTTTATATTATATTTATATGTGCATAAAATATATAAAATATAGGCATATATATATTCACAAAAACACTAATTATAAATGTACATATATATTCACACACATTGTAAATGATCATTTCTGCTAAGATCAAATTAAAAGGCTATTTTGGGTCCACTATGTCATTATGTTAAGTGTAGCAATTATTCATTGACTACATGATGTATATGCCTTCCCTAAGGGAGGCTGGATGTGCAGTAATAACTATATTCTCTTCTACCTTTTGAAACTACAAGCTGTAATGATGATTAGAGCCTATGGTTATTATATGTAATTACATCAAGCAATCTGACACATATGTGAATTAAGCCATTGATTGTGTTGCTTTAACACAATACTATGATCCATGAATAGAACTATTCATTTTAAGTGATTTATATATCATGAATGACTGCAGACATATAGATGGCTTTTAATAGTTCACTCATGTCATCTGCCAATCTTAAGAAATGACCAGAAATAGCCTTAATTTTTACTTTAATAATCTTTTAAATCTGGCTTAAAAGTGGAAGCTTTTAGATTTTATGAGTTCATTTTGCATCTTAAAATACTGCCTATTAAATACTGCACATAAAATAATGTATTTTAATGTGTTCTTACAATTGTGTTGTTTGATACTAAACATAAGCAATCTATTTTTTCAAAATAAATATTTAGCAAATTGCTTGAAAATACTTCCATGCATATTGTTTTATGTTTACTATTTGTTTACAAGAATATTTGTTGTCAAATTAAATATGGATCAATCATTTAACAATTAAGAGCAACAGAACAAATCACCAACGCAGACACACTTTGTTGATTTGTTTTCACAAAGTGAAATAGAATGATGTTAAAAAGAAATGAAGTTATTTGATTTAGAAAATGGCAAAATCAAAATATCTGACTGGCAACATTGAAGTTCTCATACAAAGAAAAAGAAAGATGCAAGAGTTGCTATTTTTGGAGCACAGTGGTCACAGAGCCCTAAAATGTTTTGCAATGCTGGAGTTAAGAGAAACATCAAGGATTTCCTTTAATTATAAAGGAATGGTTAGAGAACATTTGAGTCAAAATACATCAAACCCAAATAAGTGGCACAGATATTTTGCCTTCATAAATTGTCACTGTTGAAAATTTTTATCTGTTATGTTTCTACATTATTTATATTGAAAATTACAGCCAAATTTATATTAATAAACATATTGCTTTTTCCATGGTGGGGGAATAAACAACTTCGTATCTAATACAGGATCAACATTTTCAGAGTAACTTGTATGCATAAGTTGTTTTCTTGACTTGGCAAGTTAGTACTGTCTCCATCAGTAACAATGAAAATTTCGTAGGGAAGACAAAGGAGAGCTTGGTTGACATAGTTATCAATGTCCAGAAATGTGTGTGAGAATTGAAGATGTTTATGTTTAAAGTTCATAGTATGTTGTGTTAATAAGAGGTTTGACTTTAATCACATTTATTAAACTAAAGAAGAACAGAAGCTACAAAGGAGATAAAAGTAAGTACAAATTACATTTAAAGTGTTGATTCAGATAGGCAGGAAGTCATTAGCCTGAGGCTGTCTCTGTACTTTGAAGTCTATGTAACAAACTGGAACCTAGTGTTGTACATATACAAACTGAAACAGAATTTAGGAGTGTGTGTGTGCCTGTATGTGTAGTAACAAGTACCCAGGTTTCAGCCAATTACAAACAGCCTAGTCAGTTTCAGCTAATGACAGCCAACTAATGAGACTATATGCAAAGAACGCAAATATTCTCACACGGTACCCAAATAATGCAAAGACCTAATCGTGACTAATCAAGTGATTTCTCTACTCTGCCTTTGTGTTGAGTCTATAAAAGTTCACTGCTCAAGCTATTGGCAAAGCTCTCTGACCTTCTTCTGGGTCTGAGTGCTGCCCAATTATTGACTCATCCTTTGCTTAAATAAACTCTGTTAAATTTAATTTGTCTGAAGCTTTTGTTTTAGCAAAAATAAGCAGGTTTCAATTTTCCATTCCTCCATGATCATCATCTTCATATTCTCCTCTACCTGGAAATATATTCATTAAGTTTGCCAGAGAAATTAAGATAGAGTCAAAGAGAGAAGCCAAAATTCTAAAGGAGCTCAGAAATGCTTGATGATGAAAAACTAAAAACATCAGGAGAGTTTACACTGGAGAAGAGATCATGAAGGACGGTGAGGGGTCTCACTGGAACAAAAAACATCAACTTTCTTTTCTGTGTCCATGGACTAAAAGATGTTAGTTTCGTAAGAGATACTTCTCTTACTTGACCATGTCCACATTTCTGTTACCATTTAATGCTTTGCTGATACCATATCCTCTGCATAGTTTGATTTGATTATTTCTTATCTAGAAAACCGAATTGCATCAATGTGTATATGTTTATAAAATACATTTTTATCTCTACCATTTGATGTTTCTTTGATACATGAATTAGTGAGATTTTTAGAAACAGTAGCTGTGATTTTTTATTAACACATTGCAGTAAAGAAAATATTTTTGGCTGGGCGCGGTGGCTCAAGCCTGTAATCCCAGTACTTTGGGAGGCCGAGGCGGGTGGATCACGAGGTCAGGAGATCGAGACCATCCTGGCTAACACGGTGAAACCCCATCTCTACTAAAAAATACAAAAAACTAGCCGGGCGAGGTGGCGGGCGCCTGTAGTCCCAGCTACTCAGGACGCTGAGGCAGGAGAATGGCGTGAACCCAGGAGGTGGAGCTTGCAGTGAGCTGAGATCCGGCCACTGCACTCCAGACTGGGCGACAGAGCGAGACTCCGTCTCAAAAAAAAAAAAAGAAAAAAAAAAGAAAACATTTTTATAAGTGCCATGCACAAATTGATCGAGTCGATAAATGAAGAGCATGATTAATTTATATTTAAAACACAGATGAAATTACTAATAAACATAATACAAGAACATTTGAAATGAATTCCCAGTTCTCTGCTGTCAAATGCAAGTTATTTTTGTGTTGTTCATTAAACAGGAAAGATGCAAAAACTTCAAACATCTATATAGTAGATTAGACATCATTTAATATCTACTGTTTTAAAAAATTATTCTCATATAAAAATAAATAATTGACAAATATAAGTAATGTAACAAATTATATTCATCAATTTTCCTCGGGAAGGACTCTTTACCCTATAGACACATCGATCTAATAGCCTTTCCTGTATATGTAAATGTGGTCTAATGTTCTCTCTATTCATAGAGATGTGTATATGTAGTTGACCCTAAAAATTGTTAAATGCTAATAAAATGCCGACTTCTGTGATTTTTCACCTTTTTATTTTACCCTGGGCTAAATAAAAATGACCTGTGACACTGGTACCTTTATCTTATATACAAGTTCATCTAAGCTGTATTTGCACAAGCACAAATCAAACTTCTTTACTCTTTCTTTTATTAAAAAACTTTGAGAAATACCAAAGTAATTCCCAAAAGTACTGTAGAAATAAATAGAAGAGTAACTCACAAGAGTACTGTGCAAATAAGTAGATTCATGTCTTACTCAATTTCAGCTATAAGTGCTGCAGCTCTAACCTCTGTGTACTGGACGCACATCTGCAGTTCTGTCCAGTAGTCTTGCACCAGAATATCAAGTGCTGAACTCATTATTTCAGCCATAAAATAGTTCTTTTTCAAAATACTTCTGCCTTTTGAATATTATTTTATCACTCTGTCCAACTTTGAAATGTTATGCCTTCAGTTGGTTATAAATGGTTTTTGCAGAATAATATAAAATGTTTTATTTCTTTGGAGTCTCTCTTAAACAACTAAATAATATTTATTTAGAAAATTATGTCTTAAGTTGGCCTACCAGTGCTAAACATGTAATTTAATTCATTTTTCATAATATAGAAGTGTCCCAATTCGTGTCTATCACTCAGACTGTTAATTTATTTGTCTAATTGTCTTTTGTTATACACTTTGGATTTACCTCTATTTATGTTTCTGGATGAGGAAAAATTATAAAGTTGTATAATATAAGGAAAGGGGAAATTAAGAGTTTAATTTTTCAAGTAATGAAAACTGTATTATCATTTGATTAGTTAAAAATAAAGTTATCTAAGCATTAACAAGGGAAAACACTT
This sequence comes from Trachypithecus francoisi, assembly GCF_009764315.1. Classification (NCBI taxonomy): domain Eukaryota; kingdom Metazoa; phylum Chordata; class Mammalia; order Primates; family Cercopithecidae; genus Trachypithecus; species Trachypithecus francoisi. The sequence goes on from NW_022681462.1 coordinate 33,647,398, forward strand.
ATTTTCTGGCTTATCATTTCATGATAGTCCAGTCTCAATAATGGCAGATGGCATGGTGCATTAGAAAAGAGAAAGTGTGGCAAACACAAAGTGCCCCAAGATTCAGGCACAACACACCAGGGCATGTTTTTCTTCAGTTGTTAAAATATTTCTGTTACATTTGAATTAGTAAATCACCAAGATACCTGTGAGATAACTGGATTTCAAGGAGCAAAAGCACAAGATTATTGAGGAGTTTTTTTTTGTTTTCTACTGGTCATGTTTCTAAAGCCAACTCTATAATTTGTTAAACCAGAGGCAAACCAGAAATGTGTACATTTTTAACAAATAATGTAGACACGCTAGTAAAGTTATATTCTAGGGGACTTTCAGACTTTAAACACCATAGTGTAAATTGCTGGCTAGGATATTTTATGCTAAACTTGGCTAAGGGTCAGTTCCATGGTTTCAGGGATCTCAGAAATAAGCATAGACAAATCACAGACCAGCTGGAAGTTAACCCTATTTTTAACTAAAACTAAATTTACAAGAAGTAGTGTTCTGAGAAACATAATACATGTACATATTACTTTTTTTAAATTTTAAGTTCCAAGATACTTTCGCAGGATGTGCAGGTTTGTTACATAGGTAAATGTGTGCCATGGTGGTTTGCTGCACCTATTAACCCATCACCTAGGTCTTAAGCCCAGCATGCATTAGCTGTTTTTCCTAATGCTCTCCCCCAACACTCTCCGTAACAGGCCCAAGTGTGTGTTGTTTCCTTCATGGTGTCCATGTGTTCTCATTGTTCAGCTCCCATGTATAAGTGAGAACATGTGGTGTTTGGTTTTCTGTTCCTGCATTAGTTTGCTGAGAATAATGGCTTCCAGTTTCATTCATGTCCCTGGAAAGGACATGATCTCATTCCTTTTTATGGCTGCATAGTACTCCATGGTGTACATGTACTATTTCTTATAATAACAACAATGGATTTTTTTTTACTGCACACCCTGGCAGTTAAGTTTTTAAGATGACAGCCCTTTTTGGAATATAAGGATGATAATAAAAGTAGCTGTCCAAAATGGTGAATTGGAAGCATAATTAATTCATTGGCTTTCATGTTTAATCTAAAAAAATGTAGTTGTTGAAAGAGATAGTCATTTGTTTCTACAAACCCTTCATTGCTTTTCCAATGTGGAGACACTGAACCATTGGAGACACTGAACCCTTTACCATTATTATTTAATCAAAACCAAAAAAATGAATTGGGTTGTGTTCTAGTTACTGATGACTTAACAAAAAGTTAGAGAAGCTAAAAACATTTTGGCAAAGATCAAAAAGATACTAAGAAGTGAAGTTTGTATCTAAAATCTTTTCTCAGAGACCATATTCATCAGGTTTATTTATTCTACCACTTATCTGTTTTATGAGCACCATAAACATCCACATTTTGCCACAAAATTTTATTTAATGTTGTATTCTGTCAATTTTTAATATATTTTTTAAAATTTCCATTTATGTAACAAATAATTTGAAAGTTAATACAGAAACGCCGTGGAATGTAATAGAGGCATTCATGCTCTAAATTTTGGTCAAAGGGCTTTAAGCACAAGTCACGTCACTTACTGCTTCTTTGTCTTCAGACAATAATAATTGCAAACTCTGGTTTTCATGTTTATAGACTAATTGTCCAGTAACCTGATTTTTCCACTCGATGCTATTTGCAGTCATTGAAAAAAAATTGTCCTCTGTTGATTTGGCAGAAGGTTGTATGTTCTTTTAGTCAGCTCATAACTTGTTTTAGTTTTTTTTCTTCTACTTCATGAAAAACCACTACTCCAATTATTACACATTTAGTTGTAAAACTGGCTTTAAGAATAATTGGAAAAAAATATACAGGGCACTTTAATAAGAAATGCAGATTTCTAAAAAGAAATATGAAATATGCTATTAATAAACTCAAGCAATATAAAAATAATCCAAAAATTGCAGGGATAAATGTAGTTCTGTTATTGAAACATCAGGGGTTTAGTCCAGGTCCTGCTATTCACTGGAAAGAAGGGCAATCACTGAGAAGACAAGTATTGCCAAGGAAGAAGTATTTAATAGGGTGCTGCAGTGAAGGAGATGGGAACTCAGTCTCAAATCCATCTCCCTGACTAATTAAGACTAGAGGTTTGTATAGCAAGTAGGAAATGTAACCATATATAAGAAAACAAGAACCAGGGAGGGACATCTGGTGCTGTGGTCTAGTGAGTTTCAGTTCCTTGATACTTTTTATGAGAGGACTGAGGATGCTTTCCTGAGAAAGGACCTCAGATAAAACAAATACAAGTTTCAAGCTTTAACAGCAGAAGGGTCAATTTCTATGATTATCAACATGAACAGTCAGTGGGAGTATTGGGCCAGTTGCAGTTCCACTATAGACTAGCTAATAAGGCAACCAAATCCAGAAGAAAGCATTCTAAAGTTATTTAATTAAGAAAATGATACCTTAGAAATTATGTAGCCTGAAGAGAAATGTATATATTTCTATATACATATATAGTCTATATATTTATAGTCTATATATGGTCTACATATATATATTTAAAGTATGAATAAAATGTATTTATATGTATTTTATGTATTTCTATGTGTATATTCAATATATATCAAGAGATATATTTTATTTAAATTTTAAATATACATAATATGAATGTGACTATCAAAGTTTGAAGCAAATTAATTGACCAGATGTCATAAGATCTAAACCAAATATCAACTTTGGTTGCATGTACCTATAAAAATATGACTTTTCTAAGATATCACAAAGATATCAGATTTAGAGACAGATATATAGGTAAAATTAATCGATATTCTTACTGCAATACAAGCAGTTTTTCTATTTATTTTCCTTTTAAAAATATAGAAGCATGCAGAATTCCTGCATGAAATTGTTAACAAGCAAACAAAACTGGGGAAGAGAAGAACTTCTACCTAAAAATTTAAAAAATGTAAAAACAAAAAGCATGACAGACAAAGTATGTTAGATTGGAACAACTGTAGGAGGGTAGGAAAATATTCAACCCAAACTCTGACTTCATGCATGTTACTCATTAAAACTAGGATAAAAATAAGTATGTTTTTTCTATACTGATGTATCTTCACCCACATTCACTGATCTGCTTTCCATGCTTTCCCTACTCTCCCTTCCCTTCTAGGAAACCTGTCAATCTACAGCCAACTCAGAACCTCAGTACTATAATCCATGCAGTTATTGGTATAAAGAATCTGAGAATTTACTCAGATGAAGTAACTCACAGTCTTATATTAGAAATAGTCTCCTTTTCCTAAATGTACAAATTACTTCCCATTTCTACCAACTCCTTAACAGGTGCTTAAGACAATCATATTCTCCTCTTTACACAGCCATATGACTTTCCTTGTGTTCATTTGAATCCACTGCAATAGAAATATGATTCATTGATTAAGATACATATAAATAAAAGTTTTAAGATAGCCAGACATGTGTTGCTTAAAGATGGAGGGAATTCAGGTTTGTAAAATGAGCAGGCTTTAATATGAGCTAAAACTAATACAATCTTCCATTGTAACATTTCATTATCTTCTTTAGTTTATATCTCCTTCTACTTATAAATAAATAAAGACATGTGTTGCTTAAAGGCAGAAATATGTTCTGAGAAATGTGTCATTAGGTGGTTTCATTTTTGTGAGAACATGATAGAATGTATTTACACAAACCTACATGATATAGCCTACTACACGCTTAAGCTATATGGCATAGTCTGTTGCCCTTAGACAGCAATCCTGTACAACATATGACTGTACTGAATGCTGTAGGCATTCATAACACAATGGTAAGTAGTTTTGAATCCAAACATACCTAAACATACCTTAGCTTTTCTAAAAGTACAGAAAAATCATGGTATGAAAGATGAAAAGGGGTACACCTATATAGAACAGCTCCATTATAATCTAATGTATACGTGACCATCATTGTATATGTGATCTGTCATTGACCAAAACATAGCATGACTGTACATCTACCTACTATGAGTGAGTAAAGACAAGGTGAGTAGATGTGCCATGACAAAATATGATAATTTGTAATTGTTTCCCATTAGAAACAATGATTATTGGAGGACTCATGTGATACTTCTACTATTTTGCACACGAAATCCCAGAACCCATTTATTTATATGCCACAAAATTTTTCCTGATAGTTTCAAGTTCATTTGACTCCTTTCCCCTTTGCAATAACTATTACTTTTTTGTTTCCCCCTCTGAGCCAAGTCAATGTTAAATACGTTCTATGCATCAAATATAGGAGAGACAAGATCAAAATATTTAAAACAAATAAATGGGCTCTACTAAAAGATAATATTGTCAAATTAATGTAAATACATGTCTATAATAGTCCCTAATTCCAGGAAACAAAGAGAATCAATGTTTATGAAGGCAGATTTAATGTTAATCTGCTACCACTTAAGCAGAGATCAGATAATTCTGCAAAATGTGATTAAATGTTCATTTAATGTGACCTTATCTTTTAATTCAAATGCTTACTTCTTTTTCTTGTACAACCAGTTTTTTTATATTGAACACAATAAAATCAAGTCAGGCCTGTTGTTGTACCACTAAATTCTGGGCACCAGAGGAGAAACATATGGTGACAATAATATTTATATAAAATAATGGATACTTTGATCTTGGACACCTATGGTAACCATATACCATCCTCTTTTGATTATTCTAGAAAGTTTTATGCATGCCCACATAATTTCCACCTGCAGCTTCATCTTGAATCAGTAGCATAGGCATGATGAAAACACACAGAATCTTTTTTTGTTAAGAAAGAAAATGAGATTCAGTATATCTGATTATTGAAGAAACTTCCCAAACTATTGACATATTAGAGAAAACAAGGTATGCCAATTCTGTTGATGTTGAGGGAGGGTATTATGACAATTAGTCTCTAACTTTTTAAATTTCCAAATGAGCCAAAGTGTGTGTGTGTATATATATATATTATTTTTTTCCTGTTTGATTTTCACTTTTAACCTCAATATTTTCTTCTTCCTGTTTTTCTTCACTAGCAGAAATATTCAGTATTTATTATAGGCAATTCCATTGCTTATGCTCTTTCTTCTCTTCTCTGGGCTTACAGATTCCTTCCCTATCCCATTTGGCAGTGCTTTTGTCCAGTGGCACGTAATAGCATCAAGATGTTCCAAGCCATGGCTCTCTACTTGGCAGTACAATCCTGTACAGCTTATTCCTTCAGTGACGGCTACAGAGTGATAAATTGTTTAAATGTGTATGTCCAGGGCACAGAAGCACAAAGTAAATTGCTTCCTCTTTAGAGATTTTCAGATTAAAAGAAAATAAAACAAGCCTAAGATGCTGCGGGGCAAAGAGTAAATTCTTAATCACTACATTTAGAGAAAACATGCAACTTAGAGCACTCTTGTGGAAAAGCAAACTCTTATAGGATATTGAAAGTCCACTAATTAAACCAAACTAATTTTAATTTTTAAGAACCCTTGGCTATTTATAGATTATTGAGCTCAGTACATATACTTGAGCTGAGTATATATTTCCAAAATACAAAATAAAGGATATTAGGTGAATAAAATAATCTAGTAAATATGTCAAACATGTTAATTGAACAACTTTCAAGAATAACAAATTGGTTGGTTTAAAGATTCTAAGAGTACAGGTATTATGAAAATATGAACTGAGTTTGGTAAACCAATCAGAACAGACAGCTAATTATAGCATTTTTTAATATTGCTGACTTTAATATATACCTATTATAACTCTACATTATCTTAACTCTCAATACTTCAGCAACTCCCACAGGAAGCAAACTTTGTATTGTATCTTTGAATCATTTACTTAAAAGATAGAAATCGTCACTTGTTTTAGAGAAATGCAGTTCAAGTGAAAATAGTGGAATGTTTACACAAAGCTTCAATTTTCTCTTTTCCTGTGATTGTATATCATCACAGGAAAGATCAGGAGAAATGTAATGGCCTCCAAATCGCTTATAATTTCACAAGATCACCAAATTTTTCTACTGTTTTCAAATAAAAACAAAATATTTCCATTGTCCCATTGAGCTATTTGTATTAAATCATCAAAAATTAAACTGCATTTATACTTCTCCCCTAGACAACTTTATCACAGAGAAAACTTTTCAACAGCATGTAAGTTTCATTTTTATTTTATAAAAAATAGGATGTCAGCTATATCCACTTCAGTAACATGCATCTGAACTCTTCACTTTTCTTTTACCCTAAAATATTATCCTGCAACATAAATTAGTGGTTTAAATTTTCACCAAAGTCAAAATATAAATTTATTTAATTTTGTGCAAACATACGTGTATATGTATGTATATATACATATATACATAGGTACATGCATATGCATATATACAATGATACATAAGATACATATACATATGTATCTACATATATGTGGATACAGACACAATTCTATATATAAAATGTAATCACACTCATTAAGCTCACTGTCCTCATCACACTTTCCATCATCTTGAATCAGTGGTCTGATTAAAATGGCTGTATAAATATTCTGTTATGTCACTTTTCAGAGCTATAGTTGATCTAATCCAGTCATTATTATAAAATCCTGTATCTCTTATAACCAGAATTTGTAAGTCCAGGAGTCAAGGAATAGAAATGGGATGTGCTCTCTTTATTTTTTTTCTTTTTTTATCTCTAGAAAACATCGTCTCTTCCTTCTTCTTGGGCTCTGCAGGTTGAGAGGTCATAGTTACCACGAGAGAAATGTTTTCACCAGGAGATGTGGCAATGGTTCCACTTAACGGGAAGATAAGTTTAACACTTGGCTACTTTAAGCCACTACACACCAGTGGGTCAACTCATTCTTCTTATCTAGTGGTATTGGGTAATGAAAGTTATTCTATTGGCATAGGTGATTGGTTGTGATTATTAAGAAGAAACCACGTGAAGTAACTCATTTCGGTTGGAGAGGAGGAAGCCTAAAATGTAGGAAATTTCCTGGAATGCTGTTAATCCATTCACGTGCTGTGATTAATGTCAATGGAAAACTAAAACAAACCAATACAAGCAGTACTGCTTATAGACCATATAAATTAGAAGGGAAGATTTGAGTCACCCTACACCGTACGAAAACACACCTTAGGTACTTGTTGAGGACAAAAGGAAAATGGAATGGCTGGAAGAATAAGGTGCTTACATAAGTGACTACGGTAACCACATAAACATTTCCATAAACAAGGACTAAAATCCTTGAGTGTTCTTATTTCAAAGGAATACATTTGTGAACATATTTATCATTAATTTCCTTTCTCTTTCTCATCTCCCTACTATTGAAGATGTGTTAGTAGTAGTTGATCTTACATATTAGTGTTTAAATTGCAAAGGCAACTTAGCAAAATAAATTGATAATACTCAAATATAGCTATAGAAATATTTTATACTTTTTAGCTGGGAAAGTTAATGTACCTATTATTATTCGGTTATAGTGTCATCATGTATAGTAGTAAGTTACATTAATCATATTTGATAGTAACATAGTTAAAAGAGTTGTATGTGCCAAATTGACTAAGGATAGATTGTGATGGTTTTGACGTGTATCAAACACTTAAACTAGAACCATATTTTCCTAAATCCCTTCTCATTATATTTCTAAACTAGGTTTGGTGCAAAGGGAAATTTTTACTGGAAAAGAATTTGGGATGCACCAAGTTTGAGTACCCTAAAAGGCTGTCACACCGGCCTTTTGCCCTCACTGACAGAGGACAGCCACTCCATGTGATGAGGCAAAAGGCCCACTGAGCTGAAAACACACTGCTGTCTGTGGATGCAGGACTAAGAGAGCATTGTAACACATCCTCTGGGGCCTTGGGGTCGCAGGCACCCCCATCTGGACACTGCTGCAGGGCCTGCATGGAGTTTGCTCCTGTGGGTGCCAAAGTGCCAGCTGGCTCCCACACTCACTTGCCTACATGGTCCATCCCAGGAGGGGATGAACATGGCAGGCTGAGTAAACAGGGAACCCCATCACAGGTCCTACGAAGGGTCAAGAAAATATCCTGCATCACTTGCAGAGGTAATATTAGGGAGAAAACAGACTGAAGGAAATGGCATTTTAAAAATGTATTATTTTGGGGGGCAATGATACAACATTTAAACACACTTACATAAGTTAAAATATAAGACTACATATGTTAGTGGAGTCAGACAATAAAATAAGCAAAAGCTAAACAACTGAAAGCTCATTGGAGAATGAATCATCAAGAAATTACTTAGAAACGTAATTCTTCTGGTAGAAGGAACAGGATTCTTCATGACTAATTACTCTCATGCATGTTATTACCTATAGGGGGTGTTTGTTTATTATCCACTTACTTGCTGTGAGGTTTCATGATTTTCAAGAATTTGATCATGACCTCTGAATTATTTTTATGTATAACAAAATTGTACTCCTATTCATGATTTCATAGTACCTACCACTAATTAAAGTTTGTTTCTTGATGCTAGAGTGTAAATTCCCCAAGGGCTAAAACTTTACCCACTATATTCATTGATACACCCCCATCACTAGAAGAGTAACTAGTTTTTCCATTTTTCAACAGATACTTATAAACTACAGGTTTATAAGGGAAATCATGTTTTAAAAAAGCAGATATGTATTCTTATCTTTTTGAGGCTTACAGTTTATTTGGAAACGATAGACAATAAATAAGATATATAAGTGCAATATGTCTAATGGCAGATTGTGATAAGAGTTACGAAAAAGTTAAAGCAGAAAGAAAATATAAAAGTCTGAGGCCTCGTCTTAAAACAGATTTTTGTAAAGACCAAAATAAATGGTGGATATGAACTATAAAAATAATTTATAGAGGAGGAGTTTGGATAATAATCTTGAAAGACCCAGTCCAAAACATCATTATTCCGAATGTTGAAATTTCAAAATATCAAAACCCCCACAATCTAAATTCCAGAGAATCACAATCCCAAAAGATCAAAATTCCAAAAATATAATTCCAGTGAAAATAATTTAAAAATTTTAAGACACTTATTTACATTTTCAAGCGGGACATTTCTATCTGAAAAACATAAAAATCACAACAGAACACTTCATGCATTATTTTACACAATAAAGTAGGCAATGGAAACATACACTCATTGCAAGCATAAGCACTCAGGTATACTAATGACAGTTGCACTATTACAAGCGGAGAAACATATTCATAAAGAAATAGATCAGGGCCAAGCACCATGACTCATGCCTGTAATCCTAGCACTCTTTGAGAGGCCGAGCTAGGTAGATCACTTGAGTTCGAGGCCAACTTGGGCGACAAGGCGCCGGGTCTGTCCCACAGACCCTGGCGGACGGAGGAAATGAGTATTCAAACACAGAGAGCGACCATGAGAACCTGGAGCTGCTTGCTTTTATTCAGTGCAGGCACAATGCCGAAAATCTGGAGCCAACACAACCTGCAGGTAATTAATATTTATTTTTCCCTGTTCACAGAACATCACACGTGCAGATGATCAAAGATCAGTTTCTGGCCAATGTAAGTAAACAAGCTTGTTTAAGAAAAATTCCCCCATAATCCCTTGTACCTACTCCTTGCCCTCTACCTTAGAGTTATAGAACAACAACTGCCTTCAGCTATTCTCCCCCAAAGCTAGGCAGAGCCTTCCAACCTTTCAGGAGGTTTACGTCTGTTCCCTATAGTTTTTCCCACCACTCTCACTAACCCCCCACAACATGGCGAGATTCTGTCTCTACAAAAAATACACAAATTAGCTGGGTGCCATGGCATGCACATGCAATCCCAGCTATGTGGGAGGCTAAGGAAGGAGAATTGCTTGAGCCCAGGAGGTGGAAGTTGCAGTGAGCCAAGATTGTGCCATTGCACTCCAGCCAGTGCAACGGGAGTGAAACACTGCCTCAAAAAAAAAAAAAGAAAAAAGAAAAATAGGTCAAAATACAAAATGTTTAAATGCATATTACCATGGCTGAAAACTGTGTGCACGTGGGTTTATAACTGAGGCCATTAATGAAGCAAAACCCCTCTTTCAATAACATCAGTCAAAAACTGTACTGGGTAACTACTGAATATGCACTCACCCAAAAAGCCAAGGTCTCAAAAAATTTTATCCTTCACAGATGCATATGTACAAAAAGAATATCTATTTTTTGACAAACTTTTAACATTTTATATACATGCACAATGCTTACAACACAAAGTCATTGCATGATAATTCTTGTTTATGGAGTGAAATATGAAAACAAATGCATAAAATGAATTAGAATTCATTAAAACCTTCATGTGATTTATACCTCCTGTATTGGAAATGATGTGAAGGTAAATAGCCAACCTTGGCAATATGTTTCTACAAAAAGAAACTTTAAAAATATCAAGGCATGGTGGCACATACTTGTAGGCACAACTACTTATGAGGTAGAGGTGGGAGGATCCCTTGAGTCTGGGCAGTTGAGGCTTCAGTGGGCTATAATCTCGCCACTGCTCTCAAGTCTGGGTGACAAAGCAAGATGCTGTCTCTAAAAAGAAAAAAAAAAAAAGTACAGAACATTGTATGTATGGTTCACACTAGTGAATTGATCCCTAATCCTAAGAAGGGCCAGTAAAGTGTGAATCAGTGCAACCCATATTCATGTTACTTGCATAATGGCTCATTTGCGTCACTATTATAAGAAGAAGTACATACTCAAAGTCATTTTCAGATGTTTTTATAGCTCAGATAACAGAAATGCTTAAGGCCGGGTGTGGTGGCTCACACCTGTAATCCCAGAACTTTAGGAGGACAAGGTGAGTGGATCACAAGGTCAGGAGATCGAGACCATCCTGGCTAACAAAGTGAAACCCTGTCTCTACTAAAAAATACAAAACAAAAAATTAGCCGGGCATGGTGCTGGGCACCTGTAGTCCCAGCTACTTGGGAGGTTGAGGCAAGAGAATGGCGTGAACCTGGGAGGCAGAACTTGCAGTGAGATGAGATCAGGCCACTGCAATCTAGCCTGGGCAACAAGTGAGACTCCATCTCAAAAAAAAAAAAAAAAAAAATGCTTAATATTACCGAATAACAGGTGGACTAACAACTCTTCTCTGTGCGTATTATCTACCCAAGTTCTGAAGACCTGTTTTGTTCAAAAGTTTACAAACCTTCCAGAAACTCACAGATTCTTCCAGTGGAAGACTCACCTCCTGGGAATGAGAAGAGAATAGGGGATTGAATGTAATTTACATAACATTCTCATAATTAGCATGAAAAGAATTATTTTTATATGGTTAAATAAGACTTATTTCAAGAACTCTCAGTGTCTGCTAAAGCAAATCTCAATAACTGCCTGTTGTTTCTCTTCCTTAACTAAATCTACAATTTTAAATTTTAAGAAAGGTCTCAGTTTCAGGGTGCTTGTTAAACAGAAGTTGAAGAGGTAATGTAGATGCTGCTAATTGGTAACAAATACATTATTTATGAATGCTTTGCTTCTCTTAACAATATGGTAAAATTAAATTTTAATTGAAAGTGGTCTTAATTTTGAGATTCAGAGGAGCTTCTAATATTATACTTTTAAAACAGGGATATACAGAAATACCTTTCCGTGCAAAGTTTTTTTTTAAAATTAAGAATATTCCTTTTGAGAAGTGTCTGTTCATATCCTTTGCCCACTTTTTGATGGAGTTGGTTGATTTTTTCTTGTAAATTTGTTTAAGGTCTTTGTAGATTCCGGATATTAGCCCTTTGTCAGATGGGTAGATTGTAAAACTTTTCTCCCATTCTGTAGGTTGCCTGTTCATGCTGATGGTAGTTTCTTTTGCTGTACAGAAGCTCTTTAGTTTAATTAGACCCCATTTGTCAATTTTGGCTTTTGTTGCCATTGCTTTTGGTCTTTTAGTCATGAAGTCCTTGCTCATGCCTATGTCCTGAATGGTATTGCCTAGATTTTCTTCTAGGGTTTTCATGGTTTTAGGTCTAACATTTGAGTCTTTAGTTCATCTTGAATTAATTATTGTATAAGGTGTAAGGAAGGGATCCAGTTCCAGCTTTCTACATGTGGCTAGCCAGTTTTCCCAGCACTATTTATTAAAAAGGGAATCCTTTCCCCATTTCTTGTTTTTGTCAGGTTTGTCAAAGATCAGATGGTTGTAGATGTGTGGTATTATTTCCAAGGACTCTATTCTGTTCCATTGGTCTATATCTCTATTTTTGTACCAGTATCATGACATTTTGGTTACTGTAGCCTTGTAGTATAGTTTGAAGTCACGTAGCATCCAGCTTTGTTCTTTTGGCTTAGGATTGTCTTGGCAATGCGGGCTCTTTTTTGATTCCATATGAACTTTAAAGTAATTTTTTTCCAATTCTGTGAAGAAAGTCATTGGTAGCTTGATGGGGATGGCACTGAATCTATAAATTACCTTGGGCAGTATGGCAATTTTCACAATATTGATTCTTCCTACCCATGAGCATGGAATGTTCTTCCATTTGTTTGTGTCCTCTTTTATTTCGTTGAGCATTAGTTTGTAGTTCTCCTTGAAGAGGCCCTTCACCTCCCTTGTAAGTTGGATTCCTACGTATTTCATTCTCTTTGAAGCAATTATGAATGGGAGTTCACTCATGATTTGGCTCTCTGTGTGTCTGTTATTGGTATATAGGAATGCTTATGATGTTTGCACAAAAGAAGACATTTATGCAGCCAACAGACACATGAAAAAGTTCTCATCATCATTGGCCATCAGAGAAATGCAAATCAAACCCAAAAGGAGATACCATCTCACACCAGTTAGAATGGCAATCATTAAAAAGCCAGGAAACAACAGGTGCTGGAGAGGATGTGCAGAAATAAGAACGCTTTTACACTGTTGGTGGGACTGTAAACAGTTCAACCATTGTGGAAGACAGTGTGGTGATTCCTCAAGGATCTAGAACTAGAAATACCATTTGACCCAGCCATCCCATTACTGGGCATATACCCAAAGGATTATAAGTTATGCTGCTATAAAGACACCTGCACACGTATGTTTATTGCAGCACTATTCACAATAGCCAAGACTTGGAACCAACCCAAATGTCCATCAATGATAGACTGGATTAACATAGACAAAATAGAATACTATGCAGTCATAAAAAAGGATGCATTCATGTCCTTTGTAGGGACATGGATGAAACTGGAAACCATCATTCTGAGCAAACTATCAGAAGGACAGAAAACCAAACACCGCATGTTCTCACTCATAGGTGAGAATTGAACAATGAGAACACTTGGACACAGGGTGGGGAACATCACAAACCAGGGCCTGTAGTGGGGTGTGGGGAGGGAGGAGGGATAGCATTAGGAGATATACATAATGTAAATGATGAGTTAATGGGTGCAGCACACAAACATGGCACATGTATACACATGTAAAAAACCTATACATTGTGCACATGTACCCTAGAACTTAAAGTATAATAATTTAAAAAAGTCCTCATCATAGATCTTATTGTACTCACAAAAGAGCTGTATGAGTTAGTATACATGTGTGCACATCTTGATTCCCAGAAAGTATGTGTTCAAATTTGCATTAAACAAATGTCTTGGGTACCACATGCCAGATTTTTAGAAAGTCAATATCATTTTTAGATGAAGAGCATAGCCTCGGTATGTGATCCATATAAGACGTGACTTGCTCCTCCTTGCATTCTGCCATGATTTTGAGGTTTCCCCAGCCACGTGGAACTGTAAGTCCATCAAACCTCTTTCTTTTGTAAATTGCCTAGTCTCTGGTATGTCTTTATCAGCAGCTTGAAAACAGACTAACACAGTAAATTGGTACTAGGAGAGGGGTGTTTCTGAAACGAAACCCAAAAGTGTGGAAACAACTTTGGAACTGGGTAACAGGCAGGGGTTGGAACAATCTGAAAGGCTCAGAAGAAGACAGAAAAATGTGGGAAAGTTTGACACTTCCTAGAGTCTTGTTTAATGGTTTTGCCCAAAAAGCTGATAGTGATATGGACAATCAAGTACAGGTTGAGGTGGTGGTCTCCGATGGAGTTGAGGAACTCGTTGGGAACTGGAGCAAAGGTGACTCTTGTTATGTTTTAGCAAAGAGACTTGTGGCATTTTGCCCCTGCCCTAGAGATGTGTGAAAATTTGAACTTGAGAGATTTAAGGTATATGCAGGAGAAATTTCAAAGCAGCAAAGCATTCAAGAGGTGACTTAGTTACTGTTAATGGCACTCAGTTTTATAAGGGAAGCAGAGCATAAAAGTTTGAAAAATTTGCAGCCTGACAATGCAATAGAAAAGAAAATCCCATTTTCTGAGAAGAAATTTAAGCCCAGTGTAGAAATCTGGATAAGTAACGAGGAGTCAAATGTTAATCCTCAAGAAAATGGAGAAAATGTCTCCAGGGCATTTCAGAGGTCTTTGTGGCAGCCCCTCCCATTACAGGTCTGAAGGCCTAGGAGAAACAAATGTTTCATGGGATGGGCCCACGTTCCCTGTATTGTGTGCAGCCTAGGGACTTGGTGCCCTGCATCCCAGCCACTCCAGCCATGACTGAAAGGGACCAAGGTGCACTTTGGGCTGTGGCTTCAGAGGGTGCAAGCCCCAAGCCTTGCAGGTTCCATGTGGTGTTTAGCCTGTGGGTGCACAGAAGTCAAGAATTAAGGTTTGGGAACCTCTGCCTAGATTTCAGAGGATATATGGAAACACATGGACGTCCAGGCAGAAGTTTGCTGCAGGGGCAGGTCTCTTAAGGATAATCTCTGCTAAGATAGTGGAGAAGAGAAATGTGTGGTCAGAGCCCCCACAACATAGTCCTTACTGTGGCACTACCTAGTGAAGTGATGAGAAGAGGGCCACTATCTTCCAGACCCCAGAATGGCAGATCCACTGACACCTTACACCATGTGCCTGGAAAAGCCGCAGACACTCAACCCCATCCTGTGAAAGCAGCCAGGAAGGGTGCTGTACCCTGCAAAGAGCCACAGGGGTGGAGCTGCCCCAGACCATGGGAACCCACCTCTTGCCTCTGCATGACCCAGATGTGAGACTTAGTGTCAAATGAGGTCATTTTGGAGCTTTAAGATCTGACTACCCTGCTGGATTTTGGAATTGCATGGGGACTGTAGCCCTTTTGTTTAGGCCAATTTCTCCCATTTGTAAGAGATGTATTTACCCAATGCCTGCACCCCCATTTTATCTAGGAATTAACTAATTTGCTTTGATTTTATAGGCTTATAGGTCGAAGGGACTTGGCTTGTCTCAGATGAGACTTTGGACTGTTAACTTTTGAGTTAATGCTGAAATGAGTTAACACTTTGGAGGACTGTTGGGATGACATGATTGGTTTTGAAATGTGAGGACATGATATTTGGGAGGGGCCAGAGACAGAATATTGTTTGTGTCCCCACCCAAATCTCATCTTGAATTGTAACTCCCACAATTCCCACATGCCATGGGAGGAACCCAGTGGGAGGTGACTGAATTATGGCGACTGGTCTTTCCTGTGCTGTTCTCATGATAGTAAATGAGTCTCATGAGATCTGATGGTTTTAAAAACGGAAGTTTCCTGGCACATGTGCTTTCTTCTCTATTGCCATCCAGCAGACCTGACTTGCTCCTCCTTGCCTTCCACCATGAATTTGTGACTTCCCCAGCCACGTGAAACTGTAAGTTCATTCACCTTCTTTCTTTTGTAACCACCCAGGCTCAGATATGTCTTTATCAGCAGTGTGAAAAAGGACTCATACAGACATATATAATTGAAATCTAGCCATTTCTTCAATCTAATTCCTTATATCTTTACATATATATGTATGTAAATATATAAAACTATGAGCTTAGTTACATTAAACTATATCTATATAGTATATTTCAGTACAATTGTGTTTTTGTAAATACATAATATCTAGAGCCATGTTTATTTTATTTTTTATTTTTTATTATTTTAAGATTGTGAGATATTTTTGTTTCTGTATTTTATACTGCTCTGTCCTGGTTAAAATATTCTTATAGGTATGTATCATTTTTACACAGTGAGTAAGTTATTTTGTTTTTAAAAAGTGTGTGTGTGTGTGTGTGCGTGTGTGTGTATGTAGGGGTGTTAATAGCCCCATGCCTCTTTTTTCAGGGTCGAATTTGTTTTCTCCTGAAAGTCCTCTAAATTGAGGACAAAAGCTGTGACTCCCAGACAATCTGATAAACTGGCCCTGTACCAGTGCTGCTTTTTCCTCTTTGCAATATGGAGATGTCACCATATATGTTCTCTACATTCTAGCCTCAAGCCTCCAGTAAGCACTGTGCACTTCTTTTCGTAGCATAGGACTATGCTAATCTATTTACATCTAGATATCTTTGACCATAATATAGATATATTCTAATGTGCAACAATATAGTAGAATATGCTATGATTTATGGTTCAATGAGTATACATCAGATTATCATTTTCAATAATTTTTGTGTCAGAAACTGAGTTGGGTCTATTATCACTGCAATGAATCCATCCCAGTGTAGCAATGTCTGTCTTATGTTCAATTAGAAGGTTTGAGAATGTGCTTGTCAACATTTTTTTAAGTTTGTGAATAAAAGAAATAAATATTTAAAGTAATGAAAGACTTAAAAAAATCAAAAGATAAAAGTCAGTACAGACCATTTATGGATTCTCATCTGGGCTATTATCTGCATATTAACTAAGCTGTTTACCAAAGTTGTTGTGTGTGCTACCAACAGTTCATTCCTTTTCATTGCTTAGTATTATTCTATTGCATAGATTTACCACAACTGTTTTACTCACTTACCTGTTGATGGGCATTTATGTTAATTCCATTTTGTGGGATATTAAAAATAATACTGCTATAAGCATTCATTGTTTAAAAAATTGCTTGTATATATGTTTTCATTTCTCACAAGTAAATACTGTAGAGTGACTGATTCATATGCTAGTTGTATTTGAGCCTTTTAAGAAACTGCCAGTGGAATACTACTCCAAAATAATAAGAAACAGGCCACTGACACATGCAATAACAAGGATGAATATAAACACACAGACACCCAAGAGAATATATTGTATACTCTCATTTACATGAATGAAATACCAAATACAGATGGAAACTTTGTTAGATAAAGCAAATATTTGGTTGCCTGGGATAGTGGTATGTGAAGATGGACTAAGAGAAACTGAATGTAACTTTTTGGGAAATAGTAATATTTTAGTTTTTGGTTATGGTAATAGTTACACAGATGTATTTATTTATACAGAAAACAGTGAATTATACATATACATTTTGCATTATACAACTTATATCTCAAGAATAGTAAAATTTAAAAACAAAATGTTTTGTTTTGTTTTGAGATGGAGTCTCGCTCTGTTGCCCAGGCTGGAAGGCAGTGGTGCCATCTCAGCTCACTGCAAGCTTCGCCTCCTGGGTTCACGCCATTCTCCTGCCTCAGCCTCCCAAGTAGCTGGGACTGCAGGTGCCCACCACTATGCCCAGCTAATTTTTTGTATTTTTAGTAGAGATGGAGTTTCACCGTGTTAGTCAGGATGTTCTCGATCTCCTGGCCTCATGATCCACGCACCTCAACCTCCCAAAGTGCTGGGATTACAGGCATGAGCCACCACGCACGGCCAAACACATTGCTTTAATCTTGGCTATTGTATACTTCACTTTAAAACTTAGAACTATTTCAATGTGCTTTGTCTCAATGACATCTATTTCTAATCACCTAAATTGACTGGGTAATATTTTAAAACCTTGTACAGTAAAAGTATTAATAAAAGTTGCTGTCAGTATTAAATATATGTTCATAAAAATAAAGTAACTAGAACAGAAACTGGCACATTGGTTTTACATTTCATGCTATTATGTATATTGTGCAAAAACATTACCTCTTCCAAATAAGATTATTTTCTTGTCAATTAGTGCTTAACCCATATCAGTGACTTTCATGTAGTGAATTTAAGACAGTATAATGCAAACATCTGAGGAAATAGTTTCACGAGTTTCAAGAAATATCTTATATTTGACTAATAAGCATTGGTCGAGATGTGTTATCCGGACAGTGTTTGACAAGAATAGGATCTGAGTACACAAACATGATATGCCTACTAAGAAAATTAATATTGTTTTTTGTTTGTAATTTTAATGCATCTAGTCCTTGGTGCCCAAATCACATAGAAATAAGTTATTAGCAGATAACTTATAAATTTCATGAATTATCACCTGAAATATCAAAGTAATTCTATTACAGATGTTGCAAGAAGAACACACACGAATTGGGACAAAATGCATTTTTCCATGGTCTGTGTACAAATATAAAATGCTACTGGTGGTTATAATCATTATGTGGCATGATTTCAGACTATATTTAAACACTTATTTTTGTTTCATTGTCATCCAGACAAATATTTGCAGTTTCCTTGTTGTTCAGTTAAATGAGTTTTCACTTTACTGAACCACAATATTTTAAATTAGTTTGTCTCACAAAGAAGCTAATTATTTTTGCCAACTCATTCACCTTTCTTCACCTCTCGTGTGAACTTCGGTGGCTTTGTCATTCTTTCCAAATTCATACTCAACGTATTTATTACTTGGGAAAGTCAAGAGCTTTAGAGACACAGAGGTGTGAATTTAGGTCTCAGGTCTGCAGATAGTATTTTGACTATGGTCACTTTTCGTGAGCTCTTTAGCATTCAATTTCTTCATTTGCATGATGCAGATAATGTAACTACTTTGCAGAATGATTTTGCATAATAAAGGAGATAATACAGGTAAGGTACAAGCAGATTGCCTGAGATAGCCAGTTCCAGTTGTCACCACTACCATGATCATTATCGCTTTAACACTAGAAGGGCTAAGTATATATTGGATTACAATCAGGTATGTGAGTGTGTAAAAATGCTTATATGTGTGTGACAGAAATATGGAAGTCGTCAAAAAGAAACAATTTGATTTTCAAAAGAAAGGACTGAGAATCTTTTACTGTGTTCTTTCATTTTCTTTCTTTCTTTTTCTTTCTTTCTTTTTCTTCCTTTTTTCTTTTTTTTTGGAACGGGAAGGAGAGGAAATGTCAACTGGAAATAAAATTGGAGTTTTCACCAGAGCATGAGGTAGCCATTTTCTGGGGCACTAAAACTATTGGAGAAAAAAAAAGTATCAAGGTTATTCAATTCCGTATTTTTGCCTAACTATAAATTTGACTTGGGAGTTTAAATATTCATCCTCGGTGTATTCTTGCAGTTATATATTAAATAAATGTACCTAAAGTAACATTCATTAAAAAGAAACTCTTAAGATTTCAGAAACACCAAATAGCAAATAAAAACAGATGCTATTTAAACTGAGTTTAATTACCAAAAATCTTTTGACAAATTGCAGGGTGTTAGTTCCTGCACTAGTATGTTTGGGCTGCTATAAAAATTACGTTAGACAGTGTGGCTTATAAATAACATAAATAATCTCTCAAAATTCTGAAGATTGGAAGTCTGAAATCAGGGTGCCAGCATGGTTGAGTTCTGGTCAAGGCCCTCTTCCAGGTTCCAGACAGCAAATTTTCTATTGTATCCTCACATGACTGAGAGCACTGGGAGGATGAAAGTTCCCTCCAGACTCTTAGACCAGAACTACTTTTATTGATGACGGCTCCACCTTCATGATCTCATCTAATCCTAATTATCTCCTAAAAACTCCACCTCCTAATGCTATCACATTGAGGGGCAGGATTTCAGTATGTGAATTTTGGGGCGGGGGACGCAAACATTCAATCCATGAGTTCTTATATCTACAATATACTACCTAAAGATATGCAGGTTCTCCAATAAAATATCCAGCAATATAAACCTTGGATCTGGCACATGAATTATAATGCTAAATAAACATTGTTTTTTAGTAAAATAAGAAGATAAACACAATTACAACAAATAATTTACTCAACCTGTTTAGATAGCACCATCTTTTATAAAGTCTTTGAAATTAGAATTTGACTATTTTTTAATAGGAAATATAAGTATTTTCTTTTTTTAATTTTATTTTATTATTATTATACTTTAAGTTCTAGGGTACATGTGCATAACGTGCAGGTTTGTTACATATGTATACTTGTGCCATGTTGGTGTGCTGCACCCATCAACTCGTCAGCACCTATCAACTCGTCATTTACATCAGGTAAAACTCCCAGTGCAATCCCTCCCCCCACCACCCTCCCCATGATAGGCCCCCGTGTGTGATGTTCCCCTTCCTGAGTCCAAGTGATCTCATTGTTCAGTTCCCACCTATTTTATTTTCGATGGCAGTACCAGCTTGTTTGGAGTGGCTGCTGCAAAGAAATTGGGTGCAGTAGGGGAGGTGGGACTGAGGCTGCATGCTCTGTGGAGCCAGTGGGGCCGAGAACAGGCAGGAGCCCAAACCCCTACTAAGTTGGTGGGATGGGAGGCCTCTGCTCCCAGGTGCTGCTGTAGCTGCCCAGCTGCGGGCTGCAGACCTGCTCATCACTGCAGTCTCGGGTGCCGAGAAGTCCCCCCTGCTCCCACAGGGTCAGAAGTGCCTGCTCCCGCTCCCTCTCCTCTCGCCGCTGCGGGCACACCCTCCAGTGCAGAGCAAAGTTGTTGCCGAGTCCAGGCACTCTCTGACCTGGGTATGAGTGTGTTTAGGGCAGCACTGGCATGGCAGCCCCCTGCTGCCTCAGCCTCTTGAAGACTTTGGGCACCAATGAGCACAGGAAGAAGGCCAGGGGCGGGGGGCAGGAGTGGGGTGGGGAGTGGCGCTGAGGGTGTTTTGGTATGGGCCTGCAGGTGCTCCTTGGCATGAATAGCCTGGGCACAATGGATGGCACGTTGATGGTTGCAAGAGGCCGACAGGCTCCTGGGTGGAAATGGGTGGGTCCCCAGTGAAGCCAGGGATGGCCTGAAGCTTGCCATTTCCAGGTGGAGTCTGCGGCCCAGAGTGAGAACTTACGTTGCTTTTTCTGGGCCCACCCATGGTCGCCCATGGACCTATCAGGATGCACTTCCTCCCCTCTGAAGCCCATAAAAATCCGAGTCAGCCAGACTCACAAATATGTTGGGACTACCAGCTGCAGGAAGAATCCACCTACTTGGGATCTCCTCAGCTTGTCAGGTTGACCTGCCTGTGGAAAGGAGCTACCATCTTCGGGTCTCCTGAGAGCTGCTCTGTTGCTCAATAAAGCTCTCTCCACCTTGCTCAAACTTCAGTTGTCCGTGTACCTTATTCATCCTGGACGTAGGACAGGAACTTGGGACCCGTGGAATAGTGGGAAGGAAAGAGCTGTAACACAAACTGAGCTGAAACATGCCCCCTCCTCCTGCCCACCATGTTGTAGGAAACGAGAAAGAGAAAAGAGCTTTGTCCCTTTGAGGAGCCCAGACTTAGGAGGTCCCTGAGCCAGGGCTGTGACACCCTCTTTGGGTCTCTGCAGTTTCTGTTGTTGCAAGCTTCTGAGAGACACCTTGTTTCCCTTGTCCAGACACAGGTGCCCACAGCAGGAGCTGCCTGCAGTGCATCTGATCCAGCAGCAGGCTTGCACAGAGCTGGCACCTATGCCAGTGCCTGGAGCTGCCTGCCCTGCCACAGAAGCTGGTGTGCTTGGCAGTGCCCAGTGGCTCGACCCTGGGCTCGCTTGTTCTTGCAGCCCTCACCACTCTGCACAAGGCTTAGCCTTGGCAGGCATGGGATCTGGGTGGGTAGCACAAGCCAAGCACAGCCTGCCAAATCAAGTGGGCAGAATGAGCCCAGTGGGCCCAAGCAAACTTGGGCAAAAGTGCCACTGGCCACAGAGGTTTCCAGCAGGAAGAGCAACACCCCAAAAATCCCATGACGTCTTGAACCTGGTTAAAATAAATGTGAAATTACTGAATTACTGTATTTTTAGCATTCTGGCATACTTAATTTAATGGGATGGTGGAGTTAATGAGATGTCTTAGCGATTTTCTCCCCATATTGCCAATACTTCATATAGTTATGCAGTGAAATATTAAATCACCAACCCTGGTCATCCGTCTTACAAATACTTGTTATTAGTGATAATTATTACAAGATAAATAGTATTATTTACCCATCCCAGTGTCAATGGAAGAAAGCAATGATCATTCATTCACAACAAATGTGTCTTAGATTTTATGTGAATAGAGAAGAAATACTACTTTCTTAGTAGTTTATGATGTGTATGTGTAAGTATGTGTGTATACACACTATTATACACATATTTACATATATATATATAATATATATATATCTTTATTTTTTATTTTTTGAGATGGTGTCTCGCTCTGTCACCTAGGCTGGAGTACAGTGGTACAATCTAAGCTCACTGCAACCTCCGCCTCCCAGGTTCAAGCAATTCTTCTGCCTCAGCCTCCCAAGTAGCTAGAACTGCAGGCGTTTGCCACCACGCCTGGCTAGTTTTTGTATTTTCAGTAGAGATGGCTTTTCACTGTGTTAGCTAGGATGGTCTCGATCTCGTGACACTGTGATCTGCCAGCCCACATATATATTTATTACACTATATTTGTAAGCATGTATTAATGCCCGATACTTCACATCAGAAAACTAAAAAGCCATGTAAAAATAATTTGTTCAATGCGTTTTTTTTCATGGAGACTGGCAAAAAAAAAAAAAAGAAAAAAAAGAAAAACAAATGGAAAATATCTATATGATAAAAGCATTTAAAAATATAACTAATGCACAATATTTCCAGTGATAACTAATTTGTCTATTTCAAGATATTTCTGTAGTTTTGTTTCCTAGGACATGTAGTTAAATGCCAAAAGATACTTGTAACACTTGTTTAGATTAATGTTTTCTGTTTTGTCTGTTTTGATTATCTTTGAATAGAAAACATCTGAAAAATAATTATAAAGTCTTATAACTACACAACTTTTAAAACAGAATTGTATCTACTCCAGGTTTATTTAGTAACAGTATATATGTTTTTACATTAATTGCAAAGACATGGTATCCATCCTGCCATGTACTTTGTTGTAACAAAACCTATACGACAGTAATAATTATAAGAAAATATGGACAGTAAAAAAATAGTGATAGAAAACTATAGAAAAAATATATGTATAAAAACAATATGATATTTCAGGGTACAAGCCAGATTATTTCTAATTGCAAGAGATTTGTGGAAATCTTTATAAAATGGTAAAGGAGCTGATGGTTAAATTGGCTTCTGATGAATAAGTATGATGTGAGCATCTGGAAGATAAGAAGATAGCTTTCTCAAAGGAAAAAACACATGAACAAATCCTGATGTAACCAGTGACTGCAGGTCAGAGAAAACACCAAGGCATTTAGATGTCAGACATTAGAAAATGATTTAGGAATATTTTAAACATATTTAAGATGTTTCTGTAAAATGTATATCATCAATGACATCTATCCAGAACAGAAGTTAAGTCATGATGCAGAAAATGAGGACTATGGAAGATGGATTTTTGAAATAGTTTGTGGGAAGAGTTTGCTCTTCTCTCAAGGTCTAGAAATTAACAGACTTGAGCTCAGGTTTTCCTACAGTTTTTCAGTAATGGAGACAGAGCCTCCCTAGAAGATAGTTTAAGCAAGTGGGACACAGTGAGTAGCCCTTTCATGTAGCCTGAATTTGCAGTAAAATCTTCTTAAAACCACAGCCTTACCGCAGTTTTTCTGAGGATGATTCGAAACTGCCTTGCCTGTGCCTGAGGCAAAATTCATAGGCAACAGTTCTTTCTCTCCTCATGGCACAGTTGGAGTGGTGGCAGCAGTGGCTAAGCAAGGATTGTAGCATGCAGCACATCATCCACCTCACAGTGGTCATTATCAGCAGCAGCAGGGAGTGTGAGAGGGCAAGTCAACTAGGCAAAGCAGTGCATATCTGAACAACCATTTTCCAAGATTATGTTTCAGAGACAAAGAGTATGGAGTTTAATTTTACATCAATAGAGGTATTGGAGCCTCATGTCTTCCATGTTTGAGTTAGACAAAGAGCAAAATATTTGAAACAATATTCAGGCACAGCTGAGAACTTAGTTTTTTTTTTTTTATTTTTCTAGATACACTAGATGCAGTCTTCTTACTTCACTTGTCACTATCAAATACATAATTTTCCATTTCTGATTAATTAATTCTGATTAATTAATTAATTTTAAAAACATTTAAAATACATCTTTAGGGTCTTCATTATGAAATGTTTGTCAGGTACTATATCCAGAATTATATTCATTAGGTTATGTTCAAGGGGTTTTATAGTGTTAGATTTTACATTTAAGTCTCGAATTCATCATGAGGTAATTTTTGTATACGGTGAAAGGAAGGGGTCTAATTGCAATCTTCTGCTCATGGCTAGCCACTTATCCCATCACCATTGATTAAATAGGGTATCCTTAAACAAATTTACAAGCAAAAACCAAACAACCATAATAAAAGTGGGCAAAGGGCATGAACAGACACTTTTTTTTTGATTTGGAATTGTGCTCTTGTTGCCCAGGCTGGAGTACAATGGCATGATCTCGGCTCACCACAACCTCCGCCTCCCAGGTTCAAGTGACTCTCCTGCCTCAGCCTCCAGAGTAGCTGAGATTACAGGTATTGCGAGCAAGCCCCCCAAAATTTGGCCATAAACTGGCCTCAAAACTGTCCATAAACAAAATCTCTGCAGCACTATAACATGTTCATAATGGCCCTAACACCCAGGCTGGAAGGTTGTGGATTTACAGGAATGAGGGCAAGGAACACCTGGCCCGCCCAGGGCGGACCACTTAAAGGCATTCTTAAACCACAGAGCAATCTGTACCTTAAGGACACGCTCCTGCTGCAGTTAACGAGCCTAACCTATTCCTTTAATTCAGCCCATCCCGTCATCTCCCATAAGGTCTACTTTTAGTTAATTTAATATCTATAGAAACAATACTAATGACTGGTTTGCTGTTAACAAATATGTGGGTAAATCTCTGTTCAGGGCTCTCAGCTCTGAAGGCTGTGAGACCCCTGATTTCCCACTTCACACCTCTGTATTTCTGTGTCTTTTACTCCTCTAGGGCTGCTGGATTAGGGTCTCCCTGACCGAGCTGGTCTCGGCAACAGGAATGTGCCATCATGCCCAGCTAATTTTTTTTTTTTTTTTTGTATTTTTAGTAGAGATGGGGTTTCTCCATGTTGGTCAGGCTGGTCTTGAACTCCCAACCCCAGGTGATCTGCCCGCCTCTACCTCTGAAAGTACTGAGATTACAGGCACGAGTCACCGCACCCACCCAACAGACACTTTCAAAAGAAGACATACACACAGCCAATAAGCATATGAAAAAAAATGCTCAACATCCTTAATCATTAGAGAAATGAAAATAAAAATCACAATGAGATACCATCTCACACCAGCCAGAATGGCTACTATTAAAAAGTCAAAAAAATAACAGATACTGAGACAAGGTTTCACAGAAAAGAGAATGCTTATACACTCCTGGTTGGCATGTAAATTGGTTCAGCCATTGTGGAAAGCAGTCTTGTATTTCTGAAAGAAATTTAGAGAATTACCATTCAACCCAGCAATCCATTATTTGGCACAAATACAAAAGAATACAAATCATTATACCACAAAGGTGCATTCATGCATATGTTCATTGCAGCACTGTTCACAATAGCTAAATCTGGAGTCATCCTAAATGTCCATCAATGGTACACTGGATAAAGAAAATGTGGTTCATACACACAATAGAATACTCTGCAGCCATAAAAAAGAATAAGATCATATCCTTTGCATAGTTACAGATGGAGGCCATTATCCCAGTTGAACTAACACAGGAATATAAACCCAAATACCACATGTTCAAGTACATATGGACACAAAGAAGAGAACAATAGACACTGAGGACCCTTGAGGTTGGAGGATCAGAGGAGGGTGAAGATGGAAAACTTACCTATTAGGTACTATGCTTATCACCTGAGTGATGAAATAATCCATACATCACACCACTGCAACATCCAATTTATCTATACAAAAAACCTGTGCATGTACCACTGAAACGAAAATTGAAAGTTATTCAAAATACACCTTTGGGAAATACCTATAAAGATTTCATATTACAAAACTTCCCAGAGTATTCATTATACTTTTTTTTTTTTTTTTTTTTGAGACAGAGTTTCACTCTTCTTGCCCAGGCTGGAGTGCAATGGCGTGATCTTGGCTCACTGCAACCTCTGTCTCCCAGGTTCAAGTGATTCTCCTGCCTCAGCCTCCTGAGTATCTGGGATTACAGGCATGCGCCACCAAGCCTGGCTACTTTTTTGTCTTTTTAAGTAGAGACAGGATTTGACCATGTTGGTCAGGCTGGTCTTGAACTCCTGACCTCAGATGATCCACCCTCCTCAGCCTCCCAAAGTGCTGGGATCTTACAGGTGTGAGCCACCGCACCCGCCCCATGACATTAAACTTTAAGGAAGGGAATGTGGTGTAGGGCGATCTACTCTCTTATTTGAATACAGAAGCTACCTGTAGAACTTGTGTCTTTCCTAGGACTTGATTTGTCCTAGGAACACTACCAATTTATGGGTAAGGTTCTTTGAAAGGTTGATAGGTTTTTACAGCTTCTAATTTAGGGTTCTATCTTTAATGCTAATAATACAATTATAGGATTTCAGAAAATTATTCCCACTCTCATTAAGTTACGTATTCTTCCCTCTGAAAAGTTGGGTCTTATTGTATGCCTATAATATTACTTTGATTTATAGTTGGAAATTCAATATGTAGTCTTGATCTATGTGTATGTATTTTATTAATTTAAAGACCTTATAAAGGGTCTATGATTCAGCATGGATTAATTTTTTAAATATTAAGATTTTCCCATTACCGCTGAATACTGTTCTCTAATTCTAACCACAATTTTACTGCTCTATACATATTGATATGAAAGTATCAAAGTTCAACAACCCAAGTCACAATTCAATCAGCTCAATAAAACCAGGAAAAAATTAAACTATGACAACTAAACCATAACTGGGAGATTAATTCACTTTCTCTCTAATATTTCAGGCAATAAATATTTTAGAAGTGATTTTTCTTATATACTGAATGTAGAACTGGGTAATGAAAATTGCTTCATGAAAAGGGGAACATTTATTTTCAGACATGCCCCTATTTTAGTCTTATGTACTGCTGAGGCTTTATGAACTTTTCTGAAATTCTTATTACCTGCTGGAACTTACTTTCGGTTCCAACTTAGACGCTTCAGATATCTTTTTGGAAGAAACTTGAAGGAAAAAGGAAACATAGTTATGCAAATTATTTTCTTGTGAGTAGTTGAGAAAAGGTTCTGGTGTATTAACTTATTAATTTAGAGACAATATTTGTGTGTCACTGTTATCGGGCCATTCAGTTAGCTCTGCTGCCTTTCTGGCCACAGACCTCGCTGCTCACCTTGTTTGGATTCCTGGACACTTAAAACTTTTGTAATAAGAAGTATTTAACCAAAAGAACCTTGAGGACTGAGCACGACCATTATGTTATGGACAAAAGAAATACGAATGCATGTTCTGCTGACCATGTGGAAAGAATCACTTTCATGCAGAAAGTCTACTATATTTTAAAGCTGTATCAAGATGTTGATGATTTAGAAAAGTGCATATCTTGTGAAACTTAGTTCAAGTAGAAGTATCATATAAGTTTTAGTTTAGAGTGAATCATAAATAGTTAGAAATTGGAATGAGAAGAGAATCTATAAAGATAGACCTATTGCCCAGCCTGTAGAGAAACTAGGAAAAATCTAGTTGACAGAAAGGTGTAATACCTGCCCCCTATGTAAAACAAAATTACCTGTTCTCTTATATGCACTAATAATTTTATTATTAACCACATTACATTCTTAAAAATCAAACGAAGTTTATTTTAACAAAATTTGAAATTTAAAAATAAAATATGGTTTGATGCGATAAAGCACAAATAAAATATTTCATATTTCTGTTTTATAATTTAAGCATAGTGTTTTTCATCACAGTTTGGCATTAGACCAAAATTTCTAGGATAGGGAGCTGGTTGTAGCTAGCCAACCTCCAGATTACTTCTTTCACTTTTGGAAAACTCTTTAAATTCGTTATTTATTTATTTATTTATTTTTGAGACAGAGTCTGGCACTGTTGCCCAGGCTGGAGTGCAGTGGTGCCATCTCGGCTCACCGCAAGCTCCACCTTCCGGGTTCACGCCGTTCTCCTTCCTCAGCCCTTCGAGTAGTTGGGACTACAGGCCCCCATCACCACGCCTGGCTAATTTTTTGTGTTTTCAGTAGAGACGGGGTGTCCCCATGTTAGTCTGGATGGTCTCAATCTCCTGACCTCCTGATCTGCCTGCCTCCTGAAGTGCTGGGATTACAGGTGTGAGTCAGCGCACCCGGCTGAAAACTCTTTACATTCTTTAACACGTTCTTCTTCTCAGATTTTTGACCTTCCTTCAATATTAGGATTCCTTCATCTCCCCTTGCATTACAGGGTAATATGCGCCTAGAGGAGAAAGAGAAAGGCATCACCTAAAGCTTTTCTCATTATACTCCTTCCTGCACTATCAGAGCTGCCAAAATTAGAACTCCAGTCTGAGTGTGCAACACTTGTTCAAGTCCAACATCCAGCACATCCCAGGCCACTATCTCCAATGAACCAGTTAAATTATTAGTTTTAAAAAAACAAAGAAAAGCAAACAAAAAACCTAACTTGCACTTTAACTGAGTTTCTTCTCTAACTTTAACCTAAGGAATTGGTTATTATAGCTCCATCCTGTCATTCCTATGGCACTTTTGGAAAGCACAGAATATATTCTCAATGTTATCACCTATA
The DNA here is from genome assembly GCF_009764315.1 of Trachypithecus francoisi. Taxonomy (NCBI): domain Eukaryota; kingdom Metazoa; phylum Chordata; class Mammalia; order Primates; family Cercopithecidae; genus Trachypithecus; species Trachypithecus francoisi. The sequence continues at coordinate 33,676,226 of NW_022681462.1, forward strand.
TAGCATTGCCTGACAGAACAAACAGTGTAGAATAGAAGCTTGCTAAATGAGAGATAAAGAAAAAACATTTCTAAAGTACATATGGAACTACAACAACGAAAAAGCATGAACAGTCAAAGCAATCTTTAGCCAGAAGAACAATGCTGGTGGCATCACACTCCTTGATTTCAAAATATACTGCAAAGCTGTAGTCAGTGTATTAGTCTGTTTTTACACGGCTATAAAGAACTACCTGAGACTGGGTAATGTACGAAGAAAAGAGGTTTAATTGGCTCATGATTCCATAGGCTGTACAGGAAGCAGGGATGGGAGGCCTCAGGAAACTAACTTATAGAGGAAGAAAGTACATAATACCATGGGGGATCAGGAGGAAGAGAGAGCAAATGGGGAAGTGCTACACACTTTCAAACAACCAGATCTCATGACTACTCCATCACGAGAACAGGGCAGAAAGTGTACCCTCTGGATTCAATAACCTCCTACCACGCCCCTCCTTCAACACATGGCAATTACAATTTGACATGAGATTTATGTGGGGACACAGAGCCAAATCATGTTAGTTATCAAAACAGTAATCTACTGGCGTAAAAACTGGCATAGAGACAAGTAAAACAGAATAGAGAGCCCAAAAATACATTTACACATTTACAATCCATCATTGCCAGGAACACACAATCAAGAAAGCAAAGTTTCCTCAATTAATGGCGTTGGTTAAACTGTATAGCTACTTTCAGAAGAATGAAAATGGACCATGTCTCCCATATACAAAAGTAAATGCAAAAGAGCTTAAAGACTTAAATATAAGACCAGAAACTGTAAAATTACTAGGAAAAATATATTTAAGAAAAAGCTTCTTGATATTGATCCGGGCAATGATTCTTTTTTGTAGAAACATATTTACAAAAGAGATTATTAATTTTATATTTTTAAAATGGAAACTATGCTATATATCTTTCAGAAAACTGTAAATTCTGTTGTGAACTACAGTTGTGAACCTTGTAGTTAGAGATAAGAAAATAAAATCAGGAAGAAATACATTGCGGATGCAACTTTATAGTTGTATCTGTTAAGATTGAAATATGATTAAGGTATAGAAATGACTATGCAAAAATTAATTTAATACATGAACTTTCAAATAGATAAAACATGCAGTCACTTTGATCACATAATTATGTTTTACCCTTAATATCCAAATTTCACAGCAAAGTGATCTGGTGGGGAACTAAGTACATTTCATTGATAGAAAACATTTGAGGATTAGAAGCAGTGTTTTGAATCTCCAAACTATATTCCTTCTTTCCTCTGCATCAAATAGGAAATTATATGTATGTAAGAACTGTATAATTGCATTTGTAATCTCTGATTACCAGCACCAGGGTTAGAGACACTCCTTCAGTAAGGCCATATCTGTAATGAAATCAAGAATTGAATGTATGTAAGAACTGTATAATTGCATTTGTAATCTCTGATTACCAGCACCAGGGTTAGAGACGCTCCTTCAGTAAGGCCATATCTGTAATGAAATCAAGAATTGAATGTATGTAAGAACTGTATAATTGCATTTGTAATCTCTGATTACCAGCACCAGGGTTAGAGACGCTCCTTCAGTAAGGCCATATCTGTAATGAAATCAAGAATTGAATGTATGTAAGAACTGTATAATTGCATTTGTAATCTCTGATTACCAGCACCAGGGTTAGAGACGCTCCTTCAGTAAGGCCATATCTGTAATGAAATCAAGAATTGAATCTTCTACATACACTTCTTTGCCTCAAGTATAAAAGAAGTATTGGCCGGGCGCGGTGGCTCAAGCCTGTAATCCCAGCACTTTGGGAGGCCGAGACGGGTGGATCACGAGGTCAGGAGATCGAGACCATCCTGGCTAACACGGTGAAACCCCGTCTCTACTAAAAAATACAAAAAACTAGCCGGGCGTGGTAGCGGGCGCCTGTAGTCCCAGCTACTCGGGAGGCTGAGGCAGGAGAATGGCGTAAACCCAGGAGGCAGAGCTTGCAGTGAGCTGAGATCCGGCCACTGCACTCCAGCCTGGGCGACAGAGCGAGACTCCATCTCAAAAAAAAAAAAAAAAAAGAAGTATTGAGAGATCTCCAACAATGCTTATACAGGGAGAAAAAATTAAATATAGAGAAATATTAATATCTTAAACAATTTGAATAAAATTGTTCTTATATTGGATAATAAGGAGACATTTCTTCCTCTCTTTTTCCAAAGACCTTTATTTATTTGGTAGTCATTAGTATGATTTTTTTCAGGCCTTTTTTTTTTTTTTTTTTTGGTACCAAGATTTCTAACAGTTCTTTCCTCAGGCAGTCATAATTACCATACATATTTCTCAAAAGCAGACTATAACACAAGAAATTGTGTGTGGGTGGTTGGTAAGGGAAGTGATTTTAGGAAGAATAAGTAAAGATCAGGGAGTTAGGGACAGGAAGAGAGGATAGGCAATAAGGAATAAGTTACTACTTAGCAGGTTACCACTGTAGGCAACTTGAACTTAAACCTATAGGAGACCTCTGAGGAGCCAGGTAAATCATAACTCAAAAGTAGTCAGCCAGAGGATGTTAAAACAGGAGTATTTACTCAGGACTGTCATCCCTCATTGCTTGCTCCTATGGGTCATAATTTTTCATGGTCATGGTGCCTTGCATGCACTGAGAAAATTCTCATGGCTTCAGAGAAAGACCAGATTAAAGAAGCAGCTGAGTGACTTGAATGCTTGAGATAAGAAACTGTGAGTAGGCAAGGCAACTACCCATCAGTCACATAGCCAAAAGTGAATTCAGTGGGGTGCAGAGGGAAACGGAATGGGATACCAGCTACACCTGCTACAAACAGCCTCCCAGCCTTCCTTGTGCCTATCCATTCATTTTCCTACTGTCCAGACTTTCCCAGTTTCTACACTTTCAATATTATTTTCCTATCTTCCATTTCTTTAAATATCTGATTTCCTAGCCATACTAAATTGCAGGATGAGATAACAGTCAGAAATTCAGAGATGACTGTACTTGGAAGTAAATTATTTTCTTCATCATTTTAACAGCACTGAAGTTGAGAGTCACATTATGTTTCTGGTTTAGAGACTTCTCACTGAGTGAAACAATATTTGAGAATTGATAAGGCATAAAAGACTTGGAGGGGGCAGAATTTCTTACACTCTCACAGGCTCACAGCCAAATGGCTTATAGATATAATATTAAGTTATACCCACTATGCACTGTAAATTCAAAATTCTTGTTTATGACTGTAAAACAGCAATACTTTACCTACTCAACATGTTAGTCACTGATGCTATTCACTTACTATCTTTCTACTCTTACATAATTGAAAGTCAACTGGCTTCCTTGTTGAATCTCAAACATGAGATGCTTCTGCTATTTTCATTTGCCCTTCCTATACCAGGAACAACTTTGCTTGACGGCCTCCAGTGTGTGCATATCATTCAGGAAGTCGTTCAAAAATGTTACCTCTTCAGAGAAGTTTTCCTTGATTCTATCATAAAAAATAGCACCTCCCAGATGACTGTCTCCCTTTACCTAATTAATTTTTCTCCACAAACAAACCAAACATTTACATAAGTAAATCTTTTAATTTAGAAATATTAAACATTAAAATATTTAAACTATAAAAATCTTTTAAAATATTTATGATTTTTAAAAATCCTTTGTTACTTATCTCCAATTTGAATGTAAGCCACTTCATAGGAAGGACATTGTCTCCTTATTTGCTGTTGTATTCCCAGTATCCCGTATAGTGTCTTGCACATAGCAGGAACTCAATAAATATTTGTTAAATAAATAAGCATAGTGCTTTCAAAATGGAGCCATTATTTGTTGAATTAATATATGCCACTACTATATTTAATATGCCTCAAGGAAAGTCTTTGTTTTATTAGTTTTTATTCCAAAATGAATTAATAGTATACTCAATATAAACAGTATATAGTACTGAATCTGGTACATGTATTCATTCACTGTTTAAAACACAAGCCAAGGTTCTAAAAAAGTAATGAATCTAGTGTGTCCTATAATTTAAGTTTATTTGATGAAAACTACCATTAGAATCAAGCTTTAGCGGACATTTCTTTTATTCAATGCATTGTGCCCTTGGGTAAAAATGTTTTGCTGAGTATTTTAAAACAGAATTGTTTAACGTTGGTGGAGGAAACCTTTTATAAGATTTGTTCTCCAAACACATGAAGACTTGTTGACTTATTCTGTGGTCCAATGTGGTTTTGTGTTTTATTTTGTTTTGTTTTGGTCTTCACTGAGTTGTAAATATATTAATAACAGTTATGATCTTGTCATGGTAGTAGAGTTTGGAATTTTTCAAAATATGCTGAGATTCATCAAAGTTTTTGTATTTTCAATTTGTGTGTGAAGTATAGAATAGTTTTGCAAGCCCGAATGAAACCAATGATAAAGACGTACACAATACTTACAGGACAGTGATAAAAAGACACATAGCTCTCCAGATGTAAGTAATGGAGCTTAAATTGTGTCCTCAAAAAATATTAAAAAGAAAATTGGAAGAAATTAATTACAAATTATGGAAAATTAGAAGCATTTCTCCTTATTACACAAATACATTCCTAAGCATTAGATATACTACCCCAGGGTTGGTTATAGAAATATAATAACGTTCAGTGGGTTTATTGAGAAGCTCTATGTTGAATTTTCTTCAAAAACGCAACGTTTTCAGTGTTTGCATTTCGTCGTTGTAAATAAGCATGCTCATAATCCAACTTTACATAATTCAACATTTCTCATGACATATTACATTCAATTATGTCACCCACACGTTTCTCACCCACACTTGCAAAGTATTTCCTCCTTCTCAAGTTCATTTACTAAAGTAGTTTGATATTTTGCTTCCTCTTCATATTCTAAGATAATAAAATTGGATCTCTTAAAACTGTTTTAGCTATACATTTTCATTAACAATTTTAAATATATTTATGCATATATGTAATACATTCTTGCCAACTGTTTTATTTAAACTTTGCAGGTCCTAATATATCTCAGCGTACTTGACACAGATAAATATAATATTAGATTCACTCTTTTGTTTTTTATAATCTAGCATTTTCTTATTCTTCATGTCTTCTCTACTTTGTGTCTCCCGTATTTAAATTAGCTTTACATCAGGATCAGTTTTTTGCAAAGGCAGTCTTTTTTTTTTTTTTTTTTGAGGTGGAATCTCACTCTATCGCCCAGGCTGGAGTGCCGTGGCACAATTTTGGCTCACTGCAATCTCCACCTCCAGGGTTCAAGCGATTCTCCTGCCTCAGCCTCCTGAGTAGCTGGGACTACAGGCGCCTGCCACCATGCCTGGCAAATTTTTTGTATTTTTAGTAGAGATGGGGTATCACCATGTTAGCCAGGATGGTCTTGGTCCTGACCTTGTGATCCGCCCCACTCGGCCTCCCAAAGTGCTGGGATTACAGGCATGAGCCACTGCACTCGGCCACAAAGGTAGTCTTTTTATCCACTTATAAGACATGTTTCATGCGTCGTAGTCCACAAACATTTTTCTGAACAAGTTCACCTAAGAGATTCATGGGAATAAGTGAAGTAAGCACAAACATTTAAACCCAATGCTCACTCATGGAAATGAAATTAGGAATATATGCACATAGGGAACCACTTCTAGAACCTCTGGAAACAAGGAAGAGTAATGCTCCATGCAACTAATTTTGAGGGATTTTTTTCATTAACTGCAGAAATGTCAAGATTTTAGGAAGCTACAAAAGACTGATGAATGACTTTACCATCCTGAAAAACATAACAACAAAAAGGAAATGTGAGCTTCTCTAACATATTATTATAGGAGTGAAGGGCAAAAGCAGAGGTAGCAGTGGGGTCGCATCATAACCACTCCACGTTCAATAACTTCCCGTTCAACTGGCCTAATGATATTTGAATGGAGTAGCAATAGAAAAATCAAAGCAAATGTAATTATATTAGCCGGGAACAGTTAAGTAAGATCCTTTATTTACTTCATTGTTTCTATCACTTTGCATGTAAGCATCAGAAAGAAGGCCAATTTGAACATTATGTCTTGTCATTTCCATTCCAATTACGAAGCATCAGTTAGGAGGCCGAGAAGATGGATCACCTGAGTTCAGGAGTTCCAGACCAGCCTGGCCAAGGTGGTGAAAACCAGTCTCTACTAAAAATATAAAAATTAGCTGGGCATGGTGGTGCACACCTGTAATTGAAGCTACTTAGAAGGCAGAGGCAGGAGAATTGCTTGAACCCAGGAGGCAGAGGTTGCTACAGTGAGCTGAGATCACACCACTGCACTCCAGCCTGGACAACAGAGAGATTATGCTTCAAAAAATAAAAATAAAAAAAAAGAAACATAAAAATCAAACTCACCATATTCTATAAGGCCTTGTATAAATGTGCATTTTCCTATCTCCTCCAAATTATTTTGCTAACACCATGCTTTTTACCCAGCTTCACACATATCAAGCCATTCCTGCCTCTGGGACTTATGATTCACAATCTCTTTTTACAGACTTCTTTATCCCAATATTTTTTATTCCTCAAGTCACTCAGGTATGTACTCAGATTGTAATAACAAATAAATGAAAATAATTTAAATGTCTAGCATAAAGGGAATAAATAAGTAAGTGATGTGGGATGCTATGAAGCCATTAAAATAACACTGATATGAAGATCCAGGAGCAATAATTGAAGGAAAAAAGAAGGATAAAAGGAGACTATATAGTGTGAACATTTTTATAATAGAAAAGTAAAGATAAAATTCATTTACACAATTGCTTATACTTGCAAAATGAAACACCATAAGGATAAAAGTAAACTAATAAAATGTTACCTATGAGAACAGATAGATGGAGTATGGAGGGAAAAACTCCTTGTGTATACTTGATGCAGTTTTAAATTTTGAATCATGTAAATAAATAATCTATAAGAGAAGACTAAATTTAAAAAGGAGTTGAATATAACAGTAAAAAAACTGAAGATATCACTCCAACAGAAAAAACTAAAAAGAGTACCACTCCCAAAGTAAGGTTGAGAAACATTCTTGAACCAAAAACCATATAAAAGCTAGGTCACAGAGAATTCTAGTAGTATGCATCCCAAGGATGTACAAAATCATCCACGAATAAATTAACACCCGTCATTTCTCCACTGAGGGAAGGCACAGGACAAAAGGGTGCCAACATGCAAGTTAGTAAGGACAACTCAACTAAATATTTAATGAGCTACTAAAGAGTGCAGACTAGCATAAAAATATAGATCATCAGAGAGCTTCATACACAAGGAGAAATTAGAATACTTGGGGGATCTTTTCCACAGCCTCCCGAGGTGCGCTTGAGAAACACTGGATGCATGGTGAGAGACCAGATAGAATGTTCTGTGTATAGACATGAAGGGGAGGATTACACTCTTCCTAGAAAAGACAAACAGCCCTGCTATCTGTAAGCAATCCTCATAGAGAGCAAAGCATTAAGTGACTGGGAGTTGAGCAGTAAAACTGAATGTTGCTGAGGTAGGAAAAAAAGGGAAAAACATGACTGGGTGCAGTGGCTCATGCCTGTAATCCCAGCACTTTGGGAGGCCAAAGCGGGTGGATCATAAGTCAGGAGTTCGAGACCAGCCTGACCAACATGGTGAAACCCCGTCTCTACTAAGAATACAAAAAAAAGCCTGGTGTGGTGGCGCATGCATGTTATCCCTGCTACTCAGGAGGCTGAGGCAGGAGAATCGCTTGAACCCAGGAGATGGAGGTTGCAGTGAGCAGAGATTGAGCCACTGCAGCAATCAAGCCTGGGTGACAGAGCAAGACTCTATCAAAAAAAAAAAAAAAAAAAAAAAAGGAAAAACACTCTGAAAAACAAACCAACATTATTAGAAGACTTCCTTAAACATAAAAACCGACAAAGATGCAAGAGAGAGGTTGACTGCTTTGGGAAGGAGAAGAAACATGAAGAAATTATCACTCCTAGGACTTATTTACAGTGCCTTCCTAATACTAACTCTGGATTGGGATTACAGAGAACATTTCTATATCTCACCACCAGTCACACAGGAATGACTGAAAACTGAGAGTGATGTATAAACTTTGAGAAAGTCCTTCTTCATAGCAGTCATCAAGGGAAGTGAAACACATCATTAGGGAAATTCAAAGACAGTGGTGTACATTTGAATGTCCTGATAGCAACGGCAAAATGCAACCAAGATTAATACCTGATTACATCAAATCTACTCCTCATAAAGACTACTTGAGTGAACAAAAGGTATACAGATTTCTAGATATAAATAATACCTATCACAGTTTATAATATTCCACACATTGTTCTACACACCGCCTCCCCACCCACACACACACCCTTATCCATGCACAACTAAAAAGCCCATAAGAAGAGGCATATCAATCAACAGATTACCTCAGATATAACCCAAAGGTGATACAGATATGACCCAGATACTGATACAGATATGACCCAGATATTTGATCTATGAGACAGCAACATTGCAAAAATGATGAATGTAGATGAAATCTAGTGGAAAATTAAGAAAACATGCATGAGTAGATGACAGATTTCAGAAGAGAGAAGGAAATTTTAAGAAATAATCAAATAGATTGATATAAATAAAATTTATGTAATCAAAGATTAGAAATTCCTTCAACAGACTCATCAGCTGACTTAAAGATATCAGTAAACTTAAAGATATTTCTGCATTTTGATTACTACAATAACAAATGTAATACACTTCTCAATGAGTGGCATCATTGAAAAATAAGATTTATAAAAATAATAATTAAAGTTAGGGAAAGTTTTAAAAGAATGATTATAAAATATTAGGAGGATATATTTTGTTAATTGCTTTTTTATGCGTAATTGAGGCAAAAGAGACCAAAGTGTTGAGACTTAATTCAAACATTTTTATTTTTGAATGAAGGAGCTGACAAATATGTTGGTGGAATGACTTACCTATGTCAGTTATGGTATATTTTATCATGCCCATCCATAACTGACATTATAATGGGCAAAAATAAGGTTATTTATTTATGTGGATGAACCCCCTGGATACAAATAGACATTTTTTCTTAATTATGCTGAAGAATATAGATAACAAAACATTATGCAGAATTTTTTTGTATTAGGAAGCTCCAAGTCAGTTTGTATATCTTGAGCCAAAGTAGTGAAGTTAAATTCACCTTAACTTGTTACTCAAAAGCAACAGAAATCTCTAGCTTATTGAATTTTAGAAATATAATTCAACAGTGAAACAGCAAATTCTTTCATTTCTTGTTTAGTAGACTGTCATTCCAGGTCATTATAAAATAACAATTTGTTTATTTAACCTATTATTTGCTTTGATACTAGAGTTGAGAAATGTGGTTTTTATTTGTTCCCGAAGTCCATGTCTACTGTCTTTTTTTTCTGCGTACAAAAATCAATTGCAACTTCTTAGTCATGTGCTACACCTCTGATTTTGGTGATTGCTATGTGCATAGTGTCAGACTCCTCACAAGAGAGTTCTCAATGAACAATGCGTCATGACAGCTTATCAGCTCAACAGGAAAGAAAACATAAACAGGCACAATACAGATTTTTAAACTGCATTGAACAGGCTTTAATACTGAGTTTTAAAAATCTAAAGTTATTATGAAACAAACTCCTCATTTTATTTGCCAGGAAATTAGATAAGAAATGTCAAACAGGTAGCTTCTCTTCTAGCATGATTTGTATCAATGTATTTTATCTGAAATGAGCAAATATCTTCCAGTGGATTGTACATTTTCAATATGGTGTTGACTTTTCTAACATTTTAAAATCTTGTTTCTAAACAATACAACCCCACTGTTAATAAGGATATTGTGCAGAAGATAGTAAATTCAGTAGGTAGGTTTAATATTCTTTATGATTAGTGCTGTCCAGTTTTACTCCTAAGATAAATTTAAATCTGTTCATTTGATGCCAAACCTCAATAAGATGATATTCAGATAGGTACAGCTGAAGTATACAATTCATGCAGTAAAGGAGACTACTAAATTAATAAGGGAAGCAGGTAGATATGTAAAAGTTAGACCCAGTCTTCCTTGTATATATTTCATTTAGTGATAAGTGAAGAGAACATATTAATCTATGCCTTCAATCATATATCTAAATTTACTAATGTGATGTATATAAGGCCATCAAAAATACTTTAAAAGACAGAAACTACTTCTCAAATGAACACAGATAATTCCTTCCAGTCCAACATCCTTTTGAGAAGCACCTTACAGTAGCATCCCTCCAATATCAGGCTATTAATTCAAATAACATAGCAGAAAATAAGGCAAATTTTAAAAGTGGATATCAAAGCTTTGTGCACTTCCTAAGCACTCACTGTACATTTTTCTATGCATTTGTTTGTATTTGGTACTTAAATTGTGTTGTCTCCATTCCCATACCACACATGAAAACTATATCTACCATTAAAAAAGATAAATAAGATTTTGTCTAGATGAATAACACCAAAGAAATGTTGCTTTAGGTTTATGGATTAGATATGGATGCCAAAATGGGGGATTGCAAGGGACAGGAAGAGAGAATTAACATATAGTTAACAACTCAGTCAAAATGAAAGGTTTCTGTGCACAAGCTCTTTAGTTTAATTAGATCCCATTTGTCAATTTTGGCTTTTGCTGCCGTTGCTTTTGGTGTTTTAGACATGAAGTCCTTGCCCATGCCTATGTCCTGAATGGTACTACCTAGATTTTCTTCTAGGGTTTTTATGGTATTAGGTCTAACATTTAAGTCTCTAATCCATCTTGAATTAATTTTCTTATAAGGGGTAAGGAAAGGATCCAGTTTCAGCTTTCTACTTATGGCTAGCCAATTTTCCCAGCACCATTTATTAAATAGGGAATCCTTTCCCCATTTCTTGTTTCTCTCAGGTTTGTCAAAGATCAGATGGCTGTAGATGTGTGGTATTATTTCTGAGGACTCTGTTCTGTTCCATTGGTCTATTTCTCTGTTGTGGTACCAGTACCATGCTGAAGAAACTACCATCAGAGTGAACAGGCAACCTACAGAATGGGAGAAAATTTTTGCAACCTACTCATCTGACAAAGGGCTAATATCTAGAATCTACAAAGAACTCAAACAAATATACAAGAAAAAAACAAACAACCCCATCAAAAAGTGGGCAAAGGATATGAACAGACATTTTTCAAAAGAAGACATCCATACAGCCAACAGACACATGAAAAAATGCTCATCATCACTCGCCATCAGAGAAATGCAAATCAAAACCACAATGAGATACCATCTCACACCAGTTAGAATGGCAATCATTAAGAAGTCAGGAAACAATAGATGTTGGAGAGGATGTGGAGAAATAGGAACACTTTTACACTGTTGGTGGGATTGTAAACTAGTTCAACCATTATGGAAAACAGTATGGCGATTCCTCAAGGATCTAGAACTAGATGTACCATATGACCCAGCCATCCCACTACTGGGTATATACCCAAAGGATTATAAATTACTCTACTACAAAGACACATGCACACGTATGTTTATTGCGGCACTATTCACAATAGCAAAGACTTGGAATCAACCCAAATGTCCATCTGTGACAGACTGGATTAAGAAAATGTGGCACATATACACCATGGAATACTATGCAGCCATAAAAAAGGATGAGTTTGCGTCCTTTGTAGGGACATGGATGCAGCTGGAAACCATCATTCTTAGCAAACTATCACAAGAAGAGAAAACCAAACACCGCATGTTCTCACTCATAGGTGGGAACTGAACAATGAGATCACTTGGACTCGGGAAGGGGAACATCACACACTGGGGCCTATCATGGGGAGGGGGGAGGAGGGAGGTATTGCATTGGGGAGTTATACATGATATAAACGTTATGCACATGTACCCTAGAACTTAAAGTATAATAAAAAATAAAAAATAAAATAAAAAAAGAAAAAATAAATAAATAAAAAAATAAAAAAAAGAAAACATCAAAAAAAAAAAAAAACAACAAAATGAAAGGTTTCCAGATGTACACTACACATGACAGTGATGGCAGTTCCACAAAGGTTTCAACAATTCAGATTTTGTCACCTCAGTATACTATCTTCAATGGAGTGTAGCTGTTGTTCTTATGTTCTAAGATGAAAAGGAGTAAGAATGCTATGCCTCATTACTTCAAAAAGAATTTCCAGGAGTAACAGTAAAGGATGTATAGGTAACTGTTTATATTTCAACATTGATTGTATGATTGGTACTTACTGTTTACTTAATGTTTATATTGGCAGCTCTAGTTCTGAAAAGATAAATTATTGCAAGTTTATTTGTTAATAAATAGTGTCATTTGTAATTTATTTTTCTCTTACATTCATGGAGTTAAAATGAAACCTAGGACTCTACTGTAATGCTTATTGAGAGATCTTGTCTCTTTAAAGGAGACTGCTTTGGGTCCTTGGTGTAATGTATTTAGAAGAAAATATTTATCAATACAAAACTTGTTTTTGTTCTAACTCCCCTCTCAAATAAAATAATTTTTCAGGCTGAATAGAATAAAATAACATTGGCAATGGCAAAGACTTGGTGAAACTGCTCTACAAGATTCTCAGAGAGCCTAGTTTCTCTCATTGAATTCAGATAGCCTCACTTTATTATATCTTACCCCAGGTACAGCAAAATCTCAGAGATAGAATATCTTGTCATTATTCTCGATCTATAAGACAATCGTTCAGGAAAGCACTGGAAGATTGGCTTTTTGTATCAGTGAAACTTACACATAGTGTAGCAGATAGAGTTTGCAAATAGTATAGTGGTATTGATCTTGGGCAAGATCATGAAAGGGATGATTTGTGAGTCACATATAAAACTGGTGATGCAGAATGAGAAAAAGAAATAAAGAATCAAAAATAGTAATTCATGCAATACTTGAAATCATGACAAGTTTGACCTCATTTCTAACGAACTTTACCCAGTTTTAGCAAATGAGTATCACAGTTACACCCTAGACTTTAACATTCACACTAAACTGATGGAAATGTAAAACTAATAATAATATAACTCCACTCTCTGCATACCACCTCTGAGAGTTATCCTCCCCATCAAGGCTTCTGGTTTATTGGCATACAATGTCATGATTATATATTAACTTCTTATATCTTTCATTTTGCATACTTAATCTTTCTGGTCCATCATTTCAATAATTTTATAATCAATATCGAAAGGTTTTGTACCCCTCTATAAATTCTTTGCCCTCCTCTATTATTCTGGGTCCACTCAACTGTTAATTTATTCATACTTTACTTGGGCTTCTATGATCCACTGGGTCTTATAAGGTTGTTGCTATTTCAGACTTGATCTTCTATTTTACATAGACCTTAACATTGCTGAGAAAGTATTCAATGTTTTCTTAGTCAGGTTTTTCATTACCTCCAACATTTATTTTAGAATTTCACAATTTTTCTCAAATCTCCTACTCCATAATCTGTCCAATTATACTTGCCCATCTTTAGGGGTGAGTTACACGTTTACGGCTTCAACCAATCACGAGTCAAAAATATTTGGAAAAAAAAAACCATCAGTAAAACCATATGGATAATACAAGTTAAAGAAAATAAAAAAACATTGAAACCTATCTTTATCTTTTTATAGTTAGGTCCATTCTAGTTCAAGTTATCACCATTTCTCACTGACATAGCATTTACATTGTATTAGGTATTGTAAGTAATCTAGAGATGATATAAAGATGGAGATAATGTGCCTAGGTCATATTAAAATACCATGCCACTTTCTATAAGAGACTTGAGCATCTGAGGATTTTAGTATTCATGACGGTCTTGGAACACATCACCCCTGAATTAGGAGTTATGGCTGTATAGAAGCAGCAAAATTCACAGAAGAAGTAGAATGTGTCAAGCTAAAAATGGAAGACATTCCACTATTCAATAAAATAGCTAAACACATCTACATTCATTTCCTCCTCCCTGGTCCTTATTATTCTAGATTTGGTGGGCTCTTCTTGTCAAACACTAGGGATAATCTTCCTATCAGAGACTAGTCCCTCTTGTTTGTCACATCTGTTCCTAACTTCTCAGTTACCATTTCATATTAATTAACACTTATTCTTTATAATCTGCAACTTCTGCTCCTGTGTTGACTCCTACAACCATCACACAGACAAAGCAAGTATTTTACCTTCACTGCCATCTATTTACTCAACTAAAGTTCTATATGTGCCTTCAATTACCTTTTCAAAATATTGCCTGTATTTTCTGCTTTTCTTCACCTCTCACCCATTTTTAAGCTGACTTCATTCTGACCTTGATTACTGCAAAAACTCCTATTATTTCATACTTTTCCATTTTCTTCCTAGATATCAGGATATATACTCCCTCTTTGATGGCATTGCTGTCTCTTTTATCTCTACCTGGCATTCTTCAACACACAGAAACTTTCCTTTTTTCTCATATGATACTTTTCCAAAGTTACTTCATCCACGCTCATGTCTTTAAATGCCATATATACACCCTGAAAGTCTGATTTTAAATATTATTTCTATGGCCATGATGCATATCCATTTTCGAACTCTTCCGTGTGCTGCTGTTGGTCCCTCTTCCCATTCAACAATTCCACTTTATAACTCAAAGAGAGCTACGATATATCACATCCAATACGTATCTCGTAACCTTCTCCACCTAACCTGATTCCCATGCATATTCTCCTTCCCTCCATACTTAGATACACTGACTTTTTTTTTGTTTTGAACTTTGCATTCTGAAAGCTTCAACTGACACTTCCCATTTCCTGAATCCCTACAACCAATCCATTATCAAATACTTCTGATTTTATTTAAAAATATCCAAATATACATTTATCTTTTTATTGTTGTATTTATTATAGTTCAATCACCATTTCTTATGTATCATTAAGAACACTAACCCTCTTTTCCTACACCTAAAACCCCTCAATTGTTTCATGATTAGTGTAAACATATAAATTTTTAATTAATCTATTATCCCTTTTTAAAATGTATTTGGTATCTCTGCCTTCCGTTCTAACTGGCTTATTTTCACCATCTATTTAGTATTCAATGCCTCCTCCTCATCAGTATCTGCCTGCAGTTTTCCTCCTCCCTTCCCGTGGACATGCTAGGGGAGTCTTGTCTGACATGGTCAGAGTTTGTTAGAAGCACTATCTTGCATAGAAGAGCATCTTCTTTTAAAATTTGCATCCCAATTGTTACGTGCCAATGTGTGTAATTGGCAAGTTAATACTTTCTTTCTATATTAAACTATAAGTTTCATGAGAGAAGTGTCCCAGAATATTTTGACCATCACCATTACACTTATTATTTGATGTTACATAAACCTTTATGAAATAAAGGAGGAACGGACAGTAAATGCCTCTGCCCAAAGTATCAAGAAAGATGGTAGTATTGAATTTGATGGAGTGTAAAATCAATAAGAAAAAGATAAAAAAAAAAAACCCAAACTGTAGGCATAGATAGATAGATAGATAGACAGACAGACAGACAGACAGGTAGATAGATAGATAGATAGATAGATAGATAGATAGATAGATGGAGTCTCCCTCTGTCGCCCAGGCTGGAGTGCAGTGGTGCGATCTCAGCTCACTGCAAGCTCCGCCTCCCGAGTTTACGCCATTCTCCTACCTCAGCCTCCGAGTAACTGGGACTACAGCGGCCTGCCACCATGCCTGGCTATTTTTTTCTATTTTTAGTAAAGACAGGGTTTCACCGTTTTAGCCAAGATGATCTCGATCTCCTGACCTCGTGATCCGCCCACCTTGGCCTCCCAAAGTGCTGGGATTACAGGCGTGAGCCCCCGCGCCCGACCAGCATTTTTTTTTTTTTCATAGCATGACATGTAAGTTAGAAAAACAAGTGGCAAAAGTGTTGGGAAATACTGATCATGAAAGAAATCTATATTGGAAAATGTATAATATTTAATTAGTGGGTATATCAGTCAGTAAATTTAGAAAAGACAAGATAAAAATGTGCATATCTGTCTAAAACAATTGCAATAATAATGGGGTTTATGCTAAAGAACCTAAAAGTGAGATGAACAAGAACCTATAAGAGGTTGGCAACATAAAAGTGCAAAGTCTGACATTAGTTGCTGTTCTACAATGTCTTACTTGCATGGTTTTCTCCTTTTGTTTTTTGATATTACATTAAGAAACAAGAAATGAAAATAAAATTTATTGTACAGTCATGTGCCTTTTAACTACATTTCAGTCAATGATGGACCCATACACAAGGGTGGTCCCGTGAGATTATAATACCATATTTTTACTGTATCTCTACTATGTTTAGATATATTTAGATGCACAATACTTATCATTCTATTATAATTCCCTACCGCATTCAGTGCAGTAACATGCTGTACAGGTTTGTATACCTAGCTATACCATATAACTAGGCATGTAGTAGACTATACCATCTATGTTTGCGTAAGTGTAATCTGCCATGTTTGCACTATGACAAAATCACCTAATGATGCATTTCTCAGAATATATCCCCATCATTAAGTGATACACAACTGTAATTATTACAGGGAACTCTCTCTTTTGAACTATGCAAAGTTCTTAGCAAGAGTTTGGGGGTGGATCTACATAATGCAAAAAGAATGACACTTAAAAATACAATATTGTGTTAAACATTAAATTGAATAAAAATGAGCTTATGAGCTAAGAAATTTCTTAGGTGTACCCAATGGCTAATGGCCACTATTGGACAACATAGATTATAGAACATTTTTATTATCTCAGAAAGATCTATTGGAAGCCCGCTCTATAGACCAGTGGTTCTCAAAATGTGGCTCAGAACCAAGAATGTCAACATTTCTTAGGAATTTCTCCAAAGGCAAATCCTCAGGGCTACCCCAGATCAAAACTTAGGGTTGAGGTGGCACCGTCTGTCACAGTAAGTCCTCAAGATGATTTTGATCCTTGCTAAAGTTTGAGAATCACTGTAACAGGTCTGTTTCTCTCCGTCTCTCTTTCACACACACACACACTCACACACACACAGACACACACACACTCTCCCTCTCTATAGCTCTTAAATGACTTAAATGTATCTCCATATTACCATATCTCTTCTTCAGAGAAGGCATTATTGCACCAAAGCAGAACCCGGAATTGGGAAATGGTTGAGTTCATCATGTTCATCTAATAGTTTTAGTGATAAATTACACTTTATTACCCTTATTTATCTCCTTATCTGTTGTTGCCACACAAAAAGTAGAAGCACTTTCAAATCATTAGATATACAAAAGAAACCCACCCCACTGGGTAAAACACATGTCTTTCATCATGTTCCCTAGAAACACAAGCAGAGAGAGGAGCTGCTGTGTAAGTTAGTGAGGAGGTGCTTCCCGGTAAAACTCAAAATAGAGTGAAAGATTCAAAACAAGACATGGGACAAAGCAGGCAAATTAGTGCATTAAGCTGAAGTCTAGGCTCGTTCTTATCCCACAAGAAGCTCAGAAGCATTAAAGTCAATAGAGTACTACAAACCTGAAGCAGGAGGCCTAGAATATTGTACACTTGTATGAGTCCATTATTGGTTGAATAAGGACAGTACTGGGATGAGGAAATTACCTCCCAGGCATTCCAAGATGAATTGGCTTTTGATGCTAGGGGAAATTCTCAGAAGAAGGATGTAGCTGTGAGCTATGAGCTGTGAACTGGTAGCAGCCAACATTCACAGCTGTTAGGGTTTGTATGTCCCCGACTGGAAGACTAGCTCTGAACAGAGCACTCAAACTATCCACTGTCAAATCCAACATTGGAAAGGGTCCTATGAGAGTAACGTCAGAGTTCAATTTTACTAATGGTGATTCTAATAGAAATGTCTCCATTCCAGATATTCTCTTCTCTGTGACTTGCTAGGTGGCAATTAGATACAAGAGTGTACAATATTATCAGACTTGAAATGGATTTAAGAAGAAAATAAAGTATCTCTTTGTAAGCCTTTTGAAATAATTGATCAAACTTTCTCATTTTGTACTCAATGGAACTGAGCGATAGAGAGGATCATGATATGATGCTGGTGACTTAGTGAGTCACTAAATATGCACTAGATTCAAAATGCTGTCATTTTCCAGTATTAATCTATCAAACTAACATTGAGCAACTAAAGGTTAAAACAAAGTAGAGCCTCTTCCAGTTAAAATATGTGCTGTTTGACTGGATTAAGAAAATGTGGCACATATACACCATGGAATACTATGCAGCTATAAGAAAGGATGAGTTTGTGTCTTTTGTAGGGACATGGATGCAGCTGGAAACCATCATTCTCAGCAAACTATCGCAAGAACAGAAAACCAAACACCGCATGTTCTCACTCATAGGTGGGAACTGAACAATCAGATCACTTGGACTCTGGAAGGGGAACATCACACACCGGGGACTATTATGGGGAGGGGGGAGGGGGGAGGGATTGCATTGGGAGTCATACCTGATGTAAAGGACGAGTTGATGGGTGCTGATGAGTTGATGGGTGCAGCACACCAACATGGCACAAGTATATATATGTAACAAACCTGCACGTTATGCACATGTACCCTAGAACTTAAAGTATAATAATAATAATAAAAGAAAAATTAAAATATGTGCTTTTAAGCACTCTTTTTTACTTGTCCTACTACTTGCGATTCTTGAAAAAGTAATCTACTTTGGCTATGAGTACAGACTTTTGCTAGTTCTCAGTTCTCAGTAAAGCTGCAGCAGCTTCTATTTATGAGGCTGGCCCTAAGGGACCACATGATAGAATGCTGAGGGAAGTAATCTGTCACCCACTACACCCAGTCATCGTGGAATATTGACTCCCTCATTATCACTTCATGCAAACCATCCACTTGCCCAAATGGTTGCATTTGTCATAGAGCCCTATGGGGAAAGCAACACTTTTTGCTGTTGAGTTGTAAAATTTCTTAGGTCCTTAATTACACTTAAAACAATCTACAGATATTAATCTTCCTGCTTCTTTCCTGAAGGCTCACCCTGCTGCGAGACACTGCCTGCTCTAGGAAGAAAGCATTTCTGTGAGAAAAAATAAAATGCATTTTTACGTTCGCTAACCAAGACAGATTGATCACAGTCTACCTGTAAGAGCAGGTGAGCAGAAGAGCTTGGGAACTTAATGACCTTCGTCATTCTCTCCTTTCTATTCACTCTGATCATGTTATTCTCACTTTTATCAAAATTTGTAGTACATATTTGTATATACTAGTGTAATGATTTCTTGCAATAAGACAGAATATTGAGTTATTAGTTAAGACATCAATTTGTTTTTCTTATCCAACAATTGGTGTTTTAGATAATGTTTATTTACAAAATACATTTCTATGATTATTCAAACAGTGGTATAATTAGCTACTTTTCTGTTTCCCTGAGCAAAGTGGCTATTGACTCCTTTTGTTTTCTAAATTCCTTTCATGGCCAGGTAATGGGGTATAAAAGACAGAAGGAATAGAAATATAACATTCGTGGTGAATTCTCTGCCTTTAAGGAATATCCTCTGTCTCAGAAACCTCACACCTTTCAGTGCTGTTTGTGGCACTTACGAAATATGGAAGGGTTGACTCCAATTACAGAGTAGACAAAGGTATTGAGTAATATAATATTGCATAGGAAAGAGAGATTTAGGCCCAGTGTAAATCCTTTGCAGCTAGTTGTGGAAGCTAACACACAGGCAAGCATTCTTGCTTCCGAAGGTGTGGTTTTGTTCATTTTGCTCATTTTGCTCATTTCTTTATTTTATCACCAAGTGAACTAATATGGGTTAGCATAATTTTGGTTATTCTTTATTTATTCAGTTGCAAAGGGACAGCAGACTAAGTTATATTCTGTCATTGCTTGTGAGTTAACAAAAATAAATCTGTCTATGTGTTACTGGAAAGGGGTCCCGATCCAGACCCTATGAGAGGATTCTTAGAACTCATACAAGAAAGAATTCAGAGCAAGTCCACAGAATAAAGTGAAAGCAGTTTATTAAGAAAGTAAACGAATAAAAGAATGGCTACTCCATATTCAGAGCAGCCCCAAGGGCTGCTGGTTACCCATTTTTATGGTTATTTCTTGATGATATGCTAAACAAGGGGTGGGCTATTTACGCCTTTCCTTTTTAGACCTTATAGGGTAACTTCCTGATGTTGTAAACTGTCATGGTGCTGCTGAGAGTGTAGCAGTGAGGATGACCGGAAGTCAGTCTCATTGATGTATTAGTTCTGATGGATTTAAGCAGGCTTCTTTACTGCATGCTATTTTATCAGCAAGGTCCTTATGACCTGTATCTTGCGCTGGCCTCCTATCTCATCCCGTGTCTTAGAACGCCTAACCTACTGGGAATGTAGCCCAGCAAGTCTCAGCCTTATTTTACCCAGCCCCTATTTAAGATGGAGTTGCTCTGGTTCAAATGCCTCTGACACATGTGTTTGCTGAAAATTTGTTTTAAAAAAACGAAATGCTACAGGTGTGTTACCAGGGTGACAAATTTCTTTGGCAGGATATATTTTAGGAGTATGTGGATGACCCGTAGATGTGTCTGTGATTGACAGGAAGAGGAAGGAAAAAAAGCAGAAGAAATTACAGAAATTCCATTTAATCTCCTCACCCTCTCACTTCTCCACCTCCTCCCCCAGCAGTCCCTCAGTGGAAGAGAGTCTGGAGAAATGTGTTCAATCTAAACTCTTCAGCATCTGTTTTATGTATTATAATGAACATACCAGGTAAGAACATTGTAATTGACAATTATTAGTTTGAAGTCTATCTAAAGTAGTAAGAGGATACAGAAATAGATGAAATAGATAGACAAAAAAGGTAGAGGACTGTGTAAATAGTGGAAATAGCCTATACAATTAACTGGTAGAATAAGGCATTCTTCCTTTTCTACATGTTCATAAGGGACATATCAATACTGCTCCTATGTTTACAGATATTGGTTGTGAAAAAATGCTCACTTAACATTTTGATCTATTCTGGATTAGACTTTAAAAAGATAATGTTTCAGATATAACACTACATTTGAATAGTTAAACTTGTCAATCAATGGCAGAAGGCACAGACATTTGAGAAATAATGGTATTATGGACTGAGTTTTGTGTTCTACCTCCGCAAGATTCACATCTTGGAGTCCTCGCCTTCATTGTGAAGATATCTGGTGGTAGGGCCCTTGGGAGTTAATCAGGGTTAGATTAGGCCATGAGTGTTGTGTTAGTCTATTCTCACATTGCTATAAAGAGATACCTGAGACTGAGTAATTTATAAAGAAAAGAGGTTTAATTAATTGGTTCACCATTCTGCAGAATGTACAGCTGGCATCTGCTCGGCTTCTGGGGAAGCCTCAGGAAGCCTACAATTATTGCAGAAGTAAAGAGGGAGCAGGCAGGTCACATGGCCAGAGCAGGAGCAAGCGAAGGGAACCGAGGTGCCACACACTTTTAAATGACCAGATCTCAGGAGAACTTACTCACTATTATGAGAACAGCACCAAGAGGATGGTGCAAAACTATTCATGAGAAATACATCCCCATGATCCAATCACCTCCTACCAGTCCCCATCTTCATTGGGAAATAAAACTCAACATGATATTTTGGCAGGGATAGATATCCAAATTATATCAAGAGTGAATCCTTTATGATGGTGTCATTGTCCTTATAAGAAGAAGAACCCAGAAAGAGGTCTCTTTCTTCAAGGGCAGGCACTGAGGAAGGTGGCTGGGAAACTGGCCCTCACTGGACACACAATGTGCCTGAACTTTAATCTTGGACTTTGCATTGTTTAGAAGTGTGAAAAATAAATGTGATTTCAGCCATATGGTCAATGGTATTTTTACAAATAGACTTTGGAAAGCAGAAATAATTAACATACAATTATTGGTTTGTTCCATTACCTCCCATCATCTTAGAGTTTAATGCCCTATTCAACCTCATGTTTCATGTAGACTCACCTACAAGGATCTTTGTGTTAGTGATATTGTAGGGGGAAATAATATGGCATCATTAATATAACCTTTAAAACAAGCATAGAATTATAATTAAAACAGAAGAACAGAAAGGTAACTGAAATGATATACATTGAAAAATTGGGTTTTGAACATTTCCAAATAGGACTTGAAATATTTATTGTAATTATATCCAAATAATTGACTATATTATAAAATATAAATAATTAGGAAAAATGAGAATCCACACTCTGGATGGTGACTACCTTTTTTTCTGAATTATTTCTTACTAAATTTTTAAAGTTGTAAGACAAAGATCACTAAAATACAAACAACTGTGGTTTCTAGGTGGAAGGATTGGAAGCACATTTTAACTTAATATTTATATTCTTCCATGTTAAACCAATCTAAAATGTGTATATATTTCAACTTACATTTTAATAATTTGAAATGAATAAATTACTTGATCAACCTTTTAGTCTTGTTACTTAACATATTGATTTTCTACTTTCAGGATAACTCATTGTTTTCCCACATCTCAAAATAATGTTGAGTTTGAATAGATATATGCAACTTGTTAGTTTCTTGGGGGTAGAGAGTGAGAGAATGCCTTACCTCTGCTTGTATTCTCAGTGATAAAAATTAACTTATTGATGAATAAATAAATGAATAATTACAAAAACTAATGTTTTCATTTCCTTAATCCAAAGCCTGCATTTGTTTTCCATTGCTTACAACATAGAAAATTCATATGTTCCAAACAGTGTAGGCTTCATTCCTATATCATAATTAAAACTAACATTTATTCAGGTGATAGAGATTAGTTTAACCTCTCATCAAAGCCACTATCAGAGTCACGCTAGCCTGTCTCAAAGGAGTAAGATAGAATGCCATGAAAATGTAAATTTATACATACAAAATCCCACTCAATACAGAAACTGTAAATATAGTCCCTAAAAAGAAAACTCCCTCTTTCGAAGTGAAGAAAATTGTTACACATACAGAAGGTCCCCAACTTACCATGGTTCAATTTACAATTTTTCTCTTTTTTCACTTTTGATATGGTTTGGCTCTGTGTCCCCATCCAAATCTCATCTCAAATTATAATCCCTATGTGTTAAGGGAGAAAACTGCAACCCCCATGTGTGGAGGAAAGGAAGTGATTGGATCATGGGGCCAGTTTTCCCCATGCTGCTCTTGTGATAGTGAGTGAATTCTCACAGTAGCTGATGGTTGGAAAAGTGGCACTGTTTTTCTGCTCTCTGACCTCTCTGTCCTGCCACCTTGTGAAGAAGGTGCCTGCTTCCCCTTCCATCATGATTGCAAGTTTCCTGAGGCCTCCCAAGCCATGTGGAACTGTGAGTCAAATAAATCTGCTTTCTTTATTAAATTATACAGTCTCGGGTAGTATCTTTATAGCACTGTGAGAACTGACTAATATAACTTTACCATGGTTCCAAAGCAATGCACATTCAGTATAAACCATACTTTGAATGTGGAATCTGGACCTTTTCCCAGGCTAACAATATGTGGAGGGAAGTTCTTAAGATGCTGGGCCCCAACAACTCCCAGTCAGCTATGTGAACCTGAGGGTGAACAACCAATACTCTTCAGTGCACTGTGCTGCCAGCACTTTGGCAATAGTGTGTTCCGTGTGTTTGCATTCAATTATGTCTACAAAATGCCCATTTTTAACTTAGGATATTATCAACTTATGATGGTTTTATCAGAATGTGACCCTACCAGAAGTCCAGGAACATTTGTGTATCTTTACCAGTCAGTACGACTTATGTGGAGGAGGCATTTTTAGCTTAAGCATGTATCAGAAGATGCAGAGAATTAAAAAAACCTAAGAAACAATGCAGGGATTGATATGTGGTCCTGCTGTCTTTCACTGTCAGCAAAGCTGGCTCTGTTTTTCTTCCAAATGTTTTCGAGGCCCTGGGAAGCAAATACTGTCAGGCAGCTTCCAGACCTCCTGGTGGAGACTCAATATTCACATCCAAACTTGTCCAAGGCAGATGTTTCTACTCATGGCATAAGAAGCTGCCCAAGTCTGACATTTCCCTATTTTCATAAATTGAGCATAAAGGCATTTTAAAGTTCACTGCTGACTTTGTAAGAATGGTAAACACCTTCATTGAAAATCATTTTTTTCTTTTACTTCTTCAAATTTCCATTCGTAAAAAAGAGATTCATCAGGACAAACGTGATTATTATGAAAAAAATAGACATGTCCATTGAATGAGACTGGATAGGTCAGGAAAATTTATCAAGACTACCCATAACACAATGTCATTTTTTTTTTTTCTTGATGCTTTTCTCCTCATCATCATTCCTTTTTTTTCTCCCAGCATATGACTCAGTATCCTCAGGTGTCTCCCTAACTAGATCACCCGAGTACATGTCATGTCCTTTATTAGAAAAATGCTCCATTCCAAAAACTAGCCCTCCCTTCAAAACTATTCTGTAAAAAACTAAAGTTTAGCTACTTATTTAGAGAACAGTATTTTAAACAGCAGATACCCAGTAGTGGGTATCTAAACTGCTCTCTTCTGGACAATTAAATCATAATCTGTTTTAGAAAATCTTCATTTTAAAAGGGGAAAACTTTGCATTATACACAAAAATCCTTTAAAATATTAAGCATTGTACATATCAGTATAAATTCCAGAAACCTATTAGAAGAAAACAAAATATATTTTTAAAAACTCATACAAATATTTATTCCAGTAGTGTTTATAATATTTAAATACACAACACAATCACCCAGTAATAGCTAAATAGATTATAGTACAATAATACTATGTACAATTATGTAAAATTGTGTATAATTATGCAACAATTATGTTTATTAAAATTTCATGAATTCATTAAAACATTTTTATTTCAGCTTCAGGATGCTAAAATTTAAGATTATTAAAGGTATAAATACAAACCTTAACATACTTGATTATATGAAACATAAAAATGATTTTTATTTTTGTAAATGTATGGGGTACAAGAGTAATTTTGCCACACCCATAGATTGCGCAGTGGTGAGGTTAGGGATTTCAATATATCTATAACTGGACTAACATACATTGTATCAATTAAGTAATTTATCCTCATTCACTCCCTCCCAACCTCCGCTCTTCTTAGTCTCCATTGTCTATTATTCCACACTCTACATCCATATGTACACATTTACTTCCTACTTATAAGTAAGAATACGTGGTATTTGTCTTTCCAAGTCTGAGTTGTTTCATTTAAGCTAATGGTCTGCAGTTCCATCTACATTGCTGCAAAAGACATGATATCATTTCTTTGTATGGCTGAATAGAATTCCATTGTGTATATACACAATATTCTCTTTATCCAATCATCCCTTGATGGACACTTAGGTAGATTACATGTCTTTGCTATTGTGAACAATGCTGTCATGAACATAAAAATGGAAGCATCTTTTTGATATAATGATTTATTTTCCTTAAAGTAGATACCCAGCAGTGGAATTGCTGGATCACATGGTACTTCTATTTTTAGTTCTTTGAGAAATTTTTATGCTGTTTTCCATAGTTTGTACAAACTTACATACCTGCCAACAGAGTATAAAATGTCCCTTTTCTCCACATCCTCATCAACATCTGTCATTTTTGTCTTTTAGTAATAGCCATTTTGATTGGTTTAAGATTATATTTTATTGTGATTTTAGGAGTAATATTTAATACATTCTGTGACAGCATGGATTATATTTCATACTGATACTAAACTCAATTTCAGGTTTCCTATCAGTAAGATGTAGATTTTTATTATATAATAGGATAAAATTTTATTTTTCAAAAACCCCTGCATATGTTATACTAGAAACTAAATACAATGTAGAAAATAATAGGGCCGGGCGTGGTGGCTCAAGCCTGTAATCCCAGCACTTTGGGAGGCCGAGACGGGCGGATCACGAGGTCAGGAGATCGAGACCATCCTGGCTAACACGGTGAAACCCCGTCTCTACTAAAAACTACAAAAAACTAGCCGGGCAAGGTGGCGGGCGCCTGTAGTCCCAGCTACTCGGGAGGCTGAGGCAGGAGAATGGCGTAAACCCGGGAGGCAGAGCTTGCAGTGAGCTGAGATCCGGCCACTGCACTCCAGCCTGGGCAACAGAGCGAGACTCCGTCTCAAAAAAAAAAAAAAAAAAAAAAAAGAAAATAATAAACACACACACATATATTCCACAGGATTTCAAATCTCATAAGATTCTAGCAGATATATTTTTATAAATTTTATAAATACATATGTAAATCATTATAACAAAACAGGAATATATTGAAAGCTATTTTATAACCAAGTTTATTAAGTCAATAAATTAATATAATTTTATACATAGAATTAATAAGTATACATTTTCTATTGTTTTGAATGCAAAATTCCCTAACATATGTCTATACCACATTTGATTTATCCACACCTGGAGAGGCTAAGAATAGCCTTTGAAGTAATAGACTCAAGTTTGAACAACACTGAACTAGTAGATTTTCAGTAAACAGTTGTTGATGTAAAACAAGTGATTTTCCTAGGAATTAATTCACAAATAGCAGTGGATGAACTAAATGGTATGCTAACTTTTAGAGTTCCTATTTTATGTTATACTCTTAACAGAAAAATATTAACTTTTGATCTCACCAAGTTTGCCTGAGGGTTCCCATTTATCTGTACAGGTGCTAACACTAAATAGTAGCATAAAAATACGACAAAAAGAAAAAGAGTGATAAAGATAATAACACTTTTTTCAATTTGACAAATAAAATGCTACTTCTTTATTATTTTAAATTATATTTATTTGACAGAATTTACTTGTAAATTTGTACATTTTTCTTTTTATTTATTTATTTATTTTTTATTATACTTCAAGTTCTAGCATATATGTGCACGATGCGCAGGTTTGTTACATATGTATACGTGTGCCATGTTGGTGTGCTGCACACATTAACTCATCATTTACATTAGGTATATCTCCTAATGCTATCCCTCCCCCCTCCCCCTCCCCCACAATAGGCCCTGATGTGTGATGTTCTCCTTCCTGTGTCCAAGTGTTCTCATTGTTCAATTCTCACCTATGAGCGAGAACATGCGGTGTTTGATTTTCTGTTCTTGTGATAGTTTGCTGAGAATGATGGTTTCCAGCTGCATCCATGTCCCTACGAAGGACATGAACTCATCCTTTTTTGTGGCTGCATAGTATTCCATGGCATATATGTGTCATATTTTCTTAATCCAGTCTGTCATTGATGGACATTTGGGTTGGTTCCAAGTCTGCTATTGTGAATAGTGCTGCAATAAACATGCGTGTGCATGTGTCTTTATAGAAGCACGATTTGTAATTCTTTGGGTATATACCCAGTAATGGTATGGCTGGGTCAAATGGTACTTCTAGTTCCAGATCCTTGAGGAATCGCCACACTGTGTTCCACAATGGTTGAACTAGTTTACAGTCCCACCAACAGTGTGAAAGTGTTCCTATTTCTCCACATCCTCTCCAGCACCTGTTGTTTCCTGACTTTTTAATGATCACCATTCTAACTGTGTGAGATAATATCTCATTGTGGTTTTGATTTGCATTTCTCTGATGGCCAGTGATCAGGAGCATTTTATCATGTGTCTGTTGGCTGCATAAATGTCTTCTTTCGAGAAGTGTCTGCTCATACCCTTTGCCCACTTTTTGATGGGGTTGTTTTTTTCTTGTAAATTTGTTTGAGTTCTTTGTAGGTTCTGGATATTAGCCCTGACACTTTTCAGTAGTAAATTAAGTATCTATATTTTTTTATTTGGTGAATTTTCTTCACATATAATTAATTTAATATTAGAGTTTATATTTTTCATATTAATTTTAAGTATTTTTGGCATGTGTGGATGGAATTATTAGCGTGCAGTTGTTCATTTGTTCCATTACATTTTTGTAAAGAAAGTTTTACTGAAAGACAGTCATGCTCATTTGTTTATGTCTTTGTTCTGTGTCACAGAGTAATTGTGACAGAACTTCTTCACTTGCAAATGAAAATATTTATTATCTAGTCCAGGGGTCCCCAGTCCCCTGTCCGTGGACTGGTATCTGTCCACAGCCTATTGGGAAACAGGCCAGGCAGCAGGATGTGAGTTACCCCAGAGCCAGCATTACAGCATGAGCTCCGCCTTCTGTCAGATCAGCAGCACATTAGATTCTCATTGGAGCACAAGCCCTATTGTGAACTGTACATATGAGGTATCTAGGTTGTGTGATTCTTATGAGTTGGAACAGTTTCATCCTGAACCACCTCCATCCCCAAACCTCCCATGAAAAAAAAAATTGTCTTCTACGAAAGTGGTCCCGAAACGGTTGGGGACTGCTGATCTAGCCCTTTACGATAACCACCACGGCTGGGAGCGGTGGCTCTGAGGTGCGTGGATCACGAGCTCAGAAGATGGAGACCATCCTGGCTAACATGGTGAAACCCCGTCTCTACTAAAAATACAAAAAATTAACCGGGCGTGGTGGCGGGCGCCTGTAGTCCCAGCTACTCAGGAGGCTGAGGCAGGAGAATGGTGTGAACCCGAGAGCCGGAGCTTGCAGTGAGCAGAGATCGCGCCACTGCACTCCAGCCAGGGCAACAGAGCGAGACTCCTTCTCCAAAAAAAAAAAAAAAAAAAAAAAAGGATAACCATCACTCCCTGTAATAGATAAATTAAAAATAAGGTGGAAAAGTCTTTTACATTTATCCATATGTTTAATCTTCATCTTTTAAATGTTTCATTCAAATTAGTTTTTGACAACAGATTCTTGTGCTCAAAGTATAATTTTAAAGCGTTTCTTTACTTCCAGGTTGCTAGCACTAAATTCTCTAGTAGTTTGTCTAAATCATTTTTATTTTACATTCTTTTTTATTTAATATACATTTTATTATGGAAGAGTCTGACATTTACATAAAAGTTACAAATATATTACAACAGAGTTCTCATTTACCTCATTACCCCATTATTGAATATTCTTTATTATTAACATCTTAGTGTTGCATAGTTGTCACAATTAATGATTCAATATTGACACATTATTATCCAATGAAGTCCATACTTCATTCAGATTTCCTCAGTTATTACCTGTGTCCTTTTTCTGTTCCAGGATCTCAACCAAGATAGACATTATGATTAGTTATCATGTCTCCTTAGGCTCCTTTTGGCTATGACAGTTTATCCGACTTCCTTGCTTTTATTACCTTGGCAATGTAGTGCCTCATAGGTCAGGCATTCTGTAAAATGTTCCACATGATTATACTGGCATAATGTGTGTTTGGGAGGAAGACTGCAGAGGTAAAATACCATTTTTATAACTTTTCATGAAGGATACATGCTCCCAAGATGTTTCATCACTATTTTTTCTTTTAGAATTTTTGTGTGTGTGTGTGTGTGTGGATAGCTTTTGGGGAACAAGTGGTTTTTTGTTACACGGATGAATTATATAGTGGTAAAGTCTGAGATTTTAGCCTGCCCATTACCTGAGTAGTGTACATTTTGCCAGACACGTAGTATTTTTTTTTTTATTTATTCCTGAAACCCCCTCTGGTCCTCCCCCATGCTGAGTCTCCATAGTCCAGGATATTGCTCTGTATGCCTTTGTGTACCCATAGCGTAGCTGCCATTTATAAGTGAGAACATACAGTATTTGGTTTTCAATTCCTGAGTTACCTCCCATAAAATAATGACCTCGAGTTCCATCCAAGTTGCTGCAAGAGCCACTATTTCATTCTTTTTATGGTGAGTATTATTCCGTGGCATACGTAAACCACATTTTATCTCTCCACTCATTGGTTAATAGGTAATTAGAGTGGTTCCATATCTTTGCAGTTGTGGGTAGTGTTGCAATAAACATATGCATACAGTTGTCTTTTTGATATAATGACTTCTTTTTCTTTGAGTAGATACACAGGAGTGGGATTGCTGGATCGAATGTTATATCTACTTTTAGTTCTCTATGAAATCTTCATACTGCTTTCCATAGAAGTTGCACTAATTTACATTCTCACCAGCAGTATATGAGTATTCCGTTTTAACCATATCCACTCCAACATCTATTGCTTTTTGACTTTTGAGCAATAGCCGTTCTGGAAGAGGAAAGCTGATATCTCATTGTGGTTTTAGTTTGCATTTCCATGATGATTAATGATGTTGGGCTTTTTTTTTTTTTTTTTTTTTCTGAGACAGAGTCTTATTCTCTTGCTAGAATGGAGTGCAGTGGCACTATCTTGGCTCACTGCAGCCTCCACTTCCCGGGTTCAAGCAATTCTCCTGCCTCAGCCTCTTGAGTAGCTGGGACTACAGGCATGAGCCACCACGCCTGGATAATTTTGTTTTGTATTTTTAGTAGAGACGGGTTTTCACCACGTTGGTCAGGATGGTCTTGATCTCCTGAACTCGTGATCCACCCTCCTCAGCCTACCAAATGCTGGGATTACAGGCATGAGCCACCGTGCCCGGCAGAGAATTTTTTCATGTGTTTGTTGGTCTTTTGTATATGTTCTTTTGAGAAATGTCTATTCATGTCATATGCCCTCTTTTTGATAGAATTTTTTTTTTCTTGCTGATTTGTTTGAATTCCTTGTAGTTCTTTGTCTGATGTATTGTATTTTCTCCCATTCTGTACGTTGTCTGTTTATTCTGTTGATTATTTCTTTTGCTGTGCACAAGCTTTGTAGTTTAATTAGATCACATTTATTTATTTTTGTTTTTGTTGCATTTGTTTTTGTGATCTTAGCCATAAATTATTTGCCTAGGCCAATGTCCAAAAGAGTTTTTCCTAGCTTTTCTTCTAGAATTTTTATGATTTCAGGTCTTAGATTTAGTCTTTAATCCATGTTTGAGTCAATATTTATATAAGGTGAGAGATAGGGATCCAGTTTCATTCCTCTACTTGTGGCTATCCAGTTTTCCCAGAATGATTTATTGAATAGGGTGTCTTGGCTGAGGAAGCATTTGTCAGATTTCTGCCCTGGAAGTTTACTGCCCCTCTACACCTGCTCTTTCTATACTGCCTTCTGGAAGAAAATCACTGCACAGCCCACACATAAAGGATGGGGAATTATGTTCTACTTCTTTGAGGGTAGATTATATACATATATTTTTTGAATATTTCTCTAAGAGAGTTTTGTTTATCCTTTCCTCATATTTATTCAATCATGTTCTTATATCAGTGTAGACCCATAGATATTCATTTTATATTTTGTCTGTTAATGCAATTATTTACACATTTAATTGCTCAAATTATTTCAACTTTGGACATTGGGAGCTCCTTTCATTGATCCCTGTGTTTTTTTTTTAACATACCCAATACCTCTGCTGGTGTGTGGGTTTGAGTATGTAGCTCTTATTTTCTGGCATTATAAAATGTTGCAGACCAATATTGTGTACTTCACATCCTAGTCTAGAATCAACCATTTATTCAAGGAGCACTGGTTCCTTTTACTGGAGATTGTATTATAAACTACGATCTAGGCATTAGATGTGTTCTCATTTCCTTTTCCTACTTTTTTTTTTCTGTTTCTTTTTCCTTCTTTCATCTTAGAATTTTTGTTCTGGAATTATTTCTTAATATTTAAGTATATTATTTCAGAAATTCATTGAGTGTTTGCTGGTATTGGATTTTAACATTCTTAGTTTTTATTTTATTTTATTTTATTTTTGACTGAGTCTCACTCTGTCACCCAGGCTGGAGTGCAGTGGCGTGATCCCAGCTCACTATAACCTCCACCTCCGGGTTTCAAGCAATTCTCCTGCCTCAGCCTCCCGAGTAGCTGGGACAACAGGCACCCACCACCACGCCCGTCTCATTTTTGTATTTTTAGCAGAGACGGGGTTTCAACATGTTGGCCAGGCTAGTCTCAAACTACTGACCTCAGGTGATCAACCTGTCTCAGACTCCCAAAGTGCTGGGATTACAGGCGTGAGCCACCACGCCTGGCCATTTTTATCTATTTTTCAATGATCATATCTTCTTATTAATCTTAAAAAAAATTATAAAAATCCAGGCTTTACTTGTTTTATTACACATAGTAATAAAACAAATAATTATTAAAAGCAATGGTAAAATCCTCAATTACTTTTGTACCAATTAATATACATAAACTTTTCCTCACAATTTTTTATGGTTATATATTTCTTAATTGAATAACGTGTTGAGTAATTGTATAGAGTTCCTTGCTTTGTAATGTATTTGAAAGAATTTAGTTTAGAGGATTTTATGGTAAAGTTGCTTTTTTCCCCACTGTCTTATATTATAAAAGAAACAATTTCATAATCATTTTCAAAGAAAAATCAACGTGTCTACAAAGAAATAAACTGTGATGAGCATCATATTTCTCCTCCTTCATAATTTAGTGTCATAGACATACATAATAATGATCACAATAATCTGAGATAAAAAGATACTGATCTATGAATTATCCAACCAATCATAAAGCTAGCTCTACAAGCCATGATCCATGCTCTCTCTCTCCCTTCTTCTTATTTTCTATTTACTCCAACATTCTAGTTATAGTTGTTCTATCCTTTTAAATATGCTTTGCAAACTTTTAAAAGGTGAATCTCTGTATCTATTGGGCAGAGTTTGACCTACAACTATTAATTTAAATTGACAATTTTATTAATGTGTAATGTTTTAACAAAGAATAATAAGATTAGAGTTATATGTTATGTCACTCTGCTGATTAGGTAAGAAATAAACAGGTAGAATTGAATGATTCCAGAGGTAGAAAATCAGTTCAGGTGAAAAATGATCAATCCCTGAAAATAAAATGTAAAAATTATTGTGCCAGCTTTAAATTTTTATTCAAGAAAGAATCATTTCAACTTACAAAAGTACTGGTAGCTTGAATTGGCGCGATAATAAAGAGCAAAGCAGAAAATATATCTAAATTAATCATTTGTCTGAATGTGTTAGATATGGTGCAGTTTAGTGAGATAATAAAGAAAGTGTAAATTGGACCAAGGATATTGGGATCTTTTCACACAGATAGGTAATGTGTTCCTCTGTTCATTAGGTATCCAAAGATGTTAGCCTGCCTCTCCTAAGGTATCTGAGCAGAACCTAGATTTAGGATTATTCAGCATACTATTGGTGCTAGATGATATGGCCTAAGATAGAAAGTAGAGGTGTTCTATTTTATCACAAAGCATAATTTGATATGCTGCTCAGTTAAACTAACTTTTGATATGTGTTTATCTGATACACTTATCTACATATATATAATCTACCAAATTATCTATAAGTCAGTTCTTCCTAAATAAAATTTATACATATAAGTAGTCTTCACCATAAAATCTAAATGGAAAATGACAGCCCCATTTTTTTTCTTGCACAATGTCAGGATTTTTGTCAATAATCTGTTTTTAAATGGCAAGGGAGACTTTCTGATTTAGAAAACGATTGAAGGAGATTATTAAAATGCTCTACACAAATCTGTTACAAACACTGTTTTGTCCTTTAGAAAACAAAACCTCATCACACTATCAGTGTATGTAGAGTTTTTAAATATCTGATAAAAAATTGGAGTATGTACATGCATGATATTTAAGACTACATCTCAAATCTTGAATGTATTATCGTCAGAAGACTTGGCTCAGATCAATTTGGCAAGCAAGCTTCTTGTTCAGTAAACCTCCTTTCTCCACTGAGATCTATGCTTTACTGTAAAATTTATAAGAAGCCTCAGCTGTCTTAAATGTTTGCTGTAATATTACACCTGGTTAAGTCTTTGCATGG
Source organism: Trachypithecus francoisi (assembly GCF_009764315.1). Taxonomy (NCBI): domain Eukaryota; kingdom Metazoa; phylum Chordata; class Mammalia; order Primates; family Cercopithecidae; genus Trachypithecus; species Trachypithecus francoisi. Next base: position 33,709,968 of record NW_022681462.1, read on the forward strand.
TTAAGGCTTTGCAAAATCTCTCTCCCTCTCTCTCTCTCTCTCTCTGTTTCTTCCTATCTCTGTCTCCTTATTTTTTCTCTCTCTAATGTAAAAGAAAACAAGCCACCTCCATTGAAGTTATGTAATACTGTAACAATTATGAAATATATAGAAATGGGAAGAATAGTGTAAGGTGAGTATTCATCATTGATTAATAAAATGGCGATGAAATTGCCTGGGCTTTTAACTCAGTAACCCAAGGGCTTATTTCTGAGGAAACATTCTATAGAATTACTCTTGATAAATATGATCTCGTGGCCATGTATATCAGGGTAAATTTTTAAGAGCAAATTAGATTTGTTTAGTCTTATACGAGTAAAATTACATCATGTGATTAACAAAAACACATCTATCACAACAAAAATTTAGTTCAGGAGTTTATTTATCTCCCATAGAACTCACAAAACTCAAGGGAAATAGGGAAAAATCCATTCGTAGTTTGTAAGAAAAGCATTAATAATTCCAAGCCACTAAACTAATTATGATAATGCCACCCATTTGCCCTAAATAGATGCTAGAAATCAGAATTAAGAAAACCTGTTAAAAGTATTGTCTTAGAAACAGTTGACTGGCTCTGAGATATACAAGTGATTAAAATTGTCCCAGTATAGTGATTAGAAGATACTTTATTCTTTAGTTAGTAGAGATACCTTAGCTCTTCTGCCACCTCACTCAAACACAGTAGGAAATTGCTCCAGCTGCTGCTGTGGTTTTTATTTAACCATAAAGAAAATAAGAGATGAGAGTGTAGTAAAATGGAGCCAAAGCCCTGGTCAGGAACCTGGGGGTATCCCTACCCTATTTTATGAATATTAAGTCTGGGTTCTTCCAATTATTAGCCAAAAACATCTGTCATAAATTGGATCATAATTGAAGTCATTAGTGGTATATGACATTGCTTAGAAGAACATGAGGTATAAAACAAACTAGGGTATTAGATGAAGAGAACTATTCAATCTTGATGCAACTCATGGAGGAAGCATATGTACAGTTGGAATAATTATAGGTGATCAGTAAAACTAAATAGCAGTATTTGAAAATATATTTTTATACCTAAACATTAGCTAACTTGACAATTACCCTGGAATTTTTGTAGCCTCCATGTTTATTATAGCAATAATACCTTAGTACTCTGATACACAAAGCATAAATACTTTGAGGGTAACTGCATAGTGTATCACTTCCAGTACTTGTGCTGTCAATTGTTACGACAGTTGTGTAATATAATTCTCAGAAAGGGAAAACAAAATGAAACATGACACTAATAATGTTATGCTTAATTCATGGTAATTTGATGTCCTTATTTTTTATGATCAGAATGAAATAGCTAGTGTAACATAATACGTTTTATTTATTTTATACCAAGTCTTTATTATGAGGCCTATAAAAGCATCAAATAGTTACAACAAACAATTTAGTTGGAACTTATTACTACAAATAGCTTCCAAATTGAAATGTTAACTTTAATAATTAAAAAAAAATAGCAAAAACAAAGAATGCCAAATACTGTTAAATACCCCATGGAGTGAGCTAACATACTTTGATGCCTGTCTTTAAAAATATCCCTTCCGGATGTCCACTTAGCACTAGAAAGGTGTGAACCTACTTCGTTATTATAATTATTCTTTTTCCCCTTTGCCAATTGCTTGTGAATTTGCCATCATGTTGCCTACTCCAGAATGTTAAAGACATATTTTACTGAAATATACTGGCATAAAATATTAAGTTGAATATTTTCTTTTAGCTGTTCTGGAAGCAGATCTTAAGTTCTCAGAAACAGAATTTTTGCCTTGAAGGTTAATAGAGGAAAGAAGACCCATGGGAAGTGAGAGAGGTAGTAATTGAATTCCAAAGGGCCAGAAAGTAATAAGAAATAAAATTCCTCTTAAAACACTGGATATGCCCCACCATTATTGAAGGACAGATGTAATTGAATCTCAATCATTTATCAATGGTGCTTGAAAAAATTCTAAATTGGGGAAATTTTTTCTTGGAGGCAACTTCCATTAAAAGAATGAGTTACTAAAACAAACAGACATTGGTAAAAACTGACCCTATTTCTAAAATTGCAGAACCAGGATACAAATATAAAACTTGAGGGTTTACTTACACTCCTTGAACATTCTATAAATAAATTTAAAATTTTTCTTTTCCTTTGCCTCACTGATGAAATTTGTGCATAGTCATTCTTGGTGGATTCAACATATAATCAAGATGGATCTTGGGAAAGCTTTACTACTCACAGACTTCTATTTTCTGGATTCTGGTGCTCAGTAAAATGTACTAGGAAAGGAAAGTAACACTAGGAGATTATAAACACTTATCTTTGCTGTAATAAGGCTCTAAGGGCACTGGCGAAAGATCTCCTCTCACTGAGATATATATATCTCACTTCCTCAAATAAAATGAGGGTTACAGAAGATAAACAATTATCAAAATCTTTCAGTTATAGATAATCCAAAACTTGGTTAAGTCATGATTTTAAATATTCCAGTGTTTTTTACATCCAAAATATATGAAGGATATCAGATCAGCTAATTTGTTTTTCATATACTGATATGGAGAATTGTTGGAATTGGAGGGCCGGGTTAGACAAAAAAAAAAGGAAAATGAAAGTGGAAAAATAATAGAAAAACTTATTGAAAACTATAATATTTCTCCTTCCTTCTTTATCTGTTCCTCAACACTCTCCCCATTCTTATTTCAAAACAAATGTGTGGTGTTTTTAAGTTTATCATAATGTATTGATATTGTCGTTGAATACCATAAGCATTCATCATCCCTCCTAGCCTGCAAACACAAACAAGCTGTCAATAGTGATAATGCTAATGATTTGATTAAAGGTAATTAAGTTGTGGGTAACATTTTTAAATTTTACATACCCTCTAATAATAAATAAAATCATCTATCTTAACACATTGTTTAAATTATTCAAATTTATTATTTTATTTTAATTTCTAAAGCTTCCACAGAAAAGTTTTTCTCTGGTTTAGATTCTACACATTCTACTGGACTACTTCTACCTCAAGGAATGAAAAACATTCACAATAAGCACAGTGATATCTTATCTAAAGGGAGAAGGCTCAAGTATCTTTTATATTAATGATTAATATGATATAGCTAGTTCTTGTGTATCTATTGTAAGAATTTTCTTATTAAAATTACTTTCTTTCTCTGACCTCTAATGACTCCTCTTCTTTTTTTTTTTTTTTTGAGATGGAGTCTTGCTCTGTCTCCTAGGCTAGAGTGTAGTGGTGAGATCTCGCTTGGTTCACTGCAACCTCTGCCTCCTGGGTTCAAGTGATTCTCGGGCCTCAGCCTTCCAAGTAACTGGGATTACAGGTGCCCACCACCACGCCTTGCTAATTTTTGTATTTTTATTAGAGACAGGGTTTCACCATCTTGGCCAGGCTGGTCTCAAACTCCTGACCTCGTGATCCACCCACCACCACTTCCCAAAGTGCTGAGATTACAGGTGTGAGCCATCACGCCTGGCTGACTTCTTTATAAATTGACAGAGCAAATAGCTTCTGAAGATCTTAAGGTAAAATACTAGACTTTTGAAATTAAAATGCCATCCTAGCAAGAAAATATGTTATTTAAAAATAATTTATGGGTATAAAGTTACTGTTATGAGGCACATTTCTAGTATTGTTATTTTACCTTTGTCTTGCTCTAGTGAACACGTGAAATTTTAATAAAAATTTTTGATTTTTCAAATTATATCTCCAAGTCATATAGATATTTCCAGTTCTAACCTCTGTTTGAGAGACTACAAGCATGCAATGTTCTAGACCTGTGAGAAGAAAACAATCTTTTATTCTACCTCACTGACTTTTTATGTTGTCACCACTAGCCTTTGTGACACATCCAATATTTAGCATAAAACATAATTTTAAAAAATCATTTACATTTGATTTATTTAAGAAAAAAGTTGGAGGAATCTAGTGCAATGGGAATTGAGATTTTCTGGATAATTTACACATATTATCTCATTTATTCCTCATAGTAGTACTAAGAAGAAGAGTAATATTTTCTTTTTTGTTATACATGAAGTGAGACACAAAGATAATAAAGGATTATCATAAATTAATGGTATATATGGTCAAGCCAGGTTCAAAAATGCATGATCTTAACCATTATCGCCACACTGAGACTCACTGAAAACTGGAAATGTGTGTGTATTTGCATAAATAATCACATATATATGGCAAAGTGAAAAAGATGTTATTGATTCTCCTCTTCTTACTATTCCTCCTCATATCAAACCACATATAACAATATTTAGTATTCTAAATATTGTGTAGCATAAAACTATGCAAAATATTTATACACAGATGAGTATATTTTGTATGTTATCTTTTATAAATTGCATCATTGTGAACATATTACTCTTAACACAAAAACATCACAATGATCACATGTATCTTCCTCATATATTTTACCTAATACACAGAATTTTATTGTATAGATTCATTACAATATATTGTTTGATATAGATGTAAACTTCTCAAATTATAAAATGTACCTTCTATTTTACAAATTATTTTTATAACACCTACAAATGAAGCTTATAATTCAGCATCATTTTTATATGTGCAGCTAATATTGAAGATAACAGGAGCAATCTTTGGACACAGAACAATAGAACAGGGTTACAAATAAAATTCTATGAAAATATATTGAAAAAAATGGGGAATTGAATTTAGGAAAATGGTACCTTGGATTTTAATTATTACATAGGTAGAAAGCCTTGGGCTCACACCTGGTTAATCTATTGAAATTGAGGTTCATGCATAAAGCAGAGACACAATAAAACTATAGACTTCAGAGTTTTTATGACTCATTATTTCATTATGTTCAACAAGAAAAAAGACTGCATAGTCAACTAAGTCATCCTTGACTCTTGAAGAAAATAATGTGAAAATAATATTTCTTGAAATTTCAAAGCCACATTCTAGTCCTCCAAACAGTTTAGGTATGAATTTATATAATTGCATCTTGCAGGATTCACCCAAGCATTTAAGTAACATTAACTGTGTTAACAGTTATGAATCAGTTAGGATAATGACACGTAAATAGTGAATTCTGTTAAATAAATACATATATATAGGTATAAGTTTCTACTTATAAAATTTTTTTTTTGTTTTTGTTTCATTCAAGCTAATCTATAATTTTTATTTAAATCTTTTTTTGGTCAATGGCTTATTTTAATAACCCAGGGGTCAAATTACCTCCAAAAGGATGGACCCATACATAAGAAAAGAAAAGAAAAACAACAACAGCACTCCACAGAAACTTTCTCCCAAGGATCCAAGATGCTGGACTTGGCGGACAAAAACTATTGCAGATATACTCAAAGAAGTAATACAAAATTCTCTCTAATTAAGAAACAGTAGGATAATTGTAATTCCTTAAATAGAAAATATCAATAAAGATATTAAAATTGCACACAAAAAAGTTCAAATGAAAATTATAGAGTTGAAAATTACAATAACTGAAAAAAATTGATTACATGCATTGGAGAGAAGATTTAAGCTGGAAGGAAAAAAAAAATGAAGATAGAGCAATAGAGATTGTTCAACCTGAAAAAGAAAAAGTAAAAAAAGACTGAAAAATATTAACAAGGAAGCCTGAAGAGATATGTGGAACACCATGGACCATGCTGATGTACACATAAGTGGAATAAGAGAAGGATAGGAGAAAAAGAGAAAGGTGCAAAAAAAGTTTGAGGGAATAATGTCCTAAAACTTCCTGAATACAAGAAAAATATTAGTTATGTACACATGTAAAAGTTTTACACATTTCAAGTAGGATAAATACAAAAGACATCCACTTGTAGACCTAACATAGTTAAACTGTTGAAAGCCAGACAAAGAGAAAAGTTTGAATAAAGAAAGACTAATGATTCATCACATAGAAGGAACAAACAATATTAGTTGCTGACAAGATCAGACACCATGTAGGGCAGAAGGCAATTGGAAGACATATTCACAGGATTGAAAAATAACTGTCAGCCAATAATTTCATATCTATAACAATGAAAAATAAGCAATGAAGGCAAAATAAAGTCCTACAGCAACAAGCCTATGTTAATGGTATCGAATGAGATTTTGATTTTGACAGAATAATAAGGTTTTCTTCTAAAAACTCTAACCTCCAAAAACATAATTTGGGAATTGTTCATTTGCTTGAAAAACTACAAGGTTTTTTAGACAGACTTCCAACCTAAAATAATGCAGAAGTAAATAGAAAATAATGTATAAACTTGTAAAACCAGATACCGTGGTAGACTTTGAGTATCATACAGAAGTGAGATCAACCAAGGGAGATTCTTTGTAAATCCAATAATATAAGTGAAAAGTGAATTATGACCATATTGATATATTACAATATTCATATACAAGTACAAGAAACATACATGTTAGATAAAATCAAACAATATTTCAAAATAAAAGAGATTACTACAATCTTAATGGAGTCACTGAAACCTGATGGAATAAGCTCACTTTAAAACAAAAAATAGGAAATATAATTTTAAAAAATATAATAAATTCATTTTTGTGATATTTTAAGCCTGGGAGTGGGAAAAACAGAAAATTGATGTTCAATGAGAATAATAGTAGTTGTTAATGAAAGTGGCTGATACAACCTGTATGTTACTGACTACTAGGCCTGATGGAGGAAAATATTGATATTTCCCTTATAAAGATCATATGACAATGCAGTTTATAGGAATGCAATTTATAGGTAAGAGGCATTTCGAATTACAGAACAACAACTAGGAATTCAAGTAAGAAGAGGATGAAAATAATATGATTACAAATGCTCATATGTGGTGATGTGCTGGAGAAAACTTGTTTTAGCATTTATATTTTCACTGAGAAAATTAATTATTTTAAAATGACAATAGGAGAAAAGATGTTGGAACTTGGAGAGAAAAGAAATAAGTATCTAGGAAAATAGGAGAGTAAGTAGATTAAGAAATGGTACCGTTATTGGATATAAACTTTAAGGGCCAATTTGAGGGTGGTGAAACTGATAAACGTAGTTCAGTGTCCTGTCTAGTCACATACAGCTGTATGAATTCAGACTCAGAGTAAGCCGAAACCCAAACGTGACTTAGGTTTTTGTCAAGGGTTATGAGGGTTTTGGTTTTGTTACTAAGTACAGCTAAGGGAAGAAGAGGAGTAACAAAAGTATATAAGAGACTGACTATGATTATTGACTATGAAATGCAGTTTGAATGTAGAAGAAAATGATAGTATGAGAACAACGATACAAAGATAAAATTTGCCATGATTAATTAATTCTGGGTCACTTAAAAATTTAAAGGTCATTAGAATCTAAACATGAAGAAAAAGGTGATGCTCACAGCATAGGAGAGTTGAAATTGAGGTAGTATAAATGTGATAGCTATTGGTAATTTCACATTGTGGGTCTTATATAGTGTAGACTATGTAAGGTAGAGTCAAAGACATCATCACTGGAGGGGAAAGGTCAGGGAACTCAGAATATGGGGTGTTGCAAATATTAGCTGCTTAAGGACTCTATAGAAATCGTGGTAAAAGGAATGATGAGACTTTTTTTAATTAAGAGAAGTGACTCTAAAGCTAATAGGTGTATGTTAATTCAAGGTCTTCTGATTTGAAATGTCATGGAGCTTTTCTTATATAAACCAAAGTAAATTGAATTTGTAGTAATCTGTTAATAATTTCAACAAACCAAAGTGAATTATGTCATCTGGCTTCTGTCCTATTTGAACTAGTTGAAGGAATGTAATACCATCAATGTTCTCTTGTCTGTTCTCATTCCTCGTCTCCGATAATCATGGTTTTGCTTTCTAACAGTCTCTATAGTAAAAACATTTACTCAATCAGAAAACACACTAAAAATATTAGTGAATGTGAACAATTAATACTTTCTAAAACATAGAGAAGTAAGCTAGAGACAACACTAATAGTGCTAACAAACACTTACATGATCCAATATTATAAGCACTGGCCTACATATTTTTATAGAAATTAGCTCAGTTAATTTTTATAGCAAAGATATGAATGTACCTCCACATATGACTTATATAAACCTTCCTAGGATTAAAATATCAATGTAGATATATTTTCATTATTATTTGCTTGAAGATATTTAGGATCGTGGCTTTGAAACTCTCAGATAATTGTTACGAAAATATTATGTAAGAGGTTGAGGCTCACTACACTGGGTTCAACAAGTAGCTTTAAGCTTGAATCATATTTAAACCATTGAATCTGTATTTAAAGCAAATGAAGGCAGAATGTTTTTGTCAAGGAAGATGAATGTAAGCTATTGGGAGATTTTTTTATACTGCTCTATTCTTTTCCACTATCATCAGTAGTAATGACAGTTGTTTATGTTTTTCTTTCTTTTTTTTCACTAGGAAAGTACAGATTAAAATTACATGTTGCTAAATATAGAAAATTTGCTTCCCTCATTCAATTTCACAATCCATTTGTAATGAAATATCTAATAGCAAAATGTAAAATGCTAATTGGAATACAAATGGAACTGAAATATTATTATTGCAGATATATTTTAATTATGCATTGAAAACAGGCCACTGGACATTGCAATGAAGCTCAGTATTATTGAAATATAACTCAAGTGATGAGGTTTCACAAGCTACGTTTCTCACCTTTTCTAAAAACACAATTTTAGTGGAAACCAAGTGATGAAATTGAAGTAGTTGAGAGCATGGCTTTTCTTTGAATATGAGTGGGTCATTTTATCCTGTCCACAAAGTAAAAATGCATGCTTCATACAATATTACTTTTTTCAGTTGGAAAAATGCATTATCTTTTGTAAATTCTACATGTTTGTTTTTGTAAATCCTCTCTCTAGAGTACAATTTTGTGATTCTCTTCTTAGATTTTTATTTACCCTGGTAATCAATTCCTTACTTGCAGTTTGTTGATAACTGTTTCCTTTCCAGTGCCACTCTTATAGCTCACATTAAAATGATGACAGCAAAGTAATAGAAATTTAGCTTCAAATGTATTGGGATTTTGATAAACTATTTAATTTAAAAACAGTCTCATCTGTAATCTGCCTCTTCTCCCTATAATAATAATAATAATAAATAATAATAATAAATGTATGGGCTCTAGAATAACTTAGTCTAGGTATATATGCCTCGGACACTTGTGGAAGGTAGCAACCTAAGCCCATTAAACTATTTTTATAATAGGGCTATTATAAATAGGGCTATTTTCACAATAGCCCTAGAGGTTAGATATTATTAGTCTCCTCATGTAATAAATGCAACAATGTAATGTTTAGGTAAATAATATATTTTGCTTAAGGTCATACAATAAGAGAGAGTAAACTTCAAACTCAAGTCTGTCTGATTTCTGAAACTACAGATTGAAGAAAAATGACCCTATTGACTGTAAGATTGCCGGAGACTTATAGATCCCAGTTTCAATGAATGCTTATATCTTAGCCAAAACAAAATAATGATATACCTGATAAAAATTTGACCATGGACAACATAAAGACAAATGTTATTATGTAAAACGGAGACAATGTGGCATATTTCCAGAAGAACTGATGTGAAATTATCCCTTCATTTTGTATTTGGGGTGAAATAGTGAGGTGAAAGTCAGAAGCATCATACAGGAGATCCATGGTTAAGCCTGTCTAAAAACCATTTCTATACTCCTCAAAATTTAGTTATCTTGAATCTTCAGCTGGGTTATTTATTCTTCAAGAAACTCAGATTTATTACATAAATCTTCGGAAAAATAATATCTACCCTACTTTCCTTACAAGTTTCAACCTTGTGAGGAAGAAAGGAGATACTCTTTGCCAAGTATCTTTTAAGTTGTAAGAAAATATGTGCTTTCATGCACACAAACATGCACAAACAAACATGCATTCTTTAATGTGTGGAATAGAGTTATATTTCATGGTGCTGATTAGCCCATTTACTTCCTTCATTTATTGATATTCCTTCTGTCTCCCTCTGGAAGCTGTTCTTTCACTACATAGTGACATGTTTTACATAAAAATATCTCCCAGAGAAGTAATCTGATATTCAAAAGTGATCATAAAATAAAATTTACAAAATTAATTTGTTCCAAGATTTGATTTGTTCTCTCCTATAACAAAGTGAATTACAAGAAATACCAATTGTAAGAAACAATTATGAGATTTCCCACCGTTAATGCCACAGTAGCATATGAGACCCCACTGTGATTATCAAAATGGTATATTTTGGAAACCCACAGATATATATGTCCTATGCTGTAGAGACTCAGGCATGAGTATAAGTGAGTGATGAGTAGGAGATGATATCCAACATAGGTACATTTTAAAAAAAATAACTATCCAAATGTTAATGATGACATCCAGTTTCAGCTCTGAGATATAAAAAATCTAGAAGTCATCACCCCTGTTTTTACAATAACAAAGACCTGGGAAAATTAAAGATAAATTACTTTACATGGGGTCATCATAGAACTGAGTTTCTGTGTCAAACTGCCACCCAAAAATCTAATAGTTAAATCCAGAGAGTTACAGCCAATACCTGTTTATGTGGAACAGAAGCTGCTGGAATCATAAATTAGTAAAAACACATTAACTGGTAAATTTGAAGAATTGATAAAGATTGATTGAAGATCAAAATAAGATTTGGAAACTACTATGAGCTAAATTTTTAGGGAGCCTCCATATTTTCTGGACTTTACCTCTAAGATTCCATCAGAGGTAAGATAGACTTCCTTTTGCGAATAACCAGGAAAGGGAAAGAGTAATTACTGTGAAATATGCCAAGAGTGTTCTCCATCACAAAGACCTAATTTTCAAGGTACAAATGTCATCAGAGTCTTGTTTAAGAGCTATGAGAGAAGGAATTTCTTACACTTCAGGTGCTTATAGATTTTATGTCTCATCCAATAGGAAAAGAGAAAAATGTACAAGACAAAACAACTGTTCAGTCTACAGGGCAAAGCAACATACCTACTAAAAGCCTGAAATTTTATTGAGGCTTAATTAAAGAGTAGAACTCCACACTCCCCTCATGCCTTATTACTACACTCAAGTATCATAATAGTGGATTACAGAAAAAGGAACTGCAAGACACAGCCTCTCTCTGAGAAGTACCTAGGAAACTCAAAGAAAGGAGAAAAGAAGAACAGTAGAAGATTTTATATCTCTGGAAATTGTAGTTACAGAAAATAAAAACAAATTCAAGATGCTAGCCAACATAACAGATTCTGTTACCTGATACAACATGTCTGACTTCCATTTTTTTTTTTTTTTTTTTTTTTTTTGAGATGGAGTTTTGCTCTTGTCCCCCAGGCTGAAGTACAATGGGCCATCTCAGCTCAGTGCAAACTCTGCCTCCTGGGTTCAAGAGGTTCTCCTGCCTCAGCCTCCCGAGTAGCTAGGATTACAGGCACGTGATGCCACACCTGGCTACTTTTTTGTATTTTTAGTAAAAACAGGGTGTCACCATGTTAGCTAGGCTGGTCTCAAACTTCTGACCTCAGATGATCCACCCACCTTGGCTTTCCAAAGTGCTAGGATTACAGACACGAACCACCACGTCTGACCCATGTCTGACTTTCAACAACAAAAAAATGTGTACAGCACATTAAGGTCAAGAATAAAACAGCTGAAAAGGCAAAAGCAGCATCAGAACAAACTCATATATGACACATGACATATATGATAATAAATCAGGGAAATTGAAATAATAATGGTAAATATTTTCAGGGCTCTATTGAAAAAAATAACAAACTAGATTACATACATTAACAGACATTTAACCTAAGCAGAGAATTTGGAATTCTGTGAAAGCATTAGAAGGAAATGCTAGAAAAAATAAATAAACCACTGTCATAGAAATGAAGAATGCCTTTGATGAGCCACACAATAAGTTCAATACAAGCAAGGAAAGAAAGAGTGAGCTTAAAGACAGGTAAATGGAAACCTCAAAAACCAAAGTTAGACGAGAAGAAACAGAACAAAATATCCAAGAACCATAGGAAATTTTAAAATTATAAGATTGTAATAGCAGAAGGAAAAGAAAGAGAGGGAAAACAAAAAGCATTTGTAATAATAATGGCCAAAAAGTTTTCAAAATTATTGACAGACAACAAACCATAGATTCAGGGATCTCAGAGAACACCAAGGAGAATACATTTTAAAAATCAACTTGGGAAAGTTATATTGAAATTCCAAATAATTAAATTCAAAGATAATACCCTGAAAGAAGCCAAAGGGGGAGAAAGTCTATATCTGCAGATGAACAAGGATAAGAATTACAGTAGACTTTGTGTCAGAAATCATGCAAGCATGAAAAAAACAGAATTAAATAATATTTAAGATATTGAAAGAAAAAAGCCATCAACACAGAATTTTATATTCTGTGAAATTTTTCTTCAAAAATGGAAAAGTAAAGATCTTTTTCAGGCAAATAAAATATGACCAAAAACTATCATTAGTAGATATTTGCTGCAAAAAAAATATTGAAAGTATTTTTTAGGTAGAAGGAACTCACATGTAATAAACTGGGATATACACCAAGAAGCACATAAGAGAAAGAATAAATAAAAGCAAATACAATCTTATATTTTGGTTATTTCTAATTCATCTAAAAATAACTTAGAAAATAATGACACTGATTACGTATTGGGTGAATATAGTATGTGGGTAAGAGAAATAACTTATCACAAAAATGGTAGAGGAGATTTGAGAAGAATATTATAAGGTATTTTTACTACACATGAAGATAAATAGCTTTATTTTAAGTTCAACTTAGAGTAGTTGAAAATGTATATGCAAACTTTATAGAAAACATGATTTTTTGGAAATACTTATAAATGATATGTTGAAGGATGGCATAAAATAAAACTATACTAGATGCACATAAAAACCAGAGAAGGCAGGAAAAGAAGTCTCTGGCAAGGAATATAATAACATTTACAAACATGGTTGATATTACTCCAAATACATAAATAATCACTTTAAAAGTGAATGTTCTAAATGTATATCAAAACACACACACTCACACACACACAAATACTATGTTTTCTACAGGAAACCCACATTCAATGTTAAAACAAGATAGGTTAAAAGTTAAAGAATGGAAAAAGATATACCATACTAACATTAATTTAAAAAAGCTGGAATAAATATATTAATTTCAGAGAAATCAGATTTCAGGAAAAAATTGACAAAAAGAGACACTACAGAATGATAAAGGGATCAATTATCCAAAAATATAATGTAATTCTAGAATAACATATATTTATCCCATGTGGAAATCTGTTGGGAAGCAGTTGATGACCAGCAATATAACACTCATAGACTAAAGGACCGTGATTCCTTTTATTAATTTATTTCCATGTGTAGCCTTCATTCCCATGATGAATTTATACTCAATTAATTAATCAAGCTCCCATCATCAATTTTCATTCTACTCAACAAGAATTAAAAAAAAATTGTTCTGTCCTCTGCTTAGAAAAATATGTCACTGCCATTTAGATTCCTTTGAGTAGAGTTTATAACTACTTGGTTACAGATAGCTGCAAGGGAGGCAAGAACATGTCGTTTTTCTTTAAGGCAAACCAGCCAAAACCATAGGAAGATGCAAAAGATGTTATAACTAGTTAATTTTGCCGCTTTCCATTTGCTTACTGAATATCTTTGAAACAGTCAGTAGTTTACTCTCAGCAAAGAGGCTGATATGGTTAAAAAAAAATAGATAAGTACATCTTCTGCTCTTCATTTAATCTAGGTCTTCCATTGTGGTAGAAATATGTTCATGTATTCCATAAATTAATATACTAATTAATATTTTTCAAACGAGGCACAGTGACTCAAATGATTTATAAAAAATGCATCACTGGGCACAGTGACACATACCTGTAATCCCAACACTTTGGGAGGCCAAGGCGAGCAGATTACGAGGTCAGGAGATTGAGACCATGGTGAAACCCCATCTCTACTGAAAAATACAAAAAAAATTAGCCAGGTGCAGTGGTGGGCACCTGTAGTCCCAGCTCCTTGGGAGGCTGAGGCAGGAGAATGGCATGAACCCGGGAGGCAGAGCCGAGATCGCACCACTGCACTCCAGCCTGGGCAACAGAGTGAGACTCCATCTGAAAAAAAAAATGCATCCTTGAGGAAAATGAAAACTATGTAAGCAGTTATGAAAATGGTATATTATAAGTAAACTAAAGGATAGCTTGGGCAAAGTGAATATCTATCAGATATAACTAGAATATTCAGGCAAGCCACTGTGAGGGAGATAATAAATGCTGGAAGTATTGACAAAAAGGAATACTTTATGGGAATTTTGGTAGAGTGCATTTCTTTCCTCTTCCTTCTCCTTCTTCTTCTCCCTCTTCTCCTTCCTCTCCTTCTTCTTCTTCTTCTTCTCCTCCTCCTCCTCCTCTTTCTTCTTCCTCTTCTTCTTCTCCCCCCTCCTTTCTTTTCTTTTCTTTTCCCCTCCCTTCCTCCCTCCCTCCCTCCCTCTCTCTCTCTCCCTTTCTCTCTCCTTTCTTTCTTTCTTTCTTTCTTTTTTCTTTCTTTCTTTCTTTCTCTTTCTTTCTTTCTTTCTTCTTTCTTTCTTTCTTTCTTCTTTCTTTCTTTCTTTCTTTCTTTCTTTCTTTTTTCTTTCTTTCTTTCTTTCCTTCTTTCTTCTTCCTTCCTTCCTTCCTTCCTTCCTTCCTTCCTTCCTTTCTTTCTTCTTCCTTTCTTCCTTCCTTCACAGGATTTCATTCTGTTGCCCAGGCTGGACAGCAGTGGCATAATCACTGCTCACACAGCCTTGACTTCCCTTTCCCAGGCTCAAGCAATACTCCTGACTTAGCCTCCCAAGTAGCTGAAACCACAGGTGCATTATATGGTGCCCAGCCATTTATCTCTTTATCTGCTATAGAGATAGAGTTTCCCTTATGTTACCCAGGCTGGTCTTGAACTCCTGGGCTCAAGTGATGCTCCTATCTCTGTCCCCCAAATTGTTAGGATTACAGGAATGAGCCACTGTGTCTGGCCCAGAGTTCATGTCTATGCATAAATGTGCAATAGGGAATAACCCAAGTCTAATGGGAGTACGGATTGGATTGGATGGTTGGGATTAGATTGAAAAGCTAAAAAACAATAATGTTATTCTATGGGCATGGTGCATAAAAGAGAGTGTTGAGTATGACAACACAATGATCAGATGAGTATTTTCAGAAAATTAATTCATTGTTAGTGTGAGGAAGTGGAGGTGACTCCATTGAAGGAAAATATAACGGTAAGTTTTACTCCATAACTGTTGGAAACATGTAAAGTTAATTAAAGATGTAGGGATTCAAACTCTAATTAAAGTAAATATTAGCATTGGACAGAGAGAATGGAAAGAGATAGCAAGGAATGGAAAAGGTGGGTGGTAGAAACGGGACATGAAGAGACATTGGTTATGGATACAAACATACAGTTAGAAAAAAATAACATCTGATGTTTCAGAGCAGTTAGAAAAAATAAGTTCTAATGTTTCACAGCAGACTATGGTAACTATATTTAGCAATGATATTATTTATTTTTCAAAGGAACCATAAGAGAGGACTTGAAATGATACCGACAAGTAGAATTGACGTTCAGGATGAATATCCTTAAATACCCTCACTCAATCATTACAAATTCTATGCATTTAACCACAAACACACATATCTTATAAACATGTAAAATATTATATATCAATTAAAAAGCATTAGGTATCTTTAAAGATATTTGAGGACAGTAGGAGGTAATTGATGTTAACATATGTTGCATGTTAAACTTGCATAAATTTAGTAATTACATTGACTAACATGATTATATAATACCTCTAGTACTAAACAAGCAACATTACATACTGCTAGATATATATATTGCTGAGGAATTATGGTTAAAAAGATCATAATTGTTTGGTTCTTTTCCAAGTAGGTTATGCTGAATTATCTAAGACAAAAGTCTCCTGTGAGTAAGACAAAACCAGGAGACTAACATAGCACTGGCGACAGATTCCATCTGCTTTTGGGAAATAGAGGAAAAGCATGATATGAATGATCCTATTTAAATTCCATTCATTTGAGTACAATATAATTTTCTGTAGCAAGGGGCGAAGAAAATTCAGGAAGTGTGACAGCTGCATTTAGTTCCCTAATTTTTAAAAAAATGTATCCCTTAAATGTACATAACTAGGCCACATTCTAATTCACAGGATTAGTGTGAAATTGTTTTTTAAAAATAATGCAAGTAAAATGCATGATAAAATGAACCTCTATATAAATTTTGTATTATTCAATATAAAGTGTTATATACAGTAGAATGTTACCAAGTAACTGTAATAATAGCTAATATATATGATACTCTTTTTATTCCAGATTCCATAATAGAAGTTTTACAGAAGATTTGCTGATCAAAACACTTTAATAATTTCTCACTGACAAATTTCATTGGTTAGTACATAAAAATATGTTTGCAGGTGACTTTTAATTAAGTATAAAAAAGAGAATTCGATGTTGGCTTCTGATTCATGTGACTTGTCCCAAGAAAATTGGTTTATCTTTTTTTATTGTCACAATTTCTGTCTACTGTGAATTTAGTAGTACTATTTTGTACATAAAACTAATTTATCTAACCTAAGTGGAAGGTGCTTACTGGAAAGTTCCTCATCAAATCATGTACTCATTTTGGAAAGTCAGCTGAAGCCAAAAAATACAACTTAGAGACCATGACCATTATTATTTTGAGTTAAATAGACGTTTCCATCTAAAATTATAAATTAAATTGATGAGTTGGCAAAGCAATATCCTATTCATTCAGATGTAATTGATATAAGGATAGGTTAATGTCCTTTTTTTTTTTTTTTTTTTTTTGCTGATGTAATTCTAAGAGCCAAGTTGGTTTGTGTGTGTGTGTCCTTGTGTATTTTAGAATTATGATCAGAGTTAAAAACTATAAAAAGAAGCAAACTTAAAAACTTCAGAATTCAAAGCATGCACACACAAATTGAGAGATGGAGCTAAGTATCAGAGATGAAGGAAAGTGTCCCAAGATCTAAAACACGAAGTGTATTTAGAAACTGAACAGTAAGGTGATTACTCATCCTACAAAGAAAGGTAATATTTACCAACTGTCGTGATTATAAATTCTTCATATGAATTATCTCCGGGTATGATAAAGTAATCAATTGATTATAATAGCAATCTCAACTCTCGGAGATGTATAGACAATGTTAGCAAATTGTATCTAATTTTTTGTTTCTTCAAGTTTCTGAGGATTCACAAAATATTCTCAAATAAGCATGTAATCTTCAAGCCCCATGTGAACAATGAAACAGACAGAAAAATTGCAAAATACTTGCTGAGATAAGAGCACAGCCTTAGAAAAAGTGTGTACCCAGTAAATTCACATGAATGATTATGGTAATGGTTTATTACTTACATAACAGAAGAGCTATCATGAACACAAACACACATATCTAAGCACACGTGCATTCAACTATTCCATGGACAGGTTGTATTATAAAAATTAAGTTAGACAAAAGGGCTTAGTGACTTAAAACTTAAAACTATCAGGTTTAATTGATAAGAATGTCAGGGTCACAATGAGAAAAATTCAGACAGTAACACTAAATAAAAGACAGACTGTCTTATATCAATACTAAAGTAGTAAATACAACCACACAATCAAAGCTAAGTGGTTAAATATTATCAGACACAAAAAGTTCAAGAATGAGAATAAGCAGTGAATGGAACTATCATAAGAAATATCAGAATGGGTTAATATTATTTGATGTAATTTCACTTGTCTATTTTTTTGTTTATTGCTTACAATTTTGGTGTTAAATCCAGTAAATCATTACTCAGACTGAAGTTAAGCAGTTTTTCTCGTATGTGTTTTTCAAGAAAGTTTAAAATTTCAGGTCTTATTTTCAAGTTATTAATCCATCTTGAGATGATGTTGTATGTGATGTGAGATGAGGGTCTAATTTTATTATTTGTATGTGAACATGGAGTTTTCACAGCACCATTTATTGAAGAGATTTCTTTCTTCATTGTGTGTTCTTGATAACGTCATCAAAAATAAGTTGACAGTACCTGCTTGGAATTGCTTTTGGCTTTCTATTATGTTACATTGGTCTAGATGTCTGTCTTTATGCCAGTACCATATTGTTTCAATTACTGTAGCTTTGTAACATATTTTGAAATCAAAAAATTTGATGTCTCCATAACATTTCTTTTTCTTTTTCAAGACTAGTTTGGCCATTTCAAATCTTTTGTGCTTCCATACAAATTTTATGAGTGTGTTTTTTATTAGCATTTTAAAATGTCATTGGAAACTTGATAAGAATTAATTTGAAACTAAAAAAACTTGCACAGCAAAGTAAACAATCAACAGAGTGAAAAACAGACCTATGGAATGGGAGCAATTATTAACAAACTATATATTTGATAAGAGATTAATAGCCAAAATATATCATAATTTACTGCAACTCAGTAGAAAGAAACATAATCCAATTAATTAAAAAATGGAACAAAGATTTGAACATACATCTTTCCATAAAAGGTATACACATGCCCACCAGGTATACAGAAGGGTGCTTAACATCATTAATTATCATTGAAATGCAGATCAAAACCACAATGAAGTATCATATCACAACTGTAAGGATGACTACTATGAAAAAAGAAAAGATAGCAATATATTGTTGGTGGGAATAAAGATGTTGCAGCCCCTGGGGAAAACAATTTAGAGATTTCTCAAAAAAATAAAAATATAAATCCCATATTATCCATCAATATCACTTCTGGGTATATAGTCAAAATAATTTAAGTCAGGATCTTGAAGAAATATCTGCACCCCCATGTTCATTTTAGCATTATTCCTAATGGCAAAAATATGGAAACAAACTAAATCTCCATTGATGGATGATAAAGAAAATGTGGAATGTACATACAGGGAAATATTATTCAGCTTTTTTAAAAAGGAAATTCTACCATTTGTGAAAACATACATAAGCACAGTGGGCATTATGCTAAGTAAAATAGGCCAGTCACAGAAGGAAAAATATTGCATAATTCCACTATTTCAAGTATCTAAAATAATCAAATACATAGACACAGCAAATATAATGATGGTTGCCAGACACTAGGGGAGGGGAAAAATGGAGACTTTTTGACCAATAAGTATAAAATTTTGCTTATGCAAGATGAATAAGATCTAGAGAGCTGATGTTCCACTTTAGTAGCTTTAATTAAAATTTTGCGATTGTATACTTAAAAATATTTTAAGAGGACAGATCTCATATTAACTGTTATTACCTCAAAACAAAAGAAGGGTTTTGTTGGAGGTCTATTATCTTTATTGAAGAGATGGTTTCATGGGTGCATGCATATGTCCAAGCTCATCAAAATGTATACATTAAATATGTACAATTCTTTGTTTATCAATTATACCTCAATAATTCTAAATATATAAAAATATAACCTCTTCTTGTGTATGCCAAATAAAATATTCTCAAAAACTGAGGTCAAATAAACTACTAAATAATCATTTGAATTTCTTTAACAAAATATGTTAGGCTCAGAAATTAGACATTTGTTAAAATGAGTAAAACTTTGTAAGAATTTCTTTTTCAAATGTCAAAGAGCTGACAACCTAGCAAAGGATTTTCAGGCTAAAGTAGAAGGGAAATTAAAAACAAAAAGGGTAAGTCCTAAAGCAACTTTTTTTCTGGAGACATTTATTGATATTAGAGAAAAGAAACTTAGTTTGTGATGATTTTGAAGACACAGTGGCAGAAGTTAAAGCCTGAAGCCCACAGAAAATACAAAATCTATTAGAGAAGCTACACATACCAAGTTGAACTCACAAAGCATTGTAACTTCAGATTAAGGCTAACAAGATCAAAGTACTCAATGTTTTTCAAGAAAGTGTATCTTGTCTCTAAGCACAATATGTAGGAAAATTTAAGATAAGTTAAATATGAGTCAGGGTAGAATTAAAACAAAAAAAAGAACAAAAAACAAACTACTATACTTTGAAAGTTAGTGTCTCAGGGTATACGGCGGAAGCAAAAGATGAGCCATTTATTCGTTTTTTCTACTACTGTGTATTTTCAAATAGCCTTCCTTCCTGCACACTATTTCTTTCTTCTGCTGTTTGGATTCTTGTCTGCATTTTTCAGTTCAGCCAATGTATTTCTCAGTACTAGATTTTCTGTTTCATTTTTTAAAAAAATTCTCTTTGTTAAAAATTTCTCTCATATATATCTGAATTGCTTTTCTGCATTGTCTTGGAGTTTTCATATTTTGCTTACAACTTCTATTTTGAATTTTTGATCTAGTAGCTCACTTATTGCTGTCTCATTGGAGTCAGTCACTGGTTCCTTGCCTTGTCCATTTGGGGGAGGCACTGCTTCCCTGTTTGCTGTTGTTGCTGGTGGCATTGAAGAATTGGTTATTTATTCTGATATTGCTGTCTGCGTTGGCTTTCTCTTCACGGAATATGTGTGTTTGGGTTTTACTGGTTTCGTCTTTATAGCATATGTGTGTCTGTCCAAGTTGCCTGTTGATTCCCACAATCCTAGATTGCCACCTCTCTTTTAACACTAAATAACACTCTAAGCCCAGGTTTGCTGAAGCTCTGAGAAAAGTTTGAAGCACTACTCTTCCTAGATGAAGGGGCCAGAAAATCCCAAAGGGGATTCCCTCTTTGTATGGGAGGCTGGCTAGGGGACTGTGCCAAAAGGACCCATGGAGCATGCCTCCTACAGCATGGTACAGCTGAATCACATCTCTGACTTGGCATCCCCCGCATGTGAGATAAAGAGGAGCTCCCAAGTTTCACATACTAGGCTGCTAAACCCACCTTCATTGTCTCCAGCTGCATTCTGGGGTCCCTGTCCTTATAGGTACTTGCACACTTCCCATTCCTTTTCGTCCCCAAATCAACACCTGGCAGCCATTGATCCTCTGTCTTCATAATGTTGCCTTTTCCAGAATGTCATATAGTTAAAATTTTATAGTATATAGATTTTTTGGTTGGTTTCTTTCACTTAGTAATACGTGTTTAATATTTCTCCATAGCTTTTTGTAACTTGATAGTTTTTCTTTTTAGTACTGAATAATGTTCTATTGTCTAGATGCACTAGAGTTTATCCAATTTACCTTCTGAAGGTCATTTTGGTTGCTTTCACATTTTTGATATAAATACAGCTGCTGTAAATCTCTTTGCAGGATTTTATTTTCTTCACATAAATTTTCACCTGCTTGAAAGTAAGGTGATTATTGGATTGTATGATGAATACGTTTAGTTTTGTAATAATTTGCCAAACTGCTTTGCAAAGTGGCTGTGTTATTTTGCATTGCCATCGACAAAAAAGAGGATTTCTATTACTCCACACTCTGCACAGCATTTGTTGTCGGTTTTCTTGATTTTTGCCATTCTAAAAAGTGTACAGTGGTGTCTCATGGTGGTTTCCCTGACAACATATCATGTAGAGCATCTTATGATATTCTTATTTCCATCTGTATATCTTCTTTGGTGAGGTGTCTATTAAGGTCTTATATTTTACTCAAATTGTTTTCCTGTTGTTGAGTTTAGAGTTCTTTGTATATGACAGTTAGTATTTCCTTATCAAATAGGTCTTTTGCAAATATTTTATTCCAGTCAGTGGCTTATGTTTTCATTCTCTTGACAATGTCTTTCACAGAGTATACCATTTTAATTTTAGTGAAGTCCAGTCTATCAACTACATTATGGGTTGTGCCTTTGATGTCATCTTTAAAAGTCATTACCAAACCAAAGGTCATATAAATTATTTTTGGTCATCTAAATTTTATTCTATATTATGTTCTAAGAGTTTTATAGTCTTGTATTTTAACCTTAGGTTTGTGGTTCATTTTGAGTTGTGATTGTATTTAATATCTGTGTCTAGATATTTAAAAAATTATTATTATTATTCTTTGCAATTTGATGTCTAGTTGTTCTAGTAGTGTTTGTTGAAGAGTTTATCTTGCTCCATTGTATCGCTTTTATTCTTTGGTCAAAGATCGATTAGCCACATTAATGTGGGTCTATTTTGGGGTTCTTGAATCTGTTTCATTGAACTATATGTTTATTTTTAAAATTAATATCACATTCTCTTGATTACTGTGCATTTATAGTAATTCTTGAAGATGGGTATTGTCAGTCATCCAACTTTTATCTCTTTCAATATTATGCTGGCTATGCTAGCTATTTTCCCTCTCCACATAAACTTTAGAATTTGTTAATATTGACAAAATAAATTGCTAAATGCTGATTGGGATTGCATTAAATCTGCAGATCACATTAGGAAGAACTGAGGTCTTGGCAACATTGAGTCTTCCTATCCCTAAGCATGGACTATCTCTCCATTAATCAGTTTTTTTTTGTTGTTTCTTTCATCAGAGTATTGTAGTTTTCCTCATAGAGCCCTTGTACGTATTTTGTTAGACTTTTATCTATGCCTTCTACTTTTGGGGTGCTAATGCAAAAGATATTGGGCAAATGACATAAATTATCTTGACAGTAGTCTCAGGGTTATATATGTGAAGCAACAGTCATAACAACAACCTATAATAGGAGTAGAACAACAAACACAAGTGTTTGTGATTGTTTTTGTTTTTATTTTTTGAGATGGAGTCTCGCTCTTGTTGCCCAGGCTGGAGTTCAATGGCATGATCTCGGCTCACTGCAACCTCCGCCTCCTGGGTTCAAGCAATTTTATTGCCTCAGACTCCTAAGTAGCTGGGATTACAGGTGCCCGCCACCACACCTGGTTATTTTTTTGTATTTTTAATAGAGACGGGGTTTTACCATGTTAGCCAGGCTGGTCCCAAACTCCTGACCTCAGGTGATCTGCCTCCCTCTGCCTCCCAAAATGCTGGAATTACAGGTGTGAGCCACCACACCCGACCAACACAAGAGATGTTAATACCCGACTTTCCCTTTGGCACCACATTCTTTAATACCACATTGTTCATAACTATTATTTTAAGTGAACTACATGATTTGTCATAGTGTGTCGCTTATCAATGATGCTGAGATGTTTGTGTGTGAATGTGTGTTTGTGATCTACTGTTAGCTGCTTGATGATAGGGAAATTGTGCTTTCTCTTTCTGCTTCCCTCTATATCTTTAGCTAGCCGAAGTTGGGTATATAACAGACATTTGAAAAATATATGTTGAGAGTATCTGTTTTTTATGTTGATGCAAAAAGGCACTTAGAATTCACAACTTTCAGGTATTTCTTTATCATGGATGCAGCATAATGTTTTTCTCTCTAATCACATTTAATGTACTCTGAAACCATTCCTGAACTGGCAGTGCAAATTAAGAATAAAATAAATACATTGTCCTCATCCCCAGCATTAAAATGAATCTGAGACTGCATATGTAATTAGACAGCAACGTAATAAACAACTTATTCCATTTTGTTTATCTCTCCTGTTCTCTTTGTTTTAACTTCAGTGTTTGCGAATGGCATTGTACTTTATGGTAGAATTTACATATGTTGGACGTAACAGAGGTTGGTATTACACTGTGCATTCAATAGGATGACTTAAGTGTTTGGTATGTTCAAAAATTTTTGACAAATACCTGCAGTTCAGAAATTCAAAGCCCCAGTATTAATTCAATTTGTTTTCAATGCATTTTTCTTTGGGAATCACCTCCATTTCTCTAGGGAGAATAAAACAAAATAGGATCCACAAAAAAATAAAACAAAGTTAGACAACAGTAATTAAAAAAAAGTCCACACCTGCACAACAGAGCAATTTTCTTCATCTCCATCAAACTAAAGTAATCATGTTTAGCAAACACCTTATGAAAATAACTTGGCAAGCCTTGTTGAATCAGAAACAAACTTCATGGTGCCCTACTTGGCTTGGTTAGCATCCAGGTTTCCATGGAAACTGAATCATATCACAGCTGAAAAAAATTAATCTAATGCTTTCAATGTAAACAGGACTTTGTACTAAATTACACCTCAATGTGTTTTTATATGCACTTCATTTAAAAATATAGCTCTGTGTTGGATTGCTGTATGATAGTAGCCCACGCCATTTCAAAGAAAATACAAAGTCGTAAACAAAGGGGCTGAATTCAAGTGGATCCCCTACCCCTAGTCAAACGAGCAGGTGCAGATCCATCAGATATCTTGTCTGCAGCCTTGTTAGGGACACAGTCAAAGGCACTCAGCTAGGTCACACCAAATTATTGAATCACAGAAACTAATAGATAATAAATGTTTGCTTTTGTTTTAATAACACCAAGTTTTGGAACATCTTAAGCATCAATAGATAACTAAAACATATACTGCATCATCATTGTAAAATTACTATGATAAATTTAGTATGTAATATTAGCAAACCTAATGAAGTTTGCTTTGTTTTGTAGTTTACTAAATATTTGAAAGTTAAAATGAGTCTTGAAATTTATTGACAAATATTATCTCTGAATCAATCTAATCATGATTTTTTCTTTTATATGCTGTTAATAGGTTATAATGTTTAATTGTAAATGCTCAACTAAATTTGGATTTCTTAAAATAAACACAAATTAATTACAACGTATTATACTTTTATACATTGACAGAGTCTATTTGGTGATAGTTTGTTTAGGTTTTCGCATCTATGTTTCTTGGCCTAAATTTTCCCTTTGTACTATGATATTATGCTGGTGTCATAAAACCAACTAGGACTTTTATCTTTATATTGTCTTAGAAAAGTTCACTGACATTTGGCATTGTTTCCTCTTTAAGTATCTGGATTCCTTGATGAAGCCATGTGGGACTGTAGATTTCTTTGCACTTATGTTTTTAATTATGGGGGTATTTTTGCTCTTTCTCTTTTATTTAAAAACTGTTTTTAGTTAGTTTTGATAGGTTACATTTTTCCGTGAATTTATATATTTCTCCTAATCTTTACATATTTTGGTAAAGAGGTGATAGGCACCTTTTATTGTGTTTTGAATATAAGTAGGTCTTTGTGGTAACAAATGCTTTTTTATAACTGACATTTTCTGTGAGTATTTTTTCTTCATCAGTCCTGACAATCTGTTATCAACTACATTTTTTTGGCATTTGTTGACTCTATTTCATGTTTTTATTCTGATTCACTCTTCTTATTTTATTCTTTATTTTTTCATTCTTTCTACTTTCATAGGATTATGTACATAATCTTTCTCTTATTACCAGACCAAAAAATGCTTAGTTTATTGATTTTCCACCTTTCTTCTTTTCTTTCTGTGAATCCATTAAAATCTGTTTCTCTCCAGGTATGCATTCAATAGCACTCCACAAATTTATTTTTTTCACAATTTATTACACCTTTTAATTTCCTCAATGAGTTAATCTTGCATTTTTGTTATTATTTAATTGATTTCCTGGCTCAACTGCATTTACGTTATCTCTGCCCTTTGCAAATGTTCAGACTTGTTGTGTCTCAGCATATTAAAGCAATTTTTTAAATGTTTGATGTGAAAATGAAAATAATATAGTTGTTAGGGTACGGTTTTTTAGAGCATAGTTCCTCCAAGATAGCTAAGTTCAGTTTGTCAGTTTTATTGTTCCAATTTTTAATAGCTTTATGAATTCATTTTTTATCAGTTATTGAAATAGCTATAAATTTGCCACCATTAGTCAATTTATTCTTTTAATTCTATCATATATATTTACTTATACACACAAACATGTATATTTACTTATACATCTGGAGGCATTATTATCAGGTGCATTCTTAAAAATTATAATATCTGACTTGTATATTGAGGTCTTTATCACCACAAAATGACTTTATTTACCATCAGCATTATTATTTAGTCTTGAAGACAACTCTATGTTATATTAATGTATACATATTGTTTTAATTTTGATAAGTATTTGAGTGGAGTACCTTTTTCATTCTTTCATTTTTCAGTACTCCAATATTCCATTATTATATGCATTGCTTATAAAAGCATATGTCAGCAGCCTATGTACAGTTCACAATAAGCTTCTAATAGAATTTATACACATCTTATACAAGCAGCCACTCAATCAAGCTTCAAGCAGTGAGATAATTTGAGATAAAGTAGCAATCTATATGAGATATCCATGTCAGGTTCTTTCTATCTTTCACAGATATTCTTGATATATGTACTTTCAGAGTCCCAGTCTGTGTCTCTCTGGCCTTAAAATGCTGTTGAATGTCCTCTTCAGGCTTCTGGACTCTCACACATCTTCCAGAACCATTCAATAACCTCAGGAGATAAAGCAACTCCAATGCTTTACTCCAAAGTTATCAATTTCAACATCCAGCTTTGTTCTTCACTATCCTATTTGATTTCCAGGGCCTGTAGGTAAGTGGCTCCTAATCATCGAATCTAAAATTCTCACAAATCCGCTTATTTTTAAGGGAAAGTAAGGTGACAAGGAAGAATAAGGTATATTAATTACACTTGTTATTAAGACCTACAGTTAAATGCTGTTTTCGTATTACTGATAAAATTAAATTAATTTATCTTCTGATAAAATTTTTACTTATGATGCTCTTTTGTGTAGGTGTTTTGAAAAAATTTGTTTTAAGTGTATTATTTTATTTAAGTGAAGTGAAAGACTTTTGTGAAATCCAGCACAGGTATCACTAGCAAGACAATAATATCGTTTCCTTTGTCTAGTATAGCTACTTTTAGTTTATTTATTTATTTATTATTTATCTAATTTTTTAAAGATAGGGTTGTCTCTGTTGCCCAGGTTGGAGTACAGTCACTTAAGCATAGCTCAGTGTAACTTCAAACTCCTGGGCTCTAATTAGCCTTCTGCCTCAATCTTCTAAGTATCTGGGATTACAGGTCTGTATCACCACACTTGGCTAATTTTTCAAACTCTTTTTTAGAGACAGGACATGCCTATGTTGCCTATGCTGGTCTCAAGCTCTTGGTCTCAAGCCAACATAGGTAATTATAAATGAACAAAACTTCATAATATTTGTCAATGTCAAAGCAAAACAGACACATCGATATATATGTTGGTCTATGTATTTAGGAGATCAATTGGATGATGACATAAAGAATGTAAAACAATATTTCTTTCATTGGAAATGTATTCTAGAATTGAGGGAAAACTGTCATATACATTACTTTCACCTGCAAAAAAAAGAGCAAAGAAAGGGGAGATCTTGTTTATTTATAGAATTTGTGAAAACTTTTTTTTTTTTTTTTTTTTTTTTTTTTTTTTTTTGAGACGGAGTCTCGCTCTGTCGCCCAGGCTGGAGTGCAGTGGCCGGACCTCAGTTCACTGCAAGCTCCGCCTCCCGGGTTTACGCTATTCTCTCGCCTCAGCCTCCCGAGTAGCTGGACTACAGGCGCCCGCCATCTCGCCCAGCTAGTTTTTTGTATTTTTTTTAGTAGAGACGGGGTTTCACCGGGTTAGCCAGGATGGTCTCGATCTCCTGACCTCGTGATCCGCCCGTCTCGGCCTCCCAAAGTGCTGGGATTACAGGCTTGAGCCACCGCGCCCGGCCTAGAATTTGTGAAAACTTTTTATGTGCTTTTAAAAAATGTGAAGCAACAAAATATTCAAAAATTATGATAGCAGCAACTACAATTTTGGCTTTGTGCTATAAGGAATGTAACTAATAATTAAAGGAAACCCATCTGTTTCTGTAAGCATTCTTGCACTATCATTACTGGATGTGTTTGCATATCTGCCTGCCCTCTTTGGTAATGAGTGTTAAGGACAATAATCTGATTCTATTCAGCTTCTTTCCTGTCGTTGAAATGCCTATCAATACACAATTTTCATCTGTTTTTCCTTATTTTTCTTTCTCTTCTTTAACCTGAGATTTGATTTCCAATGTTCCTATCCTCATTAACAGCCTTTGTCAAGGTCACTGATGTCATGATGATGCTGAATTTGCTGAACATTTTGCTGTCCTTACGCCAGTTAGTTACTCAATAGCATGAAGTCATCACCAATTCGAGTCTCTGCATTTACTCTTTTTACCTGCTGCCCTGAATTTCCAGCCCATGAGGTACTAACATCAGCACAATGCCAGCATAGTTCAGGAATAACCCTACTCAGTAGCACATTCAATAAAAATAAAGCTTTTATTAATAGACCAATATCATAAACTATGGTTCATATTCCAAAGTATATACTACCTTAGTTTAGTTACTTCAATGTTTGCATGTTTTTATACTCACCTATTCAGGCAAATCTTGCTCCAAGTCCCCTAAACACTCTATCACCTTGTATGTTTAATTTTGACTGGAAACTAATTGTCTCCTGATGTTTGTTCATTTGATTGGCTTGTTAGTGTCGGTATTCAGATAAATAAGAAATATATTTGTAAATGGCTATTTTTCAAACTAAGCACACGAAGACTAACTTCATAACAAAGTTTTTATTACTGAACGGAAGCCACACTTTTAATTTGGGCTGCAACATAGATTTGCTTTCTGAGTGCCTTTTTTATGCTTCTATAATTATGTCACTGGCATTCAGCGTATCTTTTT
This sequence comes from Trachypithecus francoisi, assembly GCF_009764315.1. Taxonomy (NCBI): domain Eukaryota; kingdom Metazoa; phylum Chordata; class Mammalia; order Primates; family Cercopithecidae; genus Trachypithecus; species Trachypithecus francoisi. The sequence continues at coordinate 33,738,545 of NW_022681462.1, forward strand.
AAATTACTTCAGGTTCTGCATGTGTGGTTTGATCTTCCAGCCAGGCAGATAATGGAGTCTTGAGGCACTTCACAGTAGGTTGTGGAGGCCACTTCAATACAATATGTCCGTGTTTGTCTCTCCTCTGATTTAGAATATAAAATAAGATTATATTAACGTTATACGAGTAGTCACACCATATTAGAAGAAGCATTTATAGCAAAAAGATGGTAATTAAAGGGGTTACTTGCCTGCTATTTTGAAATAATACTTCATTATGTTTACTTTTTATTTATGCTCAAGATGGTAGAGAAATGGGAGGGAAACATAACTGATATTGTGCTTCAGGCGAAAATCCAAAATGTTTAAGTTTGTGGACTAGACCAGCTGTCCAGTGCAATCTGAGGGCTCTGAAAGAGAAATAAAAAAGAAAAAAGAAATCTTAAAATAAAGCAGAGCCTCTCTTAGTCACCAAGAGAAAATTCTCCCAAGTGAATGCATTATCTCTTGCATCTACTTGATTTGTTTGAATATTAGGCATTCCTTATTCAGCTTGACTGTTACAATACTTGACTGTTACAATTACATTCTCTTCCCTTCTGGTAGTAGCAAACATAGCAGATTGGTTTATTAACTACATGCCAACTGTTCTGTTGCATTTCTCAGAATATGCAAAAGTCTAGAAAGTTAAAAATATTACCTTTATCCAATAATCATATCGCCCAGAATTTGTACATATCCGAATTCTGCCACGCAGATATACTCAGGAGATACTAAAAAGGTAGTTGGTATTTCTGCTATTTCTGCCACTTCTATTCTAGTATATGGACTTTGTGTGTGTATATGTGTGTATGTTTTTGTGTGGTAGGTGTAGCAAATATTCTTTGGATTTACAAATGTCTAAAAGCAGGCCACAGTGCACCTTTTTGTGTTGGCATCGGATCACAGCTGAAATAGTGTGCTCCTGAAGCAAACAACTTCCATGTGACCCAGCTTGCTGGTCATTGCCCTCCTTCCTGACAGTGGCAGATACTGCTACACTGTTGCAAAAGAGTTTTAAATGTCACAGGAGTATTTCTGAAAGTTTGGCCTATAGCTAACTCCCCTAGCACTTCCAATAATTTTTAAACATCTACTTCCTTGAATTACATCTTTTTCTGCATAAGCTAGATAGAGTGGCTTTGGTGAGCTGCAATGGAACCCTAACCAGCAATCCTCTTCACCCTTCAATAGTTTTTCTTCCAAAGAATTACTGCGTTCTTAAATATTACTTTAATATTCTCCTGAAGGACGGTGTTCATAGTGTTAGATGTCTCCAGTGGTTCCTTCCTCACTGCAGTGAAAATTATCACTTCCTCCCAATAGCTACAAAAGCCTTTGATGATCTGACTCATTGAATGTGTTCTTTCCTATTTTCTTTCACATGACTAACAATAAAGAATGTTGTCAATCATTAGGGAGAAATGTTTAATGATAAAGCATTTATAAGCAATACAAATATGTTTTTACACTATGGCTTTGTGGATCAATCAAAGAAATTACTTTAACTCTAAGAAACTTAGCTTGCATGTGTAAAAAACTTCCTTATTAAAAGAGGCAAGAAATTGGAAACGTTTTGAAAAAACCAGGCTGGAGTAAGAATTATGAAATGAGACAGACTGTAGTCCTGAATATTTTCCATATCATGTTTGTATTAAAAGCAGTTTATACAGTGTCTCACCATCATTTTTCTAGTAAAAAATTACTTTTATTTAATTTGATAAAGGTGGCATTTAGGACATCTTAAAGGCTCCATATCTTTCCATGAGGATTCAAAGTATGTTTATATACAATTCTTAACAAAGTGTCGTTTCCTACTCACATTTTAATAAAATTTTTTCTTCGTATATGAAATATTATTTATAATAATAGCTACAATATGATAACATTTGATGCAATATAACCATGTGTCTCTAACTTTTCATTTTCTTTAGGTTGATACTTTTTTAAAATGTCTGCACATAAAATAACAGAGAATTTGTTTGTAATGTTACAAATATATTTCATCTAACTTTCTCTCTCCTCTTCCAATCTTAACAGACCAAGATGAGTTTAAGAGGGGAGTCCTTTTGATTTCCATGTAGTTAATCTAGTTAAGCAGTATCACACTCTTTTACGTTCCTTCAACTGGTTTCCCTCAGCTGGTGGAACGTATGCTGATGAGAAAAGTCCATGAGTTGGGCAAGAATCAAGCTATGTCTACCTGGAGTTTAAGCCAACACATGTGCTGCGAATTGACATAAAGTTCTGGTACAGATTTTTTTGGTTCATCTGGGAAAGGTGGCTGTTCTTTTGAATAAAACTATTAAAGAAGAACATTTGCAATATTAAGGCATTTTCCTTCAACTATGTCTATATTATTCCTTTTCTTGCATCCAATGATGTTATTATTATGCTTATTAACTGTTTTTTGTCCTTTGGTTGTTATCTAATTTTCATTTTCATAAGCTTTTAAAATTTTCTCTTGGTCTTCAGTATTCTTAAATGTCAATCCAATATACATTTCATCTCTCAATAATATTATTTGATACTTTATGAGCCATTTACATATGAGATCTTGGAATAATTTAACTTTATCCTCTCTATTTTCTGGTTTTAATTTTTTTGTGTGTGGAAACATTGCTATGGTGACCCATTTACTTCCCCATTTGGAATAGTTTAACCTATCTGTATAGATTAATCTCTTGCCTTTCTGTTTTCCCTCAATTTTTCAATAATTTTATTTTTGCTACTTCACTTTAGTTGTTTTATATTTTATTCATATATCTTCAGCTGTTTCTTCTTTCTTTTTTTGTTTCTGCTTCATGTCTTTTTTCTTTTTTTGAGAAGATCATTATTTTATTTATGCATATGCTGTTTATTTTACTGTCTTTAATTCTCATACTGTTTTTTCTAATTATAATCTCTCTGAGATGATAAATTATATGTCATTAGATTGAAAACCTAAATTGTGGCACCTCTGGGATGTTTGAGTTATGTACAAAAACTCCCCAAAGCAGAGATCCTCTAGCATTTAAACCGCCTTCTTAATTACTAGGTTCAAGCATCTCTCTACTTTTTTCTAATAGGTAACTTTTTCTCCCAGATAATGCATCTGAATTTCCACTACATACACTGCTCTTTTCTGAAAACTGCCCTCATTGACTTTGTACATCTCACCCCAGGATATGGAAGGATGGGGCAAAGGGAATACACAGAGCCCAGGCTCCTTTCCAGCCAGGTCCAAGTGTTGCACTCTCCTAGTTTGCTCCCACAATTTTTAGCTGATATTGGTCTAGAAATACACAATTTACATCCTGCAGCATTGAAAGGATAAACTGATCTGCAATGTGTGGTATGGGTAAGAAACAGAAGGGACAGAGGCGGAAGCTGTTAAGTTTGTTAAGCTTTTTCCCCACCACGGATACCATTTTCCCCATAGTGGGGCCTAATGAATTTCTGTTTCTCAAAGTTCCTAGTAGAAATTTCTCAGGGTTTTCTTAGGTTTTTGTTCTCTCTGACTCCTTCCCATTTTGGGGAAACTCCAGATTTTTTTTTTTTCAGTGTTCCATCTTAGAAGAACTTAGAATGTTATCAGGATAATTTTCATTTATCCTTTATTGCAGGAGAGATGTAACTTCCTGTGGAAAGCCCTCCCTCAGCTCCCCAACACCTGATGTGAATTATGTGCTCCACCATTTTCTTTCTTAGCCCCTATAGAAACAATTTTCTTTTTTTTTTTTTTTTTTTTTTTTTTTTTTGAGACGGAGTCTCGCTCTGTCGCCCAGGCTGGAGTGCAGTGGCCGGATCTCAGCTCACTGCAAGCTCCGCCTCCCGGTTTACGCCATTCTGTCGCCTCAGCCTCCCGAGTAGCTGGGACTACAGGCGCCCGCCATCTCGCCCGGCTAATTTTTTGTATTTTTTTAGTAGAGACGGGTTTCACCGTGTTAGCCAGGATGGTCTCGATCTCCTGACCTCGTGATCCGCCCGTCTCGGCCTCCCAAAGTGCTGGGATTACAGGCTTGAGCCACCGCGCCCGGCCAGAAACAATTTTCATAGATGTGACTTGTACAATTGAATATCTTTTGATTTACTCTTTCTTATCAATTAGTTTTTAAACATTTACCTAAACATTTTAACTTTTAGACTCCAGGAAAACTATGACGGATGTCATATTTATAAAAAGTAAAATTAGGACCCAAGAAGATGTCCAATACAAACAGGATAGGCAAAGGAAAACTCAAGCTTATACCAAGCTACACTGTAAATAAAAGTCAGGGGAAGAAATAGCAAGAAAGTTAGACACCAATGTCCTTGATGAGCCTTCTTTCATGGTCAAAACTAGAATTGAGGAGCTAGGCAAGTATGAGGGAGTCTGAAAATTACTCAAAACTTATTTTCTTATAACTGTGGGTTTGATCCCACAAGATTACAAAGGGCAGGCATTAAGTTTCCGTCTTGATACTCCAATTAAAATTTGAATGAGAAATAGCATGAAGATTCTGATGGAAGGAAGCCAGAAAGATAATTGTGTAGAAGAATCCAGAAATTCTTGCATATCCTGGATAAAGTTTGCAGAGTTCAGTAACAAAACTCGTTTTGAAGGAGGGGATAAATTATGTAGTCACTATGTATCTGAGAAAAAAAGCCCTGCAACCACAAACTCTTGTCTATACTCTCTAAATCATTGATGGACCTTTATGACTACCTGTTTAAAGAACAGATTAGATGAGCAACTTTATAGAATATAGCATTTAGGATGCACAGGATATCATGTAGACTGAACAATCCCATTTCTCAGTGTGCCCCAAAATTCTCTTTCTACATATCATGAAAATATTTTGAAAAAGAGGAGAAGGAAGATGGAAAGACATGAAAGCTTCCAAGCCACTAAAAAGAGCACCTAAGAGTAACCATCAACACACTAGTCCCATACTGTTTAGTAGGCTTGTGAATGTGAATATAAAAAAGTAAATTGAGTTCAATGAAGTAAAATCTGCACATCTATGTTGTGTGAATAGATTATCGTATTACAGTAGTAGTTATCACATTTTGCTATCACAGTATTAAAATTGCCTACTTAATTTTGTTATTCAAAGTGATTTTGAACTTACTAAAATAACAATATTTTTCTCTTCAGCATTTGTATTCCCCTAAACAAACACTGTTATTATGACATAGGAGTCACTTAATAATTATACCTACTGAGTATATGCAATTAATGGTACATAAAAATGAAATACTCTCAGTAAAGTTTCCAGGTATTTTCTTTGATTTTCCACACATCACCAGTCTGGACTATTAAATTTCAATTAGCCTAAGTGTCTTAATATTCTTGCTAGAAAAATAATGATATAAAAAGTAATGATGATTCTATGAAGATAATTCTTGTTCCAGAAGAATATAATAGAAATAGAAGTAAGAGTAACACTACACACACACATACATACACACACACACACACACACACAGAGGAGTTAATTTGGGTGGCCTATGTGGTGGCATATAAACTTCTTGATCTTGTCAAATAAAAACATTTCGTATAGAAACACTATTGTATTTGAACTTGAACATTCATCTCACAAAGAGGCAAAAAACCCTACTCACAAGTACCATAATATCCTTAAAATATGTGGATTAAAGTAGATGTGGTGAACTGATACTTATGGTTTGGTGAGTTTGAAAATTTATTTTTCAAATGAAAGTTTCTTAACTGTATTCATCTATGGCTGGAACACCAATATGAAAGCCAATGATATGATGCTATTCGTTCCACATTAGCCTATTAACATCATTGTTTAGTTCATATTTTAAAAATAAATTCATCAAATAAGGTCATTGATGTGTCAGAGCATATATAAGTTATAGCTCAGTATAAGTGCTGCTTGACTAATAACATATATGGAAACATAAATAATATAGTTTAAATACATCAAAAAGGGTGCATGTACTAATTGTTAAAAATTAATTATATTTCAAATTAATTTTCCACTTTGGCTTTGAGATAAAGTGACACATTCTTATTTAAATCTAAAGTTGCATAAATTTTAAGAGCTACTCCAGTGTAAAGACCAGATTTTTGCAGAAGTTGATATCTTATTATAACTGACCTTTAGGGTAAATACATTACAGTTATATTTTTATCTGTGCATCTAAGTTATAAAACTAGTTTTGCCATGAAACCAAATGAATTTATTAAGCTCACTAAAAACTTCCTATGAGAATACTGCATGACATTATGGTTTAAAACTTAACCAGAAAAAACAAAACTATTTATGCAGATTTACATCCAAAGAGATTATTTTCACAGATACTATTAGCATTGAATTTTAGATTATCTTAATGGATATACATATATGTGTGTGTGTGTGTATATATATGTATACACTATATATATACTTTCATTCATTTTTATTTATAAAATTGAACGTGGCAAATTCTGCATGCTTTCTCAGTATACATGTTCTGAAGTGAATTTTAATAATAAAATAATATTTGAGTCATGCAAATACACGTTGATTAATCCAAGCTTGTCAGCTTTTGTTCCTCTCAGAAAACTAGAGCAGGCCTCAACATGCTTATTGTATTTTAAATATAACAAGCTAGAATAACTTTGGGTCAATAATTTTTAGATAATTTGCAATATAGAATGGTTAAGGAAAACTCTTATCCAAAGTATCACACTTAACACAATGTAATTACTATCAGAAATGCACATTTCCTTTAGAACATAATATAATTTATGACAGTCCCCAATTTATAATGATTTGACTTATGATTTTTTAACTTTACCATGTGTGAAAGCAACACACTTTTAGTAGAAGACATTCTTCAGTACAGGATTGAATACATTACATGAGATATTTGACACTTTATTATAAAATAGGCTTTGTGTTAGATTATTTTGCCCAACTGTAGACTAATGTAAATGTTCTGAACAAATTTAAAATAGTCTAGGCTAAGCTATGCTGTTCAGTAGGTGAGATGTATAAAATGTACTTCCTACTTATGATGGGTTTATCATAACCCCACTTAAGTCAAGAAGCATCTGTGATGAGACACATACATATCCTAGAGATAAGGTTATTCTTTCTATACATCTATTTTCAATCAATTGAACTGCAAAATGAGTTATTAGATCATTTCCCAGTAACAGAATTGTTTTTTTAGAAAAGATATACCTCAGGGAAAAAGAAAAATAAATATACTACAAAGAGTTGTTTCCTAGAAGATGAAAAATATATGATTATGAGATAAATTATGTGAAATAATGTCAAAGTATTTCTAAAGAGAATTTATCCTAGAACTTAGCCTGAAAATGCAGACTTATTTTTAAACATATTTATTTAATTTTTAAAAGTATTTCATATAAATATTATAGTCATCAATTTCTGAACACCTATTGTGTGGCAGCCAACTGCTAGCTTTATGTTATATGATTAAATTCTTCAATTTTTTTTTTTTTTTTTTTTTGAGATAGAGTCTTGCTCTGCTCTGTCGCCCAGGCTGGAGTGCAGTGGCACTCTCTTGACTCACTGCAAGCTCCGTCTCCCGAGTTCACGCCATTCTCCTGCCTCAGCCTCCCGAGTAGCTGGGACTACAGGCACCCGCCACCGTGCCGGGCTAATTTTTTTTATTTTTAGTAGAGACCGGGTTTCATTGTGTTAGCCAGGATGGTCTCGATCTCCTGACCTTGTGATCCATCCGCCTCGGTCTCCCGAAGTGCTGGGATTACAGGTATGAGCCACCGCGCCCGGCCAATCCTTCAGTCTTCAATGGCAGATGTAATGCCGTGATAAAGATACAGAATTTAAAGCTGATTAAACCCGAATATTCAGTAATCAATGGAGCGAGTTTTAATGTCAGTTAATCTGACTCCTAGGCTTCTGCTGCTAATCACTCTATTAATCTGTATCACTTTGCTTCTATGAACTCTCATAATTACCCTGTGAAATGAGTATTACCGTCTGCTCTTGACAGGTGAAATAATTGAGACTTAGGAATTAAAAGTAACTACCAAAACATACATGGATAATTATTATTAACTAAACGGTGCTTTTTGTACATTTTATATCATGGTCTGTTAAGTGAGGCCATGAAAGGAAACACAGGAGAGGTCAGGAAGACAAAGTTTATTATACTCAGGGGTCCTAGAGGCAGGAAACACGGCAGGCCACCTAGGGCCACATGAGACAGACACCAGGGTAGTCAGGTGGCAGAAGACAAGAGCAAGGAGAAAGCATTAGGGGTTTTAGGTAGGACAGGTGAACAGTTTGGGACTGGCTAGTTTGAATAATTTCAGGGAGCTCTAAACTATAGGGGTGGTCCCTGTTTGCCTCGTACCTGGCCCTGGAATGATTAAGACAGAAGAGTATTGTCTCCTGGAGTGTAAGGGCTATGTAGAGGAGGTGTGGCTTTGGACTGGCTTGTTTGCATATCAAAGTCATTCTCCTGGTGGTTCTTTGCTTTACATAAGCATCGACAATCCCTAAGACAAGCAGTTCTTCTTCTGCTAAAAAGATTTTTTAAGACTCCAAAATATCATATAATATAGAAAATTTTAAATATATATACCATACACTGGGGTGCCAATTTTGTTTGTTAAACCTAGCAAACTCCCATTGCCTTGCTACTCACATAAGACCTCTGTTATGTGGTGGTGGGAGAATGTCCCTAAAGTGATGTAGCATGGTTTCAGGATACATTCCTTAGCTGAAAGACGCACGTGGCATACCAGAATTGTCCATGCCCTTGCACCACACTGGTAATATTTGGTTGGTATCAAATGAAAACAAATGCATGTAGAAAGAATATCGTTCCTTTTCACTATAAGGTTCTGCTCAATTTTTTTCTTTCATCCTAAAAGGATAACTAGACACCCTTGATTTGAGTTGCCAACTCCTAAGCTGTGAAAACATGATACCTAACTCCAAGGGAGCAATGACAAGGATGTTATGTGAGTCAAATGCCTGATTATAGTAATATCAGCAGCCAATATGACCAAGTTATATCTGGAGGGGTGGGGAGGTCAGCTACATCTTACCAAATACCATGCACTGTGGACAGAGGGAAATGTGAGGACTTAAAATAATTTGGCTACACCATTAAATCTCTCAAGTTAATGGCGACAATCAATCCCACATGAAGGCTAAAGAATGAGAAAAACCATACACCCTGACTTCCAAGCAGGGCACAGTAGTTTTTTTATGTGTTGGAGACAGCAAGGGCATTCTGAAGAATAGTGGCTCTATTGCACATGTCAAATGCTTGCATGTCGAAAGCAGTTAGTGTAGAAAAGTAAATGCACGCGCAAATGTATTCTTTAGAAACAAATATGTTCTAAGCAGTCCTCTCTAACAATAATTATACTATACCCTAATTTATGAAAAATGCATCCTTCTTTGCCTATACTTCATTATTTGGAGTATAAGTAATATTTCAGTGTTCCTTAACGTTACTAAATGAAAAACAATAGTGCAAGGGCAAGAATCAGTGCAAACTGCGAGTAGCTTTCTATGATGGAAAAAAGAGAAGGTTATGAAGATTTCAGAAATTCTGAATGTCCGTGCTTTTTCAAAACACTAATTCTGAGATACAGTCATTTTATTACCATATGGGAATGGAGACTCTGGTAGCAAGATCAGATGTTTCAGAAGAAACAGGTGAGCTTGGTGTTTTAAAATCAATTCTTTTTTATTCAGAAAAAATAATATTAAATAAATTCTGTGTGGATGAACATTATATAAAATACCACAAGTGCTTTCATCTAAATCCAGTCCAAAGATTCCCATTTTCAACTTCTGCTGGAGTGTGCAACATCATTGAGATTTCAGGGTGTTCAAGGATTTTAGATAAATTCTGGAAGAAACCATACAGCCCAGATCAGCATCAATGTCCAGGAAACATATAACAACCTATTCCAAATTCCTGCTGTTATTGTTACTTCATTTTACCGGCTGCCATTCTTGAGCAAGTTCACCACTCCTTTGGATATGTTTAACTTCTCTGTCAAACGGACTGTAATCCAAACATGAACTTGAAAAATGTTTGTTTTAAAAGTCAAACATTAATAAGGGTATATTAAATTAGTATTCCTGATAAAGTATTCAGTCTGTTAATTAACAAGTGATCCACAATTGTCTCTGTTCATCCAAGCACACTCATATCCACCATTTATTATTTTCACTGCTTTAACCTGCATATATTTACAAACTAGAGAAAAGAGGAAGATTAAATGGGGTTGCAGGAAACAGGCATTCTCAGAATTATTCCTATGTCAGTAATTGAGATTCACCTATAAATCTGCGTTTTCTGCACTGCTTCCCTAAGACTATTTGCAGTATAATCTCCAGTAGGACCAGTTGCCCCAAACATTCAATTTAGTTAAGCCCAAATCTATATCAAATTTTAAGCGTGAAAATTGCTGTGTTGTTTCTGATTTAGATTAGCTCTTATTAAAAAACAAGGAATTATTCAGGTAGAAAAACTTTTCTTAAATACAAAAATAATGTTCACATAAGCAGAAAAAAAACAATGCTATGTCAGTTTTCTTTTTCTAAATCAGGAAAACAAAGTAAGGAAGAAGATTATCTCAAATTTGACAATAATACAATTGTACACAATAATAATATTTAAAACTATTTATTTAGATTTCATGGTGAATTTTCCTAGGTAGGCTATGTTAATCCTTCACAGTTCAATAATTTTATATGATATGTCTGCCATTTATATTTATATCATAACAGTGTTAATTGGTTACAATCTCTGAAAGTGGCTTTCAATTAATTATATGACTAAGATGAAGGAAACAGTACCCAGGAATTCTGTCCTGTTACCATGAGCATATGCTTCTCACCGTCGTCTGATGAGGAAATGGGTGCTAATTTATAAATGGTTCCACAAAGTTTCCTTTTCAAGGGCAGTTTTCTAGAAAAATCCTATTCCATTCTGATTATTTGCTATAATTGACAGTGCTACAATACTTAAGTATTGACTTTTGACGTGCCTAGTTACTATGACATTGCCAACATCATTTTTTAATTTTTACTTTTTTCCACAATTTTTTCAGTGTGGTAATATGTATGTAGCATAAAATGTACCACCTTAACCATTTTTACATGTACAGTACATTGGCATTCAGTACATTCCTATTTTTTTGCAATTTTTTTGTAAAATTATCACTATCCACCCATCTCTAGAACTCTTTTCATCTTGTAATACTGAAACTCTGTATCTATTAAATAATAACTCCATTTTCCCCACCACAGCCCCTGTTAACTACCATTCCACTTTGTGTCTCTATGATTATGGCTACTGTAAATATCCCATATAAATGGAATCATACAATATTTATGTTTGTGTGAGTGGCTTATTTCATTTACCACAATGTTCTTAAAGGTCTTTTATGTCGTTATGCCTATGTCAGAATTTCCTTCCTTTTTGATTGATAAGAAGATCTGTACTTCTCTTATATTGCTGTTTGTTTTCCATATGCCCTATAGGTTTTTGGCCCTTATATATTGCATTAATGTTTTCTTGTATACTTAATTTTTATAGTGAAATGTTTACATTTATTTCAAAATTTTCTTTTGCATATATTCTATGTCTATTTTATTTGTACTTACCATGAGACTTGCATTTAACATCCTAAAGTTAGTTAGAAAGTAAAGAATTAAAAATAACTTTAATTTGAATTTATACTATCTTAACTTCAAAATAATACAACCCTGCTACTCATTTACATATCTGACTGCGTTCCTTTCTGTTGTTGATGTTAAAAACTACATTTTTATAAATCATATGGCTAAAAACATACACTAATACTTTTTAAAATATACATTAGCCTCTTACATGGAAAACAAAATGTGGAGTTATAAACCAACGTTATAATAATACCAGCATTTTTAGACTGAATATTGTGTTTTAAAAAATGTATTGCTCTCTTACATTGTGTAGAAATCAAAAAACGGAGTTACAAACCATTATCACTGTCATGCGCGTTCCTGTGAAGAGACCACCAAACAGGCTTTGTGTGAGCAATAAAGCTTTTTAATTACCTGGGTGCAGGCGGGCTGAGTCCGAAAAGAGAGTCAGTGAAGGGAGATAAGTGTGGGGGCTGTTTTATAGGATTTGGGTAGGTAAAGGAAAATTACAGTCAAAGGGGGGTTGTTCTCTGGCGGGCAGGAGTGGGGATCACAAGGAGCTTGGTGGGGGAGCTTTTTGAGCCAGAATGAGCCAGGCAAAAGATAACGTCATCGCTTAAGGCAAGGATCGGCCATTTTCACTTCTTTTGTGGTGGAATGTCATCAGTTAAGGCGGGGCAGGGCATTTTCACTTCTTTTGTGATTCTTCAGTTACTTCAGGCCATCTGGGCATATACGTGCAAGTCACAGGGGATGTGATGGCTTGGCTTGGGCTCAGAGGCCTGACAATCACAATCTAACTCTAACTTTTAAAATTACCTATGTATTTACTTCACTAGATTTTTATTTCTTTATACAGTTTTAAGTTACTGTCTATTGTCCTTGCTTTTCAACCTTTCAATACTAACTCTTGTTAGTATTTCTTGCAGGGCTGGTATGATGGCACCAAATTCCCTAAGCTATTATTTATCTGAGAAAGTATTAATTATTTTTCCCTTTGAAGGACAGTTTTGCTGGAAATGGAATTCTTGTTGAAGAATTTTTATTTTAGCAGTTTGAATATATCAGCCCATAGCCCTCTGACCTCCCAGGTTTCTGATAAGAAATCTGCTCATAATCTTACTGATGATCCCTTGATGTGATGACTCATTTCTCTCTAGCCGCTTTCAAGATTTTGTTTTTGGCTTTGGCTTTTTACAGTTTGATTGTAATGTTTCTTGGTGTGGATCTCTTTGAATTCATGTTTCTTGGAGTTTGTTGAGCTTCTTTGATGTTCACGTCCACGTCTCTGATCAAATTTGAGAAATGTTTGGCTACTGTTTTGTCAAATATCCTCTGTCCTTTTTTCTCTCTACTTCCTTTCTTGAACTCCCACACTGTGTATGTTAGTCAGCTTGATGGTGTCCCACAGGTCTTTTACTCTCTCTTCAATTTTCTTCAATATTTTTTCTCTTTCTTCCTGAGATTCAACAATGTCCTTTGTCCTATCTTCAAGTTTAATGATTCCTCTGCCTCCTCAATCTACTTCGTTCAACTTTTGAATGCTTCAATCTACTTTTGAATCCCTCTAGTCATTTTTTAAATTCAGGTAATGTAGTTTTTTAGGTCAAGGCTTTTTTAGTTTTTTTTTAATCTCTATTGATACTTTCATTTTTATTTATACATTATTTTATTGACTTTACCTGTTTTTCCTTTAGTTCTTTGAGCATCTTTAAGATAGATATTTTAAAGTTCTTGTCTAGTAGACGTGCTGTTAGGCCTTTTTCAGAGACAGTTTCTCTTGGCTTATTTTTTCCCTTTGAATGGGTCATATTTCCTATTTCTTCGTATGGTTTGTAATTATTTGTTTAAAATTGGACATTTGAATGTAATTATATGGTAAGTCTGGCAATAAGATTCTTCCCCTTCTCAGAGTTTGCTACATTTTATTGCTTTTTTTTCCTATCTTTCTCTCTCTTTTTTTTTTTTTTCCTTTGTTGTAGGCTGTCTCTGTGCTGAGAATCACCATAAAGTGTAAACAATGGTCTCCTCTGCTATTCTGAGCCTGAATTTTCCCTTGGGCATGTATGACCAAGTTTCTATTTCTCCATATAAGAAGTTCCTTTTGAATTCCCTAGCCTTTAATCTCTGGTACCCAACAGAAGAAAAAAAATAATAAAGAGGGGGAAGAATGTTAGCACTTTAAATCTCCTGGAAGTAACTTTAGCAGGATGGGGAGGGGAAGCTTGCAGCAATGCTGGAGCCTCAACAATAATGACTGCCCAATTGTTTGTCTGCTATTGTTATCAGAAGCAGTAATTGATGATCAGAGCATATTTCTCTGAATTTGGGGAAACAAATCCTTTTTGCCCAACTTGACTCCCACAAGCTGTGATCATGTTGCTCCTTCAATGTGTGCACAGCTGCATGCCATAGGGCTGATGGTGGAGATGATAGCTGCTATTGCGGTAAGAGATGTTTCCTAGATAAATCTTTCTATATTTGGTTCATTTGTCTTAACAGACAGTTCCGCAATACTCAAATATTTACTTGTAAACTGCTTGGTACCTACTGTTCTATTAACATAGATTCTTTAAAAAATGAAAAAAAATTAAATATACATGACTACATATTTCAGTATAATACATAATAAAGATCTGTATAAGAATACATAAAGCTATGTTGCATCAGGTTTTATGTCCCAGTATGGGTTTTTCTTGGCCTAGAGTACACCGTATCAAAGCATCTTTTGGAATTGAAGAAGTATTTAGCAATGTATAGAAAATTAAAGAAGGATTCATATCTTTCGCCAACTTTTTGATGGGGTTTTTTTTTCTTGTAAATTTGTGTGAGTTCTTTGTAGATTCTGGATATTAGCCCTTTGTCAGATGAGTAGATTGCAAAAATTTTCTCCCATTCTGTAGGTTGCCTGCTCACTCTGATGGTAGTTTCTTTTGCTGTGCAGAAGCTCTTTAGTTTAATTAGATCCCATTTGTCAATTAATGCAGCCAACAGACACATGAAAAAATGCTCATCATCACTCGCCATCAGAGAAATGCAAATCAAAACCACAATGAGATACCATCTCACACCAGTTAGAATGGCGATCATTAAAAAGTTAGGAAAGGGGCCGGGCGCGGTGGCTCAAGTGTATAAACCCAGCACTTTGGGAGGCCGAGACAGGCGGATGGCGAGGTCAGGAGATCGAGACTATCCTGGCTAACACTGTGAAACCCCGTCTCTACTAAAAATACAAAAAAAAAAAAAAATTAACTGGGCGCGGTGGCGGGCGCCTGTAGTCCCAGCTACACGGGAGGCTGAGGCAGGAGAATGGCGTGAACCCCGGAGGCGGAGCTTGCAGTGAGTGGAGATCCGGCCACTGCACTTCAGCCTGGGCAACAGAGTGAGACTCCATCTCAAAAAAAAAAAAAAAAGTCAGGAAACAACAGGTACTGGAGAGGATGTGGAGAAATAGGAACACTTTTACGCTGTTGGTGGGACTGTAAACTAGTTCAAGCATTGTGGAAGACAGTGTGGCAATTCCTCAAGGATCTAGAACTAAAAATACCATTTGACCCAGCCATCCCATTCCTGGGTATATACCCAGAGGATTATAAATCATGCTGCTATAAAGACACATGCACACGTATGTTTATTGCAGCACTATTCACAGTAGCAAAGACTTGGAACCAACCCAAATGTCCATCAATGATAGACTGGATTAGGAAAATGTGGCATGTATACACCATGGAATACTATGCAGCCATAACAAAGGATGCATTCATGTCCTTCGTAGGGACATGGATGAAGCTGGAAACCATCATTCTGAGCAAACTATTGCAAGGACAGAAAACCAAACCCTGCGTTTTCTCACTCATAGATGGGAATTGAACAATGAGAACATTTGGACACAGGGTGGGGAACACCACACATTGGGGCCTGTTGTGGAGTGGAGAGAAGGGGGAGGGATAGCACTAGGAGATATACCTAATGTAAATGATGAGTTAATGGGTACAGCACACCAATATGACACATGTATACATATGTAACAAACCTGCACGTTGTGCACATGTACCCTGAAACTTAAAGTATAATTAAAAAAAAAAAGAAGGATTAAACAAAGGCTTCAATTGTTTTTAAAAAAAGCTGGATGATTTTTTAAGTGAGCACCTAGACCCATGTTTTAGAACAATAATCTGAACTAATCCCTGACTCTCTAGATCTTCTGATCTTATGATATTTCCTTATCACAAGCAGAAACTATTTTATTTGCTCATATACCTGCTTATTTCTTTTGTTAAAATGTAATAACCAGCAACACAGAGACTATATTTGTGTTTTCATCCCATTGTTCAACTCATTGCTTAACACTGTAGGCACTGAATTAGTATATATGCCATCTAGCCATCTCTGCTGGGTTTCTGTATCTCTTAATGGGAAAGCAGTATATGTATACACACACACACACACACACACATACACACATATATATAATATTTAATCACTGTGTTGAAAGATTCAAATATCCAGTCCAATCCTTTTTATCCAGCCCCTCACAGTGAAGTTTTATCTTCGACATGGTCAGTGTTGTATTCTCACTGTAGGTAACTTGCCAATCAATGTTCTTCCTCTCTGTTGCCATAGCAAAAGGGTAGACATTTCCATTTTGCCAAACTCTAAAATCCTGTAAAAGCCCTCGGAAGAACTTATTTTATAAACTTGAATATTCCTTACCAATTCTAAAAAAATGCTTCAAGTTATTGGCAGGCTGACAGTCTACAGTCTGGTATTTTTGTTTTTGCTTTTGATTCCCTTGAAATTTTAGCAAAGACTAGCTTTCTATCTTCCGGGCATTCAAAATCTGCTACAGAGCTCCTTCTTGCCAAAGCGGGGGCAGCAGCTGATACCGATATCTACTGGGTTGCAAGCAGTTCATCTGAGATATAGGAATTTCAGTTTTGAAAGAAATAAAAGGAAACGTGTTTTTACTTGTTGATTATAGCAAAAGTTTTTTAGTTGTTTCTGGGATGAAGGATAAATCAGCCACCTGTGTATGCATGTTAACTATATCAAAATACTTCATCCAAAGAGTATAATTTGTCCATACTTCATTCATCCCTCATGGAGAAAATGTGTGAGAATCATGGCAAAGACAGAAGGTCACAATATTACATGGGCAGTCCACTGTTATAGTGGCTTAGGAGATCATTGGAGTTGAGGCTTGGGTGCTTGGACGTGCTTCTACCATAATTTGCACCATTAGGCAAGCCATGCCATTCACAAGAGCCTTGTTTCTGAAACTGTAAAATGAGAAGTTTGCATCAGAGATCTAAAATATTCTTCAGTCATAACCGCAAAAATAGTTTACTATTTCAGTCATAAATGTTATTTAACTAAGTTCTAGTTCTTTTACCTCAGGTCCTGTGGGCCTATGCTTTAAAAAACATCACTAAATGATATTTTTTAGATGTTGATTTGCAGGATTGCTGATATAGTTATTATTTTGGCTACCCATTTTGGAAGGGATATGATGAACAAAATCCACATTCAAAGAACTAACCTTGCTGGAGTGGCTTGGGTAGCACTGCCCTGTGCCACAAAAGATACCCAGAGTTTGTTGAACTGGAAACCAAGGGTGACTAGGAGATTAACTTACTAAAAATGTGAATGCTGGTCTCTGGGGGTGGGAGGTGCTCTGGTTGGGAACAATCTGTTAAAATACAAGCATGTTAGGAAAAGCTTCAACAGCTGAGGGAGGAATATGAATCTGTTGTTCCATTAGAGAGAAGATGAAGTAAGACTCAAGTCCCAGATTAGCAGATCCAATAAACTATAAAACACAAGCTTAAGCAAGGTCGCATACAGAGAATAAACAAAAATTGTCATGGGTCAAAACATGAAAAATCAGATCACATTTTATCAGATAAGGTAGCAGGATATCTTATCTATTTTTAAATGACAGTTCTATGTTATAAGTTATATGCTTCCAGGGCAAAAAGCTTCTTATCCAAGGAATCAGCATCAATTCTAATAGCTTTATCATTATTCAGACTAAAATCCCTTTAGCACTGACAGATGGAAGGTTATCCCATTTCATCCTATGTTTATGAAATATTCAATAATATAGCTCCACATACAAAATCATGAGCACAAATTTTTTGTTTAAATTATTCACCCCAAATCTTTATATTATTGTTTTAAATGTCTTCGGTCTACTGCATCCTTAGTACAAATGCAGAAGGACTTAGTACAGTTCTGTCTGTGAACTTTCCCTTTTTACTCAGCTTTTCTTCCCCAAATTAAATGATGATAGCTCATTTTCTTTTTAATTAAATTAATTTCTTGTGCCTACCTGTTTAATATTATAGGCCTCCCACGAATGGTTTCCTGCATCCATATCAGTTATAGGAAACATGTAATAGCACCAGAGCAGATATACCAAAATTTGACTTTCTGTCAAAAACCAAACGTATGAAAACAAAAAATCAAAACAAAACCCTTTGAATGTGCCTAGTGAGGGATTAAAACATTTTTAAACATAATCCTTAGTAGGAAACACCTTCTCATGTTTGATATATAGAAATTAAATTCAGTGTTAAATGTCCTGCATCTTAAAGGAAACACTGTGAAAGAAGATTACGATGTAATAATATACCAATAAAACAAACTTTTTTTGCATTTCAACAATGATGATTTTTCAAAACTAGCAAATGGTCAGAGTATGATGTATGAAGTATCTAAATGATATTTGCCTGTTGGGATTGTATACTTCTAGGGAGTATGTACTATTTACTGTAAATTATCTGAAAGATTATGTAAGTAAATAAATAAATACATTCAATGTATCTTTTTAGAATTAGAACATGATAATTAACTTTAATACAATTTAAGGTTAAATGGAAGGGTTATTAAACAGTCAATCAGAGGCTAAGCACAATGTTGGAAGACAAAGGGAGTAGAACTCAGAGGGAGGCCCCTAAAGACCTCAGCCTGCAGTACAGAAACAGATGATTTTTAAGACCTTTTCTGGAAGCTGCTGAGATTCTCAAGAACTTCTGGGAAGATTAAAAAAACTATCTTTTCATGCTGTAGCTTTACCAATGCTTGACCCTGAGGCCGTTTTGAGTCCGAATAATCTGGGAAACTTCCATCAGCTCTCTGAGACACCTCTATGCCTGGAAACTGCTTTGAACTTCACATTTTGCCCTTGATCCAGAGATGCCTTTAAGAAACGGTGCCCTCTCCTCCATTTCTGCCATCAAGTCTCACCAAATACCTCTCACTGACAGATTTTAACTGATTAGGACCACACAGAAATAGTGAACCTGAACCTGCATTTCTGGATCTCCTCTTCTTCCAGTCTTTCTCCAGTACAATGATGGGGGCAGATTTTCAGGGTGCTCCTGGACACAATATTGAGAAACAATGGACAATTCTGTGTTTTTGTTTTCACTGCTCATCATACAAATACAATACCAAACTTATGCAAATGCAATTTAGGCCACTTTCCAATACTTAGCCTTTTTTCACTGTTGATTCTTCTTCATTGCTTTTTATTTCCAGAGTTTGGAATTTTGAAAAGCAAAATTAGTTTAAAAACCATACATATACTATTATTTGTATTGTTACTTTCTACTTCATTTCCCCCCTTCTCAATTTAGAATGTGTGAGGCTTAAGTGTGTTTAATGGGGAGAACTCCAGAGACCAATATCCAAGATCACATGCCTCTTCCATAGGAAGTTGCAATGTCCAGGGGATGGGGTGAGCAGACTCCATTAGATTAAAATATAATGGGTATAGTTTATTTTATTAGAAACAGGTTGAGAAAACAAGAAAAATGAGCCAGAGACTGTAAGTATTATTCTGCTGTGTGTCCATAGGCTATCTGAAACTACTTCAAAAGCTATGAAAAAGTTAGTTGAAATAGAAATATAAGCAACCGAAGTAAGAAACTGTAGGGCTCCTAAATCTTTTAGAGATGTTCTCTCAAATAAAAGTCACATAACGTGTTCACAGCCAGATATTACTTTAGGTTTGAATTCTTTTGAGACTGATAAAAAATGCCACCTCTTCACAAAATTATAACTGCCAAGCCAGTGCATCACTTAACAGGTGGGGAATGCAATAAATGGACGACAGAAACACACAGGGGGTTTGCTAATGACTGGGATACTAAGCTTCCTGGCTGAATTCCATCCAGGTTTGTAGTGACTAAATATTGTTAACAGCAAAATTCCTACATGAGGGTTCTATGCTTTATGAGTTATTGGTTTCTCAGTCTCCCCTGAGGGAGACATGATAAAGGCATTACAGAGCTGATGACCTCTGTGGTCTTCCTAAGGGAAAGCTCAAACATTCAAGAATGATATTCTTTCCTCCCTGGGTTGGATTGACGTACTACAGTTTTCAATAATTGCTGCTTGTCTAAAATAAGGACAAATACCAGTAACGCAGGCACAGAAAGAACTGCATTCAACACAGCACAGCTAAGAGAAGAGTTAGTGTGGCAGCAGGGGCACCACTGTGCTGTGGTGGAGGAAAATTATCTTAGTGTCAGCAGTTAAGAAACTGGGGCCTAAAATTCTTCCACTGAAGGATGTTTTCCCCGATTAGATTGTTGTACACTTCACTGGCCTTTTGGAAACTTCCAATTCAATAAAAATAAATAGAAAAAGAAGGAAAGAAAAAGAAGAATAATTCTATTTTTAGTAGAATATTATCCCTAAATATTAGATTAATGTATTAGTGGCATGAAGCTTTCTTACCATTAGTAACCTGTAACTTAAGTAAGTTTTTAAAGTTTCTGCAAGGATCAAACTCTTATGAATAATTTAAAATGGAGGCAATATAGAAAAATATTAATGAGAAGGTTATTCTACAAAATTTGGAGAAATTAAACAAGACTTATATACGCACTTAAATTTTTGCATGGTGAAAATAACTGCTTCTTGGAACTGATTTTTTTTTCTTGACATTTCCTATGAAAGATGGAATGAAGAGTTAAGAATTTGCCATCAACATGCCAAAGAAGGGCCAGCTAGAAAAACATAAGTCATTCATATTTTGGACTCTATTTAGACTATTTCATTAGAAGAGAAGAACAATATGGTGAACTTCCTGAAAGTTAGCAAAAATCCACAATACATCAAGTAAACTCTTTCTGTTTTTTCTGTGAGAGAGTGGCACTAGCATTTGAGATAGACTCTATAGAAGGATCCTTGAGAGTTGGAAAAATACAGGTAAAATAAATTCCAAAGCTCTATATATCCTAGTGTATTGCTATAGAAATGGAAATTTTAGCTTTTGTTGCAATTATGATGAGAATTTTCTGCCCTATTAAATCAAAACATTGACCTTTATATGTTACTATAAAATAAATGATAGAAAACAAAAATAGGAATCTGACTCCAGTTTTGGATATGTGACTGCCAACAGCTTTTAAAACTCATGCTTCCTTCTTCCCCCTTGTGCCCCACATCTGAGGAAGGTAATATAAACCCCTTATGTTCCTTCCTTTGACACCACTGTGAGATTTATACCATGCCAGCTCCCACTTGTATGTGGGAATTCTCACTGGGTCCAACCCCCAATCACAATGAAACCCAGGCCAGTCTTCTCTCTTTGCTCTCTGAAGCCATGTTGGAGCTGTTGAGATGCCTGTCTTATTCTCCCAGAGACCTCAATTGCATCAGTAATAAAACTTGTCATACTCTTTGGGTGTATGTGGCATCATCAGTCTTGATATCTAAACCAACTTTGGGGTAGAAATCCATCTACTTCTGCAGGTGACAATGACAATGAAACTATCGGCTCTAACTTGACTTTGGTAGATTTTTTTCTTCACATAAAATTTGAGAGTTCTTAAAAAAGAGGGGTTAAGAATTAACAAGGCATAGCAGTATGAGAGAAATCTAAAACAGGAATTTATTATGTTCCATTGATATCCAATATACAACTTTTGTCTGAAATTATCTTAAATCTCTCCTATAATCAATTATTACAAACAATTATAATAATATATTTTCCCTATTGGTACATATATGTATGCTACTTTAAAAATTTAGTAACACATTATTCGAAGACCTGCCCATTCAGCAGAGAGAGTCTCTGTGGAGTCAGACAGGGTTTAGCTAATAGTTTGGAGCTATATGAACTCTGTACATATTTCTGAATTGGTTCAGAACTCAGAAAGAGAAGGAATAAATTTGAACCATAGAAACTCAAAGGCATGAATTTTCTACTGTGGCTAAATAGCTCTACCCTGATACATTAGCATTCCTCAAATTCAAGATGTGTGAAACCAGACTCCTCTACTTTAAATTGCTTCTCCCTCTTGGGCACATGTTATTTTCTACAGTAATGATATAAAAATATCTATTTATTACCATCACTGAGAACAAAGCAAGCATTAACTTTATGGCCTTAATGGTAAGAATTACTAAATTGTATTCCTTTTTTCCCCATAAAATCTTGTTTAGGTCCTAATTATTGTACACTTAAGACAGCATTTTCATTCTAGCTGGTCTGTGTGCCCTTTTAACTTAACTGTTCAATTCCACCCTCCACCTGGACCAGTTAGTTTTCTCAAACAAAGCTTTGACTATTTCTTTCTCACCAATGAGAAACTGATCCAAGCTCAGCATCAGTGTTAAAAGTCTCTCAAAATCTGACCCTGGATGTTCCCAGGTTTATATTTCCATGAACACTCCCTCTTGACTTTTTTATTTTTGCAACTATTAAGTTCATTTTTTAACTACAATGTTATTCAATTTTTTTCACACCTTGATCCTGTCACTCTCTCTTCTCTAATTTCCTTCATTGACTTGGATTATTTATATATATTTCCTATTACATGGTGAGTCTTCAGAAATGAAGACCAAGATTTCAACAACAGAAGATTTGCTAATAAATGTCAATTGAATTGAGCCAAGTATCAGACATTTATATAATGACGTTGACAAGTTTGTCTAAAACTGTATACAGACTAAGCTGTGTTGTTTAATTCAGGGTCAGCAAACAGGTTCCAATTCATGGCTTATGATAGCATTTGAATAGCAGCCAATTTGAGTATTGAAATAGGAAACAACCAGTCTCTATCAGAATGTAAATGGAAAATAATGTCATACTCAGTTACTTATAAGAACTATCAGTACAAAGTTGGTGAATAGGGTGCTCTTGCTACTTATTATTATTATTTTTTTTTTGGTGAATGGGGTGACCTTGCTACTTATATTTTTATCTTTGCTAAAAAATCTATAATATGTTGGCAGAACACTTTTCCTATTTATTATATCATTTTATTTTTTCTTTCAACATATGTGCATTGAATATTTATTCTTTGCCAACCACATTTTCTCTAGCCACAGTGGATAAAGCAGCCAGGCCTAAGCTCTAGGTGAACTTATAATTGAATGTTGTTAGAGACAAATAGTACAAAATGAGCAAATATATGAGAAAAAGAATTTCAGACTGTGATAAGTACTATGAAGGGCTTCACTAAAAGGTGATGTAATGCACTTATGCAAGGTTTTAGTATTAATTTGATTGTGTAAACCAAGATAGTCTGAGGAGATACATTTATGATGAGCCTTGAGAGACTAGAAGGACCTAGCAATATGAATATTTGGGATCAGTGGTTCTCAGGGGGAAAGAACAGTAGATGCAAAGCCATTAAACCCATAACAAAATTCATTTTTGGAAAACAGAAAGAAGACTGCTTATCTAGAAAAGATGAAATTTACAGAATAAGAAAGATCTTGGCAAAAATTACTAATGGATAAGTAGGTAGGTTTCAAATCAGGCAGGGCCCTGAAAGCCATAATAGCAAGTTTTTATTTGATTCCAGTTGCAAACAAGAAGGAGTGGTTAAGAACATATTGGAGGTAAGATATAAAGTAGCTTGAATTAGAATAGTGAGACTGTAATTTAAAACCTGTGGAACCATACAGGCCATATTTTGAAATTAGAAATGATTATCTTGTTGATGGGTTGCTTGTATTTGTCATGTGTAGTATGTGGTGTGTATGGAGGGGGTATTTAGGGTTGGGAATGGATAGATTATTGGAGAGACAGCTTTAGAGATGAAAAATCAAGAATTCAATTTTGCCTTTCAGAAATTTAATTGGAAATCCCATGGAAGCCATTAAAGATGCTGATGAAGAACACAGGGGGAAAGCTGAAGTTATGGATTTGAAGTCATATTTATACAAAAGCTCTTTAAAGCCTTGCAAGTCAATGAATTCCCTTGAAGGGTGTGCATATATGACCCCACATCAAACTCAACTATACTCAAAAGCAACCAACTAAAAAAACTACTGAGAAAATAATTCCAATGAAAGAGACAGAAAATGAACAGCTGCTAAAGTTAGAGGAAGACCCTGACTGTGTGGTCTTATGGAATCCATTCCAAAAAGTTTTTTCTAAATGAATACATGAGTATCAATGTCACATAGGATGAGAAGAAAATGATACTTGGAATTGACAAAATGTAGGTAGTTGATGAACTTCACAAGTACTATACTGTGCAGTTGGGGAAATCAATCCCAATTAGACATTTTCAGGACAATGATACAACACAAAAATGAAGGAAGTGACCATTATCAACTATTTTAAAACATTTTCTGGGAGGTAGAGCAGATAATTATAGTAATAGCTGAAGGTAAACATGAGATCAAGGGAGGAGATTTTGTAGGTGTCTTCATTTAGTTAATTTTAGTAAGCTAGACTAGGGCATGCCTGTTTTCTGATGGAAAGCCTGAGATAGGAAGAGTACAAGGGATTTTTTTACAGGAATAAATCTTTTAGAAGGAAGACAAGAGAGACTGGTCTTCCTATAAGCAGGAAAAATTACTCTATTATAGTAAGAAAAAAATGTAGAGATGATGATTATAGATGAAATTAGGTTGGATATTTCATTTTAACAAAATGAGTTAGAATATATTTCTAAAACTTTAGTTTTTCCAGTGATATTAATTTTCACATGTAGCCGAAAGATGAATCATCCAAAGTGGAAACTTTTATTTCATTTTTATGTTTGTCTTCAAGCAGCAAAACTATTGATCAATGGTGCTTTCCTTGTGTTATTGTAAATTATATTCTAACACTAGCCCTATCACTAATTTGATATGCGGTTCTTATTTCTGAAGTGAGAAGATGAACAAGAAAGACTAAAACAATCTCTTTGTCTCTTAAAGTTTAGGCATTTATTTTGGAAAATTTGGCCACAATATATTTACTGAAACTGACCAGAACCTTACTTTTTTAACTGTGGAGTTTTAGTCCTAAAATTATTCTTTTTCTTGTAGTCAGAGTCATGAAGCTTAAATGTTATTACCACGCAATCATATCCAAGTAATATTTTAAAAATGTAAACAGTATTTACATGTGCTCAAAATAAAAATGGTTTGAGAAAACCAGATATAATTCTATTTCAGAGCAATCCTGTTTGCTTTTGCATAACTTTTGTATTTAACATGTATTGCTGAAATTATCAGTTCCATTTCAAGTGCATTGATCAGTTAAATATGATTTGCAACCATTCTGTTATTGTACCCTATGCTAAAGTTTAAATGAGGGGTTGGCAAACTATGGCCTGAACACCAAATTTAGCTTGTTGCCTGTTTTGTAAATAAAACATTTTCCTTTTTTTCTTTTCCTTTTTTTTGTTTTTTTTTTGGAGGTGAAGTGCTGCTCTTGTCACCCGGACTGGAGTGAGTGCAATGGCGTGATCTCGGCTCACTGCAAACTCCGCCTCCTGGGTTCAAGTGATCCTCCTGCCTCAGCCTCCCAAGTTGCCGGGATTATACGCACCTGTCACCATGCCTGGCAAATTTTTGTATTTTTAGTAGAGACGGGGTTTTCACCATGTTGGCCAGGTTGGTCTCGAACTCCTGACCTCAGGTGATCCACCCGTCTCAGCCTCCCAAAGTGTTGGGATTACAGGCGTGAGCCATCACGCCTGGCCAAATAAAATGTTTTCTAACAAGCCATGCCCATTTAGTCATGTGCTGTTTATCACTGCTTTCTCACTACAACACAGAGTAGAGTAATTACAACAGAAAACATACTGGCTGTAAAAAATCCTAAAACATTTACCACTTGGTTCTTTATAGAAAGTTTTCCAACCCTAGTTCAGGTGGTATTTCCTTCCCCTTCCTCTTCCCATACTTATCCCCCCACCTCAATCCTTCTTCTCCTCTTTTAATCTAAAGCAGTGAGGAAAATATATGATTTTGCTGGAGGCTGTAAGTCTAAAATGCCTTCAGTTAAAAGGGGATTATATGTGTTGCTTACTGGAAACACTTATGAAAATTATAAAATAATTTATATTTTATAATTTTTATAACAATTGATTTTAATTTATATTTATAAAATAATATATAAGATATTCTCTGGAATAGTTCAGACCAGTTATAAATGTTGTGAATATTTCCATCATTCAGTAAAGACCTACCTACATAATATCAATGTCATCATTGTCGTTAAGTCTGACTGCATTGACTTTCTACATCAGTAAATAAATTCCTGAAATCAGTACTACTTTTATTCTAATCACTGTAAAACATAGGTGGACACATGTCTGCAAACATTTATTGCTCTGTGTTGCAGATAGAGTTTAGTGAATTTGAAGGTTGTTTCCTTGACAAATTATGGATATTAGGTAAGAATTTGTTGTTATATAGACAAACATTAGTCTAAAAACCTGTCTCAGTAAAACCATTAAAGAATACTACTTAATTAAAAAAGAAAGACAAACATTTCTGATGGAAAATACTGAATATTTTTACCTTTTTATTTTAAAAAATGCATTGTATGAAGCTGAACTGGAAATGACTATGTGGGGGATAGACTGTAGATCTACTGTGTGGATCCCATTTTTAAGCAACTTTCTTTGACTACTCTGTCACAAATACAATTTTCTGTAACCACCCCAGTCCTCTGGTTTTGGAGAGCTACATTTGCTATTGCCTACTCCATTTTATTTCCTCCAAAGATTAACTCTGCTAGTTATAGATGAGAGTGGAGAATGTGCAGCTGAAGAGGAAAGAGAAAGGAAAAAAGGCAAAAATATAGATGAGTCAGGAAAAATTGTACTTATGAGGTATATATTATTAATAATATACTATATTTTATTTTTCTCTGATACCAAAATAAACCACAATTCTAAACAGAGATATGCTGCCTTCAAAAGGACCAGTAGTATCTTTAAGACAAGATAAACTTCATCCACACATGTATCTGTATACATATACATGTATACAGATATATGTATATATCTGAAAGTAGGAGGGGATATGAGAGTTATTGTTCTATTCTTCCATCTCTATATTGATCCTACATATTTTTCCACAGGTAAAATCAAATTGATTTGACAATTTTGGAATAACACAAGATTAGCGATATGATTTGTCTGTGTCCCCACACAAATCTCATCTTGAATTTTAGCTCCCATAATTCCCACGTATTGTGGGAGGGTCCTTGTGGGAGATAACTGATTCATGGGGATGGTTTCCTGTTCTCATGGTAGTGAATAATTCTCATGAGATCTGATGATTTTATAAGGGGTTTCCCCTTTCTCTTGGCTCCCATTCTTCTTGGCTGCTGCCATGTAAGACATGCCTTTCACCATCTGACATGATTGTCAGGCCTCCTCAGCCATGTGGAACTGTGAGTCCATTAAACCTCTTTTTATTTATAAATTACCCATTCTCAGGTATGTCTTTATCAGTAGTATAAAAATGGGCTAATACAATTAGAATATTGGAATATATGGTCAAATCTAGAGAAAGTATTCTAAAGGCAAATTCACAAATCCTTTCTCTGGTAGCTAAAAAGAAAATTATCTGATAATTGCAAAGGCTTCTGGAACAATATTTCTCAATATCAAATTCTTCCCCAAATAAATCCCTCTTACATATCATTAACAACAAAACAAAAAAATACCATTCTTATATTTTTAATAAAGCAATAGAAGTTTAAAGTAATTTTTAAAATTTTTTTATTATATTTTATGTTCTAGGGTACATGTGCACAATGTGCAGGTTTGTTACATATGTATACATGTGCCATGTTGGTGTGCTGCACCCACTAACTCATCATTTACATTAGGTATATTTCCTAATGCTATCCCTCCCCCTCCCCCCACCCCACAACAGGCCCCAGTGTGTGAGTTCCCCTAACTCTGTCCAAGTGATCTCATTGTTCAGTTCCCACCTATGAGTGAGAACATGCGGTGTTTGGTTTTCTGTTCTTGCAGTAGTTTCCTGAGAATTATAGTTTCCAGCTGCATCCATGTCTCTACAAAGGACACAAGCTCATCCTTTTTTATGGCTGCATAGTATTCCATGGTGTCTATGTGCCACATTTTCTTAATCCAGTCTGTCATTGATGGGTTTGGTTCCAAGTCTTTGCTATTATGGATAGTGCTGCAATAAACATATGTGTGCATATGTCATTATAGCAGCATGATTTATAATCCTTTGAGTATATACCCAATAATGGGATGGCTGGGTCAAATGGTATTTCTAGTTCTAGATCCTTGAGGAATCGCCACACTGTCTTCCACAATGGTTAAACTAGTTCACAGTCCCACCAACAGTGCAAAAGTGTTCCTATTTCTCCACATTCTCTCCAGCACCTGTTGTTTCCTGACTTTTTAATGATCGCCATTCTAACTGGTGTGAGATGGTATCTCATTGTGGTTTTGATTTGCATTTCTCTGATGGCGAGTGATGATGAGCATTTTTTCATGTGTCTATTGGCTGCATAAATGTCTTCTTTTGAGAAGTGTCTCTTCATATCCTTTGCCCACTTTTTGATGGGGTTGTTTTTTCTTGTAAATTTGTTTGAGTTCTTTGTAGGTTCTGGATATTAGCCCTTTGTCAGATGAGTAGATTGCAAAAAATTTTCTCCCATTCTATAGGTTGCCTGTTCACTCATGGTAGTTTCTTTTGCTGTGCAGAAGATCTTCAGTTTAATTAGATCTCATTTGTCAATTTTGGTTTTTGTTGCCGTTGCTTTTGGTGTTTTAGACATGAAGTCCTTGCCCATGCCTATGTCCTGAATGGTATTACCTAGGTTTTCTTCTAGGGTTTTTATGGTTTTAGGTCTGACATTTAAGTCTCTAATCCATCCTGAATTAATTTTTGTTTGAGGAGTAAGGGAAGGATCCAGTTTCAGCTTTCTACTTATGGCTAGCCAGTTTTCTCAGCACCATTTATTAAATCCTTTCCCCATTTCTTGTTTTTGTCAGGTTTGTCAAAGATCAGAAGGTTGTAGAAGTGAGGTATTATTTCTGAGGGCTCTGTTCTGTTCCATTGGTCTATATCTCTGTTTTGGTACCAGCACCATGCTGTTTTGGGGTCACCACTCCTATTCAACATAGTGTTGGCCAGGGCAATCAGGCAAGAGAAAGAAATGAAGGGTATTCTATTAGGAAAAGAAGAAGTCAATTGTCCCTTGTTTGCAGATGACATGATTGTATATTTAGAAAACCCCATCATCTCATCCCAAAATCTCCTCAAGTTGATAAACAACTTCAGCAAATCCTCAGGATAGAAAATTAATGTGTAAAAATCACAAGCATTCTTATACACCAATAACAGATAAACAGAAAGCCAAATCATAAATAACCTCCCATTCACAATTGCTTCAAAGGGAATAAAATACCTAGGAATCCAACTTACAAGGGATGTGAAGGACCTCTTCAAGGAGAACTACAAACCTCACTGCTCTGTGAAATAAAAGAGGACACAAACAAATGGAAGACCTTTCCATGCTCATGGATAGGAAGAATCAATATCGTGAAAATGGCCATACTGCCCAAGGTAATTTATAGATTCAATGCCATCCCCATTAAACTACCAATGGCTTTCTTCACAGAATTTGAAAAACTTACTTTAAAGTTCATATGGAACCAAAAAAGAGCCCGTATTGTCAAGACAATCCTAAGTCAAAAGAACAAATCTGGAGGCATCACGCTACCTGACTTCTTACTATACTACAAGGCTGCAGTAAAAATAAATATTTTTAAGCCATGTGTTTCCAAAATAGTGGCAGCGATGAAAGCGGATACCCTGAGCAGCACCAATGACAGTGTGGGCAAAAAGGGCTTTAAAGTGAAAAAGTGGAATGCAGTAGCCCTCTGGGCCTAGGATATTTTGCTTGGTAACTGTGCCATCTGCAGGAACCACATTATAGATCTTTGCACAGAATACCAAGCTAACCAAGTGTCTGCTACTTCTGAAGAGTATACCATCTCATGGGGCGTTTGCAACCATGCTTTTCACTTCCACTGCATCTCTCCCTGGCTCAAAACACCGCAGGTATGTCCGTTGGACAACAAAGAGTAAGAATTCCAAAAGTATGGGCACTACAAAAAGACATCTTCCATCAAGTTTAACCATTTATTATTCATTTAATGACTTTCCCTGCTGTCACCTAATTATAAATTAGATCGAACTGTGTCTTTTCTGCTTTGGTTTTTCAATTTGCTGTTTATGCAACCACATTATATTCTGTATCAAATAAAGTCCAGTTGAATTCTAGAAAAAAGAATGCATTTTTAGAATTGCCATCTTAACAATATTCAGTCTTCTAACAGATAAACATAATGTGCCTCTTCAGTTATTTAGATCCTGAATTTTGGTTGTCAATGTTTTATAGTTTTCAGCATACAGATATTTGGTTAAATGTATTCCTATTTGATTCTTTTTGATTATACTGTAAATTGAATTATTAATTTTATATGAAGATTGTTCATTTTTATGTTATTGAAGTATAATTTCATTAATTTTGTGTCCTATGACCTTGTTAAACTAAAAGAGCATACTGTAATACATGCCCTATGGGGCTCTGGGGATCACAGGTAACCCTCTAGATGCTGCTGTAGGGCTGCTTAGAGCTCTACTTTTGCTGGTGCACATAAGCACTCCTCTCGGCCCCTGCACCCACTCACCTGTATGCTCTCCCTCCCATGAGGGGTTGAGAGCTGCAGGTTGAGTAAATGAGCCAACCGCTTTGCGAGTCCTGCAAAGGGGTCAAGGGAACTATCCCGTTTCAATATCTAGATTTAAATATTTAACTCTGATTCTAAGGGAGTAGTAGGTATTTATTGGGCAAGAACATAAGATAACAATGCAGCATATATTGCTTGGTCCATGATAATGACACAACGTTGCAATTCTGTAATGCTAAGTATCCTCATGGGAATTTGTAAATTTTTTTACTTTCATTGGTATTTCTGATTTTCACTTTTTTACTGCTAACATGTCTTGATATTTCAGAGTCATCCTATGCTTGCATTTTCTCAGCCCTGGAGTCAGTCCTGGGTGCTTTTATTGGACAATAATATTTGGAAATCAAAATCTGGGTTTTAGGTGTCTTGGTTGCTATAGAAAGCAATAGTCTGCTAGAAAATATGCATATGTATATGTATTCACCCACTGAAAAAGACAACACACATATATATGTATATATATAGTTCTAGATATACATATAGACATAGATATATCTAACTTTATTTATATAACTATCTGTCTGTATTTATGCATTAAAACTCTGAGCTCACACAGATGACTATAATTCCAAGACAACACCACAGAGTTTATTTCAGTTTCCCCACGTCCCATATTTTTATCTTCTTCAATAATGAGAAAGGTAGACTCACATGATCCTAACCCTCCTATATTTGCTACTTTGTTCAATATCTCTAAATTTAATCAGTCTCTCAAACTCATGAGCTGCCTCTTTTGACGTCAGCTCTACCAAAGACACTGACTGAGTGGCTGCTTCCTGGATGTTAGGCCTGTAAATACAACAGCTGTACCAGGCAAATCTCTCACCTTGGACCTACAGAATGTGCTAGCCACATGGGATAATTTGTCAAGCCTATGCCAGCTGCCTGCACCAAATTTTAGTCCTAGCTCCACAGTGGACAGATCCTCCACCCTGACCCCACCACAGATAAATCTTTGTCAGCTGTATCCTTGTCCCAGGCAAAGGGGGCAAGGATGCAATCAAACAAGGATAAGGTTTGCCTTATATATATGAGCCATGTAATGATGTTTCCATCAATGATAAACTACATATATGACTATGGTCTCATAAGATTTTAATATTGTATTTTTAATGTACCATTTTTATGTTTAGATAAACAAATACTACCACTGTGTTGCTATTGCCTATGTTACTCAGTACAGTAACATGCCCTACAGATGTGTAACCTAAGAGTGATAGGCTATACCATTCAGCCTAGGTATATAAGAGCAGTAGGCTATAGCATCTCGGTTTGTAATATACTCTTTATGTTGGCACAGCCACAGAATCACTTAATGATACATTTCTCAAAACATATCCATGTTGTTAAGGGATGCATGACTGTGTGTTTTTATTTTCCTTTTTGCTACATAAAATATGCTCTGCACTATAGTCTGAATGCTTGTGTTTCTCCAATACTCATTTGTTGAAATCTAATCACCAAAGTGATGTTATTAGCATGTGGGGCCCTTGGGAGGTGATTGAGTCATGAGGGTAGAACCCTCATAAAAGGCAGCCTCAGAGAGCTGCCTTTCCTCCTCTGCCATGTGAGGACACAGTGAGAAAGCTCCCTCTATGTAGAAGCAGGCCCTCACCAGACACTGAATCTGTTGGTTCCTTGATCTTGGACTTCCCAGACTCTGGGAGTGTAAGAAATAAGTTTCTGTTTTTAAGAACCACCAAGCTCATGATATTTTGTTAAATCCACTTAAATAATAAGTATAATGAATTTATGATCTAGGTTGTGATTTGGTCCTTCAATTTTGTGCCATTTGTATCAATTCTAACAGACCTTTTCCAATGGCTGCATTGTGTGATCGTCACTGTTCCTTGTTTATGTTTCACTCCTTCTATTAGTGTTTTCCTCTGGCCATTTTTAGTAATTGGTAAAGTCTAATGGAAAGCTTTGTTACTGAAAAATTTTTAGCATGGCCAAAAAAGGAAAACGTTGCTGGCAAGAAAAGAACATAATGCTAAAATACAGGGAGTAACTATGCCACGTTTATAAACTAAGGAATAGGAAGTTACAATTAACTTATGTCTTTAACTCACACAGAAATCTTCCAAAATTATTTGAACTAAGTGAAATAAATAGATGTATTTCTTTATATTTATATTTTAATTTTATGTTAACTTTCATACAGGGGAATTTACAGAGTTTAGCATAATTTAGCTGAGTTTCAGCTGATATTGAAGGGAAAAAATCAAAGTGCAAAGGCTGTACTAAGAAAGGACATTCATTAAAACATCACTCCCTATTCATGAAATATATTTACCATGCTTATATCTGACACTCAAGAAAGATTAAACATTTCACTTAATTAACAGAAACCTCATTTTTAGAAGTTAAAATGGCATTAAAATAAACCTCTAAATCCTGACACCT
The DNA here is from genome assembly GCF_009764315.1 of Trachypithecus francoisi. NCBI lineage: Eukaryota > Metazoa > Chordata > Mammalia > Primates > Cercopithecidae > Trachypithecus > Trachypithecus francoisi. The sequence continues at coordinate 33,771,585 of NW_022681462.1, forward strand.
CATCAATGAAAACAGTAATAATAATAAGACTAATATGTTAATTTATAAAGTGCTTTATATGAAGTAAGGCAATTTTAATAGTGTCCCATTACATTTCCATCCTTTCAAACACTCATAGGTTTGTAATCATATCCTCTTAAAGATCAGGAAGCAGAGAATGAGAAATATAAGCTAGGGGCCGACATTCAACACGATAGTGAGTATTTGCGCCCTGGATAAGGATTTTGATTAACACAAGAGAAGAGAAACTTAAGTTTCCATCTCCATCTCTTCTCTATTGAAAATTGGGCTCTGTTGATCTGCCTGAGAATATTATTCTATCTTTTCACCTGGCTGACACCATTAAGATGCTTGTCATCACTTAGGCTAGTTTGTGTTTGCTGGTTTGCCCTAATTGGAAACTCTCTCATTGTGAATTTCAAAGGAGACAAGTCTGTTGATGACTGATTAAAACATCACAATAGGCAAGATAGACAAAAAGTATCAATTTATTCCAATGTTGTGGTTCAGTGATGACAAATTTTCTTAGCATCTGTTTGGGTGTTTGATTAAAATACTCTATCAGCCCATCTGTTTCTAGCTGATAGGGAGTTTTCTATAAAGGGGGAATTTTAAAAAGCTCATACACCAGCCAGGCATGGTGGCTCATGCTTGTAATCTCAGCACTTTGGGAGGCTGAGGAGGGTGAATCACAAGGTCAGGAGTTCAAGACCAGCCTGGCCAACATGGTGAAATCCTGTCTCTACTAAAAATACAAAAAAAAAGAAAAAAATACTGGGTGTAGTGGCAGGTGCCCATAATCCCAGCTACTCGAGAGGCTGAGGCAGGAGAATCGCTTGGACCCGAGAGGTGGAGGTTGCAGTGAGCTGAGATCATGCTATCGCACTCCAGCCTGGGGGACAAGAGTGACATTTCATCTCAAAAAAAAAAAAAGGAAGCTGCCACTCCAAGTCTTGGCTGTTGTACCTTTAAATGTGCTTTCTTGCAATAGGCTATGATAGTGCACTGCACACACGAGGTTCCCAGTAGATTTGTTTCCTTTCTTACATTTTAGTTCTTTCTAATCCATCTATGATGTTTCTATTATTACAGTGTGATATTTTTACTCTTCATTATACAAATGTTAATAACCAATACTAAATCTACACTTTATCTTAATTGATCAATGTGTTTGATATTGGGTATATTAGAATATACCTTGATGTTTCAATTTATTTACCTGCAAAAATGATGCTATTTATAAATATTTCAAAGTAATTATAAGGATTAAGTGAGATATTTAAGATGAATTTAAATTAGGAATGCAAGCTGAATTTTATATTAACATATAAATCAATGTGCTTCAATACAATAATAAAAGAAAAAATATGAACATCTCAAAAGATGTTTAAAGCTTTTTTGATAAATTTTAACAATGTTTCAAGAAGAAAATTATTTCTTTAAAAAGCACGTTTGGGGGATACCTTTTCAATCTGTAAAAGCATCTCTCAAACCCCAGCACTTGCATTTTACTTAATAGTGAAATACTAAACATTTTGTCCCTAACACTGAGTACTAGGCAAAGTTTTTTGTTCTCTCCTGGTTAAGATTGTAGCAGAGGTCCTAGCAATTACAATACAGGAGAAAATAAAGGAAAAATCATAAATATTAGGGGAAAAAATCTGCCTTTATTTACAGGTGACATAGTTGCTTATGTAGAAAATCCTAAGGATTCTTTTACAAATACCCAATATAATAAATAAATCTGAAAATTATCCATGATGAACAAAATAAGCAGTTGTATTTCTATTTAACAGTGACAAACAAGTAAAAACTGAACTCTTAAAAAATATAACAAAAAATTAAAATAAGAATCATTTTATCAAATATTTGTACATCTACAGTGAAAATGACAAAATATTGTAAGAAATTATAAGTTATAAATACAGAGATAAACTGCATTAATTTGAGTAACGATGTGCCTATTCTTTCCAAATTGCTGTCCATTCTTTCCAATATGGTCTACAAAATTACAGCAGATTTTTTTTAAATGACAAGGGAACTACAAAGGACCTAAAATAGCCAACATGATATTGATAAAGAAATCATATTGTCTGATACTAAAGACTTCATGTATATCTGCAATAGTTAAGAGAGTGAAGTGCTGTCATTAACAACAGACAATCATTTAAACAGTTTACAAAGTAAAACAAAAGACACATGTTTATATAAAATAAACATAAATTCATCTTTATTTTGCAAAATAATTAAATGGAAAAAGAAAATTTTCAGATTGCACTGAAATAACTAGACATTCATATGGAAAAGGGATAAAAGCCCTCAGTCACACTTCAAATAGTGCACAAATTATTTTGAAATGGATTTTAGACATAAACACAAAATATTCTACTACAAAGGTTATAGAAAGAAGTAGAAAAAATCTTCATAACTTTGAGGTAAACAAAAAATTATTAGAAAGATCATTAAAGGCACTAACTCTCAAAAGAAAAATAACAAATTTTGTTTTATCAACTTAAAAGCTTTGCTCACAAATAACATCATTTGGAAAAGGAAAGAAACAAAGAACAGACTTAGAGAAATTATTATACATACATTTAGAAAAGGAATTGTTCCCATGATAACCAAATAATTTATACAGTTAAATACTATGTCATGAATATAATAAAAATGAACCAGGAATTGACACTACAAAAGATACTGTACAAATAGTCAATAAACACATATAAATATTCTGCATATATTAGTCATCAAGAAAATGCAGTTTAAACTATGAAAACAATAAACAATAAAAATAAAATAAAAATTTAAAAGATCTGATAATAGCAAACTAAAGAGTGTGGAAAGACTGGAGCTTTTATATATTGTAGGTGGAATTTGTAAAATTCTACTACTCTTCTGGAAAATGTTATCACAGTCTTACAAAGTTAAAAGGAAACCTAAACTATAACCCAGAAATTTATGTCCAAAATATTTACTCAACTAAAATGTATACATACGTCTACAAAATGACTTATAGGAGAATGATTATAGGAATTTTATTCATAATAGGCTAAAATTATATACAAATTAAATGTCCATCAACATGAAACAATGTGGTAGTGTCATGTAGTAAAATAAAAATTAAAAACTGCTAATACATGCAAGGCAACATAAAAAAAAAGCTATTAAATGTTAAATTATTTTAAACAGTTATTACATCAATTTTTTTAAGGAAATACATATCTGTGCTTTCTCTCATTGTTTAGGGATTATCATTCAGAATGCTTATTATATAGTCAATATTCACTGGATGAGCTCCAGTACCATAACAATCTTCTTATAGTGCCATTCTCATTGATAAATAAATTATTCCAGGTGCAATCTTAACCAAACAGAAAAAAGGAGACTGTAATTTTCTTCTTTCTGGACATTGTATTACAAAGAATAAAATTTTAAATTGCATTAACTTTTGTGTGGTAGTCTTATCAAACTTACAAGTTATATTTTAAGTGGTTCTCAACTTTTAACTTTTATTTTTTATTTTTTATTTATTTTTTTTTTTTTTTATTTTTTATTTTTTATTATACTTTAAGTTCTAGGGTACATGTGCATAACGTTTATATCATGTATAACTCCCCAAAGCAATCCCTCCCTCCTCCCCCCTCCCCATGATAGGCCCCAGTGTGTGATGTTCCCCTTCCCGAGTCCAAGTGATCTCATTGTTCAGTTCCCACCTATAAGTGAGAACATGCGGTGTTTGGTTTTCTCTTCTTGTGATAGTTTGCTAAGAATGATGGTTTCCAGCTGCATCCATGTCCCTACAAAGGACGCAAACTCATCCTTTTGATGGCTGCATAGTATTCCATGGTGTATATGTGCCACATTTTCTTAATCCAGTCTGTCACAGATGGACATTTGGGTTGATTCCAAGTCTTTGCTATTGTGAATAGTGCCGCAATAAACATACGTGTGCATGTGTCTTTGTAGTAGAGTAATTTATAATCCTTTGGGTATATACCCAGTAGTGGGATGGCTGGGTCATATGGTACATCTAGTTCTAGATCCTTGAGGAATCGCCATACTGTTTTCCATAATGGTTGAACTAGTTTACAATCCCACCACAGTGTAAAAGTGTTCCTATTTCTCCACATCCTCTCCAACATCTATTGTTTCCTGACTTCTTAATGATTGCCATTCTAACAGGTGTGAGATGGTATCTCATTGTGGTTTTGATTTGCATTTCTCTGATGGCAAGTGATGACGAGCATTTTTTCTAACTTTTATAAGAAAACTTCGTAAATCTCCTCAGAGAAAAATACGTTTGTTTTTCTTTATCAAGTCTTAATTTTGAGAGCTCAAATCTAAATTTATCCTATAAACTGTGGGTTGGAAACAAATATTTAAGTATGTACAAGCCAAATTTACTGGTCTGGACTAATCAAATTTTCTAGAGACTGCAGTAAAATGAAGTTTGGAGTCAGAAAGTTGTCTCAAAGCGACCGTAAGTTTACATGAGTCCCAAAACATCTGTTGGTCTAGTTATTAATTTTAAGAAAAGTTTGAAGTCCTGAGCATTGACAATATTTATAACTCACTTTTCACCTTGAAATCTTAGTACCATCAGTCTTATAGGTGATCTTAGCATTTGCAAAACAGCTTGTCAGTGAAATCAACCCAATAGACACATCAATTTTTTTTTTGTTATAAACCTAGAAATTGACTCTTCTGTCTTAATGCTTGAAAGTTACTTTTGTTTTATCTGAGTTTCTTCCTCAGGAAATGACCTTCAGACCTCTCAAAAAAAGATCAAAGAACTGAAACTCATTAGGTCACCACACCCAGATAATATATGGTATACTTCATTCATCATGTTTACTTCCTTGCTCCTCCATAGTTCCTGTTTTCTCATATATAGTTACATTTCTTCCCTGCTGTGTAAACCCCTAATTGTAGTCAGTCAAAGAAATGGATTTGAGACTAGTTTTCATCTCCTCAGCTGCAATACCCAATTGGAGCCATCTTCCTTGGCAACAATTGTTGTCTCAGTCATTGGCTTTCTGTGTGGCAAGCAGCAGGACCTAGACCTAAGCCCTGACGATTTTGGTAACAGATTTCCGTTCCCTGACTAGAAACGTGTTACTTGTGGCTTGGCTGACACTGGCCAGAAGTCTCAGAAGCCCTCCTGGGCAGCTGCCTAGTCAATTTTGGCTGGCAGTGAATTTCAGTCTCTTTCTGGCCCTGCCACTGCCCAGCCCAACAGAGTTTCTGATTCCCTCGAAAGAGTGACCTTTGAAATTTGACATCTGAATAGGTGAGTTTCCTTTGTGGGTCCAGACAGCAGAATCTGCTCCTTTCAGTTTGGAAAATTGTTAAAGGAATTCCCATTTGCAGGTAAACAAGCCTCATTGACTGAGAGAAGGAAGCACACTCACTCTTTCAGTATGGCCACTCTTGGGGGCTTGTTTGTAATTGTGTATTGTGTATGTGTCTGGTCCAGTGAGTGTCTTCTGTGGGCACCAGACAGTGGAGTTGGCTCCTCTCAATTGAGAGATTCTGAAGGAACTTTGCTTGCAAGTTGGACAAAGCCCAACCAATCGAAAGAGAAGGCACCCTAATTGTTTCAGTTTGGACATTCCTGGAATCTGTTTGTTGCGGCAGCAGTTGGATTGTGTTTTGGTGATTGTGTGTATGTCATGGGAAATTAGAATTGAATAAATGGATACTCTTTTGTGATATAGTTTGGTCCCAATATTGTTTGAAATCTGGAGTTTGTTGTTGAATGGGAAAGTGGGATGGAGTTGCATGCATCTGGGCTTTTGGACTGCTGTTCTAAGCAGGGTCGGGTCTGGTTAATATGTGATGTTCTCCTGTGGTGTTGTTTGGCCCCAGTGAGGTTTTGATTTAAAAATCAAACTTTCATGAAAACTGCTTTACCCAAAATTTTGATTCCCAGCCTTCATTGCATTACCTATCAGAGCAAACTGCAACTGTATAAACTTGTGAATTTTTAATGCTATCATGACTAGAGTTCTGAAGTAAAAGCTATCAGATTTTTGTTTATATGTGCATATACTGGTCTAGATGTGTTTATGTATGTATATTTATTATGTTGTATATGTTTGTCTACCAAATTGGCTTATAAATAAGAGTGATTATAAGTTAAATAAGCCCAAAGTATTTTTCAAGTTCACATGACTTACATAAACATTTAATAAACAATCTGACTTTAAAATTTTTGATAAAATAAATATAGAAATATCTTCAGAATTGTCAGCATACATTTTTGTCTGTGTTTTACATTTGTCATTGCTAGATATTATGAGGTGTTAGAATTTGGCACAGAAGGTTATAACACTGTAAACCCAGCCAAAAAAATATTTTAGATTCTATAAAATTGTTTTATAAGTAGTCTAACTTAGTGTTGTTGGTTTAATGAAAATGGTTGAATCTTCTGAGTTATTAATGAAAATGCCCATGTAGTTAACTTTAAGTTTCCTAATTAAGTGAACACCTGACAGTCACATGTTATTATGCTTACATAATGTAGATAAGCCACTAAAAATAAATAAAGTGTGAATGGGTATGTGCTGCAAATGAATTTTTTGTGTAATTTAAAATATGCTTACTGGCTGTTTGGGTCATTTTCAATTTAGAAAAGGTTGGAAACATATTCCTTAAATCATAGAATGGTTATCATCTATAAAATGCTAATGCCTGAAATGCAGCTCAGGTTTTCTTGCTTACTAGGTTTTCACTAAAATTTAACGTTACTAAGAATAATCACTGTAGTAAATATTTAATTTTGTATATAAAATATGCCAAAGAAGATGTGTTGTTAGTGAGGAAAAGAGTCATTTTGTCTATTAAGAAGTTATCTAAAAGTTAATTCAAAATATGGATTTGAAAAGGTTATTTTTGAAACAAGTTAGTTAGGAAACAGTATATGGAGAAAGATGTGAAGAAAGTTATGGAGATGAAGATGTATCTTTGGTAAGGAAGGCTGTAAAGAAAAGATCATTTTGGATCATTTTGTTTGAGAAAGGATTTCATATGGTGAATTTCTGTAAGCAAAATGGTTACTTAAAAAAAGGGCCAGGCACGGTGGCTCACACCTGTAATCCCAGCACTTTCAGAGTCCGAGGTGAGTGGATCACCTGAGGTCAGGTGTTTGAGACGAGCCTGGTCAACATGCTGAAACCCCATCTCTACTAAAAATATAAAAATTAGCAGGATGTGGTGGCACATACCTGTAATCCCAGCTACTTGGGAGGCTGAAGCGTGAGAATCACTTGAATCTGGGAGGCAGAGGTTGCAGTGAGCCAAGATGACACCACTGCACTCTAGCCTGGGTGACAGAAGGAGACTCTGTCTCAAAGCAAAAAAAAAAAAGGGGGGGGGGAAGAAGAGAGAAAGAAAATTCAGGACAAAACAGGAAGTCCAAGCATGTCATAGATGGTCTGCGTAAGTCACATGTAGTTTTTCGCCTGTTTCTCTCTATTTTTATGCACATACAAAGAAAATTGGAAGTTGAAAAAGTTTATATAGTAAAATATAATTGTAAATTCCGATAGAAAATTTGATAAATTTCACTAATTAACATGACTTATAGCTAAAGCTCTTTGTCTTGAGAAAGGTAAAATAAGAACTATTATAAAGAAGTAGATTGGCAGTTTGGCAATTCTTTTTAAATATGGGTAAGCATGAAACCAGATTTAGCATGGAGCCATATTCCACATAAATGCCTGCATTGCTTCACACTATATTTGCTGTTTGGCATTAACGGTACTAGCACTAAAGTATTTACTGATTATATACCTAAAGTGAATTTCTTCTTCTTCTTTTTTTTTTTTTTTGAGACAGAGTCTCATTATCTTGGCTCACTGCAACCTGTGCCTCCTGGGTTCGGGCAATTCTACGGTCTCAGTCTCCCGAGTAGCTGGGATTACAGGCATCTGCCACCATGCCCACCTAATTTTTGTATTTTAGTAGAGACAAGGTTTCACCATGTTGGCCACGCTGGTGTCGAACTCCTGACCTCAAGTGATCCGCCCACCTCAGCCTCCAAAGTACTGGGATTACAGGCATGAGCCACCACACCCAGCCTAAACTGAATTTCTTAATAGCACAAAGAGTATAGTGGTATTGGTGGACTCAAATACATTAAATTGTGTATCAGGAACAAAATATCCATCACTTGACTTTTTTAAGCTCTGTGTAACACTGTAGCCTCCAAGGCAAACTGAGTAGGAGAAAAAATTGGGTTTTGTATCTGTTAAATTTTTTTGCTTCTAATTTTTATTTATTTGCTCTTTATTTTCCTTTGGGACTTTTATATGCAGATGGATAGATAGATAGATAGATAGTTACATAGATAGATAGGTAGGTAGATAGATAGATAGATAGATAGATAGATAGATAGATAGATATGTATAACCATTGATTTATTTTGGTTCTATGAATAGTCATTTTTTTTCCTATGGATTTCAACAATTTATTACTTGATGTATTTGTCTAAAGTTTCTAAGCTGCCTTTGTCAAGCTGCCAAAAAATGATAGAAGACACCAGCCATTTAAAATGAGATTGGTTTTGCTTATGTCTGATGATCTTGAGAGCTATGAGAGTTTCAGGTTCCTGGCAAAAAATACATTAAAGAATTATTTTTGTAAGCTCTGAACAGAAATAGTACATTATGTATTTTGTTATTTGGAACAGTGTATGTGAGTAGAAATGTTTAAATGGTGTTTATTTCCAAGGTAATTCATTAAATCAGTAATTTGAGTTGGTTTCAGAACTCTTCCTTTGTTAGGGATAAACTGTGATATGGGTACAAACTTTTAATATTCAGGAAAGAGTGACCTTGTCCTCAAGGAAATCATATTGATTGTTATTTCTCTAACACTACTTTTGTAGAGTTTACCATTACTAATATTAAATGACAGTCACTTGGATTAAGTAGCAATATTTTTTTTTAAGAATGTGAGACTTTCTAGTGATTTTTAACCTCAGGCCATTTATCACTGATGGGCCATCATGTGTATAGTTGGAAACAAATATGTATAAGTGCTGCACCAGTTTGAAGATATTGGTGGTAAAAGTTACCTAATCAGTTGTCAGTACTGTATCTAGAAACCAATCTTGAAAATGTGTTATGATGCTCTTTAAATAGCTGAAAAGAAATTGTTGTGTGCCTTTTCTTATGTTATCCTTGTTTTGTTCTATAGTATTTAAGAGAAAGAGAATTATTTATTCTTATACTGAATTTACAAAACTGATACTTGTGTTTATCATTTTTTAATAACAGAGAGAGAAGTTGGTTATCTTACTTTAGTAAGTTTGGTAAGGACCTATCACATTTTGATGCACAATTCTGTCAGTAGAATACTAGCAACTAGACAAATGCAATGGGTAACCTAACTACTGTAATACAGTGGTTTGAAGTGCTACAGGCAGTAACTTCTAAACACCAAATCACAGTGCTTTAATTTGTAACATATTAGAGAGAAAGATAGGATTTTTGTAGTGTAAATATCCTATTCATGTATCTTTTTGCTGTTCAGTTACAAGACTTTGACTCTGGGTTTGAAGAAAGCACCAACTTCTGCTAAATTTTGAGTACAAGATGAAGCATCACCTTCAACACAGGAGATGGTACCAACCATAATGAACTGCTTTCATTCACAGGGCCAGAAATTAAAACTATTCAACCTCTCTAGGCCCAAGGACTATTGTGGAACAGGTATGTGAGATAGTAAAGGTTAATTTTGAGAGATTAGTTCAGAGTGTTTCTCTAAACTAAACACTAGTATCAAAAGCACACTGATGCAAGGCCAGCATCAAGGCCCTTGTGTCAGAATAACAGGGTTTTCTTGAACCATTGATCTGCTCTATAATGGAAAATCATAAAAACTTATGACAAGGTTATGGAAGTCTTACCTTATGGTCAAACTGATTAAAATTAGGTAGATTTGTTTCAAAGATTTTTATTATTTTTATTAAAATTAGATTTGGTTAACTTTTTCTCCTTTGAACAAATGTTCATGTAAGAGATAATATGATATTTTTGTTTACCTTTTGAGTAAACTGTAGGGAAAAGACAGAAAGCAATGAGAAAGATTTCGTTGACCTCATGCTGCCTTAAGTATTAGTTCTTATTGTTTGGAAAACTGACTTTCCTTTCTAGCAAAATGTAAACATTTTTGTTTTATCTTTCTGGCGAGATGAATAACTATTTTAGAGTGACCTGTGATCATATTTTATGATATCAATCGTTTTAAAAGTTCGATATTTGGCAAACTGTCCGAGAACAAAATTTCAAGTTCTTAATTCAGTCTTTTTGACCTCAAACTAACTTTGGATATTAGATTCCCTGAAGTACAAGAGAGATACATTATTGATGGAGGGGGTTGCTCATCTGGAGAGGGCACTACAGCCTCAGCTGCCTGTGGAACTCAGGGAGGGAGGCTTGTGGGCTGAGGGAAGCTCAGCATGGGCCTGTGGGTGCCCCTCAGCACAGACCATCTGGATGCTACAGATGGCATGTTGATGGCAGCAGGAGGCAGTTTCCTAGGCATGAAGTGGGGTCCCCAGTGAAACCCCACCTTCAAGCCAGGATGGCCTGAAGCCTAGGGGCCAGGCTGCCAGTTCCAAGTGGCATCCATGACCTGGAGTGTGAACTTCATTGATGCCTTTTGGCCAGTCAGAAGGTGCTTTTTCCAGGCCCACCCATGGTCACCCATGAACCAATCAGCATGCACCTTCTCTATTTTGAGCACATCAAAACCCCAGACTCAGCCAGTCTCAGACATTCATCAGGATGACCTGCCTGCAGAGAGGAGCTACCCACTTCAGGTCTCCTAAGAGCTGTTTGTCACTCAGTGAAGCTCCAGTTGTCCATGTAACTTTATTCTTCCTGGACATGGGACAAGAACTCGGGACCAGCTGAATGACAGGAATAAAAGGAACTGTAACATGTTCATGGCAGGCTTGCCAAGCTGTGGGTGGTGACATGCTTCTGGACTTGTGGAGTAAAGAGTAGTGACCCCAAGGGTTCCCCAAGCCAGAACCACTGTAACACTATAGCCCTCCCACCCTCTGCTGGTACTGGGTGCCCACCCCACACAATGGAAAGCAACAGTAGGGCTGGTCCAGCCCAGGAGCTGCAGGCTGGAGCAGTGTGGCAAGACTGAATGAGCTGTAACACAAACAGACTAAAACATGCCCCTCTGAAACATGGCTCCTAACTCATTGTGCTGCAGGTGACAAGGAGAAAAGAGCTGCAGCCAGATCTGGAAGTCCAGATCTCAGGGCTCCCCAAGATAAGGTTGTGACATGCTGTAACACCTTTTAGGGCTCTGTGGTTCCTGGCATCTCCAAGCTTTGAGGTGCCACTGCTTTCCCCTTGTTCAGACACTGGTGCCTAAAGTGGAAGCCACTTGGGGTACATCTGGTCCAGCCACAGGCTCACAGGAAGCCAGTGCCTGTGATGACACCTGGAGCTGCTTGCCCCTCTGCAGCAGCCATCGTGCCTGGCTTTGTGCAATGGCCAGACCCCAGTGTTCACCCACTCACACACACTTCATTGCTATGTGCCTGGCTCATTCTTGGCAGGCATAGGACTTCGGCCAGAAGCATTAGTCTAGTGTAGCCTGTTGGGCCAAGTGAACAGAATGAGCCCAGTGGGCACAACCAAAACTCAAGCGGAGGTGTCGTTGACCACAGAGGTTTCTGGATGGTGAAGTGACACCCTAAGCATCTCGTGACATTATGCTTATTGGGCTTATTTGTTATGTTAGAATTATGCAGGAAGCATTGTCAAATCTCAGGTGGTGTTTAGATTCCTTTGGTTTATATTCCTATGTATGTGTTGTTAATTTGTGTTACAGGATTGAATGAGATTTCTAAAATTCCAATATATCTTACTGTATGTTGTCACTAATAATTATGATTATTATGTTAAACTGTTGCATGCCACAGAAATAACCAATTTTTGAAAAATCAACTGTCTATGGCTGTGTTTAGGCCTTTGTCGTTCACAACTGTTTTGCTTTAATCCTTCTCAAATGTGGCTTATAAACAGCTACAGTCCAGAGCTTGATTCTTTGCTGAAGTTCATGGCAAGGTCTCTTGAATGCAGGCTTCTAATGACTTAGGAGATTGTACCACTGGATTTGAGAGAAAACTTACAGGGCACTAAGTAAGAAATGCTGATGTGTTCATAAAGATTGCTAACCCAATATGAAAGAGAGAAGTTGCTTCCATGGACTGAACTAATGGAGGACCAAAATAATTTTTATGGCATGTTTTTCTTTTGAAATATTGCTATTTTTGGTTTGTTTTCAGAGTATGAAGAGTTTTGTTTTCTTGTGAGCTATTTATAGTCTGTAAGTATACTTTAAGTATATTGAGCAGACGATACTTTCATAAACAGAATTTGAGGTACATTTCTCTCTCTGCTTAATTTCTCCAGAATTTGTGAATTATATGTGAATATTCTTAACTCATTGTAATGTATTTGTTTGAATATGTTTAATAATAATAGTTTTATTTTATAATGAGAGACAGTTGAAGGAACTGGTTATTTTGTCCAAGCTTTGACTAAAATGACTTTGTGAGAGGTTCCAACAAAGACAATTTGGGCAGCCTATATGGACAATGATTATTGCTGTACTTTGTGTGGGTAAGGAGGCCAAGTATATAGGGCTGAAGTTTATTTTGCAGGTAGATTGGTCTTGCTGTGATTTGTCTTTGGTAAAAGTGGGGGGCTGGCGAGAGGTATCATTTCAAAAGAAAACTATAGTATTAGATTGACTTTCATTCTTTGGTGGACATGTCGTCACTCATGGTCTGGAGTAGCCCATGATGCCCTTCCTCAGGATGAAACAGTCATAAAGACAGATGATCATATTCCAAATGATTGGGGAATTGATCAATCAAAAGGGGAGACTGAAGACCCAATAGCCCATAGATGGCATATATATATATATATATATATAAACATAGAAATTGACTACTCTTGTCTTAAAGCTTGAAAGTTACATTTATTTTACCTGAGTTTCTTCCTAAGGAGATGACTTTCAAGCCCCTCAAGAAACAAAAACTGAAATTCACCAGGTCACCACATCCAGAAAATGAGATGCCAGATCCCTCATTCACTATGATTGCTCCCTTGTCCTTCCCTAGTTTGTGTTTTCTTATGCATTGTTCTATTTCTTTCCTGCTATATAAACCCCTTGTTTAGTTGTTCAAGGAGATGGATTTGAGACTGATCTCCCATCTCAGTTGCAGCACCCAATTAAAACCTACTTTCTTGGCAATAATTGATGTCTCAATCATTGGCTTTCTGTGTGACAAGCAGCAGGATCTAGAGTGAACCGCTGGTATTATGGTAACATCAGTAGACTAATTTTCTGCATGAGCTTCCACTAACAGAGAAGGTAGGAAGCAGAATAAAGGAGTCTGCGTGGGCAATGAAAAATATAGGAACATAGTATTCTCATTTTGTAAAAAGGGACAAAGAAAGTAATGAGACTGAACAAACTCTTTGGTCCTTAAATTGATTTATGATCTTTTGTGATCCTAATGAGAGAACACCAGAGTCACAGTGTGGCCACTGTAAAAAAAGACAAGCATGGAAGATGATAATGCCCAAGGGTCTGAGGGGATTGTCTTTTTGGCAGATTCCACATTAGAACTTGGTAGATGCTGAATTAAAGTATGATGATAAACATTTCATATATCCCAGAATGTTAGAAAACTGCAAAATCTTCTTAGATCTTAGATATATGCTGGAAAGGACAGGAGAAAGGAGTTTCTAGACATCCTCGGTTGAGTGAATTTGAGTAAAAACACTGAGGTAACATGTTACAGAACTTTTGTGTGCTGAGCAAGATAAGTGATAGAACTGAAGATTGCTTATTGAAATAATAGCTTATGGTTTTTGTTCATTTGCATGTTTGACCTTGTATCTGTTACATTCTGTATTCATGGTGTATTTATTTGAGCATTTGAAACTTACAAACTCTCTCTGAGCTTGTTCCCTTAGCTATCAAATGGGGATAAAATATCCCAGCTCAAACTGGGCAAAATATAGTATTAGACAGATTAAGCTAGATATCAATTTGGTAGAAAACCAGTCTTAGTGATTTGACTTAATAAAGTGTTTTGCTTGTTCCCGTTGCATGTTTCAAATTAGTTTTCAGGTATATGAGGGTGAATGTGGCCTCTGCTGTCTTTCAGATTTACATTATAAAGTACCCTTGGGGATCTCTCAGTCTTTTTCTGTGCTCCAGCCTATTGGCCAGGACTCATCACATGGCTCTGACTAACTTAAGGGGGCTGGAAAGTGAACTAGAGAGAGAAAAAGCCGATATGAGCAATACATCTAATTTCTACCATAAGGTTACACGAAATGATGCATCAATAATACTGTGGTACTGAGTCTGCTAAAAATGCTCACAGAAAATTATAGATATTTATTTTCCATTCAGGATTTTGTAAATTATGTTAAGATTTTTCATGTTTTTCATGATAATGTAGGCTTTAAATGGTAGCATGGTATAGACAAAAGCTATAGATTAAAAGATAGGTATTCTGGCTTCTAGTCATGAGTTTTCAACATTTTGAATCTAGAAATATTATTAATGTCCCTGAATAATATTTGTAAATTGAGATTTTAATGTTCTCCTATGAAGTTTCTTTCAGTTAAAGATCATCTAAATATTGTCTTTGACCATGGATCTTTATACCTTGACTAGACCTAATCTAGTAGGCCTAATCAAGCTATAAATCTGATAGCCCAAAGTTTAGCAAGTGATTTTTGTATTTTCATTTATCTTCTATAGACAGCATCACGTTTAGCATTTAAACTTGGCAAAAATATGTATAAAGAAAATATTAACATTTTATTTAGTTAAGAACACTGAAATCTGTGACAAAAGGACAGGTCTGTGAGAAAAGTGATCATTCTTAGCTTGAAAGCATGTGATGAATATTTATAATTAAAAATAGGGTTCAGTTACTCCAGAGGATTTATAATGTTCTTTCAGGCAGAGGACAAAGATAGCCTTGCTCTTTTTTTCTGTTTTCTTTTTCTTTTCTTTCTTTTTTTTTTTTTTTGAGACCAGTTTCACTCTTGTTGCCCAGGCTACAGTGCAATGGCACAATCTTGGCTCATTTCAGATAACTTTATTATTAATCTTGCTTTAAATTGTTTTTCCTGTCACTTAAATTCCAAATTCAGTGGATTGTCTATTCTTGCCTTTAGGAAGAATTGCTATTCATGGCACAATTGAGATAAAGGAGAGACCATCTTTCTTTCTGAAGGATTTATGTTGCTGCCCTTAAACCCAGAAATCTCTTTAGGGAATAGCCTCTGGGAGAAGCCATTGTCCAGTAAAGGGCAAGGTCAGCATCTCCTTTCATTTGATTAGATTTGGCCCCCACTTATTGGTTTGGAGAAATTATTTAGTATCAAGTATTTATGAATATTTATGGCAAAAAGGTGTGATGGATCCCTGAATCATAGCTAGGGAATAGGAAGTAATATTGGAATGAGAAAACCCATATTTAATATTTATTATGCTACTTTGGTATGTGTAGTATCTAGTGAGTATTCAAGTTTCTTAGTCTCAGTTTCTTCATCAAGTAAAGTAACATAATAAAAAGTCCCTATATCACTGAAGATATTACAGTGCAAAACCATTGTACAAACTATTAGATATAAACTACTGTACAAACTACTGCACAATTTATAATTTTATTTTGTCACTTTCCATCCAGCTATCTGTTACCAAATATGTAATCAATACATGGTGTCTGTAGAAATGAGTTTGTGAAAGAGGATGATTGGTGCTTTTGGAAGCAGGTTATAAAAGGAAATTACTTGGAGATTCAGAGTCTGCTCTGAATTCAGGTCCCAAATTCAGGTTCTGAATTTAGAAAACCTGCCTATAAACCAGGGGCCTGTTCCTATTTACATTTATATAATCTAGTTTTGTATGGGCTCAATGATGTTTCTAATAACGTTGCTGGGTGATACTTAAAGTTATTAATTGTACTATTAAATGTAAAAGTATAGCCTTAACCCAGACTCATTTATTATTCTACAGAATGTGTTCAAGTTGAGAATCACACTAATATTTCCAGTAAATCCCTTTAGTGATATGTAAATAAGGGCTAAATTCCACTTTTTCCGGGCTTTAAGTATGTTTAAAAATGATATGTTAGTTTCGGTTGAAACGGGGGAAAGCGGGGTGGAAAATAAAGCAAAAACTGACAAAGGATGTGAAAGAAAATAACTTCATGAGAGCAATAGTTTTTGTTTGATTCTTTACTGTTTCTTCCCCACTGCTTCATAGTGCCGGGTACATAGAAGGGGCTCCGTACATTTTGATGATTAAGGAAACGAAGGATGAAGAAAATAATTGGGTAGGGAAGGATAGAGAAATGGAAAGTGAGGAAGATGAAAATACAAAAAAAAAAAAAAAATAGAGGGAAGCACTAGAAAAATAGAAAATGAAGTGATGCAACCACTGTGAAAAATTTGCACATTTTCTCTGTAGCCTAGAAGAGAAAGAAAAGGAGGATAAATAAAATCAAAATAGGCCCAATTTTTGCTTCATTACACTTTCTGTAACAGCTATAACCTTCCAAAGATAGAACGGACTGCCTCAGGAAATGGAGAATTCTCTGTCACCAGAGGTGATTGACATAATTTGGTGTATGTTATAAAAGGAATTTAAAGGCTGTATTAATACCTAAATAAACTAATATTAACATATTAATACACACACGTGTGTGTGTATGTGTATTCTGAAATTGAATTATTTTACAAGAATAGAACATGGAAGGTTTGTAGTGTTTTGTGAGTCAGAGAGAAAAGAAGAGGCAAATCAATTACAATCTCTTTTCAGGGGAAACTCTCTTTTGTCATTTACGAATCAAAAGATGAAGCCAGGTGTGGTGGCTCACACCTGTAATCCCAGCAACTTAGGAGGCCGAGGCGGGTGGATCACGAGGTCAGGAGATCCAGACCATCCTGACCAACATGGTGAAACTCCATCTCTACCAAAACACAAAAAAGTATCCGGGCATGGTGGTGCTTGGCTGTAGTCCCACCTACTTGGGAAGCTAAGGAAGGGGAATCGCTTGAACCCTGGAAGGCGAAGATTGCAGTGGACCAAAATCGTGCCACTGCACTCCAGCCTGGTGACAGAGCGAGACTCTGCCTCAAAGAAGAAAAAAAAAAAAAGATGAAAACTGTTAGAGAAAATAGGAGAGTAATAGGTATCTGGCTTGTGTACATTAAATGAAGGCTTTTGCAACAAAACAGTAGGCAGATCCTTCTCACTACTAGTTTTTTATTTTATTTTATTGCTGAAATATTATGCTACTTTCACTATTATTTTGTAAACTACCCTATTTGTTTGAAAATTAGGTATTTTAGAGTATCTAACTGAGGACTAAGCTCTGATTATTTTACCTTACCCAAATTTCTGCCTACGGGGTCTAAGGAGTCATGACTTACAAACCATAAATTTTCATCAGATGGGTTTTATTTGACCCTATATGTTGTGACTTACTTTTCAATCTGACTCTGGCATAACATTATGAGACAAGAAAAAAATATTTAATCCCAAAATATATTTCCTTGCCATAACTTCAAATTGCCCTGCAAAGTCTTTTGTGGGAAAAATCCACATTCTATAGAGAGTTCCTTCTCCCTTTTGTTTTTCTTCCTTCCTTCTCAGGTCCAGGAGATAATCAACTAAGAGCCAGGCACTCTTTTAAGTCCAATAATAAAACAACTTACAACCTGCTGTCTCTAAAGTGTGCTACCTAAGAGCTTCCTCTACACAATAAAACTTGGTCTCTACAAGCCTTTATTTTTAAGCTAAGCATTCTTTCTATGGATCCCAGGTCTTCAGCCAACCTCAACCAGTTGTTAATCAGAAAATGTTTATATTTACCTATAGCCTAGAACACCCCTCCCTGCCCCCAGGTTGCTTTGAGTTGTCCTGCCTTTCTAAACCAAACAAATGTATTTCTTAAACGTATTTGATTGATGTCTGGTGTCTTCCTAAAATACATAAAACCAAGCTGTACCCCAGCCACCTTGGGCACATGTTCCCAGGACCCATTGGACATGGTCTCTTATTTGGCTCAAAGTAAATCTTTTCAAATATTTTTTTTTCTTTTTATTATTATACTTTTAAGTTCTAGGGTACATGTGCATAATGTGCAGATTTGTTACATATGTATACTTGTGCCATGTTGGTGTGCTGCACCCATCAACTATTTTATAGTGTCTGAATCTTTTTGTCAACAATAATCTTGCGCCCACACATAAGGCCTCAGAGAAGACTCAGGACCCCAAAGGAGTTGCTGGAAACCAGAGCAAAGTTACCAGCAGGGGCACATTGAAGCCCCACGGAGTTTGAGCTTCTCCTCCAGTGGAAATGGTAAGTCATACTGAGCCCTGGACCTCCCTTTGGTTGAAGGTCCTTGATTTATTTTGAGCTGGGTTTTTCCTAGGAAATCAGGGTCCTAATTCAAACTTTGAGATGCATTTCTAAAGGATCTTCTTGGTTGCTTTTCTGTAAGAATTAACTAAGAATAAGGAGAAAACAAAGAGAGTGACACTCTTTATCGAGCACTCTTTAGGTTTTATGGGACCTCTACTTGAGGTAATACGGTCTTTGTGCATATTTTACTTTAAGGAAAAATAGTTCTAAGGTCGATCTGGAAACTATAGAGTTTCCAAGTTCTCTTTCTCTATTTTCTTTTCTGCCTGCTTTAAATCTGGTGTTACTTTTCTACTGAGATAAAGAAAATGACTGCTTTTCAGTTCAACAAATAGTTTTCTTCTTTGCAAGCTGGCAAATTTATATTCATCTCATGACCAAAGTACTAAAGTAAAGCTATAGGATCTTTGTGTGTGTATGTGTATGTATATATATGTGTGTGTTTGTATTTAAAGATCTTTATAAATTCTATAATTTTAGGTTTAATGACAGTTACATGTTTTAATTTCTTTCTAGTACACCAGACTTTCTCCCCTTGCCTTATGAAGTAAGTTTTGCTATCTGATCATCACCCGAGTTGTTTCCTTTATTATGCAAATTTAAGGCTATTTAGCTGACGACTACCTAGGGTGATGCAACAGATTATCAAGAATTTGAAAGTCTAAACTAGAAAAAAAAAAAGGAATTGTTTTATGAACCTATAAAATAGTTCTATTGGCATGCCTAAATACATGTATATACTTATGTGTGTGTACACAATATTTTCACTACTAAAAATATATGAAGATCTCTAACTAATTGGCTTTAAAAAAAAGTGCTTAGATCAGATACTAAAAAAAAAAAAAAGGTGGGGGGACTAGTCAAATGTTTTCTCAGGTTCCTGTGACTTAAGTAAAATCTTTACTAAATAAGCCAGTTTTAAAATTATCAGTAAACTAATATTGGCAATGTCTTTAGAATTGTTAGCATTTTATTTGGATCAATTGATCAAGGAGTTTCATGATTATTCCTGGAGAATACTGTAAGATTTGCCATAAGGGTTAACAAACTATAAAACCTAGCTCAAGACACAATGATCTTTGCTTGTGTATGGTCATGAAATATTGTTAGCTTAAATGAAAACAGCTAAATACTGAGTTATTGGTATAAATACCTTCACAACTAACCATGTGTTTTATTACTAAATACCTGAAATTCACAGCTATAAAAATGGTAAATAGAAAATTAACTTTAAATATTGGCCATCACAGTTTTTTATAAATAATCTAGGTAAACTATTAAATTAATCAGGTTAATGGAATGGAATAAATGCTTGTAAAGAAACTTGTCATAATTTAGGATCTAAGGTTATTATATGATATTAAATATCTGGGTAGTTTCAAATTTAAAATTATAGAAAAACATTTTTTAATGTTCTTATTGTTAAATACGAATTCTAAATTTTTGTTCAAATAATTAATATGTTAGTATGGTCAATTCTTTGCCTTCTACTTTTAAACTTAAATTCCTCAAAAAGCAATCTTTTCCGATTACCTACTCCACCCTAACTCATTCCGATCACCTGCTCCACCCTAACTCATTACCTGCTACCTGCTCTGCCCTGATTCATTCTCCACCCTGCATAACTATGTTTTTTTCCTGCCAAAGCACTCACCCCATCCTTCTCAATCAGAATTAGTTTATTCCGTGTGGTCTAACCCTAATCAATAGGGGAACAGCAGCAGGGGCCACATGCATCAGCAATAAGAACTCCTTTCCCTCCCTTGTCCAGGTGTGCACTCACCGTTGCTCCATGTGTAAGGGTGCACCCTTCTATAGAATTACCTTGCCTTGCTGAGAATTAAAAAGAAAATTTTGTATTCGTATGCTAGTTATTTTGCAGCACCAAAACTTTATATATAACAATTTGGGGGTTCACCCATGATTACATTCCCCTCCGGGGATGGTCTCTAGTTCTCTCTTGTGAGGAGGAGTGCCCCTCCCCTTGTGGGGGCCTCAGAGGGGAGAAATCAGAACCCATGCAGTGCGAGGAATAACCCCAGCTCTCAGCAACACAAAAAAACAAAACAAAACAAAACAAAACAAACAAACAAAAAAAACTAGTCAGCAGCCTAGCTTAAAGGATCCTCACATACTGTGGCGAAGACTCTGTGCACAGACCAAGGAAGGAGAAGCCACGGGAGCTGGTAAAGTATTTCCTTGGTGGTTGGGACCAAGGTAAGAAAGCCATGGGGGTCGGGGACAGTGAAGTACTCCTTGATCGGATGGCTTACAGTTTAAAAAGGGGTGAGACATCCCCATTGTGGGGGATTGAAGCTCACACAAACCTCCAGTAATAGAAAAGGCAAAAATTTTCCAGTGGGGAAATTGAGCCTCATCTCAAAAGGCAAGAAATTTCCAGTTGAAGAAATTGAGCCTCACCCCAAAAGGCAAGACATTTCCAGTGGGGAAATTGAACCACACCCCAAAAGGCAAGAAATTTCCAGTGAGGGAAATTCAACCTTGAACCTTACCCCAAAACCATCAAGATGGGAAATACTCCAAGCAAGATAGGGAGAAAAGGGAATAAAGATGGTAACAAAGATATCCCGCTGGATAGCCCCCTAAGTCTCATACTGAAACACTGGAAAGATAATGAAAGGACTAAACATAGGAAAAAGCAACAAATGATAAAATATAGATGTTTTATTTGGACTCAGGGATCCATCCTCAAACCCTCAATCTTCTGGCCAAAGTTTGGGTCGAATGAGGATGTAATGTGTCAGCTTATAATCCCTTATGTTAATGATAAAAGTCCACTGCCTCAAGAAGAACTAGGCTATGCCCTCTGTTAGAGGCAACGACCTGCACTCCTTTTTCCCTTAAAAACAAATAGGGAGAACCCAATCTAGCACCTCAAAATGGAAAGTCAGGAGCCAGCTCTCATGCCTAAAGACTCCAGTGCATGGGATCCCCTAGACTATCTTCCCCTGTTCAATGTCCCCAATCTTTCCCCTCAGACAGCCACTGCTGCCTCAGATCCCATTCCAAATTCCCCCTCTACTCAAGTTATCCCTCCTCCTCATAATCCTGACTCTTGGGAATTACCATCCCATCATCCTGTTCCCTCCCAACCTAATATCCATCTCTAAAAGGACTCCAAGGTGAGGTAGAACAATTTTAAAAAGCTATTCAGAATTTTCCATTTCCCTCCATACCTAAGAGGTCAGCCCTGAACCTTTTCCCTTTGAAAGAGGTACCACGGGGCAGGGTGGAGTGGGGGGCGGGGGCGGTCATTGGCTCTGTAAATGCTCCCCTAACTAGTTCAGAAGTCCAGAATTTAAAAAAGGAGCTTAAACTGCTACTAGATGACCCTTATGGAGTGGCAGACAAAATCGACCAATTCTTAGGACCTCAGTTACACACTTGGGTGGAGTTAATGTCCATCTTGGGCATCCTCTTTTCAGGGGAAGGAAAGAGTATGATTCGTAGGGCTGCTATGGTAGTTTGGGAACATGAGCACCCTCCCAGTGAAAATGTTCCTACCGCGGACCAGAAATGCCCCCCCGAAACCCCTGGTGGGACAATAACAACTCAGATCACTGGGAAAATATGCAAGGCCTAAGGGAGATGATAATAAAATAAATTCGGTAATCAGTACCCCAAACCCAAAATTTTTCTAAAGCACTTGATATACAACAGGAAAAGGATGAAGGGCCTATGAGATTCCTAGACAGACTGAGGGAACAAATGAGGCAATATCCAGGCCTCAATTTGGATGATCCCCTTGAGCAAGGAATGTTGAAACTCCAATTTGTCACTAAAAGTTGGCTAGATATTTCAAAAAAGTTGCAAAAGATAGAATTGGGAAGACTGTCCTCTAAGTGAACTTCTCAGGGAAGCTCAGAAAGTGTACGTGAAAAGGGAAGAAGAGAAACAGAAACAAAAGACAAAAGTTACGTTTTTCACCTTCCAACAAATAGCTCCAAACCCATGTAGTTCTAAACAGAGCTTCCAGGGAGCCAGAAACTATAAAGGGTTCGAACCCTCTTTTAAAGGGCTCCAGCCTTCATCTGGAGGACCAAGGTCCTTGTCTACTGGGCCTCCTAAAGAGTATACGGCAGCAGGGTTAAAGAATCCCAGAACTAAGAGGGAGGAAGGACAAGATAGGTGTGTCCACAGATGTGGAAGAACAGGTCACTTCACGAGAGGATGTCCTGAACTAAAAATGGAGAAAGAAGCCCTTCCACTCATGACTTTCGAGGAAGAATAGAGGGGTCAGGGGCTCTGTCTCTTTTATCCTGAGTCCCACCAGAAGCCCTTGATAAATTTGGAGGTGGGACCTAAACATAAGCTCATCACTTTTTTAGTTGATTCAGGGGCTGCTCGCTCCTTTTTGTTTCCCCCCATCTAATGTTGTCTCCTCCTCAGAGGAATTTTTAGTCTCCGGGGCAAATTGGGAAGAATTTAGAGCAAAAATTTTAGAAAGCACAGAAGTTAGATACCAGGATTGCTCAGCTTATATTCAGTTCTTGTTCATCCCAGAAGCAGGAACTAATTTACCGGGGAGGGATTTAATGTTAAATTTGGGCATAGGTCTACAAGTCAGCCAAAGAGGATTCCTCACCTCATTAAACCTACTCACCTCTGCAGATGAAAAATATATTAATCCTAATGTCTGGTCCAAAGAAGGAAACTTAGGGAAATTTCAAGTCCCTCCTATCCACAAGCTATAAACCTCGGGAGTAGTAGTAAAAAGGAAGCAATGCCCTATTCTCTGAGAAGGTAGGATAGGGTTGAAACCTAAAATCGAAGGCCTTATTAGGGACAGGTTTCTCGAGCCCCGTATGTCTCATTGTAACACCCCAATAGTCAAGAAACCAGACATGTCATACAGTTAGTACAGGACCTTAGAACGATCAACCAAATAGCCCAGACTACCCACCCTGTTGTCCCCAATCCTTACACCATTCTTAGAAAGATTCCATATAATCATCAATGGTTTACTGTAATAGATTTGAAGGATGCTTTTTGGGCATGCCCCCTGGCTGAAGATAGCCAAGATATATTTGCTTTTGAGCAGGAGGATCCCTACTCAGGGCGGAAACAGCAGTATCAACGGAGTGTCTTGCCCCAAGGGTTCACAGACTCCCCTAATATTTTTGCCCAAATTTTAGAACAAGTACTAGAAAAAGTTGTCATCCCAGAACAAATATGCCTTCTTCAGTACGTGGACAACATTCTTATATCTGGTGAAGATACAGAGAAGGTAACGGACTTCTCTACACATATTCTTAACCATCTGCAGTTTGAGGGGCTACGAGTCTCAAAAAGAAAACTTCAGTATGTAGAGTCCGAAGTTAAATATTTAGGCCACTTAATAAGTGCAGACAATTGGAAAATAGGGCTTGAACAAATCAAAGGAATCATGTCCCTACCGTTGCCTCAAACTAAACAAGAACTCAGGAAATTTTTAGGATTAGTCAGATACTGCTGCTTATGGATTGACTCATATGCACTGCGTAGTAAACGTTATATCAAAAACTTGCCTAGGAGAAGCCTAACTGTCTCCTGTGGACTTCTAAAGAAGTTGATCAAGTCGAGAGACTAAAGGAAAGGCTCATAACTGCCCCTGTTTTAGCCTTACCATCCCTAGAAAAGCCATGCCACCTTTTTGTTAATGTGGGCAGTGGGGTAGCTTTAGGAGCGTGACTCAAGAACACAGAAGCCGCCGGCAGCCTGTAGTCTTCCTATCAAAGGTCTTAGACCCAGTCACTTGTGGATGGCCTCAATGTATCCAGTCCATCGCGTCTACAGCCATACTAGTTGAGGAAAGCAGAAAGTTAACCTCTGGAGGAAAATTGACAGTAAGCACGCCTCACCATGTTAGAACTGTCTTAAACCAGAGAGCAGGGAGATGGCTTACTAACTCAATAATCTTAAAGTATGAGGCCTTTCTGTTAGAAAAGAATGATTTAACATTGACCACTGATAATTCACTCAACCCAGAAGGTTTCCTAACAGGGAATCCAAATCTAAGGAGGGAACACACATGTTTAGATTTAATTGATTACCATACAAAGGTTTAACCAGACCTAGGAGAAACTCCCTTCCAGACTCGATGGCACTTATTCATAGATGGTTCCTCCCAGGTGAGTGAGGGAAAAAAGATACAATGAGTATTCAGTGATTGATGGAAAAACTCTCGTAGAAATAGAATCAGGAAAATTGCCCAACAGTTGGTCTGCTCAAACGTGTGAGCTGTTTGCACTCAGCCAACCCTTAAAGTACTTACAGAACCAGGAAGGAATCACCTATACAGATTACAGGGATACCTTTGTAGTGGCCCATACATTTGGGAAAATTTGGACTGAACGAGGTCTCATTGATAGTAAATGTCAAGACCTTGTTCACCAGGAGCTGATACCCAGGTATTGAATAATCTTCAGTTGCTGGAAGAAATAGCTATTGTCCATGTTCCCGGACACCAGAAAAGCCTATCTTTGCAAGTCAAGGAAATAACCTAACAGATTAGGTAGCCAAGCAGGCTGCTATGTCTTCTGAAATGTGTATTTTTCACTTAACTCCCTACCTCCCTCCTCCTACTGTAATCCCCATTTTCTCTTCCACCAAAAAAGAGAAACTACTAAAAATAGGTGCTAAAGAGAATTCAGAAGGAAAGTGGATACTGTCAGACCAGAGAGAAATGTTGTCTAAACCCCTATGAGGGAAGTCTTATCCCAACTACAACAGGAGACCCATTGCAGGCCCCAGGCCACGTGTGACGCAGTTCTCAGAGTTTATGGTTGTATAGGAATGTATACCCTGGCCAAACAGGTTATAGATAGTTGCTTAGTATGTAATAAAACTAATAGACATACTATAAAAATATTACCTCTTGGGAGAAGGAATCTAGGCTTAAGGCCATTCCAAAGTATCCAAGTTGATTACATAGAAATGCCTCTAATAGGTCATAAAATATTTACTAGTGATAGTAGACCACCGCACTCACTGGGTCGAAGCTATCCCCTTTTCAAATGCAACAGCCAATAATGTAGTTAAGGCCCTAATTGAAAATGTAGTACCAGGTTTGGACTAATAGAAAACATTGACTCAGACAATGGAACTCATTTTACCCACACATTATTAAAAAACTATCCCAAACATTAGATGGGAACGCCATACTCCCTGGCACCCACCCTCATCAGGGAGAGTAGAAAGAATGAATCAGACTCTAAAGAACCCCTTAAACAAATTAGTCTTAGAAACTCGACTGCCATCGACCAAGTGTCTTACTATCACCCTGCTGAGAATTCAAACTGCACCACGGAAAGACATTGGTCTTTCTCCTTATGAGATGCTCTATGGATTACCTTATTTGCACTCCACTGCTGATATTCCTACCTTTGAAACAAAAGATCAATTCCTTAAAAATTATATACTTGGTCTATCTTCTATTTTCTCTTCTCTTAAAACTTAAGGTCTATTAGCACAGGCACTGCCGTTGGAGTTCCTGGTGCATCAACATCAGCCTGGGGATCACATCTTCATCAGGAACTGGAAAGAGGAGAAGCTTGAGCCAGCCCGGGAAGGTCCTTACTTAGTGCTCCTAACTACTGAAACTGCAGTCCACACAGCAGAGAGAGGATGGACCCGAGTCAAGAAAAACCCTCACTCCTTTGTCCAGGTGTGTGCTCACCATTGCTCCATCTGTAAGGGCACACCTTTCTATAGAAGTACCTTGTGTTGCTGAGAATTAAAAAGAAAATTTTATGTTCAAGTGCTTTTCCTTTGGCGGCACCAAAACTTTATATATAACATTATTAAAAGTAAAATATCTTTGTTTAATTCAAACCCTATTTAAGGGTTATGTATAAAATAAAGTAGAGAAATCAGGAAATAAGAGATGCAAAGAAAGTTAAAGATACAGAGAGGTATTTTTGGTAAAGAAGGTAAAAAGGAAAGTTGGGTTGTTCAAGGAGGAGAGATATTTAGGGTAAAACAGAAAGTCTAACCATTGTGAATAGTTTATGTAAGTCATAATATGATTAGTAAAATGAATTTTTAAGGGAGTTATATAATTCAGTTGGCTCTGATTAAAAAGAAATCATAATAATCTTTCTAGAGATGGGTCTTTAATATTTAAAAAGTGCACTAATACAAAACTAAATAATTGGTTAAAACAAGACTTTATTACAAATATTGACTTATTTTTTCAATGCAAGAAATTTAAAAATTTTAAAACTCTATAAACTGCTCCTTTTACATTCTTCCAGTTGATATCTTAAAAGCGCCACTCTTTCTCTTTTAAAAAGGCCTTGAATGATGGCTTTCTCCTTCACCCTTTGTTGGCTCCTGTAACTTAATAATCATCTAAGTAAGGGAGAAAAATTGTTTTTGAAAACAGGCAAATAAAGTATCTTTTGAACATGGCTTTTATTCTTTTATTCACGCCTGTTATATCTGTGTCTTTATATGTGTCGTGTGGAAGTAATATTTCACTTCCCAACTACATAAAAGAGCTCTAATCAAGTAACTTAAAAAAAAGTAAGTGCTTATCAGATAGATAAAAGCTAGCTCATAGGCCTTTTAATTTACATAACTTTGGTAATCTTTGGTAAATTTAATCTCAAAACTCCCCACTAATTTAAAATTCTTAAAGTCATGTTTAAACCCTTGGGCTTGTATTTTTCCCCTACTGGAAATTTGGGTTACTAAGAAGTTAATAGAAGCATAAAATATGCTTTTATTAAAATTGTATAAAACACAAGTATGTCATTTTCAAAAAATGTGAGGTTTTTGGTTAAGAGACTATTTAAAAGTTGATTTATAATGAAGGAAATTATACAGATAAAACTAAATGAAAAAAACAATCTATGGCAACAAAACTCTAAGTCGTATGATTACCAAGAAAATAGTCGATATGAGGAAAAGGCAAAACCAAGTAATTATTTAAAACCAAAGGGTATAATGTTAAAGAGTTAAAGAACTATTCCATTTGTAGATTGGTATCATTTAGCTTCTTTAAAGAAATCTTTACTATAGTGGATTGTAAAAATAACCAGTTTAAAGACAACATTGTTAATTTTAAATGCTACAAAATTTAAGAGCTTGTTTGGCTTAACGCAGAACCCACAGCTCATTACTGAATAATCACTGATGCACAAGGTGTTATTCCTGAGAAAGCAATCAGCCTAGTTGGCCAGATAATGCCATTATAAGATCTATTTGCCTTGAGAAGGGTACTGGCCAACTGTCCCTATAAAATACCGAGTGAAGTACCCCAGATAAAGCGGCTGAGATGTTTCATACGCAAACCATGTCAGACTAGCTTTATAACTGGGATATCCCTCCACCGAATATGTCTCTTACCCAGGTCATGGTAAACTGGCGGGGGGTGGGGGGGTGGGGGGCTAAGGGGACCCTTTTACTTGGGTTCCCCTCCCACAGAATCAGAGGTCTCTTTAAGAAGCCTTATCAAATCTGCTATACCTCATAGGTCTTACAGATGCAACCACCTGCTGGGAACCCAAACTCTTTTCACCAGAAAAGGTCAAATGGTCTGGGGGTAAAAAGGCTTCCTGGGATCAGAACATAAAAACATACAGGTTAATAGAATTATAACATGTAAGATGTTTAAATAAGCTTTATGTAAGGTAGTTGTAATCCTTTTACCTAAATGTCTTATGAAAATGGATACTATACTAACTGGGAAATATTTTCCCCATTGTAGTACTATAAAACTGAAGACATGTAAATCTGCTCATGTAAATTCTCCACTGCATAGCCTTTCATGTGGAGCATTTATTGGGGCTGATGGCAAAAACTGTAAGTACTTTTCAATAACAATGACTGAGCTAGAGACTTTCTACTTGATGGAGCAGTTACTGCCTTCCTATGGAATATTAACTGAAGTTACCCCTATAATAATGAAAATAATACTTCCCAAAAAGTTCCATAATAAAATAAAAATGGTTCACATGAAATCTTGCTACCTAATAAGCAGAGAACCTCTTTTCTAGAATTAATTGTAAGGAGCTGCTAAGTGTCACAGTGACGAATAACTCTAGTGAGTTGTTTGGTTTCTAAATGAAATTTTCAAGGAGTAAATAAACATCTTATTTTAAAAGCTGCTGCTTTGGTTAAGGAAGGGTCAAGAAAATCTTTTAAGTTATTTGGGTAAAGTATGTTTTGTAAGCAAATTTACCTTTCTGAGTCCTCCAAAATTCAGATTGTAATTGTATGGCAATATAGTTGTCTGCATAAATTCAATAATAGTTTTTGTAAAAACAGTGACACTGGTTATTTTACCAAGACTGAAACTAAAATAGCCTATTTTTAGGTAAAGTTTCAGCAAAACCAACTTTAAAGGGAGTCTATATGGCCAGTCAATTCCTTGCTGCATTTTATGCAAATAATCAGGCAAGCATAATAAGCCTAAAACTAACCTTGCACAAATTGGCCTTGTTATAATATTCTATTCAATAAAAAGGCAGCTAAAAAAATTGTTTCGAGGGTAAAGCATAACACTTAATACTAGATTTCAGCCCTAACTTTTTGAGTGCAGATAAAATCATTATTTCTTGGCTACAATAATCCTCTGAAAAGTACCAGATTATATATTTTTTTCATGTTTTTAGTTAGTTCCCTAATGGAATAGGTTCCTTTTTCTGTTCTAACATGACTCTTACAACTGTCAAACTATAAATGTTATTTATCTCTTTTTGTTTTACTTCCAAGGAAACAAAATTATGGTATTCTGATTTTGTTATATAATGGTATTTTATGGTATCCTCCCTCATTTGGCGTCCTACTGGGCCCAGATCTGTTTCACTCCTAATTCTCTGCTGCTAAAACTATACAAGCTGCCTCCCTCTAGGCCCAGGGACTATTGAAAGAGGTGGGTAAGATTGTAAGGGCCAGTTTTGAGGGATAAAGTTAGAACGAGATCAAACCCTCCAAATCAAGAAGGGGGTACCAAAAAATGCCTAAACAGCTGGTAAAACAAGTTTGGTTGCCTTCTGAACTATTATTATGTGTCACATTTGCATCCATCCCCACCATAAGAATTTTCTGCTTACTGTAACATTAAAGGAAAATATTTACTAACAAGATAAAATATCCTCTAACAAAGTCTCCTGGATATAATACTCCCAATTATGAGTTGTAAAGGTAAATCTAACTATATTTTTTTAATTTTTCAAAACAATGCTTATGTTTGTATAGCTAATTGCTATAAGTCTGTAACAAAAAACAAGCTCACAGCAGCTCAACACATAGAAGTTAAAATAAGTTGGCCGGGCGCAGTGGCTCAAGCCTGTAATCCCAGCACTTTGGGAGGCCGAGACGGGCGGATCACGAGGTCAGGAGATCGAGACCATCCTGGCTAACATGGTGAAACCCCGTCTCTACTAAAAAAAATACAAAAACTAGCCGGGTGAGGTGGCGGGCGCCTGTAGTCCCAGCTACTCGGGAGGCTGAGGCAGGAGAATGGCGTAAACCCGGGAGGCGGAGCTTGCAGTGAGCTGAGATCCGGCCACTGCACTCCAGTCCGGGCGACAGAGCGAGACTCCGCCTCAAAAAAAAAAAGAAGTTAAAATAAGTCGGTCTTGTGACTTTTCCTTCTAGTTTGTCTGTTGGCTTTTCTACTTAAAGCCATAGGAAATCCTGCTGAGGAAAAAAAATGACACTAGAATTATTTGACTTCTCCTGTGACAAAACCTTTTCTCTCCCAAATACCGGTATATGACGTAATACAAAAGTGTGGGGAAAAACAGATTTGTCTACTGGTAACAAGTCTATAACAATTTATACACTGAGAACCAGGTGCTTCTTGCATTTAATTTATACTCTCCTCAGGATGCTATATCTATAAAGAAAATTGGCTGGAAAAAAAGATTAATTTTATTAAATTCTAATTTAATATTGGTCCTATAATTCTCAAGTAAGATTTATCACTTGGTCCAAATAACCCTTGATAAGGAGGGTAAACACATTTTGAGCCTGATCAAGAATATGATGATGTGTGTGGGGTTTTTCTGGCTGAATGGGTTGTTTACCACCCTCTGATTCCACCAATAACCTCGGCCCCCCAATTTTCACTATCTTTATGCTATTTGTTACTATATTAACATTAGACATTTTCTTACAAATGTTATGCCAGATATAGCAGGAGGGAAGGCACAATTAGAGACCCGAATCATAATAGCTCAAAAAATAGACCTGATCTGGGATTTTATTTTAAACTAAACTCTAGGACTGACTCCATCTCACTCCTTGAACAACTGGCTATTGCATCAGGTCAAACCATGTCCTCCCCACACTATCCAAAGCGCTAATATTTAAAACTATACCATCAACCAGACTATACGAGGAATAAACCTTCCTAGCTGTGTGGGACCTTGCCAAAATGACAGAATCAGACAGCTCTAGGAATGAGCTTCCTAGCTCCATGGAACCTGTTGCTATTATGCCGGCTTGCATATGCATTCTGTGGAATGCTTTTTGGCCAGGATGGAGGACTGAGGACTAAGCTCTGATTTTTTATCTTACCCAAATTCCTACTGAAGGGGTCTAGGGAGCCATGCCCTACAAAACATAAATTCTTATCAGATGAGTTTTATTTGACTCTGTATATTGTGACTGACTTTTCAATCTGACTCTGGCATAATATTATGGGACAAGGAAAAAATTATTTAACTCCAAAATATATTTCCTTGCCATACCTTAAAATTGCCCTGCAGTGTTTTTTTTTTGTGGAAAAATCCACATTCTACAGAGAATCCCCTTTACCCTTTGTTTTTCTTCTTTCCTTCCCAGATCCAGGAGATAATCAATTAAGAACCAGTCACCCTTTTGAGTCTGATAGAAAACAATTTATAACTTGCTCTCTCTAAAATGTACTACCTAAGAACTTTCTCTCCACAGTAAAACTTGCTCTCCACAGTCCTTTAACCTGAACATTCCTTTCTATGGATCCTAGATCTTCAGACAACCTCAACCAATTATGAACTAGAAAATGTTTACATTTACCTGTAGCCTGGAACCCCCGGTTTTGAGTTTTCCCGCCTTATTAAACCAAACCAACATATTTCTTAATTGTATTTGATTGATGTCTCATGCCTCCCTAAAATACATAAAACTAAACTGTACCCCAACCACATTGGGCACGTGTTCTCAGGACCTCCTGAGGATTGTGTCATGGGCCATGGCCACTCATATTTGGCTCAAAATAAATCTGTTCAAATATTTTACCGAGTTTGACTTTTTTCATCAACATAACAAAATTAAATAAGAATATTTATTTTGTGATAAAAGGATAAATATGTTGGTTATTTAAGTCAAGGATCTAAATATTTCAGCCCAAAGACATTCTTTCGTAATTGTTTTCATTCTAAGATGAAAAATAGAATATTAATCAAACTTTCACTATACTCTTTTCTTATAGTTTAAAAATATAGCCACACTTCGTCCTTGCCTAGAGGAAGTATATTAACAAGTGTAACCTGCTTCAATAATAAATCAAAGCGAAATATCATTCTGCACCGCAATGCTCATACCATTTTAGATTTAAGAATGAAGCATAGATTAAAAGTTACACATTAATTAGCATACAGAACATGGATGACACAGGGACGGTAGCTCTTTGCTAGAGAATAATTTTGAACATCATTAAAAAAGAAATAATATATTCATACAAATAACCATCTTCACATTCAAATACCTTTGAGAACATATAAAGAGGCTATAGTACAAAATATTACAAATTAAGGCTACTCGAAATTATACTGCCAAATATTAGGTTGGATTGTTCCTCTAAATATATGTTTGATGAAGCACAATTTTAAAATAAAATGACACAATATAATGCAATTTCCTGCCTTGATATAGTTCATCATATGAAAAACAATATAAAGTTTCTGCTTAATTTAGTCACCTTGTTTTCTCTATGATCTATTCCTAACTTCTCTACCATTTCTGCCTTTTAGGCTAGGTGTTTTCACCTGCACCATGTAAGGGAGTGAAACACAGAATTAATTGTAAGTTGTGCTTTAGAAACCTAAGCATATGCTCTGTGTTTTATTTACATCAGAACCCTAACAATTTTGCTATATTCAAAGATCACAGAAGCTGAAAGACAGGAAGTGGGAAGGAAGTGGAGAACAGCAGAGATCTATACTGCCCACCACATAAATCCTGATGTGGAAACAGTCAGAAAGAATTCTGAACGCAGTGGATTCCGGGAGTAGAAGGTTTTTATTTTATCTGTTCAGTAAATCTTTCATAAAATCAAGAAATTGACTATGAGAATATCTCGAAGTCTAGTAAATGGACCTGTAGGTTAGATGCGTGCCTGCTAAACAACAGAGAACAGATAAGTTCCCTGAAGAGTAATTTTCCTTTAGGTTTTAGAGAGATTTTATCAATCACTCAAAAAAAAAAAAAAAAAGACAGCAGAAACATAGTCAATTCCCATACCCTTTCTTTTCATCTGAGGATTAATACAGAAAAAAAAAAAATCAATATTGACCGCCCAAAGGGATAAGTTCTTCAGCAGAAAGGAAGACCATAGCCCAGACAACCCAGAAGAAGAGGGTATCTCTAAATACCTCTAAAGAATGGTTAACTATAGGAGGCAGAAGACATGTTTAAACATGGTTAGGCACCTTTAAGAGGCCGCAACAAATGCACAGTCTCTGGAAAACAAAGATGAAAGGCCTAAAAACAAAACAAAACCGGAAAATAACATAAGATGTCAAGAGTAATTGAGGCTAAAATAGAATCAAATAAGATAAGAATGTTTTAAAGAAATTTAAATTACAACAAAAATTAAAATGTAATGTTGAAGTATTATGACAGAGATAACTATAAAATATTATGTGCAAGATAATTTGCAAATATCTTCCTACTATAGTTGAAAATAAAGATGAACACAATCTTGTTAAAATAATATGAGGGGCCGGTCGCAGTGGCTCAAGCCTATAATCCCAGCACTTTAGGAGGCCCAAGAAGGGCAGATCCCAAGGACAAGGAGTTTGAGAGCAGCCTGACCAATATGATGAAACCCAGTCTCTACTAAAAATAGAAAAATTAGCTGGGTATGGTGGTGTGTGCCTATATTCCCAGCTACTTGGGAGGCTGAGAGAGGAAAATCACTTGAACCCGGGAGGCAGAGGTTGCAGTGAGCTGAGATTGCGCCACTGGTGCCACTGCACTCCAGCCGGG
The DNA here is from genome assembly GCF_009764315.1 of Trachypithecus francoisi. Taxonomy (NCBI): domain Eukaryota; kingdom Metazoa; phylum Chordata; class Mammalia; order Primates; family Cercopithecidae; genus Trachypithecus; species Trachypithecus francoisi. The sequence continues at coordinate 33,805,290 of NW_022681462.1, forward strand.
GCAACAGAGTGAGACTCCGTCTCAAAATACATAAATAAATAAAAATTAATTAATGAATTAAATTTAATTAAATAATATGAAAGACAGAGATGGAGTCCTGTCTAAATTGTCAGGTAATGTGGTATTTCCTGGAAATAGGTGAACAAAAAAGGACAGGTCCCATTTTTTCTGTCATATCATAATATTGTTTAACTTGTGATTATAGGACAAAACAGTTTAATGTAAAACGCCAATAATGCACAAAAATGTAAATTTTACACATGATATTTTCTGCTTTAAAAAAATACCTTATATATATTTTGGTCTACAAAGGTGAGGATTGTGAGGATGATAGATAGGTAAACAAATCGGCAGATCAATATAAGTTTGTGATTACTATGTTGGTACTTGTCATGTTTTGACCAACCTTGTACCTTTCCCAGATTTGGGAAAGTCTGATTTTACATCATACATCTCCAAGATAGATACCTTAGCTTAATTTGCACCCTCCATGACACCTAGAGCATAGGAATATAACCTGGAATTCTATGATGAGATTCTCATATGAGAGACATGGGAGAGATTGAATTAGAAGTGCGTGACTGAGACCTCTGTTTTTTACTTCTGGTAATATTACACTAGACAGTCAAAGCCTGCTCTTTAAATTAGGATAACTAGGAAACCTGAACTATGTATCTGTGTGCTTGAGGGAATCATAGAGCTAAGAACATAATGAATATTTATGAGAAAATAAATGTTAGAGTGGTAAAATTTGGAATTGAGGAACTGCTTTTTTTCTGATTTCTGAAGGAGTAAGTAAGGGTAAATTGGAAACCTGAAACTTTGAGACCTGTGGAGAAAGAGAGGTAAAACTGCTACTTCAGTGTACGGTGTGTAATAAGCAGGATTATAGTCACATTAAGATGCCCATGTCCTAATTCATGGAAATTGTAAATATGTTACCATACATGGAAAATGGATTTTGCAGATGTGATTAAGATTCAGGACCTTGAAACAGGAAGATTATTTTTGATTATCCAGATACGTTCAACCTAATCACAAGTCCTTAAAGTCAAAAGAGAAAGGCAGAAGGGAAGTCTGAGAACTGGCAGCCTTTGAAGGACATGATGCTGTTTCTGGTCCAGAGGTGTTCAGCGCTACAGTCAAGGACTGGAGAGAGATCTCCAGGAACTAAGGGCAACCCTAGCTTACAAGCAGAAACAAAGACCTCTGTCCCATAACAACATGAAACTAAATTCTGCCAGTTCCTGAATGTACAGGAAACAGATTCTGAGAATCTACTGGAAGGAAAGCAGCTCTGTCTACACCTTGATTTTAGACGGAAAAGACGTGTCAAATTTCTGACCTGTGGAAACATATGATAATAAATTTGTATTGTTAAAGACAGTAGATTATATTGCTCCTAATGTACTGGAGTATACAAAAATAGTCCGGTAATTAAGAAGACACAAAATTGGTTCCATCACAATTGACTAAAGGAGAGATGAACGTTGGTATGAGAGTCCAGAGGACAGGAGTCTAACTTAGGGAAGACTGAGAACGGATTACAGGTGAAAAGTGCTTTAGGTGGAGTTCTGAAGAATGAGGAGAACTTAATCTGACAAAAATGAGGGAGGGAATTTTATTTTGGGTAAAGAAGTTTTCGTATGTAAAACACAGCAGTAGCATAGAAGGTGGTGATAAATGCATCAGGGAAAAAATATTTTAAAAATATTAAAAAATATTTTGGTGAAGGTACACCAAATCTGCCCCTGAAGTCAGCATGGAAATGAAAGGTAGATCCGGAGGTAAGGACAAATTTGCGCATACTGTTTCTCATAAGACATCTGATAATTCTTCATTTACCATAGAGCTCAGAAGAGAAACAGTAGGTGGATGGCAAAAGGAAAAAAAAAAAACTTTCAATACTGGTGTCTTAGTTCATTTTGCATTGCTAGAAAACAATACCCAAGGCTGAGAAACTTATAAAGGAAAAGGGTTTATTTATTTCATGTTTCTGCGGGCTGTACAACAGGCATGGCACCACCATCTGCATCTGCTGAGGGCCTTAGGCTGCATCCACTCATGTTGAAAACTGAAGGGGAGCTGGTGTGTGCAGAGATCACCTGGAGGGAAAGGAAGCAAGAGGTGGGGATGGTGTCAGATGCTTTTTAAACAACCTTGGAAACTAACAAAGCAAGAACTCACTCACTATGGTAACAACAGCACCAACCCCTTCATGAGGGATCTGACCCCAGGACACAAACACCTCCCCCTAGGCCCCACCTCCAACACTGGGGATCACATTTTCACATTAGGTTTGTATGGTGTCCAAACTATAGCAACCAAAGAGACAAAAATTGGAGTTTGTGAACTATGAAAATAGGATTTGAGGAGGGCAGTAAAATCAAAATTTGTGTGTGATTATCACCATTATTTATTGATTAATTTGCACAGCATGAGAAGTTAAGAAATCATTCAAGTTATACCTGAAAAGCACAACAGGCTTACAGGTAGTCTCACAATTCTGGAAAGGTAAAAATTGGATTTCAAGAACCAACAGAGGAGAAAAGCTTCTGCAAACATATGAGACACTCCCACAGGATCCCTGGAGGCCTCTACCTTAGGGATGCATGAATCAGAAGTGGAACGAGCCTGAGAAATATTGCAAACCATTCGAAGTCAGCTCAGCCTCTGATTACTTTGAGGTGATGTATTATTCCTTGGCCTATAAAGGGAAAGAAAAGAATGAAAAACAAATAAAAAAAAAACTCCATCTGTTTTCATACAAAAACATCTGAGAATTAAAATATTCTCAGTTCCAGACATATTCAGGTAAAAGATAAATTATTAACATATATTAGTGTCTGATAGCTCAGTGATGCTTGTTCTAAAGCATTAAATACATACAAATATCTAAGAGGCTAATACAGTAAAGATTAAACAATGCAAATACCAGATGCATTAAGAGCAGAAGAGTAAAAAAATTCTATGAAACAAGTGAGACATCATAAATAATAAGATGGTAGATACCAATAAAACATTTCTTCAATTTTATTTATTACATGTTTGAAATACTAAATAATCAAATGATATAAACATAAATTATCACATCTTAATATACATTAAATATAAAGCACACTATATTTGAATGTAAAAGGTGTAAATGATGCTCCATGCCAACACAGACCAAAAGAAAGCATCTACACTTAATTTAACATTGGATAAAATAGATTTTAAATCAAAAGCATTACTAGAGATAAAGAGGAACATTTTATAATAATCAAAAATTGACTCTACCAAGAAGATCTAATAACTCTTAAGTCATGAACACCTAATATTACAGCTTCAAAATATGTAATGCAAGGCTTGATCATTTCTAAAAGGAGAAAGACAAAACTTTGCAATTATAGTTGGGGACTTTAAAACATTTTCCTTAAGTACTTTTTAAAGCAAAACAAACAAGTGAACAAAAATAAAAATGCATATAACTCTAATAAAGCTGAAAGCAATTGACAAATGTGTTTATACAACCCAACAGTTTCTGGATGTTTTGGACATTCAAGTGCACATTGACCATAAACCAGCATTGATCATAGCGTGCATCATGGAACAAATCACAAATTTGGAAAGTTTTAAATCATATGGTGATAGTGTACCCTCTTACCACATTGAAATTCAAAACAGACCACAAATGAAATATTTTTAAAAACAGATAAATAGTAACTACTATAAACACAACTTTTGAGAAATTAAGCAATATTCTGTTATTCAAAAAAGGTATAACATGGAAATTAGATAATATTTTAAAATAATAAAAATAAGAGATTTCACACTTCTAGGTCAATGTTCTTTAAAAGAAGCTAGAATTTTTAAAAAGTTTGTTCTTATAACAGAAACTCCAAAAGGTGAATTATTGCAATTCTGAGAGTAATATTATAGGCCATATATATTTTTTAATGTTAGCTTCCTTATTTTTTTGAGACGGAGTCTCGCTCTGTTGCCCAGGCTGGAGCGCAGTGGGCTATCTGGGCTCACTGCAAGCTCCGCCTCCTGGGTTCATGCCATTCTGCTGCCTCAGCTTCCCGAGTAGCTGGGACTATAGGCGCCCACCACCATGCCCAGCTAATTTTTTGTATTTTTAGTAGAGACGGGGTTTCACTGTGTTAGCCAGGATGGTCTCGATCTCCTGACCTGGTGATCCGCCCATCTCGGCTTCCCAAAGTGCTGGGATTACAGACGTGAGCCACCGCACCTGGCCAATCTTAGCTTCTTAGTTACAAATTCTACTCTGGCAAAGTAAGACAAAATTACCTTAAATATTTATGAAAAATGAAAACATTAAACAATTTGGATAGTGAGGCACTTAGCAGGTGTACCTTAGAATGTATATGGCCATAATTTGATATTTTTGGTCTTTTTGTCTCATAGTGATTGCAATAATCAAAACTTTCAGTTAAAAACTGCAAAAAGGGTAATTCAATATGATATCATGAGATAGCCAATAAATTAGAGGTTGCAGCCAGGATTGAGAACCCATCTTAAAAATGTATGAGATTGTCTAGATAATTTGTAATGATATGACACCATCTCCTCTGCCTCTAAATTTGTTTGGCAATGAACCTAGAAATGGCAGATATCTCTTCTTCAAGATCTTGATTTCTATTTTTTTATTATATAACAAGAAGTGGAATTGCTGTCATATCATAGTTCTATTTTTCTCCTTCCTTCCTTCCTTCCTCCCTTCCTTTCCTCCCTTTCTTTTCCTTCCTTCCTTCCTTCCTTCCTTCCTTCCTTCTTCCTTCCTTCCTTCCTTCCTTCCTTCCTTCTCTTTCTTTCTTTTTTCCTCTATACTGTTTTTCACTGTGGTTTCATCATCTTGCATCCTCACCAAAAGTGTCAGTGTTCCAGTATCTTCACATCTTCACCAACACTTTTTGTTTAAAATAATAGCCATCCGAGCAAGTGTCAGGTGAGATATCATTGTAGCTTTCATTTGCATTTCCTTAATGATTAGAGATGTTGAGTATCTTTGAATCTGCCTGCTGGCCATTTGTATGCCTTCTTTAGGGAAATGTCTTTTCAAGTTACTTGTCCATTTTTCAATCGGTGTTTTAGCTATTAAGTTGTATAAATTCCTTATATATTTGAATATTTATTTTGTGTTTTAGCTATTAAGTTGTATAAATTCCTTATATATTTGAATATTTATTTTGGTGTTTTAGCTATTAAGTTGTATAAATTCCTTATATATTTGAATACTACCCCCTCGTATATGATTGAAGTATATGTGCATATTATTAAATATTTACATATACTTTACATATAATTGAATATATTTACATATAATTGCACATAATTTATATAATTGTACATAATTTGTATAATTGTGCACAATTTATATGTATAATAATTGTATTAAATATGACAGCATTTTAATAATACTTATTAAATATGTACATGTCTGACTATAATTGTATGTTTATATATACTTTTGTTAAATATGACAGTATATATAATATTTATGTAATTGTACTATTTATATATGTATAATTGTAAATATTTAATATGTAGTGATATCAATAACATTTTAATCAAATATTTTAATAATAAAATAATAATTTATGTAATAATTATATATATGTATGGGTTATAGTGGGATATTTTGATGCATATATACAATGTGTAATGAAATTGCAAAACAGAAAAATGCAAAACATGGGAAAGTTATTCAACTTTGTTTTCTTCACCCCATTTTCAGACTAAATTCTTTGTGTACAAATTGTATCAGATCATTAAAGGCTTTTCCAATTGCTCGCTCTGATGTTTTTTCTCCTGTCCCCACCTGGGTCTACCATCTCCTTTTTCCCTACTATCTCTTATTTTTCACTTCCTTCCATTTTGCATTATTTCTTTAACTCTCCTCCTTTGTCTTTGCTCTTTATTTTTTTCTCTTTTACAAACAAAGATTTTTCTTAAGTGCTAGGTGTTTTTAATGAAATAAAGAGTAAATCTTAACATCTTCCAAAACAGTTTTCAGTTAATGGATGGAAGAAAGACACTAACAATACAAAAGTTACACAATTTTATAACATGTGGTTCAATACAAGTTCATAAGACATGATTCAATACAAAGGAAAGGGGAGACTACCTGCAAAATTTGGAAAACGTGGTGTGGAGACGTAGTGGGTGCAATGCTAGGAGGATGCACGTATCCTGCAGGTTGGCCCCAAAGAAGTGGAATTTAGAAGTGCCATTTTATATATGCACCAAAGAAGGGCTATCTTTTACAAATGACTTAACCATTCTCTCAGAGACTGAATTGACTGCCAGAATGGTGCTCTATTCTTTTATTCCTTTTACAGAAAATAAAGGATTTCTAAGAAAGCAACCCTCTTGCAAAGTTAGATCAAGGCAGATTCTCCCTATAATTGTGCCTCACAAGAAAGCCAAATTTTAGTGAGTGTGGCCTCGGAGCAAGGAGATACAGACATTGCCCATTACGGAGACAATGGGCCAGGATACGCTTCACCCTGGCCAGGGCCTGGGTACCACCATTGTCAAGATCTAGCTTTTTGGGTTTCTGTAATCTGTGTTCTAGGACACCATTTCTTGGCATTGTGGGACATGCAACCATTTGAAAGTCTGATAGGTGTGGAGTCTCTCCCTAGAAAATACATACATAAAAACACGGTTTGGCTTATAAATTTTTGAATTATATGAGCCCCTTACTATGACGATTCATGTGGTTATATGTTATTATAAACATTGCAAAGTAAATCTGTTGTTTTGTTTCTTTTTTCCAGAGGACTATCAAAATTTATTAAGCTCCACGTTCCACAAAACTAGGACTGTAATCTATAGCTAGATTACTGTGATTCAATGGAGAAGATACAGGAAGAAGACTATAGCAGTGAAAAACTGGTGATGGAGATATTAACCTTAGAGTTAATTTACATGGTCCAGGTAAAACATAATTAGAGCCCAATGAGACACCAGAAGAGGAGAAAGAATGAGTGATTTAACAAATTAATCTATGGATGATTCAGCTGTATTAGAAAACTGATGAGAAGTGTGAAGTGAGTTAATCTCTCAGAAATACAAACGGACTTTAATAAGAAGAATATTTTAAATATTTTTTTCAAAAAATATTTTTTATTAAAGCATTCTGAGTCTTTACTTTGCCAATCTGTATTTGTGACCCTGTAAGACAGTGCTGGGTTATTTCTTTAAGAAGGCTCTCAATAGAATCCACTTTTTCCTGGCATAATTATAGGGCTTGTGTGCAGACAACCTACAACTTCAAGTATATTACTACCACTTGGAAGAGTGTATAAACATTAGCTAGGCACAGTGGCTTGAGCCCATAGCTCCAGCTACTCAGGAGGCTGACGCCAGAGGATCTCTTGAGCCCAGGAGCTCGAGGCTGCAGGGAGCTATGATTATGCCACTGCATTCCAGCCTCGGAGACATGATGAGATCCCATTTCAAAAAAAGTATTATTATTCATTAATTATGATAAGTATATTATGCCTTGGTACCTGTCATTATTTCTGTGTAGTAGAATTACAGGTGACTTGTGATTTCTGATTTTTATTGCCTCAATTCCCCAAGTTTATAAAAGAGGCACACATAAACTTGTAGTTTAGTTGAACTTTTTGTTTGTTTGAATTTTACTACTACACTTAAGGCAAAGTGATGTATCCCTAAAGGTAAAATTTAAAATGTTCAAGGTGCTTTTTGGAATGTAATGGTATCACCACACTCTCTTGTATGATTCGCTGAATTCACTTTCAAAGTCATTCTGGATTTTCATGCTGGCTCTTCAGCAGCAGAAGTCCTCAAACAGGCCTTCAGAAATCATCTTCTCACTGTGCTCCTCTGTATTTATTGACAAAATTGATCACTCCTATCCACCATTTCTTCAAATGTTCTACTCCCTGGTTTTCCAACACATAATTTTTCCTTATTCCAATCTTAACTGTTTCATTGTCTCTAATCGTTTTTTACACTGACTTCTTTCCCTCTATCTGCTAATTAAAAGTTATTATTTCCTGGTCTTGTGAATTTCAACTTTTCTAACATTAAACTGCCTCCAGTTCTACTTGAGGTTTTCTGTCTACATCAGTTAAGTGCCTCTAACGGTGTGGGTCTAAAGTTAAGACCCAATATTAAGTGCTACCTTAGAATCTGATGAAAACTGGAGGACCTTGAATGTCCTAATCCTGAGTTCTTTCTTGATTCTGCCCCCACAGATAAGATCCCCTAGCCAAACAGACTTACTTATCAAGATAACCAGGCACAGTTCTTGCTTATCTCTCTATAGTGGATTCAGTTCCCTGCAGGCCCATGAAATTATTCCAAAAAACTAATCACATCCTCCCATGATAACCAGGGGAGAAACACACCCGGTAGAATTACAGAGTCTGTCTCCCACAGCCCCGATTGTTAATTCTCTCCTTGAGTGCAATACTTCACGTGCCCCTGTTTGGTGTGCTGTGTCCTCCTCCCTTGGGCTATGAATATATATGACTAAGAAACTGTTGTGATCTCATCTGTTCATCATCCAGTATTGGGTAATTGTCCATCTCCATAAACCTGTGGTGGGAATTTTTCTCTCCCCAGTATGCGAATAGGAGATAATTAAAACACTCTGTAAGCATTCTCCTGTTGAAATTGAAAATCAGTTTTCCCAATTGTATGGTTGGATGAAATTGTTAATAAAAACAATAGGTTCTAATTTTGACTGTGTAATCAATGTACTGTGACCTTTCACTCATTATTTACCTTTCCTTTTCCTTAGCAGGCCCCTCTATTTCAACTGTAATTATTAAAACAAGGAAAAATTAACATTTCTATGGAATGTCACAGTTTGCAAAGTGCTTGCACAGGCATGATTTTATAGAATCTTTGCAAAAACTCTGTAAAGTAGCTTTTGCTATTCTCATTTTTATCATCCAGCAAGTGCTTAGTAATACCAGAACTTGAGCCTAAGTTTTTTTAACTCCAGATTCAGTAATCTTTTAACCCTATCCCAGCCTCCACTGTTAGGAAAGTATATGCCAAGAAACAGATGGGAGATATATGTTGTCTTTAAAATTTTATCTGGATTTTGTCCAGTTGTGCTAGTGCCTCTAAATTCTAACGTCTTGCCTTATTTTTTAAAATGATAGTTACAAAATAAAATTTGGCTTGATAAATGCCTATCAGAATAAATGAGCTGAGGTATGGTTAAATTTCTTTTTCTAAATTATACAGTAGCTATTACAATATCTTGCAGGAAGAAGGAAGATAATTCAGAAATAAGTAAGGTGTAGGTAAGTGAGTTACAGGAGAATTTATGGTTTTCAGCCTCTTCTAGTTAAGAGTCTTCTTTTCTTAGATAACTTCAAATACTGGTGAGGTGAATACAAGTGCAATCCTGACAGGCACCATTTCCAATGCAGAATCAGATCTGAGAGCTGTAAGGGTCAAAGCAGTTAGACACCTATCTGGCCGTACATGGCATCATATAAACCCTGAGGTGATCTCTTTGATACAAAGTAAAGGATATCACAGTCAAGCTCCAGTTTTGAGGGAAGAACTAATTATGAACTAGGTAAAAACTCTGAGTCTCAAACAACATGTTGGAGTGAGACTTCTCTCTCAAGGAAAGAAACTCAATAAGCATGAGAAAACTAGTGAGACAATGGCAAGAGTCACATGTATCAGCTTTCTATCTCTGTTGAGGGCACAACTCAGCCTTTAACCTTCAAAGATAGGAACTGGGTAAAAACATTAGCACTAAGAACATTCATTAAAGGGCTAATCAGAAAGTAAATAAATAAACATGCATCGACTGCTTTCAATATTCTAGGTGTTGTCCAGAGGAAGCATATTCACTGCAAGTGGTGGGGCTAACCAGTATTCCTTTTTCATGGTACCCTTTGGCATGATCATATGTTTCATCTGACTTATGGGCAACACTAATAATATCTGGCTATGTAGTGTCTTAGTGGTTCTTGGCTGGAGTAGAGTTGAACACACTAGTAATTAGTGATGACTATCAATATCAGGGTGGAATTTAGATACATAAGGTTTAAAAACAACTTTCATAACCTCTAGGATTCAATACAGTTGAAAGGCTTTTTGTCTTGTCTTTAATATTCAACTGACACCATAAAATCCTCATGAGTGATAATATTGCTTCACAGTCTTCGTGTGATTTGACCAAGGCATTTTCAGAGTGAGTTTGCAATTCCTTTCAGAACTGTGAAATCAAGGGGGCCGTTATCTTTGTTTCACGAGAAAAAAAATCTACTTTTATTTTTGTGGCCATATTCATATATCACAGATAGACATGTGGGAGGCAGGTTTACTTACACACGCACACACACACACATTATATATATATATATGTTCATGTGTGTGTGCATAGATACATACATATTTGGTCTCTGCTCTTGTTTCCTAGTACCCAGTTTCTAAAACCCTTGGAATCTCCAAAATGATAAGGGTCTTTTTATGTGCTGATATGGTTTGGCTGTGTCCTGACCCAAAACTCATCTTGAATTGTAATCCCCATAACCCCCATGTGTCGTGGAAGGGTCTCTCAACCAATTGAACCATGCTGGCTGTTTTTACCATGCTGTTCTAGTGATGGCGAGTTCTCAGAGGATCAAATGGTTTTATAAGTATCTGGTATGTCCCTGCTGGCACTCATTCTCTCTCCTGTCACCCTATGAAGAGATGCTGTCTGCCATAATTAAGTTTCCTGAGGCCTCCCCAGTCATACAGAACTCTAAGTCAATTATACCTCTCTTCTTTATAAATTATCCAGTGTTGAGTATTTCTTCATAGCGAGAGAGGTAGCAGGTAGGGGCTGGTTAGGCAGATAGAGAGGGAGGGTCTCAGAAGAGGGACAAGGCCTGCAGAACTGTAACTGCACTGCCCCTGTTATGTAGCTACCAGGAGGAAATGTAGTTAAGAACTTCCCCTTAAACCAAGATGCTTGCTTGCTCACAAGTGACTTTCCAGCCACCCATGCAGGCACAGACAAGGGCAGAGGGCATCCTGAAATGACTCTGGACTCATCATAATGCCATTATAATTGTGGTTTTAGCCCCCCCACCCCCCGCGCCGTGGTTTTCACTTAGGCACTCATGGGTCATAACAAAGATGGAGTAGCTATGGCCAAACCCAGGCATGTGTAGATGCAACACCCTCATAGGGGAACCTTACCCCTGCAATTTGAGTGAAACCCACAGAAGACTTCCTTGTGTTTGCCACATAAAAAACCCAGAACTCAGCCATTATTTCTGGCAGCCCATTCTTGGGTCCCTTGCTGAGGTCAGGTTTTCTGTCAATTAATATATTTTACTTTGCCTTACTCTGTGGTGTTTGCCCATCTTATTCTTTTTGGTCATGGAACAACAACTGAGACCTCACTAAACTATGTGGTAATGAAACTGTAGCAATAGCAGCAAAAGAAAGGACTAATACAGTAAATTGGCACTGAGGTACTGGGGCATTGTTGTAAGATACATGAGAATATGGAAGTGGCTTTGGAACTGGGTATGGGACAGAGGATTGACAAGTTTGGAGGTCTCAGAAGAAGGCAGGAAGATGTGGGAATGTTTGGAACTTCTTAGAGACTTGCCAAATGGCTTTGATCAAAATGCTGATTAGTGATAAGGACAATGAAGTCCAGGTTGAGTTGGTCTCAGATGGAGATGAGAAATTTGTTGGGAACTAGAGTAAAGGTCACTTTTGCTAATGCTTTAGCAAAAAGGCTGGTGGTTTTTCTGCCCCTGCCCTAGAGATCTATGGAACTTTGAACTTGAGAGATATGATGTAGGGTGTCCATCAGAGTAATTTCTAAGCAGGAAAGCATTCAGGAGATGACAGAGCATAAAAGTTTGGAACATTTGCAGCCTGATGATGCAGTAGAAAAGAAAAACCCATTTTCTGGGGAAAAATTCAAGCCTGCTACAGAAATTTGCATACATAATGAGGAGCCAAATGCTAATCTCCAAGACAATGTTGGAAATGTCTTCAGGTTATGTCAGAGACCTTCATGGCAGCCCCTCTCATCACAGGCCTGGAGGCCTAGGAGGGAGAAATGGTTTCCTGGGCCAGCTAATGTTAAATAATTGGCTAATGTTGGGGTGGGAGAATGTTACCCATTTGGTGGTAGAAGTAAAAAATATATATGAAGGTGTGTGTGTGTGTGTGGTGTGTGTGTGTGTGTAGCAGTCACACAACACTCAGTATTTCACTTTTGACAGTATATGTGTAGACGCATACCTCAAAGATATTGTAGGTTTGATACTAGACCACCATAACACATATATCACAATAGAGTGAATGACAGGAATTTTGTTTGTTTCCAAGTGTGCATAAAAGTTATGCATACACTCTACTCTACACTATTAAGCATATGAAAAAGACCAAAATATCCTTCTCTACAATACTGGGGATTTTATTTAAATTACACAGTTAAAACATAGGGGCACATTCTGCCTCTGCTCTTTGCCTTTGTCAGCTCATAAACAGCTCAGAGACAGCAGCACCAGAGGATCCAGAAGTAGACATTATTCTGCTTAAAAATTACTTTCCCCACAATTTTCTGTCATCTAGAAGCCTGAAGATACTGTTTTCTTCATCTTGTCACTATATAGGACTTTGGCCCTTCTAAATAAGTTGCTTAAGCAAGGTTCCTAAGCCACCACCTTGAGAAATACTTTTTGGAATTGAGGTTTTGCCTGTGAGATGGGTACAGCATGCATTAATAAACTTCTGTATGTCTTTCTTTTGTTGCTCTGACATTTGTCTTCAGAATATTGTCTCAGTTAACTAAGAACCTAAAAAGGGGAAAAGATAGTCTCCCCAGCAAATATGGAAGCATTACGTCTAAGAAAAAAATGTACACACCTTAATTTAAAAATGCTCAGAGAAGGGGCTGGGCATGGTGGCTCACACCTGTAATCCCAGCACTTTGGGAGGCTGAAGCAGGTGGATCACAAGGTCAGGAGATCGAGACCATCCTGGCTAACATGGTGAAACCCTGTTTCTGTTAAAAATACAAAACAAATTAGCCAGGCGTGGTGGCAGGTGCCTGTAGTCCCAGCTACTCGGGAAGCTGAGGCAGGAGAATGGCGTGAACCCAGGAGGCGGAGTTTGCATTGAACTGAGATTGCACCACTGCACTCCAGCCTGGGCAACAGAGTGAGACTGTCTCAAAAAACAAAAAAGAAAAAAAAAATGCTCAGCGAGGGAAAGGGGCCAAGATGGCCAATTAAAAGTAGCTATAGTCTGCAGCTCTTACAAAATGGCCAGTGAATTCTGCAGGTGAGGTATTCAGGTTCTCACGTTGGGACTGACTAGGCTGATGGCTCTACTCAGGGAGAGAGAGGAAAAGCCGGGTGGAGTGATGGACCACCTGTGAGCAACATGGAGCCAGAAAAGCCCCCATCCCCACCACACCAAGCTAATTTTTTTATTTCTAGAGATGTTGCTTAGGCTATTCTCAAACTCCTAGCCAAAGCAATCTTTTCACTTCAGCCACCCAAATATTGGGATTATAGGCATAGCCACCATGCCTAGCCCGAACACTTCTATTTATTTATTTTTGTTATGTATGAAAAGTCTTTATTTTACCCTTTAAAAATTCTATTTTTGACAGCTGTAATGAGGTCTAACTCATATACAATATAATTCACCCAAAGTGTGCAATTCAGTGATTTTTTAAGGACATTTAAACACTTCTGTAACCGTCACCCCAACCAGCTTTAGAACATTTTTATTACCCCCCAAAGAAACCCCATATCCATTATCAGTCACTCCCTTATTCCTTGCAACATTTCCCAGGTCTAGAAAACCACTAATCTACATTCTGCCTCAATATGTTTGCTTATTCTGGAAATGTTGTATAAATGGAATTATTCAATATACAGTCTTTTGTAATTGGTGACATGGGCTCATGTCATGCTAATCCATCAAAAGCAACTCCTCATCTGCTCAAGCCTTATCATGAGATTGCAGCAACTCAGTCACATCCCAACTTTCATTTCTAATTATAATTTTCTTGTTATTGCCACCATATCTGCAGTTACTTCTCCCACTGAAGTCTTGAATCCCTCAAAGTCATCCATGAGGGTTGATATCAAGTTCTTCCAAACTGTTATTAATGTTAACATTTTAAACTCTGCCCATGGATCACATATGTTCTTAATGACATCTTAAATGGTAAATCCTTTCCCCAAATATTTTCAATTTACTTTTCCAGATCAACAGATAAATCACTATTTATGGCAACTACAGGCTTACAAAACATATTTCTTAAGAAATAAGATTTGAAAGTCAAAATTAGTTCTTGATCCATGGAATATATAATGGATGTTTCACCAGCAGGCCTGAAAACAATATTAATCTCCTTGTACATCTCTATCAGCCCAATCTTGAGTGACTAGGTGCATTGTCAAAGTGCGATAATAGATTGAAATGCCTCTTTTTTACCAACTACTAGGTCTCAAAACTGGGCTTAAATTATTCAGTAAACTATGCTATAAACAGATGTGTTGTCATCCAAGCTTTATTGTTCTATTTATAGAGCACAGGCAGAGTAGATTTCAAATAATTTTTAAGGCCTCTAGAATTTTTAGAATAGTAAATGATCGTTGGCTTCAATTTAATGTCTCCAGCTTCATCAGCCACTAACAAGAGAAGATTTGAAGCCTCTCTCTTTGAAGCTTTGAAGCCAGGCACTGTTTATTCCTCTACAGCTATGGAAGTCCTAGATGACTTCTTTCTCCAATAAAAGGTTATGTTGTCTACACTGAAAATCTGTTGTTTAGTGTAGTCACCTTGATCAATTACCCTAGCTAGATCTTTTGGATAACTTGCCGCATTTCTACATCAACACTTGCTGCCTCATCTTGTACTTTTATATTATAGATACGGATTATTTCCTTAAACCTCATAAACCAACCTTTGCTGGCTTTAAACATTTTTTCTATAGCTTTCTCACCCCTCTCAGGCTTCATAGGATTGAAAAATTAGGGCTTTGCTCTGGATTAGGTTTTGGCTTAAGAGAATGTTGTGGCTGGTTTGATATTCTATCCAGACCACTAAAACTTTCTCACTACAAGCAATAAAGCTATTTTGTTTTCTTATAACTTGTGTGTTAACCAGAGTAGTACTGTTAATCTCCTTTAATAAGTTCTTTGCTTTTGCAACTTGGCTAACTGGCGCAAGAGACCTAGCTTTGGAGCTGTCTCTGCTTTCTACATAACTTCCTTACTGATTAAGCTTAATCATTTCTGGCTTTTGATTTAAAATGAGAGCCATGAGGCTCTCTTCCTTTCACTTGTACACTAGTGGCCATTGCATGGTTGCTAATTGATACAATTTCAATATTTTTACATCTCAGGCAATAGGGAAGCCTGAGGAAAGGGAGAGACACAGGGAGACACATGATTGGTGGAGCAGTTAGAACACACACAACATTGATTCAACTTACCATCCTATATGGTTTGTGGTGTTTCAAAACAATTACAAGAGTAACATAAAAAAATCATTGATCACAAATCACCATAACAGATCCAATACAAATTACCAAAATATGACACAGAGACATGAAGTAAGCACGTGCTATTAGAAAAAAAAAATAGCACTGATAGACTTGCTTGATGCAGCATTGCCACAAAACTTCAATTTGTAAGAAATGCAATATCTGCAAAGCAAAACAAAGAAAATAAAGAAGAGTGCCATAAAATGAGGTATGTCTGTATATAAATATATACAGAGAGTTTTACAGAGAGAGAGAGAAACTATAGCTCCCACAGACCAGAATTAGCAAGGAATACAGATTCTCAACCCAATAATTTATTGAACTTAGTTATTATTAATTTGCCTCCCATGGCAAAAATGTCCCTCAGTCTGCATTTTGCTTGATAACATTTGCATTTTATTAAAATCCTCCACAGAATATTTTTGATCAGTTTTCCTAGAAATAAATTGATTTTGCCCTTTTATAACCAGCCTCTTCATTGTTTGCTTGTAGGCACATAATTTTTTCTGACTATATTCTCCAAGTGTGTGAGGTATAATGTTGTTACTCTAAATCAACATTTTCAACAAAAAGCTACAGCAGCCTTTTACTATAGCTCCAAGTGTTAGCTCCCCATAATTTGGCTGATTGGAAAATGTACCACCTTACTCATTCCAAAATATATTTCACTAGTATGCAATATACTTTGTCTTCTACAATATGAAATAAAGAAATTGATA